>NC_071498.1:30000000-31250000 GCF_028408465.1 Anastrepha ludens
TCTTGTGATTGAGAAGCACGAAGTCGAGCCATACTAACGCAGCGCTCTTCACGGGCAACTCCTTGTGCTTCTTCAGTCGTTTCATTCGCAATTTTTCGTATCCTTCTTGCATACGGCTTTGTCGGGAAAGATTCAATCGTCTTGGTCGCGGCATTGATAATGATGACTCAAAGAGAACACAAATTACTGTTATTATATATTTCTGACAAAATTTATATTATCAAATTTTCTACTTAACCATAGACAAAATTACGTTTAGCTGTCATTTGCGTTTTGTTATTCCATATCAGATGCGTTTGTGTTATACCACATTTTATAGTGACTTCACGGAAACGCGTTCGAATGGGATAAAAAGTATCCTATGTCCGTCTCCTGGTTCTAAGCTACCTCTCCACCAACTTTCAGCCAAATCCGTTGAGCCGTTCTCGAGTTATAAATAATGTAACTAACATGACTTTCTTTTATATATAATATATAGATAAGTAATAATACCTATATTTAGTTTTCCTAATACTCGTATTTCAGAGAAATGTTTGAAAGAAAATATTCCGAGAAATTAATTGTTTACCTCCACGGTTGGTTTCAAATTAATTCTTGGAATTTATCTTAAAAATACCACATAAGGCAGCAGTCTACATTGAGTGACAGTGACGTTCATTCATTTCAGTCTGGTAAGTCTGATTATTTCATTATAAGTAATTTTATTTAAAAATAAAGTGAATAGTTTTGCATTAACATTTCTGTAACGAGAAGATGCTGGATCTCTGTATGGTTCGTAAATAGCATGCAGCCTACGATTACGTGTGTCAACTGGTGAGCCAAAGAAATGAGAAAAAAACGCAAAGTTTGATCAGGTCGCCAGCCGTTTTTTTCTGAGTTGGAAGATTGCATCTGGGAATGGATTGCAAGCAGGAGAGCAATAGCTTTTGTTGTGCGCAGGGCTGATATTCAAACATTTGCACTTAAAACAGCAATTGAATTTGAAATAAATCCTTAAAAGATCTGAACTGTCTCTTAGGAGATCAACAACATTGTTTAAGCTGGAAGACGCGTGCACTTGCGTCTAAGCTTTTTGTTGATGGCATCGATTTTTCGAAATACCAACTCTCCAATATGATTGCTAGGGATGTGACCGCAGTATTCCTAGGCCAAGCAGCTCAAACGACAGTTCACCTCAAGGCTTCTTCGTCAATTTACGTTCCTTTTACCGGTTACGATAGTGCACGTGTTACCTGTATTTCGGCGCTTCGTCTAGATGGCAAGAAAGTATCGCCATTTTGAATCACTAAAGGTAAAAGAGACCAGATTCAACGTGTTTCAGGAATTTAGGTCATTGAAAGTGAAAAAACCTGGTACACCCAAGCAGTTATAAAAAAGTGGGTTGATTTTATGCTGTCACCACTTTTGAGGAGTCCGAATAGGATAGTTAGGGACTCAACCAGTACTCACCTACGCTAAAGACATGAACAACTTTCTTGCTGAGAGGAAGATTGGTCAAATAATGGTTCCGGCAGGAATGACTGGTTACCTCCAGACACTTGACATTGCAATAAACAAGCTTTCAAGGGATGGAATCATTTGCGGATGGAAATCAATGAATCTATTGAAAATAGAATGGTGAGAAATCATCGAGGTAATTTTGTAAAACCAGGCTTACAAGAAGTTGTGAATTGTTTAAAAAATTCAATGGGACAAAATAACTGACAGTGATGTTTCCAATGCACTACGAACGGGCTACTTGGACAAGAAGTATTTATTTAATGATAGCTACATATATCGCAAAACATGAGAGATTCGGGCCAATCATTCAACAGGAAATGGATTTGGAAGAAAATCTGAATATAATTCAGAATTTTATTTATAACGATGTTCCAGAAGAATATGACATAACTGTAATTGAATAAATTAAAATTTCTGTATTCTGTGTAAAATAAATATTAAATAAAAATTTAAAGTAAGACAGTGTCTTATTTTCGGAAAAGGACGGTATTAATGCTGTGAAAATAAAATTTTAGTTGTATGCCACATAAACTACAGCCTTTGCAAAATTAGTGCTAAAGTTAGGTTATGGACATGACTACGGAATTATGGCATGTCGCCTCTAATCGAGTACAGTGTTGCAGCTGGACATAGCTCCCCGTCACGTTTCGTAGGGAGTGGTGCAACATTTTGGCACAGAATAAATGGCACATTATTACGAAAAAAGAAAACACTACGCATAAATTCTTAACAGCAGACGTAGCAGCATAAAAGAATCCAGATAGGAAAGTTAAATATACCAAAAGGTTCAGAATGATGAGAGAAGTCGATTTAGTTTATCGCTAGTCGATTGTTCCTCCGTCCGTCTGACCGTCGGTCCGTGCGCACAACAATTCACATATTTCTATGAAACCTGGTACATACACCTACGCACAAATATATAGTGCACTTGCCCACAGTAACACATTAGTTTGGGGCAAAAGAATCTGCTTCTTTTGCGTAAAAACCAAAACTTTATTAAAGATGTTTTGGATTGTCCGATTTGGGTCAAATATGCCCCCGTTTTGTTGAATAATTTTTTGCCATTTTTAAGGTAGCTTCATAATGCCCTCTCATAGAAGTCTTGATCCTTAAAGGCGAAAAACTGTAGCAATCGATTTTCACAATCTTCGCTTCATACCAATTTCTTATCACTCAGGAAGTTTTGGAATGAGAGAAAAAGGTGGTCTTCGCTCGCGGAGATTGTGGCCAGTCCCTATAGAGGTGTGTGGCCTTGCATTGTCCTGATGGAAAGCAACACCTCTTCTGTTGGCCGATTCTAAGCGTTTCTGGTCAATCGCTTGCTTCAAACGGGCCAGTTGTTGACAGTAGGGATCTGAATTTAGTGTTTGACCATACGGCAGCAACTCATAATAAATTATTCCTTTCAAGTTCTTATTTTTACTGGATCGCACATAGGGACAGTGATGCCACTTAGACCACGAAATGGGTCCGTTGTGAGCCGCAGGAGCCGGGCTACATTTCTCCTTGCAGATTGCACCCATTTATAATGCCGCAATGAGCTCAAAAGCACTCTAAATGTGAAAAAATTAGATGCAAACTGCAAAAAATCAGAAAAATATTTCCCGGTTTAATTATGATGGAACAATACCAAATACTGGAGAGATTTGTGAAAGTCTCCGTAGTAATATTGCGCAACCATACGTTGAAAACAGGCCTATCGATGATGTCAACCTTCTAAACCCTGTACCCAGGCCGAACTGTGAAGCTCAAGCATTTCGTTCTTAAGAAGATGTGTCAGATCGTTCATCAGAAACCCAAATGCCAGAGAAAACTTTTGATATTAAAAAATGGTCTAATTTGCAATATCGAAAATACAAAATTGTGTGGCTGAAATAGCATTTAAAATGCACACTGCAACAGTACAATCAGCACAAGAATAACGTGCCGACTATTTTTTTATATTTTTTTGGTGGATGAGGTGCGGCTCAAAATGCCTTCGCACTTACAGCGCACGTTGTCTATTGCGTCGAGTGGCATGGCCACCAAGCAATACCTCCTCTCCTGCAGGGGAAACACCCTTCCCGGGACTACTTTCTGCATTGCAAGTATCCGTGGCTCGAAAGGGCAAATAAGTAATTCACTTCTCCGAAATTCCTTTGGACCCATTTGCCTATTGACGACATGAGTTTCGCCGTCCATTTGTCACTCGACTCAGTGTCCCATCGACTTTGCCACCGCAGCATGATTTGGCATCTCCGTTCTGCGAGGCTACTGATGGCGTGTTTCTTCTTGAAGTTCCGGTCAATGAGGTCGACGAGTATCTCCACGCTGATCGCAAAGTCTGTAACGCCAGAGGTAGTGCGGTAGGCTGAGGCAACTCTGAGTTCCGCTGTGCGCGTTCCACCGGCTCCAGTGCTTTGCGTTTGGCTTTGCAGTTTAGCGCATCTCCCCATACTTCCGTACAGGAGGATTCAGTTTGTGGCCGGCATGATTAGTCTTCTGAGCCGGTGGGTCGGTGGACCAACACACCAATGTTTGCCATTAATCTTCTTAGCATTCCCGTGACCTTTGCTGCTTTGATGGTCGCATGCCTTATCTCGTCACAGAAAGGAAGCCTGCAGTCGAGTTGAATAACTTGTTTCAGCTTCCTCCAAACGTCCTCAGCGCCCCGGGCTGGTATGACCACCGCTATATCGTCTGCGTATTCCACGAGATATGCATTTTCTAGTATTTCTATACTCAAGATATCATCGTAGCTCAGATTCCAGAGGTCACGGCCGGGAATAGATCCTTGGTCTGCGCCAGATGTTACCGAACCCCACATCCTCTTATGACCGGAACTGACTCCCAGGGTTCCGGAGAAGGCGCACTACTAGTAGTGAAACATGGCACATTGGCTATGCCAATGGAGAGCCGAGTGGGTGTGAAATATACACCGTCGTCGAAACGTTGCGAAGCAACTGAACAAGTTGTGGAGGATGTGGAGATGGCGGACAATCTCTCAGTAGACTCAGATGGATCTCTGGTACCAAGTAAGTCTTTGGCAATGGTCAAACCTGGTGCGAATCAGTTAAGTATCGGTAAAAAGACTGAAGTTATTGGAGATTCGAACGCAGGTGCTGGTCTATCCGTAAGGCAGATCAAACGTAAACAGAATGCGAAGGGAGCCGAAGCGTTAGCTAAGGCAAATATTCAAGTTCCGTCAACTTCGACAATTGTAATGCAAATGGGAAAGCGCGGCAGAACAGAGGATTTCTCTGTAACGTTGCACTCGTTCGGAAAGGAAACCGGGTCTGTGCCAACGGCCGGGAAGAGGAGAAAGGCAAAGAAGAGCAAAGTCGAGAGACGGAAGTCGGAAATGCCTACATCCTCGACCCAATCAAAGGCAGATAAACCTTTACCTGACAAGGCAAAGTCTAAGGGACCTCAAATGTCGAATGACACTCTTCCGTCAACGTCGTTCACGAGAGTGGCAGCAAAGGCGATGATTATGTTCAAGGAAACTAAATTGCCGATGAATTGGCCAAGCGTGGAATTGGAACCGTGAATCAGCGATTCCCCCACAAGGGCCAGAACCAATAATCGGGATCAGTTCAGCAGGAATCATGAATTGGATTAGCGATTATGTATGCAATTTACATAAAGAGGGATGGTCCGGTCTAGAACGCCGCAGTACTGCAAAGTGTCTCTGTCTGTATTCTTTCCCATCTCTTCTACTGATACTTTTCTCCTTTCCTTCTTAACTATCTAACCTCTTTCCAAAGCTCTAAATGCAATGGGCCTTTTAGCCTGAGTGTTTTAGGAGCCACCAAATCTCTTGGTGCTCCTTGGCGCGACCTATTCAATTTTCAATTTCAACAGTTTAATAAAAATAACTTCATTTCAATTCGTTCCACATTTTCGTTCTTTCATTATAATCACTTATAACAAATATATTTCGATTGATCGCCTCTTTTATTCCATCAATTCCTCTAATTCAGTAAAAATGTATGTATACATACATAGAAACACGTGACTTTTTAATACCCGGTCCGAGTTTCCTCGCGACGTGTGGAGAAATCAACTCATATACAAGGTGGCGCAAAATTAATCATCCATTTTTGTTTTTGAACAACTTTTTTAGTAAATAAAAAAAAATTTTTTTGAGCGATCTTTCGCCGGTTAGCACGAGAAAGAAATGACTGACGCACTTTATTAAACTCAGCCTTAATCACGTAAGCGGTTATCGCGCCAATCAAGAAGAAGAAGCGCATCGAAAAAACAATTTATATTTAAGTTGTAATCATTTAAAAAAACTATGTAGTAGCGCGCGTGGTCGAAAATTCAACCATTAACAATTCACACCGTAAGTAGTAGGTTTTATTCAATTTCAATTGAACTATAAAATTTAACTATATAATCATCATAACCAAGAAACTCTGGGTTCCTGAGCTCAAAACGCATTATTTTTAAGTTTTCCTGTGTTTAAATATATCAATTTTTTTAAGCGATCCATAAAATTTGTTTTAAGATTTTGAAATTTCCGTTGATTAATTTATATTGTATACACGATATAAAATTTAAATTTGTATAGGATGTGACACGCCCCCTTTTGGTAATGGGCGTATCTATAGCAAATTTCATTACCTTACCTCTTGTGGTTTCGGAGAAAAGCGATTTGGAAATTTCAGTTTATATGGGAGGTACTACGCCCCCTTTTCCAATATTGAGCACTTTTCCTCTTTAGTACGGTATATAAAATTTATGCATTCGTGCTAAATTTCAGTTCCTTAGCTTAATTGGCTTTAAAGATATAATGGTTTTGGTCTATATGTCAGATGCCACGCCCCCGTATGTATAATCTTTACATATATACACTATATATTACATATACTATAAGCGTAAGACATACATACATACTTCTATAAATTTTACTTCTCCAAAAATGCATAAACCTTTTTTTTTGTACCGCCAATGCGACTTGTAGTATTTTTTAATATAATTAAATTTTTTTTTTTTTTTTTATTTTATTTATTTTTTATTTTTTACTTATAATTTTCTTAATGCATACATATTAACACTAAATTCATGTTGTCTTCAATACGTTTTTGTTACCAGGTTGTTTAAGAAAAGCATTTTTTTCGACGCGGCAAGTTATCCGTTCCCTCGGTTGTCTTTTATTATTATTTCCTATGGCTTCAGGGCGGAACAAGGTTATATTTTGCGCTGCTGCTGATACTTTCTTGCTCCAATAGGTCATCATTCGCAGGACCAATCTGATCTCGAGGTAAAGTTTTATCTTTATACAGCATTTTTCACAGCTTTCGACATAATGATCGGAATGGGACTAAAGTAAACAAGAATTAAGAGTTGTAATTTCATGATAAATATTTCAGTACAATGTATGTAAGATTTTTTTTTTCAATTTGCCGCTCTAAAGCTGCATAGAAGATGGTGCGTTTGTAAATACTTGTAAATTAGCAGTGCAAACCGCAAAGCAAGTACATTGGCTGCAAGTGGATGTAAACTATAAGATATTTGTTGATTAAATTTAATTGATTTTTTTAAATTAAAATATCTTAAACTTAGTATTATCCGAGATATGTGCATATGCACGTAAATAATATATTATAAGCTGATGGCCTAGCCGCTAATGCTTTTTAATTCATTGTGATTGTAATTCATTACTTTCCAATTTTTAAATAAAAAAAAAAAATTATATATATTATTTTAGTTACATAAACTCAAATTAAATTTGTTTTTATTTTTAAACAACTCATATTTCTGAATTCTTTGAAATATTTCCAACATATTTTTGGTCTTTAATCAACCAAACTCCCAATCTTTCAATATCTCGTAGAAGAGCAATTGGAAATACACCACCGCTTTAAAAACGGCGCTCATTTATTACCTAACTTTGTAAAATTAACATTTGGACTCATACATTTTACAAAGATTTTCAACAAAAAAAACTGCCCACTAAAACATTTGAAAGTAATAAATAGCATTTTACAGCCATACAAAGTTCTCGCTCAGGCACACACACGCACACTCAGATCCAACAAACCAATGCTAATTCAGCAGACACAGTCATGCCGACATTTGTTTGTGTGTGGCGTACTTTTCTCTATGTGTACAAATTACAACTCTGCCCCCAAAATGACTTCAAACAAATCCAAATCGGCGCTCAATACATTGAAATGGGAAGGTCGTTGCCATAGCAGCGTCCGACGACGGCGACGATGACGGAGATGACGACGACGGCGACGAGCTTCAGCCGACGTTTGTGCGAACACAAAATGGGCTTCCACCCTTTCGCCCCTTCATTTGTACGGCGCGCCATTGCTCCACGTTCGCAACCACATTGTTGTCGGCAAACTTCGCATGCTCCATACCTTTTGTTGTTTATTTTATATAATTTCATTTTACAACAAGTATGTCGGCTATTTCTCACTTCGCTCAGCCGCATCTGCAAACGCTCTCAGGTCGCTATTGACTTGTTTCAGTTACTTTACTTTTACTAGTTTTGTTGTAGTATTTCTTGTTTTTATTTTATTTTTTTTTTTATTTTTTTTACTATACAAACAATAAACGCCTAACTATTTGGAATCAGCTGTTTTTATCGTCTGGTTGGTTGGTCGCACATTATGATACTCTCAACCACATTCCGAGGAGGTGCTACGCTCACTCAAGGTAATTTCGTAGAAGTGGTTTGACGAGAATGCGCTATGCATGTGTGTGTAGATATTTGTATGCGCATATGTTGAGTGAGGTTAGCTTTGCTCAGAAAGAATTGGGCACTGACAAATGTTGTTGCTGAAAATGAGCGTAAGCGAGATGTACGTAGTATTTGCTGAATAAGGAGAGATAGGAAAGAGACACGAGTGAGTAAATGAGTGAATGAGTAATGAGTTTGAAATGTGATTGCTGCTACTGAGTAAAAGTATCTACTTCCGTATTTGGGTACTGCCTGCCATTGTCGATGACCTTCCCGTCTCCCGCGGCTTAGTAAACACAAAAGCAAGGAAGGTAAAATAAATACAATGCACGGACATACATGCACACATACGTATGTATATGTATGCAGTTTGTGCTCTCAGCTGAGGCTCCACTTCGCCGGCGTGCTCTTCTAGTGCTTTCCACAATTGACTCGCGAATTTGCTGTCAGCTGCAAACATTATTTCCCTACTGCCTTCAAAGCTTTCTGCTATATTTATGTAATAGTTTGCATGTATGCGCATTTTTATGTATATCTCTAAATTTGGTTATTGTTTGTTCTGTATTTGCGCGCTGCCATCAATTTTATGTATCGGACGTCATGTAAGTATGCATGTGCATGCATATATGCATCATCTTTGGAGCCGAAATCACGGCTTAACGGTCGATGCTATCCAACAACCTACCACTGCGTAGTATCGCAAACTGGAGCGTCCGTCAAACATTTACTGCGAGTGTGACAACTTTGCTATCGCCCCATTCGATATCTTGGCAGAAACATTCTGCAGTTATACTTCTGATACTTCATAATTATCAATTTTATTGTTTTTCATGTAGTGTTACCGTAATGCGCCGGCAACGATCTTATAATCAGTTTGTCATTGAGATCCAGCGGAGGACTTTACAGTTTCGCGCATATGTTTCACTTAGCGGAACAAACTTGCCGCATTCATCGTCCGCCAGAGAATGTCGGGGGCCCTACCTGCATTTTTCTGTTTCTGGAAATACTGGTAATTTTATACCTGCCCCTATTTGTGCACAAGGGTATTTTAATTTCTTGTCTTTGAATATAAAAAATGTCATCGTTTAACATTATCGAGGCGTCAGTACGTTTTAAACACATTCTACGCCATTTCTAATAATGCACTACTAAGTGTAACAGACTTTAAGGTTCCTAGAGTTTTATTGGATGCGGAATTTTCTTCCAGTGGTTAAATTGAAATTGAAATTTCCAAAAGATCGAGCCAAGCAGCACCAAGCGATTTGGTGGCTCCTAAAACACTCAGGCTAAAAAGCCCATTGTATTTAGAGCTCTGGTAGATAGTTAAGGAGGAAAGGAGAAAAGTATCAGTAGAAGAGATAGGAAAGAATACAGACAGAGGCAGTGTAGTTAGTCCTGTGAGAACTTTACAGATTCTTTGGTAAATCTGTAAATATCTTCCAGTTTTAGAGAAGGAATATTACTCATTCCCATGACATCGGAACCCAATACCCGTAGTCGCGCTCTAGCAAAGGCAGGACACTCACAGAGAAAGTGCTCAGTGCTATTCACCTCCTCCAAGCAGGACAGGCACATTGGGTCCTCAATGATTCCAATGGTGATCATATGCCGACCCTATGGGCTGTGTTCTGTAATAATACCAACCATCAACCGAACGTCTTTCCTTCCAAATTTTAGTACAAAGTTTGACAGTTTTCTGTTCGGACTTGTCACAAAACACTTTGCACTTTTGCAGCGTTCTAGACCGGACCATCGCTCTTTATGTAAATTGCATACATAATCGCTGATCCAATTCATGATTCCTGTGGAACTGATTCCGATTATTGGCTCTGGGCCTTGTAGGGCAACCGCTGCTCCACGGTTGGCCAATTCATCGGCAATTTTGTTTACTTGAACACCGGAGTGTCCTGGAACCCATATAAGTACAAGCCTGTTTTGTCTTGCAACAGAATTACGCTTCTTTTTACATTCTTGAACAATATTTGAGGTTTGCTTCGCGTTCTCCAGGGACCTCAGTGCAGCCTGACTGTCACTGAAAACTCCAATATGTTTCCCGCTCCATCTCCTTTCGATTATCCATTCGGCTACTTTCAGGATGGCAAAAACTTCCGTTTGGGAAACAGTTGCCATTTCCCCCATAGCATAGTGATACTTATTACTATCGTTTAAGTACCACCCGGCTCCAGACCCTATTTAATTCTTGGACCCATCGGTAAAGAAAATATCCGTCAAACCTCCCTGAATGCATTCTGGATTGCTCCATTGCTCTGACATCAAATTTCTTTCCAAATGAAACTGTGGGTATCAGGTCGTCTTTCGGTGCCAAAAACATTGGATACTGCTCGGATAGCATCTTAAAGATTTCCCTGTGTCTCGAAGTTCCGTCTTCGTGCCAGAACCCATTGCTTTTATTGTTTCCTGCTGTATCTTAAGATCCAAGGGGAGCAAATCAATCATGTGGAGCATCGTCGGAGGTTGTACTCATGGCACCCGTAATGCCTAAACATACACTTCTTTGCAGCCTGTATAGTCCCTGGAGTGTGGACTTAGCCATGCTTCGTCGCCACGAGACCACAGAGGCGTAAGTAATGATTGGTCTGATAAGTTCTGTGTATATCCTTAGGACCACAGCAGGTTTTAGTCCCCAGATTTTACTCTGAAGACTCTGCGGCATTGCTGAAAAATCCTTAATGCGTGATTCACCTTCAGTGAAACGTTTGCCTCCCAAGTCAACTTCTTATCCAAGATTACTCCTAGATGTTCAATTTCATCGCAAAAACCAAGTGTCACACCTTTCAGTGTTGGAAGACTAAGTCCATCCAATTTCCGTTTTCTCATGAACAAGACTATGGTGGTTTTGTTCGGATTGTCGGAAATACCTTGTCTCATGCACCAATCATCGATTTTGGCCAGAGTCCTATGCACTTTCGTGCATAGCCTTCTTAGGAACTTATCCGATGTTAGGGCACAGACATCGTCCGCATATGCTTGGACATGACAACCGAGTTCCAAAGAGTGGGTACTATTTTGGCTTTTTCCAGCAGTTGGGGAAGTCGGCTGTTGTTAAAATCTCTTTTATTACGTAGGTTATGGAAGGTTAGGGAAGAACGCAGCCAATCTTTTTCTATACCTAATTTTGTAAACAGTTTAGTTTGATATTCAAAGAAAAATGGAATTTTTTAATATAAATGATCGGATGTTTATTTCATTATAAAGTGGAAGGTATGCCGTTAATAGTGCAAAATAACATCAGGCAAATGTCCACCACGACCAAGCTTACAGGACAATATCCTTTTCATGAAATTTTCCATAACCAAATTGCAAAGTGGCTGCCCTATGTCCTCGATAGCCTCACGAATTCCATCTTTGAGGTCTTGAATCGACCCTGGGCTGTTGGTGTGTTGGCGTGTAGACCTTCTCTTTCACGTGGCCCCAAAGAAAATAGTCACAAGGTGTTAAATCACCAAAACTCGGTGGCCCATTGTGATCACCTCTTCGAGAGATAACACTTTCCCGTAAATTAGAAACTTTTCCCGTAAAAGATAAATGGGTTCGTTGCTTGTGTGGCACGTAGCGCCGTCTTGTTAAAAATAAACGTTGTCCAGATCAAAACCATGCAACTTCGGCCATAAAAAATCGTTAATCATCTCTAAGCTTATCTAAATAACAGCTGTTATTGGAAAACCCTTTATTATAGTTGCCAAATTTGTTTTTTTTTTCATTACATTTTTGTCTAGTCCTTAAGGTACTTTTGGGCTGTGGATTATTAAAGTAAAATTAAAAAAGTGTTTAGAACTATGAGGAGTCGATTTATTCATTCCACCCGTCCGTCTTTTGCTGAAAGTTATAACTCTAAATTTTCCACGAGTTCGTTTGATTCCCAAGCCTAACAGCGTGAATTGAATTCCACTAAAATGTGCGCGCGTACATAATTTTCGGTCCGGACCGAATTGGGTTCTTCCTTACGCGTTTCTTATTGTTCTGCTTCTTCTTGCTGTATAAAGACGCCTGACTGTTGTTTTTCACTTATAAATAAAAACAGGAAAAGTCACTTTGTAATCTGGGCTAAATCGTAAATTTCTTGTATATCCCCGCCTATGCGCGCATCCTTAGCCGCCCTATTGGTGGTGTGCATTGAATATTTCCTATCGCCTTTGAGCCTCGCATGCAGGTACTGCGATTGTGCTCATGTCTGCATTCTATCCATGGCGAAAATAAATGAGTGCAAGCGCGTGTTTCTGTGCATGTGTGCGTGCACTGGTGCATCCCGCGGTGTGTGTCTGCTTTGCCTAGTCGATTTTTTATGTTGCTGCCGTCGTTACTGCTGTTGTCTAATCTTTCCGGCAATATCGCCCCTCGTTCACTCACTCGTTTGCTTGCTCAATAACAAAACTAAAAAAATAAGCATAAAAAGAATTAAGACACACAAAAACAAAACAAAAACAACAAAACGGAATAAAGACAGGAACAAAGAAAGAACATATAAAAGGCGAAAAAGATGACTACGGCAAAATTGTATAAAGTGTACAAGCACTGGTGGCAGCCGCATCCCATCACGGCACGTTGCACTGCAGCATAGCGAGTCCGCTTTTATATTTGCAAGTACTCGTGTATGCCCCACAGGCTGTCTTTGTAAATCCTGCCTCTTTCACGGTGACATTTGTTACAGGAAGACAGACGATCAAGCCGTACAAAGACTGCCATGCATACAGGATGGTCTCAAAGAATTAAAATTTATTTATGTAGACATACTCGTACATACATATATACTATGTATATTTACATAACGACATAGCTGCATATATACATACATAAAAAGGTATTTCTCTTTGAATTCATGCATCTATTACTCAGCCGTGCGAGTCAGCATGGAAGCTGGCTAGTATTGCCAAGGGCATATTCAGGGTACGGCAAACGACCCGTCGCCACCCGCAAGGGACCGAATTTTCTTTTGTTTAGAGAAAGCTAGCAAATTTTTTGAGAAAATACATATTTTTCACCGGTATCGGTAATAAAACCATCAATAAGTTTGCCCCTTCTTTTCCAGGTGAGTTCCCCTACAGCGGCGTAATTACGCAATAGCCGCTTCACAGGGCAGCCTTTCGAGTGTTTTGAAGATAACCGCTTGTATGCTTGTACATATGTATTGTTGTTGTAGCAGTATAAACATTCCCCATATATGTAAGGGGAACGTTTCTGCCGATCTAATTAAGGTGAATTGAGTACCGAAGGTGGCGCCATTAAAAAATAGTTACTTTACTCTGGCATTAGCTTCCTTCGCAATACAAAATAAACGAACAAAACCAACAAAAGTAGGAGAAATTATATGTTTATGAAAATTCAGTCAATGGCTTGGTAGTATTCTGATTTGTGAGATTTTAACTAATCAAACTAATGAAAACAAAGTGCCGCGTCTTAAATTGTTAAAGCGCAAATGAATATAAAGCCTCCAAATTCAGTTTTTTTGCGTTTTTATGCGAAAGACGCCGTGGCTAGAAAGTGTGTGTGTGTGCGTACAATTTCTTGTATTTGCTTGTTTGAATTGCTTTCGCCTACTCTTCTTCTTCACAATCAAGTAATTTCCCTTCCGTTTGTTTGTTTCCGACTCTTCCGACACAACGAATTCGGAAGGCACAATCTGTTTCTCTATCATTCTTGGATCTGATGATCAGGTGTGTATTACGTAATACTTTTGCGATTTTCAGTCCAAACGAAACAATTTCCACTGACGCTTTCACAAAGGTCGTTCATCCTACATATAGGGGTTGATTGAAAAGTAATGACCTTTATTTTTTAAGCAGGCTTATACAACTAATATTCTTCAAAATAGGACCCTTCAGCGTCAATACACCGCTGGTAGCGTTCCTTCCACTGCAGGAAACATTTTTTAAACTCATCCGCCGGAATCGCGTTCAATTCGGCTGTCGCAGTTTTTTGGATCGCCTCGATGGAGTCGAAACGCCTCCCCTTCAGCTTTCTTTTCCCGCACATTGTTATAAGTTAAATTTAACTCTTCACTGATCTCACGTAGACTAGCACGACAGTCAATGTTCATAAATTCACGAACCCGATTCACATCTTCGTCTGTTTGACTCGTCGAAGGTCTTCCAGATCGCTGTTCGTCTTCGACGTCCTCCCAGCCTTCTTTGAACGACTTGTGCCACCGTTTTACCTGGGCACTGGACAGAGATTGGTCTCCGTAAGCCTCTTTGAGTAGCCTAAGGCTTTCGGTACTCGTTTTGTTTAGCTTTACGCAAAATTTGATCGAGTGGCGTTGCTCCAACGATCGCTGCATTTTCGCCACTGCAAAATCCTAACACACTTTTAAAACAGCTTTCACGCGCGAAGCGATGTTGACTGCACCACTGTTGCCAGCGAACTGGGACCGGTTTCTAGTGGAAGGGGAAGATTCAACGATCATTTTCCCTCACCAGCCGATTCGGTTGATCGCTTGGCAGACGCTTCGCGCGGGAAGACTCATTACTTTTCAAACAAACCCTGTATATAAAATAGCTCATTGATGGAAAGAGTGACGCATTAAGTCAAGCGAAACAAAATTTTCCTAAGCCGTTTTTATACTAAATCGAAAAATTTGCCCGTTAAGCTCATTAATATAATCATAACCCAAACTAACGTCCCAAAATATCTCGGCATGCATCTTAATAGCAAACTTGCATGCGAAACCCATATTTTCACCAAACGGAAGGCTCAAGGAATATAACACAGAAACCTATATTGGTTACAACATCGAAATTCTAATGTTTCTCCCGAAAGTAAGCTCTCACATAGTCCACAAACACTCAACCCTCCCCTCTTTTCCCCCTCTTGCAATGGTTTCACAAAGGATGAACCAAACTTCTTTCGTCCAAGTGGACCCACTCTCTGGGCAACCATTACTAGCTAAGCTCTCACTTTACTCAGCTATCTTCAAACCGATGTGGACATATGGCATTCAACTTTGGGCCACTGCAACTAACTTCAAAGATTCCACTCCCAAACCCTCAGAATGATCTCAAACGCCCCTTTTTATAGCTCAAATGCAAAAATTCATGGTGATCTCAAAGTGCCCACAATATTAGAAGAAATAAGAAAATATGGCATAGCACACCACTCCAATCGCACTTAAGCCCGCTTGTCATGGAAATAATTGCGAGTCCCATAACCTTCACCAGAGTCAAGAAAAAGTCTACAAAAGACCTCTAATGATAATAAATTAGTCCAAATTTTTATTTATCATAAAATTACTAAATGGTTGCACCACTAAGCGTTGTCCATAAATGTTTTTTACTCTTAAATGAATTAAATAGCTTAATAGCTTTAAGTTAAAATATTGCTCGATGTTTAAAAAGCAGATCGCAAAACAGAAATGAATTACAAAAAAAGCAATCGACATACTTGTAAAGGGTGGTTAAGTTTCAAGGGCCGGTGTTGATTTTGAATAAAATGCAATTTTTTAAGAAATTATTGTCATTTCTCTTTATTATGATGATATTGGTGTGGTTCAATTACGTACGGAGCAAAATATCGGCAAAATGGCCGCCGCAGCCTCCGCGGCACACCTCCATCCGATGGTCCAAATTTTCGATGAGGCTGAAGCATAATTGAGTTTCTATGCCGTTAATGTGCCGAATTATTGAATTGTTGCTGGCCTGTCAACGTATACCTTTTATTTCAAATAACCCCAAAGAAAGGAGGCCGTCGTTGACGTTTAGGTGTGGTTCACATTCAACATCGGCCCTTGAAATTTAACCACCTTTTACTTAGCTTGAAATTATAATTGTAGATATCCGTTATTTCATGCAGTAGCCTTACACTTTTTTTATCCCTTCATAATATAATTTTAGAAGACATTTTTAAGAAGAACTAAACAACTGGTCTAAATTTGTTTATTTAGAGTATATCAAACTTTTCTTTTCACTTAAAAGTTGCATGCCTTTGGAGAATCACTCAAAATTTCGAAGTTGTATTTTTAAGCAACTGCACATGAAAGGCTAGCACCACCAAAATTAAAAAAAAAAGTAGCTATACCCAATAAATATGCTACGCTATGTCTTCTACGTTTTTAAATCTGTGAAAAAAGACACAAACACACATACAGTACAATCGGCGTTGAATGAGCGCCGGCTTAAGTGAATTCCTCGATCGAGTGAACACCAAACTTCATTCAGTTTCATTGTGTATTCTGAAGAGTGTACAACTGATTTTATAGAGTAGAGCAAGTAAACAAAATACAGTAATGTAGAACTCAAGGCGAATGCATTCCAGGTGATAGCTGTAGTGCAAAAACAAAATTTACACGTATTTAAGCAAAGCGCATTCATTAGATTCGCCCTGTATTTACATGTATTTTGTTTTTGGCTTGCTTTTTCAAAACAGACCGATTCTTTTTAAGGCAGATGAACTCCCATTTACAGTAAGAATTTATTTTCAGATGTTTGGATTGAAAAAAGATGGAAAAAATCTTGATGCTGCTTTAATTGCTCTAATTAATTTTTTTTTTTTTGAATAATGCAAATGGTTGCAAATAGCTGAATGCTATTGACACTGCACTGACTGCTATGCAAATATGCCGGGGGTATTCTAAGACAGTTAAGTTAAGACTTGTAGTATATCCGGCCAAAGACTGTCACTCCAGCAGCATTCCGCGTGCATGTATGGGAAACAATAACATCGCCAGCAGCAACGCCGACACCAACAACAACCACCTATACGAGTCATTTATGTGACCAGCTACAAAACTATCGACAATATTTCTTACAACCGCTTCTTTCGTTATAATTTAACACATTATGGAACAGCAGAATCGTTTCTAGTTAAGAAAATTGGTATATGCCCGTTCGAAAACACACTTGGCCAGGTTTTAACGATATTTTTTTTCTATTGAATTATAATTTTCATTAAAATATGTCTTTATAATTGTACACAATAAATATTACATTTTGACAATCCCCAAGCCAAGGTAAATACAAAAAATTAAATCGCTGTTTGAATAAATTCTTGATGAAGAATGATAGAAAGAAGATTGCGCCCATCGGAGAGTGCGTGACGTCACGTTTTTCCGAGTTGTGCAGTATTGCCAACCATTTGCTCTTCGCAATAAATTTAGTACTTTTTTATACCGAAAATGCGAAAATTTTGAAGTTTCGTGTTTGTTTCTCTTTTTTAATTTAAAGCTACCGAAACTTTAGGTTAAAAAAAACTGTATTATTATACAAAAGAAGGTTAAAAAAAGCCACTCTGAGAAGATTTTATTAATGCTAATGAAAATTAGTTGGTTCTTATAAAATTTGATAATTTGAAAGTGCAAATTTAATTTTTGGCTCCATTTAAGGTTATGCCAGAATATTAAATCTTCTTCTCTCAACTCTTCTTAAGATTGAACACTTTTTTACACATTTTAAAAGGCGTTTGAATTTATTGAATGCGGATTAAAACCATAGAGGTGCAATCGTTTTTTTCGGCCATCAATCTTTAGTGGAACATAGGGCATCAAGAGATGTATTCATTGTAAAAATAAGCCACAATATACCAAAAAATACTAAAGAAACCATTGACATTTTTACAAAAAGAGTACCTTATCTAGTTACATAACTTCAAATATAGCAAAAAAGTTATTCCCTTAACAAAAGACTCTCGCTTAACAAAAAAAAAAGTCATAAATTAAATTTTACATAAGCATAACACTTTTATTTAAAAAAAAAACGCACATTCTGAAGACAATTTGTCACGCATACAAAGTTCTTTAAGTGATTCAATAAAAATTTGGTGTTTTATTTTCTGTAAATGGGCATTTTAGTGCGTTTTTATATCCAAAGCTAGGCAACACTGCAGTAGCGAGAGAGAGATTTGACTGCTGGAAGAAGAACACCAACAACACCTACAATCGCGGGCAATGCCACCAGAAGTTGAAAAAAAGTAAAGCTAAATAAAACTGAGTGTATTATTTAAATAGTTATTAAAAAATGTATATTTCAGAAAATTATAAACATTACATTTTAATTAGAACAGGCTAGAAAAATGTCATGAAGAACGAACTAAAACTCCGAGACTAAATAACAAAAAAAAGAGGTTGTCTGTAAAGTCGGTTTACTGACGATAGTTTAACGTGACAACGTCATAAGAAAATATTGATGGAATGGTTACAAAATTTTAATTTTATTTGTTTTATAGATATTTTGTATGGATATAGAGGAGGAGGTAAATGGAATTGCAATGGAATAGGTCAAGTTATATTTACACAAACGTGAAAAATGACGAAACATTTATCAAATTCATGAAAGATATCTTCAATTTCGATTGTGCATCAGACGTTAATAAGTCAACAACACTAAGAGGCACCATCATCGATTTGCCTTTTTCAAGACACTTTACACTCGAAATACTCCCTTTCATTTCCTACTTTTTCTATCATCGTTTATTCTCAACAGAGAAATGGTTCATTACCATGCACACAGGAAGAAGGCATATGCAAATACAAGTATGTGAATTTATATACAAATGCGCATATACATACATATATATGTATGCTCACTCACGTAGGACAGAGCCAGATGTCGAACGTTGCCGAACGCGGGGGCCGATTGTGCTATTTGTCGTTCGTTCCGCGCTCTCGCTTGCAGTTCAAGCACATTAGCTTACATTTGCTTGCGTACGGCATAGATTCGTATATTTGATATGTCCATATGATTTGTATGCATCTTTAGATATAGATTTGTTCTTTTTGAAAATTGCGCGAAATTGTATATGTATATGTATGTTTATATACATATATTAGTATACAACATATCTTATAAGGTATATGGTAAATATTACCATACATTTTTTCCTTCATATATAATATAATAAAAAAATTAATAATAATAACATTAAAACAACAGGTATTATTAACAAACTTCGTTTTATTTTAAATTCTTCAAGTAAATCAAATTAATAATAATCAATAAGAAGGCATATGCAAATACAAATACGTGAATTTATATATGTACATATGCGCATATACATACATATATGTATACGCTCACTTAAGTAGGAGAGAGCAAGATGTCGAACGTTGCCGTTCGTTTGCTTTGTTCGTTCCGCGCTTTCGCTTGCAGTTCATTCAAGGTAACGACAAATGAGCAAGGTAACACTAATGAGCAAGGTAACGTGTGCGTGCGTGCAGCCGGCTAAATCGAATTATAAGACGTTATCACGTCAAAAAATGCTAAATTAAGTTACGAAAATGGTAATCTGGCCATACCGGAGCTAAAATCACGTAATTACTTGTCAAATTCGCTGAGAGCAAAGTAACGGGACCACGACAGGCGCCATCTCATTATTCTTTCCATCATGATTCTTGATAGATAAAGGCACTTTTAGCATTTTTGACCTTCGCAAACCATTTAGTCTCATACTCTCATTTCCGTAGTTTGTTTTGGTTTCGTATTTTCAAAAATATTTGTTGTAAAAACTTAATTCTTCTGCAATAATTTACTAGCAGTGTAAATATCCGCTTTAAGAATACTGCAACAGTCTAAAAATGGAACATCACTTGTGACTGAATGCAATAGCATCCATTTAGTGAGTCATTTAAAATCTCTATACGAAAAAAAAATCAGGTGTATGTAGGTAGGTATAGTGGTTGTCAATTGGCACGTCTAGACCTGCTGAAGGCCGATTGTGATACCGTCAGATTGTCCCCTCTCCTCACTCTACGTTGTCCTCATTGAACCAACCTGTGGCTTTAATATATCTAACAAGGCTTATTATTTTTAAATTGGCTGCTTCTGCCGAGTTATACAGGGAACTTTTTCCTAAAATATTGAACCTTCTTCTATCCAGAGCCATGCACCCGTATAGAAAGTGTTCTATAGTCTCTTCTTCTTCTTCAATGCCGTTACAGCTGCTGCAATAGTCGTTATAGGGTACCCTCAGTCTTCTGGCATGCCTGCCAATCAGACAATTCCCTGTTAGGACCCGAGAAGATGTCTCGTGTTCTTCCTGTTTAATTTCAACAATCGGTTTGTGCGCCCACGTTCTGCTTGTTGCACAGGTCAGGAACTGAGTCCATAGCCCGTTGGCAGCTCTGATAGTGTGTTTGTCTATAAGCATTTTACAAGTTGCTAAAGGTACTATACCTTTCGTTCGCTTTGTCTGGTTAGATCGGTAATGTGGTACCCAATCTCGCAAGTTCATCTGCTTTGCAGTTGCCTTCGATATCTCTATGACACGGCAGCCAGAGCAGGTTTATTGTAAAGTACTGAGATAGTTCTGTCAAAATGTCGATACATTTCTTTTACTATCTTCAAGTGAATGTTAGGCGATTTTAAAGCTTTTAGGGCCGATTGGCTATCTGAATATATGTTTATATTTCTTGTGGTGAGAACACTGCAGTGATCCGGTAGCCGTAATGAAATGTTGACACTAATTTCCTCAGAGTGAAGGCCTCCGCTTACTTGTTCATTTAGCTTGGAACCACCAGTATAGAAACTGATTCCACTTTAGGTTTAGCAAATATATGTAATTGCTTTCTTCAAGATGTTTCTTGATGGTCTCATTTACATACTCATATACAAGTATATATACATACAGAGATAGTATACAGATATTTGTTAGTATAGGTGTTTCACCGATTTTCTCCTCTAATTTGTGGCGTTTGTCTGTATGCTGCACTACGAATGAATATCAGCTGATTTTATTGAGAAACTCTTTCATAGGGGAAACGTACTCGGAGACTTGACGTGGCCTTACGAGGGGCGCAAATACTCTTTTTAACAGTTGCAGCTTCACTCGGCCATGGCGACCGTTCCTTGCAGGGGAGTCATTCAGAGTTTTACAGTCGTCTAATAAAGGGTGGTTAAGTTTCAAGGGCCGGTGTTGATTTTGAATAAAATACAATTTCCTTAGGAAATTATTGTTATTTTTCTTTATTGTGCTAATATTGGTATGGCTCAATTACATATGGAATAAAATATTGGCCAAATAGCTGCCGTGGCCTGGGCGGCACATCTCCATCCGATGGTCCAAATTTTCGATGACGCTGAGGCATAATTGAGTTTCTATGCCGTTAATGTGCCGAGTTATCAAATTCTTTAGCTCTTGAATTGTTGCTAGCTTATCGACGTACACCTTTTCTTTCAAATAACCCCAAAGAAAGAAGTCCAACGGTGTCAAATCACATGATCTTGGCGGCAATTTGACATCGCCGTGACGTGAGATAATTCGGCCATCAAATTTTTTGCGCAAAAGAGCCATTGTTTCGTTAGCTGTGACAAGTGGCGCCGTCCTGTTGAAACCACATATCGTTCACAGCCATATCTTCCAATTCGGGCCATAAAAAGTTCGTTATCATCTCACGATAGCGAACACTATTCACAGTAACTGCCTGACTGTGTTCGGAAATTGATTTTGGAAAAAATACGGCCCAATGACGCCGCCGGCCCATAAACCGCACCAAACAGTCACTCTTTGTGGGTGTATTGGTTTTTCGGCAATCACTCATGGATTATCATTTGCCCAAATGCGGCAATTCTGCTTATTGACGAATCCACTGAGGTGAAAATGTGCCCCATCACTGAAGATTATTTTCTTCGAAAATTGGTCATTCGCTGACGCCCGTTTTCATAATAAGCCTGAATAACTTTAACGCGTTGTTCGATTGTGTACCTTGCCATGGTTCAAATTGAATTAGTCTGAAATTGGAAAATGTCAAATGAAATGCAGAAACAAGCTCGACGTTTAGGTGTGGTTCACATTCAATATTGGCCCTTGAAATTTAACCACCCTTTATAATAATAATATATAATATTAATTGATTTCAAGAGCAAAAACACTATGGAGATCTTTAGAAATGGAATGCTTTCAGTTATGTTTTTTATTATTATTTACGCAATGATGATAGTTTTCGATTAGTATGGCTGTTTCCCTTTTTGCTCTCTATTTAACTTTTCTGACCCGATTGTGTTCCATGAATTAGTTTATTATGAGTATCACGTTCGTCCATTTTAATCTCATTGCCATCAAGATTCATTGGCCTTTTCTTCTTCAGAGAATTTTAATGTACCATTCAGAATTATTTAATTAGTAATTATGAAGTTTTTCGGTGCTAATGGTCCGATAAAGAGAACTCTATCTGATTTAATTTTTTTTTTTTTTGTATTCAAATACATTTTTATTTTTTAATTTTTTGGATTTTTTCTTATACAATACTAAATTGGTTTGCACTACAATTAAAATTAGAAAAATATGTAGATAAATAGAACCCAATCTAAATTAAAATTAAAAGTGAAACATGACTGGTAGCTAACACCATCACACAGAGGCTACAAGCTTTCGTCAACAAATGCTTCTGCATCGTCTGCAGAAGATTCTGGCCGCACACCATCAGCAACGACGCACTGTGGAGATCAACGAATGAGGAGCCCATACTATGGCCAATAAAACGCAGAAAGAGGCGATGGATAGGTCACACGCTTAGAAAACCACCAGACAGCATCACGAGAATGGCATTGAACTGGAACCCGCAAGGGAGCAGAGGTCGTGCCCGGCCAAAGATTATTTCGAAAAGGTCGATGTTACGCGACCTAGCAGATGCCGACATCACATGGGACGGTGCAAAAACAACATAATAAGGAAAAGAAATAAAAAAAATTAGCAGTTCTAGAAATGAGCATCATAGGATTCGGAACAGAGAAACACCTACGTTATATTAATTTGGAAATAACTTTTTTATCAAGGCGAATCTATTAATGGTGGCGTTGGTAAATCAGCTGACTTGTTTTGTTTTTCTTTCGCTATGTCCATGTGGCTGTCAGCCTAGAATGAAACAAGACGAATTCATTCTTTGTTTTCTATTTCGCCAATACTTTGCCGTGACAATCAAACATACAAAACATTGTTGTTGGTCTAGTGCCAACACCTTCAATAAATGCGCCTTGTTTTTTACTAAATAAAAAATAAATGATTTTGAGTGATTGTTAAGTCTTTACTGCCTTGTCTGTTTGTATGCTGCAGCTGTCTAGTTTACAAGTGTCGAATATGATGGACGTACGACGCCCTTTACAAAAATTATAAATCTTCCGATAGGATGGTTAATTTTGCGCCACCTAGTATTTCCGAGAACCAGTTTAGTTATTGAAAATCATCAAATAATGCAGAGTGGTGAAGAGGTACGCCATTGCTGTTTTTGTTTTTTTTTCTGAGTAAAACTGCTTTCTCGCTGCTGATTATCTCGGCGCTCTAAACTTCGTGTTTACTGCAATTATTTCAAATGTATGCATGTATGTATGTATGTAAATTATATTTCCCGTTCAAAACCATGTTGTGTACACTCCCAACCTTCGTCGGTGGGCTTTTTCTGGAGAATTTTACAATACGTTGCCACTGTCTGCTGGAAAAACGTTAATTTTGTAGCCAAATAAAGGAAAAGGTGCACGCACACGCATACAAAAACATCGCTAATAGTCACTTCACACCTTACTTAAATGAATATTCGTCCATGCAAAACAACATTTTTTTTTTTGTGTGTTTTGGTATGCGAATGTTTTTATTTTCAGGAAAATGTTCTTACTTACTTATCAATGCATGTATGTATGTATGTATGTATGTATGTAGCCTACTATACAAATTTAACTTACCTCACATACAAGTAGTACCTACTTCGAGTCTCTGTCGCAATGACGTCGAGTTCTAAGTTACGATTTTCATTAATTTTCTCGTTTCGCGTGACCTTTACAGTTAGCTGGGGTGTACTTAAAACTAACATAAAAGGAGGCATAGCGTAGTTGTAATTGCAATGGCATTGTTGAGAATTTTACTTTCTCCTACTAAGTTACTCTCTATTTGCTACGCCATACATATCTACACACACGCACACATATATGCCTATGTACACGCACATACAGTCACATTTTGGTAAATTAATCCGTCGCAAACGGCAAAGGAAACTATCAAATTGCTTTACAAATACAAAACCAGGGGTGGGCAACAGATAATGCGCCAAAACAATCGTGAAAGCGGATAAAAGAACCGACCGGCAGACGGATGGACGAACAAGCACAAAAAGGCGTAAAACAAATTAATATGCGGCAAATGATGTTGCAGGTCACACCTGCTATGCAAACGAAAACAGCACAAACACCAACACCAACATCATCATCAAGCCCAGGCAGCGAGCGTGAGTCAGCAGAAATGCGAAAAATACAAAAGTAAATCTACTTACGTTGAGTTTTACATATCTACCTTATACATGTATGTGTGTGTGTGTGTGCATGCTGTTAAATGATTTTATTGGGGCATTGCTTTGGAAGGTTGAGCTGCTTGTAAATGTAACTGCAGCCAAGGCATTGGAAATTCGCTCGCTGTTATAAGTCAAACAAAATGGGATACGCATTGAGTTAAGTTTTTATCAACAGCCACACGGCCATGTGTGCCAAGGAGAGTGAAAACAATTTTAGAATAGATTTATATTTAAGCGTAATATTGAAATAATAGCTCGGATTCGCTACGTCCAAGCTTTGTTTCATTTCTGTTAAATGAACGCATACATACATTCTGTCAAAAAAGTACCGGGAATTGTTCAATAAAACGCAAAATAAAGGGTGATTTTTTTTAGAGCTATAAGAAAGGTTTGCAAAAAACACGCAAAATTCAGAAAAATGCGTGAAATTTTTATTTAAATCGATAGTACAGTCCATATAATTTAATGTTTGAAGATTATTTTAGGCAAATGTTGACCGCGACTGCACTTCAAAGGGTCCATCCGCTTAGTCCAATTTTGGCATACTCTTTCCAATGTTTCGGCCGGTATCTCACATATAAATGCTTTAATGTTGTCTTCCAATGCGTTAATTGAAGCAGGCTTGTCTGAATAGACATGAGCTTTAACTTAGCCCCACAAAAAAAAACAAAAAACACCAGTCTAACGGTTAGACGCGATAGAAGTGAAACCTTCCGTAAAACAAACTGAGAGAGAATGAGACGAAAGCAGCATTAGGAGCGGGATAATTATAGGTTCATTATATATTAATATTGCTATAAAGTTCATATTTTATTTTCTTCATTTTATTATTATTCATCCTCAATGTTTTCAATTTCAACAAATGATACGAGTGGCTTATGATAGATAAAATATGATACAAATGCTTTGGTTTCGATGTTGTCAACATAGGTATCTTTGAAATACCGCGTCAATTGTTGTTTTTGATCGTGTTGTCGATTCAGTGTGATTGTTACACATTTATAAATTGAATGTTGTATTGAGAAAGTCAATTAAAGGAACCGCTGTGTCCAATGCAAAATTTACGTTAAAATCGCTACTTAAAATCATTGGAACTTTATTGTAATCTTTTCTAAGTATCCGCGATACTTCTGGTGTATACTTTATTAAATCTTCGTGAATGAATTCCGTGATGCTATTTATTGGTTGATTCGGTGAAATATAAATTGCCACAATTAAAACTGTTTTTTCATTGCTCAATCTGGTTTCGCATGCACATATTTCTCCCACTTTAGAGAGCTGAACAGACAGTGATTCTAGTTGCTGTGCATTCAGATCTATCTGTGGAGTTACAATACGAGCACCGTCATTTTGATTGTGGTATATTGTAACACCGTCTGCAATTGCGGTAAATATTTAAAAATGAAAATATTTACGAATATAAAAATACGGACGCAATATAGCACACGCGGTTGCTATTATGAGCGTCGTAACGCGTATATTACACAGACGTACTAACATACACACAAACATTCGTAGGACGCTTGGTCTAAGCAAGTATTAGGTGGTGTAGTATAGGTATACATAATGCCTTCTCGCTCACCGTGGCTCCGTAATACGCCGGCGCGCACACATACGTACTAGCATACATACAAACATACATACGTATGACGCTTGAACTAAACACCAAAGCAAGTAATAGGCAGTGTAGTATACATACTATTTACAATACTCACTATACTAGCGTGGCTCAGCAGTACGCAGCCAAACACATATACGCATATCAACATATAACGCTTCGTAGTGTCGCTTTTTCGTTTCATCGAGTCTCAAATCACTCCCAACGATTCTAAAGAAGTTTTCACTTCAATAATCTAAAGACGTTATATCGCACGATCTGAGTGACCAATTGACAGGTCCCGAAAGTGAAATAAAATTTTCACCGAACTCGCCTCTCAACAAGTCTCTCACGCGTGCTGTGTGGCATGTGGCACCGTCATGCAAGTCAAGCTCTTGCATTTTGGGCAAAGAAAAGTTGGATATCATTTCACGGTAGCGCTCACCATTCACAGTTACGTTACGATTCGCAGCATCTTTGAAGAAGTACGGTCCAATGATACCTCCAGCCCATAAACCGCACCAAACTGTGACCTTTTCTGGATACATTGGTAGCTCTTGCAATTCTTCTGGCTGATCTTCACTCCAAATGAGCTTCGTCGCTGAACACAATTTTTCGATAAAAAATTGGATCTTCGGCCAACTTTCCAGGAGCCCATTCACCAAAAATTCTGCGTTGCGGTAGGTCGTTCGGCTTCCATTCTTACACCAGCTGTATTTTGAAAGGTTTCACACCTAAATCCTTTCGCAAAATTTTCCACGTTGTTGAGTAACAGAGGCCCAATTGATGCGAACGGCGACGAATCGATAATTGATGGTCATCATTAACACTGGCCGATACAGCTGCGATAATTTCTTCAGTTCGCACTCTACGTAAGCGTGTTGGTGGTTTGATGTCCAATAATGTAAATTTGGTTCTAAATTTAGTCACAATAGCTCGAATACCCGCTCCAGTGGGTCGATTAAACTGACCACAAAATGGAAGAAGCGCGCGATAAACTTTCTTAACAGAACACGCATTTTTATAATAAAACGCAATGATTTGCAAGCGTTGTTCGTTCGTAAGACGATTCATGGTTAAATTACAGACCAAACTGAAGAGGTTTGACAGTGAAACAAAACACGAAACGTGCGTCAGCTGTTTAAACCAACTGTTTTAAAATGATAATAGCTAAAAAATCCAATTAGTTCTTTAATCACCAAAATTTATTTTGTCGCCCTCAAAATAGGCTCCATTCGAAGCAATACACGAATGCCAACGATTAGTACAGTCATCAAAGCACCTTTTAAACGCGTTTGAAGAGATCCTTTTCAGCTCCTTCAGCGAATTCACCTTAATAGCCTCTATCGACGCAAAGCGGTGTCCGCGGAGTGGCAATTTAAGTTGTGGGAAAAGGAAAAAGTCACAGGCGGCTAAATCCGGTGAATACGGTGGATATTCGATGATATTTGTCGAGTTTTTGGTCAAAAAGTGTTCACAATATGAAACTTGTGAGACGGTGCGTTATCGAGGTGCCAGATTCATGAGTTTTCTTTCCACAAATTGGGCCGTTTCCTACGCACATTTTCTCTTAAACGTCGCATAGCTTCCAAAGAATATTATTTTTTACTATAGAACGATTTGGAATGAATTCCGAGTGCACAACACCAGAATAATCAAAGAAAACGAGTAGCATAGCTTTCACTTTTGACCGACTTTGATGTGGTTTTTTGGGTTTCTGCGCATGTGATTAGCGCCATTGAACCACCTGTTGGCTGTTTTGCATGTCAAACTCATATAACCACATCGCATCGGTTGTTTTGATGCGCTGAATAAACGTTGGGTCCGAATGCACTTGCTCAAGCATGTCTTCAGCCACCTTCTTCCGATGAATTTCTTGAAAGAAATTCAACTCTCTTGGAATGAGTCGAGCAGCCACGCGTCTCATGCCCAATTGATGGTGTAAAATGTTGGGTAGTGATTCGTGAGACACTCTTAGGTCCCGAGCTGCCTCCCGCAAACTTAAATGATGGTTTTTCAGCATCATTTCCTTGACTTTGTCGATGTTTTCATCCGTTGGAGACGTTGATGGGCGACCAGCTCGGGGCAAATCTTTCACGACTTCTCGGCCCTCTGCAAAAGCCTCATATCACTCCTCATACACCCCATAGACTTTCTGCCACATTATCAACGATTCGGCACACGAAATCCCGTTCAAAACACCAAAATTTAAGACAGATTCTTTATTCCATATTTTTATCCATAGTGAAAATCGCAAAGCACACCTGCGGTTGACTGATATAATTAAATGCCAAAAACGCGCTAATGGACAGTTCCCGCTGAAACTCTGCGACACTACAGAGGATAGTTGTGCCAACATTCCAGCAAAAATTATTTAGACCTTTGGGTAACACGCGCTTTTTAAATGAACAGTTCCCGATTTTTTTTGACAGAATGTACAAATGTACGCATGTAATTCCCCATGAACGTTTTGAAGATATGGACAGCTATGGACATGGAAATAGCGCACTTACGACCTCCATATGAATTGGTACTTTTTAGAGGATTAACTGATATTCGTACATTACCTGATATTTGTAAAATTTGTATGCCACTGGGAATCACTTCTCTCTAATATCGGGCAATAAGTTAAGATAATTAAAGCTACTTTTTCGGTAACTTTTTATTTGCCATAATTGCAAATATTATTTTTTCCTTTAGAATCGTTATTGGCCATGAAAACGGAAAGAGGATCTCACAGTTCATTTGAAAAGAAAAACCTTATTTGGGACCTCTACGAAAAAGGTACAAAGCGAACAAAAATTGCAGAAATAAGGAGTAAATACTAACTTTACGTGAAATGGGGCACAATGCCATCAAATATTTATATTAGTACAGACAAAAATTTGCTTAAAAGAAAGAAAGTTCGAAAGATGCCTGCGCGAACGCGCAAAACTCAGCAAGGCAAGGCCTTCGTTAAGAAAAATAAGCGTGACCCTTTTAAGTCGTCTATTTCTGGAAATAAATTAGGAATAGATCCTGAATATATCAAGCAGACGCCTTAGAGCAAATAAATTATATGGGCGTGTCAGCAGAAACAACCGCTGCAGTCGAAAATAAATACCAAGGCACGTTTGCCATTCGCAAAACCCATCAGAAGCAAATACGCAAAATTCTAGAAAATAATACTTTTTACGGACGAAATTAAAATTAATTTGATTGGTTATGATGGGAGAACTTTTGCGCATCGTGAAAGAAACCAAGTCTTCAATCCCCGGAGCACAACAAACGCCGTAAAGCACGGCGAGGGTAACTTGCAAGTTTGGGAATCATTTGCCTGCAATGGAGTTGTACCAATGATGAGAATAAATGGCAGTATGGATAAGTTTGCTTATTTTGATATTCTCAAAAATGCGATGGGGCTATATTCCTTCGAGTCTATGCCAATAAACGGATTATAGATGCCGACATTGTGATTCTTGCGAGAAATATGAAGGCTCTAGAACGTTTTCAGGCGCTTAGTGCCAGCTACAAGACCAGCGGGCCTCAATATAAATGAAGAAAAGACGAAGTACCTGACACGATCTTTTCATGATAGTCACATCAGAATCGGAAGTTATGTTTTTGAGTTCATGCAAGAGTTTAAATACTTTGGCGTAGTACTCAGCATAAATAAAGATCCGTCCTTATCTATACAAGACCGAATTCAGGCAGCTATCAAAGCATATTTTGGTCATATCAAATTTGTGAAGTCTTCATAGATATCAAAGGAACAAAAACTAATGATGTACAAAACTATAATAAGACCGGTTCTCACCTACGGCTGTGAAACATGCGTCCTTAAAGTTAATGACGTGAATTCACTGATGCGATTTGAAAGAAAAATTCTTAAAAGAATATTTGGCCCTATAAGATTAGCATACGATGTAACCACGAGCTCAGTGTCTTAATCGCGGGAGGAAATGTAACGCGGTTTATAAAGTCCCAAAGATTACGGTGGTATGCACACGTTGTAAGAATGAGCAGCGAAAGAACGACCAAAAAAGTATTTGAAGCAAGCCCTGAAGAAGCAAGAAGGAGAGGCCGGCCAAGGAGACGACGATTGCCAGACGTAGATGACGATATACGAAAGATGAGAATCTCACAAATAGAGCTAAAACGGACTGTCGAGAATAATGGAGGCGTATTGCAGAGGAGGCAATGGTCCACCCCGGATTGTAACGCAAAATTGATGATAAAGTGTGTTATTTTGCATTTTGATGTGAAACGTCTATAGGCTCACTTGTAAACCGAATCGTTGGCATGGTGACGCTTGCCGTGGCGACGGGTCGCCACGCTATACTAAGGTATACATATATATATTTTATGTGTAGTAGTATGAGAAGTGCTAAGCCAATTTCAAAGGAACAACTCACAAATGATGTGGGTTAAAGTGTGTTAGTATGTGTGCCATGTTAGAGAGACAAATGTAGAGTTGCTAAAGAGCGGCAAGTTGGATGCTCCTGAGTGCTTAGTAAATGTTGGTGCGTTATGTGTTTTTGAATGCGTTCGGTAATTTGCTATGTAGATAATAGTAATTCGATTACAGAGAATTCATGGGAAACTGGAAGGCTGGCTAGAGTGGGCACCTTTGAGGCGCGCTCTCTGTGCGAAGAAATGACGAAGGTCATATTGAAAAATATGAAAAGGTCACAGAAAGCAAAGCCACAGCAGAAAGAAGTTTCAATACTCAATTATTTAAACCAAGTGGAACTATTTTGCAATGCCAAATTTATTGCTTTATTAATTCGAAATGAAAAGTGCAAACTTATTTAATAGCAAATTCGAGATATACCAGCTCGTAATGAGCAAAAGTTGAAATTGAATAAAAAGTATAAGCCTATGGAGGAAGGCATATTTTAAAGACACATTTTGATTTTCATACAAAGTGACACACAATTAATCATACTATCGGATTATTTATATTTTTTACAAATAGTGCAGTACGTCGATCATAATTGAAATTTGTGAAGTGTAGAGCTGCTATATAAAAACAGACAAGCAATGGCGGACGTAAAGGTCAATAGTCATCACTCAATATAATTTCTTTATTTATTATTTTTTTAATTTTATTTAATAATTTTCAAATACAAATCAGGATGATTAATTTTGCGCCACCTGAGAATTCAAAAATTCCATCACTCAAAATCATTTTTTTATTTAATATTTTTTTAATTTTATTTAATAATTTTCATATACAAAACTGGATAATTAATTTTGCACCACCAGAAATGTCAAAAAATTTCATCACTCAAAGTCATTTTTTTATTTAATTTTTTTTTAATTTTATTTAATAATTTTTAAATACAAAACTGGATGATTAATTTTGCGCCACCTGAAAATTCAAAAAATTTCAGCACTCAAAGCACACTTCAAAAAGAATTTCAATTGCAAATCAACAACAATCCAAGAGAATCTACTACCAAATATGGAACAACAATAGATGCTGTATTTGTGAGATATCTTGATAATATTTCATCCAATAATTTTGTAACGTACTTTAGTTATCATCGACCAATCGTCACAGTAATACCGGCAGAGAAAACATCGAATATAACTAAATATTACTGAAGTCACAGATGAAAATATTTAAATTGTGCCTTGATATTAATATCGAATTTTGACATCACATGTAAATAAATGCTTATTAAATAAAGTTACCATTTTCTGTTAGAAATTCGTAATACTTAATTTTTTCATTAGGCTTTATTTAATTCCTGTAATAATATTGTATTATCTTTTGTGCATATTACTTGTACACACACGATGTTTCACATCTGCCAGGCGTCCCATGACGGCTCACATTTTTTATTTATTTTTTATTTAAAATGAATTTTTTTTTACTTTTTATGATTTTCCCCATCAACAATTTAATCAGCTGTTCGTAAAACTTGCAAATGTTTACTAGGTTTGCGTTCATGCTCTGTTTTTTTTTTTTTTGTTTTTGTTTTTAGAAATTAAGTGACTGGCAAGTTACTGGCTAATTTCTACATTAAAAAACCTAATATCTCACCAGTTCGCGCATACGTCGCGCTCTTCAACTCAGCATTCACCGCTTCAAATCGTTCATATTCTCTGTACATCAGATTGGCGGATTAAAGTGTCTTCATTCTGCTAGCAGCACTAATTTGGTCTGCCCCGCCGCTCCGCATAGCTTCCTATAGGGAATGTGATTAATGAGTGCGATTTTAATGGCTCTTAGGCTGTTCCACAATGTTTCATATTTCATCCAGCTGCCGCATGATGGAGTGCCGCAACCCACAGGCGCAACACAAGTACATGTGAACCTCGTAGATATAAATTCATACATATGTACATACTTAAGTGCGACTGGATGCCACCATACCCTTCTGTCATTGTTAGAAGACATACATACATACATACGAACATACCAACTTCCAAGAAACAAATGTCGAAACATTTCAAACGAAATACACAATTTATAACCTTCAATACAATAAAGAGAGATTAGCATTAAGTCGGTAACATGACGATGAATAAAAGTATTAAAAGTGTAAATAAAATACGACTGAATGGAAAGACGATAAAGCGGCAGATAGGAGTCATTCGCTCAACAATATTTTTTGCTGGTGTTCTTTGTCTTAAAATCTAAATTTGTAATTTTTTCTAGTATAAGCATGCACAAAGATATTCGAATGACCAGCATTACAAAATACATACATACACGCATACATACATATCTGCAAAGCGTTCATCAGGCACGTACAGCTACAAAACACGAAAAAATTGTATGACCAACTAAATTTTTTATATTTTTATTATCAGTTTAGGGCAAAGAATTTATGTTTTTTGATATTTAAATTTTTAATGAGAAATGGTTTAAAAACATCCAGAAATAAGCGGAAACTTCATCCAACTTAAATTAATTGCTAAGAAAAGTAAAATCCGCGGAACGAAAAAAGTTACTACAGGGTCCGGCACTCGAAATGTAACCAATTAAATAGGCCATAAATTTAGTTAGGAAAATTACTTTTATTCAATTCAAAGCAAAAAATGTGGGAAATTAAAACAAAATTAAGAATCAATTTACTTTGCTCGATATGACCAGCTTTTGCCTTGACTATGGCCATGAGACGGTCCAGAAACGAATCGGAAGCTGCTCGAATGTGACTTGCAGGTATTTTGGCCCACTCGCGGACAAAGGCACTTTTCAGCGTCTCGAGACTGGCGAATCTCTTAGTTCGGACCTTCCCCATCAAAATGACCCAGAGAGAATAATCCATCGGATTCGCGTCTGGTGAATTTGAGAGCCATTGTATGGACGTTATGAAGTTCGGAACGTTGGTTTTTTAGCCATTCTTGGTTCACTCAAGCTTTGTGAGACGGTGCAGAGTCTTGTTGAAAAGTCCATGGTCTGCCACCGAAATGCTTGTCTATCCACAGCTTCAAAGCAATACTTTCCCGATAATATTTCGCATTTACCTTGACGCCAGGCTCGATGAAAGCGATTGGAGAGCGCCCATCTGCGGTTACAGCGGCTCAAACCATTACCTGTGGTGGGTGCCGTCTCCTGGTGGCCAATCGATGACTCAAATTCCCGTATAAACGGTCGGCGAAATAAAACCTATCGTTTTGGGACTTTACGAAATGCTCAATTTGAAAAATTTTCTCGTAAGAAAACACAATGATCGGAAATTGACCTCTCTCGGCCAAGCGAAATAATTCCTTCGCTCTCTCAAGTCTGACTTGTTGCTGCTTTGGTGTGAGATCATGCGTTTTTTTGGATCTTGTAAGGCTTGACTTTGAAATCATTTTTCAGTATGCGGCGGATGCCTCGGCCAGATATTGCCATAAACGAAAACTTTATTCACTTTAAGGTGCTCGAGCTCATAAGCAATCGCTGTTGACCTATAGCTTCAAGCCGACTCCGAACGGCAGTTATTTTTATGAGGAGCTTTTTCATGGCAGAAATACACTCGGAGGTTTGCCATTGCCTGCCGAGGGGCGACTTCTATTAGAAAAATGTTTTTCTTAATTTTGGTGTTTCACCGAGATTCGAACCAACGTTCTCTCTGTGAATTCCGAATGGTAATCACGCACCAACCCATTCGGCTACGGCGGCCGTCGTATATATACACTGCCAATTTAGCTAATAACCAAGAAGTAGAAGCATAAACACAAAATATACCTGCATGCTTTCCATTTGTGTTTCGGGAACTGCAGACGGTGACTGGAGGCTGAGGTTCAGAAGCACCTCTATATCATTGGCCGATTCTCATTTAATATACTTACATATGTATACGACTTCAAGTAAACTTTATAATTTCTATATAAAATACATTTGCTTACATTCTCCAGTTTAATCACTACTTTTTATTTAATTTCACTATTTATTCATTTTTATTTAATTTTCTTTGATTTTAATTCCTTTTTATTTTTACATTTTTACTTTGCGATCAGCTGTTTTTTTCACCTGCGAACTATTACAAGTAAAAATGTATGCAGTAAAAACATGCAACTTCCCCTCAAAATGAAGTGGCATTCTGCTCTCTCACTTTCCCCTACTTTGCAAGGTTTTTGGATACTTTGCAAGTTGTTTGAATACAAGAACACCAAAACTTGATAATTTGTAACAGGATTTTGCTACGATTCAATTTTCTGTCGAAACCTAACCTAAGCTTTATGAACAGACCTATTGCGATCGAAAAAGCGCTATTTCAGAATATTTGTGATTCGTTGAAAGGTAGGTTAGGCTAAGTTATGCTAGTTGTCGGTCTGTACGACAGCCTTCCAAAGGCGATGGTAAAAGCTTGGCATGCAATCAATGTACCTATGCTTGTTCCCTCTTGGATGTGCGGCAGCCTTTGCAACTGATAATCACATAACGGCTTGGCAAATCTTGTGTTCCATTAAAGCGTATGTATGTGTGTGCATAACTAAAAACCTTCCGCTTCTTAAACTTTTACTACTATGCGCAAAGTGAAGCAGTACTTTTTTCAGAGCACACAACTCAGGCACTGGTTAAGCTTCGCGCTGCTGTAGCAACAAAATTATCAGAAGTTAACATTCCATGAAAATAAAACATATCAAATTAGATTGAAACGGTAGAAGCAACAGCACCGACAACAGCAACAGCGGCAGTGGAAGCATTAATTTAAACAGTCAACAAACGGCAACAATGAAAAAATGTCATAATAATCCCCAAAAGGAGCTCGCATGCTACGGCGCATGAAAATTAACCAGATTAAAGTAGCAACAACAGCAACGAAGCGGTAATAATGCTTATAAAACTAAAATGATCACTAGAAGGCAAAGGCCAAGTGACGTTGGGCAAAAGCAACGCGAATAAAGACGAAAATGAAAAGAACCTGAAAAGTTTGTATTGCCGCTAATGCCAGTGGTGGTCGCAAGGCATTGGCAGCGTAAGCAGTTAGTGGAAACGTAAACGTCCAACGTCGGGTACAACGTTGCGAAACAATACAATAAAATTACTAATTTAATGCAGATATGCGATACAATAATACTAGCCATGTTATGTGTACGTTGACTTTGGTTTTTGGTTTTCTTTTTCAGTTTTAGTTGTACCAAGTTTCTCTGGCCGTTGCCTATTACTTCTCGACCGTTCTGTGCTGGCTTCTTCGAATACAGATACAAGATGCAAGATAACCTTGAGCTGATACTGGTCGCACAGGATTCTGCCACAATTGAATTTTCTGTCGAAACCTAACCTAGAGGTGTCTTACAACAACACGACTGATAACAATAACAACTTCAAATAACACCAACGAACATAACAATAACAAAAGGGGGATAAAAAGTCTTTAGCAATTTAGATTTGACTGCCTGCCGTTCGCCTAGTCTGTGAGTGGGCGCACATCCACACATACATACGTCTACATGCACGCCGAGATGTACTCAATACTTATGTATGTGTGTGTGCGTATGTATGTAATTTATGTATACGCGACGGTTAGCTTGGAGATGGTCAAAGCTGATGAAAGAACTGCAACGCATTGATTACTGCCGAACAATGTCCGAAAATTCGAACAATCCTCGCTTTCTAAGCAACCAGATATCGTTTGTGTAGTAAAAAATTAAAGGCAAAATGGGATAGTCTTCAACAAAGAATTGGAAAACGCAGAAGAGCGTTGTGGAACTCGTTTAGAAATGCAGAAACGTTTGTATTACTTTTTGAGATCCAGATTATTTTTATAAACCATCAATAAAAGATAACCGAATGCCGCGTAAAAAAGGTAAATTATTGTTTTGGCTGCGGCGCACAGTGGTGCGTTTAACCAATTTAACCGGACAAAATGCATTGCCAAATTTTGAGATAATTCAAAATGGCTTATGTTAACAGATGTCCAGTGACTTAAAAAAAGAGAAAATTTTATTTTTTAGCTTTCATTTTGAAATGATTCTGACATGCAGAACTCAACTTGTCAACGATTGATATTGCGGCGAATGTCTAGCAGCTAAATCTGTCGTAAGACTCAGCGCGACAGGCGAATTGACCTGTAAAACATTCAGACATAGCTCAATAGGCATGACTTACAGGGTCCAGACGCACTACATGACTCCGAAATGCAATTGGGTGAAGAAATTCCGAACATCAATAGACGAAGAGGGGTGGAAAAGAGATATAAAACATAGCCCCAATGCGCTTAATATATTTACTGATGGCTCGAAAATGATGGACAGGTGCAGGGATTTATTGCGCAGAGCTGGACATCAGGCGGCCAATTAAGCTCACTGGCCATTGCAGTATTTTCCAAGCAGAAATCATTGCAGTAGGTGAGGCTGCAGAAATAGCACTAGCAAGGACATCGAGCAACTCCAACAGAAATATCAGGCCAGTCCATAAGTTCGTGCGTTTTTCAAAGGTGGTTTTAAAATGAATAAAAAAGATGTTTAAAGTATTTATTAATTAATAATATATTTTCTTTCATTATTTGCAACGTGTTCCCAACGTTTTGGCAAATTTTTAATTCCCTGCTCAAACAATTTTTTATCCTTGGAGCCTAAATACCCTTCGATATCCCTTTTTATAGCTTTTTTTGAGGAGTAGTTCTTGTTACTCATGTGGGATTGAGGTTCACGGAAAAGGTGATAATCACAAGGTGCAATCTCCGGAAAGTATGGTGGATGCGGCATTAGCTCCCATCCGAGCTCGTTCAGCTTGTGTTCAGCTAATGTTTGCCTTGCGGTATGAGGTCTTGCGTTGTCGTGGTGAAACAAAACTTTGCGTCTATTCACTAAAGACGGTCGATTTTTGTTAAGTGCCTCATTCAGGTTTGATAGCTGATGGGAATAATAATAAACAGTTATCGTCTGGTTTGGTTCCAGAAGTTCATAATAAACAATACCGGTCATATCCCACCAAATAGACAGGAGAATCTTCTTGGGGTGAAGTCCATCTCTAGGGGCCTTCAAATATGCCTCTTATACGCGTTCGAAGATTCCATTTTATTTTTAACAACACGTGCTTGTATCCGCGATAAAAATCACTTGTTAAATGCACAATACTTTTTTGCATGCAAAACTCGTACAAAAGTGAAATTATGGGTAAAATACGCACGAACTTATGGACTGACCTGATATAAAAAGTTGATTTTGCTTGAAATGAAAAAAGTCGATTTTGTTTCTACAAAGCCCTTTGAAGATACCATTCTAAAAAGGCGAAAAAATATCAATGGTGAAGAAGTGAATTGGTTGAAGATATTATATGTTGGATAAGAGTTTTAAAAAGCAAACCCTAAACAATGTTCCATAAAACTTCATTCAGGGAGATAGAGGATTTTAAATTAATTTGTTTGCTCTCACGGGGAAGTCCAGAGAACTTTGGAAATATGTTTAGTACTAACACGTTTATGTCATCCTTCCAGACCCATCACATTCGAAAAATGTACAGACATGATTGATTTATTACCATATATCCTTCTAATACATCTTGACTATTTTCGAAAATTTGATCGTTATGAAAAAAGGTGAAATATATTCACAGTAAGAGTAGCAATAATTTGGTCAAGTACCATAGTAAATGTTAAAGTAAATCCTTTTTATTTTGTTAAGTTTTTATTTGTTTAAATTTGCAGTATTTCGAAAAGATCATAAAAAATTGGTTTGTCTCAATTGAGACTCCGAGTTAATTAAATGTGAGATTTTTACTTTTTCAATTCAACAAATTATTACATTATAAATTTAAGTCAATCAGAATTGAATGATCTGGTTCTCGGATAAAAATTGTCATTAATTATTGGGTGCACAACTAAGTGTTCGCTGTTTTTTGTTGAAAATACAACTTTGTTATGGTTAATGGTTACAAGTGAATCATTGAAAGTATTGCCCATCGCTGGCTACTACTTTTACCCATCTTTCTGGTAGATCTCGTATGCCGCCGCGGTAAAACTGTTCATCTTTTGAGGCTATCCACTGATCAAGCCATTCTTTGATGTCTTCATATGAGTGGAACTGCTAGTCAACTAGACCATGTGCCATCGATCGGAACAGGTGAAGGTCGGACGGCGCAATATCTGGAGAATATGGCGGGTGGGGTATGATTTCCCATTTCAGTGTTTCCAGGTAGGTTTTAACGGGTTTGACAACGTGAAGCCGAGCGTTGTCATGCTGTAAAATCACTTTTCCATGCCTCTCCGCGTATTGCGGCCGCTTCTCGCGCAGTGCTCGGCTCAATCGCATCAATTGAAGTCGATACCGATCCCCAGTGCTGGTTTTGCTTGGTTTTAACAGTTCATAATAAATAACTCCAACTTGGTCCCACCAAATACATAGCATAACGTTCGCAACGTGAATATTCGACCGAGGTAACGACGTAGAAGCATGACTGGGCAGTCTCCATGACTTTCTTTTCTTTGGATTGCTATAATGAATCCATTTTACATCACCCGCCACGATGCGATGAAGAAACCCATTCCTTTTTGCCGCTGGAGCAGTTGTTCACAGGCGAAAAAACGACGTTCAACATCTTTTGGTTTTAACTCATAAGGAACCCAAGTCCCCTGTTTCTGTTTCTGAATCATTCCCAAAGCATGCAAACGCTTGGAAATGGATTGGCGGGTAGCTCCTAATATTGAAGCAAGCTCTTCTTGCATTTGACATGGATCCCCATTGAGCAATGCCTCCAATTCAGCGTCTTCGAAGGTTTTTGGCCTTCCTTCACGTGGACGGTCGTCAACATTAAAATCACCGTCTTTGAAGCGACCGAACCAATCTCGGCCCGTTGTTTCGCTTAAAGCAGCATCTCCATAAACTTTTTGAAGCTCTCGATGCGCTTCAGCCGCCGGTTTTTTCGAATGAAAGAGGAAAATCAACACTTCCCGCAAATGGCGATTGTTCGGCACAAAATCAGAGATTTTCACAAAACCAAAAGTATATGATACCAAAACAAAATCACTAATGTGTCGAAGCAGTTTGTGTACCATATGTCTAAGCTTGGTTTTTGACGTTTAGGTTATGTTAGAATCGAGTAGCACACACTGCTGGCGACATCTATTGATAAACAGTGTGAACTTAGTTGCGCACCTAATATTTGTAGAGAACGTCCGAACTTCAATTTTTTCAGTTGAATCACCGCACAACCATGCGTGTATGTATGTACAGATGTATGTATCATACATACATATGAAGAAGTGGGGCATCTGTTTGTTTGCTGGCCTGATTACCAGAGTGCGTCTGGCAGAATCACATTCACATTGAATTGGCCATTTTTTTGAGGATTTTATTCTGTTTAATGTTGTTTACGCACTGAAAATGAAATGCATTGAATCGGTTAAAATAAGTTTACAAAAACAAGGGAAGTGCAAAGTTTTCGTGCAATTATCGTTTTCCAACCATCGCCTGATTGTGCGTGTGTGTATGCGCTTGAGTCGGGTTGAATGCATTCAACCAAGCGGCAGTGATAGCAGCGGAAATTCATCTCCTTGCTGATAAATAAAATTGAACACAAATATTTCTATCCGTTTCGCACATTTACCACCGAATGGCTGATTGATGTGGCTACTGTTTGTTCAACGTAGCAACCCTATTTTTTCAATCACTGTGCGCTGCGTGTCAACTTGGGAAAACGTGAAAGCGGGTTACTGCCAACATTACTCAACTGAAAAGCGGGCAATTAAAAAACTTAAGAGAACGGCGTTTCATTCTTCGAATCGGCTTCGAAGCTTTATAGTTCATTTGTGTTTTTTTTCGTGTGGATAAACATACTAATAGATGATACGGCGGCCGCCGTAGCCGAATGGGTTGGTGCGTGACTGCCATTCGGAATTCACAGAGAGAACCTAGGTTCGAATCTCGGTGAAAGATCGAAATTAAGAAAAAGTTGTTTCTAATAGCGGTCGCCCCTCGGCAGGCAATGGCAAACCTCCAAGTGTATTTCTGCCATGAAAAGGCACCTCATAAAAATATCTGCCGATCGGAGTCGGCTTAAAACTGTAGGTCCCTCCATTTGTGGAACAACATATATATATGTATATATAGATGAAGAGCTAGGCCCACACCTGTGAACCTGTTGCCTATACCAGGTGGCGCAAAATTAATCATCCCATTTTGTTTATGCATAACTATTTTTATTAAATAAAAAACAATGATTTTGAGTGATGAAAATCTTTATTTTCAGTATTACGTGCTCCATTGCTTGTCTGTTTGTATACCACCTTGAACAAAAAGTACCAGAACAACCACGGATCAAAGGATTTGAGTTCTCACTTCTGTGATTGACATTCCTACCAAAATTGTATCGCCATTGATTAACATTTGTAAAGTTACTCCGTCTTGAGTAAATCCACCTCGACACGTGTTTTCGAGTTTTTATAATTTCAAAAGAGGACTTGAATTTGCCACACCGAATTTGTATTAAATTTTGAATTAAAAACGAATTCAAAGGTGCGAATGTTGCCCATTTACGGGAGGCATGAGTGCTTCAGAAAAGATCTGAACTCACGGTCGAGCATGACAAACGGCCTGCGTGGTGGCAGGCTTGAGTAGAATAAGAAGTAAACTGAAAGAGTTTTGAAAAAAAATGTATAATTTGAATTTACTCAACCTTAAAAATTTTGGTATGGAGTTCTTTAAAGGGAAATAAATTTGGATCTATTTAATATATTTACATTTATTTAAAAAAAAAGACAAAAAAAAATAATCGTCAACTAAATTCTGAACAAAAAAAATGTATTTTGGACAAAAAAATTAAAAAAAAGTAATTTTTAAAATAAAAAATTTCATTTTTAAAATAAAAAAAAAAAATGTATGTTAAAATCAAAAAAAAAATTATTTTTTGTTTAAAATTTTGGGGAAAGATTATGTCTTGTTTTATTTATGAAGTATATTTTATTCTCAAATATTGTTTTTTTTTTTTGGAAAAACAAAAAAAATTTCTTTGCGTAGTATCGGGCCGTCGAAATCAAAAACTGATGAAAGCATCAATCAAGCAAAAATTGAACAATAACCGTAAGTTAACCATCAGAGAGCTCGCACAGGACTTGGACATTGTAGTTGAAAAAGCATTCGGTACTGCTTGGGTGGAAGGAATCATATTTAAAATGTACAGGAAGTTCAAATTCGCAATAAAATCTTTGCACAATGTTGTATAGTTATTTAAAAGAGCGATCATTTGATGTTAATGAAGGTATATTTAATTCTTTGACAAGAGACGTTCGTTAGCTCAGGTGTGCCACAAGGTTCTTTGTTGGGGCCAATTCTCTTCTTAGCTGATTTCCCTGACCCACCATTAAGTTCCGAAATTAATAATTGCGATATTAAAGTGCTCATATACGCAGATGATATAATTATATTGGGATCTCACCAACGCATAACCACAGCCAATGGAGCCGTTAACTCATACGTAAATTAATTAAATACATACTCTCACAAATGGAAGCTAAGAATAAACTTCAATAAAAGCGCAACAACTATTGTTAAAGGAATACGTAAAAACTTATATCCAAATGCTCGTAAATATGAGCCTCAAATTAAAATAAATGGACTCAACATAAAATACAAAGAACAAATTAAATACATGGTGGCGCACGAATCGTGCTACAAAAACAAAACGTAATAACTTTTTTTCTAATAAATGTATTTAACTTTTTGTTTTTTTATTGTATAGATAATTCAATTTTATTTTATGTAACTAATTAGTTTTGAAAATAATAGAACGTAAATGACCTCCATGCTCATTCACGCATATGCGACACCTGATGAGAAAATTGTTCATTGCGCACTGAAGGGTTGAAGTCGGGATCGCCTCAATTATTGTTGTGATGGACTGCTTCAATTCAGTCAAATTACTTGGTTTTGTTTTATACACCTCTTGTTTGAGATAACCCCATAAAAAAAAATCTGGTGCAGTGAGGTCAGGTGACCTTGGGGGCCAGCGGTAAGTGGAATTTCTGGATATCAATTTATTTCTAAATTTTCGTTGGAGCTCCTCCATAACCGGTCTGGCTATATGTGCAGTTGTTCCATCTTGCTGGAACCAAATGCTGTTAAAAGGGATACGTCTTCGCCGCAGTTCTGGATAAAAAAACTCCTTCAACATGTTTAAATAACGGTCCCCATTTACAGTCGCTGTTACACCGTTTTCTTCGAAGAAGTATGGCCCGACAATGCACCTTGATGAAACTGCGCACCACACTGTGACTCGTTCTGGGTGCAGTTCCATCTCATGGAGTATTTGCGGATTTGATTGACTCCATATACGGCAATTTTGCTTGTTTACATTGCCGTTTAGATCAAAATGGGCCTCATCAGACATAAACAAGCAATTTATGAAGTTATTGTCTTCTTCGGCCATTTCAATAATTTTTTGGCAAAATTCCAGGCGAATAGGCAAATCCAGAGGGTTTAATTTGCTTGTGATTTGAACTTTGTACGGAAACAAGTTTAAGTCATCATGAACTATCCGCTGCAATGACCGTCTGCTAACTCCAATTTGGGCCGACAAGTTACGAGTCGAAACTCTTGGATTTGCCTGAATTGACGATGCTACAGCCGCGATTGTGGCTTCGACCCGAACATGGGGATCTCGGTGGTACGGTCTGCGTGCGATGCTTCCAGATTCAGCAAACATGTTCACCAGCCTCATAATGGTCCATCTGCTCGGGGGAGTGCCGCCAAACTCCCGCCTAAATTCCCTTTGGACGGAAATGATGGACTGCAAAGCATGGTACCGCTGCACTATCCAAATCCTCTTTTCGGTATCCCAAGCCTCCATTTTTTGTAAATCTAAATACTAATCTGCAAAATAAAAAAAAAGCCGATTACTCACACAGAAAAAAAGTTATTACGTTTTGTTTTTGTAGCACGATTCGTGCGCCACCCTGTACTTGAGCATATTGGATAGCAAATTCACCAAATAAAAAAAAAAGCCGATTACTCACACAGAAAAAAAGTTATTACGTTTTGTTTTTGTAGCACGATTCGTGCGCCACCCTGTACTTGAGCATAATTTTGGATAGCAAATTCACCTTTTTAAGACATGTAGATTTCATTTTGACAAAAGCAAAAAAAATGTTCTTTAGCTATTGTAATTTAGTAAGAAAGCAGAGTGGACTATCGAACTGCATCATCCGATTTGGTTCAACATTTCGTCGAACCAAATGGAGAGGCTAAGACGATTTGAACGATATGTTTTAAGAATTTGTAGCGGTCTTAACCGCCAACATTACAGAAGTGGTACTTTTCGGAAAAGAGTTTCTGATAAAAGTTTATATGAAAAATGTAAAATAGCACGCTTAGACTTTTTCTTAATGAAGTCGTCAGTAAGATTTGTTGGTAAACTGACATTCATAGAAAATGAACTGATTAACAAATATGTGTCAAAGGCAAGGGAAATATCATTACCTCTAACAGAAAAACATTTATCACCAATATATTTAAAAATACTAAAAAATAATAATATGTTGCATAAAAATAGTAAAGCAATATATACAATACTTACACCTTCAACGATGAAAATTTAGTTTATAACATTGATCAATTTATAGCCAAATAAATTATAGAAGTTTAATATACGTTATCTCCTTTTTAAGCCCTTTTTGGGAGAATATAAATAAGTTTTAAAATTATGCCAAAGGCATACAAAATAATAATCATAACCTATTGTATATATCAAAAGAAAAATAAGTTCTAAACTCTTAGATAAATACAAGTGTATGTTAGTATAATGCTAAACAATCTAATTTTATCATAACTTTGTAAACTCTTATGTTAAAATGATATTGGGCAATAAATGAAATGAAATGAAATATAAAATAATATCACTTTCAAAATAAAATCCTACACAAAGCTGGTTAGGGCTTAACAGTACCATACAAATTTTTTTGTGTGCAAAACCTGATAAAGTTGTAAAGCAGCTCCGTATTGCATCAGCTGGTTTTTGTTGGCGTATTTGTTCCCTGAAATTAAAACGAGTCTTTAAGTATAAAATTTGGTTAATGGCATGAAAATTTATTAAAAAATACTTGAATGTTTATGTATGAGGAGTTTAAGTTAAAAGTTTACCGAGTTACCGATTATCGACTATCGAATGATAGTGTTACTGACTTCTTTCTGGTTACACACTATATTTATTTACTTAATGTACCCCTATATATGTAACTGTTTCCCGATTGCTTGCTCTACCTAATCCATTGACTAATATTTGAATGAATTTGTGTCGGTATCACTTCCTTAACGAAACATAATTCGTTTATTCGATAATTTTCGTCAAAAAAATTCAACTTCTTTGTTGTCTTTGTTATTGTAGCAGCATAAACATTTCCCCTACATGCACGGAGAATGCGAACAGTCCTTGACCGGATATAAGTCCGGGTCGTTCCGGTAACGTAGAACAGACTGTCGTGGGAATGTTCCTTTTTCTGTGTTTGTTGTTGCTGCCATTACCATTGTCATCATCATCAACGTCAAAGTCAACACCGTTCGTTTACTGCATCTGCTACCAAAAGTGTACTCTATTCTCTCTCATTGCTATGTGAGCATGTTTTTACATACATACATATACGCCTATTAACGGTATTTCAATTCCGTCTAAGTATTTATTTATTTACGAATTTGTGCTGCTTCAATTTTGCCAATTCAGAAATTTCACATTTGGCATCGCCGTCAATATTGACGCTGCTGCCGTTGGCATTTCCACGTCTCCATCCACCCCTTCCCAAAAACAACCTTTAATAATTTTCTCATTCCTTCATTTCTTCAGTCATACTTTGTAGTATGCGTTTATATGCACATATGTATGTATGTATGTATGTATATATGCACACTACGTTGGCTTGCTGATTCGCTGCTCCAGCCGTTCTGCTTGAGAGTTTCTGTAAATTTGAAATTATTCACAGTTGGCTGAGTGGATAATGTCGCCAAGCATTCCGTTAAGTGGTTGACAGCAAAACTATTATGCGTTGGCACTGGTGAATTGCCAACTCAGCAAAGGGGTTTCATTTCTTTCCTCTTTGATATTTCTCTCAACAGCCCGCCTGCACCGTTGAATTATGTCATTTTTCAGTTTCGAAACGAATGCACTTCCGCGACGATTGTCTCATGCCCCAGGGGCCAATTACGTAAAAAATTAGAAATTGTTTTCGCCATTGATATACAAATTTTCATAAAATTATGCATATTTATATGGTGCCTTATATGTATTGGTATGTTTGCGTTTACAAATCTGTGTACGTACTCCTATAGTAGTGCGACCAGGAGGGGTAACAATTACATCGGCGTGCTTTCTTCTTCACATAGAGAAATACACACACATACACACTTAAAAATCACATACCAATTAACCCATTAAATATCTCGGTTTTCACTTGGATACTAATTCACAAGCTATATTCTGTTGCAATCGACCCACCAAAGAACGCTCGGTAGTTCAGCGAATCAAGTTCAAAGCAACAACTCAAAATAAGCTTGTCGAGTTGATATAAGCGTTTTTGTTGTTGCAAAATTGAAATCACTGGGAATGGATGGTGGTACATTCTCTGGCTCAAGCTTACTTTTATGTGCCCTATCATAGAAATGGCTCTCATGGTTTATCACCGTCTAGTCGAGTTCCTTCGGATTGGAATTCTTTTATACCTGGTCACAGGGACTTTGCAGTATACTGCAGGGTAAGTGTGTCAGCTAGACAAGGGACCTGCGCGGTAGTTTTTCCGCTAAATAAGAGAATTGGGATCCCCTTGACTACCTCTGCTCCTTGAAAAGTTGGCTTGGCACAAATTCAGCGAGCGCTGCGCAAAATACACAAATTCGTAAAGACGCGAGATCCTTCTGGCTACGTCTGGTCGAGTGAGCTTCTTAGGTTAACAAAGCCTCAGCACTTGAATTGTTTAGATGCTCTTACAGAGAATTGTCCACGAGGTATGCATGCTGGGACACTCGCCATTACTTCGAGTGCTTTTTGTGCCAGCCAAATGAAGGATGAGATGAAACCATTTCACTACTTTCTTCTTAGCTGCCCTGCTCGCGCGGTCAACTTGGCTTCTCACTTCTGCTGCATGCCTTGGATTTAGCAAACTGATGAATTGGAACAATAGCATGAAACTGTTAATGGCCTCAGTGACAATGGCCAATGTCAATCTCTTTCCATCTCGGAAATAAGGGACTCTCACTAAACAAGTTCGACACTACAGTCTATACAGATCCCTCTTTTAAGAGCAATATCGCTATTTTTTCGGATAGCCAAGCTGCAATCCAGGCACTGGGTTCAGCTACAACAACCTCTAAAGTGGGGGAGCAAAGCAGGACTAGCCTTACCACCTTGAGCGGGACATTGGAGCATCGAAGGTAATGAAAAAGCGGATGAACTGACAAGAGGGGGATCTGCCATGAATAATGCTCTTGCAGAATCGGTACTCACACCATTAGGTGCAGTCAAGAGTTAAATTTCCCAAAAATACCTCCGAATCGTAGATTGTAGATGGAGAGACCAGACGAAATGCAAAATCAGCAGGACGTTATGGCCCACCTACAACCTTAAGCAATCGTCAATATTGATGAACATGAAATGACGGGACGCCGGGAGACTAACGGCAGTCATAACTGGTGTTTGGTCTGTCGGAGATCAAGCAGCCAAAATGGGGCCCAATAAAGTACCTTTTGTCGATAGCCTCTTTGTCAGTAAAAATATTATGGAATAGCCATATGCTTTTTGTAATAGGATTAGGCGTGTCAAGATTTGTCTTAGTTAAAAATAATAAATTTGTCTCAGTTAACATCCCTCAAACTCGCACATAACCAGGTGCCCAAAAGCCACTCTCTAGTATTTTTTTTTTTGCTTTTGATAGTTTTTCATTAAGATCCTCGTCTCATTTGAAAGGGTGCTGTTTGGATGTTTCCTTTTAAGCGTGTAAAACGGAAACGAAAAACGATTTTTTTATTTTTTTTTTGCTTGCAGTATTTCATTTTTCGATCCATTGTTAAAAAATAAAAAATAAAAATTTTAGCCATACGAGGTTCGTTCAAACAGTTGTCAGCTTTCAAAAAATGGTCTTCCAAGAAAAGGTATGTCGCTGGCGACACGGATTCCGCGACTCTCAGCTACCTGAATTCAAAAAGAGAAAAAAGTTCTTTTTCAGTATGAATGTCGTTATTGTGTGCGCTACAATTAAAAAAATAAAATAAAATTTGACAAAATGGCGAACGTTCAAAGATTAAAACCGTTTTTCGACCCCTTTTTTGAGTTTAAAGGTCTGAAAAAAATTCTAAAATTTTAATTTTAATGGTGTAGAGTTTTTAAAGTGAAATATAGTCGGTTTATTTTTTATTTTTAAAAGATTCTATTTGTTCTTTTTTTGGCAAAATATACTTTTTATAAAAACAACAAACAAGTTTTGAAAACAATCCTACAATTTTAAGATTTATTCAATATTGAAATTACTTAAAATCATAATATATTATTATTTTTTTTTTTTTGAAAATTTATTTGTAGAGTATATAAAATCAAATATATATAATTCATTTCAGCGTTTTTATAAAATTTTATTTATGTTTATAGTTTAGGATAAAATATATTGTAATTTAAAATATTAAAATTATTTTTCCAAACGATCGTAATTCACACGATAACGACATCATTTTTTGAAGGCTGGCAACTTTTTGAACGAACCTCGTATGACCAAACAAAATTTTTTGTTTTTTAACAACGCATCAAAAAATAAAATATTCAAAACAGAAATAAAATTTTTTTTTTCGTTTCCCTTTTATACGCTTTTAAAGAAACACCCAAAAAACACCATTTCAAATGAGAGTTTCTTTTTAGCGCCGCTTAAATTAGTTTTGAGAAATGGTCGCAACAAATAGTTTTTAATAGGGTACACTTAATCCCCTATGAGAACTAAAGGAGCTTCTATTTCATATCCTGGCAAACAACATGGCTTTGGTTTCCGCACGATTGAATACAGTTTTCACGTAAAATTGAATACCAACTCATTGTTGCAAATTCAAATCCATTTTTAAAACCAAAAAAAAAATCTATAGCAAGTGCAGAGGTAGATTTAACTTTTACAAATGTCAAGCACTGCCGATTAATTTTGGTATGAATGCTAATCACAGATATGGTCACCTAACAAAGAAAGAAAAAAAAAACAGAACTCAAATCAGTTGACTTAAAACGGCACCTGGCGATTGTTCGGGGATTTTTTCAGTTATCGTTCAGCCGTCATCCACATCCCACCTCCTATCATATTTGACCTGTTCTTTCCTCTCCTTTTCCTATGCAGGTAGGTAGGTGAAATGGTTGAAGTGCCAGTCTGGCAATCCTCAAGTAGCACTAAAGCGTCGTTTTGATACCATTACGAGACCTCCAACAGGCAAGCACTTAGAGTCAGCCAGAGCTGTTGATGTAATGTGGCAGATTGATGGGACTTAGGTTGGCACACTGTCCCACGCTGTCCACTTAATTGTTTAGCTGCCAAACCTAGGCATTTACAGAGAAAGTACTCAACAGTCACCTTCTCTCAAAGGCTCGACAGCTTCTGTAATAGGGGGTTAAGCGGTAAACACAGCTATGAGCTTGGAAATTTAATGGTGCGGAGTCCAAAGGACTTTCTGAGTCCTTCGTCTATTGTATTGGGGCCAAAAGGTTTTCAAAATAGCACTTGAAGAAATGGAACTCCATCTTTTCTGCGCTTTCCTGAGAAATAATTTGTGCAGTCCACCTTTAACAACTGTCAGGGGGATGCCGATGGCCGGATAGGAGGTATCTGAGGCCAATTCAGTCCCCTTCCTGGCAAGCTCATCAGCAATTTCATTTCCCTCTATATTCCTATATCCTGGAACCCAGACTCCTGCACACGCAAGAGGTCTGATCTCCTTCTTACAGGAGCTTACGAGTTTCATTCTGCACCAAAGTGTCGTCAGATCCTTGATCGCGGCTTGACTATCGGAGAAAATGTTAATATCTGCTTCGCTCCCGCGTTCCCCAAGCATTTTGCATGATCGCAAAGACTTCTGCTTGAAAAACACTAGCAGTATTCGGCTGTTTGGAGGAGATAGATAAATTGGCTGATTTAGAGAAAACCCCTGCTCCGACTCCCGATTCCATCTTGAAACCGTCAGTGCAGACAGAGAAGCAAGCTTCGGTACAGATTTTCCCATCGATCGAATCCTGTCTATTCCGAAGGATTGCCCTAGTACGACCCTCAAACTCTAGTTTGCGGATAGAGAGATCTGTTCGTAGTTCGGAGAAATACGGTGTTAACTGCCCGAAAATGCTAACATGTCCCTTGAGAGATTGCCTCCAGAGGCCAACCTCCTTTAACCTGATTGCACTTTGAGCTGAGATGGAAATAACGTAAAAGTCGTGCAAAACGACATTCATGGCTGCACTGAGGCAAGTTTTACATTTACCAATGCATCAGTCCCTTGCACCCTCCCAAGTTTAGTGATTTTATAGCCTTTCCGAAGAGCTTCCCATGAAACCAGGCATCCATACGTTAAAATTGGCAAAACCACTGCGTTGTACTTCCACAGCACGACCTGCGGTTTGAGTCCCCATTTTTTACCGAACATAGATTTGCAGGAGTAGAAGGCTACACTGACCTTCTTTACCCGATTTTCAATGTGTAGCTTCCAATGGAGTTTAGAGTCAAGTATCCCTCTAAGATACCTCACTTCCGATGCGAGCGGGAGAACGTGGTTGTTTAGTTTGGGAAGTCGAAAGGTGGAGGTTTATATTTTCTGGTATATAGCACCAGCTCCCTTTTTGTCAGAGTTTTGTCTCGGAGGCCGCAAGTTGCAGCTCAGCCACTGAGTACAGCCAGTGACCTTTCCGAAATCTCCGCCAGAACAGATAACACAAATTACGAATTTGATTTGTTCCGTCCAAGTGAACCCTCTAACCACCCTACAGCTCCACATAGGCATCATCAGAATAGCATTAACTTCAATGTTTGTAGGCTAGAACTTTACGTAATGAATTAAGCCTCAAACCTCCTTTGGGTTATTTTTTTCTACCGATAAGAACCAGAAGTTCTGTGAGCATGAAATTAGAAATTTTCCAGGAAAAAGGCAAATGGTCCTCGCACAAAATATAACATATGGGCACATACAAGTAAATATATGTATGTATGTGTGCCATTGATTAAAGTTTATGCTTGGCACGAAAATCTCAGTTCCATTCGAATCATGCAACCTCTTTCAGTGAACAAAATATGCCAGCATATACCCAAAATAGAATAGACTTTAATGAAAGCACGTAGGGATAATTGCAGAAAAGGATTATATGCATTATGACTGGCACATTCGGCCAACAGAAATATTTTATTCCTTTCTCACTGTTCACTGTTCGCTGTTCACGGCGAAACAAAGGCAGCTAACACTCTTTTATTTATTTTTGGTTTTTGTTTTTTTTAGAATAACAGGAAACATGTTAGCCCATTGTAGACAATTTAAATCTTTTCCATCTCTAATCATTTTCTTTTTGAGAACGGTCTCTTCGCTCTTCGAGGTATACAATTATAAGCCATTTCAATTTAGAACGTTGCACGACAGATTTTTGGGCGTTCAATCAGTTACGACGGCTGCCCGGCCTGTTGTTCCTATCAACCACTTCCATCAGCAATCACCATTGTTGGCGCTGTCGTGACAAGAACGTATAAGTTTTTTCTCGCTCGGATAAGAATAGGCGACTCAGGCTACAGTTTTGCTTTTATTTGTAAATTATTTGATTAAAAGGTAATGACTCGTTTATGTGTGTGTGTGCATTTACTTGTGAATAACCATCTGTCGGCATTTAATTTAGGTAAGACTGCACGGAATGATGAACGAACCGGACAAACAAGTATTGCATGCGCATCGGACACTTACAGCCGTACATACAAAACACGCTGATTGCCTGACTGGCCAACTCACTGGCTGACTGGCTGACTGACTGGTAGACTGGTGGACTTTCAATTTTACTGGTAAATTTAGATATTGGAAAAGGATAAACATTTCATATGCAAATGAGATGCTGCTGCCAGTCGACAAACGAGCCGCCGTGAGAATGTTGCTCCATGCGAACGCTCATAAATAACTTCATATAAATGCAAGAATTCCTAGTTAATCCAGCCAAACAATTCTGCCAAGATGTCAATTATTTATAGCTGTCAAGCTAGGTTTTGTGATAACAAAGCAACAAAGCCGTTTTATTATTTTGGGTTGAATGATTTAACTGAAAGTAAAACCTGTTGTTTCTCCACTATGAAGTCCCTTATAGCGGATGAATAAGCAAGAAAGTGACGTGTTTTTTCTTTTAATTAATCGCACATAAAATTACTTTATTTATCAAATTACTTTACTTATCACACACCATTGCAACGGCATACATTTTTCGCTGCACAAACTTCGGCGGCACTCGCCTTCGGTGCGCATGAGGCATTACGAGGGGTGTTCAATAAGTACCCGTGTTAAAAATGAAGACACCATTTTTTTTTTAAATTGTTTTTTTTTCTTCAACATAGTCCTCTTTTAGAAAGATACACTTCTCCCAACGCTCCGGCCATTTTTTGGACTCCTCCAAAAAGTAGGATTTGTCAAACTCATCAAAATACGTCGCTGTCTCGGCGATGACTTCCTCGTTTGAACCAAATTTTTTTCCCGCGAACCACTACTTCATGTTAGGAAGCAAGAAAAAGTCGCAGGGGGCCAGATCGGGTGAATACGGGGGATGCGACAACAATTAATAACGCACTTCATGCAGTTTGACGGCGACAACTCCGGTTTGAAGTGTTGGTGCTTTATCGTGGTGGAACAACACCTTCGTTTTCGCCAAAGGCCGCCGTGTCTCCTTCAAATTTTTTTTTGTGAAAGCAGTCCAATAATTTACTGTAGCATTGTCCAGTAATCGTTCTTCCTTTTTCTAAAAAATCCATGCGGATGACGCCATTCGCATCTCAAAACCTCGTCCACATGACCTTTCCGACCGATGGGACTGTCTTCGACTTCTGTGGAGCAGATTCAGCGGGAGAAATCCATTGTTTTGATTGTTGCTTAGTTTCTGGAGTGTGGTGATGAATCCAAGTTTCATCAACGGTGACAACTCGACGCAAAAATTCCTTCGGATCTCACATAAATTGCTCCAAACACTGTAGCGAAGTTAACAACCACATGCGCTTGTTGTTGTTTGTGAGCAATCGCGGCACCCATCGAACTGCCAATTTTTTCATCGCCAACTTATCATGTGAGATATTAATTGCCATTCCGGTCGACACACCTATGGTTTCTGTTACTTCGCGCACTTCCGTTCGTTGATCAACGAAAACCATCTTGTGGACTTTTTGAATGATTTCCTCGGTAACCACTTCTGCCGGGCGTACTGGTCGCTCCTCATCAAAAACGGATGTTCGCTCACGTTTGAATTCGTTGAACCAATATCTATATTAACTAACGAAGCGTCCCCGTAGACAGCATCCAACTTTGAATGTTTGCGATGAAAAAAGCTCCTTGCCGTTCGAAGGAGGTATACAGCTCCGATTTCTTCAATTCCTTCAATTTATCATTTTCTAATTAACAAAGAACTTATGCGGATACATTTTTATATTCTTTCATTATTCCACTTGGGATCAAAGGGCTTCAACAAAACATTCTCTTTGCGACATCTCTCGTTTGATTAACTGCTTATAAATTACGAGGTTAGAACGCCTCCAGGTATTTCGTGGACGACAGGGTCATCTGTGTCCTTGATGGTTTCATTCCACCGCTGTTCTGCTTTCTCTGTCCTTTCTGAGAGTGTGTCCGATCCATCGCCATTTTGGCCAGCATGTCGGGTGAAAACAGGCAAATATCCTCCGCGTAATAAAGGTCACTTAGTTGGCGAAATAGCATCCAACTGACTCCATGACCGATTTTTTCCACTTTCTACATTACTTCGTCAAGAAGTGGCGTATAGAAGTGGCGACAGGGAGTGGGCAGGCCTGTTTGCCATGGGCATAGATATGCGACAAGAAAGACTAAGAGTATTTTGAAAGATGGTTGTGATTTATCTATTGAAATATTGTACTTTTTAGTTGCTAATCGGTAACTATTTTAACTGTGACTGTCTCCTTCGTACTATTTTTGTTAGAGTCGTTTCTCAACTAACCTCTCACCTTACATGCCATAAATGAATAAATTTTCATTTTATCAGGACGCAAAATCCACGGACGCCGTAGCAAAATGGGTTGGTGCGTGACTAGCATTCGGAACTCAGAGTGAACGTAGGTTCGAATCTCGCTGAAAGATCAAAATGAAGAAAAAGTTGTTTCTAAAAGCGGTCACCCCTCGGCAGGCAGGTGAAGGAGCTCGGTCAAACACCCAAAATGGGTGCACTAATTATATATAAAATATACGAGTTGTTCTTCCACAAATCCTTTCTCTTTTGACGAATTGCTTCACGTAAACATCTCATAACAGCCAAATAATAGATCTTTTAACTGTCTGCCTTGATGGTGTACAATGCCGTTGTAAACCATAAAAACTGTGAGCATCGCCCTCTTTTTTGACTGCAAACAACGAGTTTTTGTTTGGTCTTGGTTCATTCATTCATTCATTCGAAGTTCTTCACTCACCCGCCTGATGTCTGGGTAGTCGTGTCGTACTCATAAACCCACGTATCGTCTCAGCCTTGGAGGTCATGTCTTTAGCTATACCAACGCGGTCCCTGTCGGCGGTCCAAAATGTCTTACATGTCCTGTAAACTACAATGTCCTGAATAAATCCATAAGCAATGTTCAAGTCCTGTGTGAGCTCTCTGATGGTTAACTTACGGTTATTGATCAACTTTCACTTGATTGATGTTTTCTATCAGTTTTCGATTTCGACGGCCCGATACGCCTACACAAAGAAAATTTTTTGTTTTTCCAACAAAAAAAAATGAATATTAGAGAATAAAATATACTTAATAAATAAAAAAAACTCGTCAAGAAACAGGAAGCCATCTTTTCTCAAGCTTTTGAACAAAAATTAAAAAAATTTAATTTTAAAATTAATTTTTAAAAATAAATTAAATTAAATAAAAAGAATGTTATTTTTAAAATGATTTTTTTTAATTATATTAATGGATCAAATTAAATTAAAAAAAATAGATTAAAAAAAAATTAAATTAAATTAAAAAAATTATTTTTAAAAATAAATTAAATTAAATTAAAAACATATAATTTTAAAAATTAAATTTTTAATTATGAATTAATTAAAAAAATTTAGTTTTTAAATTTTTTTTTTATTTAATTTAATATAATTTATTTTTAAAAATTAGTTTTTTTAATTTTTTTGTTGAAAATACATTTCTTTTTGTTCAAAATTTAGTTGACGATTTTTTTTTGTCTTTTTTTTAAATAATCATAAGAGGATGTTTTTCATATGACAAAAAGCTAATCTTCTCTAAGAATTTTTAAGAAAATTTTTCTTTTATTTTGGAAGAATAAAAAAGTTTTTCTTGAGTAAATTCTGTTGTAAATTATTAACAAAACAATCAATAAAAAGATATTTTGAAATATATTACATAGATCCATATATATTTCACTTTAAAAATCTCCATACCGAAATTTTTGAGGGGTTAGAAGTAGTCAGAATTTTCAAAACATTGTTTTTTTTATATTTTCTTAAAGTGTAATATCTTAAAAATATTCTGTGAAAATTTGAAGTGAATCCGACAAATACTTTTCGAGTTATTCAACAATTAACAAAGGGCGCTCGGGCGCTCCGGGGCAGATAGCACAACTTTAAGTACCTACGTTTTTCTCAAAACTATGTTTTTGAACTGGTGATCACTGCAACTTAAAAACCGCTTGGTAGTTTTTTATAAAATTTATACTGCTTTTGAAAAGCATAAAAGACTCGTGCCTAATCGAAGGAATTTTTTTTTTCGAAAATTTCAATTTTTTTTTCTGAAAATTTTCGATTTTTTTTCAAAAAATTCGATTTTTTAATTTTAAATTTTTTTTTCAAAAATTTCGATTTTTTTCAAAAAATTCGATTTTTTAATTTTAAATTTTTTTTCAAAAATTTCGATTTTTTCAAAAAATTCGATTTTTTTTTATTTAAAATTTTTTTTTTTCAAAAATTTCAATTTTTTTTAAACAATTCATTGTCGGTTTTTTTCTCGAAAATCTGAAAAATATTTCCTGAGGCCGAATCTCCAAGGACTTGTGATGATCTCCGCAAGGGACTTCTGGAGAAACGGGCTCCACACAAACAGCGATAACTTTTACAATTATTAATTTTTTGTTTCTGAAAATTTTCTAAAGTCAAGTCGAAACAGGATGTATTAATGCTGTTTTTATTTTTGTAAAATAAAGCAATTGGCTAGCAAAAAAAAAAAAATATATGCAATCTTAATTTTTTCGGGTCTCTGACTACCTCTAGCCCTTTACGGTTGAGTAAATTCAAATTATGAAATTTTTTTCAAAACTCTTTTAGTTTACTTCTTATTCTACTCAAGCCTGCCAGCACTCAGGCCGTTCGTCATCCTCGACCGTGAGGTCAGGTGTTTTCTGAAGCATTCAGGCCTCCTGTAAATGGGCAACATTCGCTCCCTTGAATCCATTTTTCACGTAAAATTTAATACAAGCTCATTGTGGCAAATTCAAATCCATTTTTGAAACGGTAAAAAGTTGAAAACACGTGCAGATGTAGATTTAATCAAGACGGCATAAAAAAAAAAAAAATAAATAATTGGCGCGTACACTTCTGTTAGGTGTTTGGCCGAGCTCCTCCTCCTATTTGTGGTGTGCGTCTTGATGTTGTTCCACAAATGGAGGGACCTACAGTTTCAAGCCGACTCCGAACGGCAGATATTTTTATGAGGAGCTTTTTCATGGCAGAAATACACTCGGAGGTTTGCCATTGCCTGCCGAGGGGCGACCGCTATTAGAAAAATGTTTTTATTAATTTTGCCTTCACCGAGATTCGAACTAACGACCTCTCGGTGAATTCCGAATGGTAATCACGCACCAACCCATTCGGCTACGGCGTAGTAACCTTTAAAAATGTTAAGCAATGGCGATACAATTTTAGATATAAAATTTTAGATAAAATTGCTCGGAATGTTAAACACAGATGTGGCAACCCAACAAATAAAGGAAAACAGAACTCAAATCAGTTAACTTAGAGCGTCACCTGGTGGTTGTTCTGGGAACTTTTTGATTAAGGTGGCATACAAACAGACAAGCCAAAGAGCGAGGGAAGTTCAAAACAAAAATTTCAATCCATTTCGGTTTTTATTTAGTAAAAAAGTGTTTCAAACACAAAAGTATATAATTAATTTTGCCTCACCTTCTGCTTGCCGGCTAACAGCAGGAGCCAATGTTTCGTCTCGGTCCTATAAGTTTGCAATAGAATGTACACCCACAGAAGTGTATACATAAATGGACGGCGAAATTACTTAGAATCATTCAAACTTATAGTAACACACAACTGCTGACGAATTCCATTTCCATTGTTTTCCTTTAGAATTACAATGACTGTTGCTTTTTCAATTCATTCCTTTTTCGTTTGTTGTCTGAGCTGATTATCTACGGCCATTCCTTTTTGGGGCTACCCCATTAAATTCACTCGTTCAGCTTCAGTGCCGTCGTTGATGATAATTTCAACTACAGATTACCACTACAGCCACCACCACCACCACCTTCCAAGTTGCACAATACTCGTAATTATAGCCAGATATAAGAATGACAGAACTTGAACAACAATAACAATGACGTGGTATGGAAAAGTAATAATAATGTCAGCAATGTCAGCAATTCAACTCATCAACTTCAATTGGTGCACATTAACATCAGGCGCAACCATTTAATATCGTATTATTCCTATGCCGATGTGACCGTGCAATCAACTAACCAAAAACACAACGTGCAAACACACACACACACATTTATACCTACATGCACTTGTATAATGTATATTCACGAAATAAGCGAGCAGCCAGGCAGTGACCAAATCGTCTACTCATTTCATTCATTCCATGCGACTTGACGCTGTCCAGATAAATGCACACATACATACTCACATATGTGTGTTTGTATGTTCATATATGCATAGGCGTGCTTTAATGGGTTCTCCGCATATGACCAAATAATCGCAATCTGTTATTTTCTATGCCCAATTTTGTTTTCCAGTGCTGAGTGTTGTTGTAAAAACTTTGTTCTGCGTGGATCTTTTGCCTTGCTGCACGTACAATGTCACTCGTTCATCCAACTACAGGCATCCAGCCTGCAATGTAGCCAGCCATCGAGCAGTCACGCAGAGTCTGTTGATCAGTCTGTCGGCTCAGCTTTGGCGGCTCTATAATTCACCGATTGCCTGACTCCAACAGGCGGTTCTAGGCGTTCTGACACACAGGAGAGCGATGATTATTGCGTGTGTGTATGTGTGAGCCATTTACGAATTGGTCACAAAGTTAATGTTGCAATTCATATGTATGCATGTGTGTGTGTGTGCAACGACGCATTTACTTGCATGTACGACTCGGCACTTACCTTCGGGGTAGAACAAATTTGTAGTTTCATGGTATTTATACGTGAAAATTATCTGTAATGCCTAATCGGCCCCTTGCTGCACTTAATGGAAATTTTTATTTCATTGCCACAAACCTTGGAAACATCATCAATTCATTTCTTGAATTTTATTAATGTTACATAACCATTGAGTATCTGAATGAAAGAATAGTGCGCATTGTTCTGAGCCACTAATGGCTTATGCACCTAGCGGAAGGGAGTGCCCAGTTATCAGTTTTTGGCTGCAAGTAACTGTTTGCTAATTTATTCGTATGTAAGATTAAAGTCCATTCATAAAATATGATTTGCACACAAATTTTCATGCTGCTGGCGTATGTCGACCTATATAAATTTGGTTGGGCAGAGCGCTTACTAATCAAATAAAAGTGCAAAGGGTAGAAGTTCATAAGTTCGTATGTGTAAGGCCTGATTGGTGTAAGATGACATTGCAGAGAAGCAGATGGCGAAGTTACCTCAAAATTCATTTCACAAACTCTATAAACGAGCGATACATTGCAAGGAAGAAAATTTTGTTGTATGAGCCTGACGCGGAAAAAATTAACAAAATATGTACGAGTATGGAGAGCAGTAGAATCTGGTAAAAAAATGTAGTTATTCAAAAGAAAATTATGTAATTTTCTAAAAAAAAAGTTGTTGTTGTTGTAGCAGTACACTAGGCCCTGCTAACGCGGTGTTGGTGTGTCATCGACTTGCATCTTTAATTGCAGTTTCACCTCCTTCGTCCAGGTGGTAAAGAGCGTAGCCATAGACTTAGTGAGGGAAATCTGGAGACTCCTCGCAGTGAAAAACCGAGAAAGGCTGGCGAGATAAACGTTTACTTTGAAACACAAGTCATCTTTTTGCAAAAGTGGACAAAGCAGCTAATGAAATTGAAATTTGAAATTCGGTCGAGCCAAGGAGCACAAAGAGATTTGGTGGCTCCTAAAACACTCAAACTAAAAAGTCCATTGTATATATTTAGAGCTCCGGAAAGAGGGTAGATAGTCAAGGGGGAAAGGAGAAAAGTATCAGAGAAAGAGATATGAAAGAATAGAGACAGAGATAGAGATAGTTAGTCCTATGAGAATTTTCCAGATTTTTTGGTAAATCTGTAAATATCCTCCTGTTTGAGAGAACGAATATTACTGATTCTCACGACATCCGAATCCAAAACTCGTAGCCTTGCTCTAGCAAAGGCAAGACACTCACATAGAAAGTGCTTAGTGCTATCCGCCTTTGCTATCCGCCTCCTCCATGCACTACAGGCACATTTGGTTTTCAATGATTCCAATGATGTCATATGCTGACCCCATGGGTTGTGTCCTGTAATAATACCGACCATCAACCGAACGTCTTTCCCTCCAAGTTTTAGTAGAAAGTTTGACAGTTTTCTTTTCGGACTTGTCACAAAATACTTTGCAGTTCTGCGGCGTTCTAGACCGGACCAACGCTCTTTTTGTAAATTGAATGCATAATCGCTGATCCAATTCATAATTCCTGCGGAACTGATTCCGATTATTGGTTCTGGCCCTTGTGGGGAACCGCTGATCCACAGTTGGCCAATTCATTGGCAATTTCGTTTCCTTGAACACCGGAGTGTCCTGAAACCCATATAAGTACAAGCCTGGTTTGTCTGGCAACAGAATTAAGCTTCTTTTTATATTCTTGAACAATCTTTGAGGTTTGCTTCGCGTTCTACAGGGCCTTCAGTGCAGCCTGACTGTCGCTGAAAACTCCAATCTGTTTCCCGCTCCATCTATTCTCAATCATCCTCGGCTACTTTCAGGATGGCAAAAATTTCAGTTTAGGAAACTGTTGCCATTTCCCCCATAGCATAGTGATACTTATTACTATCGTTTAAGTACCATCCGGCTCCAGACCCTATTTCATTCTTGGACCCATCGGTAAAGAAAATATCCGTCAAACCTCCCTGAATGCATTCTGGATTGCTCCATTGCTTACGCAATCAAATTTCCTTCCAAATGAAACTATGGGTACCAGGTCGTCTTTAGGTGCTAAAAACAGTGGATACTGCTCAGATATCAACTTCTCTGTATTCCGAAGTTCCGTCTTCATGCCAGAAACCATATTTATGGAATCTACACATTACTTTTATTGCTTCCTGTTTGTGTCTTAAGATCCAGGGGGAGTAAATCAAGCATAGCAGTTAGAGCATCGCTGGAGGTTGTACTCATGGCACCCGTAATGCATAAACATACACTTCTTTGCAGCCTGTATAGTTCCCGGAGTGTGATCTTAACCAAGGCGTAAGTGATGATTGGTCTGATAAGTGCTGTGTATATCCATAGGACGACAGCAGGTTTCCGACCCCAGGTTTTACCAAAAACTCTGCGGCATTGCTGACAAATCCTTAATGCGTGATTCACCTTCAGTGAAACGTGTGTCTCCCAAGCAGCTAATATTCTTCTTTCTTTGTCAGAATCTTTCGTGGAAATAAGGAAAAGCAACCACCGCCCACGAATCATTCTTTACCAAGCCAATGCGAGCTCTCACGTATCGGCTCACAACAGAGTGTTTCTGAGCACTCAAAAGATCGAATTAATGATGATGACCCTGCCTTAGAGCCCTAATTTGGCGCCTACTGATTTCTTCTTGTTTCCGAACATCAAAAATAAAATGCGAGGTCAACGTTTTTCAATGCCTGAAGAGGATGTTGAAGTCTTCCACTGGCAATTCCTGAGTGGCAAAAGTGTTTTAGAAATTCGTTCAAACGAATGCTGTAATATGTTGATTTCCAGGGAGAATGTTTTGAGAAGCAATACTTTTTTTCTTTACTTATTTTTTTTTTAAACCCAACAAAATCAGTTATTATTTGTGAACCGGGGCATTTAATTCATCCTGTATCCTTACATAATTTATTGTTGTATTCTTTTTTTGGTTTTAGAATTTTTTGAAATATGGATAAAATTTAATCTATTTAGTTTTTGCTTAGATTAAAATCATTGAAGCGATCAATAACAACGCCCTATAAGCATATTTGCGAGCGGATTGAACAAAGTTTTGTGTCTGAAAAGGGTAGTCTGTTTAGTCTGATAGTTTTCAAAGCTGTAGGTTTTTATTGTCGGGCGAAATGTGATCAAATTTTCTTTTACACTAAATTTATTTAAAGCTAAATTCGAAAACACAAAATATACAAATACAACTGCTGCATTAGCAAAGCGGAGAAGGTCTGGGTAAGGCAACTTGCCACCTAACTAAACTATACAGTGAAAGCTTGCAACTCCTTCTGGTCGTAACTCAAACTGTTTTGCCATACTGGATTTCGAGGAAATCAGTTATAATATACCCATTCACAAAAGCGCAAGGAGCCTAGGCCGCCATTAATACTTGAATCAGCAGTAAATAACATGCAAGCAACTGCTTTTAAATACAGCTGAAGGGGGCTTTGAATTAAAAATTATAGGTGGGAGCGAAGTAAATATCCAGCCCATGTCAGCTGAGAAATATTCTACTATAAGCAAAGCTTTAGCTGAAAAGAAAACAGAATTGCACACTTATAAAATAAAACCAGAAAGAAGTTTTAATAAAGTTCTTAAATGAATGCACCCTTCAACATATGTGGATGATATTCGTCGTTAATATCATATTTGCAATATGAGGCAGAGATACGCAAGAAAATAGCCGCTTCAAATATTCCATATTGGCCTATAAGCAGACAGCAACAATCCAGATAGGGTTGCGACAAACTGTTGAATATAAAAATTAAGTTTGAAGATCCAAGAACGAAAAGTGAAATTCCGCAATGTGCTAGATGCCAACGATAAAGACATATGAAGCACTTTTGTAATCGCAGCCCACGATAGTTTAAGGCACCTTTCTGGTCTAGAGACGTGAAAATTGAAGGCGTTGAAATTTTTATTCATTATATCAATTCTTTATTTACAAAAAAAATGTTTTTTTCAATGACAATAATAAAAAAAATGCTTCCCCTTACGTAACACATGCCACTGGCGTAACGGATTAGCCCAAAGTAGGTCTGAAAAAAAAAATTCGGTCAATTATTCATCAAGAGATATGTCGCTATGGTGCGTAGCAGACTTGCAAAAAAAATTTTTTTTTCTAGATATTTTATCTGTTTATTGGAAAAAACAGGTTTTTTTCACGTTCTCGCTCTTAAAAAAATAGAAAAATTGATTATAAAATTATAATTCTGCTACCCGCAAGAGCCGCAGGTCTGCTCAATAACACATGATGGAAAGAATAATGAGATGGCGCCTATCGTAGTCTCGTTACTTTGCTCTCTGCGAATTTGACAACGAGTTGCGTGATTTTAGCTCCAGTATGGCCAGATTACACTTTTTGTAACTTGATTAAGCATTTTTTTTTTGTTATTTAAGTCTCGGAGTTTTAGTTCTTTCTTCATGACATTTTTCTAGCCTGCTCTAATTAAAATGTAATGTTTAAAATGTTGTAAAATATATATTACATTTTTTTAAAATTAGTTAAATAGTTCACTCAGTGTCATTAAGGTTTCTCCAGTATTTTTTTTTTTTGTTTATTTTCACTATGAATACTCCTCTTGATGCTCTATGTCCCATTAAGAATTAAGGAGCGTAAGAAATGATTACACCTTTATGGCTTTAATTCGCATTTAGTAAATTCAAACGCCTTTTAAAATGTGTAAAAAGGTTTTCAATCTTAAGACGAGTTGAGAGAGGGACATTTAATATTCTTGCATAACCTTAAAAGGAGCAAACAATTAAATTCACACTTTCAAAATATCAAATTTTATAAGAACCAACTAATTTTCATTAGCACTAATAAAATCTTCTCAGAGTGGCTTTTTTTAGCCTTCTTTTGTATAATAATACAGTTTTATTTTAACCTAAAGTTTCGGTAGCTTTAAATTAAAAAAAAAAAAAAAACATGAAACTTTAAAATTTTCGCTTTTTCGGTATAAAAAAGTATTAAATTTATTGCGAAGAGCAAATGGTTGGCAATACTGCACAACTTGGAAAAACGTGACGTCACGCACTCTTGATGGGCGCAATATTCTTTCTATCATTCTTGCTCAATAACATATAAAAAATTCAAATCAATCGGTTCAATACTTTTTGAGAAATTACCAACGCCAACTCGGAAAAAATGGTGTCGAGAAAAACACGATTAACGCGCTTATACCTGGGCGTCGTTTTAAAGGACTGTAACGTCTAAACTACAACGAATTTCAATATAAAAATATGCAAGTATATTTTTGAAAGTATAAACTATCATATCATGAAAAGAATCGATTTTTTCGAAATTCTAGACCAGAATGGTGCCCTAAGTATGTTGTCTACTGATTGTCCACGAAAAGAGCAATGAAAAGACGTGAATTGCGTACTACTGGGTTTTTCAATAACAGGTGTTATTATAAGTATATTATAATGCGCTATCGAGAGATGATTAACGGTTTTTTATGACCGGAATTGGATGGTATTGATCTGGACAACGTTTATTTTCAACAAGACTGCGCTACGTGCCACACAAGAAACGAAACCATTGATCTTTTACGGGAAAAGTATCTAATTTACGTGAAAGTGGTGTTTCTCTCTCTCTCGAAGAGGTGATCACAATTGGCCACCGAGATATTGTGATTTAACACCTTGTGACTTTTTCTTTGGGGTGACGTGAAAGAGAAGGTCTACGCCAACAGCCCAGGGTCGATTCAAGACCTCAAAGATGGAATTCAAGAGGCTATCGAGGACATAGGGCAGCCACTTTGCAATTCGGTTATGGAAAATTTCATGAATAGGATATTATCCTGTAGGCGTGGTCGTGGTGGTAATTTGCCTGATGTTATTTTCCACTATTAACGGCATACCTTCCTCTTTATAATGAAATAAACATCCGATCATTTATATTAAAAAATAACATGTTTCTTTGAATATCAAAATAATACCCCTCATTGGAAAACCCTTTATGTAATGACAACCATCTTACGAATTATAAGGGTTGAACAGTTTATAAAGAACTGCGTAAAAAAAAAATACGCTTCATTTGGGGAAAAGAGCTTGGAGCTATGCTTTAACTTATTGCTTATAAATTTTCGCCTATCCCAAATTCGTTGTTATTTGAATCCTTTAATGCATATTCCAATACTCACTACTAGACTTCCGGTATTACATATACATATAGTATATGCCCTGTTTCGATCTTTAATTACGTTCAGAATGTTATTAGTGAACCAGGAAAGTGCATTTTTTCTACTTTACAAATTTTCTTTTGTATGATTTATAGGGAGGAAAAAATAAATGACTTGAAAATACATTTTTAAGGGGTGCGGCTATTTTCATGTTCACAGCTGTAAGTCCTTTAACTGGCAGTACAAGACTTAATTCAACACAGCTTTTGTTGGAGGTAAAATGTAATTAAAAAATATGATTCGCCATAGCCAGTCAGCTTGAGCTTGAAAGATGCGCTCATTTAGATAAACTTCAAATCAGATGTGGGATCTCTGGTACCAAATATCATGTTTCTCCCCTGTGTAATGCTTTATTACTTTGGTAGCTTGTGCGATTTGCTGAGTTGCAGTCGCTGGGAAGCGAATTGACTCCATGGTTGCGGGCATCTGTTGGACGATTGTAGGCAAAAAATAAAAAATAAAAAAGATTTCCCACTGCAAGTACAGCCAATGCAAAACACTGTAACATTCGAAAAAGAAACACAAAATACAAAATTCTGGTGACGCCGTCTTTTTAATGAGTTAGAGCGGTGAAAGTTACATCCCTACATTCGGTTCAGTGAAGCGAAGTTATTGCGTCTAAAGTGTCAGTATGTTTGTGTCATCGGTACAAAAATGAGTTTCGAACAAAGGGCTAATATCAAATTTTGTTTCAAAATCGGTAAAAGGATTACCGAAACATTTGAATTGACGAAAAAAATGTATGGCGATGATTGTCTATCTCGTGCCAGAGTTCATGAGTGGCGCACACGTTTCAGAGATGGTTGTGAGGACCTACTTAAAAGACAATGAATATTCGGGCCCAAAAGCAATAATCACCGAAACCTCCATCAAAATTCCTCGTAAATTTATCAAAAATTAACCGAAATCATCGTTGAAATTCATGGAATCGGAATTAAATACCCCAAAACATCGATTTATCGCATTTTAACTGATCATTTGGGCCTACGAAAGGTCTGTGCACGTTTCATTCCGTATAAGTGAACTGAGGACCAAAACTTGCTCAAAATTCATCATTCGAAAGACCTTATTGAAGAGGCGAGAAAAGACGAGAACTTCCAGAACAACATTGTAACTGGTGATTTGTGATGAAAGGTGAAACTAAGCGTAAAAAGTGCCGAATGGAAGGCCCCAGACGAGCCACCACCCAAAAACTCTCGTTTGGAGAAGTCAAAAATCAAGTCAATGCTCATTTGTTTTTACAATTCCAAGGAATCGTCCATAAGAAGTTCGTGCCAATGGACCAAACCGTCAATGCAATTTTCTATCTTGGCGTTTTGAAGCGTTTGTTGTATCGCATGCGTCGAGTTCGCCCTGAATACCGCGAAGGAGGAAGTTGGCACATGATAATGCAGCACCACATCGATTCCCTCTTGTGACTGATTCTTTGAATAGAAATCGTATTTTAACCATCATTCATGCACCGTATTTGCCTGATATGGCTCCCTGAGACTTCTACCTATTCGGAAAATTGCGTTTGGCCATAGAAAAAAAACGTTTTCCGTCCGTAGAGGCCATCCAAAAGGCTTATACCGACCTCCGCAAGGACATTCTGGTCAATGACCTGAAACACTTTTTCGAAAAGCTTTTAAATCACGCAAAACAGTGCATCGAGACCAGAGGGGACTTTTTTGAATAAGTAAACTCGAAGTTAACAGAACAAAGCTCCTGTCGTTTCTATTTTAGCTCAGTCTTGTTTATTTAGGACTTCACCTTGTATGAATGGCAGCCCATTGACAGTCCGACAGTCTTCGATGTTAGTGTTGAGTTTAGAAAAAATAAATGGTGACTTTTTTATTCAAAATTAAACGAAAAATTGCCTGAGAAACAATGCAATCTCTACTGATCCGAGTACAAAATAAGAAGTAAAAGCACTCTTCTTCTTCCTAGTTTTTTGACAGGCGCCTAGTTATGATTCTGACAGGCACCTAGGTGTGTGATGATATGAGTCTTTTTGCATGAGCGTTTCGGCAGGGTTGCTATGCCGAATTAGAATGGGGACATTAAACTCAATAGAATATCGCAAAACAAAAAAAATACAAAGTAATATTTTTGATTTGAAAATTTACAACAAAAAATATTTATATATTTTTAATAGATTTCTTAGTTATAATAATGAGAAATATCTGAATTTGTACGACATTTTTTAGACTTTCTGATGCGATTTTCTATGAAATTTTATCATATTTTATGTGACAGAAAAGCGCGTTTCGGAATTAGGTGATCTCAGCTGCGGGCATTTTTTGACGGCCAGCTGAGAGTGTTTTTACTTATGCACCTCCAGGGCTACGCTGACGACCTAGTAGTTTATGTATTAGGCTGGCATGAGGAAACCATTTCGGATCGCATGCAGCAAGCCCTTAATAATAAACAAATGGTGCACGGAAAAAGGGCTCTCCATTAACCCATCCAAAACAACACTTGTACCGTTTACTAGGAGAAGGAACACAAATCTCAAATGTCGACCCTTAATGGAACAACACTTCAACTCTCGACAGAAGCGAACTATCTTGGCGTCAGTCTTGACAAAACGCTTACGTGGAATTCACATATTGAGAGAGCTACTTCAAAAGCCACAAGGGCATTCTTTGCCTGCACAAGGCTTTTTGGTAAGATATGGGGACTAAACTCTAGAATGACCTTCTGGACATTCACCACAATTGTGAAACCCATAGTCACTTATGCATCCTTAGCATGTTGGCCCAAGGTCAAGCAAAGAAAAGCAGTAAACGAATTAAACAAACTGCATCGCCTGATATGTGTTGGTATTACAGGGGCTATGAAAACATGTCCCACGGATGCATTGGGTGTGCTCCTGAACATACCACCGCTTCCAATTCTTATTGAAAGGGAAGCTCGCTCGAGTGCCTTAAGATTAAAAGGTATATCTGAACTTAAAAGTGGGGATATGAAAGGACATTTAAAGATCTTAGAAGACTTCCTACATAGCCCCATTCTTCATAGGGATGATATACTATCACCCAAACCAATACTCTTCAGGAACTTTCAAGTTATAATTAATGAACGAACAGGCTGGAGAACTAACTCTATCACTTTCAAACCTGGCTCCCAGCTATGGTTTACTGATGGGTCCAAATTGGAAAATGGTAGAAAAGGGGCAGGAATCAATGGGCCCAAATTCAAAAAATCGATTCCGATGGGATCCTACCCAACAATATTCCAGGCAGAAATACATGCCATCGAAATATGTGTGAGAGAATGCCTTAGCAGGAAAATGAGAGGTACTCACATCTACATACTTTCAGATAGCCAAGCGGCTCTAAAAGCCCTTCTATCAACAACTATCACCTCCAAAATGGTAAATGATTGCCTAAACCTTCTCAACACGTTAGGGAACCTCAACATAGTAACACTAGGCTGGATTCCGGGACATGAAGGACATGAGGGAAATGAAATGGCTGATGACTTTGCAAAACAAGGAGCAAATATGCAACTTACTGGCCCTGAGCCTTTCTGTGGACTCACAAAAGACCACATTAATGAATTCCTTAGGAAATGGGAAGAAAGAAAACTTGCTGCACACGGGCTAAACTGTGCCGGTCAGCGTCAAGCCAAACTATTCCTAAGTCCCAACAAAGGAATATTTGACAAACTTCTCTCACTAAACAGAGTAGATCTGCGTCTTTTAACAGGATATCTTACAGGCAACTGCAGCCTGAGGTATCATCTAAATAATATTGGTCTATCTGAGACCACTGTCTGCCGATTTTGCGAAATGGACATAGAAAGCTCAGAACATGTGCTTTGTGAATGTCCTGCGATGGGCAGACAGAGACTTCATCACCTTGGTGGTATCGTAGTATCTCCATGCAATATTTGGAATAACAAACCCAAAATTGTGGTAAAATTTTTAAAAAGCCTAAAACTCTGGGGTTACAAAAATAGATCCCTAATCTGTGATACAAAATGAAGTTTACGTGCCTGCGCTTTTTTTTTTGTGTGTGTCATTTCAGAACTTGATATTTCACCTACAGCGTAATTAGCCAAAAAAGCAAAATATTTAAATATTTTTTTTTTGTTTTTCTTTTTTCAAATTAAAGCGGTCAATAATAGAAGCTAGAATTTGGCCATAAGTAATGGTCTCCGACAAAAAGTCTAATAATATATGCGCGCATGTGTGGAAATTATGCACGCCCGTACACACGAGCACGTGTACGTATGCTTCTTCTTGTATGTGTGTGTATGGTATATAAAACAACAATTCCACTTAAGGATGCACGCACAAGTGGCTGCGTCATTAGGACTCAGTAGCTCAGTGCCGCACCGTAAAAGAACGAAAATGACAGCATGTCGCCAATCAACGGCAAACAGGCAAACAAGTAAAATCAAAAACTCATTCTCGTAACAGTTGAAATGTAATGAGGGGTGTTGAATTTTCACAGAGCGCAGACAAAGCGTGCAAAGAGGACGTAGAAACACTGAAAGTAGATACTAAAGGATGGCATGTACGTGCATACACACGCACACGCACATACATACATATATACATTTAGATGGCTTAGATAAAACGCTGCGGGTGCAGCGGGTCAATGGTGAAATTAATTACATTGTTTTATATTTCAGTTTTCTTGGTTTTCGACGTTTCCTACTTATACATCATTTGCTACTTCAATTGCTGCGGGCCACATGCAATGCGAGCATTTTGCTTTTTGCTTTTTTTTGTGTCGGTTTTGCTTTTTTGTTTGCCTTTTTTAATAGTTATTTATTAATGTTTTATGTACCTGAATTTATGTTTATTTTTGTCGGCAGCCGCGGCTTATGTTCGGCATGAGTAGTTACCAAATTGCTTACGATTACTGCAATTTTCATGAAACGAGAGGTTGGCATGGTTTGGCCGATTGCTTGGTTAGTCAGCATTACACCACCGCTCACTCACTCCACCACTCCGCCGTGCGGGTACACCGCCACTTAACTTAAGTTTGCCGCACTCCGCGCCAACTACCAAACCATATTTGTTGTGAATGCGATCGCAACGGAAAGGCATTGCGGCTTGAGCGAACAGGAGGCAATCAGGCAGTCGGTCACGTCATATTGTGGTCGGGCGGCTTTTGCCCGAATCACCGTACGTCTGAGTAGTGACGTGCTTTTCCGATATGCGTTCGATAATTCCCAACTCGATTCGTAGCCGACCAAAGAAATATTTTAATAACCACAAAGGCAACGGTGGTAGATACGTATAATTTCACCGGCAGACAGTTGGCCAGCCAGCCAGACGGCCATTCATGCGATTTGCTATGCTTATTTATTCTCATTTCCATTTTTTCGATTTGTTTCATTTTGCTGTTTTTTCTTTTCTACTATTTTTGCATTTTTGATGAAGTACGTGCGCTGAAATTATAAGAAAAGGCTGTTTGCATTGGGAAAAACTTAATGACTTTGCCCTAACGCCGCCCCTAAAAGGAAATATGGGAAAAAATAACCGATGAATTGAACTGTGTGCTGCGTGCAACCCTTCAATATTGGCTTGAGAGTTAACCAAGTCAGGGCAAGCAAGTAGTTTGGCTCAATAAACTTAATCGTTAGGGGAAATTGAAATGAACGGCAATATGAAAGCAAGTGGACGACAACAAAAACAAAAAACATTAAACCATTTAACACAATTTGATTTCTGTATTGGCATCGAAATTATGCAAATTCTTTGACTTGTTAAAAAAGGCAGCTTAAGGCATTTATTATTCAACCCACGAAGTGAATTTTAAAATACAAGGTGGCGCAAACTTAATCAACCTGTCGGAAGGTTTATAAATGGTTTTGCAATTTGTGTCGTACGTCACTAATATTTGACACTTGACAAACAAGCAATGGAGTGCTGGAGCAAAGGTCAATATACAAATATCCATCACTCAAAATTAATACTTTTGTTTTTGTTAAAAAAAAAAAAAAAAATGGATGATTAATTTTGCGCCACCTTGTACTTATTCGTAGCTAAATGCATTTAGTTTGGAACAAATATTTATTTTTTGAAATTTTGTTGATGTGAGTGCACCACTAAAATATTGGGTTGGGGAATAAGTTCCTAACGTTTTTAGCGAAGACTTTTACTTAAACCAAAAACTATAATTATATCAATTAGGTACATATTCGTCGTGGCTGTTTACAACCTCTTCCCACCATTCGACCAATTTGTTTATGCCGTTCCGCAAAAGTCGCTCAGTCTGGTGTTAAAGAAGTTGTGGAGCCAAAGAGGTCCTTTGCAAACGAAGATAACGCCGTTCATAAGATTTGACAGGGAGCTAAAAAGATGGTAATCGATCAGTACTAGGTCTGGAGAAAACGACGGATGCAGAAGGAACTCCCATTCGACCTCTTGGGGTGCGGCTTTGACGACCTGTGCAACATGGAGCCTGGCCTTGTCGTGAAGGAGTACGGGTTGACCATGTCGATCAGGTCTTTTTAGTCGAATAGCCTCATTCACGCAGTGTAGCTGGGATGTGTAGAGCTCCTTGTTGACCGTGGAATCCTTTTCGAACATTTCCCAGTGCACCATGCTCTGCCAATCCCACCAAACACACATCGTGATCTTCTTTGGATGAAGATCTGATTTGACTCCCGAATTTCGCGTATCTCCTGGAGCAACCCACTCCTTTCTTTGCTTCATATTGATGTATAGGCAGCATTTCTCATCTCCCTTGACGATTCGGTACAAAATGTCCTGTTTATGACCGCGTATTGCTCGATGCCGAGCGAGATGTTGAGAAGCAATTGGAAGACGACTTTCTTTGTTCTTTCCCGTTGATCTCGTGTGGCACCCAGGCTCCAATTTTTCGGTAAATCCCATTGAATGAAGCTGGTTGAGAATCGTTTTATGATCGCAGTTCATTTTTTCCACCAATTCACTACTGGTTTGGCGACCGACCGTTCTCCTTCAAAAGTGATTTGAGACGTTCTTCATCGAATTCAAATTCAGGAGCCCTTTCGCTGCGGGATGTGTCATCGACGTCAAAGTCGGCATTTTTGAACTTTGCAAACTATTTCCGTGCTGTGGACTTAGCTATGAAACGTTCTCCTTCCACCTATGACACCTTCGCAAATGTCCCGGGCTGCTTCGGCAGCTTTTTGACCTCGATGAAAAGCAAAGAAGAGCAGGTGTCGAAAACGCTGATTTTTGCCTCTTAGGTATTCCATTTCTAAGCCTCGAAACTAATAAAAAATTAAATTATTATTAAATACAATTAACATTGTTTTGTAGAGCAGAAAGAGTTCTATCGAACGAATTCGTACTTGCCAAACAGCAAACAAATCGTTGTAAAATAAAAGAAACTTGAACTATGAACTTATCCTCCAGCTCAATAATTTTATATATAATTTCTTGACATTTATTTGAATAGATTAAATCTTAGCGGCTACGTTGGCTGGGTCATGTCGTCCGAATGGATACAAACGCTCCGGCCTTGAAAGTATTCGATGCGGTATCAGCTGGTGGTAGCGGGGGAAGAGAAAGGCCTCCTCTGCATTGGAAAGATCAGGTAGAGAAGGACTTGGCTTCACTTGTTGTGTCCAATTGGCGCCGGTTAGCACGAGAAAGAAACGACTGGCGCGCTTTGTTAAACTCGGCCAAAATCGCGTAAGCGGTTATCGCGCCAATTAAGAAGAAGAAGAAATCTTAAAAACTATTTATCTTTAATAAATAAATGTATATACATAAATAAATAAATATACGAAAATGACCCACACGGTCATCTGTTGGAAAAACACAATTAAATTGACATTGAAAGCCAAATTTGTTCCAAATAAATTACGCAAAACTTATTAAATTTCGTTTACAATTAACTGCCTATATTTTAAAGCTCTAGTGACAAATCAAACTAGACTATTCCATCTGCCTGAACTAACTCCATCCATCCAGGCTCTTTTCTTCAACGGGCTGGGGCAGTGCGCTAACCTAAATACCATCAACCTTCTCTATTACATCAACCAGCTCTGGTTGGCTATAGATATCTGCCTGAGTGCCAGGTGCACTTCAACCATTTCACCTACCTACCTATCTAACTCCATCCATCAGCTATTACTAACTTCATCTTGGTCGTGTACTTATACATATACACAAATTTTATGTTATTTTCATTTCCGGTTTCCCATTAGTATAAACCACCTAATGGAGCTTTAAATATTTACATATTTAGATACATATTATACATACACACATAAATATGTATATGTTAGCGTCTGTCTATGGTTGCATATTTGCATATATATATACATACGTGCACATAAACAACATACATCCGCATCTACATACATGCGTATACTTATGAGTACTTAAGTAATTACTTATTCAACCTGGTTGGTGGCCCGTTTTACCACTTTGGCAATCCGACAGCTAATAAACGCGCCCAACTGCCATTAAACCGAAGCAACCGCCTCGATCTTGGTTACTGTGTTTTTATGCCAGCCACTTTGATTGGAGGCAGCTCTCTTTTTTGGTTCATTCCCACTTAAATATGTGCCTACACGCACGTTCGTTTAAATACGCACAAATTTTTATTTATTGTGTACTTTCCGCAATTTTGGTTTACTGTGTTTTAATTACAGATTTTTTTTCGTGAATGGTAAGCAATAATTTTTGTCGCTCCGTTGATGAACAAGTGTCAACGGGTTTCTTATATAAGCGTGTACATATTTACATAGGTGGTCGTTTATGCAATGTATTAGAACAAATAAATTTAAAGTGCTTGTCTACAACCCGACTTGACATATAAACAAACTATGTATGCTCAGATTTTCTGAATTGCAAAACAATTTTTCATGTTCTTATGCAAAAAGAAAAGATAATTAAATAAAGGTTGGTTAAGTTTTAAGGGCTGGTGTTGATTTTGAATAAAATACAATTTTTTAGGAAATTATTGCAATTTTTTTTTGTTAAGACAATACTGGTATGGTTCAATTACGTACGGAGTAAAATATTGGCCAAATGGCTGCCGTGGTCTTGGCGGCACACCTCTTTCCGATGGTACAAATTTTCGATGACGCTGAGGCATAATTGAGATTCTATGCCGTTAATGTGCCGAATTATCAAATTCTTTAGCTCTTGAATTGTTGCTAGCTTATCGACGTACACCTTTTCTTTCAAATAACCCCAAAGAAAGAAGTCCAACGGTGTCAAACCACATGATCTTGGCGGCCAATTGACATCGCCGCGACTTGAAACTATTCGGCCATCAAATTTTTCGCGCAAAAGAGCCATTGTTTCGTTAGCTGTGTGAAAATGTGTCTCATTTCTGAAGATGATTCTCTTCACCAAGTGCGCGAAATGCATTTTGATTTGAACGCCCGTTTCATAATAAGCCTGAATAACTTTAACGCGTTGCTCGAGTGTGTATCTTTCCATGGTTCAAATTGAGTTAGTCTGAAATTGAAAAATGTTAAATAAATTGGAGAAAAAAACTTGACGCTTAAGTGTGGCTTACATTCCACATCGGCTCTTGAAATTTAACCACCCTTTGTTTGAACAGCCTTTTACGCTCAAAAATGTGTCGTATATATTAAGAGCTTGAGAACTTAAAATGTTAACACAAAAGAGAAATATTGTTGGAATGGATTTTTTTCATTATAATGGCCCAATCGATCAGCCCAATTTTTACTACTTTTTCCAATAATCTGGCCCGATGGTGTCTTTAATATTGCAATAAATCCATTGCCAAACGCGATTTGTGACAAGTTGCGTCTTGCGTGAGTCCTGTTGGAGCCTGATTAAATTTTAGAAACCAAGATTCAGTCAGCATAGTTCAAAGCGCTCGCCATTCGCCGTAACGGCTGCTCCTTGCACATTTCGAAAGAAATAAGGACCAACGATGGCGCCAGTGTTCTATGAACTTCGCGAAAAGATTTTTTTAAGTAAATTTTATCTGCCCGACTTCCGGACTGCTGTAACAACTACCAAGCAGAAGTCTTAGTCATAAAGGAGGTAACTGTGGACTTTAATACGTTTTTTTTTTCCTTGTTCACGCCTCTCGGAAGCATAGAGCCTCAACAAGACTTGTCTTGCGTTGGTTTCGCTAATCTATTTGATTTCTGACAGAGTAGGGGATTAGTCCGCCGCTATACTTTAATACGTACGCCGTAACAAAAACTACGCTAAACATCTTCTCGAATGGCCATCAAATCAGAGGAGGGGCAGTTATACTAAGATCAAAGTTTGTTCAGCAAATCAAAGGTTGGCAGCTCTAAATGATATTAGCGCCGCCTACAAGGTCAGTATCATAAGGGTACCGGGACTTAGAGATATTGAAGGACAATGAAAGGCCGATGAGCTAGCCAGAAAGCGTACTAATCTTCCACTGCTTGAGAACATAGACTATTTTAGAATTCCTATGGCAACTTGCATATTTATGATAAAAAATAGCATTTTTCTGGAGGTCAATCGGTCATGGGGAAAAGAAAATACTTGTGTCACAACCAGGCTAATTTGGTCGCAAATAGATAAGAAAAAGTCACAAGAATTGCTCATCCTCTCAAGAGAGAGCAACTCAAAAGTCGTGGACAGTGTCACCGTTCATTGGCTATTAGGTAGGTACTTTCTAATACTGCAGAAGTTGTAGAGACGTGAAAGAGGAAGAGACAGTAGAACACTTCCTTTTTCTGTGATTGTCCAGTTTTACCTAGAAGTAATGCAAGGTGGCACAACGAACCTACAGAGTCTAAGTGAGTTGGCTACTCTAAGCCGACTGCCATATAAAACTAATTTAACCTGAAGTAAATTTTGACAATTTGGAAGCGTTGTTCTGGCGTTAATCGACTAATGACTTGTCAAATCTTACTGTCAACACAGTTGCCACTGTCAGCTTTCAAACCATAGTTATCGATATCGATAGTTCTGTTATAAAGTGTGTAGACATGGAGGTTATGTATGTGAACCAATTCCATAAAATTGTATCTTTCAATTCAGCAATCATTCGCGAGCTTCTGGCCTACACCTTTTCCTAACTTCCCAAAAATTAAGAAATCCAACGATCAAATCCAAATCGCATCAGATACTCGTACTCAGAAATCCCACCCATTTCGCAATTTTTATGCATTGCTTCTGTCTGTACGCTCAACCGTTACGAACTCCTCTAAAACAAAGTCCGAAGTTGACTCATCATTTCAAATGAGAGAGACGGCAAACTTTTTTACCAATATATGCACCTCTAGATTGAAAATCTTGCGTGCCCAAGACAATCCTAAAGGTAAAAGATCACCAAACGGAGACCAACCTGTTGGAATCCGGATAAATTCGCCTAGAGAAATATTACGAATTACAATTTCTATGTGAAATTTAACAAAAAGATCCGTATACTGGCAAGCCTATAGGTATGCCCTGAAGGGGTTCAAAAATCCGTCAGAAGCACCCAAGACTGGAAAGACTTCTGTGGAAACATTGAAGAAAATTCTAAAAGAATTCGATTAAGGAATATGCTATCAAAACATTCGATTCCTCCAAATTATATTACAACCAGAAGTGAAACCGCGACTGGACTTCTTCTTGCAAGGAGATGCTGGGCATATAATAATAGCTCTCTCTCTTTCCCGCATTGAAGCCTTTCTAACCATATAAGTCTCCAGAACAAGATGACATCGTTCGGGCTGCACAAGGAGCAGACTATGGAGTTCTAAAAAAACTGCTCCCACTTTTTCCGACAACAAACTCACCCGAATTGCATACCGGCGCACAAGCTCGCACACTTTAAAACCAATTTCCCGTAGAGGATTTCCTCTACAAAAACGGCAGGACCTCACCCTTAAAACCAAAGTGTTTTAGGCCTTTATATAAGTAGGTGAAATGGATGAAGTACCAGACTATCACTCTCCAATTAGCACTAAAGCGCCGTTTTGATACCATTATGAGACCCCAAGAGGCAGATATCTACAGCCAGCCAGAACTGGTTGATATAATAGAGAAGGTTGATGAGATTTAGAAGAAAGCAGCACCCAGTGACCTTAATCATCTAGCTGCCAAACGCGGACATTTACCGAGAAAGTGCTCAACAGTCTCCTTCTCTGAAAGATCCTCGCAGCTTCGGCAATGGGCGTTAAATGGTAAACACAGCTTTTCTGCGTGTGTGACGATCGTCCAATGACCAGTAAACACAGCCACGAGTTTGGAAATTTAGTGGCATGGGGTGCACAGGACTTTCTGAGTCCTGCGTCTATTGAACTGAGGCCAAAAAGTTTTCGAAATAGCAGACGAAGAAATAGAGCTCCATCTCTTCTGCGCTTTTCTGAGAAATAAGTTGTGCTTCAATTTCCCTTTAACAACAGCCAGAACCTATAAGCTTCACCTATTTCCTTCTCAAAATGTTTTACGAAACAGTTGAGCTTCCACATCCGACAACACACCCGTCCAAATTCCACCTCTCCGTGTCAGCTCGCCTACTTTAAAAGCAACTCTCTGAAGTTGTTTTCATTCCCAAAGTGTCTAGGACCCCATATGTAAAGCCAGGGCTTTAGGCCTGTTTGCTTCTCTTCTCTTGTCTTCTCAAAATGTTTTAAGAGTTTGTTGCATGTCCATATCCGACAACAACTCCATCCCAAAGGCATTGTATCGGGTCAGTTCGCCTACTTTATCCTACAGGAAACAGCTCTCCACGAAATTGTAGACAAAATATAAAGAGGACTCCTTTAGGGAATTTGCACTGAGTATCTTGTGTCACTGAAGAATATAAGGAGCCTTCAACAACTAAGTGCCTAAGTACCTAGAATTGAAGTTATAGTAAAGTGACGAAAGCTTTTCTGTTTCACATTTTTAAGCGACGTCCTCAACAATTAAAAATAAATAAATAAATAATTGGCGCGTACACTTCTGTTAGGTTCTGTTTGGTCGAGCTCCTCCTCCTATTTGTCGTGTGCGTCTATGTTTTTCCACATATGGAGGGACCAACAATTTTAAGGCGACTCCGAACGGCAAATGATTTTTATGAGGAGCTTTTTCATGGCTGAAATACACTCGGAGGTTTGCTATTGCTTGCCGTGGGGCGATCGCTATTAGGAAAAAAGTTTTCTCCACTTTGGCGTTTCAGATGGAAAGTTGAACTGACATACTCCGAATGGTAGTCACGCACCAAACCATTCGGCTCAGGCGGCCTCAACCATTTGGCATTCAAAAATCGACTGTTCGGCGGATTTTAACTGTAAATGTACTTCTGTCGGGCATTTAAATGATGCAATTTTTCACATATACTTCTTAAACGCCGTATTTTGAATAAAAATAGTGAACAGAAGTCTGAGGGAATATGCGTTTTTAAATGTTTTATTTTAAAATAACATCAAGGCGCGTCTTTTGAAAGACCCTTTATAAATATCCCTTATACTCTGGCAATATAATACTGGCATATGTATGTAGGTATGTATGTTAGTGATACACACATACATACGCACATATGTGCCTCTGTAATTTATATTAGATCTGAAATGGAAATAAATCGCGTCATGCACACAAAAGCGCCAAGAGGCTGAAATTCCATGTCAACGAAAATTGAAGCTTGAAGACATAAAATACCAACAGAACTTAAGCGATTCGTGCCATATGCCAACCCACCAACCAACCAACCAACACTTGCACCAACTATGCCAGCAGCCACGTATTGCATTCACTCACGATTTCCTATCGACTGCCCGTTTCTTTGACGTTCGCTTCAAGCTGATGGACCGACTTCCGAACCGGTTGACTACTTGTCTGGCGTAATTGATGTGGATGCGGCAGCTGACGCACGTCTCTTTGCACAATTCTTATGCCGTTCAGGGTCTTTTGTTCATGCAACTTTTCGCTTTCTCATGCAAACTTTGTCTTCCACTTCTTTACAATTGTGCAACCGCACAACCGCTTTCTCATTATTCCTTACGCAACACAGCGCTTTTTGTTGCCTACTCACGTTCATCTTTTATTGCAAAGTTCTATGCAAAAGGGTATTTTCTTTCCATATATCTGGTTTTTTTTTTTGTTTTGGTTTTTATAATTTTATTTGTTTTTATGCTTTTTTCCATATTATTCTGGTTGTTGCCACAGTTGCTACATCCTTTGCTCAAAGTTGCTGAGTTGAGTTGAGTCATCTTGTGCGCTGCACGAGCATTGTTGTTGTAGGCCAACTCAGCGCATGTACGGGTCTGTTTGGCCTGAATAAAAGTCTCGTTTTATGTATGCAAGTGTGCCATGTTATTATGCACATACGCTTATGTATGTAGGTGTGTGTGTGTATGCCCTGTAGCTTTAAGTTTTTAGGGGCTTTAACGAGGATGCTAAGATTGCTTAGTCGATATTATGCACACACACACAAGTTCGCTATCCTTTAATTTAATGCAAAATTTCCATTTCCCTTCTGAAATGTTGTATGCCTTAAAATAAACAAGCAAAGTAATCAGATTCGAAAGAGAATTCCGCCCCTTGCCGGCACCACTTCTGTGCGCTTGTTTGTGGAATTCTTATCTTTGCGCACATCCCCTGTCGAATTTCAGTTTTCTGTTTCGGGGTATTTAGCATAAAAAACGCCCTTAAAATGAACAAATTCTGTTGCAAAAAATCATAGATATGTACATATGTACGCACACACACATACATATATACATTCATACACAGCCAAATGTTAATTTATTTTTTATATGGGTCCCATGTGGTTGAGTTGTCTTGTTTCTTGTATTAAATGTAATATTTTACGGTTCATAAAGGCCGAATGAAATAAAATCAACGAACAATAAATTATGGCAACGGCTGCATGTCGAATAAAGTGGGTGAAACTGCTCTCCGTTCGTCAGAAAGCCAGGCTTAATGAGCGCATAAAATAAACATCAAATGATGAAAGAGGCAGGCGCTATCGCAAATCGCAAAATTGACTTTATGGACCATTTTTATACAACGAGTCTTATACTTATCTACGCATGTAATCGAATTATGTAAAAGGTTACTGAGAAAATCCGCCGAAAATACTGAAAATAGATAAGTTAAAAAACATTAAAAACAGAAATTAAAAAATACATTTAAAAAATGTATAAAAAAATCATATTTGTCTTCAAAAAACTTGTTTGCCACACGAGAAGTGTGCTTCCGATCATTGGATTGTTGAAGTTTTTAAATTACCAGTAAATTCTCTTCCGCATGAGGTGGCATTACATTTTGAAGTATCTGAGCGCACTTGACCGCATCCATATTAACTTCGATACGATGAATAGGCCCAAAATCTTTCCAGGAAAAGCAGCCCACGCCATTATTGAGCCTTCCCGTGCTTTATGATTGTTGAAACGAACTTTATTTACGTTCGTTTCATCCCTGACTAAAATATAATGATTTTGAGTCCAGGATATATGCTCTCGGCGCTGTCGTAGCGATGCTGTTACCAATGGCCTCTTCCATGCCACTCGACCGTGAAGCCCTGTTGCTGCCAATCGAAGCGCAACAGCTCTTTTCATTATTGGCTCTTCCAGGTGAACAAACATTTCTCGATGGAGGGCAGCAGCACTCTGTTTGGGATCATTTTGCCAGCGCATCGTTCGGCAACGTTCGGCTGTATACAAAAACGAAATTGGATGATTAGTTTTGCGCCACCTCGGAATAGGCAATTTGGCCGCACTGTGGCCATTTGTTGTGTCGCAGCTTTTCCGACTACTTCAGGCCCGGCAGATGCTCTGATTAGTCTACCACCACTTGATGTTTTCATCCAAGGAGAGACCTTGAAGGCCATCTGCCGTGCCCCTTGACTCTATGGCATCCAGAGTCCTGCTTGGCAAGAGACAGTGTGGTGATGCCAGAGGCTCAACTGTGGTCAAACTCAGAAAATGAGTCCGGCAAACACTGTTCTCGCATTTTCACAGATGGCTCCAGGACCGAGCACGGCTCCGGCTCTGGGGAATACGTGGAATCCACCGGGACAAAACTGCACTTTGCTCCTGGAATGCATTCATCTGTGTTTCAAGCGGAGGTGTATGCTTTTAAAGATGGAGAGACAGCTCAATTTGTATCTGCAGCGACAGCCAAGCTGCGCTTATGGCCTTAGACAGCCCCCCAACCACTTCAAGGGTTGTCGAGTCCTGTAAATCTAGGCTGAACTATGTCCGTAGACATAATAGCCTGATGCTAACATAGGTCCCGCGACACGTGGGTATCGTGGGTAACGAGATCTTTGACTCTTTAGCCAGAATGGGCTCTGAGGCCAACTTTCTTGGCCCGGAGCCCGTTCTGCCACTCCCTTTTGCAGCCATCAAAGCCACGGTTAGAAAATGGGCGAGCTTGGCAGGCTGAGAGAGGCAGATGGACAAAACTGTCCTGTCACTAAGCAGTGGAGACTCTAAGAGGCTGGTTGCACTGATGACGGGCCACTTTCTATGGGCAAAGCACATGGAAAAGGTGGGCATCTCAGACAGTGCACTCTGCCCAGCATATAGAGAGGAGGATGAGACGGCGGATAACTTTCTGTGCACTCTTGCCCGCCTTCGCTCGAATCAGGTTTGAAGTCTTTGGCACTGATGTGTTCAGAAGCGACCACTTTGGCTCCTTGGCTCCACAAGATCTACTGAGATTTCTTCGGACGTCGAGTAGATTTAAAGAAAAATAAAAAGGAATCCAAGTGCAGTTGAATGGATTTAATTGTGTCTGAGTGCTGTACTTGCTAGTCTGTCCCGACAAAAAAAAAGGTAATTTAGTGGATACTAATCGTTAATTTATCGCAAAATCTATAATTGGAAAAAAAATTCAGCACAACTAAAAGAAAAAAAAAACTAAAACACGTAAGACTGAAAGAAAGAATAGTCGCAGAATATTTTGCGTATTTCTGCGCTTATGCACAGAAGTCTCCTGCAATAGATCCTGCTGTGAAAGGACATTTGCGAAGTCCTTAGCTGCAGGCGAGTATTAAATTTCTAAGCAAATAATTTCTTTTATTATTTAAAAACAAACGTATGTATGTATATGTATGTGCATGTGTGCGGAAGCATAAACATTCAGTTGTAATTTTTTACGCACTTATGGATTTTTAAGGATGCCCACATACTTGGATGCGCGCTTAGAATTTTATATTACTTTATTTATTTTCTTTGTTTGCAATTGTAAAATTTTTCTCCCATACTTTTCGCTGGCATATCTGGAGCTTAGCTTTTATCGTTTTTGTTCTTAAACAATAGCTTCAACTTTGTTTTGTTATCCTCGACCGGTGCGACGTAAAAAACACACAACCATAAAGAGGATAAATGAGGCGGCCAAGGAAGAGACGACGATGAGTTTGCATCCATTTCTGTGTGCGTTAGAAGGCAAGGAGATTAATAGTCGTACATTGAGTGTGCTTTTGTGCTTGGGCAACTTATTCAACTGAACGCATCTGTATGTGTGTGTGTCTGTGTGTGTTCATATGCATATGTATGGTATATATGTGCATAGGTGTGCGTAAATATTATTTGTGTGCTTTATGCACATTTGCCGGAACATTTTCACAACTTTCTTGTCCTAAAATGTGTGATATTTCTTCTATTCAAGTTTTCAGTTAGTCGTAAGGTACCCATAGCGCTAGCAACCATTCTTTGTTCGTACAAAAACAAGGCGTCCTTCGAATACTTCTTGCAATCACATTGTGTTGCCCAAGTGCTGGTGCGACTTACATACAGACATATATAGTTTTTTTATTATAGTATTTCCCTTGCCTGACTTTGCTTGCTTCCTCTTAGCTTGGCCTCCTTTGTGTAATAAAGTTGAAGAAATAAATCAAATCATTTTGAAATTTATTCGCACTTAAATGCCCCTGATTTCAATGGATGAACTCGTCGAGCGCACACCCTCCTTCTGGGTAACAGCATTCCGCCACTCGCTGCTACTACCTAAGTTGAGTTCACAGCTGCTTAGTCAGTCCGCCAACCCCACCACTCAGACAGCGAGTCAGTCAGCCGGTTCATTGAGCCACTCGGTGGGCAGCGGTAACAGCAGCAACCACAGCGACAGCAGCAGCTCCTGCGTGACATCACTGCAAAACGCGGATTAAACAGCACAAAAAACCAAAAAACAAAAAAAAAACAAAAAACGCGTATGGAAAGGATGATGATTTTGCGCTAAAAGCACATTATTTCTTGCGCTCGCTAACTGTTGGCCTTTGATCGTGACGAAAAACATTGCAGCAGGCACGAATTGGCTTCGCGTTGAGGTCGGCAAGCTCTCAATCTCGCTCCCTCCGCTAACTATTTTCCAACTATGCACAAGCAGAAACTACGTAAAAACCGGAGCACAGTTGTCAGTTACTTTTATAAAAGGAAATATTTTCATGCCGCTCCTCGTTGGCATTTCTATGCAGCATTCGTATTTCACTATTTACGTATTCCTGCACACGGCGACCCTCGCCGTCGTCTCCGGTAACTGGCTGTTCTTGTTCGGCTGGAGTTGGGTGCATACTTTTTAATGCTAAATTGTGCTATTTTTGTTGCAAATTAAGCCCTGGAGGGCTGTGCAACTAAATCGCTTTGAAAATCGAGCATTCATAATGAATGCCAGAAATACTTGGGCAACGATGGTCTTCGCTATGTCTTTTAGGTCTATGGTTATCTGCCCGCTCGGTGTATGGTATACTATATATGGATTTGTGTGTGTGCGTCAACGGCGCGAAATATGCGCTTCTAATAACACACATACACACATATATACATACATATGCACATAATAACACACATACATACATATGTATATATGTATGTACATAGGAAGCGTAGCTACAAAGAACTTTTTACCAGTCGCTTGTATGCTTTTATGTGAAGTCTTCTGTGTTTTTTGTGATGAAAATATGCAAGAAGACAGTTATGACTAAATCTTAGGCACATATACATGTGCTTGTAGGTATATATGTACATATGTATGTACAATATTTACCTATGTATGTATGCACAAGTATACATATAGTTAAAAAAAAGAGTTGTATCTATAACAAGCAAACAATCAGTGCTGCTTTATTTATTCCACCTTTGTTTTGTTTTTTTGTTTATAAATTTCTTGCATTCTTTAAATTGGTCAAGCGAATTCGTAAGACTGCCCGAAAACAAAACTTATCAACCCCTTCCGGTATGATTTTATAATGAAAAAAGTGCATGAAATAACCATTTCATTGTTATTTAAAAAAACTTGTTTCATTTTATAATTCTTACATATTTATTCTTAATTGAATAAATATTCTTAATTAATATGAATATTCTTAATTAATATTCAGTTCAAAAGAAAAACTCAGAGCAAACTTTAATAAGGTAATATATATAGTTAATGGTCTTCAAGCGTATGGTACTCTTCAAAACACTCTGGTAAGTGCAAAATAATCCTGCATTGTTTACACTGCCTGGGAGTCTCACTTCTAATTATATTCTTGTAACACATACGGCATCTCTTAGGTAGGTAGGTAAGATGGCAAGAGTACCCCAGGTACCATATGTGGACCACTACCTGTGAAAAGATTTAGGGAAGAGAAGAACCTGTCTACAGCCATCCAGTGCTGTTGATGTAGTGGAGGAGGGAAAAGGGATCTAGTCAAACCCAAAGGGCATGCTAAGGAATGTCAAGCGCCTAGCCGCCAGAGCCGGACATTTGCAGAGAAAGTGTTCCACAGTATCTTCTGCAAGCCCCACAGCTTCTACAATAGGGGTTGTACGGGATTCCAAGCTTCTCCGCATGAGTACCGATCACCCAGTGACCAGTGAACACCGCAATGAAGTTGGAAATTGAATGGCGGGGATTCCCATCACCTTAAGCGTTCTGGTTCTATCGTAGTGAGGCTATATTGCTTTCGAAATAGCACACGATGAGACAGACCTCCATCTGTCTTACGCCTTTTTTAGAAATAAATTGTGTAGTTTCCCTTTAACGACGGCCAAGGGGACACCGATGTCTGAGAAGGGGACAGCTGGAACCAGTTCTGCCGACCCCTCCCTGGCAAGCTCATCGGCAATTTTATTTCCCTCTATATTCCTGTGTCCAGGAACCCAGATAAGGGAAACGTTTACTGCCCTTTCGAGACGTTTGAGTTCCTCTTTACAGGAGTTCACCAGAGAGAGCTGCAATACGGCGACGACAGGGTCTTGATCGCAGCTTGGCTATGGTAAAAAATATTAATGTCTCCCTCCCAACAGCGATCTCGAAGCATTTTGCATGAGTGCAGGATCGCGAAGATCTCTGCTTGAAAAACGCTGCTTGTTTCCGGGAGTGTAAAGGAAACCGAAACGCTGGCTGATTTAGAGTAAAACCCCCGCTCCCACTCCAGACTCCATTTAGGTTCCGTCAGTGAAAACAGAGGTATCTATATCCGTACCGACTCTCCCCTCTTTCCAATCCTGTCTGCTCAGAAAAATAGCCCTAGCACAACCGTCAAAACACAGTTTGCGGATGGAGAGGTCAGTGCGAATAACAGGAGGAAGGAGAGATCTGCTCCAAGGTGCTACTATGTCCTACAGGAAGTTGTCTTCAAAGGCTAATTTCCGTGCTCTACCGACACGGCATTCCTTAGTAGGCTTTCTTTTATTCTGAGTTGAAGGAATGTATTCTGGAAAATGTCCCCATCGTTTAACCTGCAACCTAGCCGGGGTGTCAGTACATGAAAGACGTCCACGGGTATTATAATCCGGTAGTGTAATTTTTGTAGGATTTCTTCTTCTATGTCCAGTCGAAAGCTCCCGAATTTGTACGGTGGCCGTCGTAGCCGAATGGGTTGGTGCGTGATTACCATGCGGAATTCACAGAGAGAACGTTAGTTCGAATCTCGGTGAAACACCAAAATTAAGAAAAACATTTTTCTAATAGAAGTCGCCCCTCGGCAGGCAATGGCAAACCTCCGAGTGTATTTCTGCCATGAAAAGGCACCTCATAAAAATATCTGCCGTTCGGAGTCGGCTTGAAACTGTAGGTCCCTCCATTTGTGGAACAACATGAAGAAGCTCACCACAAATAGGAGGAGCTCGGCCAAACATCCAAAAAAGGTGTACGCGCCAATTATATATATATATATATATGTATATATATATAATTTTGTTATATGAGACATATGAATAATTGTAGAGTGCAATGTCAAACATGTAATATAGAAAAATATTTTCTTATATCCTTATATAATATATATTATATTTTCGCATAACCGGAAAACACGCCAACTGTTAATAATTTTTGTCGCTCACTCAATCACACAACTTGGTTTTAAAACATTCTCCGCTTTTATATCTTTCCTCTTTCTCTTTATTCCCATATCCATGTGATGGCAGCATTACAATGTTTGCTGCTGAGTATATACATATATATCCCTTTAGTCACACCATCTCAAAGCTAGTTAAACCTCGACTGGAGAGACTTCGAACTGCTCCTTTTCTCAGTGTTGATTTTGAAAGTTCCGTTTGCATGCTTTTCCTGTTTTTTCGTACGGTTCCGACAGCATTTGTATTGTATTTCAACAAATTTGGAGATGAATACCAATTGTACAAATATATAGTGAATCCTTTTCTAATAGATGCTTTGATAGTTCCATCCCCCCCACACTTTCTGATGCGGGCATATCACCAATCTTGTCCTGACCGATATATATTTTAAACTGGCTACAATATCCTGACTCGCACAGTTTATAATATTTTATTTCAAATCTTGCTCACCTGGATGCAATAAACTGCACGAAACTCAATCGACCTTTCTCTATATTTCATCAATCTATCTATCGCTAGAGATGATTCGCGATTTTTTATGGCCGGAATTGGATGGTGTTGATCTGGACAACGTTTATTTTCAACAAGACGGCGCTACGTTCCACAAAAGCAACGAAACCATTGATCTTTTATGGGAAAAGTTTCCGGACCGTATTATCGCTCGAAGAGGTGATCACAATTGGCCACCGAGATCTTGTGATTTAACACCTTGTGACTTTTTTCTTTGGGGCCACGGGAAAGAGAAGATCTACGCCAATAGCCCCGGGTCGATTCAACACCTCAAAGCAGTGATGGCAAATATAGGGAAAATTCCCTACATGTAGGGATTTTTGTCGAAAAATGTGGGTGTAGGGAAAAGAAGGACAGATTTTGTTAAATTCTGTAAATGTAAGGAATTTTCAAGAATAACAGAAAAAAATTTGAAATAGCGGGAAAAATTAGAAAAGTTCATTTAAAATAAAAATCCGCAGTAAGGTTTCATGCCAGACTTTTTTTGTTTATGGCAGAATATTTTTAAAAGCGTTAATACGGCAACATTGCCGTTTTTTCTTCGTTAACGCTAACGCGATTTTTTCTTCGCGCGAAAATTGTTAGTTTTCTTGGGCTTTTCACTTTTGAAATAAGTTTGCAAATAATTTAGTTTTAGCTTTTTTTATATTTAAAATGCATATATATTTATAAATGAGTTCCCCCTCTTCGGCTGAGTCTTCGGAGGAACACCAAAAAAAAAACAATGCAAGTATCGGAAACAAAAGTTCAATAACAAGTGGCTTGACGGCGACAATTTTAGTGGCTGGTTGGAAGCTGTGGCCTACGATCCATTCAAATGAAAATGCGCTGCGTGCCACAAAGTTTTGAACTGCGGCAAGTCCTATTTTCAGAAGCACGCCGAATCAGAAATGCACCAAAAAAATATGAGGGCAATAAAAAAGACACCTAAAATAAACAATGAACAGACACCTAAAAGAAATAATCGAGTAAACCAAATGGTTCCAGAAATTTCGAATTAAGACTTAACATGTTGTTCCCACTCTTAAAAGAAACCGTGCCGGATTCTGAAAAAATAAAAAACTCCGCCTTGCTTTAAACAGAACTTTGATTTTGAACTTTAATGAAAAAGTCTAATTTTGAGTCTTTTTGCTGAATTTTTCTTTACATTTGTGTTTATAATATAACAAATATGTGTACTTATATATATTTGAAATAAAATTTGTTTTTATTATAAAGTGTCCAATTAGCGCTAAGTCCAAAACTTAAGCAAATAATTCAATTTTGACGTTGCACGTGCCTCATTATAGTGTAAATACAGGAGAAAAAATGTAAAAAATGAATTGTATAAGGACAATTTTTTGTAATGGTAGGGAAAAGTAGGGAATTTTTTTGGGCTGTGTAGGGATTTTTCAAAAAATCATTTACCATCACTGCCCCAAAGATGGAATTCGTGAGGGTATCGAGGACATAAGGTAGCCACTTTGCAATTCGGATATGGAAAATTTCATGAAAAGAATATTGTCCTGTAAGTGCAGGAAGCGTGATATAGCTAAGAATCTTCTGAGAGACATAGTCTGTGAAAAATTGGCGTATGTACCTACTATTGGCCTTTTCGGAAACAGGTTTTTTACTCAAAAATTCATTACTCAAAAACAACTCATTTTAGCTACTGGGCATTCAGCTTAATTGAAGTTTGAGGTGTACTCTTGATTTGGAAAAAATTATAAAAAAAAAAATACACTTTTTGATATATTGAATTTCAATAAAATTTGAATTTTTTTCTTTTTTGCAAAATAAAAAATTTTCAACTACTTTTTTGCAATTGTTTCTACATGAAGTCGATCGTGTAAGTAATTACGATCATTTTGAACCCAGAATTATGAAAATCGGTTCATTTTTGACTAAGTTATGGGCATTTAAAAAAAAAAAGTTTCTTATATAATTAAAAAAAATCGAGTTTGAGCCGAAAAACGAAATTGCCGATAACTCTTAAAAAAAAAATTTTTCGGGCAAACAAAAAAATACATGTCTCATTATTTTGACCAGAGAGCAACATATTTCAGTTAAATCGAAATCGAAGAACATGGCCCGAATAGCCCGGTTGAATTGAAATGGAAAGCATCTCCTGTAAATTTTTTAATTTCATTATATATTTCTTTTCAACACCATTCTTGCGATGATGTGTCAGCGATTCCAGAAGGTTCATTATCATCATCACTAATTAGTTTTTCGCTTTCTTGGTAATACATATTTCACAATCATTATCTTCATTATCAGTACCAGGTACACTTATTTCTTCTGATTCTTCATAGTCGCTCCAATCACCTTGACCTTACAACACGTTTTTCCTTTACAAAAATATATATTGACCGATGCTCACATAAACTTTTTAAGACTAAAATCTTGCAAACTAACAACTATTCGTCCGTGGCTTGTACAAAGAAATTTTAACGGTAAACAATATGTGATAGGGATCTGTGATATTTGCACAAGTAAAAAAGGTGTTGCCAAATTCAGTACACTAGAAATGTTAAACTAAATTAATTATCATATTCAACAGTACGCATGACGACTTGTCATTTTACCAGAAGCGGTTAAGCATGAAGCGGCTTCTGCAAGGTGGCGCAAAATTAATCACCCTATCGGACTTGTGAACTAGACTGCTGCAGTACACAAGCAGGCAAGCAATGGAGCGCATAAAGATCAAAATAAAGGCTTCCATATCTCTGCATAATCATTTATTTTTTACTTTTATTTATTTATTTATCTGTTCATTTAATACTCTAAAAATGCAGTATTTCTCACAGGCTATAAAAACAAATGAATGCTAAATAATTCAATCAAAAATAAATTAAACTTAAAATTTACTAGTTTTAGTTTTATTATTTATTCAATTTTAGTAAAATAAATTATAAATTTGAAGTCGCTCAAAAATCGCGTTGATTTTTGACAGTTTTTTTTTGCACACGATGTTGAGGATTTCCCTCTATATAAAGCTTTTCATCAGCCTTTCATTAGCCTTTCATCCTCCATGATTTGCACCAAAATTAGCCTTCCTCAAACACGCTTATTTTCTGCAGTATTTACTTTTTTTAGCCCAGTTCGCATTTACCGAAATTTCATTACTTCTGAAATGTAAGTGATTTCACTACCTCTACTTTTATCAGAATGGTGCATTCATCCATAGCACAGCTGCCGATGCGTCGACTTGCTCGCCTTCACTTCAAAGAATACACGCGCAGGCATATTTACTTTGCAATGGATTTAAACTTACCCTGAAGGAAAGATGAGCACAATTGGCAAAATTTATAACCCTAGGCGTAGTAATATTTTCAAATAATAGGAATTTCAAAATACATAATGGGAATGTGATGCTAGGTAGGTCAAACGCATTGCAGTGGTCCCAGCGTGAAGCTAGGGTGTCAATTCCACTTAAATTGGTTCGAACTGAATGGGCCTTTTTTTAATTTAAATTTTTGTTTTTGTAACGGGAGGTTGTGCTGTCGTTGTGGTTAGCTGAAGTAATTTTTTTTTTTTAATTCCGTTTAAAACTGAAGAGCAGTTAAAAGTACTTAGCAATGAAACAAGTAATGACGGCGCACAGTATTTCCCGTATATGGAGTTAAAATAAAACATGCTGAATTAAAGCTTAAAATTAAAAAACAAAACAAAAAACATGGCTTAAAGGAAGAAGTGAAGCTTTAGGCTTAACATTCGACAAAAAATTAGATATAAAGAACACTGTAAAGCCATTGAATTTGAAGAGGTCAAGCCAAGGAGCACCAGGAGATTTGGTGACTCCTAAAACACTCAGGCTAAAAAGCCCATTGTATTTAAAGCTCTGGAAAGGGGGTAGATAGTCAAGGAGGGAGGGAGAAAAGTATCAGAGAAAGAGATAGGAAAGAATAGAGACAGAGATAGAGATAGTTAGTCCTGTGAGAATTTTCCAGATTCTTTGGCGAATCTGTAAATATCCTCCAGTTTTAGAGAACGAATATTACTCATTCCCATGACATCGGAACCCATAAAGCCATTAGAATAAGCTTGTTTTTAAGGCTTAACATAATTAAGTTTTTATCTTCTAAGCATTCCCATGTTCATCCACACACACTTGCCAACGTAACAAAGGCCCTACTGTTATCCAAAATCGATTTTAGACTTTGTATTTACGGACATTGTGCCAAAGACAACATCAAACTATTAAATGCTCCTTACCATGCGGCAGCTAGAAGGAGTATCCGCGCGTTTCCAATATCACCAACAAAAGCTGTTCTTGCAGAAGCCGGATTACCGGATATACCTATCCCACAGAGCCAACCGCAACACAATAATGCTCCTACCCAAGCTTCTTCACTGCAGAAATAAAATATTATTTGGACTGGTAAACTCAGCGAAGCAACAATATAAAAATACCCGCAAACCGTCCACCATACAACGTTGTGTTGAACTAATGCAGAAACTGAATGTCACATCAGATGCGATTTTGCTACCAATTCCAGTTTTCCCACCAGGCTTGAATCCAAAAACTATTTTTATCGCGGATTTGCTAAAATTCCCCAAAGAGTCCACCTCCTCTAATGAATACATTCAGTATTTCAATAAAATCGTTGCTTCTTTAAGAAACGAATGGGAGTTCGTTTATACCGATGGATCTAAAACAGACACCAGTACATCGTTTGCAGTCATAAACCAGCTTAGTGTCACATTCTCAGTCGGTGCTTTACCTTCCCACTGCTCAGTATTCAGAGCGGAAGCAACTGCATTGCTTGAAGCGATAGTTTATGCCTCCAACAAAGGCGGAAAATTGATTATTTGCAGCGATAGTAAATCCGTAGTGGACGCTATATTGAACCATTCTAACGAAACTCCAATAATCACCGAAATCCGAAATAATATCTTATCAAATAAAAATTCCATAAGGATCATGTGGGTTCCGGGTCATGCCGGAACACAAGGCAACGAGTGCGCTGATACTAGAGCCAAAGAAGCTGCCCAAGAACCCCTTCCCTTCAGTGCACATTTTACATACTATCAAAGATATTCGGAAAACTATACTAAAGTCTCTTCAGGATGCGTACAATAGTCAATGGATTAATTATCAACACCACTACAAAAAGGACAATCCTACTGGCATCAATCCCATATATCCTACACACATGTCTTCCAAGAACCTCAAGATATTTATACGCTTCGAATCGGTCCCACTATAGCCACCCATGTTCACATCCTAAACGGCACAGTCAAACCAGACTGCTCTTTTTGCAACTCAGACGACTACATGACTACACACCTCCTCGATATCTGCCCAGGATTGGAATGCACTAGAAATGCAATTCATCCTAGCCTTGAACTTTCGAAGCTACTCAACTACACAGATGACAATAACATTAATTTAATTTGTAAATTTATTAAACTAACTAAATTAAAACTTTAACTCTTTGCGAAAACTATATATAAAATTATACTCCGATCAAACTCACACTACCCACTAATCGTCCCTCAACTGCTCTCTCCCATCCTCTTATATAGTTACTTACCTATATTATTACTGTAGTTAAGATACCATAGGCCGAAGATCCTGGGAGCCAGTGCTCATTTCGTAAGGAATAGTTATTAATATATTAACTGTTACTCTTTTAAATAAATAAAATTTATTGCCAAATATTTAAGCCCGTGTGGCCTTATGGCATACAGCTGTGGGGATGTGCTGAACAAACACATGCTGACTCAACGATTTCAAAACAAATTTGTAAAAAGTGCAGTAAACGCGCCATGGTATGTGAGATACAGTGGCATATGTACATCGTAACCTCAAGATTACGTCGGTATCTGAAGTTGAGAAGCTTCAGCTGCAGCTCTTACCAAATGACTCGAAAAACATACCAACCCTGAGGCTCGGCGACTTGCCAACCCAGATGAGCAAAGGCGGAGACTTGAATGGAAACAACCTCTTGATCTTGTTCCAGAAATCTGAACAGGAGGCCAACAGCTATAAATTTCTGTCACCTGTCTTCCAGTATAGTTACGAATTTCTTGTAAATACTGTCGCACTCTAATTACTAGAAATACGAGTATATTACTTGATAGTTGTAACTTGGTGTAATTGAATTAAATGTATTTTCGAATTTATAACATTTCAATAAAAGTAAATAAAAATAAAACAAATATGAAGTTAGGTGTAAAAAACAAAAAATCAATCAAAAATTATTTTGCTTTTCATCTCACAGCGCATATCTCTTAAAAATAAGTTAGGTAAACGTTTCGAGCCGTTGAATATCTTCATTGGCTACGATTGGATAAAAACGGAATTAATATTGTCTTTCGGCTTCTGCTTTCCACTATCAGAAGTACTTGAAAATTACAGAAATAAATAAATAACTGGCATGCCCGCACTTTTTGGTTGTTTGGCTGAGCTCCCCCTGTGTGTTGATCTTCGACCAGCAAATGTTTTTATGAGGAAATTTTTCGTGGTAGAAATACACTCGGAGGTTTGCCATTGTCATAGGTGTGTAAATATTCTCATTTTCCCATTTTTTTAATTCGTTTCGCGAAATTACGCAAAAAGCAGCTGAAATTCTCAAAAACTATGAAAATTTAAATTTACACATACAGCTATGGTCATATAAATAGCACATTTAGACTTTGAAGGCAAAGAGTTGAATATGTTTTTAAATAATAAATATTTTTTATTGGAGAAAAAGCAACATGAAAAATAAAAACAAACTTATTTACTTCCATTTTAAAACAAAAAAATGGTCAAAAAGAATTTCAGTTCTGATTTAATTTACGAGAACTTTGATAACTCACGAAACCTCCTGGACACAACCTAGAAAATTCCAAATAAAAGCAAAAATAGTAAACAAATCAGATAGTTAAGTAATAATATTTTTTTACCAGATTATATTAGTATTTTGTACTATATCCACCGTTTTTGATTACCTCTTCGAGCCGTCGCTCCATGCTTTCTACAAGCTTGTGACATCTTTCCTTTGCAATCGAGTACCAAGTCTCCTCAACTGCGGCCCGCAAATCATCAAAATTTCTATTGGATTGAGATCAGGGCTCTGCGCAGGCTAATCCAGTACATTAATTTTTTCTCTTCTGAGCCATTGCTTCACTGTCTTTGCAGTATGCTTTGGATAATTGTCCTGCATAAATGTCCATAAACTGAAACATAAATATCTCCATTTTATTCTAGAGTATATCCAGATAGTGAGGTCTATCCATTTTACCAACCACGCGAACAATCGGCCCAACACCATGCCAGGAAAAAGCTCCCCAAACTATGATGCCTCCGCCGCCGGTTTGATCGTCTTTTTTGTGAACCTAGGATTTAGCGCTTGGTTTTTTGGACGACGTACAATATTTTTCCCATCTGGTTCCGTCCTATTTATTTTAGTTTCGTCGGTCTAAAGTACGTTTTTCCAAAACTGAATAGATTTGTCTTTGTGGGCTTTTGCAAAGGCAAGTAGGTGTTTGATATGTCTTTTTGAGAGGAGTGGTTTTCTTCTGCTTATCCGGCCAAACAGCTGTGCTTCGTTAAGTCGCCTTCCGACAAGCTTTGTGGAAACCTGTAGACAAGATTCTTGGTTTTTTTCAAGCATTATTTGCCGTGCCGACTTAAAAGGATCTGCTTTGCTCTTGCGTATTATACATAGCTCTATCGTCATTAACATCAGTTTTTCGCGGCTTTGGTTTTCTTTCCGTTTTTTTGCTTAGATAGGATGAATTTTTCCTAAGTAAATTAAGAAAATGAACCATTTTCCGAGAGCACATCAGCATTTCAGCCACTTCTGCGTTTTGACTCATGCGGTATATAAGAGCTCTTTTCTCCGGCGTGCAATGTTTTACACGTCCCATTTTTAGTTAAGTTTACTTTAAAATTTAGTTAAAAGTTTACTTTAAAATTTTATTTGAGCAACAAAAAATTATACTCAAAATCGCTGAAACAATATTAAAGTTTTACTCTCCACTGCACAGGTTAAAATGTACTATTTTTGTGTCTGCTTTAAAACAGCAAAAAGCATAAAAAAATAGAACGCAAAAAATTCCATCGAAAAAAAAAAACGATAAATTCCTCGCATAAATATAAGCTTAATAACGGTAATAAATGTAAGCAAACAAATTTATTTGATCAAAGCAGAGTTCGTACTAAAAACTTAACTTAACATATAAGGTTCACATTTGTGCTATTTATCTGTTCATGGCTGTATTTTACATATTTCGAAATCGCGCGAAAAAATTGAGTTACACAAGGAATCGGAAGATTTTAATTTGTTCTAAGAGTTTCATTTGTTTTTTATTTAGAAAAAAAAATGATCCAAACACAAAATTGAATGATTAATTTTGCGCCACCTTGTACGAGGCGTGTTTTTAAAGTATATATATATATATAATGTATTCCTATTCGTGGTGTGCGTCTTGATGTTGTGCCACAAATGGAGGGACCTACAGTTTTAAGCCGACTCCGAACGGCAGATACTTTTATGAGGAGCTTTTTCATGGCAGAAATACACTCGGGGGTTTGCCATTGCCTGCCGAGGGGCGAACGCTATTAGAAAAATGTTTTTATTAATTTTGGTTTCACCGAGATTCGAACCTACGTTCTCTCTGTGAATTCCGAATGGTAATCACGCACCAACCCATTCGGCTACGGCGGCCGCGGTTTTTAAAGTAAGTAGCGCTGCGGTCGCCGTTTAACGCACGCGCGTCGTGTCGTGTAGCTACATCTGTTGGGAAGCCCGCCGACTGTGAAGTGCGTGCTGTAATACGGTTTCTCTGTGCTCAAGACTTCAAATCAGTTGACATTCATCACCAAATCAGTGAAGTGTATGGTGAAAACATTATGAGTGATGGAGTGAAGCGGAAATGGGTTAGGGCCTTTAAAGATGGCCGCACAAACATTCATGATGAGGAACGAAGTGGGAGACCTTCAGTCATTACCGATGAACAGATTCAATAAGTGGGCTGTAAAGTGAAAGAGAACAGACGATTCACGATTTCGTCCTTAGCCGAAAAGTTTCCTGCTGTCTCAAGAAGTGTTCTTTACGAAATTGTGTTCGAACGTTTAAATTGTCGGAAATTGTGTTCACGCTGGGTGCCAAAAATGTGAAGCAGTGGTTGTCTAATCAGGCGGCAATCTTCTTTGACGATGGCATACAAAAGTTGGCCCAAGATACGCTGAATGCCGTAATGGGAATTGTGTAGAAAAGTAGAGTAAAGTAACGCCTTTCAAGTGAATAAATTATTTTTGGAAAAAATTTAATATACTTGTTTTTTTTTTAAGTCAAAACGGTACTTACTTTAAAAACACACCTCGTGTATTCAGAAGCTGCGTAAAATCTTCTATGCCAGGCATCTAATTCTCATCATCTACTCATCCTTTTTTACATATGTATGTATATCGATGGTTTTCGAGAAAAGTGACATAATTCAAAAATACAAAATACTGAGGTGGGTGAGTTTTCTAGATAATTGACGCGCCAATTCGATCACCTGACAAAACGACACTAATGCCATCTCTCAGAATTGCTTCAAGACTCGCTTATGACGCTTTTCCAGATAAAAATATATAAACTCTGTAGTTGATTTTTGCTTTTAACGGCAAAACTCCGAATTTGAGTTAATTTTGAGTTGTGTCGCTTTTCTCGAAAACCATCGATATATTATATATTATATAAGACACTTCCGAATCTATTTTTTGATTAAATAATAAATGCGAAATGATAAATAAAAGAAGTAAACTAAAAAAGTAGAATTAATTAGAGTTGAAAAAAATATATAATTTTCCATGTGTTTGGCTCAAACTTTGTACCACCGGCAATCGGATGATGTGTTGTGTAGTTCATGGAGTCCCTTAGCCTATTCCGTAATCCTAGCGGGTGTGTATTGTATTACATCTACCACTGTGAATGCACCCAAGTGTCTGTGTCCCATTTTGCTGTGTTCTACTTTTTTCCAGATAATCTACTTTCTCTCTCTCTGTTATTGCTGGAATTTTGGGTTTACAATTTTTCCTTCAGGCTATTCTGCCCGCCTCTGCTCTGTGGGTAAAATTCTAAATCCTTCTGATTGTTATTTCATCTTTGGATTGTACAATTTGGCGATTTTGTTGCTATTGGCGATGCTGTGTAGTCATTATTTATCTGTATTTGACAATTTTTCTTTTTACTGTTTTGTTCTTTTTATTGTTTCGTGCCTTTTATTTTTTCATATGCAGCCTTGCCACGCTACACAACAATAATGGTTATGGATTAGTGCGGCTTATACTCACCATTTTTGCAGGGTATTCGTATGTGTGGAATATCCCTTGCAGTGCGCATCAGCACATGGGGTATACTTTATCAAAATCGGCATATGGACAAACAAACAAAAAAAACAAAAATATGCCAATTTAAAATGTGATGCAGAGAAAATTTATCTTGCAACAAATTCTTTTGAATAAAAATTTATTTTTTCAGGACATGAACGTATGACGTGTCTATTTTTTGTTGTTTTCTTATTTGGTTTTGAAAATTTTCAATTGAAATGAAAATTAATGTACTCATTGAAAAAGGGCTTCATACATATGTACATACATCCAAGCGTATGTATGTATGTGCATTGGAAAAACAACAATTCTTTGAGGCAGTGCACGCTGAAGCATTCATGAAGGATTCACCGTTCAGTTCAGCGCAATTTTTTAATTTTTTTTTGTATTCTGACGTAAACAGCTGATGACAGGTACACCTGTTTTTGCAGAACTTATGATTACAGAAATTTTGATTTTTATCCAAAATATCCACAATTGATTGGCTTGAAGGATTTAAGATGACGTGGGTGTTTCTTGCCTGCTCTTTTGGGATGAGACTTCTAACTCCTAAGGCCACAGTATTGAGTATTTAGATTCCAATCACAGGGAGTTGTGTTCTCACCTCTTTTGGCTCGAGTGGCGGTATGTCAGCTTCGTGCTTGAATATTTGTGTTGATCAGTTGTTGGCTAAATTTAGAAATCATAATAAAAACTAACTAATAACTGTTATTTGCATTGCCCATTTTCGGTTTTTACGACTAAACTCTGCGAGTAGGTTCGCCAAACATTTCGCAAGTAAATATAAATACATACGAGGGCGGTTCATTAAGTACCCGTGTTTGATGACAAAGGGCGTTCCTGAAGCTGTCATCTATCAAACGACGGGAAAACAAATTTTAGACTGATTGATAGTTTAGTTTGGATTTGGCAGCTATTCGAGTAAGACGTGTTTCATGATTTTCACTAAGATGAAAAAAGAACAGCATCGTTCGATAATTCGCTTTTTGTTTTTGGATGAGGAAAAATGCGAGGAGATAAAAGCAAAGTTGCATGATGTGTATGGGGACGCTTCGCCATCTGTGATCACAGTTAGATATGGGTTCAACGAATTTAAACTTGGTCGAACATCCGTTTTAGACAAGAAGCGACTAGCGGCAGACATGGTTACCGAGGAAATCCTTCAAAAAGTCCACAACAAGATTCTCGCTGATCGACGAACGGAGTGCGCGAAGTAACAGAGGTCATTCGTGGGTCGACCGGAACGGCAATTTATATTTTACGTGATAAGTTGGCGATGTTGGCACCCGATGGGTGCCGCGATTGCTCACAATCAACAACAAGCGGATGGGGCTGTTAACTTCGAACGAGTATTTGGAGCAATTTAAGCGAGATGCGCAGAAATATTAGCTTCGAGTTGACGAAACTTGGATTCATCATTACACACTCAGAAACTAAGCAACCATCAAAACAATGGATTTCTCCCAGTGAATCTGTTCCAAAGAATGCGAAGACAGTCTCATCGGTCGGAGACCCATGGCGACGATTTTTTGAGATGCGAACGGCGTCATCCTCGTGGATTTTTTAGAAAAAGGGAACCACAATCACTCGACGGTACTAAAGTGAGTTGTTGGACGGCTTTCACAAAAAATTGAAAGAGCCCCGGCCGCATTTGACGAAAAAGAAAAAGAAAATACTGTTCCACCACGATAACGCACCAGCACTTCAATCCGGAGTTATCGCCTCCAAACTGCACCCCTCGTATTCTCCCGATCTGGCTCACTGCGACTTTTTCTTGTTCCCTAACAAGAAGTAGTGGCTCGCCGAAAAAAAATTTAGTTCAAAAGAAAGATTATTTTGCTTACGCTGTTATTAAGCTTAGCTGAAAGACATTCATTGTATCTTTTCCAGTTTGCTGTTTTTGGGCTTCTGTAAAATGTGGAGAACTTTACCACCCCATTTAGGTTTAAGTTTAAGGGAGGTAGCACCTGACTTTATCAGGTCTCACGAATCAATTCGCAACATTTACAACATCAATTAGGTTGCTCGACTATTCCAAGGGAGTTCAATTTCTTTCGAAAGAAAGTTGCTGTTCTCTCTGTTTCGATTTCATAAAAGAGAAAATTTAGTTCAGAAAAAAGTATCCGATCCTCCCCACTCTCGACGGGTATACCGAGGCAGCGGCGTTTTTGGAGAGTTCGACAAATCCTATTTTTTGACGGGGTTAAAAAGTAGTCGGAGAAGAGTATCTCTCTAAAAGCGGACTATGTGGAAAAATACAAAGAGTTTTTAGAAAAAATGATGCCTTCATTTCTAACATAACACGGATACTTTCTGAACCCCCCTCGTACATACGGATAAGCAATTGCCTTAATAGGACAATGTCTGTTACAACAAAAAGATTCTATAAAATTGCTATTGCTGCATTTTGGCAATGGCAACAGAAAGAAAACAATTTATTTCAATAAAAATTGCGGCAAGGCCATAAAATGAATTACAACGAAACCAAGTGCTGCAATAATCCTAAAATTAAAACAATAAACTTGTAACTCCTTGATGGCAACAATAAAAACAAAAATATCAGCAACCATTGATGACGCCAATCTTGATGTTGGTATTGGTGATTAAGGCAACAAGAGTCGGTCACCATCATCAAACAACCACGCAACAACAAGGCATTCCAACAATATCAGGCATTCCAAACTCTAGCACTCGCACACACATACATACATATGTCCGTCTGTCCGTGAACGCTTTACGAGCTCGAAGCACGTCGACTCGTCGTAGCCGGTCACTGTGTTTTTATTTTATGACGCCAACAGCGGCGAACAAGCAGCGGAAAAGCGCAAAGTGCAAGGCGCGCCTACACTGGTCGTTAATGGGCGATGGCCATGTGATGGGGGCGGTCTGCGATGGGAAAGTTACACACGCAGAAGCGCCAAGTGGACGAGTAATTGCTGCGCCCACCAAGCAGCCAACTCGCAAAGGAAAAAACTCAAAACTTGCTGATAATGTAGGGGATTGCGAAATAACGCCACACAGCTGACGCTAAACATCTTTAATGCAGTGTACATAGATTGTCTATAGGTCGCAAAGCATGAGGATGTGCGGCAGTGCTCGCATTGCAATGCATAGAAAATACACCAGCTCTCACATTTTATGGCATTCATAAAATAACCCTGACTTATTACATTTCTCCGGCAGCACGTGGCATGCAGTGAGTGTTGGCGCTGAGGACAAGCGGCTCATTATTTAGCTGCACTACATCAGTTAAATGGGCTTGGGAGGTTAAAATGAAAGGTGCCGCTTAGGCACGATTAAATTACGCTCATCTAAAGGCCGCATTTTAAAATGACGTTAAATGCAATGCTACTTAAATTAAACAACTCAGCGGTAGAAGTCACACCAAACAGTTACTTGTTGGTGGTGCATAGTTTTTGCTCAAGGCCGGCGGGCCAATTAAAAGGTCAAAAAAATCGATTTTTTTTCCTGAAATCAATAGCTTAGATATTCAAGAACATGAGACACAAATTTTCAGAGTTAAATTCCAAGTATTTGCAGAGCTACAGGGCCGAGCGTAGTGCGGCGTCGAGCAACCGTGCGCTTATTGTTGTAGTGTATTGTTTCTGTGTACGCCTCTGTAAGCGCGTTTTCTCGGCTTTTCATTTTCACGATTTTACCTAATTTATGTACACGATTGCAAAAAAACTAAACGAGCTATTCATTTCATTCAAAACGCGTTATCTTCAGTATTGTTTTCTCTTCTATGTGAACTAAAAAAAACATCCAAAAACTTTTTTTAAGCGACTTTTTTACCCAGTTTAAGAGTCGAATTTTACGTGTTTCTCCCAATTTTCTTAGTTCACATCGAAGATAATTACATCAAAATTAATAATCTTTTTTTTTTTTGTTTTCAGATGAAAATTGCAAGTTGTATCTTGTACAGAAGTTGGATACTTCAGTGGCAAGGCGCTCTGGGAATCTATTGATAACTCGGCTTACAATATATTGTTGGAGATTGTACAAATTTTTCTTTTTTTAGTTCAAATATATATTAAACTATCCCCAAAACTTCATTTGGCTAATTGTTTTTTTTCTCATCCTACAACGCTTCGCGAAAACTACTGAATTTGGGACATCTAATTGGCCCGCCGGCCTCAAGGTAAGTAACCCAAATGAGGCAGTTTTGCTCGTTAACGCATTCGTTTAACCCTCCGTTGGACATCTTTTTTAAAACCCTTCGTTGGACACCCGGGTTTGGCTTTATTTCGTCCTGTTCGAGGATGCTTTTTAAAAGGTTATATCCATAAATCGATAGAAAATTAAATTTAGAAAGCTGCCTGGAAGCTCAAGGCCGTGGCTATAATAGAACTATGTTAAATTCACGTCCAAAGTCGAGAATGTCTGGCCAGACCGGGTGCTCAACGGAGGGTTAAGTGAAAATATGCCTCACCGGACTGTCACGCATTGCGCGAAATGCACTTTTTGCAGAACGAAAGGTTTCATAAAAAGTCTGGACCATTTTACGCATTTTCCAACTGAGTATCGTTCCATGATTGGCGGCCGCCGTAGCCGAATGGGTTGGTGCGTGATTTCCATTCGGAATTCACAGAGAGGTCGTTGGTTCGGATCTCGGTGAAAGCAAAATTAATAAAAACATTTTTCTAATAGCGGTCGCCCCTCGGCAGGCAATGACAAACCTCCGAGTGTATTTCTGCCATGAAAAAGCTCCTTATAAAAATATCTGCCGTTCGGAGTCGGCTTGAAACTGTAGGTCCCTCCATTTGTGAAACAACATCAAGACGCACACCACAAATAGGAGGAGGAGCTCGGCCAAACACCTAACAGAAGTGCAGCGCCAATTATTTTTTATTTTATTTTTATCGTTCCATGATTCCAAAATTGCCAAAGCCTGTAGTGCCATTTATCTGAAAGAAATATGAAAAAATTAACTTATCGCAAATAGTAGCTACCAAAGAACTGCATCACATTTGAATCACCCTCTACAAGGCTTCGTAGCAATCGACACTGTTCGTTTTCACGAGTAAAGGAATCTAAATTTGCTAAACTGGACACGTTTTCACAAAAGCGCGCATTGTCGGCATAATTTTAGAATAGAATAGTGGTCGCCCCCGGCAGGCAGTGCAAGCCTCCGGGTGTATTTCTGCATGTCAAAAGTTCGTCATAAAACCATCTGACGTTCGGAGTCGGCTTAAAACTGTAGGTCCCTCCATTTGTGGAACAACATCAAGACGCACGCCACAAATAGGAGGAGAAAATCGACCGAACACCTAACAGAAGTATATGCGTCACTTAACATATTTTTTTTATGTTTTTATGGCTGTATCTCAAGAAGGACTCGCATGATATTCATATTCAGTTTGTAAAAATTTCCAAATCGCGCACATATCATCGATATTTTAATTCATGCGACGAGTTGCCCGATTAACAGCGCCAAGACGGCTAATCAAAAGACGATTATTCTGTCGTTTCCACCATAGGCGATTCTACGTTATCGGAACGATCCAGATTTGTACCCGGCTAAGGACTGTCACTCCAGCAGCAACTCCCGTACAAGTATGGAAAATGTTTATGCTGCTGCAACAACAACAACACCGATTATTCTTTATGCTGTGTGGCATGATACGTCATCCTGCTAAAGCCAAGAACCGTTCAAGTTTATTCCTTAATTTCAATCCATAAGAAATCGCTTATCATGACTTTGCGCTGCAGCGATGTCTTCACACCCAATTGTCGATATCTGAGTACACATTGAGTTCGCGTTGTTTCTTCATTCTCAGAAGCAGCAATTTCGTGTGTTAACATAATACGCCATCATTACGCTCAGTTTATTAAAATTTAATTTGAGCTGGCTGCCAATTTTTGGAATCCAACTCCGAGACAATGAGAGTTATATGTAGCTTGTAACATCAAACGCAAAAATAAAAGCCGCGACACTGGTACACTGTGATGCGATATCTGGAAATGACATCTACATTTTCACTGACAGCCAGGCGGTGATAAAATCCTTCACAAAATAGTCGACAGGTAACCATGAAATGCCGCACATCTCTCAACGAGATGGCTGAGTAATTTCACCTAAAGATAACGTGGGTTCCTGGCCATCGCGACATTGAAGGTAACTGCAGAGCCGATGAACTAGCGAGAATCGGCACCAAGTTGACAGATGAGTACATAGACAATGACATAGGAATACCCTTAGAAACGTGTAAGCTACTTATCCTTGAAGAAATAGCAAGGAAAGCAAACGAAAGATGGCGTAATGAAGCCACCTGCAAAATCGCCCGTCAACTGTGGCCGACTCTAAATACTAAACGCACAGAATCTTTGCTAAGCCAAAATAAGCACAGCCTTAGCACACTGATTTCAGTCATAACGGGACATTGTCTAATAAGTAGGAACGCCCAAAGGATGGATGTGCAAGCACATGACTTCTGTAGAAGTTGTCTTGATGCGGAAGAGGAAGAGGAAGAGACAATCTTGCACCTTATGTGCCATTGTCCTGCTCTATCCCAACGGAGATTTGCTATTCTAGGCAGACAATTTTGTAATTAATTGGAAGAATTCAGGTCTGCAGAAATAGGAGGTATTCTGGAATTTTTGAAAAGCACACTCTGGTTTTATGGGAAAAATAGGGGAAGCTCCCCACGCGGCATCATAATGGGCTATGAGCGTGAGTGTGTCCCATAGGACAACCACTTCAACCTAACCTAACCTAAGCTGAATATAAAAAAAAGTTTGATACGCAGTTTTATTGGCAAATTTTAGTATAATAAAATTATAATTTCAAGTAGCTCAAAATTCTCGATGTATTTGATCGTTTTTCCCTCTGAAGGTGTTACCTATTTCCTCCAGATAACAGAAGCACCACATTTTTGTGCATTAAACGGAGAGGAGGCACGCGGCAAAATGACCACCCCATGGGTGGTGAATGTTTCAATGTTTTTTTGTTGCGATTTTAAGCAGTTTTTACAAGTCAGGTTGTACAGGGTGGCACAAAAATTTATCGCCTTTTTATTATAGTTTAATTTTTTTATATTTATACATAGAGTTAAGAAAAAACTCTACATACACCCTACTATTTTCAACTTCTAGGGAACTAGTGATAATATTCAACATAATTTTGATGTGAATGTTTTCGACATAAATAGTTAAGAATGTTGGAAGAAAAAAAGTTTGAAAATATCGGTAACTTATAAACTATTGGCGATAAACATAGAAATCGGTGGGAAAAAAGTCTACATACACCTTTGGCAACTCTTAAAATACATAGGAAAATGAAGAACTTAAAGGGAAAAACCCGTTAGTTTTCTTGATTTGCTTTATCTGTCAAACATTACAATTATTTAAATTCAGAAAGCGATTTGTAAAAAACATGTTATCTTTAAAAATGGCAAATAGAAAAGAAATTCAGCAAACAGTTCGAAATTTGGTGGTTAATCTTCGAAAAGAAAAGAAATCTTACGGGGAAATTGCTGAAATATATTAGTAAAATTAAGTCGCTCTACAGAGCAAACTATTGTCAAAAGCTATAAAAAACTCAACAGTACCGAAAACAAGCCAAGGTCTGGAAGGCCGAAGAAGCTTTCAAGACGCGATGTCAGTAGTGTCCTTAAAGGAGTCCACAAAGATCCAAAAACAAGTGCCCCAAAACTAGCCGAATATCTTGCAAGATGTTCGAATATTACTGTTTCATCAAGAACAGTAATAAACCTTTTGCATGACAGCGGCTTTAAAAGTAGAACAGTACGCAAAAAGCCATTTATTTCAGCCAAGAATCGTCAACTTCGCCTGGATTTTGCTAAGGCAGTTTTATCGAAAACCGAATACTGCACTTGATCCCAAAAATATTATACCTACTGTGAAACATGGTGGGGGTAGTGTTATGGCGTGGGGAGCCATGGCGGCATCTGGAGTTGGTCGATTGGCTTTTGTTGAAGGCGTTATGGATAGATGTCAAGACAATATTGGAACAAAATCTGAAGTCATCTGTGGAAAGCTTGGGCCTCGGAAACCAATGGATTTTCCAACAAGACAACGACCCCAAGCATATTGCGCATATTGTTCGAGACTGGCCTCTTTATCATGCATCAAGACAGCTCAAAACACCTCCAGTCAGTCACCAGACCTTAACCCAATTTGGGACGTTTTGGAAAAATCTGCTCGCAAATATGATATCAGAAGTCGTGAAACACTGAAAACTGCCCTAACTCGGGCGTGGTCGGAAATTGTGCCCAGTTTTACGGAGAATTTGGTGATGTCTATGCCATGTCGTCTTCAGGCGGTTATTGGAGCCCTGGGTGGTCCTACAAAATATTAAAAATATATTCTTTTCTTTTATTTATTTAGAAGAAATCAAATATTCTATTCGATTTTTGACACTGTATGTAGACTTTTTTCTCATGAATTTTTATTGTTTTTGTTATTTCTGTTATTGTTATGCTTTTGAATTAGCTTTTTGTTTTGTAAATAAACTTTGTTTTTGGTCCTTTAAATATTAATGCAAGCCCTTTATTAATTTACCTTACGAATATCTTAGAAATACAAAATAAGGGCGTGTATGTAGAGTTTTTTCCTTAACTGCATATCTTCTTTAATTTTATTTATATTAATTCATAATATTTGCAAATGGCGTCGTACGCCAACCATATTTGACATTTGTGAACTAGACATCGGCAGTATAAAAACAAATAAGCAATGGGGCGCGTAATAGTCTAAGAGCTCATGACCAAAAACCCCAACATATTTTATACTTCTTGAAATTTTGTGTGAGATTAGTTTTTTAATACTAGAATCGATATCCGGCGGGCTGGCTGCTCAATAGCGGTCTCAATTATGCGTTTTTATTTTTTAAAATTGTTAATAAAAAACATTTACTCAACATATTTTATACTACTTGAAATTTTAACAGAATTTCATTTACGGTCTGTATAAAATGAAATAAAGGGGAACATTTCAGATATTACCGTCGAAGGCTTCCAGCTTTGACGAATCTATACTCAATGGACCATAAATGAAAGTGTCATAGAATTGCTTAGCTTTGAAGTACGTAACAGGAAAATAGACTTGGGTTCACAAGAAACGAAAAGTTGTCTGTCTGTTTACTTGTTATAAGACGCGAATGTTTAAGCCTTTAGCGCATATGGGCCCATATGTGGTATTGGTATGGTAAGTATTATAAAATAATTCATATCCGTTTTAAATTTAAATCCATCATAACCTCACTTTTGTGCACGTAGATGAAAAAGTAGAATTGAGGTACGAGTGATTCATTTTCAAAAAACGACAACAGAGTAAAACGTGAGTACTTTCTGACAAAAAAAAGTATTTTAATGGAGTCGATTACTCAGCTTTTTAGACGGATAATAATTTTTCCGCTTTTGAACTGTTTTCTATACTTTACAACTAGATTTTATATATGGTTCCATAAAAAAACCGAAAATAGAACTTTTTCTGGTTGTAAGACGCATAAGTGCTTATTTTATGGAGGCTTTTGGGAGTTCATCCACAAACCCCTACCGCCGCTATATTGCAATTCGAATTAATTTTTAAATTTATAAACATCTCATGCAGGCATTAGCATGGCAATATATAATAGCATTAAAGTGGGTCATCTATACTTGAAACCTACGTGGTTTAGATCGCTCTAATTTTTCCTATTTTTTCATAGCAACACGCCATCGGAGGTTTGCCAATTCCAGCCGCGGGGCGACAGTTATCAAAAAAACAAAAAAAGCCATCGCTATAACATACTCGGCACAGCACACTCAGCTTAGCGCGCGTTAATACATACATTTGTACATACATACCTACTAGAGCTGTGCGAAACATCGATGTAGTATCGATACATCGATGTTTCTCCTTTCGTAAAAAACATCGATGTTTTTTCTCCGATGTTCGATGTTTTTGCCAGTTTTTCCATCACTGAGAAAAAAACGCAGTAAAAGCTAGAGCGTTATTTTTGGAGTTATTGGTGTTGGCAGGCAGTGGTTATAATGCATAAATATCTTAGAGCTTCAAATGGGCAAGGTATGTACATATATATATTAACTGATGCCTTCTTTACAAGTTAACCTCTGTGTTTTGTCTCATTTGTATGTAGGTTGTAGTGCGGCAACCATTGAAGAAAAAGAGCAAGAGGAAGAGCCGCAAGCCAAAAAGGCGCGATATGGTCAGTCCAATGTGTGGAATTTTTTTAATAAGTCCTCGGATGGCAAGACTGCCAAATGTTTAAAATGTGGTAAAATTTATCAAACCAGCGGAAACACCACCAACATGGCGGGACATTTAAAGCGGGTACACCCAACGTTAAGTGTGAGTGAGTTGCCAAAGGCTTCAGGACATATGGCGGCTTATTTGGATAAAAAATATGAAGCCTCATCGAAACGGAAGAGAGATTTGGACAGCGCATTGTTAAATTTCATTTGCTCCGATTTACGTCCATTTTACATTGTAGAAAACGAGGGATTTAAGCAATTTGTAAATGCTTTGGATCCCCGATACGAATTGCCTTCACGATCAACATTGCTTTCAACATGTTATAATAATTTATTCATGAACATGAGAATGAAACTGAAAAGCATTTTGCAAGAAGTGGAATATTGCGCTGTGACAACCGACTGTTGGACATCTCGAGCCAACGAGGCTTATTTGACCGTAACTTGCCATTTTATAGATCCAGAATTTAAACTTCGCACAGCAGTACTTTCGACTAGTAAGTTACAGAATGAGAAAAATCATTCTGCAGAAAACATTGCGAACTCTCTATGTGCAGTGCTAATTGAATGGGAAGTTATGGACAAAGTTGCAGCCATTGTTACCGATAGCGCAAGAACAATGATAAAAGCATGTGAGATATTGCAAAAAAGACATGTGCCATGCTTTGCGCATGTTATTAATTTAATAGTTCAACAATGCCTGAATCAAGAGAAAATAAAAGTAATTATGGGGAAATGCAAAAGTATTGTGGGATTTTTTAAGAAAAGCACAGTAGCTTACGCCAAGTTTAAAGAAGCTCAAAATACAGAGAAGCCATACAGTTTAAAGCAAGAATGTCCTACAAGATGGAATAGCGCATTTCATATGATTGAAAGATTCTTAAAACAAATGATGCTATAAGCAGTGTTCTTCTTTCAACCCCAAAGGGACTTGCCCCGTTTTCGGCTGACGAAATTTTAATTTTAAAAGACATAAAAATTTTATTGCAACCTTTTGAATGTGCAACATTGCAAACTTCTTCGCGAACGTTGGTCACGGTATCATTAATAATTCCTATAACTTGCGGACTTCTGCATAATTTGCAATTGTTAAAAAATGACCTAAAAACAGTTGAAGGTCGTCCAGACTACTGCAATATGAAATTCGCAATGTTCCTCGAGTGGCAACTTTGCTAGATCCTCGGTTTAAAAAAGAAGCGTTTCACTCACCATTTAACATCACTGAGGCTCAAAACGCGACGAACCACGCCTGCCAACATCAACCTCCACATCGCAGACATCCCTTTTTCAATTTTTGGAAAAAAACAAAAGTTTGAAACATAAAACTAATACAGTGGATTCCATATTGTCAATTCGTCAATATTTTAATCTAGACAATTTGGAATCAAACTCCAACCCTTTAGATTATTGGAAGGTTGTATTTTACTTGTCAATTCCAGCGTTTAAATATGTGTATTAATTAAATTTTATTATTACAGATCTCATCAGATAAATCATTTCAGCATTGCTGCAAAAAATATTTCTGCGTTCCAGCAACTTCGACAGAAAGCGAACGTATGTTCAGTAAGGCTGGAATCGTTGTAAGCGAAAAAAGAAGTTTGCTTCAGTTTAAACATGTTGACATGCTACTTTTTATCAATCGGAACAAGTGGATCTCTGAACAGCAATGATTGTTTTATAGTTTTAAGTTTGAAAAAGATTGAATTATGCTTTATAGTATTAAGTTTGAAAGATTTAATTTCTGTTTTATAGTATTAAGTTTAAAAGATTGAATTTCTGTTTTATAGTATTAAGTTGAATGATTGAACTTCTGTTTTATAGTTTTAAGTTTGGAAAAAGGATGTTATCCTTAATAAAGATATATATAATATATTATATAGAGAATCAAAAAATGTACTATATTACTTCGATGTAGTATCGATACATCGATGTTTTTTTCTGAAAAACATCGAAACATCGATGTGGTCAAACATCGATGTTTCAACAGCTCTAATACCTACGTATGTAGGTACCTACAAATTCAATAGGTATGCAACTAATGCACCATGGCACATACTTAAAGGCTTAGCCATTTAAAGTGAAAGCATTTGTCTCCCAAACGAAGATTAAAAAACTATTTCTTCCCTATTTGGATAATCATTTACTTTAGCCTAAGAAGATTTGTTCCTACTATTTTTTAAGATGTGTTCTTTGGCTTCAAATAATCCAGCGTCTGCTGATCTGAGTGGCCAGTAAAAATCAGTATTTTTCAATACCAATCACTCTAGGAACCAATTGATTGTTTCTCGAGCTGTGTGGCATGGAGCACCAGCAGCATACAATTTTCTGCAAATCACTACAAAGGATGTCTAGTTCCGGAGAACGACGTTGTTAGAGACTCCTTAACATAGGCGCATACAGTTTCGATATTTTCGTCGGAACGTCATGTTTGTTGTCTAGATGCGTGGCTGGCATAACTAAGACTACAAGAACTCAGAATTTTGCGTATAAACGCAACAAATTTGTTTTTTTTAAGTTTCCACAATTGAAAATGAACGCATAGCATCCCTGCTAAGCCAAAATAAGCATAGCTTTAGCACACTGATTTCTGTTATATCGGGCCACTTGAGGGTATTATAGGCAGACACGATCAGAGGATGGACGAGCAGGCACATGACCTGTGCAGCAGCTGTGTAAATGAAGAAGAGGAAGAGATAATCGATGATTTCGTACCTTCTAAGTCGCTGTCCTGCTCTTAAAAAATTCGACGAAAATTCATAATCTTAGTTAGGCAGTAGAGTTGAAAGTTCTCAATACTGCAGAAATCCGGGATCTTGCAAAATTTTTGAAAAGTTCACAATGGTTTTAGAGTGATCAGGACAAGCTCTCCATATGGTATCATACTGGGCTACGAGCCTGAGTGTGTCTCATAGCGGACAGCCGCTACAGCCTAGCCTATCCCAACCATAATTGGAAAGTTAATTCTTTGATAGAACTGCAAAAAGTTATAGGGCTATTTCCAATTTGAATGGCCAACATAGGCTGATATATATCCCTGTAGAGAAGTCAGTTATCTTTGAATTCACTTCAAATTCACTAACTCTAAACTGCTTATGCCGGATACTTCGACCACTCTACTTGATTTTCAACTAACTAAATACTCGCGGCTGCTTTATCCGAATGGGCTGGTGTGTGACTAGCATTCGGGAGCGCGTAGGTTCGAATCTCCGGGCATGAAACGTCAAATGATAGAAAAAGCAAGCAGTAGCAAACCTCTGCCTCTGTATTTCTGCCTTCAAAAAGCTCCGCATGACAAAAAAATACTGCCAGTCGGAGTCGGCTTTAAACTGTAGGTCCCTCCATTTCGTGGAACAGTATTAAGATCCAGATCACAAATAGGAAGAGAAGCTTGGCCCAACTCCCAATTAAGGATATAAGTCCCAAATCTATTTATATATGAATACACATCACTAGCTTAGATTGCAAAATTCCTAAGTCCAGTTTTTCCAACTTTACAGAAAGAATACAAATCTTTCAGAGGCTTTCTATTTTGCAACATTTCTCATACAAATGTTTGCATATTCCAAAACTAATAGATTTCCATAGCGTTGATGAAAATTTCTTTTATTCTTTGGAACTTGCCGCATTCTCGGTGAATATTTTGGACTTAAGTTTAGTCATGAATTCAGTATTTCTCTGAGCCCAACTTCCTCAAACAATTTTATAAATTGTCCTATTTTATTGAGTTTTATTTCCTTCTCTAGTAAAATATGTCGTCCGAAGGATACAAACGCTCCGGCTCTGAAAGTATTCGATGCGGTACTAGCTGGGGGTGGTAGAGGAAGAGGAAGGTCTCCTCTACGTTGGAAAGATCAGGTGGAGAAGGACTTGCCTTCACTTGGTGTGTCCAACTGGCGTCGGTTAGCACGAGAAAGAAACGACTGACGTGGTTTGTTAAACTCGGCCAAAATCGCGTAAGCGGTTATCGCGTTAATTAAGAAGAAGAAGTAAAATATTAGGTGCCCAACTAAGTTCTCACTGTTTTTTTTATGAAAATACAAATTTATTCTGAAAAAATGGTAACAAGAGAATCATCGAAAGTATTGCTCATCGCTGGCTACTACTTTTTCCCATTTTTCTGGTAGATCTCGTATACCGTCGCGGTAAAACTGTTCATCTTTTGAGGCTATCCACGGATCCAGCCATTTAGCATAACCTTCGCGACGTGAATATTCGACCGAGGCGACGACATAGAAGCATGACTGGGCAGTCCCCATGACTTTCTTTTCTTTGGATTGCTGTAATGAATCCATTTATCATCACATGCGAAAAAACGACGTTCAACATATCTTGGTTTTAACTCATAAGGAACCCAAGTCCCCTGTTTCTGAATCACTCCCAAAGCTTGCAATCGCTTCGAAAAGGATTAGCGGGTAACTCCTAATACTGAAGCAAGCTCTTCTTGCATTTGACACGGATCCTCATTGAGCAATGCCTCCAATTCAGCGTCTTCGAAGGTTTTTGGCCTTCCTTCACGCGGACGGTCGTCACAACTAGCAACGGTCGTCACGTCGGGACAACTAGCAAGTGCAGCACTCAGACCTCAGACATGAATTGAGTCCATTGTACTACACTTGGATTCCCTTTTAATTTTCTTTAAATCTACCCGATCTCCGAAGAAATATGAGTAGATCTTGTGGTGCCCAGGAGCCAAGATGGTCGCTTCTTAACACATCAGTGCCAAAGACCTCAAACCTGATTCGAGCGAAGGTGGGGCAGACACACAGGAAGTGGTCCGCCGTCTGATCCTCCTCTTCACAAGCTGGGCAGAGTACACTCTCTGAGATGCCCAACCTTTCCATTGCTTCGCCCACAGAAAATGGCCCGTCATCAGTCCAACCAGCCGTCTGCACTCACCTCTGCTTAATGACAGAAGGGTTTCCCACGGTTGATCGGACATGACAGGTAACATCAGTTTCGTCCATCTGCAGCCTCTCTCAGCCTGCCAAGCTCGCTTGTGGGTGGTAGTTATCCTTTTGCTAACCGTGGCTGTGATGGCCCCAGAAGGGAGTGGCAAAATGGGCTCAGCGCCAAAGAAGTTGGCCTCAGAGCCCATCTTAGCTTAGGAGTCAGAGGTCTCGTTAACCGCGATACCCACGTGCCCGGGACTCATGTTAGCATCAGTCTATTATGTCTACCGACGTAGTTCAGCTTGGATTTACAGGACTTGACTACCCCTGATGTAGTTGGGGGGCTGTCTAAGACCATAAGCGCAGCTTGGCTGTCGCTCAAGACACATCTGCCTCTCCATCGGTTTTCCAAAACAAAGTTCATCGCTTCTTGAATTGCATACACCTCCGCTTGAAACACAGATGCATGCATTCCAAGAGCAAAGTGCAGTTTTGTCCCGCTGGATTCCACATAGACCCCAGAGCCGGAGCCATGCTCGGTCCTGGAGCCATCCGTAAAAATGCGAAAACAGTGTTTGCCGGGCTCATTTTCTGAGTTTGACCACAACTGAGCCTCTGGTATATTAGCAATCGGGCTTACTTAAAAAAAAAAATAAAAAGCAAAAAGTGCAATTGAAGATTTGCTGACAAACTATGAAAAATAGGTATGCAATAAACCTTATTGTTACTATTCTTCATTGCTTTATTCACTTAAATTACATTTCTTCCAGAACAGGTCTTAAAATTTGTTTTCTTTCATTCTTTCCTGATAGCCTCGGAAATGAAAAGGGTGAGCGTTTTCTACGATAAATAAAGCAAAAGAAACGACGATATCAAGGACATTCCAAAACAATCGGTTCTACATTGCCGAAACCATCTAAATTTATATCTCACCAAGGTTTGCAACTCCACTGCTGTTATGCTGTTGCCACACCATGTCAAAGACGTTGGAATGAGGCTATGATGAGCGATTTTTGTTTGTTCATCCTTCGAATAATCATAAATCAAACTGATTTTTCAGATTTTTTTTGGTCTTGTGCATTTTCTCCTACTCCACAATTTTTGTATATGTAAGAAAACACCCAACACCGTGAGCCGAAAAAATTTAAAAAAATCAACGCAATTTTGAAACCACTTGAAACTTGCACTTTATTATGCCAAAATTCAGTGATCTATTAAACTGCGTACCCGAAAATTTTTAAAAAACTCTGAGTAAAAATTTTTAAATTTTGATGAAAATCTGCCGCAATTCCTCAAATTTTATGCAAAGTTGGAAATGATTCGGGAATCAGGCGAAACGTTCATTATAAAACAGGTCACCGATTTTTGGTGCAATTTACAGTATTTATATTTCGTTAAGAAATAATAAAAATAGAAAGTTTAATGCCTAAAAATAGTAAAAAAATGTTTCCTGTCACTTCGTTCCTGAAAAGGCTATTTAATTTTCTATAACAAAAAAACCAGATTTAGCCTTCTTTACTTATTTGTTATTCAATAATTAATTATAAATCAAAAGTTAATCATAGACGTTGAGCTAAAAGTTAGCCATTTTAATAGCTAACCAAGCAATTCCCAGCAGGGTGGGATGTGTCGATAAAAATGAATATTGGACCGTTCATCCTCCGCATATGCAATGTGCCACGCGAATCTAATAAATTTCAAAATTCTTTGGCGAAATGCGCATGTAAATTTCACTTATTGATTTATAGCGCCCTTTGTGTGCATGTACAGTAAGTAAATATATTTCGACTTCCTGCCATAAATCACCATTGTCGAGGTGGTTGCTGTTGTTGCTGTTGCTGCTGCTGTCGTCATCGATGCTTTGCCAATGCCAGCACGTTATCGTTGCCACAAATTGTGGCACATGCCAATTGACTACCTACCTACCTACCTTCACAAATATATACCCATACTCATGCATATTTACAAACATACAAGCACCAGTGTGCGTACCCTGCAGGGAAAAGTACTGGTTGTGAATAGAATACTAGAATGCAAGCAGTTCACTTTTCAGCTCAACCAGTGTGTGTTCTAACCGGGGTTAATAGAGGCTGCCCCCAAGGCGGTGTGCTGCCTCCATTATACGATTCGGGAGTCTACGCACAAACATATGCGGACGATGTTGCTTGCATGGTAACAGGCCTTTCGCTTATGAACATCTGCAGGAATGTCCAGAAAAATCTGGATCTGATTGACACTTGGTGCTGTGCGAATAGGCTATCGGCAAATCCCGCTAAGACTGGTATTGTCCTCTTCACCAAAAGGAAGAAGCTTGCCACCACTTGATGATTTCATCCAAGGAAAGGCCTTGAAGGCCATCTGCAGGCTGAAACACAATGGGAACTGGTACAGCCCCTGCCCGGCATTGGAAAACAGAGAAGGCATGGACATCGATCCAACGATTCTCTCCATGCCCCTTGACTCCATGCGATCAAGAGTCGTACTTGAAAAGCGATACAGTGTAGTGCTGCCAGAGGCTCAGTTGTGGTCAAACTCAGAAAATGAGCCCGGCAAACACTGTTTTCGCATTTTTACGGATGGCTCCAGGACCGAGCATGGCTCCGGCTCTGGGGTCTATGTGGAATCCAGCGGGACAAAACTGCACTTTGCTCTTGGAATGCATGCATCTGTGTTTCAACCGGAGGTGTATGCAATTCAAGAAGCGATGAACTTTGTTGTGGAAAACCGATGGAGAGGCAGATGTGTCTTGAGCGACAGCCAAGCTGCGCTTATGGTCTTAGACAGCCCCCCAACTACATCAGGAGTAGTCAAGTCCTGTAAATCCAGGCTGAACTATGTCGGTAGACATAATAACCTAATGCTAACATGGGTCCCGGGACACGTGGGTATCGCGGTTAACGAGATATCTGACTCCTTAGCTAAGATGGGCTCTAAGGCGTAGTTCTTTGGCCCAGAGCCCGTTTTGCCACTCCCTTCTGTGACCATCACAGCCACGGTTAGCAAAAGGATAACTACCACCCACAAGCGAGCTTGGCAGGCTGAGAGAGGCTGCAGATGGACGAAACTGATGTTACCTGTCATGTCCGATCAACCGTGGGAAACCCTTCTGTCATTAAGCAGAGGTGAGTGCAGACGGCTGGTTGGACTGATGACGGGCCATTTTCTGTGGGCGAAGCAATGGAAAGGTTGGGCATCTCAGAGAGTGTACTCTGCCCAGCTTGTGAAGAGGAGGATGAGACGGCGACCCATTTCCTGTGCTTCTGCCCCACCCTCGCTCTATTCAGGTTTGAGGTCTTTGGCACTGATGTGTTAAGAAGCGACCATCTTGGCTCCTGGGCACCACAAGATCTACTCATATTTCTTCGGAGATCGGGTAGACTTAAAGAAAATTAGAAGGGAATCCAAGTGTAGTACAATGGACTGAATTCATGTCTGAGGTCTGAGTGCTGCACTTGCTAGTTGTCCCGACAAAAAAAACAAAAACGGACATTCAGAAAGGAGCTGTGGTACCGACGCAATTTCTTCTTCATCTCCACAGCTTCTGCGGAAGTCATTGTGAGTTTTGCACCCATGCTACTGGATAAGTTGCAGATATTTTGTCATTTTAAGATTCAGTTTTGGCCAGAGCGCTTTGGAGACGCTGCAGTTAGTAGAGACCACCTTCTTTTGATTTCCGCGATTACGCTCAAGTCGATCGCAGTGTACAGTTCGTTTAGAGGAATGCATATGTCCTCTACTACCCGCCGAAGGTCAAGCTCAGAGGCTTTCCTAGCACAATCACTCGTTTTTTATTTCCGTACCCTCCAGAGTGGCCGGGACCTAACAAAGTGTAGTGTTGTCGTGGTGGATTAGCCTTGATAACGAGAAAAAATATATAAAAAAGCTACGGTTTTACAATTAAGAATTATGAGAAAAAATTTAAAATTTAAACATTTGAGCAAATAATCTGGAAGCATTAGTGTAGAGGGTACTTCAACTTTTGAAAGTTTAAACAAATTTGTCTTTCCGGTTAGTAAAGTAAACACTTTATCATAAAACCAACCTTAGTCTCCATGAACCGCTCACTCGCTGCCTAAAAATATAGTTCACACTCCACAAAAAAACCATAAAACTCAAAGTTTCACACTTTGCAGAAAATTTACAGAAATTTGCGAGATTTTCATCAAAATTTCCCACCTTTTAGTAAGAATTTCTAGAAAAATGTTGTGAGTCATTTTTAATAATTTTTTCTCGAACCGTGTTGCCCATTGTCTCTCTATACAAAAATGTTCATGCATTCTTGATAGCCACTCTCTATGAGGGTGTAGAGGTGTCCACCTGGAGGCCCAGAGACCCATTCTGATACCACTTTTGTGGGCTCAAGTCCCCCCTCGAATTTCCAATGTGGTGAAACCAGTTCCTCTTTCTAATAAGAAATGAAAAATTGTGGACGGCTTCCGATTCCAAGGCGTTTAGATAGCGATACCACGTTCTAGCAAGAGCGGTCCAAAGGGGCTAAAGAGTGCAACGCTTTCCACCTCGTCGTCGTTCCTGCAGCTGCGCCAAAAGTCATTAAGAGGAAGCCCCATACGTTTCCCACTAGGAAGTCCCCAGTGATGATATCAATTCGTGTGCTAATGGAAGGCTAGTTTAGATTGATGAGTGGCCTAGTTCTCTGCTCATTTCTTCTAGGTCAAACCTATCTAGTTACCTCACAAGTGGGATCCGTGCTCTCTCTAACGCTGCCATGCGCGATGTAGCCCGACATGATTCAAAGCGTGCTTTAGGGAGAGAGGATATAGGGATGGCCACATACTAGGCAGAATTGACTGATTTTAAATTGGTTCCTCTCCTAGCCAGCCCGCAATACAGTCTCCAGGAATGTTTCTATGTCTACGGATCCCGACAACGTTCGTGATATAACAATTCGCCAGCTTATTTAGAAGAGCTCCACATTGGTTTGCTACTTTAAATGAAGTATTTTTTGCCCATAAATATTAGCTTGGGAAAAATAAATTCATTATTTTCTCAGTAGATGGCTGCAAAATGTATGCTCGTGGTCAAGCTGATATTTCACACTAAAAAGATTCGTTTGCTGTTTTTAGTTTGTTCCATTCAGTTGTGAGTTACAGGGTGTTAACAATGGAAGTCAACAGAGAGAAAATTCGGTACATTTTACAGTTTTTCTTTGATAAATGTAAGCCAGGTCACTGAAATTGTGACTGGTGTTTATGGTGTCGATTCTGTAACAGCTAATTATTGGGTTTGAGAATGAGTTCACAGCGTTTTTATTTTTTCCTTTATTTCATAACGATTTGTTTGCTGTTTGGCAAAGGGTGAAAATTCATTCGTTAGAACACTTTCTGCTCTACAAAACTCTGTTAATTGTATTTCTGAGTCATATAATTTTTTATTAGTTTTCGGGCTTATAAATGGAATACCCAGGAGGCACAGAAGAGCAGTTCTATGCATTTCGACGAGGACAAAAAGCAGCCCAGGACATTTGTGACGTGTATGGAGAAGGTGTCATAGGTGAGTCCACCGCACGGAAGTGGTTTGCAAAATTCAAAATTGTCGACGTTGAACGGCGGAACAGTCGCCAAACTAGTCGTGAATTGGCGGAAAAAATGAACTGCGAAAATAAAACTATTCTCAATCACCTTCACTCAATGGGATATACCGAAAAATTGCGAGCCTGGGTGCCTCAAGAACTCAACGAAAAAAAGCAAAGAAAGTCGTCTTCCAATTGCTTCTCAACATCTCGCCCAGCACCGAGCAACACGCGGTCATAAACAGCGCTTTTTGTACCGAATTGTCACGGGAGATGAGAAATGAGGCCTATACAACAATATGAAGCAAAGAAAGGAGTGGATTGCTCCAGGAGATATGCGAAATTCGGGAGTCAAATCGGATCTTCATCAAAAGAAGATCGCGATATGTGTTTGGAGGGACTGAGAGCGCATGGTGCACTGGGAAATGCTCGAAAAGAATGCCACGGTCAACAAAGAGCTTTGCATTGTCCAGCTACAGCGCGTAAATGAGGCTGTACGACTGAAACTACCTGATCGACATGGTCAAACCATACTCCTTTACGACAATGTCAGGTCCCATGTTGCACACATCGTCAAAGCTGCACTCCAAGAGCTCGAATGGGAGGGCCTTCAGCAGCCGTCGTATTATCCGGACCTTGCACTGACCGATTACCATCTTCTCCGCTCCCTGTCAAACCATATGAAGAGCGTTACTTTCGATAAGAAAGAGGTGCTTAAAAACTGGCTCAACAACTGCTTTGGCACCAGACCAGAGGCGATTTTTGGCGGAACGGCATCAACAAATTGGTCGAGAGGTGGGAAGAGGTTGTAAACAGCGACGGTGAATATGTAATTCATTAACTTATTGATATAATTTTATTATAATAGTTTTTTAATTAAATAAAAGTCTTCAGTAAAACGGTACGAACTTATTCCCCAAGCTAGTACGTGCAATTTTGGTTTCGCCTATTCCGTTCAGGCCTTTTTGATGTTAAAGATGTACCTCGCATAGGCAGGCGCATCTTCGAAAATATCGATAAAATCACAGACAAAATCCAAGTTAAGTGGCATATTTCTGGTCTTAGCATCGCCCAAGAGCTAAAGTTTGACCAGAAAACAATTTTAAGCCATTTGCGCAAAAATTTACGCAAAAATAATGGATTTCTTTGTCCCTACTATTTAATAAAAACTACTAATACTTTTTTCTACTATATAATAAAAACAATATTCACTTTGGAAATAAGTTTTCAATAGCGTTTCCTGATATCTTTTCGAATCTGATTATCTTTTAAAGTATTCAATTTTGAAGCAGTAAAGAACTACTCCTTTTTGGCGCTTTCGCATTTTTTTATTGCAGGGCTTGTAGGCACATGAAAGTAAATAAATACTCGAGCAGACAAGAGCTAAGCCATTGTCGGACTTTTTTGCATGCAAAAAAAAATTTTACTTTACTTAGGCGCGCCACTCATATTTGGCATAAGAGTCTAGCAAAGTCTTTTGTAATTTCCATCCTGAATGCCCCTGCACGTTTCTAAAGCCCATGTCGCCTCGTATGAATGTATGTATGAATGTACGTGTGCACTACATAGATATGACAAAGTATGGCTTTGTAAGTTCATTTCTGTTGACATTAGTTGCGAACTGGATAACGCATAGACATACACACACACACATGTATACTCACACATAATGAGAAAAATTTAAAAAACGGAGGAAAAAGTTATATTCAAGAGAAAAAAGCCCACATGCTGTGGTTGGCTTGAATGCGCGCTCCGATGACAAAGGCTCTAGCGTCACTAGACGCGCAACAAAGGCTTCGTCTATACAAACATATGTGCGGCGCGCATGTGTGTGCATATGTGCATGAGCATATATGCATTTGTTTGTTAATACTTTATATGTAGACATTTGTTCGTAAATGAGTGCGATTGTGTTTGAGAGTACGTGCTGTGCAATTGACAATTCATTTGAATTGTTGCTGTCATGGGAACATTTTCCCAAACACGTTACAGAAGTATGGCCTCGTCCATACATAGAATGACGCAGTAAGCGATGTGGTCGAAGGAGCGCGACACACTCGACAAGTATTTCCAATAACAGCGCATGTTATTTTTTCAAACATACTGCCGACCTGTCTATATAAGTATGTATGTATGTAGGTATGAATGTGCGTGCGTACATATGTATGCACATGTATGCACGTAAAGGGTGGCACATAAAAAGATTTCTTTTAAAAAATCACAAAAATGTGCATTCGAAGGCGCAAATATTCGCATTACACGATTTCAGTCATGTGGCTGCCTCGGGTGGCTTCGCAGCAGCGCATCCTGTTAACTCAGTTTTCCTAAGTGTTGATGAACGTTTCTGGTTCTATTGGATATGAGAATAAGTTCCGCCCCTTAAAGGAGTTGTCGCTGCTGATACTATTTTTCTGTTCGCTCTAGAAATATACTGGTGATTAGCAGGTATTTATATGAGGTCTAGAATGCAGTAGTTGACATTCGTTTGAAGCGTAAAGATCCTTTTTTATCTGGCGTCAAAAATGTCTGCGTTCGTCCCGAAAAAACAGCATTTTGGGAAGCCTCATTATTACTTTTGAAAGAAAAGTGTAGCTGAAACGTGTCGCACGCTCCATCAAATACAAATTGTAAAGAGAGGTTTCGACACTTCCAAAGTGGCTGTTTCGTCATGAGTGATAAAGATCGCGAAGGGCACCGAAAAAATTCGAAGATACTCAACCACAGCAATTATTGGATGAAGACACATTTCGAACCCTTGATGAATTGTCTAAAGAGTAGGATGTTGACAGATCAACCATCGGTAAACGTTTGTGCGCGATGGGAATGGTCCAGAAAGCAGGTAACTGGGTGCCACATCAATTGAAGGAGAGGAATATCGAGAGACGTGGAAAAATTCGGTGACGTGTGAGATGCTTCTTGAATGGCAGAAAAGAAAAGGTTTTCTGCATCGCATCGTCACTAGCGATGGAAAATGGATCTATTATGATAACCCTAAGCGTCGAAAATGTTGGAGCCTGCCAGGTGAAACAGGTCCATCGACAGCGAAAAAAAATATTCATGCTTCAAAGGTTGTGTTGGGGATCTGGTGGGATCAGAAGGGTGTCATCTATTGTGAATTCCATATCATCTGAATCCAAAACTGGCAATCGTTACCGACTGCAGCTAATGCGTTTGAATCAGCTCTCAAAAAACAGCGGCCGGCATGGGACGGTAGACATGACAAACTTATTTTGCTGCATGAAAACGCCAGACATTTCTAAATCGGTCCAGAAATATTTAAAGGGATTGAATTAGGAAATCTTGCCCCACCCGCTGTATTCCTCAGACATTGCACCTTCGAATTACCCTCTGTTCCGATCAATGCAGTCAGCCTTTACTGGAGAGCGATTCACCTCTTACGAGAGCATCGCAAACTGGCCCAATGAATGGATCAAGTCAAAAGAACTCGTTTTTTCGTCAGAGAAACCAGTATCCTGCCTGCAAGATAGAGTAAAGTTGTAGCTTCCAATGCATAATATCATTTATTATTAAATTGTTTAAATAATTCGTAACTTTGTAACTCGTAGTATCTCCATGCAATCTTTGGAACAACAAACCCAAAACTGTGCTAAAATTTCTAAAAAGCCTAAAACTCTAGGGTTACAAAATAGGCCTTTCACAATAGATCAGCTCTGGTCGCAGTGCGTAATGGCCTTCTAATAATAATAACTTTGGCTAAGAAAGGACGGGAACTTATTGCCGTGCCCAATATTTAACAAATGGTTTGCTCGCTATTCGCTTTAAGGTACTGAATAGTTAATGCATTGCTGGCTTACTTTCGGCTTTCACGGCACCGCACAAAAAAGTCTAATTGCGTCCAGCTCCGAGGTGGCCAATTGACATCGCCGAGACTGCTGATCACACGATTACCGAACTTGGCGCGCAAAATATAGATTGTGGCATGAGTTGTCCGGCATAGCGTCATTCTGCTGAAGCCCAAGATCGTACGAGTCCACGTCTTTACCTTCCGTCCACAAAAAATAATTTAGCACGTCTCTGTAGCATTCACCATTTACCGAAATGGCGTTACCAGCAAAATTTTCAAAGAAAAATGAACCAATGATGGCACTGTTCCAAACAGTCACTCTCTGAGGATGCATTGGTTTCTCAATGATTTCTGATGCCCAAATGCGGTAGTTTTGTTTGTTACCATAGCCGCCGACGAGATAAAAATGCGTCAGAAAATACCATCTTGATCAAAAAGGTCCCAGAATATATTCAGAAAATTCAAAATACAATTATTCCTCAAAAGTGATATTATCGCCCTCAAAGTACGCCCCATCAACCACAACGCATTTATGCCAACATTTAACCACCTCTCGAAACATTTGTGGAACTCTATTTTCGACAAGAAAACTGACATACTTAATGTTACTGGAAAGTATTCAGTGACTCGCTGCTCTGTGCATAACAGGAGCGACGAAACCACTCGAACGGTGGAGCTGGAAATGATAATCAGCATGCCACCTATTGACCTTATGGCGAAAAACCTAGCAGCGAGAGATTAGTGGCTGCGGGGGTATTCACCTATAGAACCTTCGGACACAGCTTAATAGGAAAATGGAGTTCAGGTTGCACAGACTACATGACTCCGTACTTTAATTGGGAGAGAAGGTTTCGCACTACAATAGAAGAGGAGGGATGGTACAAAGGCATGAAGCCTGGTCATAGTACTTTCACATCTATACAGACGGCCCTAAAACTTTAGACGGGGTGGGAGCGCGCATTTACTGCTCAAAACTAGGGATAAGGCAGCCTATCAAGCTGCCAGACCACAGCAGTATTTTCCAAGCGGAAGTTTTTGCTCTGGGGGAAGCCGCGGAGCTAGCCTACACAAGAGCAAGAAAGAACTCAACAATTAATATATACGTGGTCAGTCAAGCAGCAATAAAAGCAATAAGCTCATATTGTATTAAGTCCAAAAATATTCAACGGAGCAGGGAGGCCATAGAAAGTCTAGCCGCAAAAAGTAGGCTGCATATCTACTGGGTATCTGGTCACAAAGGCATTATGGGGAACGAAATAGTAGTTGAGATAGCAAAAAGTGCTGTTAGACTACCTTTTAAACAAGAGAACGACATACCAAAACCGCTAAATATAACTCACAACGAAATGGACGACTACATGAAAAAACTAGTGGATGCTTGGTGGACTAATTTGACCACATAAGCTGATGGCCTCTGCAGCCAATGCTCAAACATAATTTTAGTACTGGTATTCATACCAGTCACTAAATAATAATAATAATAATTTGACCACATGTAAAACAGCAAAAGTTATGTGTAGAACTAACGACAAAAAACTGACTCAATTCGTACTTACGCTCCCGCGAAAGGACTGCAGAACTATCATAGGTATGATAACAGGTCATAATCTATTGGTTGCACACGCGTAGGGATTGCTAACACGGACAAATGCAGGAAATGCAGAGAGGAAGTTGAGGAAACTTTAGAACACCTTCTGTGCGGTTGCCCGCCATTATTAAAAACGCGTCTAAAATGCCGGGGAGCCCCATTGTTTGAGGGTCTGGAGGACGTCTCAAAAGCGGATCTCCTAGCTCTGCTTGGATTCGCAAAAAGCGCTGACATCCTGTATGATGCCTACTTTAGGTATTCATAGAGTCGGTCTCCATCTGGTATCGCTAGGGACCAAAAGATCTATGCGTGGCTTATTGCCAACCAGGCTAATCAAACCTAACCTATTTTTGGAATAGCCGTCAAAGCAGTCTTCAATTTGTGTCATTACCTCCTTTCGGCTCTTAAAACACGATCCCCTAGTGGTTTTTAGACTCGATCAAATAGAAAAAAACACTTCGCAAGTCCAAATCATTAGCTCCAATGTCCTGAATGGATCCATAAGGACTTGAACACTCGTTTGCCAGCTCTCTAGTGGTTAATTTACGGTCACTGATCAATTTTTCTTTCACTTTATAGATTTTTTGATCAGTTTCCGATATCGTCGGTCTGCCACTATGTTCGGCATCCTCTCTGAACTTGCGATCTCTTCTGAAGCATTCATGCGACTCGGAACGCCTGTTTTCTTTAGAGTATCATTACCGAAAGAGTTCCCGAACATTTCTAAAGTTTTCGTACTATTGAATACATTTTGAACGCAAAATTTAATACAAATTCGTTGTTGAAATTTAAATTCATTTTTAAAACTGCAAAAAATCGAAAACACGTGCGGATGCAGATTTATTAAAGATGGTGGTGTTGCTTGAAAAATGTCAGGCAATGGCGATAAAATTTTGAAATATTAATCGTAGATGTGGCAACCTAACAAATAAAAACCAAAGCGGCATACAAAGTAATTGACTTAGAGCTTCACCTGGCGGTTGTTCCGAGAACTTTTTACACAAGGTTATATGATTTTGATCCCTTTTCAATAAACGCTCTGCTTGGGCAACACAACATTGAATTCGGAAAAGAAGTTTGCAATATTTCTCAATGTTCCTCAAGTGTCAAATGCTTAATTTCGTTCCGCGGAGATTTGATACGAACTTTCTGTCAAGATTTTTGAGCGCGAAAGAGCTGTCACTGTCAAAATAGCATGCCATTTACAACAACCTCCATATGGACCACCCTGTATATATATACATATATGCATTACATACTCGTAAGTCGGTCTCTTTGGTTGCACACTGATCTGCTCCCTCCCCACATCCATCCAGTTTTCGGGCGCTAGGTTTCAGTTAACGCTTGTGCAACGAAAATTATATCGCAAATGTTATTTCAAATAACTGATGTGTATCGGAAAGCTGGAAAACGCATACGCACTTACAGATATCAGCTCAAGTATGTTGTACCAATGCATGTCGGAATATCTGTACCAGATACTCGTATGTACATACATTCAACAACAACATCAAATTACATTACTTTGTAGGTTTCTTTGTGCGTACATATGTACGAGTTCATGAGCAATCCAACAACAATGTGGGCATACGCGAAAGCAGACTCGTATCTTATGACAACATCTCTGGAAATGTCCCCTCAACGGCCGTTAAGATATCATCATACATTCCCGCATAAGTACGCATGCATGTAAGTACATTTTTATGGAGAGACACTTGGCACTTTACAATTCCATTTTGCTTCCATCAGGCATCCGGCGACACTGTTGTGCCATTTGAATCAATATTAATTACAATTTATCGATTGACTCAATTTAGCACATACTTGTGGACACATACAAAGCTATTATTTTCCTCCATTGTCACATGTGTGCTTCAAAGACACCCCTCACCGCCCGTTGATGGTGCAGCACTACCCACATTTCAACGCAGTTATCCAATATGCGAGCGGTAAAAATCAATACTTCACACCGGAGCTCAATTGAATTTGTAATTTAATTTAAGCGTTTTATACCCTTTACCAACCCTCTCATAGCAAGGGAGGTAGGTACTCGTATATTTATAGTCAGCGCTATCTGGACCAGGTCGAGAAATTTAAGTGCTCAACGTCAATATTCCAGTTGTTTTTGAATGAAGGCTCACAAATGTGGAAATAGATGAACGAAAATTTCCTTAAGCGTGAAATGTCGAGTTGTTGTTGTCGATGGCGCGTCGATTTTCTTGATGTAGCTACTGCATTCTCAGCGGAACACAACGTACGACGACGTACATACATACATATGTAGGTCGTAAATAAGTTTTGCACACTAGAAAGCCAGTCTTAAGATATGCTGGTAAAAGTCCGATTTCAGCACGCACGGACTTCATTTCAGCCAAGAAAGGAGGCGGGAATGGAAGAAAGAGTTAGCAAACCTGTAACGCGCGAAATAAGGGGTGAAACGAAACACGCAGCAGATGGACGACAAGGTTTATAAAAGACGTCGACACGTGGAATAGCAGGAACTTTGGTGAAGTCAACTTTCATACAACCCAAATGCTTTCGGGGCACGGGCATTTCCAGAAATACCTGTTCAAAATGGGGCAATGCGAACATCCCACCTGCATATTCGGGGATGCCGACGAAGATGACGCTGAACACACATTCTTCCAAGAACAAGAATGTCGAACGCTGGAAAATGCAGGCAGTCACATAACCACAGAAAATGTAATCGACAAAATGCTAAGTAGCGAGGAAACGCCAGAGATCGTCAGTGGTTCTGCGGAAAGAAATCTAAGCGGGAAGTTGGAGCAGCACTCCGAAGGAATGCGAAAGCGGTTCCAGCTTTGCTGATGCATTAGGCAAAAAAAAGAAATATGTCATTCCACCGTGAAAAATCACATTTGTATTTCCTTTTTCACTTCGCTCGGGAGCATAGGGGCTTGCCAAGACTCTTTTATCGTACACGGTTCTTTGCTGTTGTTTTGGCGCCGTCCCATTTGATCTGGCAATGAGCGGGCGGCCGCCGTAGCCGAATGGGTTGGTGCGTGACTACCATTCGGAATTCACAGAGAGAACGTCGGTTCGAATCTCGGTGAAAACACCAAAATTAAGAAACACATTTTTCTAATACCGGTCGCCCCTTGGCAGGCAATGGCAAACCTCCGAGTGTATTTCTGCCATGAAAAAGCTCCTCATAAAAATATCTGCCGTTCGGAGTCGGCTTGAAACTGTAGGTCCCTCCATTTGTGGAACAACATCAAGACGCACACCACAAATATGAGGAGAAGCTCGGCCAAAAACCCAAAAAGGGTGTACGCGCCAATTATAGGTATATATGTACATATATACAGGGTGGCTGATGAAAGCCGCTACCAAAAAAAAATTGAATAACTTTTTTTCTTTTTAAGTTATCTGTTCCATTTTTGTTTTAATTTGCAGATTGATCTTTAAAATTTATTAAAATGGATAACTGGGACACGCAAACAAGAATTTGGATAGTCCGCCGCTATCACGCACTGGAGTCCGTAGTTTTGGTACAGAGAGAGTACAGGCGGATGTTTGGCGGCGATCCCCCGAGCAGATGGACCATAATGAGACTGGTGAATAATTTTGCTGAGTAAGGAACAGTCGCAAGAAGGCCTTATCATCGAAACCCACCAGTTCGGACGGAGGAAACGATCGCTGCTGTAGCTGCAGCTATACAAAGCAATCCAAGGGTTTCAACAAGATGCTTATCTGCTCAACTTGGAGTCAGCCGACAGTCTTTGCAAACAATAATGCACAAAGATTTAGACTTATTTCCCTACAAAATTCAAATGGTTAACAAACTGAATGCAGCAGACTTGCCGATTCGCTTGGAATTTTGCCAGAAGATCCTGCAAATGGTGGAAGAAGACCAAAACATGTTAAACTGCCTTTTCAAGTCTGATGAGGCCCATTTCGATTTAAACGGCAATGTGAACAAACAAAATTGTTGAATATGGAGTACTTCTAACCCACAGATACTCCACGAGACGGAATTGCATCCTCTTTGCGTGACATGTGGTGTGCGATTTCTTCACTCTGTATTGTCGGGCCTTATTTTTTTGAAGAAAATGGTCACACCGTTACGGTTACTGGAGACCGTTATTTGAAAATGCTGAAAGAATTTTTCTATCCAGGACTACGCCGAAAGAGAATTCCTTTCAACTCTGTGTGGTTTCAACAAGATGGGGCAACGTCTCACATAGCCCAGACTGTTATGACAGAGTTGCGACGAAAATTTCCCAATAAACTGATTTCAAGAAACTCCGAATTTCGTTGGCCCCCCAGGTCGCCTGACCTTACTGCACCTGACTTTTTCTTGTGGGGTTTATGTAAACAAGAAGTTTATAAAACAAAGCCAACAAATTTGGATGAACTAAAACAATCCATTCGGGCAACAATTGCGGCTATTCCTGTCGCAACTCTCAAAGCAGCAATGAACAACTTTTTACTAAGATGCCGCACTTGTGTCAACGAGCAGGGGGGGCATTTAAATTTAATGACCTTCAACTTGAAAAAAAAAAAAAGAATTCCATACACTAAAAAAAAGTTATTTGAGTTTCTTAATGTAGCAAAATTCATCAGCCACCCTGTATATGAGCTAGCTCGCGCAACATCGACATTCTTCAAGTGTTCTTCCGTTCGAAGCCTACTAGATTATTTTTTCATTAATATGTAACCCATTCTACCATTGCAATATAAATTAGATCGAAGAGTTTAATATCTTCTTCGTAATTGGCGCGATAACCGCTTACGCGATTTTGCCCGAGTTTAACAAAGTGCGCCAGTCGTTTCTTTCTCGTGCTAACCGGCGCCAGTTGGGCACACCCGAAGGACTTGGCCTTCTCCACCTGATCTTTCCAGCGCAGAGGAGGCCTTCCTCTTCCTCTGCTACCACCAGCTGGTACCGCATCGAATACTTTCAGAGCCGGAGCGTTTGTATCCATTCGGTCGTCATGACCCAGCCAACGTAGCCGCTGGATCTTTATTCACTGCGCTATGTCTATGTCGTCGTAAAGCTCATACAGCTCATTGTTCCATCGTCTGCCGTACTCGTCGTCACCAACGTGCAAAGATCAAAAAATTTTCCACAGAATCTTTCTCTCAAACAGCCCAAGTGACACCTCAGCGGATATTGTCATTGTCCAAGCTTCTATGCCATACACAATGATGAGAGCCTTATAAAGTGTGAGTTTTGCGCGTCGAGAGCGGTCTTTATTACTCAATTGCCTACTTAGTCCAAAGTATCACTTCGTAGCTAGAGAGATTCTCCGTTGGTCTTAGAGGCTGACATTGTCATCGGTGCTAATGCTGGTTCCTAAATAAACGAAGTCTCTTACTAACTCGAAATCATAACTGTCAATAGTGACGTGGGTGCCGATACGAGAGTGCGCCGACTGTTTGTTTGATGATAGGAGGTACCTTGTTTTGTCCTCGTTCACCACCAGACCCATTCGATTTGCCTCTTTATCCAGTTTGGAGAAGGCAGAACGATAGAGTTCAATATACGTTGTATAAATTGCGCTGGCCCAAAGATCGCCCTAGTTATATAGAACAGATTGATTGGACCGCAAGGACTTGAAGATATTAGGTAGTCGAAAAAGTCTTTTCGTATTTTGTCAATAGATGTCGTTGGAGCCATCTATCTTCAGTGCTACCAATCACATTGTGTCAGATCAAAAAAAATTAAATTCGGAGAAGTTGAAAAAAAGTTATAGCTGTTCAAAAATGAGTGAAAATAATGAATAAATTCGATATATTTTGAAATTTTTGTATAAAAAAGGGAAGAACGCCACGCAAGCCCCCAATGAAATTTGTAAAGTTTACGGAGACGATGCTGTATCAGTTCGTGTACCACAACAATGGTTCGCTCGCTTCCGTTCTGGAAATTTCGATGTGAAAGATGCACCTCGCTCCGGTCGACCTATCGTTGAAAAAGTCGATTGAATTATGGAAAAAATTTACCAGGACCGTCACATAAGCTGCCATGACATCGCCAAGGCACTAAACATTCATCATCAAACGGTTTTGAACCATTTAAAAAAGGCTGGTTACGAAAAGAAGCTCGATGTTTGGGTACCACATGAATTGTTTGTGAAAAATTTAATGAACCGAATTAACATCTGCGATTCTTTGCTGAATCGAAATGAAATCGAACCATTTCTGAAGCGAATGGTAACAGGAGACAAAAAGTGGATCAAACACGACAATAATGTGCGAAAAAGATCATGGTGCAAGGGTGGTGAAGCTCAACAAATGGTCGCAAAGCCAGAATTGACGCCTCGAAAGGTTATGCTGTGTGTATGGTGGGATTGGAAAGGAATCATCCACTATGAGCTGCTCCAGCCTGCTCGAACGATTGATTCTACACTTTACTGTCAACAACTGATGAGATTGAAGCAAGCAATCAAAAAAAAACGGCCAGAACGGCCAGCAGAAAGGGCGTCGTCTTCCATCAGGACAACGCTAGGCCACACACATCTTTGATGACTCGGCAAAAACTGGGAGAGCTTGGCTGGGAAGTTTTGTAGCATCCACCATATAGCCCTGACCTTGCCCCATCGGACTACCATTTGTTTCGGTCAATGCAGAACTCCCTTAATGGAGTAAAGTTGGCTTCAAGAGAAGCCTGTGAAAATTACTTGTCGCAGTTTTTCGCCGAGAAACCACAAAAGTTTTACACTGATGGAATAATGTCTCTAGATGAAATATGGCAAAAGGTGGTCGACCAAAATGGTGCATATTTGGTTTAATAAAGTTCATTATAAATATAAAAAAAATGAGTTGAAGTTTGAAGATACAATAGAAGAATCTGCTTTCGGTTCTCTTTGTGTATAATCTTTTAAATTCCAATATACATTGCAGTGAGGTATTGAGTTTAACTAAACTTCAAACAAAGCACCATGCTTTAAGGTAGGTTCGTTTGTTTGTAGATCAACGGTATACCCTATGACCAGAAAGTACCGGAAATGTAAAAAATAAAACAAAACAGAGTTAAATTTCAGGCAAACTTATTTTATCTCTTTCAAAATATGACTCTTCTGAATCAGCACACATGTGCCAACGTTTAACCCAGTCCTCCATGCACCCCTGGTAGCCCGACGAAGGGATGTCCTTCAGCTCCTTTGTCGCATTCTCTTCGACCTCCTCTGTCGACTGAAATCTCCTCCTTCAACTTGGGAACAAAAAGAAGTCGCACGGGGCCATATCAGGTGAATTCGGTGCTTGCACGATGGTATTTACTTGGTGTTTGGTCAAATCATCCAGCACAATTTGGGCTCGGTGCGATGCCGCGTTATCGTCATGCAAAATCCAAGAATTGTTTGCCTACATTTCTGGCCGTTTGCGACGTACAGCATCTGCGAAACGCTTCAAAACAGATAAATAATATTCTTTACTTACTGTCTGGTTCGATGGAAGGTACTCATGATGCACTATACCTTGGCAATCGAAGAAAATAGTCAACATCACCTTCTTTTTACTTTTTGATCATAGGGTACAACTAACTTTGCGTGAATGAATCAATGGTGAGATGCATTCGATTCTGCAACAACTAACCTAATCTAACGGGTGATCAATCATGAGGTGCTTTTTTCAATAGTTAAAAAAAAACAAAAATGTAAATTATGTTCAAAACCTTTATTTATCATTTGAAAGGACATTCTTTGACATTTACTTTTTGAATATGACTTGATTCAAATGTTGGCCGCAACTACGCTTAAGGTGGTCCATTCTGAAGGTCCAATTTTCAATCACTCGTTCGAGCATTTCGACTGGTATGTCGTGAATAACACGCGTAATGTTGGCTTCCAGAGCTTCAATCGTAGCTGGTTTATCAGCATAGACCTTGGACTTCACGAATCCCCAAAGAAAAAAGTCCAAAGGTGTGATATCACAAGATCTTGGTGGCCAACTCACAGGTCCTAAACGTGAAATCAGCTGCTCTCCGAAATGACTTCTCAATAAAGTCATTGTTTCACGAGCTGTATGGCAAGTGGCTCCGTCTTGTTGAAACCAAATGTCGTAGAGATCATTAGATTCAATTTCAGGTAGCAAAAAGTCCGATATCATGGTACGGTAGTGAGCACCATTCACAGTTACGTTGCGGCCATCATCATTTTGGAAAAAATATGGACCGATGATTCCACCAGCCCATAAACCACACCAGACCGTTGTTTTCTCTGGGTGTAAAGGTAGCTCTTGAACCTGTTCTGGTTGCTCTTCATCCCAAATACGGCAATTTTGCTTATTGACGTAACCATTGAGCCAGAAATGCGCCTCATCGCTGAACAAAATTTTGCTCGAAAACAGCGGATCTTCTTCAATCTTTTCAAGAGCCCAATCAGCAAAACGGTGACGTACAGGAAGGTCATTTGGCTTTAGTTCTTGTACGAGCTGTATTTTGTATGCTTTTAAATGAAGATCCTTCCGTAAAATTGACCAAGTTGTTCCATACGACAGTCCAAGTTGCTGAGAACGGTGCCGAATCGATTCATCGCGGTTTTCACGTACACTCTCTGCTACTGCCGCTATATTCTCAATGCTTCTTGCTGGACGTGGTCTATTCGGTCGAGAATTATCCACCAATGAATATTCGGATTCAAATTTGTTGATGGTATGTCGAATAGTGTTTAAGGCAGGCCGATTATGTTGACCATAATGCGGTCTAAGCGCACGAAAAACATTTGTCACAGAACGCTGATTTTCATAATACAGTTGAACAATTTGTAGACGTTGTTGCGGTGTGAGTCTTTTGTCTGAGTTTGTCACAACTCACGCGCGATCTGTAAAAAAAACGCAAATGAAAAAAACTCCTCTTAATTGATCACCCTTTAGACTTTAGTCCAAGTTTATAAGATTTTAAGGAACAATTATATACAATCTTTAACTAAATATTCAAACACATGTTGAATATAGTATTTTTTTTTGTTCACATAATTTAAGTGTATAAGTATTGGACCAGGCCCGGACCAGGCTCATTAGTGTAATTTGGTCCCTGCAGCAGCTCCAATTTGACATCTAATTTGACCGACAACTCTCCTCTTATGACAAGATGCATTTCCATCTTGGCAGCAGCTTCATCAAACAAATTTGGCGCGTCTGGAGAGTAGAAAACTCGCACCTGATGTATCAGCAGAATGAATGAATGAACTTGGACTTTTTTGTTTTCAGCTGGATGGCACACTGTAGCGCACTATCTTAACACAAAATCGACGATTTGTACACCTGGTATTTGGCTCATTTAGACCAATGGCCGATTCGCACGTCGTACGTCAAAGCCAGAAGCTGTCAATTGAGACTGGCATATGAATGAAATGTTATTTCATGAAAACTTAGTATTCCAATAAAACCAAAATACGTTTAGAGTTTAGCAAATTATGGAGGTTGAATTAGTTTTAAAGGTGACACACAGATGGCGCTATTTATCACTTTATCGCGTTGGCAATACTGAATATATATTCATGACAAAGCCTCATCCTTAGGCTTTGTTTATCAGTATCTGTCATTTCGCTGAAATATAAACAACGCAGTGTTTTCGTGCTCCGAGTATGTCAACTTTCGTGCCGTCGAAACGCGATTTGCGGGAAGCTTTGCTTTTCTGCTTCAATTTGAAAAAAAGTACAGCCCAAGCCCGTGAATTGCTGCAGGAGGCCCACCCAGACCATACTCCGTCGATTTCAACATGTGAGTACTGGTTTCGACGATTCAAAAGTGGTGATTTTCACACCGAAGACAAGGAGCGTCTTGGCCAGCCCAAAAAGTTCGAGGACGCGGAATTGGGGGAATTGGTAAACGAGGACTCGTGCCAAACCCAAGAAGAGCTTGCTAAATCATTGGGCGTTGATAAATCAACCGTTTGCAAGCGTCTAAAAGCGATGGGAATGATCCAAAAGCAAGGACATTGGGTCCCGTACGAGTTGAAGCTGCGCGACGTCGAACGGCGACTTTTTACGTGCGAATTGCTGATCGAGCGACAAAATCGGAAGGGTTTTTTGCATCGGGTGGTGACTGGCGACGAAAAATGGATCCACTACGATAACCCAAAACGCAAAAAATCATGGGGTTTGCCCGGCCACGCATCAACGTCGACGGCCAAGCAGAATATTCACGGCAAGAAAATCATGCTCTGCATTTGGTGGGATCAGGTCGGCGTCGTATATTTTGAGGTGCTCCAACCGGGCGAAACAATCACGGGGGATCGTTACCGACTGCAATTGATGCGTTTAAGCCGGGCATTGAAAGAAAAACGGCCGGAAACGGTAAAAAGGCACGACAAGGTTATTTTGCAACATGACAACGCTCGGCCGCATGTTGCTCAACCTGTCAAAAAATACCTTTGAACGCTTGGCTGGGAAGTGTTACCCCACCCGCCGTATAGTCCAGACATAGCTCCCTCCGATTATCATTTGTTCCGGCATATGAGTCTCGATTTGGCGGACCAGCGGTTCTCCTCGTACGAGGCTACCAAAATATGGGTTGAGTCATGGATAGCCAAGCAGCGGCCAGAATTTTGGAGAAACGGCATCCGGAAGTTGCCCGAAAGATGGGCGAAAGTTGTAGCTAGCGATGGCCAATACTTCGAATAAAATATTTTGTACCGTTTTTTCACAATAAAGCCCCAAATCTTCGAAAAAAACCTTTAAAACTAATTCAACCTCCATAGAAAAGAAAGAAATTTAGTTCATCTGATTTTTATTAAGATATTTATATTCGGAACACCCAATCCACGATTGCATTTCAGTCTTGAAAAACCATCCCTCACTTGAAGACTTTAAGAAAGCTTAGCACCATTTGGAATACTTTAAAAAGTGTAGCAGTAGCGCGACCTAAATTTGTGCGGGTTGTAAGTTTAGCTTAAAAATTCATGGAGAAATTTAATCGCTTTGTTGGTACATTTTACGTTTTTTGTATTCTTTCCGGGCAATCGCTTAGGACAGTGGAATGATACGCACAATTATTTTACGTAAAAGCCATGAAACGCTTGAATGTAACGCTGATGATGACATTTAATACGCAGATCTTCCTCTGTGGTAAAATTAAGCTTTCATAGCAAGGCCTCAGTCATGACGAGCACAACGCTGTCATATCCAGACTAAACCCCATCCACTACACGTAAGCAACCGGCAGCATTGACGTTCAACCGGATCTGATAAATGTGGCAAGACACTTTGGTACGAATATTTGCAGATACCTAAAATGTATGACGATAATAGGCAGCGAGGAGATAAAGGGGTGCGATATATTTTTATTTATTTTTTATGCTGTTTTTTATTTGCACAAATTTCCGATGAGTTCATGCATTGTGTGTAAAGTAAATATGTAGACGTATGAATACTTAAATCGTGACTGAAAAAGAATACTTGAATGAAATTGCATTAACGAAAATGGAAATTAATATTCTTACAAAAAAAATAACACAATTATGTACGTACCTATGTATGTGAGTATGTTTGCCTGTGAGCACCTAAATTTGTTAGCATGCATGAGCACACATAAGTTACTTATTGTGCAGTCATATCTATGTGTCGAGACGTGCATCGAGTGGCTTCCACTTCATGCTTCACTACAAAGTGAGTATTTACCCATTCACGCCATACTCCGCCATACTCGTACCAAAGTAACAGTGACGGCAACTTTGACGAGGTTGAAGATTATGATGCCGATAATAATGACGTAGGCGCCAATGATGATGCCGTCGGTCGGTGGCGACAGTCATGGAGCTGTTGCCCGTTTCGTTGATATCGATGGCTATGTTTGTGCTGAGGCGCAACCGGAACGTGAGATTCTTGCCATGACTTGAATGAGCGCAAATTTGTATCAGATGCCATGCCATGCTCGTAAGCAAGTAGATATTTGTGCAGCAAATTTACGCTTCAATTGTTCTCAGAAAAACACTTTTTTTTTACAGAACTTCATTGAGCAATGAAGGCACCAATGCAACGTACGTAGGTCTCAATACATGCACCCATAATCGCACTAAATTGAATAATAGAAACTTAGTAATGGTAGTTGAAAATGTAGCGCCTTTTTATTGATTAACTTGAAGAACTCATTTCCAAGGGCCATCTGCTACATTACAGACTGACTTATACATACATATGTACAAAGTGGCGCACGATTAATCACCCTAGCGAGATCTGATAAGTAAATAAAGTAACAGCATTTTTGTAAAACCCAAAAACTGCCGACCCAGTTGGTTTGCATTAAAAATTCACTATTTAATTTCTGTTACAAAAAAATTGCATTTCGACTTGTAAATACAGGGTCCGGCACACGAAATGCCGAGAAAAATTGCAAATTGGGCATTTCCTATACTCCCAAAACGATAGGGTTTATTTAACCGACCATTCATACGAGAATTTGAGTCATCGGTTGTCCACCAGGAGGCAGCACCCGCCACAGGTAATGGATTGGGCCGCTGGAACCGCAAATGGGCGCTCTCCAATCGTTTTCATCGAGCCTGGCGTCAAGGTAAATGTAAAATATTATCGGGAACGTATCTGGAGGTTGCTTTGAAGCCGTGGACAAACAAACATTTCGGTGGCAGACCATGGACGTTTCAACGAACTGGCTCTCAATTTCATCAGACGAAAATTCGATGGATTATTCTCTTTGGGCCGTTTAGGAGAGCAAGGTCCGAACTAAAAGTTTTACCAGTCTTGAGGCGCTAAAACAGCTATTGTCCGCAAGTGGTCCAAAATACCTCCAAATCACATTCCGGCAGCTTGCGGTTCCTTTGTGGGCTGTCTCACGGCCATAGTAAAGGCAAAAGCTGGTCATATCGAGCAAAAGCAAATTGACTTTTTCTGAATTTTGTATTATTTTTACACATTTTTTACTTTGAATAGAATAAAAGTAATTTTCCAAACTAAATTTATGGAATTTTTAATTGGTTACACTCCGAGTGCCGGCCCTGTACAAATTTATTTGCAATCTCATCCAACAAGGTGTGAAAGTTGGGAAGTTTGGCCACAAAATTTGCTTAAAATATACAAACATATTTTTGTCCTTGTAAAAAAATTTTCTAAAATTTGCGCTCCGCTCACTAAATTTTTCACTACCACTACCTTCTTACTACTCTCGTTGCCAACTAATTAGTCTAGTCATAACTGGCTCTATTAACAGCCCTTCCCTTTTAGAAAATATCGCTACTAATATTCCGTCTACACCTCTTGGCCATTTGAAATTTTTTAAAATTGCTTTTTCTCCCATATCAAGAACTAAATGTAGTCTTTAATGCTTTAAATTTTGATTTCACGCAATCAAAATTGTTCTTAGTTAAATATTTACGTATGGTTTTCTCTCGAAATGAAGCGAACGGCGCGTGTCCACAGCTTCGATCTATTTGGTCGTTGAGCATCCTCAGCGTACACACAAAATTGCGGATTTTTGTTGTTGTACTCTTGTATAGGTATATCGGAAACCTGGCTTACAAACAGCTGGCTTGAAAACAAAATTCAAAGCCGTGTGAACAGATGTTTCCGCGGGATATCGAAGATCTAGTGGGCGGAGAGGTGCAAGTTTCAGCCGGTGGCTAACGCGATAAAACTGCGAAAGTGGAGGTGGATTGGGCTTACGCTTCGCAAAGTCGCACAAATGAAACCTGTCGTCAAGCACTGGATTCGAATCCACAGATGTTCGCAAGGTTGGTCGTCCGAAAATATCTTGGATGAGAAAGGTCCAGTAGGAAGTTGAAACGTCAGGAAAAATTTGGAACGAAATTAAGCTTCTTGTAAAAAACAGAACCAGATGGAGGTGTTTTACTGAGGCCCTATGCTTCAGTAGGAGAAACAGGAACCGATAATGATAATGAATAAGTGCACATCTATATAAGGTTCAACGCGGTCCGAAATGAACAGTTTCTTACTCGTTCATGGATACATAAATAGTTACAAAAATATCGTTTTTTTACGTTTATAAACCTTTTCACTGGCTTTTTAACCGATATCTCCTATTTTTTTCATCAACTTATGTGAAAAAATCGACTAGAATTGCTCGTAAAGATAGCTCGCAGGCAGCTCATCTGGTCATCTTTTGACAACGTGCATGATGAAAATTTTACTCGATAGATGGAAGCAGGAGTGGCTTTCTGTAATTCGATAGTCGACAGTCGTTTGCTCGACACTTTAATTCGATATCGAATGCGCGACGATCCCTTTTTGGTTCACGTATTTCGATATTTATACTATCGTTTTCATATTTTCGGAAGTGTTTGGAAAGTGGTTTATAGTTGTCAAAAAGTGCACGAAAGCAATAAAAATTAAAAGTAAATATGTACAATTGGCGCTATTTTTTAATATTGGAAGATTTTAATGAAGAAAACTCTTCAATAAATAGAAGGAGAATACGCGACGCGTCGAATCCAATGGAATTGCCCGATTTATAGTAAGACTAATACAAATTTCATTAAGTAAATATCAAAGTATTTCTTTTGCACAGCTTCCAAACGAAATACCGACAGACCAAGGAGGTTTTTATGTACGTCCTTAGTGAAATAAACCTTAGAGAAGGACTTAGGAGTACATATATACCTCCAATTTTGAGGCTAGCTGCAACGCTGGAGATATTAGCAGGTTGCGGTTATCAGTGGCAAACTGGCGGCGCACACACAGCAGCAATGGGGCATAGTACTCTGCCGAAGATATTTCGCAGCACATTATCGTCGATGGAAGAAACTCTATGCAACCAATGGATATCTTTCGAAAAAAACTTCCAGCCGTGCAAAGAGTGGTTCCAAGAAAAATATAACTTTCCGGGAAGTAAGTAGTGCAATATTAACGAGATTTAAATATTTTACTATTTTAATTCATTGCAGTTGTTGGTGCCGGAGATGGTACTCATTTAATGCTGTTGAGGCCTTTTGAGAACGAGCATATATACTTCAACAGGAAAGGAAAACATAGTATAAACGCGATGATTGTAAATATACAGTCGAACTTCCATATAGTGAATTCGCACGGGACCTGAAAATCACTTCACTATATAGAAACTTCATTATAAAGAAACATTGATTTTTTATGTAATTTTATTTAAAATAATCAGTGAGTTTGGTTTGAATTACAGTCTTCCATTTTTCATTTTCAATAAAAGCTTCCAAATCATGTAGAGAGTTGAAAACATTAATCGGCACGTCACTCCTCATTTCCACAAAGGTTCTAATTACGCTAATGGATGAAGCAGCTTGTATCAACGTAGGTAATGCCTCCTCTTCAACGGTCAAATCGTGTTCATCGTTATCTGAAATAATATTTACATATTAAATTTTCGTTTGACTATAAAAAGATAAATGCTTACCAGGTTCAGCTGGAACTCCGCGACTTTCAAAAATGCTGTTGAGAATATCTTCTTCGCATGGGTTGTCCCAAGTCTGCACACCATTATCAACATTTACGTAGTCATCAAACGATGCTTCGATATTTGCTACTTTTTTAAATGAAGACTGTAAAGCAGCCAAATCCGATATTGAAAGAAGGTCCTCTTCATCCCAATGCTCAAATGGAATCTGCATAGCATATTTTGAAAATCCAGCCTTTTTAAAACAGTTGGCAATTGTTTCTGGTTTAACATAGACATTCCATACATTGCTAAGATTTCGAACTGCTTGCAGCAAGTCTATGGCCATAACAGAATTTCCCTCATCCACTTGAGTCAATATATTCGTTAAAATTCGTTTTCTGTAATGTTGTTTCATGTTGTAGATAATGCCTTGGTCCATTGGTTGCAGTAACGAAGTCATGTTATGAGGAAAATAAGCGAGATGAATGTTTCTCAACTTGTCTCTTACATCTTTAGGGTGGGCAGTGCAGTTATCAACAAAAAACAACACCTTTCTGTTTTGATCACAAAATTTTTTCTCGAGTTTTACAATCCATTTCGTAAAAATCTCACTGGTTATCCATGCTTTTTTGTTAAGTTCATAATCGACACCTAAAGATTTTATTCCCTTGAAGCACCTCGGATTTTTGGCCTTTCCGATTACCAGCAATTTTAGCTTTTCTGATCCAGTCATATTGCTTCCCACCAGGACAGTTATTCTCTCCTTGCTTTGCTTCCCACCAAAGCATTTTTCATTTTTGAATGCCAGTGTTTTAGTTGGCAAGCATTTGAAAAACAAAGCAGTCTCGTCGGCATTAAAAATGTCGTTAATGTTGTAATTTTCAATTAATTTTGGTAAGACGTTCGTTACTCATTCATCACCGTTTTCTATGTTGGCGTCAGCACTTTCCCCACATAATGTCTTTTGAATAACGCCATGCCGACTTTTGAACTTGTCTAACCAACCTGTACTTGCCTCAAATTCGTGGTGTCCTAGTGCTTTCGCAAAATCTTTGCCCTTTTACTTCAATAATGGTCCAGATAAAGGGAGATTCTTACCACGTGCAACGAGTAACCATTTCAGCATTGCTTCGTCAATATCCTCAAAATGACAAGGTCGAAGTCTTTTGCGTTTGGTATTTACTGCCAAATCCTCCGCATTTTTTAAAATCACTTCCTTATTTTTTAAAATATTTGATAAAGTGCTGGGAAGAACTCCGAATTCATTGGCAGTATATTTTTTTTTTTTCTTTCCTTCATTAACTTTGTTAATCGTTAATAACTTTTTTTCAAGCGAAATGCTGCTTCGATGCGTCATTTTAACTTCAATCACTGAATAAAACTGTAATAGCTCAGCTCTTTCTGTTTTAATTTTGGGATTCCCCTCATTACAGTTTGTCCACATCTAACTGTAATTTTTTGCAACAGAAAACTTTTGAAAAAATTCACTATATGGAGACAAAAACTTAGGACGCTTGAATTTCCAGCTGTAAAATTTGTTCATTATATAGAAAACTTCACTATATAGAAATTCATTACAAGGAGACAAAAATACACCGAAAGTAGATCGAAAAAGCAGTTCATTATGAGGAGAGCTTCATTATATGGAAGTTCACTGTAGAGAAGTTCGACTGTAATATATACTTACACTAGCACTTAATCCTTTTTTCTTGGAGTTATCGTACTCTACATTTTTTATTGCAGATATGTGAACATAAATTAAGAATAAAAGCTATATGCCCACAGTACGGAGGAGCTGCGCACGATTCCTTTGTTTGGAAAGCCTCAAATGAGAGGAAGGTAATGGAGCGGCGCTATAATAATGGAGATACAAGTTCGTGGCTATTAGGTGAGTAATTAAATAGAAAAAAATTAAGATACGGGAATAAATATGTATATTTTTAGGGGATTCTGGATACCCTCTTGAGCTATGGCTTATGACCCCGTATCGATTACGCGAAAATGAGACCGACGTAGGCAAATGTATTTTCAACGACATTCACAGTAAGGCTAGAAGCATTGTCGAAAGAAGCATTGGCGTATACAAAGGTTCCTGTATTTATTGAATCAAATGTAAATACACTAACATTAATTGCATTGTTCACTTTAGGCCGCTGGAGAATATTATCGGACGATAGAAAGCCAAGGTACAACCCAACATTGGTTGCAAAAATTGCAAACGTGTGCGCCGCTCTTCACAATTTATGCATCGATAGGAATATTCCATATCAATTCAGCAACGAAAATCTAACTCAAAGACAAGGAGGACTGTTAGAATGTACACCATTGGACATAAACAATCGATTATCAGAGAAGATAAGAAGTAGAATAAAAGACCATCTTTCTCAATCAGCAATGTAAAGATTTCATTTTATTGCTGGTAAATTAAATAAAATTTCTTAAGTATAACTAAAAATTGTACTTCATTTCTTCATTTGATAAATTAAATAAAATTTCTTAAGTATAACAAAAAATTGTACTTCATTTCTCAGGTATCAGTCTTTCTTTTTATAAAAGGTAAAAAACTAAGCTTAAAGTTATCACATACATAAAGTAACTCATTAATTATTCATTTTTCGTTTTAACAATGCGATTTCACATTTAAGTTTTTCCAAGTCTAGCTCTAAGACTTGAATCTTCATTTTTTTATACTGCACTTCAGTTGCAATTTGTGTCTCTTTTAGTTGCAGTTTCCTCTTTGCGATTTCATTGTTCTCTTCGAAAAGCCTCAACACTTCACTTTGAAATCTTTCTTGCTTTTCAATCTCTTTTTCAATTAGTTTGATTTTGGGGTCTGAACATCTTTTCGTTTTAGCAGGCTGTACCTCGTCGATTTCCCCTTCCTCGCGTATATTAATTTTTGGAGGCTCAGACTTCCTTGATGTTTTGCCTTCTTCGTTACTAGAAGAATTATCGGCGCTCGAGATTTGGGCCAAATATTCACAAACGAAAGTATCGTCTGCCTGAGGAGCCGCAGTAGAACAGCTGGGTCCGTCTGTATGGCAACCATATGATGTTGCGCCTGGTACTCCCGATATGTGCTCGCCTATTTTGGCTGCGGCAACTATCCGTTCCTCCATATGGTTCAATGAAACCGCATCATATGGACCACCACCCGTTTTCGTCATACTTTTCATGCGCTGGGTAAGCTTGCGTTTTGCATTATATTTGTAGTCAGTGCATACCTAGGGGTATTACAAGAATGTATTACCACAAATGAAAATGTTTAAAAGTAATGGTAAGTGTTAATACAAACTTTCTGTCATGCTTTTGTTGGCTTCATGGGAGGTCCGTTACTCTTTAACAATTCCGTTAGCTTATCCCATACCTCTTTTTCTTTCGAACGGCCATTAGCTGCACTCTGTAAACTATTTTTAGCTAATGAATCGTGCTTCTCCATATATTCCACCATTATCTTTAGTTGAGCAGCGTTTGTTTGTTGAGACCTATGCAAACAACTAAATTAAAAAAAAATTTTAATTTTTAACTTACATTTTGAAGAAATAAACAGTTGAGAAAATGAAAACGAGTGCAAAAGTGATGTCGAGCTGTATCTATCGAACGTTCGATGTGACGCTACGACCTTTTTTGTTAGAGAAAGCAAAAACGATACTTCGACTATCGACTATCGTTTTTGCTCGATATCGAATTACAGAAAGCCTCCCCAGCTTCTTCGGTGGCACGCGCTCAACGGCCATGAAAATATTCTTTTCACAGATGAGAAAATGTTCGCTGTTGAAGAAGTTTTTATTAAGCAAAACGATAAAATCTATGCTAAAACTTCTAAAGACGCAAAAATGTTGATCCAAGGATTCAACGTTCCCAGCATTAAGCCTCAAAAGCAAGTCAAACGCAGAAAGAGACGATGGATAACTCAAACGTTGAGAAAACCACCAGATAGCATCACGAGAATGGCACTGGACTGGAAGCCACAAGGGAGCAGAGGTCGCGGTCGACCAAAAAACACTTGGAGAAGGTCGATGTTGCGCGAACTAGCAGATGCCAAAATCACATAGGACGATGCAAAAACAACATCACAGAACGATGGAAGAGTCTTGTCGAGGACCTTGGCTCCCGAGAGAAGTGAACAAGGAAAAAAAAAACAAAGTGCATAGAATCATTCCTATTATTTATGAAACACGATTTCGCGGGCTTCACGATTTTGCAATACCTTGGTGACGATTTCTGGCTCTATCTCACGAATAGCTTGCTTGATATTCGCATTATTGGGCATCTGCCGAGTCTAATTTTCTTCAAGCACGTTGTCAGAAGAGCGACGGAAGTCTTTCATGTGGAGATCATCTCTAATTAGTCTTGACATGGATCTGGTCGATACATTAATTTCTCTGGACACGATTTTCTGCTTTCTAAGCGAAATTTGCCTCGAAGCTGAGTATAATTTATGAGTAGACGGACAAAAGCAACAAAAACGGAACTTTTTCTGCGAATTTATTTTCGCCGTATGCATTGAAAAAATTCGTCACAGAATTTATGGTAAGACTAAGTATCATATATATAAATAATTGACGCTTACACCCTTTTTGTGTGATTCGCCGAGCTCCTCCTTCTATTTGTGGCGTGCGTCTTGATGTTGTTCCACAAATGGAATAGAAATGTTTTTTCGCTTTCGAATCATTTTTTGATTTAATTTTATTTCTATTTTATTTTTTAATTTAAAGCACACAACCGCCATATGGACCACCCTGCGTAAAGACTCAGCATTTTACCCTCAAAATCAATAAGGACTTTCACAGTCCTACACGTTTTTTATCATCTTCCGTACACTTTAAATTTTCGTTTTCTCAACATTTATTCCGGATATGAGATTTGCATTTTAAAATCTTGCCTCCTTTCTATTTTGACACTTGGCGCACACATACACACGTAACATACGCTCCAGGCAACTACAAGAATTTTCCAACTCCCCGACTTGCCTCCTTTTCGTTTTCCATTCACAAACGTTGCGCATTTCCTGAATGCAGCCGATCCCTTTTAAAGTGACATTTAAAAATTTAATTATTTTCCATTTGATACCCAACACAACGCCACATTGCCAATTGGTTGAGTAGTTGCAAGTGCGCCTCCGAAGTGGGGGGTTGTGCGGGGAATGGGCTGCAGCCTACTCGAAATGCTGCCAAAGTACTTCCTTTCATTTGATTTGAATTGCGATTAAAAATGCATGGAAATGCTAGTCGCAACAACAACACTAACACAAATGTGAATGGAACTGGTAGCACCGAAAGAAGATTGCACGCGAATAAAAGGAAGCAAACAAAATGCTGAATTGCGGGCTGCAACGGGAAATACACGAATGTGCACGTAGTAGATACATACAAACATACAACTTCCTGTATGGCCCAACCCACCAATCCAACATTAAATGTCATCATCATCAAGTAGTTTCATTATTTTTATTGGTGTTGCTGCTGCTGCTGCTGCTGCTTTGCGAACATCGCCAACAAGCACGCCCAACATTTGGCGATTGTCGTTTGTCGTTTGGCATTCCAAAGTGGGTGTCGTTGCTGCATCGAATTAACTCGTACATCCATACACACGTACACACATACACACATACATACATAAGTGCAAATATACTGATTATTTTACTATACACATCGCTTGGAGGCTGCTGGCTAAGTGTCAGGTTTTGTAAGGAAGGGCGGAAAGGCGGAAAGGGCACACGGAGAATTCTACTATCAAATAATACAAATGAAATCCTCGAACAATAAAAAATCAAGGAAGAAATGAATAATGAAAAATGAGGCACAAAGCTGTGGAATAAACCGATTCGTGTTCGAGCAGCAAACTGCACAAAGCAGAGCGAAATTGAATATCGCATATAGAATTAGGACTAAAACGTACCAAATAGATACATACATATATACACCTCTGTATGTGTGCGTATATACATATGTACATTTTTTTACGTGGAAGAAGCTTTAATTTAAACCTCATACGGGCTTGGTATGCCTATTAAGGCAAGTCACCGACTATGCTTGAAAGGCAATGCAACGTGCAGGTATATTTTATGTGAATGCCCGATCTTAACTGATTAATGAACACAATTTTTAGAAAAATCTACGCAGTTTTATAGTCCGTTGAACTTTAATATAATAAAATGCAAGTTTCAAGTGGCTCATGAATTTCGTTGATTTTTGACAATTTTTTTGGCTAACGGTGTTTGATTTTTTCTGCCGCATAAAAAAATGTCGAGCATTCATTCAAAAACGCACAAAGCGGCCGGCAAAAAAAATGTCAAAAATCAACGTAATTGTTGATCTACTTTCTGTTAAGATTCCAATTAAAAAGTGTAAAATTTTAATACAATTTTGTAGACATTGTTTTTAATTTACGGGGGGGACTCAACGAGTACCCGTTTGAAGAGAAGACACTATTTTTTCAAACCCTTTTTTTTTATTTTTCAACATATCTCCCTTTAAGGATGATACTCTTTTCCCAACGTTCCAAAAAAGAGTATTTGTCAAACTCTCTAAAATACGCCTCTGTCTCGGCGATCGCCTCGTTTGAACTAAATTTTTTTCCGCGAGCCATTTCTTCATGTTAAGGAACAAGAAAAAGTCACAGAGAGCCAGATCGGGTAAATACGGGCACGACAACTCCGGATTGAAGTGCTGATGTCTTATCGTGGTGAAACAGCACCTTCTTGTTCGCCAAATACGGCCGTGTCTCCTTCAATTTTTTGTGAAAGATGTCCAATAACTCACTGTAGTAATGCCGTAATAATAGACAGAGCAAATCTCCGAGTGTATTTCTGACATGAAAAAGCTCCTCACAAAAAAATATCTGCCATTCGGAGTCGGCTTGAAACTATGGGTCCCTCCATTTGTGGAACAACATCAAGACGCACACCACAAATAGGAGGAGCTCGGCCGAACCCCCGAAAAGGGTATACGAAACGGGTGTATATATATTATCCAGTGATCATTATTCCCTTTCCTAAAAAATTCATGAGGATGACGCCATTCGCATACCAAAAACGTGTCCACATGACCTTTCCGGCCAATGAGACTGTCTTCGCCTTCTTTGGAGCAGATTCAGCGGGAGAAATTCCTTGTTTTGATTGTTGCTTAGTTTGTGGTGTGTAATGATGAATCCAGGTTTCATCAACGGTGGCAACTCGTCACAAAAATTCCTTCGGATCTCGCTTAAATTGCTCCAAACACTGCTTCGAAGTTAACAGCCGCATCCGCTTGTTGCCCACCGTGAGCAATCGCGGCACCCATCAGGCCGACGAGTTTTTCATCGCCAACTTATCACGTAAAATATTAATTGCCGTTTCGACACACCTATGGTCTCTGTTACATCGCGCACTTTGCTCGTCGATCAGCGAGAATCGTGTCATGGACTTTTTGAAGGATTTCCTCGGTAATTTCCTCCTCAACTGTGGTCACAGATGGCGAAGCGTCCCCATAAGCAGCTACCAATTTTGCTTTTATCTCCTCGCATTTTTTCATCCAAAAACAAAAAGCGAATTACCGAACGGTGCTGCTCTTTTTCCATCTCAGCGAAAATCACGTAACACATCTTACTCGAATAGCTGCCAAATCCAAGCTAACCTAAGAATCAGTCTGAAATTAGTTTTGCCGTCGTTTGATATATGACAACACACGAAGCTAACAACAACTTCCCTCAGGAATGCCCTCTATCATCAAACATGGGTACCTATTGAACCGCCCTCGTACTGTGACGGTGGGAGATTTAAAAGAAATACCCTTGTAAGTGCGGACGCAATCTATTATTCTCCGCAGAGAAGCTGTATTTGACTTTAAGCAATGCTCTTCTTCTAGAGCTACAACAAGGAAATATGTATGTGAATGACAGCTCATCTTCTTAAACTTTTCGTTCAAACTTAAGAGTATTTTCCATTATTTGTATTTGCAATCAAAAATTCATTTTGTGGTTTTGTCCTTTGATACTTACGCTCCAATAATCCCCGCTCATATATGCGATATTTTCCCAAAATCCAAACTCCATTTATTCATGTAGAAAATACCACAAAATATGAGAACACAGACAGTCTTAGTGTGTTTAGCGCTTTGTTCTGCATTCCCCTGCCCGTGGAAGTAAGTCTGTCTATCTGCCAATTTAATCCACCTCATCAACCAGTGTACGACTTTTGTCATTCATTGTCCTTTCATCTTTCATCTCCAGCTTTGGCATTGTTTTTGGCACCAAAGCAATTGTTCCCTATTGTGTAACATACATACATATGTATGTATGTGTGTGATAACTATGCATGCGCTTATGTGCGCAGTGTGGATATGTAATGCAAATTTAAAATGATGACTAGCAGCTTAGTTACCGGGTCTGGGTCTGGGTCTGGGTCTGGGTAGTATAAATATTACTTAGATTTGGTTCTGCTATTATTTTAATATACTCGTACTTTGTGGCTCCGTGCATATTTATTCATCGTGGTTTACCATTTTAAGTATTTTAATGAAAATTTGTTACTCCGATACAAAATAGGCGTGCATACATCGAAGCCTGTATATACACGTACACACACATATGGTCATTAAAATAGGTACTTTACGGATAAATCTTGCATTTCAACTAATTAAGTGAAAAATATTGAATAATTAATATGAATTTATTTCAAAGACGAGTCGTGCGCAGTATTGTACAGTTGAAGAGCGAAGGTTTATTGCCAATCTTCCAAAAAACAAAAAAATTGTACAAATTTATCGCTGAGCCACTTGGACGCTGTAAATGTCCTCAAGCCCAAAAACCTACAGAACGATGTGATGGCAAAAAGGAAACAATTTGCACTACTGATAATTTAATTGTGACTCTTGCCGAGAGCCATCAAATGCCATTGCAGCTATAATCAACAACGTAAAGAGTTTTCCAATGTCATTCCCGTAAAAGATCAATGGTTGCACTGCTTGTATGGCACGTAGCGCCGTCTTGCTGAAAATAAACGTTGTCCAGATCAATACCATCAAATTCCGGTCATAAAAAATCGTTAATCATCTCTCGATAGCGCAATCCATTCACCGTAACTGTTGCTCCAGCTTCATTTTCGAAAAAGTAAGGTCCACTGACTCAGCCGGACCATAAAGCGCACCAAACAGTCACACGTTGAGGATAGAGAGGCTTTTCAACAATAACTCTTGGATTTTCTGAGCACCAGATTCGACAATTTTGCTTGTTGACTAAGCCACCGAGTCTCATCACTCAAGATGATTTTCCGATGGAATTCCGGATAATTTTCATGCATTTAAACGACCCAATCAGCAAAGACACGACGTTGATGATGATTGGCCGGCTTGAGTTCTTGTGTTAACTGGACTTTATAAGCCTTAAAACCCCAATCTTTATGCAAAATACGGTGCAATGACGCTTGTGGAACGCCTAATTCCAAAGAACGACGAGGAATGGACAAACCTGGGTTTTCTTCAACACTTTCGGCTACAACAGCGAAATTTCTTTGGGCTGTTCTTGAGCGACGTGCACGGGGTTTATTCTTTCCATCACTAACTTGTCCCAACAGCTCGAATTTTTTCACCAATTTCTGTATTGCGGTCCGACAAGGTGCTTCACGATGACCCAAAAATGTTCGAGTTTTACGAATCGTCTCTGTCAAATTTTCCCCATTTTTATAGAAAATTTTGATAGTTTCAATGCGTTGTTTAAGCGTATATCGTTCCATTTTTATTAATGGCGTAGTTTCTACTTGTCAAATGTCGAAAAATGACAGCTTCGCAAGTGACATCTACCGACATAGCGGACTATTCAAAATAACACAACGAAAACTGCACAGTGTTGTAAAGTTCTTCTGTTGAAACGGGCAAATTCAATAAAGAGGAAAAATCGATCCATTATTCACACCGCGAAAGATCCCGGAGAAGACCGATGAGGACCAAGTCAACACACACCATCTATGCGTCGACTACAAGTCAGCCTTTGATAGCCCGAATCGCGAACAAATATATCGCATAATGTCTGAGTGCGGTATTCCTGCTAAGCCGATACGGTCGAGCAGAATGACGTTGAGCAGCACACAAAGCTTCGTCAAGATAGGAAAGGACCTCTCCGACCTTTTTGACACCGTTCAAGGTTTCAGACAAGGTGACTCATTGTCATGCGATCTCTTCAACTTTGTTATGGAGGGTGTGGGGCACAGTGTGGGGGTAGAACGAAACGGAACTTTTCTCTATAAACATGCTCGGCTCCTTGCGTATGCTGATGACATCGACATGATCGGTCATACCAATCGATATGTCGCCGCCGCTTTTACGGTTATTGAAAAGGAGTTCACGCGATTGATTCTGACGGTAAACCAAGTATATACTGGCATCCTGCAGGAGGATGCGACATCTTGAACCTTAAATCAAAGTTAACAACTACAAATTCGATGTGGTCAAGGACTCCATTTATCTTGGTTCCACTATTAGTTGCAACAACGCTGTCTGCCTTGAAATCAAGCGAAGGATAATTCTTGCCAACTTTAGGCTAAGCGCGCAATTGATAAAGCCCTCTTTCGCCGAACGAACACAACACCCCGATGCGTCTCTACGGCGCTAAAACCTGTACAGTCGAACAATCAAATGCAGCCGCTCCTGGAGTTTTCGAGAGGAAAGTACTTCGCAAGATTGTTGGCTCTGCTCGCGTAGATGACGGTTACCGCATTCGAATGTCACCACGAGCTGTATGAGCTTTACGGAGGTATTGACATAGTCAAACGAGTTACCCTGCAGCGACTAAGGTGGTGGTGGACTCAAGTCATCTGTATGGAAGGAACTGCTCCTTGAAGGTATTTGAAACATTAATTGGCAGCCGACGGCGAAGAGGACGTCCTCGTGTCCGGTGGCAGGACCAAACAGAAGATGGCCTGGCTTCTATTGGCTTAAGAAACAGGGTTGTTACAGCCAATTAAGTAAGTAAGTATTTGGGTTGGGGAATAAGTTCATAGCGTTTTTATATTTTCTTTTCTTTTACAACGATTTGCTTGCTGTTTAGCAAAGGGTAAGAATTCATTCGATAGAACTCTTTCTGTTCTACAAAACTCTGTTAATTGTATTTTTGTGTTATCTAATTTTTTGTTATTTTTGAGGCTCAGAAATGGAATACCCAGGGTGCAAAAATCAACATTTTTGACACCTCCTCTTCTTTGCTTGCCGAAGCAGTCCGGAAAATGTGCAACGTAGCGACGTGTGTGGAGAAGGTATCCTAGTCGAGTCTACAGCACGAAAATGCTTTGCAAAGTAGAAAAATGGCGACTTTAACATCGATGACACGTCCCACAGCAGAAGACCCACTGAATTCAATGAAGAACGTCTCAAATCAGTTTTGAAGGAGAAATTAACTGCGATCATAAAACGATTCTCAATTATCTTCATTCAGTGGGATATACTGGCAAATTGGGAGCCTGGGTGCCTCACGAGCTCAACAAAAAAACAAAGAAAGTCGCCTTCAAATTGCTTCTCAGCATCTCGCCCGCCATAGAGCAACACGCGGTCATAAACAGCTTTTATTTTTACTCAATCGTCACGGGAGATGAAGCATCAATATAAAGCAAAGAAAGAGCTGGGTGGCTCCAGGAGATACGCCAAAGCCGAGAGTCAAGCTGGATCTTCATCCAAAGAAGATCATGATATGTGTTTGGTGTGACTGGGAAGGCATGTTAGGTTAGGTTAGGTAGTGATGGTTGTCCAGAGAGTAAGGTCCACTTGGACGAAAGAAGTTTGGTTCACCCTTTGTGATGCCATTGCAAGAGGGGAAAAAGAGGTGAAAGAAAAAGGGGAGAAAAGGAAGGGATGGGGAAAGTTAAGTGTTTGTGGACTACGAACGGTGACTAGTCTGCGGTTGTGCTAACCTCTCTATGCTGCTGATGAAGCTCATCAGATTTTTGTTATCAACACCTGCTATATCAGCAGGCGCAGAAAAGAAGTGAGAACCAAGATGCTTGAATCTTAGTCCCGCGAAAGCTGGGCAGCTAAGGAGCAGGTGCTGAGATGATTCCACCTCATCCTCCATACAGCTGACGCAAAAAGGACTCGAAGTAATTCCAAGTCTCACGGCATGTATACCTAGCGGACAGTGCCCCGTGAGGATGCCCACGATATTTGGGAAGGCAGGGTGCGCTAGGAAATGCTCGAAAAGAATGACACGGTCAACAAAGAGCTCTATATTGTCCAACGACACCTGATCGACATGGTCAAACCGTACTCTTTCACGACAACGCCAGCTCCCATGTTGCACAAATCGTCAAAGCCACACTCCAAGAGCTGGAGTGGGAGGTCTTTCAGCATCCGCCGTGTTCGCCCATTTACCATCGTTTTTGCTCCCTGTTAAACCATATGAATGGCGTTACCTTCGTTAACAAAGGACCTCTTTGGCTCAACAACTTCTTTCACTCCAGTCTGGGCGATTTTTGCGGAACGATATCAACAAATTTGTCGAGAGGTGGGAAAAGGCTGTAAACAGCCACGGCGAATATGGAATTGATAAACTTATTGATATAATTATTATTTTTTTGTTTAAATAAAAATCTTCGGTAAAAACGCTACGAACTTATTCCCCAACCCAATATATTTATCTGTGAAATAAAAACCACAGACAACTGAATATCTGTTATTATTAATTAAAAAAACTTGCATTTGCCGTACGAACGTGAGGGGTACCTATTTTAATGGTCATAAGTGTAGATTTGTGCCTGATATACAAACATATCCACTTAAATCGCATGAATGCGCAAGCACGAATATTCCAATTGCTGATACTTACAATTCACGCAAGCATACGCGCACACACACATACATACCACTCACAATCACTCTCCTTTGTAAGTTACTTGGCTGGCTTGTGCACATTAGGCGGGCGTATCACTTTGTATGTATGAATGTGTGTATGGATGCATGTATGAATGTATGTATGTATTTATGTAGGTGCGTACATATTTATGCGCTATTCGTTCCTAGTATTTTGTATGGGCGAATGTATGAAATTAAAATGCCGATTTACAACAATGTCGAAGTACAAAGTGCTGTTTGATATGGATATGCGAAAAGATATTCATAAATACATACATATGTAACTGCATATGTATGTGTGTATGCATGGACGTGTAGGTAAGTAACTAAATACTTAAATAGCGGATACTTGAAGAAGAAGCTTGCTTTCATATCAATGGACGTGTGGAAAGACATGTGTTTGTGTGTATATTTGTGTATGCATGTATGTGTACCTGGTATCTGTCTATCCCAGCATATGGGCTCGTACCGCACGTATTAGGTATTGTGTATTATGCTTGAGATTTAATCTTTATTGATTTATTCCGATGGCTTTTAATTTATGGTATATTTTTATCATCTTCCACATGCATACAAGCTTTTCAAGTTTAACCTCCTCAGCGGTCGTTGTGATCCATACTTTATTTGCCTCTGTCTTTGATTCCTACCTCATTTACATTTTCGATCTTGAATGTTTTATTTCACTACAATTCCAAAAGCTTTCATTAAAACAACTAAAGAAAAGTGGTTGCATTAAGCAAAAAATGCCGTGGCACTGGGGGCATTTTTTTTAATAACATTCGCACTCCTCTGCAAAAGGGTATTATAATTTTGTTCAAATAACGGATTAAAGGAATCGAAATAGATATCGATGGCTTTCGAGAAAAGTGACATAATTCAAAAATACAAAATACTGAGGTGGGTCAGTTTTCTACATAATTGACGCGCCAATTCGATCACCTGACAAAACGACACTAACGCCATCTCTCAGAATTGCTTCAAGATTCGCTTATGACGCTTTTCCAGATAAAAATATATATTATAATATTATAAAAATATATAATACAATATAATATGATTTTTGCTTTTAACGCCAAAACTCCGAGTTTGAGTTAATTTTGAGTGGTGTCGCTTTTCTCGAAAACCATCGATATGGACAAATATGAAGTCTCTTTAGCTGCATGAGAACTATCGTTATTGATAACTATGATTTAACAGCTGAGATTGCAAAGCTGTGTTAACATTTCTGTTCAGTAACGTTTAGCAAGTCAATCGTTTAACGCCAGAAAAACGCCTCTAAATGGTAGAAATTTACTTTGAAAAACAAAAAAAAAAAACTGTTCACGAAGTTCATAGAACGAATTGTTAAAAGAGCGCTGAAATATCGATTCGTTGTCGTTCTTAACTTGGTGGCCTTTGTCCTTCGACTACGTGGAACATTTTGATGTAAGGATCCTGGCTAATATTTTATATTGGCTATGGGAATAAGCTCCCTCCTTTCTTAGCCAAAGTTACGAATTATTTAAACAATTAAATTGAAGTATGTGCCATTGGAAGCTACAACTTTACTCCATCTTTAAGGCAGCGTACGGATTCCTCTGACGAAAAATTCGAGTTTTTTTTTTCTTGATACATTCATTGAGCCGATTTGCGATGCTCTCGTAAGAAGCGAACCCCTCTCCAATAAGGGCTGACTGCATTGATCGGAACAGAGGGTAATTCGACGGTGCAATTTCTGGGGAATACGGTGAGTGGGGTAATATTTCTCAATTTCATTCCCTCTAAATATTTCTGGACCGATTTAGCAACGTGTTGACTGGCGTTGTCATGCAGTAAAATCAGTTTGCCATGTCTATCGTCCAATTCCGCCCACTTTTCTTTGAGAGCTCGTTTCAAACGTACAGGTACTAGCTGCAGTCGGTAACGATCGCCAGCCATGGTTGCAGATGGTTTCAGTAATTCTTAATAGATGGCAGCCTTCTGATCTCACCAGATGCACAACATTACCTTTGAAGCATGAATATTTTCTTTCGCTGTCGATGGACCTGGTTCACCTGGCAGGCTCCAACATTTTCGACGCTTAGGGTTATCATAATAGATCCATTTTTCATCGCCAGTGACGATGCGATGTAAAAAACCTTTTCTTTTCTGCTGTTCAAGAAGCATCTCACACGTCACCGAACGTCTCTCGATATCCCTCTTCAATTGATGTGGCACGTAGTTACCTGCTTTCCGGACCATTTCCATCGCGTAGAAACTTTTACCGATGGTTGATCTGACAACATCTAACTCTTTAGACAATTCATCAAGGGTTCGAAATGCGTCTTCATCCAATAATTGTTGTGGTTGAGTATCTTCGATTTTTTTCGGTGCCCCTTCGCGATCTTTACCACTCACGACGAAACATCCACTTTGGAAGTGTCCAAACCTCTCTTTACAAGTTGTATTTGATGGAGCGTGAATACCGTAAATATTGATCAGTGTACGACACGTTTCAGCTACACTTTTCTTTCAAAAGTAATAATTAGCCATGGCTTTCGCAAATGCTGTTTTTTTGGGAAGAACGTAGACATTTTTGACGTCAGTTAAAAAAGGATCTTTACGCTTCAAACGAATGTCAACTACTACGATCGAGACTTCGCATATATCAGCGACAACTCTTTTACGAGGGCGGAAACTTATTCCCATACCCAATATTATATTTATTTATTCATAAATTTCTATTTTCTATGCTTCAAAGTAGTCCCCCTCAGATATAATACACTGGCGCTAGCGTTTTTTCCAATCTTCGAAGCAGTTCTGATATGCACTTTTTGGTATGTCTTTGAGCTCTCTCAGCGATTCGGTTTTTATCTCCTCAATCGTCGCAAAATGCCGTCTTTTCATGGATCTTTTCAATCTGGGGAACAGGGAAAATTCGCAGAGGGCCATATATGGTAAATACGGTGGCTGAGGCATGATAACGGTGTTGTTTTGGCCAAATAATCTCTCACATCTCGCATAACTTTCAGGTGATACTCCTTATTTACCGATTTACCCTGTGGCAAGAACTGATACACTACGCCATGGTAATTGGAGAAAACAGTGAGCAAAAGCTTGACATTTGATCGAACTTGGGGTGCTTTTTTGGTCTTGGCTCTCCTGGACTCTTCCATTGGGACGATTGAGCTTCGGTTTCGATGTCATAGCCATATACCCATGATTCGTCACCAGTTATAACCCTTTTAAGCAAATCTGGATCATCGTTGATGTCATTTAACAATTCCTGAGTGATGCTCATGCGACGTTGTTTTTGGTCAAAATGCAGCAATTTTGGAAGGAACTTCGCTGCCACACGCTTCATGCCCAAAGCTTCCGAAAAGATTACATGGCATGAGCCAACCGATATGCCGACGTCCTCAACAACTTCTCTGTTAGTGATTCGACGATTCTTCATAAGAATTTTCTTCACTTTCTTAACATTTTCATCGGTTGTTGATGTGCTGGGGCGTCCAGTGCGAGAGTCGTCATTCACATCGTCTCGGCCTTCTTTGAAAGCTTGTACCATTTGCAAACTTTTTCTTGACTCAGAGTACTCTCACCGCATGCCACTGTCAACGTTTCAATCTTGTCAATTTTTACACAAGATTTGATGCAACTTCTTTGGTCCATTTTTTTTTTCGATAACAGCAAATCGCCGAACACACAAAACACTTGTCTTATTTATGCCTCTCACAAACAAACCAAACATGCAATATTGCTAAAACCGTGAACATATCTTCGAGACGAGGGTACCAACATAAAAATAATAATAATATAATAATAGAAAGTCGAAAGTCGAATGTACTTAACCCACGAAATTTGAAAATTCACCTTATTTTTCGAACACACCTCGTTTTGCATCTTTTTTGGGTGTTTGGCCGAGCTCCTCCTCCTATTTGTGGTGTGTGTCTTGATGTTGTTCTACAAATGGAGGGGCCTACAGTTTCAAGCCGACTCCGAACGGCAGATACTTTTATGAGGAGTTTTTTTATGACAGAAATGCACTCGCAAGTTTGTCATTGCCTGTCGAGGGGCGATCGCTATTAGAGAAAACTTTTTTCTATCATTTTGTGCTTCATGCACGGAGACTCGAGCTTACGCACTTCCGAATGGTAGTCACGCCCATTCGGCGGCCGCCGTGACTCATGACATAGTGGACTATTTTTTATCCCAGAAACTTTTCCTGTGAGATAGAGTTCATTAGCCGTTTATTCGAATGCGATACAATGCCTTTAGTTATTTAATCAACACAAAACTACTCTTACGAGGATCGTTTGAAAAGGCGGTACAAAGTCAGAGAGATGGAACTACTGGCGCATATCGAGGTTAGGTTTAGTTAGTATTATCTCTTGGAAGAACACACACCAACTTTCAGCCAGATCGGTTAATATATTTGTGTTTGGCTATCAATTGAATCGAGGAGGTCGAGTGATTTTCAAAAAATGCACGGCAAGGCAGCAGCTCACGCTTCAGCAGTTGTGGTCGCAAAATCAACGGAAATAGGGTTCCACTCTCGTTTCACACAACGCTATTATCCAGACTTGGCTCCCTCAGATCCTTCGGACTACTATTTGTGCCTCAATTTGAAGAAATGACTGACGGAGAGAAAAATTGTATTCAAACGAGACGATGATTGCAGAAACAAATGGCAATTTTGCAGACTTGGACAAATACAGAGTTTGATTAAAAAGTAATGAGCCTTATTTTTTTAAGCAGTTTTATTAAACCTTTTGGCTCATACAACTAATATTCTTCAAAATAGGACCCTTGAGCGTCAATACACCGCTGGTAGCGCTGGTCAGCCTCTGCATGAAACATTTTTTAAGCTCATCCGCCGGAATCGCGTTCAATTCGGCTGTCACAGTTTTTTGGATCGCCTCGATGGAGTTGAAACGCCTCCCTTTCAGCTTTCTTTTCAGGCGCGGGAACAGGAAGAAGTCCGGAAGGGACAGGTCTGGGCTGTAGGGAGGGTGGGGAAGCACCGGAACCCCCATCTTGGCCGTTGAAGAGGTGCAGAGCAAGGCGGTGTGCGCCGGCGCATTGTCGTGATGAAGGGTCCAATTGTTGACGAGGTCGGGCCGAACCCGGGCGACGCGGTTTTTCAGCCGAAGGAGCACTTCTTTGTAAAATGTCGTGCTTACAGTGCTTCCTGGAGATACAAACTCCTTGTGGACGATGCCTCGAGAGTCGAAAAAGATGATCAGCACGGTTTTGACGTTGGATTTCGACCTTCCTTGAATGACTTGTGCCACCGTTTTACCTTGGCAAGAGACTCTTTTGACAAATAAAAGCGCTTTAATTTGGCATGCACTCTTCAAACGAATCTCGTAGTGCCACTTCTATAACAAATTCATCGTTTGCTGCGCACTTTCCTTATGTTGGCTTTCTGAAATGACAAATATTTTTGTAACAGGTGTTTGAGCCTACAAGCCACCCGTATTTGAGCCTACTTCTACCTGCATACGTACACGAATGATGTGTACATCCCAAATGCGGGCTCCCCTGACGAAGTGCGGCAATGTCATGCGACAAAAATGTCTCGCCAGGCCAATTGCCATACACTTCAAGTGCATGCATGGATAATGCATACGAGTATATGGCGAAGTATTTAGTATAAATGTACGCTATGTTGTAAGCCGGTTGACGGACCGAGTGACTGCTTAAAGCGCACCTACAGACAGACGCACATACACACATACATATGCATAGTGCGATTCCAAAGTGCATTTATGTCATCGAAAACCGAAACGACTCTCGAACGGAATTATTACTGCCACTCACGGGAAGACGGCACAGCCATAGCACCAGCAACAGTAATGCCAACAGAAACAGCAAAAACAATCTGAACAAAACATTAGCAGCAGCAACAAGAGGGTAACCATCGAAAGTCAAATCATTGAGTGGCGAATTGAAGGTCTTAACAATAGTGTCAGTGCACATGCACTTATTTCCACATGAATGCACTTTCTTTGCGGCGCATCATAAACACGTACGAGTGCTTATGAAGGCACACCACAGCGGTAAATGAGTGAAGAAATTTCAGTGAGTCAGCGAATACAACTGGCAAACTAAATATTCTCGTGTAGCGCAAAGCCCATAACCGATTTCAACAAAATTGCATGCAATCAGTAGCCATAATAAGCCATGAAACTGTAAAATTTCTGTAAATAACAGAAATAGAAAACCTTCGCATAGATTTAGAATGTCAGACACAAGTCTAGGCGGTTTACAAAGCCCATTTCGGACATCTCTTTAACAAAAGCCAAGAATTTTGCACCAAACACTTGAATACGAATAATCAAAAAATATTAAAGCTGTGAAAAGTAGTCGTTTTTGAAGCATTCATTGTGTTTGCTCGAAAACTTCTTAATTCTCATAAAAAATAAAGCAGAAAGGTTTAACAGATCGCGAAAATGGACAAATCGATGTCTTGAAGTCAGAGGGGATTTCAAATCGCCAAATTGCCAAAAAAGATTGGTCGATGTCCAAACTTTGTGGATTTTTACGTGAAGCAAAGCGTCTCCTATGGTAAGAATTACAAAGGCAGAACTGAAACTTGCAAAATCGTTAGGATTGCATCAAAGACCAAGGTTTCCAAGCTGCGTTTGAAGCACATTCCTCTTTATCATAAGAAAGTATATAAGTCACCTTGGCATACCAAACGGCTTAGGCATCTAAAGAATCTAAAAAACAAATTTTCTAAACTGTATAAAAGGTCTGGAGACCCAATGCACTTCTCAAAATTTCAATGCCATTTAAAAGAGTTTAACTGTTTGAACAAGTTCTTATATAGAAATTACATCTTGAATTTCGAAAACAATATTATTTCGGATTCGAAGGCCTTTTGGCAATTCATCAAATCAAAAAAGTCTTGCTCAATGATGCCAAACAATGTTTTTTATAATGGTAAATATGCAAACTCTGCCATAGATTCTGCCAATTTATTTGCTGACTTTTTCTGCTCTAATTTTGAACCCGACTTAGACTCTGATTCTAGTTTTCCCTCTAATAGTTTTTCACCTCTCAATTTTGGGACTTTGTGCCTATCTGTTACTGATGTCATCAAGGGTATTATGAAGCTTAAGTCTACAACGAAAACTGACTCGGATGGCCTTTCGGGCATTTTGCTGAAGAATTGCTTGTGTCTCGCTGAGCCTCTTACAATTATATTCAATAAATCGTTGTCCTCTGGTATCTTTGTTGACGACTGGAAATTTACTTCCGTTACGCCTATATTTAAGAGTGGAAATAAAAACGATGTTAGCAACTACAGACCGATTTCGAAGCTTTCGTCTGTCTCAAAACTTTTTGAGATAACAGTGAATGAAAAGTTATATTTTGCTGTCAAAGGCCTAATATCTACCAACCAGCATGGTTTCGTTGCAAGTCGCTCCACTGTCACTAACTTGTCTATTTTCAATGATTACTGCATTTCAGCCTTCCAGAACAGATCTCAAGTTGATACAATTTATAAGACTTCTCTAAAGCGTTTGACAAAGTATCGCACCGAATACTCTTGTCGAAGCTTGCATCATTGGGTATACACTCCACGTTTTTGTCGTGGATCAAATCATATTTGTCCAACAGGCACTGCGTTGCAGCCGTTGATAATACGACATCCCGTGCATTTATTGCATCCTCTGGTGTCCCACAGGGAAGTATTCTAGGACCCCTCCTCTTTATACTCTTTATTAACGATATTGGTTCTTGCTTTTCGTTTGCAGACCACTTGTTGTATGCTGATGATCTTAAAATATTTGCGGTGATTAACAGTGTTAGGGACTCTGAAAAGTTGCAAACCGACTTGCACAATGTCCGGAACTGGTGCTATTTAAACCATTTGTCACTAAATATTAGCAAATCAAACAATACTTTGCATACTTCGTATAATATTGCTGGCTTACCTTTGCAATCCGTTGAGGAAATTAAAGACTTAGGCGTTATTTTCGTCTCTAAGCTGAATTTCACCAGCCATGTTAACCACGTCATAAGACGATCATATGCGATGCTAGCATTCGTTCGCCGAAATTGTTCTGCATTTACCAACCCACACACTCTCAAAACATTGTATTGGGATTTTGCTAGATCAAGATTAGAGTATGCCGCTATTATTTGGAGACCGTACCAAATAGGTCTGTCTAATCGGATTGAGAGAGTTCAGAAAGTCTTTCTTCGTTTTGCGCTTATTTAAACTTTTCTGAACCTGTACCATCGTACCGCTCTCGATGTTTATTAATTGACTTAAAACCACTTGATAGCAGACGATCTATTCTATCGTGCTCATTTATTATTCGTATCATTTCTGGATCTATTGATTGCCCTTCCCTTTTAAGTAAAATTCAATTTAATATACCCAATATGAGGCTCCGACAGTATGAAACCTTTAAAATTGGCTTCTCGAGAACCAACTATGGGGTGAATGCTCCGATTCCTAGGGCATGTGCAGATTTAAATATGTTTTTCAATTCTTCTGGTGCTGATTTTACATGGCCGTATGGCATCTTAGTCAATCATCTTAAATCGTTCTTTCCTTAGTATACTACTAAACTATTGTACATTAGCTTAATATAGTCTGTAAGAATGTATCCATTCAAAGACAATAAATAAATAAATAAAAATAAATAAATAAATTTCGCATTTCCAACACCAAAAATTAAAGAAATGACAAAAGGTGCAGCTAGCAAATCCACAGTTCGAAGGGCTATTCTAAAAGCGTCACGTCTGAGGCATAAAAAATTACAAAAAAAACACTTTTGAATAAATTTCGCAAAGAACTACGCCTCGATTTTGCAAGGGAGCACATGACTTGGAGTTCTGTTACAAATAACGATCCCGGTGAATGGAAAAATCTAGTACTTAAGCGATGAAAAGAATGGCAATGGTAATGGTTGTACAGGTTAGGCTAAGGCCTTTATGCCCTGCGACCAGATTGATCTATTGTGCGCCCCTAATTACTTAATTATAATTATTTAGTATGCCGAGGAATCGAACCAGCTCCTTAGGAGGGCGCAATAGTAGGTCTTCCTCCTCTAGTAGGTGCGAGCCCAGAATTCTGTGTCTTCTGTAGCCTAATGCCTCACAGTTGGTGATTAGGACTCAATGGAACACTTAATCTCCAGGTCACAGGAAACACAGAATCCCGGACTCATACCTACTATAGGACGAGATCTTACAAATGCTCTCTCCTAAAAAGCTGGTTCGCGTCCTCGTAATACTGAATTATTAAAATTAAGGGGGGCAGCTCCTTTCAAAGCACTTTCAAATTTTCCACTTTTTTCTTTAAAAATTCATTTACATTCTAAAGAATAGCTTTTCAATGTTTTAAGCTTAATAGAAAGTCCAAAAAGTCCGTATAAAGTCAGTGAAGTGATGAGCGTCGAACAAAAGATGAGTAGGAATGAAAACTTTAACCGCGGTTTCTTCCGCGCTGTCGAATATAACTCAAAAAGTAATCAAGATATCAACTTAAAATTTTAGATATTGGCCTTTGCATGTACCTCAAATTTTATATTAATTATCACTAAAAATATTATTTTGATCAATTTGTTTACAAAAAAGTGTATTTTTTTCTTTTTCACTTCAAATTTTCATTTTTCTTTTTTTCGTTAAAAATAGGTAATACAAAGCGGAATAACTTATTTTAATGAAAATTTTTTGTTTGCTTGATTTCAGTTGATTACAAGAGGCTGTATATAGATTCCACTGCGCAAATTAAGGAAGTCATGTTTGAGGAGCTGTAGCGCCGCCATTTTTTTATTTCAAAGAAATTTTTGTGCATTCATTTAAGTATGAATATTAATATGTTTTTTATTTTAAGATAAGAAACACTCTCAAAAAAAGATTGAAAAACGCGTTGTCTGGAGGAGCTGCCCCCCTTAAGCCCTTAGGGGTGCACAATAACTGGTCGCAGTGCATAAAGGCCTTAGCCTAACCCGCATAACAATTACCAAGATTTAATTCCAAACCGTGCCGTGATTATACTCAGACGTCAAATTTCTGCCCAATTCGAGCTTAGTCATTCATTTGTTTGATATTTTTTCAAATTTGGAATAACAACCAACCTCGAATTTAGTCATTTTTCATATTTTAAGTAGAAGCCAAAGTGGAATTTTATCTTTATTCCAAAAGTGTAATATTGTAGTTCCAAATCTCCTGTTACCATTCGCTTCAGAAATGGTTCGATTTCATTTCGTTTCAGCAAAGAATCCCAGATGTTAATTCGGTTCACTAAATTTTTCACAGACAATTCATGTGGTTCCCAAACATCGAGCTTCTTTTTGTAACCAGCCTTTTTTAAATGGTTCAAAACCGTTTGACGATGAGTGTTTAGTGCCTTGGTGATGTCGTGGCAGCTTATGTGACGGTCCTGGTCAATCTTTTCCATAATTTCATCGACTTTTTCAACGATAGGTCGACCGGAGCGAGGTGCATCTTTCACATCGAAATTTCCAGAACGGAAGCGAGCGAACCATTGTTGTGCTACACGAACTGATACAGCATCGTCTCCGTAAACTTCACAAATTTCATTGGTGGCTTGCGTGGCATTCTTCCCTTTTTTATACAAAAATTTCAAAATATATCGAATTTCATCATTATTTTCACTCATTTTTGAACAGCTATAACTTTTTTTCAACTTCTCCGAATTTAATTATTTTTTTGGTTAAATGAAGCCTAAAATGTCACCTTTCTAACACCATATGATATGACACAATGTGATTGGTAACACTGGAGATAGATGACTCCAACGACATCTATTAACAAAATACGAAAAGGCTTTTTCGACTACCCAATACAGTAGAAGCCCGATAAGTACAATTGGAAAATTTCAGCAATGATTGCACTTAGCGAAAAATTGCACTTTTGCGAATTTCTCCTGTGGATCGAGGAATACCTAGGGAAAAATATTTTAACTCTATTCAATGCAATTAATGAGCTCAAAAGGTCGATATTCAAGAAAAATGAACACATATTTATTGAAATTAATACAAAGAGATCAATGCGGAAGGACATATGAGTGTGTGCTCCAAAATTAAATTATTTTTTTTTGAAAAACTTTGTTATTTTCAATTGCGTTTTCTCGTAACACTTTTCAAGTGCTTTTGATCGGATATCATGCAAACAAGCGATCTGATTGAATGACAGTACATCGTTCTGTTCACCCCATTTCAAAATTGTATTGACACAGCCAAAAATCGATTCATGCTGGACTTTTTCGGTTGTTTCTTCTTGAGTAGTATCTTCGGGTTCATTGGCTTGACTATCACCTTCATCTATTCCTAATTCCAAAACCCAATTGCGGATTTCATCTGTGTCTGCTTCACCCACATAGTTTTCGACCATCTCATTTAACCGTTGTAATTCTCCAACAAGAAGGGGGTCGTCAATTTCGATATCCAATGGCATATCGTCTGGATTAGATTCAATAATCGCGTCAACTGTTGGGATTGTACCCAATACGCTTTTCCAGCATTTAGCGATCGTTTCAGGGAGCAATTTCCCCCATGCTTGGCTCAACATGATCACGGCGGTTTTCAAATCAATTTTCTTCAATAGTTCATGTAATGAAGAATCTTTTTCACTAATTATGGTTTCCATTAGCAATGTTTTGTATTGAATTTTTGTCAAGTTAATAACACCTTGATCCATTGGCTGTAAAATCGCTGTGCAATTGGCCGGAAAATACATCACTTCGATCTCACCACAAACTAATTCTTCTTCGGGCGGATGAGACGGGGCTTGATCCAGCAAGAGTAATGCTTTGGGTGGAACATCATTTTCTTTGGCGAATTTTTTCACTTCATCGACAAAATTATCAAAGAACCACTTTTTGAAAATATCCCGCGTCATCCAAGCAGTCTTGTTGCTAGCATAATTCACCGGTAGACGAAAATTTTTAAAACAACGCGGATTCATAGATTTGCCGATCGTTAATGGTTTTATTTTGTGGCTGCCATCACCATTTGCACACAAACGAACACTGATTCGATCTTTTGAAACTTTGTTGCCTGGAGCACTATTTTCATCTTTCGAAACGTAGGTTTTATTTGGCAAAAGTTTCTAAAAGAGCCCCGTTTCATCAGCATTATATATTTGTGATGTTGCATATCCTTTTTCAGCGATTTTCGCCGTCAATTTTTCCTTGAATGGCTCAATGGCTTCTGGGTCACAAGATAATGATTCACCAGTCACAGTCAAATAGCGAAGTCCGAAGCGTTTCTTGAATCGCGAAAACCATCCATCACTTGCATTGAATTGTTCTCCATCCTTTTTTATTTCATCAAATATTTTTAATGCTTTGCTTTTCAATATCAAGCTAGAAACAGGAGCATTTCGTCGCCGCTGATTCATGAAAAACTGGTACAAACGCTTCTCGAGCTCTGGATGACTGCCAAACCGCAAAGTTTTCCGTTTATTTCCAAGTGAAAATGAATTGTATGCATTTTCTTTTAATGAACGGGATTGTTTTTTTATTCGGCAAATCGTTGCGCAATCAACTTTGTATTCGAATGCAAGATCTCGTTGTTTAACGCCTTTTTCAATTTTTTGGAGAATCTCATCTCTTTCTTTCAATGTAAGAAAATGTAGTTTCTTTTTCACTTTTCCCATGATTTTATTTGATGAAAGCAAAAAAAAAATGATTCAAACTCCGAACGATTGTTTTACTCTCAAGAACCAGCTTGAAACTAACGCGTGTTGAATGTCACAAATGATTCCATGCCATATTTTATGATATCAGCGCTACAATTTTACAGTTATTTGTAAAAATCAAAAATGACAAAGCGTGAGAACAGTGTTTTTGGTCGTAATAATTCCGAGAACCATAACTGTGCATAGCTATAAAGCTGTGTCTTCGCGCGTGATGAACGCAAATACATTGCCGTATTAAGTAAAAAATTTCTTCGAACAAGAATTCTTTTGCGCCCGAAAATTGCAATTTTTTATTGCTCTTTTCGAGTTGCCTATGAACTCAAAATCGAATTGTACTTTCCGCGAAATTGCAGTTATCGGTATTGCACTTATCGGGCTTCTACTGTAGTTCCAAATTCTAAGTCCACTTAAGCTGCCTAGCTTAAGTTAGGATAGGATAGAATTTTAAAGCAAAAAGGATTTAGAAGTTGAAAACAAAAACAAAGAAGAAAAAGAAACTTATCTCTTTGTACTGTGCACTTCTCTTAAGTTAACTGTTTTTTGATTATGAATTGAATTGCAATTTAAAATATTACAAAATTGCTAACATCGAGCGTACAAATATTTGCTTAATCGAGATTCTCTGATTTTAGGGAACGATTTAAAGTTAAAAAATGCACTATTGAATACTTTCCCAAAATCGAGTTAAGTTGTTTTTTCTTGTGGGCTCAATTATATGTATGTGTGTTTTTTTCTGGCATGACGCCCGGGAGAGGGAAACTCTCATGAGTACTGCTATACCGGCATAGCAGTATGCACGACTTGTAACCTCTCGTCTACTCGTACACCTACGTACTGAACTTCTCTCCACAATCTACCATTCTCCCTGTGGTATACGAGTGTATGTGTGTAATTGTTCTGTTTTTGGCCGTTTGCTGGTTGTTCGGCCTTGCGCCTCGTCTAACTTGTGGAGACGCTTGTTGTTGTTCCATAAAAGCAATAGCAGTGACCTTTTTAACGACGACTAAGATATCCAACAGTCTTATATTGAATGCCTTTTGTTGAAATATATCAGGGGCTTTCACCACAAACTGGAGCAGGAAGCAGGGCCGAAATCTGTCCAATACGCATTTATTATGCCAATTTATCTACTTTCAACTCTGTACGTCTTGCGGTTACAATTTATAAAGCACGAAATCTCAAAACTGTTCTAGCGAATATTTGTACATTATTTTATGCAGCTACGACGCATGAGACAGGTATTAAAGCAGTGTATCACTTTCTTGTCTCCTTTTAAAATACCCTTTAGCTATACAATCAATACACACTCACACACAGGTACATGCAATGGTAGCGCGCACTGGATTGCCCTTAATAAACACAAAGACACGAAGAAGTGGAATACCGGCACGTCGCTGCATCGTCATAAAATCTAAATTGCCTTTGAATACGGAAAACAAAACTTTTAATTTCGGCTTAATAAAATGCAATTAAATTTCTACTCCACGATGCACAAACTCACAATGACTACAACTGCAACATAACTATGAACAACAGCTGACACAAGAACAGCAGCAGAGGCTGCGATGGCAGCAAGGAGAACAAAAACTGAATGCATTAAAATGAAATGAAATTTATAATTTTTGGCACAACATGGCGTTGTCCGTAAAAGTGGCAGCATGATGCAGAGAATTGCTTGGTGCAAGTGAGGGGATTTCAATTCCGACACGAGAGCCAAAATCAGAAGTCAGACGGACAAATTCACTCAGGCGTTGCTTTAATTGGAAGAGAAGGTGAACGGGTCTAGAGGTGGGTGTATGAAGCGCCAAGTGCGCAAGTAAAATCGTTTGTGCTGCATGGCCGCTTCACGTTGCCTTATTCCATTACAATATTTTCAATTTAATGCCATCTACTCTGCTGCAAAAAAGTCAGCCAGATAGACAGCATGCGGGCAGGATATTAAAGTATCCTGTTGAGATTATAGCCCAAGGCTGGTCGTTTGCTGGTTTTATGAACGTCTATGTATATGTGTGAATGTATATCGTATTGGTAGTGAATATATCCTTTTATACTATGTGTGTGCGTGTGTGTTTGTGCATGCGTACGAATAGCTAGGTATGTGTGTGTGTGTGTATAATTGGACAAAGTGAGATGGGATTATCTAAGAACGTGCGTTTACCCGACATAACGCAACTTTATACCCGTCGGCTGCTGGGGTGCGCGCACTGATGTCATACACTACGGGTAGCGCAAAGTTTTTCTTTTAGTTTTTGGTGTTGTTTTGGTTGAATATGCGTGGATTTTAGATATGCTTTAAAGTGTTATAGTGGCGGTGCGGCGCGAGTAGTATGAAGTAGGTACTATATTAAACTACTAAATGTAATTTTCTTGCTGCTTCAAAGTCGCTATTTATAGCATCCAGAGTAGCTTATAAGGGAGAGTAATAGCAGTAGTGCCATGAGGATACGTATCACTTTCAAATTTCTCCAACTTTTAACTGCTGCTTTATTTTTTCTTCATTTTCTAGCAAATAAATATTTGAACACAATTCTCAATTAAAGAGTAAAGCATACGCCTTTCGTTATACTCATTTTATTATTATTAATTCATCACATTTTCTATTTTTACATAAAGGGTTTTCCAATAAAAGGTGCTATTCCCGTTAAAACTCAATGGTTTCGTTGCTTGTGTGGCACATAGCGCCGTCTTAGTGAAAATAATCGTTGTCCAGATCATTACCATCAAATTCCGGCCATAAAAAATCGTTAATCATCTATCGATAGCACAATCCATTCACCGTAACTGTTGCTCCAGCTATCGAAAATGGTCCAATGACTCTGCCGGACCATAAACCGCACCAAACAGTCACACGTTGAGGATAGAGAGGCTTTTCAATAATAACTCTTGGATTTTCTGAGCCCCAGATCCGACAATTTTGCTTGTTGACGAAGCCACCGAGGTGAAAATGGGCTTCATCACTAATGATGATTTTTCGATGGCATTTCATGCATTTCAACGACCCAATCAGCAAAGACACGATGTTGTTGATGATCGGCCGGCTTGAGTTCGTGTGTTAACTGGACCTTATAAGCCTTAAAACCCAAGTCTTTATGCAAAATACGGTTTAATGACGTTTATGGAATGTCTTATTCCAAAGGAGTGGATAAACCTGGGTTTTCTTCAACACTTTCGGCTACAACTACAATATTTTAGGCTCTTCTTGAGCGACGTGCACGGGTTTTGTTCTTCACATCACTAACTTATCCCAACAGCTCGAATTTTTTCACCAATTTCTATATTGCGGTCCGACAAGGTGCTTCACGATGACCCAAAAATGTTCGAGTTTTACGAACCGTCTCTGCCAAATTTTCACCATTTTTATAGTGAACTTTAATATTTTCAATGCGTGCATCGTTCCATTTTTATTAATGGCGTAGTTTCTACTTGTCAAATATCAAAAAATTACAGCTTCAGAAGTGACATCTACTGAAATAGCGGGCTATTCAAAATAACACCTGTTATTGGAAAACTCTTTAGATGTCATGGCCCTGCAAGCGATCGCCTAGCTGTGCAACTTAGCTCTGCAGCTCGAACAGCTTTTTCCAGCATCAGGTTAAAGGCCCAGTTAAAGATACCATAAGCATAACCACATAAATCTGCTTATCGAACCGGCCTATGGGCAACACTGTAATCGATTAGAGGTTGACGTGCCGTAGTCGTAAACTTAACGTACAGAACAAGGCGAATCTATTCAAGGTGATGGGCATTCCAGCAACATATACAATATATAATTGGCTCGTACACCCTTTTTGGGTGTTTGGCCGAGCTCCTCCTCGTCGTCTTGATGTTGTTCCACTAATGGAGAGACTAACAGTTTTAAGCCGACTCCGAACGGCAGATATTTTCTTTATTATGAGGAGCTTTTTCATGGCAGAAATACACTCGGAGGTTTGCCATTGCCTGCCGAGGGGCGACCGCTATTAGAAAAATGTTTTTTCTTAATTTTGGTGTTTCACCAAGATTCGAACCTACGTTCTCTCTGTGAACTCCGAATGGTAATCACGCACCAACCCATTCGGCTACGGCGGCCGACATTTTTTAAATTAGAACTGAAAGAGAAAGAAATGAATGACAAATAGATAAAATTAGTTTGTCGCGCATTCACAAAACAACATTCCGTCATTCCGTTTTACTGACATTTTTAAATTAAAGGCGAATGGAAGAAATGGCAATCAACAGCTTTTATCACACCACCTTCTATAGATTAGTATAGACCAATTGAATTTTGGTTTTTCGCCGTAACCATAAACAGCCGATTGTTGATTCGCTGCATTGTGGCATATAATGCCATTGGCAACCCTGGTGTTGCGATCTGGCAACTGACAGCTGTATCGCAAAGTTTGACATTTTTTGACTTTTACGTACTCAGAACGTTTTAAAATACCAGCGCTATTTGTGTTGTTTACAGTAACTTAAAAGATTCATCTCGGTCCAAAAATGGAATTAAATCGTGAACATTTTCGTGCGATTATTTTTTACAACTTTCGACGTGGATTAACTCAACAACATTGCATGGATGAACCTAATTCATTTTTTGACGATGAAGCTCCATCAAGGACCAGTGTTTATCGATGGTATGGTGAATTCAATCGTGGTCGTAGTTCACTCCAAGACGAATTTCGTGAAGGTCGTGCAAAATCAGTTGTTGTTCCGAAAACCATTGATGCTGTGCGCGAACTGATATTGCAAGATCGTCATGTGACCTATCGTGAGATTGAGACAATCTTAAGCATTAGTGGGACCAGCATACATTCAATATTGCATAAACATTTGACTGTCAGAAAAATTTGTTCGCGTTGGATCCCACACAATTTGTCAGTCGCTCAAAAAAAGGCTCGTGTCGATTGGTCGAAGGAAATGCTCAAAAAATACGATCGCGGAGCTTCGAAACACGTCTATGACATCGTGACAGGTGATGAATCATGGATTTATGCGTATGAGCCCGAAAGTAAACAGCAGCCGACTGTATGGGTGTTTCAAGATGAGCCAAATCCAACAAAAGTTTTTCGCGCAGGAAGCACTTCCAAGCAAATGGTCGCCTGTTTTTTCGGAAAAACTGGACATGTCGCAACCGTACCACTATAACAACGCAGAACAGTAAATTCTGAGTGGTACACAACTATTTGTTTGCCAGTTGTCTTCCAAGAAATTAGGAAAACCAATCGCCAAAGACGGATCACTCTTCACCAGGACAATGCGAGTTCTTACACATCGGCTCAAACAACTACATTTTTGAGCACCCAAAACATCGAATTAATGGGTCATCCGCCGTATAGTCCTGACTTGGCACCGAATGACTTCTTTTTATTCCCGTACGTAAAAAACAAACTGAGAGGTCAACGTTTTTCGACACCTGAAGAAGCGGTTGCGGCATTCAGAATGCATGTTTTGGAGGTACCTCATTCAGAGTGGCAAAAGTGCTTCGACAATTGGTTCAAACGCATGCAAAAGTGTATAGATCTTCATGGAGAATATTTTGAAAAACAGTAAAGTGATTTTCGATGATTAAAATTTGTTTTTGTTCGCTAATCCCGACATAATCCCCTCGTATTAGTATGGGGAAAAAGAAATCAATTGGTTTTCAGTAAAATATTTGCGAAAATGGTTTAAAACTGTTTTATGGTCAATCTTTAGCTTCTGAGCGATGTTACGACTAGAACATGCCAATATGGTTAAGACTACGGTTAAGGTTATAGATGTATGTTAGGTTAGGTTAGCCAGGATGATTAACTGAAGTATGAAACTGGTGGTCTTAAAGCCCCTTGTGATACCTGCATTTTATTTCCATCGCCTAGCTAAGTTGCTTAAGCCACTTAGATCTTTTCAAGAAGGTAACTAGCCCCTCCAGTGAGATATTTTACAAATTTTCCCAATTTTCAAAGAATTATTAGCCAAGATATTTGGCACGGCTTCTTTGGAGTACAGGATATTCACAGAGGAGATGTTGCACCGACTCAATTTCTTCTTCAAAACTCCTGCAGAAGTCATTGTGAGATATAGTACACCCATTATATTGGCTAGGTCTCAAGGACCCGTTATAACAACTGTGAGGCCACTGGTATTCGATCTGTTGAATCCTAGCAGACTTTGTGTTCTTTTAAGATTCAGTTTTGGCCAGAGCGCTTTGGAGACGCTGCAGTGGATAGCTCATTTAGATGAAAGCTTATGCCCTGCACCACTCGCCGAAAATCAAACTCAGAGCCTTTCCTTGCCCACTCATCCGCTCTCTCATTTTCCTCCACTCCAGAGTGGCCGAGGGCCCAACGAAGTGTGTTGTTGTGTTGTTGCATAAGCGCGAGTGGCCTTCTGCATTCTTTAACACTTCTTGAATTGATGCAGGGTGAGGTCAGTGTCTTCATCGCTACTGGATTATCAACAAAAATGATAAGGTTTCCCGGAGATAAGTCCATTTAACTATAGCGTAGATCTCACCTTGGAAGACGCTACACCGCTTTGGGAGTCTAAAGAAGCAGTTTAGAGATAATTGTTCCGCGTACACTCCCGATCCAATGCCATTGTCTATGCAGGCTAAACAAAGCAAGGGTAGCTTTCGGGCGAATGCATATAGTAAGAGCTAGTTCGCTAATCTCCAGGCGCTCTAAACTGCAAATATTCAGCTCATGTGTGAACAATACAGTGTTGTACGGAAGTGAAACATGGCTGATCTCTAAAACCGTCACACAGAGGCATCAATCTTTCGTCAATGAATGCCCAACACATCATCTATAGAATATTCTGGCCGAACACCAGCAGCAACGACGCGCTGGTGAGTTCAACAGACAAGGAACCCATCCTTCGGCAAATCAAACGCAGATAGAGGCGATGGATATGTCACCCGCTTAGAAAACCACCAGAGAGCATCATGAGAATGGCACTGAACTGGAAGCCGCATGAAAGCCGAGGTCGAGGTCGGCCAAAGAAACTTGGAGAAGGCCGATGTTGCGCGCGCTAGCAGATGCCGGAGACGGTGCGGAAAAAAAAATTTTAATTAAAAAAAAAAATTTTTAAGTTTAAAAAAATTGAAAAATAAAGAGTTTTAAAAAATTTTCAAAAATTAAAGTTTTAAAAATTACAAAAAACTTAAAAAAAGTTTAAATTTTTTTTTTAATTTTAAAAATCAAAAAAAACTTAAAAAACAATTTAAATGTTAAAAAAAATTTGTTTAATTAAAAATAAGTTAATAAAAAATGTGTACATATTAATTCATTAAAAAAGTTTTAAAATAAATAGGATTATCGTTAGGCTTTTTCAAATATTCTCCTGTTGACAAATCCACATGCAGTCCCAAAGTTAAGCATTAATCGCTTAAAATTTAATAAAACAAACATTTGCGACTCTGTGTCAGACTAGCTGCATTTATTAATTACAACAATTAAAATTTTGCAAGCACAATATGGCGCCGTTAATAAGATTAAAAAGCGAAGCAAGCGCAGAAAGGGCAGAAAGTAGTGAGGTCATTATAAATCCATACAAAAATGTTGTCACAGTTCGCCAATGCCGAAGTTAAAACTCGACACCAAACACACACTTCCATCGTTAGTTGTTTTTGTTTCACTGAAATATCTGTATGTGCGTATATTCTGAGCTGATGCAGACAATTCTTTAGAGAGCAGATGACACGTCCGCATACATGCATACTTACGTATAATACATACACACGCACTGGCAAGTTGCCTGAGAAACAAACAGCAGGGAGGATGCACACGACCACGATAATAGGCGAGGGTAGGAAGGCAAGTGTATTAAATTATAATTATTTGTGCATGACAAGAGGGCATGACGCATTGAAACATGCCTAATGACACATTTGCCACACTAAGCCCATTTAAGTCACGCACACACGCATACGCGCACATACAGAGAACCATAAACAGTAGCAGAACTAACCGAGAACCCTCTTCGCCAGAAACAGAAACAATCAGGAAGTCAGAATTATGAAATTATAATGCAAGCTGCCTACGATTCACCAACCACCTTAGAGAGTAGCAAATAAAATAAAACCATAATTTCACTTGAATTCAACGTTACTTATGATTTGGCAGCACGGAATTACTTTTGATTTGACAAAAAATGTCTGTGCTTTTCAAAGCATTCCGCCTGACACTATGCAAAATATATAATAATAAAAAAATCCCGCATCTTATTCTGGGAAGCACTGAGCTCAGTATGTCGCTAGCTAAGCGGCTAAAAAGAAAGTCGCTCGAACAACGCTAAAGTGTTGTTAGGTTAGGTTATAATGGTTGCCCAGAAAGTGGGCCTACTTGGAAAAAGAATTTGTTACCATTGCAAGGGAAAAGAGGATATAGGAAATCGACTTAAAGAAAGGTGAGAGAGGAGAGGGTGGGGAGAAGGAGGAGAAGGTTCAGTATTTGTGGACTACGAACGTTGACTAATTTGCGATTATGTTAGCCGCTTTATGCTGCTGATGGAGTTCGTCACATTCCCGATATCGAGACCTGCTATATCAGCAGGCATAGGAAAGAAGTGAGAACAAAGATATTTAAATTAAAATAAAATAAAAACATAAGATTTTTCCACCTCATCCTTCATATAGCTGACGAAAAACGCACTCGAAGTAATTCCAAGTCTCACGGCACGCATACCTCGCGCGGATAGTGCCCCGTGAGGACACCCACGAAGTTTGAGAGCTGGTGTTTAGTCATTCTCAGAATATCGCTCGAACGCCTCCGATCCACATGTGGCCAGAAATATTTCGCAACCTTACAAGTTTATGTTCTGACCCAGCGCTCGCTGAGTTGACGCGAAGCCTATCCTTCCAGGAGTAGAGCGCAAGTTGTCAAGAGGATTCCGCTCTTCTCCTTTCACGGGAAATGTACCTCACAGGTCCCTTGTCTGGCCAGCTCGTCCGCTTCGCAGTTTCGCCTAAACTGTTGTTGCTTTCACGTAAGAAACTTTTTTTTTGTTGCTTTCACGTAGAAATCGAGGAGAAAAAGTTATAAATTTTCTGGCCATTTTTTTCTGATTGTAAAGGCATCTATTTAGAAATCGCCTACTTAGAAATGTTTAGCGTTGACCCAATTCTAACAGAACTTTTTCAACCTTTCAGCACTTTACTATTTTTCCAACTCTTCTTGTGAAGTTTGACTTATCCATGTCTTTTTTGTCTAACTTCCTAAATTTCCACCATTCGGGCATTTACAAGCCAATTCTAAATTGAGGTCTTGCCACTTGCATAGAAAAATTCAAGAATTTGACCTTAACAGCGAAGGCCAGTGAATCACCGGTGAGCGTAGAAAAAACACAGCTCTAGTGACTATGAAAATGATCTAGCAATGGATAGCACGGCAGCGCTTACTATTGCAGCTCTTTTCCTACTATTTATTTATCAACCGATTGCTAGGGGCTCGTGTCACATATCCATTCCATGCTCGTCTTCTAGCTCTTACGAATTTGACAATGTCGGTCTCTATCTGTGTTTGGGTTCTTATCTCCTCGTTTCTTCTGCGGTCTAGTTTTCCGCAGCTATGGCCCTAAGGGCATGTATTTCGGTAGTCCGCAGCAATCGTTTCGTTTTCATGTTTTCTGCTCCATAAGTTCATATCGGCCTTACAATTGTTTCGTAGATTCGTGTTTTACTTCCCGTGTTCTTGTACTTGTATTTCCAAACGATTTCTCGCAGACATTCTGATATCCGTGTACCGTTTGCGCATCTCTCTCGCACCTCTGTGATTATTTCTCGATGCATCTACGAGGCGTGTCCAAAAAGTATCGCGAATTTTGTGTTTTTTCAAAAAGTATTTATTTATTCATTAATATCTATTTGGTCCCCTTCAAAGTAATCCCCATGAGGTGTTATGCACTTGTGCCAACGTTTCTTCCAATCTTCGAAGCACTTCAAAAACATTTTTTTTATCTTGTTCAGCTCCTCCTCCCTCCTCCTCGATGCCGTCTTTATCTCGCCAATCGTAGCGTAGCATCGGCCTTTTATGGGCCTCTTCCATTTCGGGAACAAGAAAAAGTCACAGGGGGCCAGATCTGGGAAATACGAGTACGGTGGCTTATTTTCTCTTTTTGGTATGTTGACCTTGGAGGTGGAATCTTCTAAAGATACATATGGACCGATTCATACGTATGCCCGATTCACATGCGATATTCCCCGGCTCTTTTGATTTGAGTTTCGTAGTGCCTGCGGACTAAACCACCCCATCGCCTCGCTGTTCTGCTTTTTCCCCTCGGTATTACTAGTTAAGATATTCCTTCAAGGAGGCAGGATGTGTTTATTCACTCATTTGTCTGCGTTCGTTGACATCATGTCTCAGCCTTCGCATAATTTTTGAGGCTACGTTACAACCATAGTTCCACGTTTCTTCAGATTCTAGCATATATTGTACTAGGCTAGTAGCTGTCATGCTCTCACCGATATTTGAGCGCCACATGCTTCGTTCTCCATCAAATCTAAAGCACTCCAACAGGGCATGCTCAGGCGTTTCATGTTTTTCTTGGCAATATAGGTAAAATGGGGAGTCTGTGTGCTTGTATTTGTACAAATACTGCCTGAAACAGTCATACCCAGTTAAAAACTGTGTCAGCATGAAGGTAACGTTTCCATATGTCCTCCGGATCCATTTTTGTAATTCGGGGATCATAGTGAAAGTGGTTCTTCCCTTCCCACTATCGTTCCATTTGGTCTGCCAGTTTTGCAGAGCGGTATCATCGATCCTCTGTAGGCCGTCCCTCGGAGAGGCTTTGTCACCAAATACCCGCGCGTTTTTTTTCATGCTGGTATTTTTGTTTCATGCATTTTACCTTTATATCGAGGGTGATTCTGCCTGCTATTACCCCTGCTGCTTCGTCAGATATGGTTATATGGCCTCTAATGATTCTGGCATTGCATAATCTGTACACCCGTTTAGCCGGTCTCAACTAGCTGGGATATTGCCCTACGTCGCCCCACACTTCCACAGCGTAAAACAAGATCGAGTTGCTAACAATGCTCTCATTTGTTGCCTTGGTCCACCCACATTGGGCATCAGTCGCGATGAAGCCGCGCAGGATTTTGCAGCTTTGGAGCTTGCGTATTCCAGATGCTTTTTAAAATTGAGCCTTCTGTCGATCATTATCCCTAAATATTTTATGGTATCTGTTGATGTTACAGTGGCTGTGGCATCATTAGTGCATTGTTTTTGGCCAAAAAGTCGCGCACAAGCAACGATGTGTGAGCAGGGGCGTTATCGTGATACAAGAGCCAATTTTTGTTCTTCCACAAATCCGGGCGTTTCTGGCGGATTGCTTCGCGCAAATTGCGCATAACTTGCAGGTAATATTCCTTATTGACCGTTTTACCCTGTGGCAAGAACTCATGATGCACAACGCCCCTGCAATCGAAGAAAACGGTGAGCAAAACTTTTACATTCGACCGAACTTGATGCGCTTTTTTCGGTCTTGGTTCGTGCGGCAGCTTCCATTGAGATGGTTGAGCTTTGGTTTTAACGTCATAACCATAAACGCATGATGCGTCACCAGTTATGGCCGTCTGGAGCAAATTTGGGTCGTCGCGGACAGAGTCCAACATCTCATTAGCAATGTTCATGCGATGCTGCTTTTGGTCGAAATTGAACAGTTTTGGTACGAATTTTGCGGCGACCCGTCTCATGCCCAAAATCATTGAGAAACAAATCGAATGGCACGAGCCAATCGATATGTCTAGGTCTTCAGCAACTTCTCTAATGGTGATTCGACGGTTGGCCAATACCATTTTCTTCACTTCATCAATTTTGTTGTCTGTTGTTTAAATGCTCGGGCGTCCGGCACGCTTTTCGTCGTTCACATCTTCTCGGTCTTCTGAGAACATTTTGTACCACCGATAAACGTTGATTTGGTCCAAAGTATCATAGCTTCTCCGTCTGACACCGCACTGAGTCAACAGTCAGAATGCATCCGCGCACTTAATTTCGGTTTTCACAAAAAATTTGCTACAGGTTCTTTGATCCATTTTTTTGAATAGGTAAAAATCGAAGACGAGCCGAAACACGTGCAAGCAAAGCAGCTGTCAACAATTAACTGCACCTTCAAAATGGCCGAACTCGTCGGCATGAGTGAGAGACATGAGCACCAACATATCGCCACAAAAAAAAGAAATTGGAATATACGTAACCCGAGAAAATTTAAAAATCGCAATACTTTTTGAACACACCTCGTACACACGAATATTTCACTGCTATTATTTCGAACACAGTTGTACGTGCACGAAGTCACTGAAAGCGCACCGCACACATTCAACAGCCCCTAAAGTTAAAAAATGTAAGCATGAAATTCAAACTTTGATGTCGATCAAAAAAAAAGAAACAACAACTATCGAGAGGCGATTATGGGATTATGAGAAAAAGAAATTAAAATCATAGTTGGAAAAAATTACCGTGTAATCCGAGCCAAAGTCAGCAAGCGGTAAGCGCACAGCAAATGCAGGTACCTGCATGTGCGTTTGTATATTGCGAAGTATGCAACCCAACAAAACGTATCTGTGCGCAAGTATGTGCGCTGTACGTTCGCTGCAGTGAAAGGAGAAACTAGGCAACGACATGCGACATGCATACTAGTTGGACAGTAGGTAATATTATACTAGTTGCAAAGTACCTTATTCAAATATACTTTTTATACGAATGTTTCAGCCTTTAAGAATGTAGGTGGGTAGGTAATAAGTGTTAAATTAGTTTTAATAAATTTTTTAATAATTTTTATTTAATAACTTCTACTTGGGCACGATTTCATTTAGGTACATTTTCAAACATGTTTAATTGTCCCAGATAAAATCATAATAAGTCAAGCACTACATTTGAAAATGTTTATTTAAAACTCGTGAAATGTTTTCTTGAAATTTTTGAAATTTGAATTGGTCGAGCCAAGGAGCACCAAGAGATTTGGTGGATCCTAAAACACTCAGGCTAAAAAGCCCATTGTATTTAGAGCTCCGGAAAGAGGGTAGATAGTTAAGGAGGAAAGGAGAAAAGTATCAGAGAAGGAGATAGGAAAGAATAGAGACAGAGACAAAGGTAGAGTTAGTCCTGTGAGAATTTTCCAGATTCTTTCGTAAATCTGTAAATATCCTCCAGTTTTAGTGAACCAATATTACTTATTCTCAAGACATCGGAACCCAAAACTCGTAGCCTCGCTCTAGCAAAGGCAGGACACCCACAGAGAAAGTGCTCGGTGCTATCCGCCTCCTCCAAATAGGACAGCCACATTCGCTCCTCAATGATTCCAATGGTGTTCATATGCTGACCCCATGGGTTGTGTCCTGTAATAATACCAATGATCAACCGAATTTCCTTCCAAATTTTAGTATAAAGTTTGGCAGTTTTCTGTTCGGACTTGTCACAAAATACTTTGCAGTTCTGCGGCGTTCTAGACCAGACCATCGCTCTTTATGTACATTTCATATAAAGGGTGGTTAAATTTCAAGGGCCGATGTTGAATGTGAACCACACCTAAACGTCAAGCCTTTTTCTGCATTTCATTTGACATTTTTCAATTTCAGACTAATTCAATTTGAATCTTGGAAAGATACACAATCAAGCAACGCGTTAAAGTTATTCAGGCTTATTATGAAAACGGACGTTCAAATCAAAATGCATATCGCGCGCTTCGTGATTTTTTCGGTCCATTTAATCGTCCAAATGTGCGTACAATCGCAAAAATTGTACAAAAGTTTGGGCAAACCGGGTCTGTACGTCTCGACCATTTCAAGCGTCGTCAATGGTCAGAATGATGGCAGGAAATGGGAACAGTGAATGACCAATTTTCGAAGAAAATCATCTTCAGTGCTGAGGCACATTTTCACCTCAGTGGACTCGTCAATAAGCAAAATTGCCACATTTGGGCTAATGATAATCCAAGAGCGATTGTCGAAAAACCAACGCATCCACAAAGAGTGACTGTTTGGTGCGGTTTATGGGCCGGCGGCATCATTGGGCCGTATTTTTTCCAAAATGAGGCCGGTCAGGCAGTTACTGTGAATAGTGTTCGCTATCGTGTGATGATAACGAACTTTTTATGGCCCGAATTGGAAGATATGGATGTGGACGATATGTGATTTCAACAGGACGCTGCCACTTGTCACACAGCAAACGAAACAATGGCTCTTCTGCGCGAAAAATTTGATGGCCGAATAATCTCACGCCGCGGCGATGTCAACTGGCCGCCAAGATCATGTGAATTGACACCGTTGGACTTCTTTCTTTGGGGTTATTTGAAAGAAAAGGTGTACGTCGATAAGCCAGCAACAATTCAAGAGCTGAAGGATGAGATAATTCAGCACATTAACGGCATAGAACTTCAATTATGCCTCAGCGTCATCGAAAATTTGGACCATCGGATGGCGGTGTGCCGCCCAGGCCACGGCAGCCATTTGGCCAATATTTTATTCCATACGTAATTGAGCCATACCAATATTATCATAATAAAGAAAAATTACAATAATTTCTCAAAAAAATTGTATTTTATTTAAAATCAACACCGGCCGTTGAAACTTATCCACCCTTTATAATCGCTGATATGTACAAATATTTGTGTTAAAAATACCAACAGCTAACATTGAAAAAGGTACCATAGAGTCTCAGCAATAAGATGGTGCACAACTAATACGTTTCGCTACAGGGTACATCCTATATGTACATATGTATGTATGTATGCATGTTGGCATGTATGTTTGAATAGGGCCATTGTAAGTTGAAACTTTGATTGAATGTTGGAACCGCTTTTGATTTTAGTAATCAAATATGCGCGTTAAGATATCCTTACATACATACATATGTACATACATACGTGCATACGAGTGAATATCGATATGCACACATTCACACATACATATGGAGTGCTCGTATATGGGAACGACATAGCACACTCCTCACTTATTTGCTTTATCTTCTCAGCTTAATATTGATCATATACAAAAGTGTGTTGAATATAACTGTAGCCCAGACACACACCTTCATAATTTATGGCTGATTCTTTATTTATGCATAAATTATTCTCAGTTGTAGTTGTTATTGTATTTTCAATTGTAGTAATTTCCCCATGTAAAATCTCAATTAATTGTTGTCAGCTCTAAGTATTATCAGGGGGAAACTCATTCCACCATCATAAAAGTGTCATTGTATCTCGTTGTTTTTATTGTACGTAGAGCTATTTGATGAACAATAGGAGTTTATGGGAAGACGGACGTGAAAGTTTCCTCATGATTAATTATTTAAGAAGCTTTATTTCGTGAGCGGTTATCTAAAATATAAATCACTAACAAATTATTAAAATATAATCGTTAATATAATAAAAGTAAACTCAATTACTCACCTTTCCTGGAGAGTAAAAATTTAGAAATAACACTTAGGGACGCACCTTGATTTGTTTGAAGTAATTTGTAGAAAATCCACAATCGACCAGATATTCACAATACGTCAAGTCTTGGCACCCAGCGGGGAGGTTTATAGCCTTTAAGTAATTTATAGCTAAAATTGTGTAAACTAGCGTAAGGTGATGGTACCAGACACCACAAAATAGAACGAAGTGCGTATCCAGGTAGAATTGTTACAGTAATGTTGACTAAATGGTTTTCCAATAACGGTTGTTATTTTGAATAGCCCGCTATTCCGATAGATGTCACTTTTGAAGCTGTCATTTTATGATATTTGACAAGTAGAAACTACGCCATTAATGAAAATTGAACAATACACGCATTGAAAATATTAAAATCTATCTATATATATAAAAATGAAATGATGTTCGTTTGTACGCATTTTTTTGGGCCGATACGAGGCCAATTTTATTTGTTCTTTTTTCATATTATAGGGATCCACTAGGGAAAGGTTTTTAGCAAAAAAAAAATTTGTTTTTAAATATTTTCTTCATATAAAAAAAAGAAAAAATCAAAATATTGTACAAATTGTGTTTTATGTGTACAACTTTTTTTGAATAAATATACGAATTTTTCGTTATTGTGAAACGATTTGTGTCGTGTTTCTAAGTTGAAAGTTTTTCGACGGAGAGTAAACATAAACACAGAGGTTTGTACGCTCTTTATGAAGAGAAATGCATTAGTACACATACTATACACGAACGTCGAACTACTGATTTGTGTTTTGTGTGCAGTTCATTTGTGAGAGAAACAAGTGTGTTGACCAAGGATAATAGATTCACCAAGGTTTGCCAGACAAGAAAACAGTTATTCGCCTCTCAGAGAATTTGACAGAAGTTGTTTTTGGGTTTACGTCAAACGAGATATACATTTTGTAAGAACAAAGGAAATGTTCAAACGGTTTGTTTACGAATTGCGGGTACATTACTGTAAGGGGGTCGCACAGCACATTCTGCATTAAAGTTGCCTTTGAATATGCAGGTAAATGAAACACCAACATGTAATATTTCGAAAACATCTGGAATGGCAAAAGTTCTTAAAGTATGTAAGCTCATCGTTTGGGGCAAGTGTACTATGGCACACAAGAAACCATTGGAAGCACTTGATAGAACTTTGAAAGATCTACGAGGAAGCCAAACAGTCTTTGGAGGTGCCATGATTTTATTGGCTGGAGATTTCAGGCAAACCTTACCTGTGATCCCTGACGATCCGTCAGCAGCTGAATTTTCACACCAATTACTGAAAATCGGAAATGGCCAAATGTCTGTTGATCCAACAGGAATGATTACATTGCCTAACAATTTCTGCACTTTTGCACAGTCTAAAGAGGCATTGATACAGAGTGTATTTCCAATCATAGTTCAACATTACAAAAACCATGATTGGCTCAGCGAAAGAGCAATTTTAGCTGGGAAAAATAAGGACGTCAATGATGTAAGTGCAGCTATTTTGGATCAAATACCTGGTGACATAGTTGCATATAAGTAAGTCAATGGACACTATTACTGATCAAGATGATGTCGTAAATTATCCAACTGAATTCTTAAACTCACTCGATTTGCCAGGCCTACCACCTCATAATTTACGATTAAAAATTGGAGAAGAAGCTAATGGGTAACGTTATCGAAGCAACAATTTTGAAAGGGAAGTATAAAGGAGAAGACGTTTTGATACCCAGAATTCCACTGATTCCGACGGATTTACCATTCGATTTCAAACGTTTGCAGTTCCCTATTCGCCTTGCCTTCGCTATAACAAATAATAAGGCGCAGGGACAGTCTCTACAAATGTGCGGTATTAATTTAGAATACCCAATTTTTTTCTCATGGACGATTGTATGTACATATGTAGCTTCCTCACGAGTAGGCAAACCATCGTCATTATTCATTTACTCGAAAGATGGAAAAACCAAAAACGTTGTCTACCAAAAAGTATTACAATAAAGTTCGAATGAAATTGTATCAAAGAATTTGCTTTGTTTCGTATTAATTTTATTTTCTTTCAGCAAATCATTGAATTTATCGCCTAGCGAAGCGGGCGAGGGTACGCTAGTTCATTATAAAAATGGTGAAAATTTGGCAGAGATGGTTCGTAAAACTCGAGCATTTTTAGGTCATCGTAAAGCACCTTGTCGGACCGCAATACAGAAATTGGTGAAAAAATTTGAGCTGTTGGGACAAGTTAGTGATGTGAAGAACAAAACCCGTGAACGTCGCTCAAGAGCAGCCAAAAATATTGTTGTTGTAGCCGAACGTGTTGAAGAAAACCCAGGTTTGTCCATTCCTCGTCGTTCTTTGGAATTAGGCATTCCACAAACGTCATAACACCCGTATTTTGCATAAAGATTGGGGTCTTAAGGCTTATAAAGTCCAGTTAACACAAGAACTCAAGCCGGCTGAACCCCAATAACGTAGTGTCTTTGCTGATTGGATCATTAAAATGCATGAAAATGATCCAGAATTCCATCGAAAAATCATCTTGAGTGATGAGGCCCATTTCCACCTCGTTGGCTTCGTCAACAAGCAAAATTGTCGGATCTGGGGATCAGAAAATCCAAGAATTATTGTTGAAAAGTCTCTCTCGTTTGAGTCCTCAACGTTTGGTGCGGTTTATGGTCCGGCGGAGTCATTGGACCTTACTTTTTCGAAAATGAAGCTGGAGCAACAGTTACGGTGAATGGATTGCGCTATCGAGGGATGATTAACGATTTTTTATGGCCGGAATTGGATGGTATTGATCTGGACAATGTTTATTTTCAACAAGACGGCGCTACGTGCCACACAAGCAACGGAACCATTGACCTTTTACGGGAATAACACCTCTTATTGGGAAAACTCTTTATTAGGCTGTTTGGATATTTGGGGAATTTTCACGAAGAATCCCTTGGTGCGTAGGCGGCCTTTGGCCGCTTTTTAAAAAAATAACCACCGTAACTTAAAACGTCATATGTATGTGTGCAGATATTGAAAAACTAGATGCCCAAGAAGCATCACAGGACTGAGATTTTGGCTAAACTTTACGATATATTTGGATGGGGGACGGAGGGGGAGAGAGCGAGCCACCGCCCACCACGCCCAATACATAGAGCAAGGTCACACCATTATAACAATGAAAGTCCCAACCTCCTAGGGGCACTATCGAACACCCAGGAAAAGCTTAAAAATTAGGTTTTATTATTATTATTGATTGGCTGTTTGTGCACTGCGACCTGAAGAGATCTATTGTGCAGCCATGTAGCCTACTACTGTAGGTTTAATTTCTAGCAGGAGGCTTGGATCTATAGCCCCATTTCCCAGGTAATTTAGTCATGATCTGCTGTTTCTTGTGCCTCTTTGCAGAATCTACAGGGATCGTTTTCTATCACAGCTATCTTTTTCATGTGATAATTAAGTTTACAGTGCCCGGTTAGTGGTTCAGTGTAAAGTTTTATGTCCTTTCCGCTTAGGTTAAGGATTGCTTCTGCCTTTATCCGTTCTGGATCTATGAGTCTTTCGATTGCCGCATCCCCTATTGGGCTCTCGAGTAATCGATAAGGCCTCGTTGATCCTACTCACGCAGAACTACACTTTTGAACTGTTATTTACCCCGCAGAAAAGTTCAGAGCCCTATATTTACATACGGGGAATGCTCCTGAAGTGACAGTCCTTGGCCGGATATAAAACCGCGTCGTTTCAGTAACGCGTCGTGGAAACGTTTCATTGAATATTTCATTGCTTCTCCACGCTGCGCGGTCACTAATGACCACTTTGAATTTCTTAGAGAAGTCCATTCCTTCCCATCTTGTCGTGAACTGTCAGGCACGGAGAGTGCAGGATTGAACCCAGAATCCTTACATGTCCTGTAAGATTGCCTTCTTTGAGATGGAATAGATTAGGAAGCCTTAGAGCTGCACTGATTGCCGTCCCTTTGGCTACAAGATATAGTGGAATGAGTCCAGTGACCATTCCTAAAGCCGCTGTGGGGCAGGTTCGCAGTGCTCCCATTGCGCTCAGATAGACTATTCTGTTTACCCTCTTAAGTGTTATCTGAGTCTTAGTTAGGTCTACTTTTGGCCACCATATCAGAGAGGCATAGGTGATCATTGGCACTATTATTGTGGATTGTTAATTTAATCGAGCATAAAGATAACGAGCGGGGAAATTGCGAATAGAAGAGGCCTAGATTCGTCTTGAGTGTTTGCTTAACTGAAAATATCAAATATAGCTGAACAAGTCACCCAAAAGTGTGGCCAAATACATTTTACATAAGCAGCACTGGTAAATTAGCAAGGCCGCAAACCAATGGCAGCGACTAATAGGGCTGTGACAATGGTTACTTTGCGTCCGTTGCGGCAAAGCATTTGACTAAAGTGACAGGTAAAACGGACCGTGGTGTCGCAATGAAAGTATTGCCGCATATAAACAAAAAAAAGATGTTATTGTCGTGACAGCAAATTTTATATTTCGTTGTGTGTAAACAGATTTTTGTTGTAAATTGTAAAATTAACACTTATTGAAGCGAAAGAATGTTTTAATAGAATTTATGGTAGTCGTGGACGTTGGGTGCGACTATAACTTCGGGGACCGGGACGAAAATTCGTTATTCAAGACAATTTGGATAAGCCTAGCCTTTCCTCTACTCTTTCAAGCTTTTATCAAAAATTGACTCAATTCATTTAAATTCCGTTTAATTTCTGCATTTAATATGGTAGAATAAAAAACACTTTCGTTTTCGCCGCACGTGCAGTGCGGCAAAAGTAGAAATTTGTCAGTTTTTATGCGTTCCGGCATGGAGTACGGCACGTAAGTGGCTGTCAGTCACATTTGAGGTAGTAACGGACGGAACGGATCCATTGTGACGGGTCTGTAATGTCAGGGTGATCCCTCAAAATGCAGTAAAGGTATTTAATTTTTTTTTTTTACACAGGACATAATAGAATAGAAGAAGAATAATAAGATTAAACAAACACAAACCAAACAAAACGAAATTAAAATAATAAAGTTACGCAAAAAATTAATACAAAATAAAAAATATTCAAAACTGATTTTCAAAAATTTATATTTTTTTAAACATATATTGAAAAAATGTAACAATTCACATCCAGAACTATAATCGATTTTAATTAAAAATTTAAAAAAAGAAGACATCAACTGTGCGTATATCAAACTAGCCGGCACAATTTATACTAGCCGCCTTCGGTTCTCCATGCCTTAGCGAGTGTCGAGTAGGTGAAGTACCTAGTATAAATAAACATATAAGCACTTTGTTTGAAAACACTTAATGAGTATTTGCATTAAAACTTGCCTAATATCAGAAAATGGAGATGCCGGCTTTGAATATTATGAGTCATATAAATTTCGTGAAGTGTAAGCACACTCGCTGGTGGCGAATATTGTTGGATAATCTCGTTGGTGTTTTCTCATGCAAATTTTTTGTCAAGCACGTAGAGCCCAAACTTAGCGAGCAGAGAAGTGGCAAATCGAGGGTGTCTATTATTATACTATGGAAAATCCTAGAACGTCAAGGGGAATTGAATACAGATACTGGATGTCTTCCTAAAAGCAATATTTTATTTTTCGCGATTTTGACGAGTCCGAATTTTGGGCATTTTAATAATGTAAAACAAACAAGCAAAAGGAAGAGAAATTACATGTTTATGAAAATTCAATGAATGGCTTGGAAATATTGTGACATTTAAGAAAAATAAACTAATACCACTAAATACCACAAGGCAAATTGTTGATTTGAGGCAAATTGAGGATGGTTCCATGTGTAGAAGTCCACGCAAGTGGGGAAAGTTACTGATCGCCATTCACTTGGGAGTGGCCAGGACGATTCTTCTACATATGGTTCAAGCAGCTCACAACGTCCGGGATTAGCCCACGTATCCTCTGGTTAGCTTCCGAACACCCGTTCGGGAGTGAGCTAAAGTGAGAAGGCGAAGCATCCCAGCATAGCTGGTTGTGCGCTGGGTTTGGGACCCGCCACTTAAAAAGCCCCCCCAATGAAAACAGCAACAAAGCCTCGGATGAGAACTTCCAACACTGATGACGACCCCTGCAAACGAAATAAGGAATACGATTTGAGGGCATGCACCTGGAATGTCCGGTCCCTTAATGGGGAAGGTGCCTCTGCCCGGCTGGTTGATGTCCTCGTGAGAGTAAAGGCTGACATCACTGCCATCCAAGAGATGCGATGGACGGGGCAAGGTAAGAAAAACCTAGGACCTTGCGACGTCTACTACAGCTGCCATGTAAAGGAGCGCAAATTCGGTGTCGGATTTGTTGTGGGAGAGAGACTTCGTCGCCAAGTACTGTCGTTCACTCCGGTGGACGAGCGTCTCGCAATAATCCGCATCAAAGTGCGATTTTTCAACATCTCGCTAATTTGCGCCCACGCCCCGACGGAAGAGAAGGACGATGGGACCAAGGATTCTTTCTATGAGCGCTTGGAACGTTCCTATGAGCGCTGCCCCCGCCACGACATAAAAATCGTGCTTGGCGACTTCAACGCCAGGGTGGGCAAGGAGGGAATTTTTGGTCCCACAGTCGGAAAATTCAGCCTGCACAACGAAACATCCGGCAACGGACAGAGGCTGATCGACTTCGCCGGGGCCCGAAACATGGTAGTCTGCAGCACCAGATTCCAGCATAAAAAGATACACCAAGCTACCTGGCTGTCCCCTGATCGAAAAACGCGAAACCAGATCGATCATGTTGTGATAGATGGAAGACACGCTTCTAGTGTATTAGATGTACGTACGATCCGAGGACCCAACATCGACTCGGATCATTACCTTGTTGCAGCCAAATTGCGCACACGCCTCTGTGCAGCAAAAAACGTACATCTACCTACGCAAAGAATGTTCGACATCGAAAAGCTGCAATCACAACAGACAGCCAGAAGATTCGCCACTCGACTCTCACTCCTGCTCTCGGAGAGCACTGCCCAACACACCGGCATGCGCGAGCAATGGAGCAACATTTCTCGTTCCCTATGTACCGCCGCCGAAGAAGAAATCGGATTCCGGCGAGCCCGAAAAAACAATTGGTACGACGAGGAATGTCATGCTGCCGCCGAAAGAAAAGATGCCGCCTATAGAGCCACGCTGCGATCGGGCGCAACGCGAGCCATGTGGGATCGCTACAGAGAGCTGAAAAAGGAAGAGAGACGTATTATCCGACAAAAGAAACGTGAGGCCGAAATACGTGAGTGCGAGGAGCTTGAGATGCTGGCCAGTAGGAACAACGCCCGAAAATTCTACCAGAAAGTTCGGCGGCTTACAGAAGGTTTTAAGACCGGGGCGTTTTCCTGTAAGAACAAAGACGGTGATCTGGTGACTGACGTACAGAGCAATCTTAAATTATGGAGGGAACACTTCTCGAACCTGTTAAACAGTGACAGCTGCGCATGTCATAGAGAAAGTGAAGATCCCGATACCCCAATCGTTGACGACGGAATTATCGTTCCGTTACCCGACCATGACGAGGTGAGAATAGCAATATCACGGCTAAAGAACAACAAAGCCGCGGGCGCCGACGGACTGCCGGCTGAGCTATTCAAATATGGCGGCGAGGAGCTGGTAAGGTGCATGCATCAGCTCCTATGCAAAATATGGTCGGATGAAAGCATGCCTGCCGATTGGAATTTAAGTGTGCTCTGCCCAATCCATAAGAAGGGCGATCCTGCAATTTGTGCCAATTACCGCGGGATTAGTCTTCTAAATATCGCCTATAAGGTTCTAGCGAGCGTATTGTGTGAAAGGCTGAAGCCCACCGTCAACCAACTGATTGGACCTTATCAGTGTGGCTTCAGACCTGGAAAGTCTACCATCGACCAAATATTCACAATACGCCAAATCTTGGAAAAGACCCATGAAAGGAGAATCGACACACACCATCTTTTCGTCGACTTCAAAGCTGCATTCGACAGTACGGAAAGGAGTTACCTGTATGCCGCTATGTCTGAATTTGGTATCCCCGCAAAACTAATACGGCTATGTAAGATGACGTTGCTCAACACCAGCAGCGCCGTCAGAATTGGGAAGGACCTCTCCGAGCCGTTTGATACCAAACGAGGTTTCAGACAGGGTGACTCGCTGTCGTGTGACTTCTTTAACCTGATGTTGGAGAGCATCGTACGAGCCGCAGAACTTAATCGCTCAGGCACAATATTTTATAAGAGCGTACAATTGTTGGCGTATGCCGATGATATTGATATCATCGGCCTTAACAACCGCGCTGTTAGTTCTGCCTTCTCCAAACTGGATAAAGAGGCAAAGCGAATGGGTTTGGTAGTGAACGAGGACAAAACGAAGTACCTCCTGTCTTCAAACAAACAGTCGGCGCACTCGCGTATCGGCACTCACGTCACTGTAGACAGTTATAATTTCGAGGTTGTAAAAGACTTCGTTTATTTAGGAACCAGCATTAACACCGATAACAATGTCAGCCTTGAAATCCAACGTAGAATCTCTCTTGCCAACAAGTGCTACTTTGGACTAAGTAGGCAACTGAGCAGTAAAGTCCTCTCTCGACGAACAAAACTAACACTCTACAAGACTCTCATCATGCCCGTCCTAACGTATGGCGCAGAAGCGTGGACGATGACAACATCCGATGAAGCGACGCTTGGAGTGTTCGAGAGAAAGATTCTGCGTAAGATTTTTGGACCTTTGCACGTTGGCAACGGCGAATATCACAGGCGATGGAACGATGAGCTGTATGAGCTTTACGGCGACATAGACATAGCGCAGCGAATAAAGATCCAGCGGCTTCGTTGGCTGGGTCATGTCGTCCGAATGGATACAAACGCTCCGGCTTTGAAAGTATTCGATGCGGTACCAGCTGGTGGTAGCAGAGGAAGAGGAAGGCCTCCTCTGCGTTGGAAAGATCAGGTGGAGAAGGACTTGGCTTCACTTGGTGTGTCCAACTGGCGCCGGTTAGCACGAGAAAGAAACGACTGGCGCGCTTTGTTAAGCTCGGCCAAAATCGCGTAAGCGGTTATCGCGCCAATTAAGAAGAAGAAGAAGAAATTGTGAAATATAGAATTAAGCCCCCAAGTGCATTTTTTTGTGTTTTTATGCGAAAGACGCTTGGTCAAGAAAGTGTGTGATTATGTGTGTAATTTCTTGTGTTTGGTTATTTCTTGTGCTTCCGCCAACTCTCAACCTGCACAAATAAATAATTCCCCATCGTTTTGTTTGACTATACTCAATTCGCCTGATGACACGGCGAATTCAGAATTTTCTATTTTATCATTCTTGCTAGAACGTGATAATTTGTACCAATTGCATTGTATTAGCATGTATGCGAACACAACTAATTCTATCGAGAATTACTAACAGTATCGATGTTATCGAGTTTTTCGATTAAGTTCGATCATTGCAAATATTTTACAAAGGTATTCATAAAACCGTTTTTCCGTTTCAGCCGCGTTCGGTTTGCAATTATTAAATGTAATTTATAAAAATTTCGTCAGAAATAAAATAGACAGAAAATGCTTTTGAAGTGGTAAATTGTATGACACTTTGTGATTTAAAAAGCCTTCTGAACCTATTTCAACTCTACGAAAAATAACACAACAAAGTAATGTACACAGGGTTGTATGTAAATAAGTTGGTAACCTGCAAAATTGAAAATCAGCTGTCAATACTGTTTTGAAAGGCTTTTCTTCACAGAAGTTGCTAATAATTAATAATTAAACAGACCACCAAAGCAATATCTGTGAATAAAATTTTATTAGAGTTGCACTACGAGCCTGTTTTCTCTGCCGGTGTCCATTTCACTTTGTTCTTACTTGGACGTTTCTCTTTACATTCGTTAACATAATTATCGATAACACAGGGTTGTATGTAAATAAGTTGGTAATAACCTAGAGTTATTTTATAATCTCAAATTTCGGGAGTTAAATTTTGTTTGCGTAATTACGGGTTGGGAGTTAAGAACGAAAAGGTAGATAAACTACTTTTATATGATATCTAAACGGCGCTTTAGTGCTACTTGAGGAAAGCCAGACCGGCCCTTCAACTATTTCACCTTCTTCTATGTGAACGTATTTGTAGTTACTTACGAATACCATCAAATTGTTACGCTAAGAATATGCGTGAGCAAATCAAACAATCGATACAATTCACAATCGAAACGCACAATTTTTGTAGAGATTTCATATGGAAGGGTACATGCCATTTTCCAACACTGTTCTGCATTTGACAGCTATCAGGTGTTCAGTTTGTGGGAGATTCCGACAATTTGTTTCTAGTGAGTCAGTTAATTATTCAGTTGTTCTAATTTGCTATTTTCCTATTGAGTAAACATGCATGGAAGGCTTAAAGTACGTACCACCGAAGAGGAGCGTGAGCGCAAGAAAAAGGAGCAGGCATTAAAAGTTAAAGCCTACCGTGCTGCAATGGCCAAAATCCAAGATAAACGTAGCCGAAACGTGCTGGATGACGAAATGTTGACACTCACATCACAAATATTACTCAGAAATCCTGATGTGACAACATTGTGGAACATTAGACGCGAATGCGTCGAGAAAAAGGCCGGTGCGCTTGACGATGTTGAACAACAACAAGCAATTTACGACACCGAATTAGCCTTTAGCGAGCAATGCTTATTAGTTAATCCCAAATCATACAATGGTTGGCATCATCGATGCTGGACATTGGAGCATAGTCCAAAAGCTAATTGGGAGCGCGAAGTGCAGCTGTGTAGTAAATATTTGAAAATGGATGAACGAAACTTTCATACCTGGGACTACCGCCGCTACGTAGCGGAAAAGGCAAACATATCGAAACAGAATGAACTCGATTTTTGCACTGAAAAAATCAAAGCAAATTTTTCCAACTATTCCTCATGGCATCATCGCAGTTTATTGTTACCGCAATTGTTTCCTTATGAAGGAGATTCTCAACCCAAACGCGCCATGAGCGAGTCGAAATTGAAGGAAGAACTAGAAATGGTGCTTACAGCCGCCTTTACAGATCCAAATGATAGTAGTGCGTGGTTTTACCAACGTTGGTTATTGGGCTACTCTAGACAAGAATTAGACGTATGCGCTTTCCGCTATGACGCCAACCGCGCTGTGCTAGCTTTCACTAATCCTATCATTTTGAATGATGCACATGTAGCGATTACCGATTCCAAAGAAAACATAATCAAGTTTCCAAAATGGAAATCTGCCAGCGGTGCTGAAGCAGACACTACGTGGGTGTCTTGCCAACAAGACGTTCCACCTTTTATAATGGCAGATATTTCTGAACAATACTTTTTGGAAATCAACATTCCAGATATTAATGCTAAGAAATTTTGTTTAAAAACTTACAGTAAAAGTGTTTACTATTTTAATTCACCAAATCGAGCTGTAGCTTTTACGGGGAGTGTTTTGGCCGAACTACGGTCACAATTAGAATCCTGCGAAAGCCTGCTAGAATATGAACCAGATAGCAAATGGACGCTATTAACCTCGGCACTATTGATGCGTGCCATTGATCCCCAACAATATCATACAAAATCACTGGAAAATCTTGAAAAACTGCAAAAAGTTGATGCACTTCGCAATAACTACTACAGCGATATGGCTTCGAAATGGATATTGGAGAAGTGTCTTTCAGATTGGGCGGACTCGGATGATATACCCAAAGCAATTGACTTGCGCCATGAAACACATCTAAACGCGCTCTTTTATCCGCAGTACTTGAGTATTGCAGACGCCATTCTGCTGCCAGAGAATTTGAACCATTACAGTGAGCGAAAGCTATTGCAGGGCTTCGAAGCACTTAAATTATAAAATTCATATACATTTTATATGAGTAGAAGCGATCAGAAAAAAGCATTGTAAATATAACTTATCAATCTCATACATTACGTATTAACGGAGCTTTATTTTATTTCAGTAAATGATTATAGCATAATTTCAAATTTTGTTGCAGTGGATGGATGCCTCATAACTATTAAGAAATTGCGCAACGGATGCTGCTACCCGAGGTTTACGCACACGTATTTTGTTGCTTCTGCAAGTGAAAAGTAAAAAAAAAAACATTTATCTAATATTATTATGTCAGCTTAGTTAAATATAAATAATTAGCGTAAATTAAAAAACAAGAAATAAACTAAAATGTATTGAAAAATATTGTTTTTTAGTTGTGAATTTAACTGATTATGCTGATGCGGCCGGCGTAGCCGAATCGTTTGGTGCGTGACTACCATTCGAAATTCAGAGAGAACATATAGTAAGTTCGATCGGATCTCGGTGAAAGACCAAAATAAAGAAAACCATTTTTCCTGTAGCGGTCGTCCCTCGGCGGGCAATGGCAAACCTCCGAGTGTATTTCTGCCATGAAAAAGCTTCTCATAAAATTATCTGCCGTTCGGAGTCGGCTTGAAACTGGAACAACATATAGACGCACACCACAAATAGGAGGAGGAGCTCGACCAATTATATATATATATATGCTGATAAATTAGAAAAAGTAAACTAAAAGAATTAACGAATGCCACTGTAGCTGTACAGGCTATATAACCGCACCTTTACTGCTTAGACGTACAATTCGATGCAATCTCGCATTGCAGGATCCTACTCTTTATCCATGAGATTTCATTTAAATAGTATTGTCATCGAATCGTCCAATTTACTAGCAACATGCGGCTCTTTCGTACATTTCAGCATATCCTGTGGTTGGTTTCCCCAATGTACTTCTAAATCCTGTAAGGTGGTAGAAAAAGAATTAGACTATTTTTATGATGAAGCAAGGAAACTTACGTTTTGCTCCGAGTACCAATTCAATGTTAATGGCTTTTCACGCCTTCTTAAAGTTTCTTTCAGAAAATCTTCGTATAGAATAATGTATGGCGTGTAGCACTTTTCGAAACTGAGTACGTCTAAGTGTTTAGAATTTGACAAAATTGTCAGCACGTCCTCGGAAAATTCTGCATAGCAATAGAGAAAATAAAGCTCTCTAAGATCTCGATATCTGCAGGGCACACCAAACACGTCCAGTCTGATATTAGCATGTATAAATTTGAGTATTTTCACGCTTTTCAAAAAAGTGTTCTTTTCTGGGACCATAATTTTACAAAGGAGATCATAGCTTATGTTGGACATCTCTATTTCATATGGATTATGTGGCACAAGCGATTGTATATTTCTAAAGAACTTGTCAACTGTCTTCTTACCCAAAATGTGACCTTTTAATACTAAGACCTTGAGGTTTTGAAACGAAACTGTGTTGTTACGATCAGAAAAACATAGCCAGTCTAATTCACTACAATTTAAAGTTATATGCTCGATTTTACTTAAGTGTGGACTTTCCATCGCATTTAAACGCGAATGTCTTAAAGTGTTTGGCTTAAAAATATCTAAAGTTAAAGATTTCAAATGCAGCGATACAAGTACACGTCGAAAATCTTTAACACTAAAGTTTCGACAGTAGGTCAGCGTCAAATTCTCTAAATGGCGGAACAGCACTATTGTCGCACTGGCACAAAGGCCACGCGGCGAAAAGGTTCGCAAATTCGGGAACATGGAAGTGAGCGCTGCGTTATCTGCGGCATTCATGTAATGGTCCGTGGTTACATGTGCTTCGGTAACACATGTAAAGCAATAGGATTTTATCGCTTCAAAATATGTAACAGGCAGGGAATACAAATGAAGCTCCTTAACCGTAAGATGGATGGATTTAATAATATAATCAAAGTCCTCCAGATTCATGCACTCGCGTCTTTTTGAAAACCTGATTTCCCATTTCGTTACTTTGAACGGTAAGAGACAATTTCCCACAAACTCCTTATACGCAGAGGACACTTTAGATAGATTTAAGAGGTCTTCATACGATAACCAATCGCATATTACGATCCAGCAATCGTCATTCAAGTCTAAAAAACTTTTTCTTGGAGTTTCATGCAGGTCCTCGTCGTACGAAATTCGTTCTTGCGTTTCTTTATTAGGCAATTCCTTATCTATCTCCATTTATGTTAAATATGCATTTAGGTCGCAGTGGAGTATGAAATATATTTGTGTGAAATGCAACTGCAACTGTAAATAAAGAGTAAGTTTATGTTCCAAGCATGGTGAAAAGATTTTTAAAGTTGTACTCCGTAGCAGACCGTTATCATAGATAACATAGATAATAAGTGCCTGTTTACACGGAGACATCTGGAAGGAAGACACTGGATATTCTCTTCTCACATCTCATTCGCGGCCACCGGGGCAAAATTGTTTTTGGTAACATTTTGACGTTACTACTTAGGCATCTTCTGTTTCGGATATATTCAACAACCCGCTAACATGTAAAGCGGAGAACATTCGTCAACAGTTTCTTAAATATTTCAATTAATAATGCAAACAACTTAAATAATGAATAATTTGGTGATTTCTTTTATTTACATGTATATGTACAGGTATCCCTCGTATAACGCGATAGTTACGTTCCAGAAGAATTGCGCGTTATGTAATTCCGCGTTATCTAAAACATAGTTTTCATATAAATTTGGGGGTTATGTTTTTTTTTTTAATGAAATACATACAAAATAACAGATGCACATATATTTCAACTTAATACTAAAGTTCAGACTTTCTTATACAATTAAAAACACAAGATATGAATAATAATACATATGTACATACATATTTCAAAATTCAAAATTTAAATAATTATGTGCACATTAAAAAATTTAAAAACAAACTAAAACAAATTAAAGGTTTATTAAAAACTTTATTGTTATTCTTCAAACTTCATATGGTAATTAATCTGTTTCACTGTCTTCAAAGATCTTTGCACGTGGGCGTTTTGGGGGAGCAATAGCTTCTTCAGAAGATATTTCTTCAACATAGTTTTCGCTATTGGATAAGAAACTAGTTGTGGGACCTTGTGGTTCTTCTACTGGTTTTATAATTGCAAAATCTGTTATCAGTTTTTGGTGGGTGGTTTTTTTAAGCTCCTTTTCAATTTCGTAATAAGGTGTTAGATTAATATCTATTTCCCTTATTATTTTGCTGGATCTCTCCAGCGAAGGATCATTAGTTGTAAAGAGAGATTTCATTTTCTCAACCAAACTTAAACCCTCTCGTATGCGCTTCAGAGTGAAACTGGGAATTGATTCACAGATATCTTCTACCGAAGTGACGTCATCTTGTGCGAGATTTGAGACGGATGGAGATTCAGTTGTTAATTGAATTAGGTATGTTTCGGTGAGGTCTGTACCTTCATTCATAATTTCATAAATGTCATCTTCGTTCATATCGTCAAAGCCTTCTCCACTGAAACGTTGACCTATCGTTAATATACGGCTCACTTCCACACGTAATGGTGGCCCAGCATTATTTTTTGCAACAATCTCCGGCCATATGTTTTTCCATGAGCCATTTAGCGTGGACTTATATAAGCCTAAATTTCGCGTTGTACTGAAACCTAATTTTTCCAAATCGCGTATATCGAAACCGCGTTGTATAAGACCGCGTTATACAAGGGATACCGTATATACATTTTTGTGCTTGACTTCGAAAATATTCACCGGAACGATATTAAATTTTCTGTGTGTACTCTTAAATATATGTACATTAAGAAAAAAAAAATAAAAAAATTGGAAAATTTGAAAATTCTAATCGGATATAACCCCTTAAAAGAAAACGCAAACTATAAAGTTGTACTTTCATACTTTTTGAAAAATCGATTGAATACATATATTTATAATGAGCGCAAAACAATTTTTAAATTATTAATTATTGATGAATGTTTGCAGGAGGAATAAATTGCGCCAAAAAGAAAGAGAATATGGTCTCAAGATTTTCACTTGAAAAGAGATGAATTTTCGTATATTAATTTACTATTGGAACTGAAACTGCCAACACTTGCGGAACTAAAAAAATATTTTGGATATATTTGTTTATAAATTTAAGTAGTTTTTCAGAAGCGCCCCTTTTTTTAAATTCGTGTTTATATTGATAATTTTTCACCATCCAAAGCTCCGGAAGCTTTTTCCAGGTGTCAAAAAAATTCTCCAATCCTCTGTTTGTACGATTTTTGTACTCTTCTATAACTGACGTTACGTTTCATATTTCAAACAAGTCCACACCCGGGTAACATTCGCCGTAACATTGTATGTTTATAACTTAAGTTTGAAGCAATGCTCCGCGTTTATGCCACGCTTAAAAAATCGACAAAATGATCGATTATAATAATGCCATATCGTTTCAATCCAAAATATGTCGAACCATTAGAGAAATCACAGATGATTATCTATGAGAGAAATGGTGTACCAATCGGTAAAGAGGACCGGATGAACAATTGTTTGGGTAAATATGTATATATTATTTTTTTTTAACATTTTTAGAAAACATCGAGGCATGTAGTTTTATAATTTTAGTATAATAAAGTATTACTCAAAAACTGCACTGTTTTTTGGGAATTTATTTACATACGTTGAGAATTTTCTTCAATGTGTTCAAAAATCGTTTATATTAAGTAGACTACAAACGACGAACAGGCTGGTGCTCGATTGAGCTGGGCATTTGCCAAAAATTAAAAAAAAATTAAGTTTCAGCGAGCGGCTCACGCACATGTTCAGGGTTTGTGGTGTGGTACGCGAACATTACATTAAAACCAAAAACAACTATCTCATTTTGTGTTGAAGCTAGAAGTGTGCACATCGGCGGAAAAAAATTAGCTTGAGTCAAAAATTAATAGTGCAGATAATTGAGTGCTTAAAAAGCGAGTGTGAATTATGAATTGAAAAATACAAAAAGAAAAACATCAGAACATTAGGAATAAATGGGGCTGGAATTTAGAACAATGTATATTTGGGAATTTTTGGCAAATTAAAATGTTGCTTTTAATAAAACTTGGTGGAGATGCTAGTGAGGTGTTAAGGAACACTCTTTATAACTTTAAATTATTCGGGAAATAATAATTTTTTAATTATTTGCATTCAAAATGCCCTCGGGAACTTCACTATAATTTGCCACATTACATTCTACATTTTTTAACATTTCAGTAAAATTCACCAAATATACACTCACACGCGTGTTTTTACTGATTTTTATGCTAATATTCTAATTATTTCTATTAAAATTAAATGCAAATTCATTTGCCCATGCAATCACTTTCCAATTTTAAACGCGAATAAGAAAAATACTGTGGATTGCGTAGCCGGAGTTGGACTGATGAGGGTAATTTTTTTAAAGCGCGGCCGAAGTCCGCCCACGCGAAAAGGAGTTCTACGCAAAAATACTGTGGATTGCGTAGCCGGAGTTGGACTGATGAGGGTTATTTTTTTGAAGCGCGGCCAAAGGCCGCCCACGCGATAAGGAGTTTTACGCAAAAATACTGTGTTAATTAATTTAATTTAATTTTAATTATTTTATTATTTTTTGTGATACGCTTAATATCATTGTTTTTAAGTTTAAATGAGTTGTATGTTTTTATTTTCAAAATTATTTCTTAACTTTAAATTACAGCAAAAAATACTGCAGTTTTACAATGAACCTTCCACTGAACATCCCTGCGTGCGAACTTCGTTTTCATTTCAGGTGTATGGCAACACTAACTTTGCGCTAAATTAGAGAACTTTAACATTAAATTACTTAAAAACTATAAGCCTCCGGCAGGTTCTGTTTTCAGTTTTAAGATGGGGATACACCCCTCTATCACCCCCTTTTAACCGTTTTTTTTTCAAAGCGATATACATTATACTAAAGTTTTCCCTTAAATGGCTTTAGTGCAGAAATAAGTCCTGAACATGTTTCTTCTACTATTAAGCCGGGTGGCTGGGGTGAAATATTTGACAAGAAATTGAAGTCCTCGTAGCTTTGTCCCGAGGCAAGGAATTTTAACGTAGCGGATAACCTCTCGTTTGGCGTAATCACGTCTGCCATTAATGTACAATTTTTTTAACAATTGCAGTTGCAAGCCTCTACGTCCATACGTAAACAATTTTTATAATTTCTAAAATCGGACAATTCAAGATTTTTTTAAAGTGAAACTTCTTAGGCGTCGATGGACGGGCAAGAAATGGAGAGTAAAATTTCAAGGCCATGCAACGTTTTGGACATTTTCGTACCGCTAGAGAGAAAAAGGATATAAGAGAAAGAAGAGTAAGAACGAAAACTTCAATCACGGTTTTCACGAAATACTTTTTTTCCGCGCTGTCGAATATAACTCAAAAAGGATCAAGATATCAAATTTTATATTAATTAACACTAAAAATATTGTTTTGATCAATTTGTTCGTAAAAAAAGTGTAATTTTTTTCTTTTGCACTTAAAATTTTTGGCTGGTTGATTTCAGTTGATTACAAGAGGCTAAATATTCCACGGCGCAAATTAAAGGAGCCACAACGTTTGAGCTTTTTTTCCAAATTTAAAAAAAAAAAAAATTTTGTATAGTCATTTAAGCATGAGTATTTATATGCACGCCCGTCGAGAGGGGGGGTGGGGGGGAACGGGTACTTTTTCCCCCGGGCCCGGAGTTCTCAGAGGGGCCCGGACTCGAGATTATACGTATTTATATGAATTAGACATTACTGGAAAGGGCGCGCATTTGCAATTTTCCCCCGGGGCCCGGCATTTTCCCCCGGGGCTCGGATATGCTCTCTACGGCCCTGTTTATATGCCATTTTTTTAAGATAATAAATACTCGCAGTTTTTTGCAAAAAATTATGGAAAAAATCGTTGTTTGGAGGAGCTGCCTTAATAGCTTTACATGATTCCGTTCTTCTTCTTCTACCAGTTAATCATTTACCCATACTTTTCTGCGTTTTGCTTTTGGTTCTTGCCCCCTTTGTTTTTTTAAACAGGCATAAATAACAAACATTGCAATCACATCGTCCGTGTTTTTGCTATCCATCTTTACACTATCAGCACGAGTTCACATATGAGCCGCTCGGCGCCTGTGGCAAACGACAACGAGCATGTTCGTCGTCTGTAGCCTACTTTATAATTTATATAAATATTCTATAAAGCTATGAATCGGTAAATTTAAAGACGTTACATCTTACTAAGCTCAACACAGAAAGTAAAACCTCAGAAAATAACTCCACAGATGTTAACGCCTCAAATTGGTATCTTTTCTAAATATGCCATTTTTAATTTGCTTTCGTTTCGTCACATTCCCGACACTTTGGGACGAACTCTTTGTTGATCGAGATTATGAGGATTTTGCCTACTATATGTGGCCAAAATCCGGCTCTTCGTATTTACAACTAAAGTGGAATTTCGATATTTATTAAAAATTTCGACATTTGCGGCAAGCGTGAAACGATGAAGTGGAAAACCTGAAACGGAATTTTTTTCCAGCTGGATGGACGACTACTGCTAAAGCATAACGATTGCAATCTGGTCACCCTCTGTTACACACATTTATTTGTATATTAGTAAGGTTGGGTTAGTAAAAAAGCGGTTTAGTGGTTCGTTCTGCTCCTTAAAATTTTGCTAGAACATTTTATTTAACGATAATATTTATATTATGCAAGTAGTATACTGTTAGTTATCAGCTGTCAAAGATTCCAATAAATGTATATGCATATCAACAACTTTTTAGTAGATAAATATAACGGACACACGCACTACATACTACTATTTATTAAAAAGTATTTTCGGTGTCTTAAAGCCAGTATGTTTCACTTTCAGCGGATTTCATATTACAAACTTATTCCTTTAGATGAGACTAACTTCATTTTAACTCATTCAATGGATTGGCTCACTTTTTCCATGTTGCTTCCCGACTGGGTTATACGGCATTATTTTTAATATTTATAGGTAATGCACTCATCAAAATAGGTTTTTTTCCATTATATATATAGATTCTACTTTTGATGTAATTTTTTACAAAACCGTTTAAATTTCTCTACAGGTAATTGATTTTAGTTTAATTCCATATTCATTTCTGATAAATTCCTTCATTTTTGTTAAAGCGTTCACAATATTGGCATTGCCCAAATCCTTTCGTGTAAGTTAGCGTATTAATGTTTGTATGTTTTGCTATTTAAAAATAAATATAATACATTCAGGACGATTTTTATTGTATATTGCAAAATTGCACACCTAAATATGGCGTTTTGACAGAATTAGTTACATAAGGTAAATTTGTAGTAAAGGACTTAAAACGCTAAACATTTTATAAAGTTTTAGAGTAAAGCATTTAATTCGGTCGTAAAGTTGTAATTATTTTAGCTTTTGGACTTTCTTTGGAGTTCCGTATCAGTTGTAAAAATTTTGATTAAAAAGAATTTAAATGAATGAATATACATTTTTTGGAGGATAAAATTTTTTTTCGAGGAATTTTGAGGAACGAATTATTTTTTCTATCTTTTGATTTCTAAAAGTCTAAAAAGTTCACTATTCGATTAATATGTTTTTAGTAAAAAATTAAAAATTATTGTAATTTAAAGTTTGAAAGATAAGAATTTTAGTAAAAAATCAAAAATTTACTTAAACCTTGAAATAAAAAAATTTTAGTAAAAAATTAAAAATGAACTTAAACCTTGAAAGATAAAAATTTTAGTAAAAAATTAAAAATAAACTGAAAGCTTGAAAGACATTTTATATTTTCTAAAATAAATGATCCGATGCGATAAGGTGTCCCAAGTTTAAACAGTCAAATCGGTAATTTTTATTAACTGTTTGACGCCGATTTTATGCATTTACATTCAAACAGTTTAACAATCGTTCAGTTCGGGAATTTTGATAGCAGCTCTGGATTATTATTTGTGGAAGCTTATCAAGTTGCAAACCTGTGTCGACAAATCCGCCACAGAGCAAATATTATTAAACAGGCTCAAAAGTTACCGATGACAACAAAATACAAACTAAAGCGACACAATGATGATGATGCATTTTATTTAAGTAAAATTTTTCACTTAAATATTTTTCAATAGGTGGCAACTGACTATAATAAATAAAATATAAATAATAAAAATAAATAAATAAAGAAATAGTAAATAAAACAACCCACGTTCAGATATTGTAGTTTCATAGCCTTCTCAATGCTCTTCCATTTGATACCAATAATGTAAAGGGTGACCAGATTGAAGGTACTTGTTCCAATAGGAAAAAGATCACGCGTGACTAATGTTAAACTAAATGCATTTTTTTCAGTATTCATTGACATTTCATCACGGAAGGACTTACGCCTCAACAACGTCTAGAAATCGTATAATTGTATCACGAAAATCGACACTCTGTGAAAAGTGCGTCGCTCAGGCCTACTTATGGTGTTGAGTGATAAGGCCCATTTGTTTAATGAGAAACTTCGACCACACACTCGTCCTAAGCTCACTAGCAAGATTTCTTGTCGAAATCTGCAGATTTCCGTTTGCTTTTCTCAACAAAATGCGTTCGGAGCGGTTAGATACTTTTCATTGTCCTCCACTTGCAGATTTTGGCTTCAGCCCCATTTTCATTTTTTGCACGATTTATTATATTATAAATAGTTTTTTTTTATTATTATAATAAACCGACAGAATCGCCTTAAACGCTTTCCGTCCAATTTCCAGGCATTTCTGCGTTTTTTGTAAATTAAAATTAATTAAAAATTGATATTTTGATCAACAAATCTCCCTTACGATCACTTTATGACTGATTGATGTCTAACGCATATGTGGCAACTCAGTGAAATAACGGTATATCAACGCATCTAGCAAATATACTAATCTGTAAAAACACTTTCTTGACAGCTGAAAAACAAATTCTTGTTTTTGTTTTTGTATTTTTGTTTTTGCTTGCTTTGGTGAATGTTGTGATGATAACTACGTAAGAGAAAGAAATAATTTTGAAAGCCTCACCAAATTCGATAAGAAGCGAAGGTTTTAGTTAAAGAACTGGAAATGACTGGAATATTTTGGTATGTCAAAACATTTTCTTGACAAATTTTTATTATTATTTATTTAAAATGGAAATAATAATACTCGTACAAATTTAAATTTAATTTCTATTCTTGTCAAACTGTATACGGGTTTTGTGAGAGAATGAACTATGTTTTAATAAAAAGGTTGCCAAAATTAAATAAGAAACAAATAAATTGGCAAAACTTGTCAATAAGTCCAAGTGCAATAGTTATTTAAGCCAGTGTATATGGGTTTATACTATATACTCGTATAAAAAAATATTGAGCATTCATTATATGGAGAGAATGCACAAGACCGCCAGCAAAAAAAATTCTTAAAAAACAAAACAAGATAAAAATTCTTCAATCAACAAAAAAAAAATCTTAAAAATTAAAACAATTCTTAAAAAACAAAAAAAAAAAAAAAATTCTTAAAAAACAAAAAAAAAATAAATCAACAAAAAAAAATCTTAAAAAACAAACAAAAAATTCTTACAAAACAAAACAAAATATATCAAAAATAAAAAAATCCTCAAAAAACAAAAAAAATCCTCAAAAATAAAATCCTCAAAAAACAAAAAAAACACAAAAAAAGTTTTTGAAAAAAAAAAAACAAATTCTCAAAACATCGAGAATGAGAATTTCTGTGCAGTTCTCAGGGGGATGACGTACGAAAAGGGCTGGGAGGCACGAAACGAGCAACAGTTGGTCAATCGAATCAAGGGAATGTTGAAAGAAATCGATATCAGCACCTCCAAAACTTAAATCGGGACATACGCTCTACTTTACCAAAAATCGAAGACAATGGTCCATGGTCCATTGAGTGTAATCTAAATGTATTTTTGATGTGTAACCAATCGACTGCAGTGCCAAATAAAAATAATTTTTAATTCAATTGTCTATTTTTTCAAATGGCGTATGCCAGAAGTTAGTTGTTGTCAATGTTTAGTGGACATATGTTGAGCAGCAGAAACAAAGTATCACGCAAGTAAAAGGCCTGTAAAATTGCGTTAAGGGGGGAAGCTGGTCTAGAGCGCAAAAAATGGGCATATTTTATGAATTTATTTTGACTCAACAAAGGAATCAATCGAAAATCTGTGAAATAGGTTTAATAATATAGCTTTCATGGTACAAATACAAAATTTTTCGTCTGAATTAATTTCAAAATGGCCGCTGTCCAGCAGTTCTCCTAAGGCGCCTTTTTTTCTAGTGGGCCCATTGCCGAAGACGTAAACTCCTTAATTTTTGTCCTGGATCAAAAAATAAAATTTTTTTAGTTTCTATATAACAACAGAAAGAGACGTACGTAGAATTTTTTCGATATTTTGTTTTTTGAACAAAAAGTTACAATTTTCACTATAAAGAACGACATAAAATTGTTGATTAAAAAAAAAAAACTATGTAATATAAATAAAAAATCCTACGTACGTCTCCGAAGAAAGGTATTTCGAATGTATTGTCAAAATTTCGTAAGAATCGGTAAAGATTTGTTCGAGTTATGTCTTCGGCCAGTTTAAAAAAAGTGATTTCGAGAAAAACGCGTTTAAAGTTGTAAGTAGCGTTCGGGGCATACCTGAGAGGCACTGCCGTCGAATGAAAAATTTGGGCATTTAGACATTTTTGCTGGCATCCCTCATTTGGTATATTATTTCTAAGACCCTAAAGCACCTTTTAAGACAAAAAAAAATGTTTCGATTTTTTCAAAATTCTAGACCAGCTTCCCCCCTTAAGGGGGGAGCCTGCTTTAGAGGCTTCAAAAATCGATTTATTTGTTTTTTTGCATAAACGTCTTCCCAAACTATCCAGGAATGTGACCTCAAAATTTCAGAAGCAAATTCAAAATATTTTCGAAGTTACAGAAGAAATTGTGAGCAAGCGTCGAGCAGGTATACGAGCGGCCGGATCGCCCGAAATGCGATTTCTCGGTTTTTTATTTTTACGATTTTTCCCCAATTGGCGGGAAAAATAGGGAAAAAGTTAAACGTTCTATCGAAACGAGATAACATTTATTGTATTCGGAACTAAATTCTCTTCTAGTTGAACCTAAAAAACGTTAAGAAAGTTATGATTAACCCGCTTTTTAAACAATCTAAAGTGAATTTGTTTTTATTATTTTTTTTTAAGTAGTGAAAAATTGTTGAAATTTCACTTTTTGTTTAATTTTCTTGGTTTAACTAGAAGCTATACTCTACTAAAATAAAATTTTTTTTGGGTTTTTGGTTTCTGATGAAAAGTGCGACCTGCATCTTTCCCGCCGCTCGACACATGCACACTGGAGGCGCCTCGGCAAAATGCTTGTACCAGGCATAATACCTATGGCATATATTTTAATGAAAAAATTTGAGAAAACTGTTGAAATATATAACAATAAAACCAGTTTCGTTTCAATCGAATATTTCTTTCCTTTCCAAAAAAAATCCACGAAAAAATCGATTTTTTGAAGCCTCTAAAGCAGGCTCCCCCCTTAATTACTGCGCGGCTCGAACACACCCCATGCCCATGCAAGCATTGGGTTCTACAGCCATGTAAATAAAAAATGTTATACATACCAGCTACATAGTTTGTATGAGGGTACATTATATATATATATATATATAATACATAAGTGTAATGAGCCTTAATAATTCATTAATAATAGATCAGTCGGTTGGGAATTCAATAACTTTCATTTGTTTCTTTTTGGTTGGGTATTTGAACTACAATATACTTCTAAATACAAAGTAAACATAAAACTTTCACTTTGAAATATTCAATATTTTGATTTATTTTACTGTTTTATTAACGTAGGTGTGTTCGCAATGGAACCATTTCGTACTTACGAGTCTATAAAAAGTTTGTATACATGAAAACGAAAACTGCAATTTGGGTTGCATTGCAGTCGACTTTAAAAGGCTCATATACAAATTGATCATAACATTAATCGAGTATGGAATGCAATGCAATTGTAGCTGCTACAAACGCTAAATTTTTTGTATAATTACTTAGTTAAAGATAACGATTTTGTCATGGTAATTTCTACACATTGTTACGAAAATATGTATTTTTTATGTTTTTTTTTTCAGTTGTTTTATTTTTTTTTGTTTTATTTTTACATACAATAAATTTCATATTCTGTTCCCTTATTCATGATTTCTTCATTAAAGCCATAGGTAAAAGTAAAGAAACTTTTGTGTTTCGTTTCTTTTCATTAAAGTTTTCAAGTTTTCAAGTTTTCTTTTGTCTTTACAATGATATTCGTGTTCTTGCTGTTGTTGTTGATTTATGTTTTACATTAAGGCTGCGAAAAATATACTACATTTGCAATAATTGAATATAAAATATACGCTCAGTTATATTTGTATTATTTGTATGCATGTATATGTAGGTATACATTTTGCATGTATGAATGCTTGTGTATAATAAGACACACTAGCTAATTGGTGTATATAAGTTGTTTTGCAAATGGACCATTTGTTTAATAAAGTTACTTATTAAGAAAAAATAGTTTTTTTTTTGTTTTTTTTTTTTGCGTTTTGTTTTACAGCTTCAGTGTTGAAGCGAATATGATTTTTACTAACATGAATACTAACGAAGGTTTTCTATTTTCAATAAAAGTTTGTAGGTAAATATTACGAGTGGTAAATTCATTATTTCCCATCATATTCGTTCACTCCGAAGACTAATAATCTACACATAAAGAATATTATAAAATTGAAATCGCTTTTTCTTAGTATCAACAACTCAAATAAAATACTTCACATTTCACTTAATGCACAATAGAATTAATATTATTATTTTTGTTTTTGTTATATGTATGTGTATGTACCTACTAAATGGTTCTGTGCATGTATTTAAGGTAATCAGCTAAATTAAATAAACATTTTGCTCTTTCTAATTGTATTCTAATTTACATTCGCTTTCTTTTTTTTGCTTATACTTTTATTCTATTTTCTTTCCTTTCATAAAATGAATTACATTTGACATTATTGCCTTGCTTAGCAAATTCGTTACGGGGGTTCCCTTTGTGTTTTTGTTTATTTAATTTTTATTTTTTATTTATTTTTTTTTTTACTTTCCTTCTAATTAAGTATATTCTAAGAATTTTGTGTACAAGTGTCGTTGGTGTGTGAGCGTGCTTGGGTGCTGCTGTGAGAGTACACGAGTCAATGCACAGCATCAATATCTCTTTGTGCTCTTGAGATTTTCAGCTTGTCTTTCGGCGTATGATCATCTCCCGATTCCAAGGCGAACATTTTCATCTTCTCTTTGAAGGATAATTTCTCTGGTACAGCTTCAGTGTTGCGTTGCTGCTGTTGTTGCTGCTTCTCGGCAAGTCGCCGCTGACGTGGATCCCTTTAAGAGAAGTATAAATTAAATTAGTGATGTTGTTGTTGCTGTTGTAGCAGCATAAACATTCCCCGTGCATATACGAGGAATGCTGCTGAAGTGACAGTCTCTGGTCGGATATATATCCGGGTCGTCCCGGTTACGTAGAACCAACTGCCGTGGGAACGTCATACGGGTAGTACAACTATATATTAAATTAATGCTCTTCTAACATGGTTAGACATATGCATATATACTAGGTTGTTCAATAAGTTTTGCGGTTCGATAAGGAAAACAATTCTATGGTCTGAAATACACTTCATTATTCAGTATACTCTGCCTGAACATGAACGACACACTTCTGCCAACGAGATTCCCATTTATGAATTCCCTCCGGGAAAAGAGAATCTCGAAGGGCCACAAAATACGCTTCCACAGCTGTTATGGCATCATCGTTTGATGAAAAGCGCTTACCACGCATGCCTTTTTTTTGTTGGTCTGGAAACAGATGAAAGTCGCTAGGGGCCACAACTCTCTAGTGGAAATTCGTAACTGTGCTTACCACCGATCACTGGACTATCGGCACACACGCGAAAAAGCTAGGTTTACCCTTTAACCCTCATCGCAGAAGCTGTGGGAACCTTTCAGAGAAAGAGACTGTTGGGGACGCCAACAATTGGAACTTTAATTCACGCGTTTTAGCCATTGCCAAAATGCTCTTGCGACACGGCGCATTGCTCTGATGAAATAGTGTTTTTCGCGTTGGCAAACTGGTTCTTTTTTACGAATTTTTTCTTTCAGCTGCTCTAGAAGGTTACAATAATATTCAGAATTTATTGTTTTACCAGCTGGCAAGTAATCCACAAAAAAAATTCCTATGGCATCCCAAAAAACTGATGCTAACACCGTCTGGGCTGATTTCTGGACACGAACTCGTTTCGTAGTCAAATTACCAGGTGCAATCGACTCTTTAGCCTCTTGTCTTGATTTGGGATCATGGTGATATACTCATGTCTCATCCATAGTGATAAATCGACGCACAAAACCCACTTTATCCTCTCCAAAACGCTCTAAATGTTGCCGAGAAAATCGCATTCAAATGTGTTTTTGTTCCATTGTTCCAATACTTCAGCCAAAATGTAGCTGACACTGCCTATTGAGATGTCTTTGACTTCTTTTAAATCAGTCTACTTCACTCACTCGACGTTTTTCCAATACGATTTCCTGTATTTTCTCTACGATTTCTGGCGCTGTCGCTGTTTTAAGGGGTTACATACGTCCAGAATTTTTAAAATATCCATTTTTTTCGATATTTAGAAAGTATAATTAATAAGAATATACTGTGAAATTCCCAATATTATAGCTTCTACAGCCCATTAACTAGGTGGAGAGCGGTCCGCGCGCTTCTGTACCTCAAACTTGAAACTTGTTTTTCTCGAAACTACTTTTTCCGGCACGGTCTGCATGATAACTCAAACAGTTTTGAATATTTTTTGATGCAGTTTTTTTTTAATATTCGAAAGTGTTTTCTCTATAGATTTGATTTTTGATATTTTTATTAAAAAATTGTATAAACCTAATTAAAGTGTGACATTTATGACGTAAAACGCTACTTTTTTAAATGCCGCAAATTGCAAACTTTTTCGAGTTTCAAAAATCCGGTTCGATGGACCATAACTACAACTTTATTTTGCAAGGTTTTTTTATACTTTTTACAGATCCTTCAACATTTCAAGAAGAAATTATGCGGACTATCGGACAACTTTTTTTCATTGTACTTTGGGTCACGTGAATTTTTATAAAGACATAACTTTTGTAAAGAAAAATTAATAAACAATATATAACATTTTTTATATTTATTTCTATTGTTATCCCTTCCAAAAACAGTTTTTCTTTTACCACATTTTTGGCGCTGCTGGACGTATGTAACCCCTTAAAACGCACTTGACGCGAACCTCCTTCAAAGCCTATACGACCACTTTTAAGTTCAGCAACCCAACTTTCTACTATACTAATTGATGGCGAAAAGTCCTTAAACACTTTCAACATTCGTTCACTAATTTGTGTTGCTTTTAAATCTTCCAAAAATAAAAATTCAATCAATGCTCGATACTTGATTTAAAAAAAATGTAGGCTAGTAGCACCGCCCTTTCTTATCGAACCTAGTATGCATTTATATATGTATGAGCTATATCATAATTTACCTGTAAACTTCTTGAGCTCCAATAACGCCAGGCGTTGATTGCACGCTGGTATTCCAGAGCACGGAATCGGGTGTTGTAGGCATTGCTTCCAAAACTGAGTTGTCAAACATACGTGCGCGATGCTGCAAAATATTTTTTATATCAGTGCTTTAGAAATAACAGTAAAGAAAGGCTTAACTCGGTTTTTCCACATTTAAGTAAAATTTTATTTGGGCTGGCTGTTAATTTTTTGGAGTCAAACAAACTCATAGACAATGCGAGTAGTTATAGGTTGTAACACCAGATGGACGCATGGAAAATTAGTTTTACCATATCAAAAAGTAGGCGTGGTTTTGTCTGATTTCAACAATATTTATAATCTAATCTAAATGGAAAAGTGCGAGTACGGTGATTTACGTGGGACCACCTACTTTCCGTTTCTAAAAAAAAAACAATTCTCATTCCTCAAACCCAAAAACGTATCCGCATTCAAAACCGCAAAAAACAAAGGAAAACACACAGTTACACATTGCATCGGTGGCGCCAGCAAGAGAAAGCGGACAACCGCGGTAATAGCGCAGACACACCAAATTTAGCGAAGTCCTCAACCATCTGTGAGATCCTTCTGGCAGAAAAATGTGAAACACAGATAGCGCTTTAAGCAGTAAGAAGACGTTGTTCCTAAGCAACGACAGGTGGGCATTCCCACCATTTAGGACTGGTAACGGCAGGCTAATCCCCTACCCTGTCAGAAATCAGAGGCCCTATGCTCCCGAGAGGAGTGAACAAGGAAAAAAATCTAAATGAGGTGGGGAGCAACATGTGTACTAAATTTGGGCAAGTTTTATTAAGTCGTTATCGAGTTTAACACATTTGCACTAAAAGAGGGCGGGGCACACCACATTTTCCCAATTTATTTTTACTCGTATTTCTTTTTTTTGTATCAAAAAAATTTCAAAATTAGTATAAAAACTTCATCAAAACTTGCTACTTTTTAACCCGAATTTTTAGAATTTTTTCGTATAAGCAGTTTCATAGCCCATTGAATTTTAGTCTAACAAAGTGTAAATTTCAAGTGACTAAAAAATACCGTTGATTTTTGATAATGTTTTTGTAGGTATAAAATATGGGAGCTAAGAAAAATGGCTTTAAAGTTTAACTGCAACTCACGGCTCCAAGATGGAATCGGGAGTCGGAGCAGGAGTTTTCTCTAAATCAGCCAATTCATCTATCCCCTTTAAACTGCCGAATACTGCTAGTTTTTTTCAGGCAGAAGACTTTGCGATCCTGCAAGCATGCAAAAGGCTTAGGAAACGTGGGAGCGAGAGAGATATTAACATTTTTCCGATAGTGAAGCTGCGATCAAATCTCATGGGTGTGCAGGCAACATTTCTCTGATCTGGGTTCCAGGACATAGGAATAAAGAGGGGAAATGAAATTGCTGATGAGCTTGCCAGGAAGGTGACTGAATTGGTCTCAGAGACCTTCTACCCGGTCATCGGCATCCCCCTGACTGTTGTTGAAAGAGAAAGCGCAGAAAAGACGGAGCTCCATTTCTTTGTGCGCTATTACGGAAACCCTTTGGCCTCAGGACAATACGCGGAGGACTCAGAAAGTCTTTGAGACCCCACGTCATTCAATTTCCAAACTCGTAACTGTGCGTACTGGCCACTGGACAATCGGCACACATGCAAAAAAGCTAGGTTTACCATTTAACCCCCATTGCAGAAGCTGTGGGACGTTCCAGAGCAGGATACTGTTGAGCACTTTCTTTGTAAATGTGCGGGTTTGGCAGCTGGACGAGAGAAAAGATTCATTAAGCCCTTTTGGAAACAAGGTACGTACAGGTTTCACAGTTATTCTACGAGGGCCGTTTGAAAAGACCATTTAAAGTCAGAGAGATGGCACTACTGACGCGTACCGAGGCTATGTTTAGTTACTAGCATCTCTTGGAAAAGCACACATCAAGTTTTAGCCAGATCGGTATATTTCTTTGTGTGTGGTATTCGCTTGAATCGAGGAAGTCGAGTGATTTTCCTTTTCTATCACGAAACCCCAACCAGCTGAAGCCTCAGCAGTTCTGGTCCAGAAGTTAATGGAAATAAGGTTACAACTCGTTCCACATTCCTCCTCTTCTCTAACACCTGGCTCCCTCGGACTATTTGCTTGTTTGTTCCCCAATTTGAAGAAATGGCTGGCGGGAAAAGATTTTATTCAAACGGGGTGGTGATTGCAGAAACGGATGGCTAGAACTAGAACAACGTTGGACGAAGCCTAAAATAAGCCGCAACAAATTAAGTAGTTTTTATTTTTGCACGGACCTTTAAAACGACCCCCGTAGTGTCATCATGTCTATAGAAAATTCGAATACGGATGGTAAAACTCTATTATTTGATCTTTATTGTATGTTTTGGACACACTTTTGGAATGTAGCTAAAAGCCCATGCATGTGCTCTTCAAGGTATTAAAACCCGTTTCAGTGCAAAAAAAAACTCAATTCTGAATTGAATTGTAGTTTTTACTAGTGGAATCTACACAGCCGTTGCACTAGCAACTAGCAGCCGGCGGTATTACCCAAATATAAATGAGGTTCTCGAAAGCGATAAATAAATTAGGCGGCCGCTGTTGCCGAATGGGTTGGTGCGTGACTACCATTCAAAATTCGGAGGACGTAGGTTCGAATTTCCGTGAAATTCCAAAATACAGAAAACGTTTTTTCTAATAGCAGTCACCCCTCGGCAGGCAATGGCAAACCTCCGGGTGCATTTCTGTTATGAAAAAGCACCTCATAAAAAAAATATTTGCCGTTCGGAGTGGGCTTAGAACTGTAGGCCCCTCCATTTGTGAAACAACATCAAGACGCAGGCCACAAATAAGAGGAGGAGCTTGGCCAAACACCCAAAAAGGGGTGTAAGCAAATTAACACACTAATACACTTACGTTTCTGTCTTCGAGTATGGCATCCAGATCTAGAGGCATTTGAGAGTCGACATTGGTGGCATACATGTCAGAGGACGTCCCCATTCCACTCGTTCCATACGATTGCACGCCGCTCATGTAGTTGTTCTCTTCGTTATGGAACGAAACACGTTTGTTGTCACGCAGAAGCACACTGCTGTTGCCCATGAAACCAGATGGCGACAGTTCCAATGTTGCAGTTTGCGCCATAGTGGCGATGCTGCTGTTCATTGTTGCCGGCGCCGATGATGTGGGCGAATTCAAACTGCTATTGCTGTTGTTGTTATTATTTGCGATGGCATTGTTGTTCAATAGATTCGCTTTCTTCACTAAGTTCTGGTTTTGATTGAGTAAATCCGCAGAATTGCTCGTGGCTGTCTTTAGCAGACCGATGGAGGAGTTTCGAAGTTTTTGCTGTGACATGATTAGATAGGAGCTATTGCGCTCTGGTGGCGGAGGTGGTGGAACACTTGAATTGTCCGCATTTGCATCCTGTGGTGGAGAGCTTCCAGCGGCTGTTGTAGGCGAGTAGCTGCCAGTTGGGACTGAATTACTGATTGACATTTGTGATATGTCTTTGGCCAAGCTTGAGATGGGATGTTCGGTTTGTAAATGTCGATCATCTGCGAAACTAGTCGATTTTTGCGATTTGGATGGCGAGGATGGTGCGGTGCCGCTGGCTCCATCATAACGATTATTTTTCAGTATACTTTTAGGTTGCATCACTGTAGTCGAGGCTGCTCCCGTTACAGGCGGTGGATTGTTTGGCAAAGGTGGCGGTTGCTGTTGTACGGATGCCACATCCGATCCGCCGGCTGCTGAATTGCGCGCCGATGACAAAGGCGACGCCTCTAACGAACCGGCAGCACTGTTGTTTGCTCCGCCCACATTATCAAGCACAGACGCAATTTTTATCTCTGTTTGTCGGAAATTCGTTATCGGCGTTTGTATGGCTCCCGTATGTAGGCGTAAAACTTCTTGCACATTCTCTTTCTCGTATGAGGGTTCGCTTTCATCTTCGTGCTCCTCCACTTCTTGAGCTCGTCGCTCAAAGTCACGCTCCAGTATTAGTGTCTTCAGTTGCTCTTCCTGTTGGGCGGTTCTCTGTTGCAGAGAAGAAAGGTCTGCAATTTGTTGCTCTCTCCATTGGCGTATATGCTCTCGTCGCATTTCTACCTCCTTTTCGCGCTCTTCACGCTCCCAAGGATTGGTACCCAAGAAGTTTTTCTGGTTTTGCATTGCTGCTGCTGTCGATGATATGGGCACGTAGCTACCCTTAGGCGGATCTAATGTGCTGGCAACGTAATTCATACCGGGGGTTATTTGCTGCGACGGTTTGTACAGCGGATGCGTGGCCGTTGGCGGCAGCGGTGGCTTATCCTCGACGTGCTGCTGATACACTGCATGTTGTTGGTGTTGCTGCTGTTGTTGTTGGTGTTGCATATATTGTTGTTGCTGCTGCTGCTGCTGCATACGATTTGGCTGTGGCTTCGGTGCTGTTGGCGGTAATTGTTGAGTTTGTTGTTGCTGCTGCTTCGTTGGGGACACTTGTTGCAAGCTGCCCGGTTTTGGTGGCAAAGATACAAAGTTCTGTTGTTGCTTTGCATTGGGAGATGGCTGCGAACCTTCGTTGCCACCCTGCGATAGCATCTCGTGCCGCAGATTGCGGCGTAGCGACTGACCGGCTGGTGAATGTTGCTGCTGCTGCTGCTGTTGCTGTTGCTGGTGTTGCTGCTGCATATAAAGATCACCTCCGGCGCCATTTTGGTACGCCAATGCAGCGTCCACTCCGCTCATATTCACATTCTGCATGCTCTGGCTAGCTGACATATGCTGTTGCGTATATACATTACTGATGTTCGGCATTGAGGGAGCCATCATTTGTTGCATGCGCAAACTATGCTGATTCTGCATGTCTCGATTGAAATTCTGGGTGCTCCTCGATCGATTTCCCATCGTCAGTGAAGAATGTGGCGCCATTTGTGACAAGTGTTGTTGTTGTTGCTGCTGCTGCTGCTGATGTTGCTGGTATTGCTGTTGAAGAGCCGCTGCTGACATATTGCCGCTATTCAAGTTGCTGCTGCTTGCACTCATGTTCTGCGTGTGGTGTGTGAATTGTTGTTGCTGTTGATGAGAGACCAAATGCGGTTGCAATTGATTATTGCTTGTCGGTGCTGCTCCGCTGCTATTGGAATTAGAGGCATTGTGATAATAGGCTGAAGCTGGACGGGTGGGTGGCATGTTCGATCCCGAAGGTGAAGTTATTGATGAATGGTGTTGTTGCGCTGCAAACGCCGGATGATGCATTGACGTGCTTCCATTTGGTGGCGATAATAATGGATTCGGACTGTTGTGAGAGGAATTTCCATTGTATGTGTTCATTGTAGAATGTAACGGCACTGGTGGTCTGCATGAGTGAAAGAATTGAAGAAGTTAATGTCAAAAAGTAGTCAAATTTATTACAAAAAATAAAAACAACAAATAAAAAAAAGTGAATTTACAATATTTACAATTATTATTTACCACAAATTTGTTTTAGAAATAATATTAAAAAAAAGTCCCTTAGAATTAAATTGAGGACGATTTGGAAGAGGACTGATTAATTTACGGCCGGCTGAGAAAGGTGCCACGTGCAAGTTTAAGCAGCTCGTCGTTTTGTGTTAACTTACGAATCTACAGCTGATCATTAGTTGCAATGTTAATGCACACCACACCAAGTGGAGGAGCACCAATTAGAATATTTTATGTTAAGTAACAGTCTACCATCAATCAAATATTCACAATACTCGTATGCCAAATCTTGGAAAATACCCATGAAAGGAGAATTGACACACACCATCTTTTCGTCGATTTCAAAGCTGCATTCGACAGTACGGAAAGGAGTTACTTGTATGCCGCGATGTCTGAATTTGGTGTCCCCGCAAAACTAATACGGCTATGCAAGATGACTTTGCTCAATACCTTCAGCGCCATCAGAATTGGGAAGGACCTCTCCGAGCCGTTTGATACCAAACGAGGTTTCAGACAGGGTGACTCGCTGTCGTGTGACTTCTTTAACCTGATGTTGGAGAGCATCGTAAGAGCCGCAGAACTTAATCGCTCAGGCACAATATTTTATAAGAGCGTACAATTGCTGGCGTATGCCGATGATATTGACATCATCGGCCTTAACAACCGCGCTTTTAGTTCTGCCTTCTCCAAACTGGGTCGGGTGGTGAACGAGGACAAAACGAAGTACCTTCTGTCATCAAACAAACAGTCGGGGCACTCGCGTATCGGCACGCACATCACTGTTAACAGTTATGATTTCGAGGTTGTAAAAGACTTCGTTTAGTAAAGCCCTCTCTTGGCGAACAAAACTAACACTCTACAAAGCTCTCACCATGCCCGTCCAAACGTATGGTGCAGAAGGGTGGACGATGACAACATCCGATGAAGCGACGCTTGGAGTGTTTGAGAGAAATATTCTGCGTAAGATTTTTGGACCTGGCGAATATCGCAGACGATGAAACAATGAGCTGTATGAGTTTTACGACGACATAGACATAGCACATCGAAAAAAGATCCAGCGACTTCGTTGGCTGGGCCATGTCGTTTGAATGAATACAATGGTTCCGGTGCTAAAAGTTATCTATGCGGTACCAAGTATTCTATGATGGTAGCAGAGAAAAAGGAAGTCAGCTGCGTTGGAAAGATCTGATGGAGAAGAACTTGGCTTCATTTGGTGTGCCCAACTGGCGCCGGTTAGCACGAGAAAGAAACGACTGGCACGCTTTAATAAACTCGGCCAAAATCGCGTAAGCGGTTATCGCGCCAATTAAGAAGAAGAAGAACATAGATGGAAGGAGCGTTATGAGTGCTGACGAAAAAATAAAATACCCGTTGGCATAATAAGCAAATCATAAAATAGAAAAATCTTAAAAATTAATACCTCAAGAAATTTAAAGCAACAAGTAATCAGTAATTTTTGTTTTTAAATACAAGCATTTTCAAAAGAAATTTAAGTTCTTAGATAATCTGATTTTTAAAAACTGTAAACGTAATGCTGAGCGGAACATCACAGCTAATCCGAAGTCATTTTGGAATTTTGTAAAATCTAAAAAGTCGAGTTCGATTTCGACCTGCTTCGATGATGTTGGATGATAAATTTGCAAGTACACCTGCCCAAGTGCTAACTAATTTGCACCCTCATGTCTGCAAATTACGTCTCAGTTGATGAGGTATAAGAATTGAGGTTGTTTAAGAATTGTGCAGCGTTGGCAATTCCTCAAGAGATTATTTTTAATAAATCTTTATCTACGGGCACTTTCTTAAATGATTGGAAATTTACAATTCTCACGCCTTTTTTTTTAAAGTGGAAGAAAAAATGATGTAGTCTGGTAGTCGAACGGATAGTTCCAGTCCTAATTCTTTCGAAAATACTCCATAGCCAACTTTATCGTCTAGCTTGGAGCCATCTGTATAAAAATTTAATTTCCCTCTTCTCCATGGCCTTGGTGTTTGCCACTCCCTTCTTGACGGTATACTTGTCTTGAAGAGCTTGTCGAAGGTAAGTCTAGGAGTAGAATAGTCTATTTCTTGTTTGAGACTGTTCAGAGTGTGCAAAATACAGGCGTGTCCAAACCGCCGTTCTTTCCATAGCGCCATACTTTTGAGTCTAAACGTCGAGGCGGCTGCCACGTTTTTCCCTACGAGATTTAGTGCAGGTAAATTGATTAGCACTTCTAGCGCTTTGTTTGGAGTAGCCCTTAAAGCACCAGAGATGCATAAAAGAGCTGTTCTTTGGACCTTACTCATGATTTTAGCGTAACTCGCCTTTAGAGTAGATGGCCACCATACAAGTATTCCATATATTAAGATTGGTCTAACTACCGAAGTATATAGCCAATGAGTAACGCGAGGTGTTAACCCCCATTTAATACCGACCGCTCTTTTGCAAGTATATAATGCAACGTTGGCCTTTTTTACTCTTTCCTCAATATTAGGTTTCCATGTGAGTTTCCTATCTAATATGAGTCCTAAGTACTTGACATTCTCTCTTAAAGGAATCTCCACACCCTTGAAGATCAGCAGGGAGATTATAGGAAGCCTATGTTTCCTTGTGAAGAGAATTATTTCAGTTTTTGCGGGATTTATAGCGAGTCCCCTACTCTCAGTCCAGCTCCTAAGCGTGGCCATGTTAGACCGCAGAATGTCCATGAGGGTGCTAGGATATCTGCCTTTAACAGCAATTGCTAGGCCATCTGCGTATGCAGTGACGTGGCAACCTCCTCTCTTCAGGGTCAGCAATAGCGAGTTTACCGCCAAAATCCAGAGGAGAGGGGAGAGGACACCACCTCTGCTTTGAATGGCAACATCAAAATTTCTTTGCTCTTGCCGCAAATACTGCCGGCTAGCGATTTGAGGACCTTGTTGCGGGTTCGGACTTTAGTAGCAATTGCGGTTTTGTGCGCAAAAAAGAGAGCAAACTGTTGAAGGTTACTCCCAAAATTTTGGGGTTGCTTACAGTCGGTGTTGGTGTGTCGTCAACTTTGACCTTGAGCTGTAGTTTGACCGCCTTTGTCTAGGTGGTCAAAGAGGGTCACCGTGAGCTTAGTGAAGGAAAGTTGTAGATTCCATGCCGGGAAAAAGCGAGAAAGACAGGCGAGGTAATCGTTTACTTTGGCGCACAGGCCATCAATGCCATTAACGCACAATTTAGTTTTAATGTGATAAACGGTTCACTAGACAGAGCTAGTTTACTGGGGCGGCAGCCCTTGGTCGGGAAAAATCCGAGACATTCTGGTAACGTAGAACTGGCTGCCTTGGGAATGAATTTAATTTTAATCCTACCTTTCGGCTAAAATCGGCTGGCTTTGATTTTGTGCACGGTAAACGCTTAGGTTCTGATAGAAGCCCTGCTCGTTGTTGTTTAGGCTGTTAACACCGCCAGTGATACTGCTGCTGGTATTGGTATTGGTGACAAGGCTGTGAGTGCTGCGTGATTTCGAAGCGTTCATGGCTAAAGGCGAGAGAAAGAAAAAAACAAAACACACACTTTTAGTTGTCGTCTTATGTTAAAATCCAAAACTAGTAAAGTGAAAAATAAAAAGAAAATTATGTTAAATTGGCAACGCTATTTATGTAACCATTAAAGGTTGTGTATGTGTTAATTGTAACTTACAAATAGTACCGCTTCCGGTGTGATGATGCAGTGCAGGTACCGATTTACTATTTGACAAATGGTTATTAGTTATTAGGGGGCCAACGTTTTTCGAATCTTGAACGCCCATTCGTGTAAGATCACGCTCAGACATGCGGCGATTACCTGCGATGACATGAAGGAGGTGGTACACGAGTACGAATACGATGACGATGACGACAGCGACCATTCATAAATCACATTCCAAGCAGACAATCACAATGTGTCGAAGGCAAATACGCCATGATGCCATGCATTTCGGAACACAATCATTAAACAACCGGTTAAAAGTTACGAATTTTTTATGGTGCATAAGGTTTTGTGTTATGTGAATGTTGTTGTTATAGATGAATGTTAAATATGAAAAGGAAACGAAAAATGAATTAGCTTTTAGACATTTTTAGAAGGTATACAAAAATTTCGCAAGCGCGATATGTGTGTAATTATATTCTACAAATACATCTAAGTGCCATTACAAAGATGAGCATTATGTGAAATTACTCAATACAGGGTCTTTCGAGTTCGCTTTTATTTTCTAAATTCAAATTAAATAATAAATGTAAAATAATTGATTAACTTTTTTTATTGACATGTGTAGCAGCGTGCAAAATTTATGAAAAATAAATCATATGTTCCAAATGTACCCCGCGTGCATACTTCATACGAGGCGACTAACAAAAGTTCGGTAAGTTGTATGGGGGAAAACATACAAAAATATTTTTAATTTGTTAGTTTGAATCTTCATTATTTTTAATATTTTACACAGAATCACTATTTATTTCATCCACTTGTAAATAGGCAGTCTGTGTCAAAAAATGGAACCACGATTATTCATGAAGTATAAAAGATATATATTTAAAATATTTTTACTGAAAGTATGTACAAAAGTCCGAGTCGCAATTACTCAAAAAGCCGTGCAGTCTCCATTGCTGTCGAGTATGGCCCGGCATCTTCTTCATGCTTTGAACCAGCTTTTCTGCGTAGCTCGTCGACAAAGAGGACCAGATTTTGCGAACTTGACGCACGAGTTGCTTTAAATCATGGACTGACTTTCCGGCAAGATGCATTTTCATAGTTCTCCACACATTTTCAATAGAGTTGGCATCTGGGGACTGGGAAGGCCCTTCCAATACTGTGACGCCGTTTTCTTGTTTCGTTTTTCTGAATGTGTTTTTCTGAGAGCACTGGTTTGATGATGTGGAACGGTAGGATATGTTCGCCTCCTTTAGTCGACGTTCGATGATATTGATACTCACATCTATTCCCTTTGTAGCAAGAATTGATCGTGCTTGGCGTAGTACCAAAGACGGGGCCCGCTTAAAAAGCTGGACGATCACTTTATCCTGCTTTTTTGTTGTCACTTGCTTCAACCCGCGCTCGGAAAAGTCGTCAACATTTTTGTACACTTTACACCACTGATTCCACATCACAACAAACTTTTTTGATTTTTTAATCACTTTTGCAGCCGAGGCGTAAGAGAATTTCGGCCCTTTCGAATGCGTACATAAAAATACCGCCTCGAAACGCTTCGCGTACTTCTCACTCATTTTTGTTTGGTTGCGTTTATTGGAAAGTTTCGAACGACACTAACCTGAGTTAGCACTGGCGTCGTAGCCTTTGAGTGGGACTATTACGCCGCCAAAAGCAGAACGAAATATATCTTGAAGTTACAAGAAAAAAAAACGGTTCTCTTTTTCTGACACAGACTGTATATATAATTGGCGCGTACACCCTTTTTGGGTGCTTGGCCGAGCTCCTCCTCCTATTTGTGGTGTGTGTCTTGATGTTGTTCCACAATTGGAGGGACCTACAGTTTCAAGCTGACTCCGAATGGCAGATATTTTTATGAGGAGCTTTTTCATTACAGAAATACACTCGGAGGTTTGTCATTGCCTGCCGAGGGGCGACCGCTATTAGAAAAAACTTTCCTTTTTGGCCGTTTCATGCTTGGAGATTCGAGCCTACGCACTTCTGATCGGTAGTTACGCACCAGCTCATTTGGTTACGGCGCCCATTGTGGATACTGACCTCTAATTCACGTTTTTGTAGTTTTTTAACAAATTGCAACTAATATACACTAACCACTTTAATTATCTGTGCATTGTTACCGAGGTATTTTCTCCTCAAATTTTTCTTCATTTATGGAAGTAACCAGAAATTACATCTTGCCAGATCCGGCGAATTTGGCCGCTGACGAATTTAAAGGCGAAATAAAGTTACTTGTCATCTGAGCAGTATGAGCTGGCGCATTATCGAGCTGTGAAAAGTAACGCCTCTGTTCTATTTTTTTCAATTCCGAAAAAAATTTGAGCATAGTTTTGCTAAGCAATTTGCAGTATATTTACCATTTGGCAGTTAAAGTATTTAGGGGAATAAAAGCTGCGATTTCTGCTTTGGTGAAGTGAACCGAGATCATGTTGTTGTTGTAGCAGCATAAACATTTCCCATACATGTACGGGGAATGCAGCTGTAGTGACAGTTCTCGGCAGGACATAAATCCGCCTCGTTCCGTTAGAACCGACTGTCGTGGGATCGACAGATCATCACTTTCGTTGCTGACTTTTGTTACCAAGCTTTAACAGATGGATTTTCTTCTTCTGGTTCAGCCAAAGAGATAAACCAAGCTTCGTCACCTGTTACGATTACTTAAAATTGCTAGACTTTCCGTTTTCGAATCTTCTTAGGAAATACTGAGCAAAACTAACTCGGGCTTCTTTCTGACTTTCATTCAAAATCGAGCAGATTTCTAAATCATTCCGCATTATTCGCAATACTGCCACTGCATTCAAGCCCAATCCACTAGCTATGGTTACTTTCGTAGGTCTTCGTAAATGTTTGCCTTCATCAGAGCCACACATTTATTTCGTCGGCCGAACTTTTTTCCTCGAGGTTCGTCCTCTACGGGAAAATATACAATCTATAATCTCATTTATATATATCACTCACTGCTGTTTGTGCTTGTTGTTGTAGCATAAAGATTCCCCACCTTTCAGCAGCGATACTTTCAATGGATGGTATGCCCAAATTTTTCAATTCACTTTTTATTCTGAGTTCTGTATGACGATTCTGTACGACCGAAAATGTTTAGAATTTTAGGAAATCGTACCAATTATAGTAAATTTTAGATTTTGTAGATAAAAAAAAGAGACGCTATCGCGTAGTGACAGGTGTCAAAACAAAATACTACCAAAAAATAAACTCGAACCTGAAAGACCCTGTATGTATGTGTGTGGGTATGTATGTGCATATAAATGATAATTTGCAAACATTAAATAAAAAATAACGACACAGCACAACGGGAACAAGTAAATCATGAGAAAGAATGCAAACATATTTTGAAGAGAAAATCATTTTTTGTAAGGCAATCCAGTCCAGTGTTGTTTTGTTTCAACGTTGTGCCATTCAAGTTCATCAATCAATCAAGTTTTGTCCAAATAGCGAATATTATTACGAAATTAAAAATTATGTACTAAAAATTATCTATTTTAAGGTAGACTAGGAAAGGGTTGCCAAACTTCAATTAAAAATATTCGATTTATTACACTCAGCACCTTTTTATTTCAGCACAAGGCGCGTTCAGAGAAAATATATTAGGTAAACAAAAAATTAGCTTCTTTAGTGAGACTATCTTTTGACAGTCACTTGCCATCGATCGGTACAAAAGCGAGGTCCTGAGAACTTAGCTATTGGATAACCGAAATTCGCGATTAATGGATTTAGAATTGAGCATCTTGAAAACACAAATTTATTGCCACCCAATCCATAAGAAGAGTGATCCTGCAATCTGTGCTAATTACCGCGGGAATTTTTTTGCTAAATATCGCCTAGAAGGTTATAGCGAGCGTATTGTGTGAAGGGCTGAGGCCCACCATCAACCAAGTGATTGGACCTTATCAGTGTGGCTTTAGACCTGGAATATATAAAATCGACCAGAGATTCACAATACGTCAAGTCTGGGCAAATATCCATGAAAAGAGATGCAGCACACACCATCTTTTTGTCGACTTCAAAGCTGCATTCGGCAGCACGAAAAGGAGTTGCCTATGTGCCGCGATGTCTGAATTTGGTGTCCCCGCAAAACTAAAACGGCTATGCTAAAAGACGTTATTCAATACCAGAATTGGGAAGGACCTTTCCGAGCCATTTGATACCAAACGAGGTTTCAGACAGGGTGACTCGCTGTCGTGTGACTTCTTTAACCCGATGTTGGAGAGCATCGTACGAGACGCAGAACTTAATCGCGTACAGTTGCAACGATATTGACATCATCGGTCTTAACAACCGTGCTGTTAGTTCTACCTTCTCCAAACTGGATAAAAAGGCAAAGCGAATGGATCATGCGGTGTACGAGGACAAAACGAAGTACCTTCTGCCATCAAACAAACAGTCGGTGCACTCGCGTATCGGCGCCCACGTCACTATTGACAGTTATGATTTCGAGGTTGAAAGAGACTTCATTTATTTAGGAACCAGCATTAAAACCGATAGCAATGTCAGCCTTAAAATCCAACGGAAAATCTCACTTTCCAACCAGTGCTACTTTGGACTAAGTAGGCAATTGAGTACTAAAGTCCTCGTTCGACGAACAAAGCTAACACTCTACAAGGCTCTCATCATACTCGTCCTAACGTATGGCGCAGAAGCTTCGACCATGACAACATCCAATGAGGCGTGCTTTGGAGTGTTTCAGAGAAAGATTCTGCGTAAGACTTTTAGATCTTTACACGTTAGTCACGGCGAATATCGCAGGCGATGGAACAATGAGCTGTATGAGCTTTACGACAACGTAAACATAGCGCAGCGAATCAAGATCCAGTGGCCTCGTTGGCTGGGTCATGTCGTCCGAGTGGATACAAACGATCTGGTTCTGAAAGTATTCAATGCGGTACCTGCTGGGGTAGCAGAGGAAGAAGAGGACCTCCTCTGCGTTGGAAAGATCAGGTGCAGAAGTACCTGGCTTCATTTGGTGTGTCCAACTGGCGTAGGTTAACACGAGAAAGAAACGACTGGTGCGCTTTGTTAAATTCGACCAAAATCGAGTAAGCGGTTATCACGCCAATCAAGAAGAAGAAGAAGATCGACCAGTTGGGCTCACGAAAAATGTGTGCAGCAGGTTGACCAACGATCGATCGATCAAACCGTTCCCACGGCAATCGATTTTACTTAACCGGAACGACTCGCATTTATATCCGGACAAGGACTGTCACTTCGGCAGCATTTCTTGTAATATACAACTATGGGGAAGGTCTACGCTGCTTTATTAACAACAACGATCGATAAAAAATTGCTTACAATTCAATATGCTTTCAAGCGTCGGGTACAAGTCGTTCGAAACGTGTAACCAGACAGATTTTTCAATAAAACTGGCATTGTAACTTTCAGCCACTCTTAGTAAACGCCAGATTTGGCAACGAGTGACTTTTAATTTTTTAACCAATGAAAGGCACGAGCGTCATGGACGTAGAAGTTTCAAAAGGGTTGCGCTGATAATCTACTGCACTCAGGCGAAATGCTTCGAGATCGCACAAAGCACTGCTGAGTAGGCAAGGGGCTATTTAGAATTAAAAAAGTTAGCTTTGTCAAAAAAAAAAGTAAAAGTTTTCTTTTACTCTGAAGCACCCCTTGTACATATTCAGCGTGTGCCAATGTTGTTAGGAATTAACTAATAAAATTACCGGTATTTAAAAAAAAAATATTTTAAAAATTCCTTAAAACTTATAATATGAAGGTTAAGGCAATAAAAAACGATGTTTTTGCTTGAGGAGAAACCGTAATAAAACTACAAATAAGCTTAGCAATGGTTTTATAAGCAAAGCAGTTCCTTGTGCCGCCTGTTGTTGGCACTCAATGAGTTAAAGGAGTCCCATGGACCATTTAGATTTACAAAATTTACCACATTATGGGGAAACTCATATAGATGGGCACCCCTGAGGTACGAAGGAAAGTGTACTCTACTTTTTATCACATCATTGTCACAACCTTTATCCGCTAAGTCGTCAGCTTTCATTTGCGCCACCATCACTGTAATGTTCTGGTGAGTCGTTATTTGGCGCAGTTAAGTGCGGACACCGTGGATGTCGTGTAGCAGCAGAGCTCGTTGAAGCAGTAGTGGTATTGTCACCACCTTTCATGGCCAGCGTTAGAGAAAGCTTTGTGGATCCATCAGAACTGCGTTGTTGTTTTTGGTTACGTTTAACTGTGCGCACAGTGTTTCCCTTTGCGGTGGACATTACGCTACGTTGCCGTTTTAACCGACTCTTCTCCACTTCAGGGCAACTGTCATAGCATTTGAATGAAGGGGTCGAAGGGCCTATTGATGATTTGGCATTTTCTGGGATGGTTTCGTCGATGTCTGAGATATTAGTAACAATTGTTTGCTTACAATTGGCACAACAAGGACAATCACAGGTAATGGTGGTGCTGACAGATAGTTCTGATTCAGGTGTTAGTAAAGCGTGTGCGGCAGCTACATTTGACGGGGCAATCGATTTGGCGTAGTGTTGAGTATTAATTTCAGTTGATTTATCAATTCGTTGTTTGGTTTCGTTTTCTAAAGAGTTTTGAAAATTATTATCCTGCAAATTTATTTGAAAATCTTTGCCAGTACTGCCATGTAAGCTCCATTCTTTTAGCTGCTGCAAAATCTCCAACTGCTCCTGCTCTGTGAGATTCTTTTTTTTGCGTGGCAATGCCCCATCGCTTGTGGGGTATAAATATGACGTCGATTTCGAAAAAGTGTTTGACATCCCGGGCACGGATTCTTTGCGCCGTCCACTTGCATCAAAAGTTTTATGTCGCTCAAAAAATTCAGCCATTTCACGTACTTTGCCCTCCCCGAAAGGTGTAACGAAATGGTGCACCTGACTAACATCTTCTTTCTGTGTATCCTTGTGACCTTGTGAGAGCGTAAGTTTAGTTGTGTGGGAATGGCAGGTTAAGGATGGGGTTGAATCTACATCGTCATTATCTGAGCAGCGTGGAAAATGTATATTTGCATGGCTAAGTGAACGCTCTGGACAGTAGTTATGGACAGTTTCAGAGGAACTTTCGATTTCATATACACTAGGAACTTTAATGGTAACAACTGTGTTGGTTGTTGCTGCTGCTGGTAGATTTCCTCCTGCTCTTACATTGGAGGGAGTGACAGAAGTGCGGGTGGTGAAAACAGACTTTGAAACAGAAGTGCTCGTGATATTTACAAGATTGCTGGGGTTTTGTGTAGGGGCAGACCTTTTGCTTGGATTCGTACGCTGCTGTTGGTTACCGCTGAGACCGCCGCCAGAGGTGGCACGAATTGCGTTTAGTTCACGCTTTGGCCGTGTTATAGTCGTTGTTGTCATTGGCATTGTAGTATTTATATATAAATCGCGCAGTGGTTTCGTTATTAATGGCATTTTCTCAATGGACTCATTTGATGAACGATTACTATTCGTGCCACTGCCAGAGGTGTTGCTGGTTGCGGCGCTTCCAGAAGTCGAACGGTTGGAATTCAATTCCCGCCTTATCTTTTGTATCAACGGAATGCGTTCCCGCTCACTTTTATCCAAAGACTCGGCGGACGATTTATTGCTGTCGAGACCAGCTCGAGCATATTCACTTATGGCGTCATGTGTGTGGAATTTTCGGTTGATTCCCAATCCACGGTCTAACGAAATGCTGTCACGTCTGCGTGCTTTCGTTTCTTCCAAATCAAAACTTACGGTTTTGCGATACCCAGGCGCATTACGGCGTGCACTACTTATAATACCAGATGAGGGCTTCGCTACACGCTCTATGCGCTGCACAAGTTGGGATTGAGCAGGTTCTTGATGCGTCGGAACATAGGTTTTTACATCTTCTGTCGGTGAACCATCATCTATAAATGGGATATCATCCGATTCGGCAACCGAAGCTATGCCATCTTCATTGAGGGGTTGATGTGCCTCAGTATAAGACAAGTTTGTGAATGAGTCGTTAGACGCGCGTTTCTGTGTCGAGTTCGTTGGATCAGGGTCAGGGTCCATATACTCTTCAATGTATATCGAAGGAGGTGGTGTGCTGGTATTTAAGGTACTGTTAGTGCGCTGACGCACCGGACTATTGTGATAGTAGTTATTGTTGTTCTGGATGTTATTGAGATTAGCTTCGTTAGATAGATAAAGACTGCTAACTGAACGTGCTATGGGACGTGTGTCACGATAACGCGGATCGATGTGCAGCTGATGCCCCCTGGCACAAAGCTCTTCCTGCAACGAGGACGCACTCAAACGGCGCACAGGCGGAGATGATGAACGCATACAAATTAAGGACTCACGTCGGCTACGATTTAGGCTATCATCAGAAACCGAAGCAAAGTAACGATTGCTGTACATCGAGTGACGACGCTGATCGTGGTATGCCGCCGATGGCGTCGCTATAGAGTCCGATTCTATTTTTGGTTTAGTAAACCCAAATGGCGAAATTTATTATGTATTGTAATAATTTTGTTGGATTGTAAAATTTGTTTGTTAAGTGGCAGCATGTAAGGGAGGAGTTTAGTAAAAAAGCGATTAGCATTCATTGAGTTATTTAGTTACGTTATTACAAAATCGCACGAGTTTTCATACTAGCGTGTGCTTATAGTTAACTAAACAGTGAAATTTCAATCGACTTCGATACGTCAAAGTTACAAATAGACGTAGATTTGTATACTCTTAGCACATACATACTTATAAATACATAGATTTAGATACAGTTATACACAGCTATGACATACCACGTGCTATGACTGGACTTGGTTGTTGCAATAAGGTCGCTAAGCCATGATAAATAGCTCCTTGCTTTGCCACCTCCAAAGTTACTATCGGGCCGGTGCGCACAAGATAGTCTGCCGCTCTGGAAATATGTGAGATTTAGAACATTTCGCACACAGCCAAATGCATTTCCTTACTTTTCTTGGGTTATGCCAATCAGGCTCTGACCGTCAACGCGCAACAGCTGATCGCCAGCTTGCAGACGACCATCTGCATCAGCGGCACCGCCAGGCACGACGCTCTTTATGTAGATGCCTAAGCGTTCCTGGCCTGCGCCTTTAGCTGCAACAATGGACAGACCCATACCATTTGCATTCTTATGCAACTTGATTACCTGGACCTCGGGTTGCGGTAGTTTGTTGGACATAGCGCTGGATGACCGCGCCTAAAAGTATATAAGTATATTCAATCAATATGTCGTAATCTTACTTGGTTATTGTGCTAAGCACTTACATTGAATTGGTGCATGTAAACGGTCCATAGCCCAATGGATGTTGGCTGCGCAGCCAGGCGGCACATGCCTTGTTGTTGAAGTGGATTCAGAAAATCTACCAAACCGGACGGTATACCGCGCACAACGTCACAACTAAACCCGTCGTCGGGCAACAGCAAAGCTAAATGCAATTCTGGTAATTCTTCCAAACGTACTTCCCGACCATCGGAACGCGTAAGTTCATCTGCGACCGACTCGGCCATCCTTATTGCAGTGTCCACCAGATTTCGCGGTATTTTCTCTTGCTGTAGCAATGCGGCCATTTGCAATGAGTTCAAACGGAAGCAAGAGCAAGCCAGCTGTTGTATCTCTTCCACAGATGACTTGGGCGCTTGCAGAAATTGCGCACACTGGTTTATTTTTGCCAAATGGCAATCGGCTGCTAGTTCAAGTCCTTGACGCTCGGCCCACAACTCCAGCAATTGCAGGCGCTCGGACATTACTTTGCCCCATTCTGCCGTGCACATGTGAGAGTTAGCCACAATCTGGAAACGAAATGGAATGTGAAAATGCATTACTCATCACTTACTTTGGTGCAACATAGCCATATAAATCAAATTAAAAAACACTTTTTTTTATAATAAAAATAAAAATGGGATCAACAAACATTCTCTGCTCACCGTATTAAAGCAAATTACATTAATGTAATGGAATAGTTGGCTAAATAGTTGGATGGTTAGCGCTGCATTTACGCGACAACGACGCAGCAATGCCATTGCCGAACCAAGTACGGTCAGCACCAGTCCGGCAGCAGAGTCATGGTCAATGGTTTCGGAGAGGAACTGATTCAAGGTCTGTGACAATTCCATGCGAAAGCAGTTCACCAAATTACGAAATGCAGTTTGGACACTTTCAGCAAGCACCTCCTGAGCTTGCACGCTAAAAGCGCTTATGTGACGATCCGATTTTAGGAAGTGTAGGAACTCTGAGCTGTTAGCCATCCAAAAGGCCAAAATGCGTGGATCAGAATATTGTTCCTGTACAACTGTGTAAATCAAATTCGCCACATGATGTAGAAATATTGTTAATTTGTGGGCACGTTCAGTGGGTTGTAGTTCCGGACGGTAGTGAGTAGATGCACGATATCTAGAAAAAAAAGAAAACGGGAGTATGAATTATGTGAAAAATATGTAGGTATGTGTATATAGGCATATAACAAGTGTATGGCCGAGCTTTAAAGTAAATTATTATCGAAAATATTTTGGCGTAGGTATTCGTATAAATTTGCAGGACCCGCCCACGGTCCACCGAGCTGCTTAGACCAACGAAGTCGCTACTGTCGATATTGATAAGAGTCTTGACCGGCACTGGGCGGTAGTTATATAAGTGCCAACATTTAGTAGTAGCCGTTTGGCGGATGATGAGATGGAATTAGCTCCTACTCCTAGCCTACATAATAACCTACTTACCTAGCCGAACTTAATAGCTTCTTTTAATCTATTCTGCATTGAAAACCCCAACCTTAAAGTTCTCTCGGCTGATATTTCTATCATAAAACGATTATCAATCTTCTTCATTCAATGGCATTTACCGAAAAATTGGGAACCTGGGTGCCTCATGAGCTCAACGAAAAAAACAAAAAAAAGTCACCTTCAAATTGCTTCTCAGCATCTGGCCCGCCATCAAGCAACGCGCGTTTATAAACATCGTTTTTTTTATCGAATTGTCACGGAAGATGAAAAATGGTGCCTATACATCAATATGAACCAAAGATAGGAGGGTGACTCCAAGACATACGATAGAGCCAAGTGCCAAGCCGGATCTTCATACAAAGAAGTGTGTTTATGAGGACTGGCATGATGCACTGGGAAATGCTCGAAAAGAATGCCACGGTCAACAAGGAGCTTTGCATTGTTCAGCTAAACCGCGTGAATGAGGCTATAGGACTGAAAAGATCTTGTCGACATGGTCAAACCATACTTCTTCACGACAATGCCAGGCCCTATGTTGCACAAGTCCTTCAGCATCCGCCATATTCTCCGGACCTTTCACCGGCCGATTATCATCTTTTCCGCTCCCGGTAAAACCATATGAAAGGCGTTCCCTTCGATAGCAAAGAGGAAAACTGGCTCAACAACTTCTTTGACACCACACTAGGCGATTTTTGGAGGAACGACATCAACAAATTCGTTGAGAGGTGGGAAAAGGTTGTAAAACGAATATATAATTGAATAACTTATTGATATAATTACTGTTTTTTGTTGAAATAAAAGTCTTCGGTAAAAACGCTACGAACTTATTTCCCAACCTAATACACATGGTCCGGCACTCGAACTGTAACCAACTTCAGGCCGCTCCCGCACGTTCATCAGCTGCCTATTAGTTGGCTAAGTGACAGTCTGGAGTAGTAATTACAAACGCGCGGAAGCATTTCTCCGAGAGTAAACGCGAAAAAAGAAAATCAGTAATGGATTTCAAACGTAAAAGTGAATTTCATTATATTTGGCTGAAAAAAAAGCCAACCAGCGATTGTTCGTGAACCCGAGCACCTTCAAGTAAATAAAGTTTTTGTTTGACGCACCATTACTCGTTACAATGATACTGGTAGCATCGCGAAACGTCATGGAGGTGGTCATCAAAAGACTGCAAAGTCACGTGAAATGGTTCAAAAAGTGAAGAAGCGACTTGAGCAAAATCCCTGACGAGTGCCAATCAAACGGCGAAAGAACTGAAAATGTCTGACCGTAGCATCCGCCGCATACTGAAAAATGATCTCCAAGTCAAGCCTTGCAAGATCCAACTGGCGCATGATCACACACCAAAGCAGCAACAAGTCAGACTTGAGAGAGCGAAGGAATTGTTTCGCTTGGCCGAGAGAGGTCGATTTCCGAGCATTGTGTTTTCTGACGAGAAAATTGAGCTATTCGTGAGGGGTTTATTTGACCGACCGTTTATACGAGAATTTGAGTTATCGATTGGACACCAGAAGGCAGCACCCGCCACAGATGATGGTTTGTGCCGCGGTAACCGCAGATGGGCGCTCTCATTCATCGATCCTGGCGTCAAGGTAAATGCGAAATATTATCGGGAAAGTATTCTGGATATTGCTTTTCAACCGTGGGCAGACAAATATTTCGGTGGCAAACCATGGACGTTTCAACAGGACTCGGCACCGTCTCACAAAGCTCAAGTGAACCAAGAATGGCTAAAAAACAACGTTCCGAACTTCATAATGTCCACACAATGGCTCTCAAATTCACCAGACGTGAATCCGATGGATTATTCGCTTTGAGTCATTTTGGGGAGGAAGGTCCGAGCTAAAAGATTCAAAAATCTATTGTCCGCGAAGGGGCCAAAATACGTGCAAGTCACATTCGGACAGCGTGCGATTCGTTTTTGGACCATCTCAAGTTCATAGTCAAGGCAAAAGGTGGTCATATCGAGCAAAAGTAAATTGATTCTTAATTTTGTATTATTTTCACACTTTTTCTACTTTGAATTGAATAAAAGTAATTTTCCAAACTAAATTTATGGCCTTCTTAATTGGTTATACTTCGAGTGCCGGACCCTGTGTTGTATATGTACAATATTATTGATCTCTCTCTCGATCCGTATATTAAAAAGAGTGCATGGGAGCATTCAATTTCTTCACTGAGTGCAATACTTTCGAGTGAAAGGTTTTAATTTTTGAAAATTCGCGCACAAAGAGGAAGAATACGTAACAAATAAATTTAATTCATAAACTATATTACAACAAAATCAATTTGTAATCTAATTAGTAAATTTGCGCAAGTGTTAAGTTGCAAGCACACATAGGAGATTAAATGCGCCACACAACGAGGTTTTTTTATGTGCATTTAAAATTCATACATACATATATACAATTCTTCGGCAGTTGCAATAAAAATATGGCAGACCATGCGAGCAAATTGGCATTTTTTACACTTTTTTTTACCTGGCACACAAATATAGTGAGTACACCGGCGCCAATTTAAAGTGCGGCGCATTCACATCCAGCTCCGTTATAATGTGTCTAAGGAATAGTTCCTGATGTGTCTCAGGAAATTCCAAGACGGCAGGCAAAATTGCTTCCTGTCCTTGATTCTCCGAGGCGCTCGTAATTTTCGGCGATCTGTGGAAATGGAAAAGAGAGTAATTGGCATAAGATTTAAGGCGAAATGTTGCAGATGTTACAAATGAGTCAAATGAGATTTTATTATTAAAACTATGGATACGAAACAAATGTGGATTTAGCACTTCAATGCAATAGAAACTGCACAAATGATGTAAAAGTTGGCGAAAAAAGAAAACACAACTCAATCGATTATGGCAACACAAAAGTATGTAAGTTAAACGAAATTTAGTTGATACAAATTAAAAACAACAAAAAAAAAATTGTTTCGTGTGCAAAGATTTGTATAAAACGCATTAAAGCCGATGTTTGTGGTAACATTTTTTTTGTTTTTTTTTTTTTCTTGTAGAATTAAGCATTAGTGCTTTACTACAATTCCGTTTTTGCCAGCTGTTCCAAAGTTTGGAAAAAAAAACCATTGAAATTTTTTTTAACGATATTGAAAACATGAAAATAGTAGCATTAAATTACCTCTCCTGGCTATTCGAGCCGCCAGATTTTAAGCTTGAAATGGACTTGGTTTCATTTTCCAAGTTACCCTCAATACTTTGACCATCAAAGGCTGTGCTGCCGGCGTGGCTGTGATGGTCACCATAACGCATTTTGGCCTCATCTTGATCGCGCAAGCCCAACGTATGCTCGGCGACATTTGCACCACCACCACCGCTATTTCCACTATTGTTGCTGTTGCCTCCACTTTCGTTCTTTTGTACCTAAAATTTTGAAAAATTAGTTTTATTTCACTATTCGAATATTGCAAACTTACAGAATTCAATGCGCCATCTTCGTCGTTCCATGAGCCGGGCGAAGTTGGCGAGCGGCTGGCAAGGCAAATGAAATTGTTGTACATGGCCCGGCAGCAATAGATTCGTGCGATCGATTTTTTGTTTTTTATACGCGTACGTTTGGTTGTGTTTGTGTTATGTTAATTAAGTTTTCAAAATGATTTGGGATGTGTAAGTTGCGATTAAGGAGAATGTGCACGAACGTAGAGATGTTTATTTAGGAAAACAAACAATAATTAAAACAAAAATAAGATAATGAAAAAATCAAATAAATGAATAAAATATTTTAAAGGGTAACACAAATAAGTTAATAAAAAAATGGTATACGAGGAAATTTTACAACATCAAAAAACATACAAAACAAAAAGCGATTAAAGCGATGATTCATAGGGTTTGTAGCAAAGTTCATTAAATGTTTCAGTAATACACACAACATTAAACATCAATAATGCATTTTTTCAAAACATCTAACAAATATTGTTAAAAGTTGTAGGCTGAAATAAATTTTGCGTTTGTTTACCTTTCGTACAGGCACGCTGAGTCCAATTGTGACTGTGACAATGCCAAGTTGTAACGTCCATCGGTGGGCGAATCCACAAATCTGTATGAGGCCACGCGTCCAAACATGACAACAGAGCCATTCTGTGAAAAATTCAAGAAAATTTTCATTATTCATTTTCAATTACATAAAAGTAATTATGAAATTTAGGTAATGATTACATTTAAATACGAGTATGGTTGCATCGCTCAACGTTAATTTGTCCTCAGCCAGCTTCCGCTATTCACCAAATCACATTTCAAACTAAATGAGGGGCGTTTAAAATCACGCCATCGAAAACTCTCGTGACGCTAATGATGTTGCATCAACAAATCGACAGGTCAACAAAATCAAGCAACACACAAAACCATTGTAGACGAACACAATTTGAATACCATCATTGATGCTGGCTTACTGCTAATTTTGTACAGCAACACACGCACACATAGACACACATACCCACTAAGGCATATGTCATGCAAGGAAACCCACTAGTACCACTGGTGTGCTTCTAGTGGATTTAAAACCGGTTTAGGTTAAGGAGAGCGGGGTAAACGAGGACACCGGGAATGGAGCTTGAGGATGAACTCCTTTACGTGTTTATTTATTTGAGTTTCCGGACCGTGTTATCTCTCGAAGAGGTGATCACAATTGGCCACAGAGATCTTGTGATTTAACACCTTGTGACTTTTACTTTGGGGCCACGTGAAAAAGAAGGTATACGCCAACAGCCCAGGGTCGATTCAAGACCTCAAAGATGGAATTCGTGAGGCTATCGAGGACATAGGGCAGCCACTGTGCAATTCGGTTATGGAAAATTTCATGAATAGGATATTATCCTGTAAGCGTGGTCGTGGTGGTAATTTGCCTGATGTTATTTTCCACTATTAACGGCATACCATCCTCTTTATAATGAAATAAACATCGGATCATTTATATTAAAAAATAGCATTTTTTAATATCAAAATAACACCTCTTATAGGAAAACCCTTTATCTCATACAGTTTGTTATTGGATCAAGAGCCTTGTGGCTTGGATATTGAGCCTTGTGGCTTGCTGATTCATGGAGTCGCTCTTATTGGAAGAGCTTGTTGTTATTTTTGTAGTAGCAGCATACGGATATAAATTCGGGTCGTTGTAGTAACGTAGAACCGACTCCCTTGCGAACGAGAATCGACACAGGCACAGTCATCATGCCTGTAGTGTGCACGCAATGTACGCTTTGAGTTTACCATTTCGTAAGTGCCCCGACGACTTGCTCGGCAAATGAAATGATGAATAAAAACGCAACTTCCTGCATACTTATGGGCGGGCATGAATTTAAGCAGAGCAGAATTATTACCAATTCGTTTTCCCTCCCCTGTCCATGTAAGGAAGCGGTGAGATCAATATAAAGATTTTCCCTGAGGGCATTCCTGTTTCATGACATGAATCGAGCCAGGGAAATACTGCATCAGAAGATTTACGAGAAAAAAAAACGAGACTGATGGCATTTACTTATTAGTTACGAAGACAGATGAGTAGCGAAGTGGTCCACAATTGACGAAATCGTAGTATTGATTGGATCTGCTTCTACCTGCTTACAAGATTAATTTGAAACCACCTATAAAAGCGAAAAACAATGTCCTGGGTGTTAAGCAAAAGCAAGGTAGGTGAATAAAAAAAATGGAAGAATATACTAGTAGAAAAACTTTACGAAGAAAATCATCTTGATTGAAGAGACGCATTTCTCACTTGAAGACAATACCAACCATGCATGGTGAAAAAAATGTGGAAGGTGTGGCCAATATCAGACCATTAACTGGCTCTCAGCTAATTTGTAGCAATCAGCTAATGGGCTGATGTAACCGGAGTCATTTATGAAAAACTAAGAGTGGGCTGATTGGGTGAGATAAGAAAAAAAATAGCTCATATTACTACGCCACCGTCCAAGTCTGATTGAACGAGAAAGGGTACCCGTTGATATGGCGGCCAAAGTTACTCGCTCAATTTCGTTTTTCACCATTGCTGAAGGCCAAACCTGGTAATTTGTCATCATTGCCAACAAACCGTTTTGCCGAATTCGGCGGCTGAGAATCCACGGCTCGTTACCCATTTTATGATAGCGGAGTGTTTGGAGTATTCTTAATCAAGAATACGACTGGCAATGCTGTTACCTTTAACGACGTTCATTACCGTGAGATAACAAGCAGACTTTCTCTGGCCTCTGGTTGTAGCAGTGGTGTCACGAAAAGACCATTCATCTTTATTAAAGTATTACAATACCAACATAGAAGTTTTAAAATAAACACTCCGTTTTTTTTTCAAATTCCAAACTCTTTCCAGTATTTCCGGCAGGGTGGCTACATACACACTTGCATGCACATCAATGAACTGTGTACGCCCCTTTTATATATTTTTTAGTCTCTCTTTTTTAATTAGTAAATTAGTTCATATTATCAGCTTTGGAGCTTGAATTGAAAATACTTTCGCATTTATGTACATACAACACACACACATATACACATGTGTGTAAAAAATTTTAACATGCTTTGTTTTGCGTTTATACCGTAAATACGTAACAATTAATTCCCTTTCCATTGCTTGCTAACGGTCAGTTGATTTACGGCTTTGCACTTAAGACCTCGAAAAAACAGAAATAAAAAATAAATAAAAACAATTTCCATAACTTCATGGTCCATTTCACAGTGGGCTTTGAACCTGGGCTGCCTGAATGGTAGTCACCCAGAAGCTCCCTCATTAGCTCGGCAGCCGCCACTTGTTTTAGGCCTTTGCAACTTCGGAAAGACTTGCCTTCTACGTGCTAACGTATGGTCCGTAATTACTGAGATGATTTCCCCTCTTACTCCGATTGGATTTCCTTCTGATTGACTCCAGCTCTTAGGCTATGAGGCTCTGAGCTCTGCTTTTCAGATGGTAAGTGAAGTATTTATCTGTTAAACCTTGCTAGTTATTTTGAATACTTGTTTGGTAGACTTGATGAACTCGACAGATGGAAAAGTGTAGCACTTATTTGGTTACCTGAATATACTGATGGCAACGAAACGGCTGACGTACTGGGGAAAACAAGCCCGATAAAAAAATTCACGGAACCTTAGGCGGTTGACATTTAAGAGTGGCACAGCCTTAAATCCTGCTCTCAGTCTTAAATCTCCCTAGACATCTCAAGCTCTCAGAACCAAGCTTCTGTTTAGGTAAGAGAAACGTTTTTAGTTTGCCTTTGAGTGGTGGAAGATGGTTACTATATATGGCTAAGTTGCGAGTTTAATAATTAATTGAGTACGCCGACCGCCTTTGCAGAGTGGATTGGTGGTAGTGCTCGGCTTCGAATCTCCGGAAGTGAAACACCAAATTATGCAGGCAATGGCAAACCTCCGAATGTATTTCCGCCATGAAAAAGCTCCTTATAAAAAACCATCTGCTGTTCGGCAGAATGTAAATCTCTCAAAATTTCAAGACGCACTGCATAAATAGGAGAAGTTATGCCATAGCAGCGATGGACCTATCAAATGTTTTCGATACAATTAGCCATTCTACGCTACCAGATGATATCCATCAATCGACCCTCCCGCCTGGACTGAAGAGGTGCTCTGCGAACTACTTGGGTAGGCAAGAATCGTCTGCCAGCTTTCGCAGCTCAAACCAGAGAGTGAGTCCTGCAGGGTGGTGTCCTTTCACCTTTGCTTTTCAACTTCTATATCTCGAAGCTACCCTAACCACCAGAGGGAGTTTCATGAGTCTCCTATGCTGACGATTGCTCGACAATAGCGTGTGGCAAAGACATAATCAGCTTGGCATATTCCCATGGCAGCCGGTTCTACCCTTCCTTTCTCGTTTTTTCGAATGCTTTTCCCCACTAAGTCTACGGCGACCTTCTTTTCCACCTGGACGAAGAAGGTGGACGACACACCACTACCTGCCGTAAAAAACACAAACCTTTTGGGGTTCACTTTGGACAGTTTACTCTCCTTCTCGGCGCATACAAGGTCCTCAAATCGCTAGCCGGTAGCATTTGGGGCAAAGACAAAGAAATGTCGCTGGCGACATTTAAAGCAATTGGGCGGTTGGCTCTGAATACGCTGCGCCTCTCTATTCGCCTGGGATTAATGATTCGCAGTAGACCTGTCAGAATACTGCTATCAGGACAGCCGCGGGATGTCTCCTGATGTCTCACGTGTAACAACTTCACAACGAGACGACTATACTTCTGGTTAAGGAGCATATTTCGATGCTCAGCAAGCAATTCCTGTTGGGTTGATCCCACGGGAACTACCCCTGCCAGCACTTGCTGAAGGCAGAGTCACCTCCCAGGCTGAGTCAGAAGATTTCTCTTCCACTGTACGGACAAGATCCCGTTTTGAACACAACTACTGGATCATACAGTTTACAGGCAGACATTAAACGGCATTCATCGCGAGTGCCTTACCACCTTCCTAATCTCACGACCCCGGACTGTGGCCATCGGAGTCCAACCGCCACCGATCGCAGACGAAGAGGTTCAGCTGTCTCGTGAGACTCGCGTAACTTTGGCCCAATCACGTTCTGGATACCGTAGCAGGTTAAACTCCTTCTTCTTCTTCTTCTTCTTAATTGGCGCGATAACCGCTTACGCGATTTTGGCCGAGATTAACAAAGCGCGCCAGTCGTTTCTTTCTCGTGCTAACCGGCGCCAATTGGACACTCCAAGTGAAGCCAAGTCCCTCTCCACCTGATCTTTCCAACGCAGAGGAGGCCGCCCTCTTCCTCTGCTACCACCAGCTGGTACCGCATCGAATACTTTCAAAGCCGGAGCGTTTGTATCCATTCGGACGACATGACCCAGCCAACGAAGCCGCTGGATCTTTATTCGCTGCGCTATGTCTATGTCGTCGTAAAGCTCATACAGCTCATCGTTCCATCGTCTACGATATTCGCCGTTGCCAACGTGCAAAGGTCCAAAAATCTTACGCAGAATCTTTCTCTCGAGCACTCCAAGCGTCGCTTCACCGGATGTTGTCATCGTCCAAGCTTCTGCGCCATACGTTAGGACGGGCATGATGAGAGTCTTGTAGAGGGGCCATAATCGGCCCGACATACTAAACATAGGTATGTCCGGCATGTGAAGGTACTCTGCACGAACATCATCATCATCGGTTCCTGTTTCTCCCACTGGAGCATAGCGCCTCAGTAAAACATCTCCATCTGGTTCTGTTTTTAGCAAGAAGCTTAATTTCGTTCCAAGTTTTTCCTGACGTTTCAATTTCCTTCTGGATCTTTCTCATCCAAGATCTTGTGGATTCCAATCCAGTGCTTGACGAAAGATTTCATTTGCGTCATTGCGAAGCGTATTCCCAATCCACCTTCACTTTCGCAGTTCTACCATATTAGCTACCGGCTGAATTTTGCACCTCTCGTATATTTCGTCGTTACTTATTATGTTGGGCCACCAGATCTTCAATATTATGGGTAAACATCTGTTCACCCAGCTTTGAATTTTGTTTTCACTCCGAGTACTGATGGTAGATCGTACATTTGACATGAAAATCCGTAATTTTGTGTGTACGCTGAGGATGTTCGCTGACCAAATAGATCGGAGCTATGCATACGCGCCGTTCGCTTTATTTATTCTGGCAATAACGTTTCGTTTCGCACTATCTTCAGCAACAATGATACTGCCCAAGTAAGTAAAAGTGTCAACGTTCTCAATTTTATAATCATTTAAGAGGAACGGGTGGCTGCTTGTGGACCGAATTTTCATGGCTTTCGTTTTCTTGTGATCTATTTTTAGTACTGTATTCAACGGGGTTGAGAACAGATCGTCAATTGCACTATAACTGCACGATACTAACCACCTATGCACATGCCTCCTTAATCCCAACCAAAAACCAAAACACCCCTCTCGCTTTGGATCCAATTCGTTGGATTCTTGGGCCTACAGCTAGATAAGATTGACGATGACGATCGGTGACAGAGTTTGATGAACTACTATAACAGCAACACCAACAGCTATAAAATGCCAAAAAGGTAGAAATCATTGCTTTGCCACCAGCTCTTAGAGACAAACCTAACGATATCTATTCGTAAGTTACTCTCTTTTCCCCGTTCGCACAAATACAGAATCAGTTGTTAAATGCGAAAGTTCAAAGTGGCTTGAATCAATTCCAAGCAAGTTCCAAGCAAACTTATACTCACATGCAAAATAGTAGGTTGGGTTATGTGGTGACCATTGACGAAGGTGAGGGCATCAGCATGTAATGGAGTCACAGTGCAAACACCTTCCAGCAATGAAATCAGGCAATGACGCGCTTGAATTGATGGTCCAAACAGCTGCAGGGTGTTCGTGTTTGCGGAACCAACCTATTCAAATATACCGGATATAAATATTAACAAATTCTCTTAGATTTATTATGTTTGATAGGTATATGCATTGTGCTCTCGCTTAACTTACCTCTATAGGGTCATTGCCCAATTTAATGCGACGACCCCCATCGCCACTATGTGTTACTTCCACCAAAACTGCGCCTTCTCGATCGCTGGATATGCTGTTTGCTCCATTTGAGGCACCTAATGGTTTTTTCTTGCGCCGTCGAGGTTGAGAGTCCGCTGGACGCCGTCTCACATGGAACATAATTGAACCTGCAAAAACAAAAAACTATTTTTTTAATTTAAGAATATTATGATAAAGTTAAATATTAAGTAAAGAAAATGCATAGAATTACAAACGAAATAACAAATTCTAATACGTGTTAAATTCATCATTCATTGGAGTCCAAGAGTCATTAGAATCGACTGATTGCTGGTGAAGGTGAAATTAAATACTATTGAATTTTGCTTTCAATTAGACAGAATAAGCATCCCGCATTTTGCTTACAAAAATAATAGAACAAAATTAGCTAAAACAAAATTTGTTTTGACAACCGCGATAAATCACACTTGAGAGAAAATTTGCGCAATTAACTTTACTTACATCATGGGAATGTTGTTAACGAGTGAGAGAGTTAGTCATAAATACTAATAGAAATTTTTTACACTACAGTATTAGCTGAGTTTACTTATGCAAGGCGTTTGGCTAGCAATTCGGAAGTGACGTACTGTTTTCTTTTCTTTTTTGTACGTAAAAAAATTATTTATTTTTTTCGTAATACGCACATCCATACGCATTTCTGCCGTGAAAAAGCGTGGTAAAGCTATTGCCACTTTCTGTAGTACCTTCTGCTCAAATATGAACGAGACGTTATCAATAAAACGGTCCGCGGACGACATATGGCAAAAATAAATTTTTTGTTTTTTGGTAGGACTGTTATAAGCTTACATGGCAAATTTCAGCGTGACATGTCACATAGCTTGTTTTCTGTGCTACCGTAAACAAGTCAAGCTCGAGTGTGTTCTTCGAATTCTCTTTTATGACTTCAATTGTCTCAAAATGTTTTCCACGGAGCGGCAACTTGAGCTTGGGAAACAGGAAAAAGTCACATGGAGCCATATCAGGCGAATACGGTGCTTGCGGAACGATATTAACATTATTTTTGTTCAAATAATCGCGAACAAGACGTGATGTGTGAGCTGGTGCATTATCGTGATGCAAGTACCATGACTTGTTGTCCCACAATTTCTTCCTTTTAAGACGAATGTTCTCGCGTAAACGCTTTAAAACGTCTAAATAATATTCAGCGTTAACCGATTTTGCGATTTGTGCGATTTTCAAGCACAATTTCCTTTACTTTTCCGATGTTTTTGTCGTTTACTGATGTTGCTGGACGACGTTCATGAGGCAAGTTTTCAACCGATGTACGGCCCTCTTTGAACCATTTGTACCACTGGAAAACACGTGCACGCGATAGAGCAGAGTCCCCATAGGTTGTCTGCAACATTTTTAAGGCGACTGAAGCCGAAATTTTGTTGGAATAACAAAATTTCAAACAAATTCTTTGTTCAACTTGAATTTCCATCGTTAAATTCGAAGAACACACTCGAGCTTGACTTGTTTACAGTAGCACAGAAAACAAACTATGTGACATATCACGCTGAAATTTGCCATGTAAGCTTATAACAGTCCTACCAAAAAACAAAAAATTTATTTTTGCCATATGTCATCCGCGGACCGTTTTATTGATAACGTCTCGTTCATATTTGAGCAGAAGGTATATATACAATATCCTTTAACTCTGGGTAGAGCGTAGGTCCACCCTTCTGCAGAAGTTCCAAATAAGAGTGATTGTAAATGCAAATAAGTTTGTATGCCCGGCTTATTACTACTACTCTTAACGAAAGGGGTTTTCAATAACAGGTGTTACAGGTAAATGGATTGCGCTATCGAGAGATGATTAACGATTTTTTATGGCCGGAATTGGATGGTATTGATCTGGACAACGTTTATTTTAAACAAGACAGCGCTACGTGCCACACAAGCAACGAAACCATTGATCTTTTACGGGAAAAGTTTCCGGAGTCCGAAGTCTCTCGAAGAGGTGATCACAATTGGCCACAGAGATCTTGTGATTTAAAACCGTGTGACTTTTTTCTTTAGGACCACGTGAAAGAGAAGATCTACGCCAACAGGCAGGGTCGATTCAGGATCTCAGAGATGGAATTCATGAGGCTATCGAGGACATAGGGCAGCCACTTTGCAATTCGGTTATGGAAAATTTCATGAAAAGGATATTGTCCTGTAAGAGTGGTCGTGGTGGTCATTTGCCTGCTGTTATTTTCCACTATTGACGGCATACCTTCCACTTTATAATGAAATAAACATCCGATCATTTATATTAAAAAATTGCATTTTTCTTTGAATATCAAAATAACACCTCTTATTAAAAACTCTATACTCTCTACTATACCGTCCTAACTATGTTTACAACTTAATTGATCCTGTGTTACCCTATTTTGCAATCTCTTTGCTAATTTTATAATAGCCGTTTTCGATTCACCACTTCTCTGCCCGCTATGCGAAAAAGCAACAGCCGTTGAACGATGTTCAAGCGTCTTTGTTTTTAGCCGCTTAGCTCAAAAGCGACATACCCCGGCCAGTGCTTCCAAGTGTAGAGGAATATTTTTTTGTATTATATTTGGCACATTTCCAGGAGGGATTCTTTGAAAAGCAATGGAATTACATAACAGTTTGAGCGACATGTGTTGAGGAGTAGAACGCTTGCCTTTTGAGCCCATTCTACGACGGATGATTTCGAAAAGCAACGGAATTATCAAATTATATGCAGTGATGGATTCAAGGGAATTTTTTGTTCTAGTCAAACCATTTTGCATACTTTCAGACGGGATGTTTTGAAAAGCAATAACATTGCTAAATCTACGCAATGATGTATTCAAGCGAGTTTTTTTGTTTTATTCACTACTCGTTGTGTGGTTGGTGAATCGAAAGCAGCTAATAATTCATTATTCGCCTCCTATGTGCATTCTGGATATCAACAATAACGATGACTATTGAAGCGTCTCAGGTTTAACTCTATAAAACATCTACATATTTATTAAGAATTATTAAGATTTCATGCAGTTTTTCTCTGAATCCAGACAAATTTTAAACAAACCATGAATATATGAGAAAATCTCTATGTTAACGGTGAATATTTAGGTGAAATGCATAATTTACAAGAATTTATTCGATAGTAGTGCTAACACATGGGCTGAAAAGTTCCAAGCCTAACAAAGAAAACAAATTTTGGTTTTGTTCAAATTAGATTTTTTCATCAACGTAATTTCCATCAAGAACAATGCAATTATTCCAACGCCGCTCTAACATTTCCATACCACTTTCGCCATTGCTTTGATTGACTTGTGACTGACTTGATTTGGCCAACAGTGCTTTCTCATAGTCAAATGCTTATGCAAAATAAAGCCAACGAGTTCTTTTGATATCTTTGCGCTGTTAGCTAACTCACGCAACTTCACTTTTCGATCATTCAAAACGATTATGTGGATTTTTTGGATGTTTTCTGGTGTTACCGCCTCCACCTCATTTGGATGTTCATTGCGTTGTTCATCATCGGTGTCTCTACGACCACGTTTGAAGTCGTCAGAAAACCATCGTTTTATAGTTGTTTGTGGTGGAGCGGAGTCCCCATAACACTTTTCAAGCTTTTGCTTCGCTTCAATGGTATTTTTCCCCATCAAGAAGCAGTGTAAAATTAAAACACGATCCATTTTTTTGAAAATAACAAAAGTAGCGTCACTCTTAGCACAATAATTCACGAACTAATGAATAGAATATTATGGAATTTTAACAGCTTTTTAAGATGTGAATGCAATAAAACTAGTGCCCTCCATGTGTTAGGCCCAGGACTTTTCAGCCAAGTCAGTATCAGAAATTATCAACATCAATGATTATACAGGATCTTTCGGGTTCGAGTTTCTTATTTAAATTAGTGGGACTTCATTATCAAATTATTGGCATATTTGGTATAAAAAGCATGCAGATCTCTCTTTCAGATGTCGTTTATTTTTGTCGATTATTTTGGAGAAATTTTCGATGACACTTACTTAGGCATAATTGTGGTTCTGTCTAGCTAATTTTGCGTCGATTCTTATTTTTTAAAGCTTCAATTATCTCTGGTTTATTCACATACAGTCTAACTTTGGAAAGGCCTCACACAAAGCAGAGCAAAGAGCATAGACTGGCAAATTGCTGCCGTTTGTTATCGCTTGCTTCTCGGCAGGTAATGGCAAACCGCCGACCTCATTTCTGCCGTGAAAAAAGCTCCTCGTAAAATATCATCGGCCCTTCAGCATCGGCATAGGTCCCCCCATTAGGGGAACAACATCACGATGCACGCCACAAATCGCACTAGGAGCTCGGCCAAACACCCAATAAAGAGTGTAAACGCCAATTATTGAAATATGAAATTCTCATTGCAACAGTTGGAAAATTTATATTATATTTTAAGCACTACTTTCATTCAAAGAACTGACAACTGTGGAAGTTAAATGTGCAAGAGATCAAATATGCGTCTCTAGATAGGGGAGATTTTTCAGAAATCTCTTTAATTATTAACTTTAAAGTCGCAAAAAAGACTTTTTTTAAATGTATCAATGAGTAATAATAATTTTTTTTATCTCACCACACAGTGTCTATTATTTTAATGCATATGAGAATTCAATCGATAGAACATTGCAGTGCGCCTTTGGAATGTCAACAGGACGAAAGTTGTGTGGGCGAAAGTTTGCACATCAACACTCCCTACTGCAGGATGTGCCTTTCAACGGCAACAGTTTTGTAGACTGCCAACATTCAAAAGCAAGTAAACACAAACACACTTCAAGCACAGGAAATAGGAAAACTATTCATACTCCTGGGAAATACGAATACTATTCAAAGCAAAACAACTCAACCCACGCGCTGCCTAAGTGCCTTGGTCGCCGGTCGCCGCTGCTCATTATCACATTAAATATTGCCTTTTGCACTTAATGAGTGCTACGTCTGTAATTTTGCATGCAAATGTTGCACAAGCGGTGCTAACTTCTTCTTGCCTTTGTGCCCGTCCAGCAACACCTGGCAATGCAGTTTTCCACATTATGAATTCAAAAGTTTTGCCAGCCAGTCTTTTAACAATAATGGAAGCTCGTTTGCATGCTAGTTCCAACACAGCGTAGTAATTCAATTAGAAAATAAAAGTTTGTGGAAAACGTTTGTTGAAGTTGAATAGCAGTAAATTAAATTAAGGGTGTAAATGCTGCTTGTTCAACAGTGCATAGGCGGATTTTTCGTTTTCTATTCAAGCGACAATTAAAAATTCTAAACGCTTCATAAATTTTACTGTCGATTAGATCTACAGTGAATTATAGTCGAAGTGAGCTACACCATCTAATTATCAGAATTAAAAAAAAAAAAAAAAAAAAAAATTGAAGAGCAACCCATAGATGCTGATGTTTATGTGCCTTGAATATTAAGCTTCAATTATTAATTACGTATATAAAATAGTTCCTTTGTTCGTAAAAAATAAATAAAATAAATAAAGGGTGGTTAAATTTCCAGGCCGGTGTTGACTTTGAATAAAATAGAATTTTTTTGGAAATTATTGTAATTTCTCTTTATTATGATAATATTGGTATGGCTCAATTACGTATGGAACAAAATATCGGCCAAATGGTCGCCGCGGCCCCGGCGGCACACCTCCATCCGATGGTCCAAATTTTCGATGACGCTGAGGCATAATTGAGGTTATATGCCGTTAATGTGCCGAATTATCTCATCCTTTAGCTCTTGAATTGTTGCTGGCTTATCGACGTACACCTTTTCTTTCAAATAACTCCAAAGAAAGAAGTCCAACGGTGTCGTTGACGTTTAGCTGTGGCCCTTGAAATTTAACCACGCTTTATAACTCACTGGTTCTCAGTATGCATTTCAATACATTTCGAAAAGTTTGGGAATCTCACTCTAAAACTTTCATGGATTAATGACTTTATTAATGACAAAAAAAAAAAAAAAAAAAAAAAAACCAATCTGATGGCGTTTTTCAATGACAAACAAAAATTTCCCCCAAAAACCTAAATAAAATTTTCAAAAAACAAAAAAAAAAACAAAAGAAAAATAAAAGAAAAATAAAAAAAAAACCAGACAACTTTTTGATAACTACTAAAACCAAACTACAACAAAACAAAATAAAACTTGCAAGAAAAAAAAATATAATAAAAATTCAAAAACAAAAATAATAATTAAATACAATACTTCAATACAAAACTTTTTCAAAACAAAAACACATAAAATTAAATAACATATTTGTCAAAAAATAAATGAAAATAATTAAATAACACATTTGTCCTTAAAACAAAAACATTTCAAAAAAATAAAAAAATTTCCAAAAAAAAAATTATTCTACAACGTATATTTCATAGTATATTATAAAATTAAAAGAATTATAAAAAGAAGAATAAAGAACAAGAAGAATATTTCACTTTTAAAACCCTTTACTATCAAATCTATAATATAAAAATATGTCGGGTTTTCCTTCCTGACGCTATAACTCTAGAACGCACGAACCGATTTCCAAGGTTTTGCATTCGTTGGAAAGGTCTTTGGCTCCGTGAGGTTTATAGCATGTACTCTGCTCAGTTAATTTCATGTGACATTTATTATGCGACCGTTCTTTCAAATATTATAGATATCCCACAGTTGAATACATTTGGAAAATGGACAAAGAGTTTACTTCACTGAGGCTAATGCGGCACAACGAGCTGAGAGACCACCATCGACAACATTGACTAGCTTCTTTGCAATGTGTGAAGCAGATCCATTCGCACCGACGCTGATGTACGTTGAAATGCCCAAGTATTACATTTGGAATCAATCAACAAAGAAATTCCAACGCCGCAAACAAGGAACCCCAGTTCCAGATTGGTCACGGGTGTTTTCCACTGATGCGCTAGGTCGCATGTATACTGTTCATCCTAGAAATGATAAATGTTTTTACTTGCGACTGCTGTTGGTAAATGTACGTGGACCAAAATCATTTACGCATTTGAAAACTGTGAATGGCTACCAATGCCAAACATATCGAGAAGCATGTCAACTATTGGGTTTGCTGGAGAACGATTCTCTTTGGGAATTAACACTTGCGGATTCAGTTGTTTCATCAACTGCGTACCAAATACGAACGCTGTTCGCAATTATCATCATCACATGTTTCCCTTCACAGCCAATTCAGTTATGGAACAAATACAAAGATGACATATGTGAAGATATCTTGCATCGCTTGCGCATTCGAACGACCAATCCCGACATGCAAATAACCGATGAAATCTACAATGAAGGATTGATTCTGATTGAGGATCAATGCTTGACTATTGCAAACAAGCTACTGATTAAAGTAGGAATGATTGCGCCAAATCGATCGATGCACGATGCATTCAACCAAGAATTAAATCGAGAGCTACAATACAATGTTGATACATTGCAGGAATTCGTTCGAAATAATGTGCCATTGCTGAATGAACAGCAAAAACAAGTATACGAAACATGAATGCAAGCGGTGTACAATAATACTGGTGGTCTATTCTTCCTGGACGCACCTGGAGGAACAGGGAAAACATTTGCCATTTCATTGATTTTGGCCACTATTCCATCAAAATGTGACATAGCTTTGGCGTTAGCATCATCTGGAATTGCGGCGACTCTAGTATTAAATAAAATCATGAAACTCAACATTGAATTAAACATTAAAAAAATGTAAATAACACTTTTGTCCCAAAAACAGTTTTTACTAAAAATAAAAAAACTGTATTCTTTATAACGATTGAAAGTATATCTTGCGAAGGGTTCAAATCCACAATTTTCGTAGCGCATTTTAAGGGGGTAGTATGGTTAATTCGGTGTAAAACAAGCATATTTTTCGAAATTTTTTTTGTCGACACAGTTGATTTATTCAAAATTTTAAAATTACTTCATTATAAAGTCATATTTAAAGAATATTGTGTGAAATTTTCATTGATTTTTATGAAGAAATGAGTTGGTGGCAGCGAATCTTCGCGCACGTCTCATAAAAAAGTTTTATTGCGGTGTCCCTCAGAACTCATTACTGGATCAACTAAAATCAAAAAACCAAATTGATTTCATCAGCTAATAAAGTTTCGCAGGTAACAACGTCGAATTTTTTTTTTTTTTTTTTTTTTTTTTTTTTTTAATTTTTTAAAGCGCTTTGAAGTCAAAACACCGATTTTTCATAAAAAAAACTTGACAACTTTGTTGTTTTAAAATATGACAAAATTAAAAAAAAAAAAAACTCGACGTCATTACCTCGTGAATAAAGTAAAGAAACAAAAAAACCAAATTTGAAAAGAATCGGTGCAGTAGATATGAATCTACAGTGGACACCGACCGTAAAAAAGGCAAGTGTGAGAAAAACGCGTTTAAAGATTTTCGGCAGCGTGAAATCCGGTTGGAGAGGTAGATACTTAATCCTTTGTGTCTTTGTCAATTTTACTCTAATGCACTTCAAACTTTCACACAATAATCTTAAGATGTTATAGAATAATTTAAAAAAAAAAAAAAAAAAAAAAAAAAAAAAAAAATGAAAAAAAAAATACCATACTACCCCCTTAATTATTTTTTTCTATTTGTTTTGATTTTTAATTGGTTTGCAAACATTGACACAACTCTGCTGAGCGCAACTTAGCTTACGCCGGCTCAGTTAGCATTGAGTAGCGCCTGTGAGACTGTGCCATTTCATGGAATATGTTTAGAGGAACGGTTAATGAAACGAGGATACTCACAAAACCTGCAGTGAAGCGGACTGCAAGGGGCTAGCGATTGCACCTTCGAACATTCATTTTGTACCAGTTTGGGTGCGTTCTGGCTAAAACCCCACGGCCACATTTTTTGCTAGACATCGAAGACAATTGTGACTTAACTCACCATGAATAGCATAGCAGTTATCACATTGTGTAAGCCACTCACGCAACTGGTAGACTAGAAAATAGCTTCCAATTTTTGCTCTACAGCTTACCAATTTTGTTGTACTACGTTTTAAGTGCATATATGTATATATATGTATGTATGTAAGGACATATGCACATGTGTGTGTAGCATAGAAAGCCATGACGCTATTGTCGCACCGGCAGCAGTGAAGTGCTCTTCCGTTGAGCATTCGTTGCTGATATTGATTTTCATGAGGCTACAACAATGGGTACAATTTCGCGCTAGAATTTTCGGTATTCGTACTAAAGTATATCGCACTGCTTGCGGCGTTGAACGTGCGGACGTGCTACTATCTTTCTAGTATATGCACACAGGTAGGATATCATTTAACGTGTAATTGTGTAATTGTCTTGTCGCTAGCTCTGAAACACACTCATCATTTGTAGTGCACTTGTAAAAGTACAATTTATGTCGCTGCTATTTAAATTCTGTGTTGTGAATCGAAAACAAATGTCCAGTTTGTAAAAATCAAAAATTATGGGCAATCAATTTACTTACACGGGTTGAGGTACACAATTAGCTATCAGCGTCACGACCATTAAAGCAACCGCTTTATATATGAACAACCGCGCCTGGGGCTCAACAAAGGAGCCAGCCCTGCCAACGGTGTGTCCACGCCACAGGACACAGCACAACGTTGACCGTTTCGTTTCGCAGTGAAATTATTACTGAACAAACTCAGCGAATTACTATTTATAAACGAGGAAGAAACCGGTATTATGTAGTTTTACGTTGGATTTTTGTTGTTGTCAACCATCAATATACTTTTGGTTTCGGTCGCCGTTTCATTGTTGAATTTGAGGATATATTCACATACGAGGGAGGTTCAATAAGTACCCGTGTTAGAAGTGAAGACACAATTTTTTCATTTATTTTTTTTTGCTTTCAACATAGTCCCCTTTTAGAAAGATAAACGTTTCCCAACGCTCCGGTCATTTTTTTTATATATTATATATATATATATAATGGGCGCGTACACCCGTTTTGGGTGTTTGGCCGAGCTCCTCCTCCTAATTGTGGTGTGCGTCTTGATGTTGTTCCACAAATGGTCCTGTAGGTCCCAGTTTCAAGCCGACTCCGAACGGCATATATTTTTATGAGGAGCTTTTTCATGGCAGAAATACACTCGGAGGTTTGCCATTGCCTGCCGAGGGGCGACCGCTATTTGAAAAATATTTTCTTAATTTGGTGTTTCACCGAGATTCGAACTAACGTTCTCTCTGTGAATTCCGAATGGTAAACACGCGCCAACCCATTCGGCACGGCAGCCGCCGGTCATTTTTTTAACCCTTCCAAAAAATAGGATTTGTCGAATACTCCAAAATACACCTCTGTCTTGGCGATGACTTTTTCGTTTGAACTAAATTTTTTCACGCGAGCCAGTTCATGTTAGGGAACAAGAAAAAGTCGTCGCCATGACCTTTCCGGTCGATGATCCCACAGACCTTGCCTTCTTCAGAGCAGATTCACCGGGAGAAATCCATTGTTTTGATTGTTGCTTAGTTTCTGGTGTGTAATGACGAGCCCAGGTTTCATCAACGGTAACAACTCGACGCAAAAATTCCTTAGGATCTCACTTAAATTGCTCCAAATACTGCTTCGAAGTTAACATCCACATCCGCCGCTCCGGTCGACACAGTAATGACCTCTGTTACTTCGCGCACTTTCGTTCGTCGATCAACGAAAATCAACTTGTGGACTTTTTGAATGATTTCCTCGGTAACCACGTCTGCTGGGCGTCCTAATCGTTCCTCATCAAAAACGGATGTTCGCTCACGTTTAAATTCGTGAAAGCAATATCTAACTGTGGTCATGGAAGGCGAACTGTCTATAGGCATCCAACTTTGCTTTTATCTCCTCGCGAATTACCGAACGATACTGCTCTTTTTCCGTCTTAGCGAAAATCGTGAAACATGTCTTACTCGAATAGCTGCCAAATCCAAGCTAGCCTATCAATTAGTCTGAAATTTGTTTTGCCATCGTTTGATAGATGGCAGGACACGATGCTAGAACCAACTTCTCTCAGGAATGCTCTCTATGTATCGTCACACGGGCACTTATTGAACCACCCTCGTATATACGTATATACATTGTGGTTCCAACTACAGGTCGGGGGAAAAATTTAATTCAATTTCGCTCAAAAAGCAGGGGCATTCATGTAGGAAACAGAACGTATCACAATTGTTATCAAGCAACCGCAGTGTACACGTTGCTCTTTACAATGCTCGGCCGAGCTGCACTTGGTACAATGATCACCTGCACTCCTTCCTATCAGCGCCACTAGTTCACCATTTCACTTTTACTTTTCAATTTCTGACTTTCGGGTTTTATGTTCTACCCTCAATGTCGTGCGAGGCATTCCTGCATTCTTATTTCACCACCCACCACCGCGAGCCCTTCTCACAGGCGAGTTCGTTTTGAATGAAGCGACCATTTGATTTGCTATTACCAAAACAAAGGGAAAGCGAAAATACACATAAATTAGAATGAAGTGAAAATGTGAGGCAAGAGAAGAATTGTCAACATCCTGCATGAAGGACGAAGTGAATTTATGATGATTTATATTAGCTGTGACTAGTAAGTTTAACCTCATTTAGAGTGGTTTTGGCTGGAGGATTTTCTATTGTATTTACAAAGGATTGATAATAAAGAGTGAGTAATCGGCTTGTTTTTTTTTTTTTAATCGCTTGTTATTTCGACACTAATGGCTATTACGGGCATTTTGATCTTGGACTCCACATTGTCTGCTAATGGGAAAGCCAAGTCATTAGCATCATGCAACATAGGGGCTATATAAAGAGTGATCAGATTGGAGATATTTTTTCAGTAGGGCTTGTTTGACAGATCACGTCAGGTCAAACTAAATACATAATTTTGTTCAGTATTCATTGACATTTCACCATGGAAGGGCTTACGCCTCAACAACGTTTACAAATCGTGTAATTCTACTGCGAAAATCGGCGCTCTGTGAAAAGTGTTCATCGCGCGCTCAGGCTAACTTATGATGATGGGTCCATTTTTGGCTTAATGGGTACGTCAATAAGCAAAACTGCCATATTTGGGCTGAAGAGCAACCCGAAATCATTCAAAAAAAAGCCATTACATCCGTGAAAAGCAAAGTTTGGTGCGGCCTATGGACTTGAGGAATATTTTTTCAAAGACGAGGCTGGCGACAATGCAACAGTGAATAAATCGCAAACGCTATCGCGCCATGACGAAAGAAGATGATGCCGGAAATTGAAGTTCGTGATCTCTACAACATTTGGTTCCAACAAGACGACGCCACTTGCCATACACCCCGTGAAACAATGGATTTACTGCGTCGTCGTTGCGGTGAGCAATGTATCTCTCGTCTGGGACCAGTGGATTACTCACCAAGACCATAAGATATCACACTTTGGACTTTTATTTGTGAGGGTATGTAAAGTCTAAATGCTTTGGGATGAACCAGCTTCGTTTGAGGCATTGAAAGCCAACATTACTAAAGTTATTCACGAGATACCGACCGAAGTCCTCTAGCAAGTCATTCAAAATTGGTGTTTACGGATGGTCGAGTTACGGCGAAGTTGCGGCCAACATTTGCAAGAGATTATCTTTAAAAGTAAATGTCATGCATGGTTCTACATAAAAACAATAAAGTTTGCCCAATCAATTTAAATTTTAGTTATTTTATTTCAATTTAATATCCGATACCTCTAAATTGATCACCCTTTATATATATAATGGGCGCTTACACTATTTTGCTGGTGTTTGGCTGAGCTCCTCCTCTTATTTGCGGCACGCATCTTGATGTTGTTCCACAAATGGAGGGACATACAGTTTTAAGCCGACTCCGAACGGCTGACGACGATTTTTTTCATGGCAACAATACCTTTGGGGTTAAGGTACCATAATTTCCGACATTTTGTGCGATGCATTTAACGATATGAACTTGATTACAAGATAGCAACACCAAAAAATCAGAAAGCAGTCGACCGTTCGCTCCCACGGCAGTGCGTTCCACGCTGCCGGAACGACCCGGCCAAGAACTGTCACTCCAGCAGTAATTGTATGGGGAATGTTTATGTTGCCACAATGTTTGCCGTTCGGGCACTCTGCTAGCCAATAATACTTTAAGTCGAATGTTATATAGCTTCGAAATTGCGATTAGACGCCGCTATAAGTTTTTAGAAGTTGTCGAACAAACGAAGGTATCCGGTATTCTAGCAACGACCTATATTTTTAAGGCGAATACACACCAAGGTATTTGTGAGATGCAGCCAGATACCTTTAACAAGGTCTTCCTCGCGCTAACTGACGCCGTTTGACACACCAAGGCAAGCCGATTACAAAGATGCCCTCCTTTTCTTCTGCTATCACTATCAGCTACCGCATCAAATACTTTAGGGCCGACACGACTTAGCCAGCGGAGCCGTTAGATCCTTATTCACTGCACTATGGTATGCCTGTCGTAGAACTCATACAATTTGTCCATCAACTGCGATATATGCGCAAAGGTCCACAAATCTTCCGCAAATGTTTATATATCGGCTATTGTCTACGCAAATGTCGGTGATATCAGCATTGACCGGCAATCGGCAACATTTTTCAGCAAAAAGTCACCTTGTCTAAAATAACTTTTGCTATCAAACGGTTCGGAGATGCCCTTCTCGTTCCTGATGAAGCTGCCATCAGCAGCTTGACGTCGTTTTACGCAGCTGTATTTTTCAATACTTTCCGTATTGTGAATATCTTTTGAATGGCTGATTTGCCAGGTCTGAAACCACATTGACAGTCTTGCTTTTATCCAACCATATTGTGAATGGAACTGATGAATGCACCTCACCGGCCCCTGGCAGACTTTCTTAAGTAGTTCAGCCATCTGTCCGTTGCCTGCCACGATTTTGTTGTTCTTTAGCCGATCTATTGCTTTTACAAACTTTGTTATGGTTGGATAATGGGACAATTGGGGAATCAGGGTCCTCACAATTCCTGCGACTTCCCAGTTGAGGAATTGTTCCCTCCAAAACTCAACTATGCTTTGGACGTCAGTAACCAGGACACCGTGTTTGTTCTCATAGGAAATCGCTCCGGTATTGAAACCTTAGTTAGTTAGTTGCCGCACTTCCTGATAGAGGTTTCAGGCGGTTTTCCTCTCTACCAGCATCAAGCAAGCAAGCTCTTCAAACTCATTAGTTTTAAGTGAAACAGATTGCCATATGGGTGCACTTAGGATTTTACGACATTTTTGACTTAAAAATTAATAGAGTTTAAGTTAAAACGGATGGTTTTCTCTAAAATTTTGACTATTTTTTATCGTGCGCCATTTGTACAACAGCTAATAATAAATGGACTGGAATTGTGAGAATCAACCATAGTTACAACAACTGGATCAAGCAGTTTTCAGACAGACATTAAACAGCATTTAATGGGAGTCTCGTACCATCTGTCCGACCACCGAAAGCCGTCATCGGAGTTAAACCCACCCAGCGCATATGAAGAGCGCAACTGGCTCGTGAGCCACCCTAACTTTGGCTCAATTATTGTTCACAACAACAAGAAAAATTATGTCGCCGGCTATGCTCCAGAGGTATTAATTATTTAAATAATTTTGTTTTTACTGACTTTTGCTTATAAAAAACAACAATAAAAACGTACATACGAGTACACAGTTACTGCGTGAAACATACAACTATAATAAGAGCCTTCGTACAAATAACATTTAAAGCTACACTTTTGATTTCGGTAGCTTTCCCCGTTCGCTTTTCGCTATGACTGGCTAAGGCGTTCAGATATGGTTTTTGGGCGGCTACAAAGGTTGTATATAGTACACAAGCGGCACGCGCTACAATCAAATCTAATGATATTATATTAGGGTCTCCGGACATCATATGTGACCTTGCTTACCTACTTTCCAAGGATAAGATTATAGCCAAAGATTAGTAAAGCACAATGTGACGGCTAGCCTTCGAATGCAAATAGTAATTAATTTATATTTAGAATGTCATTAAATCATGTGTATACATACATATGTATATAGGTATATACGAGCATACAGGGTCTTTCAGGTGCGAGCTTATTTTTAAATCCAAATTAAACAGATTTTATGTACCTTGAATGTAATAGGCTCTAGGCAGGCGGCAATAGCAAACCTCCGAGTGTATTTTTACCATGAAAAAGCTCCTCATAAAACACCGCCTGCCACAAATAGGAGAAGGAGCTCGGCCAAACATCTAACTGAAGTGTACGCACCAACTATTTATTTTCTATTTATGTATTTATGTACCTTGAATAGAAATTCATTATGTTGATTGGCACACCTCGTGTCTTTCGGGAATTTAGTAATAATTCGGCAACAGTGACAACACTGCATTGCGGATATGTCGCTAAAGAGGGAACCGTCCTTTACTTTGTGCTCTATGAATGTTTTTCGAAATCAACTTTCTTAGTCGCACCGAGCTAAAATCGAGCTGCGAGAATTAGGGCGTCTTCGTTCAGAACGACGGCAGAGATTGGTTGAATGGAGTAGTCACTGAAAATACGATTTGGTCAGCAGTGGGTGGAAAAGGGCGGAGATTGACTTATTTATGATCTAAAATGTCCAAGCTGCATCAAGTTGCAGCATCATTCATCGTGAATTTGTTACTGTCGGATATATAGCACTTCTCAGTTCTACTTATATATCGACGCTCTGGAGCGGTTGCGATCACACGTTTTCCGTGTGCAATTCAAACTAGCCGAGAACGGCTGGATCTTGGAGCACGACAACGCGCGATTCAACTCATTCCTCGTTTATTTGTGTCGAATGACGCCTTGTGAATTTTTTATTAAAAAAACAATGTGTAAAAAATAGTGTATAAAAATAAAAAAAATCGCAATTTTAAATAAAAAAGAGTAACTTTTTATTACAAACAAAATGCAATTTTTTATTAAGAAAAAGGAATTTTTTATAAAAAAACGTATTTTTTTATTAAAAAAGTAATAATAATTTTGTATTAAAAATAATTATCAAAACAAAGAAACAATTTTTTATTAAAAAAAAATTTTATTAAAAAAAAGAAAATTTTTATTTAAAAAAATTATAATCTTGTATTAAAAAAAAAAAATAATTAAAAAGAGCAATTTTTTTTTTTAAACCAAACGCAATTTTTAATTAAAAAAATGAATTTTTTATTAAATAAAAAAGGATATTTTTATTAAAAAAAAAAAAATTAATTTCGTTAAAAAAATTGTATTAAAAGAAAAAAATTTTTTTTAACTATTAAGTAATTTTTTATCAAAAAATATAATTTTTATTAAAAAAATTTAACTTTTTAATTAAAAAAATTATGTAATTTTGTTTAAAAAAAAATTGATTAAAAAACAGTAATTCTATTATTAAAAAAAAAAAGGATTTTTTTATTAAAAAAAAAAAATAATAATTTTGTATTAAAAATAATTATCAAAAAAAAAACAATTTTTTATTAAAACAAAATTATAATTTTGTATTAAAAAAAAATGTATTAAAAAAAAGCAATTTTTATAATTTTGTATTAAAAAAATGTTTTTTATTATTCAAAATTTAAAAAGGATATTTTTATTAAAAAAATAAAAATTAATTTCGTTTAAAAAATGTTTTTTTTTTAACTATTAAGTAACTTTTTATCAAAAAATATAATTTTTATTAAAAAAATTTAACTTTTTATTTAAAAAAATTATGTAATTTTGTTTAAAAAAAATTGATTAAAAAACAGTAATTGTTTATTTTAAAATTTAACTTATTTGTAGCGAGGTACGCAAAAACCGGAGGGAGCTTCAGTGAAAAGTGTGCTCGAAACACGGTCAAGCAAGAGGGCGCAAAAGAATCGGGTAGAGTGATTTTCTTGCGATGACCTTGAACAGGCTGGCTTTAAAAGATGAAATGATAGGATCGAACCTTTAGTTGAAAAAACTCAACTATGCTTTGGACGTCAGTAACCAGGACACCGTGTTTCTTCTCATAGGAAATCGCTCCGGTATTGAAACCTTAGTTAGTTAGTTGCCGCACTTCCTGATAGAGGTTTCAGGCGGTTTTCCTCTCTACCAGCATCAAGCAAGCAAGCTCTTCAAACTCATTAGTTTTAAGTGAAACAGATTGCCATATGGGTGCACTTAGGATTTTACGACATTTTTGACTTAAAAATTAATAGAGTTTAAGTTAAAACGGATGGTTTTCTCTAAAATTTTGACTATTTTTTATCGTGCGCCATTTGTACAACAGCTAATAATAAATGGACTGGAATTGTGAGAATCAACCATAGTTACAACAACTGGATCAAGCAGTTTTCAGACAGACATTAAACAGCATTTAATGGGAGTCTCGTACCATCTGTCCGACCACCGAAAGCCGTCATCGGAGTTAAACCCACCCAGCGCATATGAAGAGCGCAACTGGCTCGTGAGCCACCCTAACTTTGGCTCAATTATTGTTCACAACAACAAGAAAAATTATGTCGCCGGCTATGTTTTTACTGACTTTTGCTTATATAAAACAACAATAAAAACGTACATACGAGTACACAGTTACTGCGTGAAACATACAACTATAATAAGAGCCTTCGTACAAATAACATTTAAAGCTACACTTTTGATTTCGGTAGCTTTCCCCGTTCGCTTTTCGCTATGACTGGCTAAGGCGTTCAGATATGGTTTTTGGGCGGCTACAAAGGTTGTATATAGTACACAAGCGGCACGCGCTACAATCAAATCTAATGATATTATATTAGGGTCTCCGGACATCATATGTGACCTTGCTTACCTACTTTCCAAGGATAAGATTATAGCCAAAGATTAGTAAAGCACAATGTGACGGCTAGCCTTCGAATGCAAATAGTAATTAATTTATATTTAGAATGTCATTAAATCATGTGTATACATACATATATATGTATATACGAGCATACAGGGTCTTTCAGGTGCGAGCTTATTTTTAAATCCAAATTAAACAGATTTTATGTACCTTCAATGTAATAGGCTCACTGAAAATACGATTTGGTCAGCAGTGGGTGGAAAAGGGCGGAGATTGACTTATTTATGATCTAAAATGTCCAAGCTGCATCAAGTTGCAGCATCATTCATCGTGAATTTGTTACTGTCGGATATATAGCACTTCTCAGTTCTACTTATATATCGACGCTCTGGAGCGGTTGCGATCACACGTTTTCCGTGTGCAATTCAAACTAGCCGAGAACGGCTGGATCTTGGAGCACGACAACGCGCGATTCAACTCCTTCCTCGTTTATTTGTGTCGAATGACGCCTTGTGAATTTTTTATTAAAAAAACAATGTGTAAAAAATGGTGTATAAAAATAAAAAAAATCGCAATTTTAAATAAAAAAGAGTAACTTTTTATTACAAACAAAATGCAATTTTTTATTAAGAAAAAGGAATTTTTTATAAAAAAACGTATTTTTTTATTAAAAAAGTAATAATAATTTTGTATTAAAAATAATTATCAAAACAAAGAAACAATTTTTTATTAAAAAAAAATGTTATTAAAAAAAAGAAAATTTTTATTTAAAAAAATTATAATCTTGTATTAAAAAAAAAATAATTAAAAAGAGCAATTTTTTTTTTTAAACCAAACGCAATTTTTAATTAAAAAAAATGAATTTTTTATTAAAAAAAAAAAAGGATATTTTTATTAAAAAAAAAAATTAATTTCGTTAAAAAAAAATTGTATTAAAAGAAAAAATTTTTTTTAACTATTAAGTAATTTTTTATCAAAAAATATAATTTTTATTAAAAAAATTTAACTTTTTAATTAAAAAAATTATGTAATTTTGTTAAAAAAAAAATTGATTAAAAAACAGTAATTCTATTATTAAAAAAAAAGGATTTTTTTATTAAAAAAAAAAAATAATAAGTTTGTATTAAAAATAATTATCACAAAAAAAACAATTTTTTATTAAAACAAAATTATAATTTTGTATTAAAAAAAAATGTATTAAAAAAAAGCAATTTTTATAATTTTGTATTAAAAAAATGTTTTTTATTATTTAAAATTTAAAAAGGATATTTTTATTAAAAAAATAAAAATGAATTTCGTTTAAAAAATGTCTTTTTTTTTAACTATTAAGTAACTTTTTATCAAAAAATATAATTTTTATTAAAAAAATTTAACTTTTTATTTAAAAAAATTATGTAATTTTGTTTAAAAAAAAATTGATTAAAAAACAGTAATTCTTTATTTTAATGATGACCTTGAACAGGCTGGCTTTAAAAGATGAAATGATAGGATCGAACCTTTAGTTGAAAAGAGCATTTCTCCAGTACGGAGCTCATTCTCAAATACTGTTTGATAAATATTTTTTAGATATAAATGTAATAAATTTTTTATACTTTTTTAATTTATAAATTTAGTAGTCTGTTTAATTAATCCGTTTCTTTTTCTCATTTAGGCTAAACATTCGTTTGCCAGAAATTGAGATTTCTACTTTGAACTGCCCCGTTAGTAGTCTCGATTTAAACTAAACTTGGTATATCATGAATACCAGGTAGTATAGAATAAACAAATTTAATTGGCGCCTAGATCCTTTTTGCGTGTTTGGCAGAGCTCCGCTTCCTATTGGTGGCGTGCGTCTTGATGTTGTTCCACAAATGGAGGGAACTACAGTTTTTGGCCGACTCAGAACCGCAGATATTTTTATGAGGAGATTTTTCATCGCAGAAACATACTCGGAGGTTTGTCATTGCCTACCGAGGGACGGCCGCTTTCCAAAAAACTGTTTATATAATTTAGGTGTTTCGTGCATGGAGATTCTAACCTATACATTTCCGAATGGTAGTCATGTACCAACGTGATATGTATAGTTTGATATTAAGAGATCATCGAGGAAGTATGAAATAAAGATATGGCAGCAGAAAGATGTAAACATGTGGGCTATTCAATGTCGTAGCGTAATATTCTAAAAGAATATCAAATTTCAGTATACTATTTATTGAAGAAAGAAACTAAATTATGAAGTTGAAGAAGAAACTATACATATTTGTGACACATACAAGCTCTGAGTGAGAGAATACGTGTATGCCTTTTAAAACCAACCTTAAAGATCGGCAGAAATTCCAATTAGTGGCGGCTCTTTGTTACCGGAGGAACCAGCCGATTTTATATCCGACCAGGAACTGTTTCGGAAAAATATATGGGGATAAACCATAATACTGTCACAGTAATAAAAGTATCGTTCGAAGGTGTCTGAACGGTATACAGGATTCGAGAAAAGTTCACTAGCGTTGCCGTTGCGTTGTAAATGTATGCGGAATGTTGCTAGAATTGTCCTTCGCTGGATATAAATCCGGTCGTTCCGGCAACGTAAATGGAACTCATTCTCCTTCGTTGATTAAGTGGATTAGTTGGTAAGGCAAACAAATAAATTATCGCTTGCACGAAGTACAGTTTACAAGAAAACTTGGATAATGAAAAACGGAGGGGCGGCATTATTTTACTTAGTGTGCACAAATGCAAATACAAAGTAATGAAATATTTGGTGTAGAGGACAAATGTGTGATTTGTGACGTTAGTAAAGCGTCAATATATAATTACAATACAATCGTAAAACATATCATTAACTCACAGTAAGATTTCTTCAGATTTGCTTATTGTATATTTACTTGTACATAAATACAAATTTATATATGCATGTACAGTGGCGAGCATAACTGAGTGCATGATGATTTTTACATTTTGATATTTACATTATTTTTTTTAGTGAATTTTGTGATTGTTTTTATATATATGAAAGAACGAAGTTTATGGTCCGGTCCAGCTCCGGTTTAAGGAGTGACGACCTGTTGATCGGAGACTATGCATTCGAGAGTGTGCAAGAATTTACCTATTTGAGTATCAAAATATCAGCTAATAAGGATATGCCATTGACAATTGGTGACAGAGCTTTAGCAGCAAATAAGTCTTATTACTTTAATTTGAAACTGCTTAAGTCAAAACTATTATCTCGCGACCAAATGTTAAGGATATGCAAAACCATGATCCGTCCAAACTATGGACGCTAAAAACTACTGACATTGAACAGCTAATTATTTTCGAAAGAAAAATTTTACGAAACATGTATAGACGAATAAGACTGCCGAACGGCACTTATCGTGATACTGTGATAAGATTTATAAAATCTCAGAGGATAGCTTGGAGAAATCAACTCGAAAGGCAGTTGAATTGCGACCTGTTGGAGGCCTTGCAAAGCTGAACGTGTGGCGGTGAAAGGAAGTAGCCTTAGATAGAGGCGGGTGGCGAAAGGTTGTGAATGAAGCAATGGTTCACCAAGGACTGGGATGCTAAGAAAAAACGAAGAGATGCAATTTATAAAAATTGGAGTTGATTCTTTCTATTTTTTTTTTTTTTGCAAATGGGTTGGGCATTTATTTTCTTCTACAAGAAATCCATTTTTTATATGGAATAAAGAGCGAAAATCCGTGAGAAAAAAATTATTAAAAATAAATTTTAAAGGATTTTTTTTAGCAGTTTAAAACTTGCACTTATTATGCTAAAACTACATTAGACATGCACTGCATACCCGAGAATTGTCTAACGATACGCATTAAAAAGTTTAAAAGTTAGGTGCAAATTTGTTAAATTATTAAAAAAAAAAAATTTTAACAAAAAGAAAATAAATTTTTTAGCAGTTCAAAAACTTGGCATTATTTTAGTAAAATTTCATAAGTAGTAAGCAGTAACATGGGCCTACCCGAAAATGTTCCAAAAATTCAGATTAAAAAGTTAAAAAATTAAATGAAAATTTGTTAATTTTTCTGAATTTTTTCTTAAGTTAAAAAATGCACAATATTAATTTTTTTTTTTTTTGAATACTAACTCGAAAAACATAAATATTTAAAAACAAAATCATCATTCACTCAGTTATACTCACCACTGTACATATTTATAACAACAAAATATTATATTATAAAGGTGAAAATCGATTTTTTCTGCTAAGGTTTTGTATGGTCAATTATATTGAAAATAAAGGCAATTGAAAAAGATATACATATAAGCACAAACTAAGTATACATGTATACTCCTACCCTTACAAAAAAAAAATCGTCAAATGTCAACTCAAACATAAGATATGACAGCTAACTAGCGCGTAAAACAAGAGATTAATGATGGCGTAAACGTTTGATTTCGTTTTCCGTTCACTTTTTTTACTGAAAAAGTTTTAATTGTATTGTATTAGGTTGGCAAGTAAGTAATTTCACTTGTAGATGGCTTCACCTGAATTTTTAGGTTATTTTGTTATTTGATAGTTGACAATTCAGCTGTCAATCAGTAAACAAAAGTTTTTGATCGGTTGCGTAATTTTCGTTTGGGGTTCGTTGAAAAATGGAAAATCAAAAGGATCATTTTCGTCATATTTTACTTTTTTATTGCCGCAAAGGGAAAACCGCATCGGAAGATCATAAAAAGTTACCTGCTGTTTATGGTAACGAAGCCTTAAAAGAACGGCAGTGTCAAAATTGGGTTGCCAAATTTCATTCTGGTGATTTTTCATTAAAAGGTGAGAAACGCTCTGGTCGTCCAGTTGAAGTTGATGACGCCCTAATAAAAGGAATAATCGATTCGGATCGTCATGTATCACATACATGTATTGAAAATCACTTAAATCCACTTAGCTATGTTCAAAACTCGATACATTGATTTCTCACGAACTGAAAGAAACGTATTTAACGCAACGCATTAACATCTGCGATTTGCTAAAGAAACGTAATGAAAATTATCCATTTTAAAACGACTGCTGACTGGCGATAGAAAATGGGTTTTTTACAAGAATATCAAGCGGAAAAGATCTTGGAGCAGGCCAGGTGAATCAACTCAAACCACATCAAAAGCTGATATTCAACAAAAGAAGGTTTTGTTATCAGTTTGGTGGGATTACAAAGAAATTATCCACTTTGAACTCTTACCACCCAACCGAACGATCAATTCAGATGTCTACATTGAACAACTAACGAAATTAAACAATGCAGTTGAAGAAAAGCGGCCCGAATTTACCAATCGAAAAGGTATTGTATTCCATCAATACAATACATTACAGAATAAAGTTATTTAATTCCATTAAAAAATTGTTTTTGTTTTTCTAAAAAAGTCCGCAATTACTTAGTTACCAACCCAATAATTTTCGTATGTGTGAGAAGGTTATGGCTAACACTGAATTGCTTACAGCATCGATGGGTACTGCATTCAACCAAGAAAGCTTCACACTAAGCAATTGGCACCTGCATACTTCTTTTGAAACATTATTTATTGTTGTTGTTGTTGTAGCAGCATAAACATTCTCCATACCTATACGAGGAATGCTGCTGAAGTGACAGTCCTTGGCCGAATATAAATCCGGCTCATTCCGGTTACGTTGAACCGACTGTCGTGGGAACAAAACAGTAATCGTCTCGTTCTTTGATGGGCAACATTTTGTATTTCTGTGTAATTTCGATGTAATAATACTCTACAAGTAAAGCTCTACCCAGTTGGCATTTGCAAACAGGTTTCTCCAACAAAAAGTCTTTCTGACATTCTTTCCCTTAAAAAGCTTTAAACCCTCCGGTGGGCACCCATCTCTGGCCAGACTGGCTTTTTCGACTTTAGGCGTGAATTTAACATATTTCTATTAGAGCTAACGTCTTGAGCTTCCAAGTATTGTAGTTTCCTACAATTTAATTTTCTATCTATTTGAAGTCTTTATAATCCTTAAGATATGCTTTAAATCTTCTATACAGTGTCTTCAACCGTTAACGGCCGAGAGCTTTTTTTGTAATACTCGCCCATAAGACGACGGAAAATTAGGTGAAATTCTAAAACGTTTATAAGGATAAAAAATATTTAAACTGATTTATTTACATAGATATAAATTCAATATATTGTCAGTGTATGATCAGCAGACCAGGGCGGTACAAAGTTGCAATATTTGTTAAAGAAAACTACAGCGATGATAAATAAATGAAATGAAAACTGAATAATTTTCATCTCCCCGTATTGGGGCCTTTCGTTTTCTATCACATAAGTACCATGTCCCCGTAGCGGGGCCTTTCGGCCGTTAAGGGTTAATAAACTACATATGAAACTAATTGGCAAGTTTTGGCAAATCCTTTTTTTTCTTATTTAATTTTAATTTTTTTTGGATGCAAATATAATTCATTCTGCTACAAAAACGATACAAATCCCAGGTTCGAACTTTGCGAAAATTAAAAAAAAAAAATTTACAAATTTAAAACTCCAAACTTTTTAATCAGAATTTTTACAAAATTTTTATAACTCATAGAATTTTGGTATTTATTTATTTTTTTAATTTTGATTCGTTTTTTTATCTAGTTATTTCTATAACAAAGACCATTAGTACTAATCTAAGTTGGAAACGTCGTAAGGAGTTTTCATTATTTTAATGACAATGATTTTTGACAATTTTTTTTGTGCTTTACGAAAATACGCTGTAAATGTGCACTGTCAAAATCATTAAATAAAGAAACAAAATTATAAAAAAACAAAAAACAAAATAAAAAAAAACAAAAACAAAATTAACAAAAAAATAAAAAATAAAAAAATTTATTAAAAAAAAACAAAACAAAAAAAAATAATTATAAACAAAAAAAAAATAAATTAAAAAAAAAACAAAAAAAAAATTAATTTAAAAAAATAAATTTTAAGGGGTTATATACAGTTAAAAAAAAATAAATAATTGGCGCGTACACTTCTGTTAGGTGTTTGGCCGAGCTCCTCCTCCTATTTGTGGTGTGCGTGTTGATGTTGTTCCACAAATGGAGGGACCTACAGTTTCAAGCCGACTCCGAACGGCAGATATTTTTATGAGGAGCTTTTTCATGGCAGAAATACACTCGGAGGTTTGCCATTGCCTGCCGAGGGGCGACCGCTATTAGAAAAATGTTTTTATTAATTTTGCTTTCACCGAGATTCGAACCAACGACCTCTCTGTGAATTCCGAATGGTAATCACGCACCTACCCATTCGGCTACGGCGGCCGAAGAATTTTCAAAAAATCGATTTTGTATTTATTTTACTTTCTTAATGTTTATATATTTAAGAAAGCACAGAAAATTTAATATCGTTCCGGTGAATTTTCACGCAATTTTGAAAAGGCGTTTCAGAGAATTTTTACCCTATGAAAAGTGCTTTTCAAACTTTAAGCGCGTTTTTCTCAAAACCCGGTTTTCGGTGGACACGATTTCTCAAAAACGGCTGAACCGATCGTCTTGAAATTTTAACACAACCTTCTCAGATATATTCTCCAGGCATGAATCGTAGAAATAAGAATTCTGATGATTTTTTCTATTTTTTGAAGCAATTTTTCCCGAAAATTTTCTTAGAAAATTCGATTTTTTTCCTATAGCCGTCATTTTATCAAAAATTAAAATTTTGACTATTCCTTCGATTAATACCTAGTTTCATCTATCCACAAAAAGAATGTAATTGGTTTTTCGATTTCAGATCATCCAAACCGGAGATATTTTGTCCACCGCCGAACTCTTGGGAAAGATCATTTGCAGGCGCCGTGCACTTCAATATTTTCACTAACTTTACATGCTATAATTAACTTTAAAGTAGACATTATTTGAATAATTACAAATTGTTTTTGTTTAATAAAATCGTTCTTTGTAAAAAATTCTCAAACAAACTTAATTTTTCAGCCTTACAAGTGTAAATAACCCCTTCAATGCCATACACAAAATTGTATTTGGTTTAGCTGGGTCTCTTCATCATACTTGATTGATTTGCTCTGGTGTCATAATTGATTGACGCAAATTCATTAAGTTGCAAACGTTTAAATTTCACGAATAATCCTGCGTTTTGATGTAAAACAAAATACCAAAATCAAAATTTTTGCTTTGCTTTGAAAAAAAAAAAAAAAAAAGAGTGATTATTTATTGTTGTTGTAAAATCAAACAAATTTCCTTTCTTATAAGCTTCTAAAGCGTTTGCCAATGGCTTTGGTTTGTCACCACAACTTCTGATCGAAAACATCTACAGAGAAATGTAACTAAAACTAAGATTCGCTTTTACTAAAATTTGTTCCACATATACACAACTGAAGAAAATGTGTACAATGGTTTTTCGAAGTTAACACACTTTGCATTCTCCACTGCTCGATAATTCCTACTAATTTGTACTATTAAAACGGTAATGAGCACTCATTAATTATTCACTTACGCCTGATGCCCCAATCCATCATATTGCAGCTGTTTGCGAAGATTCTCCTCAGCAATGGCACACATTAAAATCCATTAAACTACACACCCGCACACCGCCGCCGATTGAATCACTCTCCAGCATTCTTTGATTTTCAAAATATACAAACTCACACAAAGACAAATTCCTTTCAGATTTTAGATGAAATTTTCGCTATTGAAAATTTACACTCAAACGGATATACAAAAAAAAATATATTTATATACAACTGCAACCACGAACACCGATATAATTCACGCGAAGAATTTCGAAACACAATATAATTAAATTATATACATTGAAGAATGTGATAGATATTTTTGTATTATTTTAAGAAATCTGCAGCATTTTCCACCACCGACATGCTAAGTGTGGCAGTGTGGCTATGAGCACCGCTTCTTTATGACTATTAACAGACGAGACAATTGGTGACGGCCAATCTGAGAGCGAAACACGCGGTTTGCCACCTTGCACTTTACAACTCGAAACCACACCAATAGTGTGGCACATACGACGACGAAGTCACCGACCACTACAGGGACACCAGAGCGTAAATACAACAACAGCAAGTGGAAAAAAACAATAACATGAAGGATAATTTATCCTTGATAGAAGAAAAACTCAGCGGTACCTACCAGCTGACAACTGACAGCAGTGTACGAGACAGTCACATACGACGACGACTGGCTGAAAGGAAAAGATTTTGAGTACGCGCTATGGGTCTGTCGAGGGTGAAAAAGGTACACATGCGCTTCATATGAAACACCCGAAAGCAGAATGTTGACGAATAAGTCAAGTGCAATGTTTACCTAAGTTATCTTATCACAACGACGATAAAAATATGTGGATACACGAAACTTATGTTGTGACTTGGAGTTGGAATATTGTATGGAATATATATGTGTGTACGTGTAGATATGTATGTATTGTAACGGAGCGAATGGAATTTATGAAACTAATTGAATTTATGAAAAAATTGTATCGCAGCATAAAAACGTTGTAGGCCAGACAAAGACCGACAGCTAAAAAAAAAAGGTGGATCGCCTTATCAGATTGAGTACACTTGTGGCACCGTTAATCGGGCCGCACGACAGTTACTCAGACTATGTTTAGAATGTACTGTTCTAATAAAAATACACGGTTATATGCGCTATATGTGCAGTTATACATTTACCTAAAATTACCACAAAAATGTCAAAAAAAAAAAAAAAAAAAAAAAAAAATGGCGATGAGGCAGTTAAGTGTCATATTTTACCGCATGACAACGTTTTCATAAACTTTTCAGCGACATTTGCCCGTCCCCAATAAAGTACACACTCATACATATGTAAAGATTGACAACTGTGTGAATACTACTACATGCCACCATGACTTTGCGTCCTTTTTCGACAAGTCATGCACACTTTAGTGGGGCAATTCAACTTTTTGCTTTTCATATTATGTTTATTCAGTCTCCCGTAAGGAGTAGACTCGCAGGCAACATGTGGCAATTTGTGATTTCATCTCAGACAAAAGTAACAAAAAATAAAAAACCTATTTACTCAATCATAATGGAGCTCTCATAAGAGTGCTCTCTCAAAAACTAATTTCAACGCTCAAACGTATTTATCACTATTAACAAAATGCTTTCGATTGTGACGTCACGCATTTCATTAATATTACTTCTTACCACAAGTTGGTAAGAGACCTTTGCTTGGCAGAAAAACTACAATTTACAACAGCATTTTTTTTTTAATATAAGTTATATAAGAGAGCGCGGAGAGCTATATTGCACTCTTCGAACAGGACATGCGCAGAATTGAGAAAAGGTATTTTCTGTCTAAATCAGCTGTCGAACGCCTTCCAGTGCACAGCGAAAAAGAAAGTGACTTCAAACAATACAAAAATTTAAGGTGCTCAAGGTCGACCTACGAAGAGGAGCCAAGGTGGTCGCTTCTTAACACATCAGTGCCAAAGACCTTAATTAAACCTGATTCGAGCGAAGGCAGGGCAGACGCACAGAAAGTGGTCCGCCATCTCATCCTCCTTTCCACATGCTGGGCAGAGTGCACTGTCTGAGATACCCACTTTTTCAATGTGCTTTGCCCATAGAAAGTGGCCCGTCATCAGTCCAACCAGCCTCGTACAATCCCCTCTGTTTAGTGACAGGAACTACAACAGTCGGTCGGACATGACAGGTAGCATTAGTTTTGTCCATCTGCAGCCTCTCTCAGCCTGCCAAGCTCGCTTGTGGGTTAGAGTAACTCGTTTGTTAATCGTGGCTTTGATGGCTGCAGAACGGACTCCGGGCCCAAACAGTTGGCCGCAGAGCCCATTGTGGCTAAAGATTCAGATATCTCGTTACACGCGATACTCCCGTGTACCGAGACCCATGTTAATATCAGGCTATTATGTTTACCGACATAGTTCAGACTGGATTTACAGGACTCGACTACCCTTGAAGTGGTTGGGGGCTGTCTACGGCTGTCGCTACAAACGCATATAGATCTGCCTCTCCATTTGTTTTCCACAACAAAGTTTATCGCTTCTTGAACAGCATACACCTTCGCTTGAATCACAGATGCATACATTCCAAGAGCAAAGTGCAGTTTTGTCTCGCTGGATTGCACGTAGACCCCAGACCCGGAGACGTGCTCGGTTCTGCTGCAACAACAACAACACCAACGTGCTCGGTCCTGGAGCCAAACGCGAAAACAGTGTTTGCCGACTCTGGATGGCATGGAGTCAAGGGGCATGACAAGAATCGTTGGATCGAAGTCCATGCCTACTCTGTTGTCCAATGCCGTGCTGGGGCCGTACCAATTCCCATTGTGTTTCAGCCTGCAGATGGCCTTCAAGGTCTGTCCTTGTATGAAAGCATCAAGTGGTGGTAGACTAGACCTTGCTATGAGAAAGACCCCACGTTTTTCCAAAAACACCCTTGCACTGCCAGAAGGCTGTCAGTGCTTTGGATGTCTTTGTTTCAACGTGTGATTTCCAGAGGAGCTTACTATAGAGGATTACTGACTCATTTTAGCTTAGGCAGAACGAGTCCATCAAGCTTCCTGCTTCTGGTGAAGAGGATTTTATATAAATAAATAAATAGATAAACAGATATGTTACCCACGTTATTTACAAATATCTACAATATGATACTGAAGACATTTCATAAAACTTTCCATTTTCAAATTAAATTAATATCACACACACGCAAAGGGTATTTAAACACTGAACCCGTTTCCCAATATTTGTCACAAAATATATAGTACGCAGGTTTTTTCTACGAGATCTGTCTTTTATATTTTCCGCCACCTCGATGTGTATATATGTAGATATTGTATAACAAAAACCACATTTCCTTTATGTCCCTCGACTTCCTACATAGAAGCTTCTCATCTGATAGGAATGCACGTTGCATTACAGCAGCTCAGAAAGTGGAATCCTTTTCCAAAAACACAAAATCCGTTTTATTCCTGGCTTATGTCGCTTACTTATTCAACTTCCTAGCAGTGAGAGAAAGGTACAAATCCAAAGGTTGGCAGGCAACTGATATTTACCGATGGTTCTAAGCCAAAATGTACTTCCTCCATACTAGCAAAATATCATATATCACGCCATACACTCGTCTTCATCTTGGCCATACAATTGTCACCCACTCCCATCTACTTCAAGGTGCTGCCCCTTGGGGATGCTCGCTTTACAACCTTCCACCCACAGCGCGGGTCATCCTGTTCCGCGCTCCAATCCTAGAGACGTTATTTCCTTGGTAATATACATCCTCTTCAGTTGTTAAAAGATCCCACAGATGATAACATAATAAGGATATTCTAAATGCCTCAAAAGCTCTGACCTTCTTCGACCCTAATACTCTTTATGCCTCATGCCAGCCGAAAGTCTTTGATGGTAGTGCTGCGTTAGTTTGCAAGTTTATATACCTACGTGTAATGAGCTGTAATTCAAGATTTTTATAGAAAAGTTTGGTGTTTTTTAGCATAAATTTGCATACAACATTTTCACTTACGAGCTTTATTTGTTCTTTTTTCAGTGGATCGAAAAATTCATCTCGCTCAAAAGATGCAATTAATCGTAAACATTTTTGTGCGATAATTTACTACTACTTTCGACGTGGATTATCAAGACACGAGTATATTAATCAACTTGCATCGACCTTCAGCGTTAAAGCACCACACTTAGCCACTGTGAAATGCTGGTACAACGAGTTCCAATGTAGGAAGAGTTTCCTAAAGGACGTCCAAAAACAATGATTGTGTCTGAAACGATCGACACTTTACGTCAATTGACAACCGATGATCGTCATGTGGCATATCAATACATCCATCCTCAGACATCAATGGGACCAACATACAAATCGAAATTGCATGAACATTTGGTCGTCAAGAAGATTTGTTTGGTTGGGTACCGCATAATTTGATAATTGCCCAAAAAAGGGCGCGTACCGATTGGTGTAAAGCAAGGTGGAAGAAATTCGGCCGCGAACCATCAAAGCACGCTATCGACATCGTAACAGATAACAAATCTTGGATCTATGCATATGAGTCGGAAAAAAACAGCAATCGACAATATGGGTGCTCCAAGACGAGCTTAATCCAACAACAAATTTTCGCACATCAAAGCAAATGGACGCCTGTTTCAAAAGTGTTCGGAAAATCTAGTCATGTCGCAACTGTATGACTAGGGAAACTTAAAACAGTCAATTCTGAGTGGTGCACAACCATTTGTTTACCAAAAGTTTTTGGAGAATTAAGGAAACCCAACCGTCGAAGACACTAAGCCAATGCGAGTTCTCACCTATCGGTTCGCACAACAGAGTCTTTGAGCCCTCAAAAGACCGAATTAAGGGGGTAGTATGGTTAATTCGGTGTAAAACAAGCATATTTTTCGAAATTTTTTTTGTCGACACAGTTGATTTATTCAAAATTTTAAAATTACTTCATTATAAAGTCATATTTAAAGAATATTGTGTGAAATTTTCATTGATTTTTATGAAGAAATGAGTTGGTGGCAGCGAATCTTCGCGGACGTCTCATAAAAAAGTTTGTCCCTCAGAACTCATTACTGGATCAACTAAAATCAAAAAACCAAATTGATTTCATCAGCTAATAAAGTTTCGCAGGTAACAACGTCGATTTTTTTTTTTTTTTTTTTTTTTTTTTTTTTAATTTTTTAAAGCGCTTTGAAGTCAAAACACCGATTTTTCATAAAAAAAACTTGAAAACTTTGTTTTTTAAAATATGACAAAATTTAAAAAAAAAAAAACTCGACGTCATTACCTCGTGAATAAAGTAAAGAAACAAAAAAACCAAATTTGAAAAGAATCGGTGCAGTAGATATGAATCTACAGTGGACACCGACCGTAAAAAAGGCAAGTGTGAGAAAAACGCGTTTAAAGATTTTCGGCAGCGTGAAATCCGGTTGGAGAGGTAGATACTTAATCCTTTGTGTCTTTGTCAATTTTACTCTAATGCACTTCAAACTTTCACACAATAATCTTAAGATGTTATAGAATAATTTAAAAAAAAAAAAAAAAAAAAAAATGAAAAAAAAAAAAATACCATACTACCCCCTTAACGGGTCATTCTCGTTACAGCCTTGATTGGGCATCCAATGATTTCTTTTTGTTCCCGAACATCAAGAAAAAAAAAATGAGGCCTGAAGAAGCTGTTGAAGCCTTTGAACAGCTGGTTTTGGGGGTATCCATTTTTGAGAAGCAAAAATGCTTTGAAAATTGGTTCAAGCGAATCCAGAAGAATATTGTGAAAAACAATAAAACCATTTTCATTATTATTTTACTTGTTAATTTATTTTACTGATTTAAAAAATTAGAGTTTCCAGCGTGAGAAGGATGTTTGCCAAGCAAAGATTTACCTCACAACGGATTATAGAAATTTTGTTTCTCAAAATAATGTCCATAAAAAAAGCTTACAGACACTCGTGATCGATGTCCGAGTCTCATGGGGTTGGAGGCATTCCTAGGACGTACCAACGATAATGGTGAGTGCAAGAGGCAAGACAAAAGGTGAGGCACAGCACACTATACAGGGCTAATTCACCTGTTCAGATAGGTTAGGTTTGGCAGCCACATCGCACATAGAGACAACGATGCCACTTAGACCACGAAATGGGTCCGTTGTGAGCCGGGGCTACATTTCCCTCTCCATATTGAACCATCCTGAGCTTTTGACAAAGCGTAAAAGGTTGTTGATATCTAAAATGTATAGATTATCTATATTCGTTAAGAAGTAGGATTTTAAAAATCGGTTCCTGCTTCTGGCTAGAGCTGGGCATGTGAGAAAAAGGTATTGAATTGTTTCCAACTCCTTCTCATTTCTGCAGCTACGACAGAAATCATGCGTGCAAACGCCTAATCTCCTGCATGATTTCCTATGAGGCAATGTCCTGTAAGGGCCCCCAATAAGGACAGACGTAGATTTAGCCTTGGTCATGTTTGCTTAGCAATTTCACAGGTGTTAGCGCTAATCTATCTTTGATTTGCAGAACTGATTAGTGCGTCCTTAATGAGAAGCTTACAACTTGCGAGAGGTATCTCCATGAAATTACTTATGTCTGGCACACAGGTACCTTCTCTTGCAAGTTGGTCTGCCCTACAGTTCCCTGGTATATCTCTGTGGCCTGGAACCCGGCATAAGATTATACGATATTGCTTGGCCATCTCATTTAGAGATTGGCGACAACGTAAGACATCCTTAATGTTGTTTGGAATCCAGGGCTCGTAGGGCAGCTTGGCTGTTTGATAGAATGCAGATATCTATTGATGATATTCTGTTTATCTTTATCCATTTTAAGGCTTTATGAATAGCGTTTATTTCCGCTTGAAAAAACACTACAGTGATCCGATAGTTTAAAGGATTCACTAATAGAAAGCTCTTCGCAAAATAACCCTGATCCTACACCGGTGTCCATTTTAGATCCCTCCGTGTAGATCTCAACGGGTGTGTTGGGTCTTGGATCTTCTTCAAGCCATACCTGTTTAGCTAACACCTAAATCACTTTTCGACTTGATTGACGAGATTCAGGACTTAACAAAACACACACTGGACTTACCAGTTTGCAGGCAGGTTGTGAACAGGTGCTTTTACTTTTCAAATCATTGTCCTATTTTCGATTCTATATCTCATAGTTCACTTTATTTAAAGAATATTTCTTATATCCTATATATGTATGTAGATTATGTGTCCATCGAAAATAGGAACATCCTTTAACCCTCCGTTGGGCAAACGGGTCTAGCCTTTTCTACTTTGGGCATGAATTTAACATATTTCTATTACTGCTAACTTGAGCTTCCAGGTAGCTTCCCAAAATTTAATTTTCATAGGATGAAAAAAGGTCAGACCCGGGTGCCCAACCGAAGATTAAAAAAAAGTTGTCCAACGGAGGGTTAACAATTAAAAAACAAAAATCTTGCGCGCAAAAGATTCATTGTAATGCCTTCCCTACTTACTTAGTTTTTTATAACATTCTTTAGTCGTTTTTCTGGGCATTGTGCCTTGTAAGCGATCAAATATTATTCAAAGCATTTCTTTCACATACGAAACACTAATTTAAATAAATAACTCAAAAATCGCCAATTTCATTTTGTAGTATTAATTTTTCCACATTTCAGCGAATCACAAAACACAGACTTTCTTCGTTTCCGTTCGATACTGAATTATTGTGTACATTCAAATATTTCCAGCCCAATAGTCTGGTCAACCAACATAAAACTATGCGGAAGCAATGCAGCAATAAAATCCCAGGCCTCCCAAAAATATAAACAAAAATACTGTACACCAAAACTTTTATGGGCATACGGTGACGACAACACACTCCTGTTCCCGCCCAGCCATAATTATTGATAAAACATTTCTTAATTGTATGGAAATGAATACAACGCACAAGCTAAGAGACTTCAACTTCTTCACAAGCAAGTACATACATATGTACATATGTAGCAGCCACTAACAACAAATATGCTCAAGTGTACATGCATTTGTATGGGTGTATGGGGGTATAGGTGTATGCATGTTAGGCTTGCAACAAACAATTACTTTTCTTGAAATCAAGTGTGGTAGATGGACTCATGAATGAAACCATCACAATTCAATTTCGTGCTTCTATTTTTATACGTTTTCCACAAATCTTCTTGTTGGTTCATAGTATGTAAATTGTGAGTGTTAGGCTTTCAGATTCATCGTACTATCCTCTTCACATTAGGCAATTGCATTTCCATTTGCCACTTGTTGTAGATAAATTACTTACCTCGTGACGTTGGGTGATTCATCAGTATCGATAGCGGGCATTCATCATCGTCGAGTATATATTCTGTGCCATCACTATTCACCTGCAACAACAAATGAAAAGTATTTATTTAGTTTTTTTCTGTTTTTCGTGCGTCGTATAGTTTTGTATGGCATTCATTCAAACCTGCACCAAACAATAGTGTAAAGGATCAGCTTTGTCTAGACCGTATTTTGACAGCATTTCCCTAACGACCGCTTGCGCACAGTCGCGTATGGACAGCAACAACGTTTTATATGGAACATCTTGGCATAAGCTCTCACCGTAAATCTTCAATGTACCACCGGTGTCAGGTCCGCCGTCACGTGACCGAAATTGTTGTAACTTTTTCTCCAGTTTTTGTTGTCGTCGTCGACGCATAACAGCTTCTGGGTTCGAAATTGACCGTGTAAATGATGTCTCCGGCAATTCGGTGTAAAGTTTACCGGCCACCTGGGTTTCACCCTCGCCGCAACCTTTAGCTATGCCTCCATTAAAACCACCAGTTGTCGATTCAGAATTTAATTTTGCGAGTTTTTCTTTCTTTTTTTGTTCTTTCTTCTCACGTTTAGACAGTTTCCGTTTGAAGTTCATATCTGACTGTTCGATTGGCTATACAGGAGCGTGGGGAAGACAAAGCGAAGATATGAGTTGGGATAGATTTATTGAAATCGCGGGAGAAGTACGCAGTATAGAGGGAAATCATAGCAAGAAGTTGAGAAAGGCAATTTGAAATTATTTTGCAGTTTATAGTTGTAAAGGTTTTTCGAAAGTATTTTATAAACAAATATTCAAGTAAAACTTTTTTTGAAGTGTAGCTAAAATGGACTTTTAATTTAAATATAATATGATTTATTTGTATTTGTATGGGTGATAGTAATGTAATGAACAATTAGAAATAGTTTTTTTTTCATTATTACTATTAAGTACAAGTATTTTTCTTAAGGTTTTCTCAAACATTGAAAATTCAACTTTAAAACGGCCTTTCAAAACTGACGCCTAAATCAGTAGTGATTAATTCCTAGACGGTACCTTTTTTATGTCATCTTTTACATTTTTCAAGTAGGCAGATTTACAAAGTTAAAAATTTCAAGAAACTGGTTCTGGTTCCCTTTAGCATAATTAGTCTAGATTTAACGTAACTTAACTAACGTAAGAGCAACCTACAAAATGGGAAATATTAGGTTGGGGAATGAGTTCATACCGTTTTTATATTTTCTTTTATTTTACAACGATTTGTTTGCTGTTTGGCAAAGGGTAAGTATGTATTCATTCGATAGAACTCTTTCTACTCTACAAAACTACCATGTAAAATAATAAAAAAAAAACTAATCAATATTTTTTTTAATTTTTTTTTATTTTGAAGATTGAACATTTTCATTTATGAATGAAAAATAATATCGTTCAAATGACTGCCACGACTGGCTTTACAGTAGGCCATTCGATCAACCCAATTTTTAAAATTGTTTGGGCTCCAATTTCATGAATGGCAACTTCGATTTCGTGTTTTAAAGCATCAATCGTCTCTGGATGGTTCGCATAGCATTTGTCCTTAACGGCTATCCACAAAAAATAGTCCAACGGGCTTGAATCACATCTCCACGGCGGCCAATTGATATCGGAATTCAAAAACGGTAGCCAAAAGTTCGAGTGTAACTTTGGCAGTGTGACAAGTTGCACCGTCCTGTTGAAACCAAATGTCGTTCATGTCATCCTCTTCAATTTTTGGAAACAAAAACTCATTGAGCATGTCACGGTAACGCTCGCCATTTACTGTAACCGCGCCTCCTCGCTCATTTTCGAAAAAAAAAAAAATGGCCCGATGATGCCGCCAGACCAAAAACCGCAACAAACAGTGACTCATTGTGGATGCATTTGCTTCTCCACAGTAACATGTGGATTTTCTGAGCCCCAAATCCAACAATTTTGCTTATTGACATAGTCACCGATGTGAAAATCAGAAAAGAAGAAGAAGACTCATCACTTTGGAAACATGTTTTCAATATTTCCCAATTTTGTTCAAACGTATAGCGTCCCATTTCGTAAATGTCAAACCTTTAAGTAAATTATGAACACATTTGACATGTCATTTGTGTTACCATTCCCAAAAAAAATAGGTGGTTCAAAAAGCAAACGCTATATGGCCCACCCTGTATGTTAATTGAATTTTTGAGTTATTTAATTTTTTATTAGTTTTGAGGCTTAGAAATGGAATACCCAGGACGCCAACACCAACATTTTCGACACCTGTTTCATCGAGGGGAAAAAGCTGCCGAAGCAGCCCGGGACATTTGCGTCGTGTATGGAGAAGGTGTCATAGGCGAGTCTACAGCACGGATATGGTTTCGAAAGTTCAAAAATGGCGACTTTGACGTCGCTGACACCTTCCGCAGCGAAATGCCTTTTGAATTCGAATTCTTCATCCAAGAAGATCATAACACATATGAGTTTGGTGGGACTAGGAGGGCACGGTACACTGGGTAATACTCGAAAAGACTGCCACGGTCAACAAGGAGCTCTACCTTGCCCAGCTACATCGCGTTAATGACGCTAATCGACTGAAAAGACCTGATCCACATGGTCAAACCAAACTCCTTCGCGACAACGCTAGGACCCATGTTGCACAAGTCGTTTAACCGCACTCCATGAGCTCGAATGGGACGTTCCCAGGACAATCGGTTCTACATTACCGGAACGACCCGGATTTATATTCGGCCAAGGACTGTCACTTCAGCAGTATTCCCCATAAATATATGTATATGGGGAATGTTTATGCTGCTACAACAACAACAGCTCGTACAGCTTCAGCATTCGCCGTTTTCTCCAGACCTTGCACCGACCGATTAGCATCGTTTCCGCTCCTTGTCAAACCATATGAAGGGCGTAACCTTCGATAACAAAGAACCTCTTTGGCTCAACAACTTCTTTCACACCAGACTGGGCGATCAACATCAACAAATTGGTCAAGAGGTGGGAAGAGGTTGTAAACACCAACGGCGAATATATAATTGATTAATTTATTGATATAATTTTATTATAATACAATAGTTTTTTGTTGAAATAAAAGTTTTCGGTAAAACGCTACGAACTTATTCCCCAACCTAATATATACAAATTATTACACCAGTTTTAATAAATTTTGAGAGCTGTTGATTTTGCATTAATAAAAAACGGATATTACCTAAATTGAGAGCGGTTATTCTCTTACCGCTCCTGAATCCATATGATGGATTTCTTTTTGTATCAAAAAGCCTTTAAAATTGTGTATGTAGTATTATTATTTTTTTTTTGCATAAATTTATGCGATGTGGCAACTGTAAAAACTATATATGCTACATACTCTAAAGTTATTAGGTACAGGTTAATTATGAAAGCTATTTTACTATAAATGTGTAACTTTTGAAAGTATTTTTTTCGCTGTGGCAGAGCAGGGGACCAGATTTAGTGAACTGTTACAACAACAACAAAGTTAGGATCAAGTGACAGAAGCTAGGTATTACTTTTTGTTAGAAATGAAACTGAGAAAAACAAAAAATTTATGAGAAAATTGCATGCTCTTATTTATGTGGCATGAGGCTGTAGGTATACCTACAGGCATGCATTGACAGCCCGAGTAATCATCTTTAAGTTCTTAAGTAACTTAAGTTAAATTTACAACTAAAGTAATTACGTAAGTTCCTTTTATAAAATACACATCTTTTGTTTGATAACCGTTTTTCATGCTTCAATGATTTTGATGCTTCAATGCTTTTTGCTTACCGTAGTTTTTTGGTCTATGTTCTTGAGCAAAAACCGACCCTCGCGATCATCGATATGCCAATTCAACTGTACTAGCAATGGCTTTTCATCGGCATTCAAGCGGCGTTCTTCGCCATTCGCATGCACCTCATAGAGGGCGTAATTTGGCACTGACAGCATACGCATGTCGGGACGGAATTTTTCGATGAGGGTATCTTCAGAAGGAAATACGTAACGAAATGAGAAAAATGCATTTATTAATTAAGAAAACAAAAAACAAACGACATTAAAGCGCCAGTGTACATACCAATAACATCGGAAACTGTGGCATCGGAGGCAACACGAATGCACTTGGTAGCGACCTTTTGTCCAGCATCTTGGAAATAAAATCGCATAACGCCATGAAATAATAGATTCTATAAAAAAAATTACGTGTTTCATTTTAATTTTTCATTTCGATCCACTCGATTGCTGCGATTTCCACTCACCTCATCCGGTTCGGATAAGGCGAACAAATCCAAACGATTCGCATTCCATTGCTGGATGACAGAGCGTACGGCTTCTCGATCGAGCATTTTTCTATCGTGTGTCATTATCTGCTTAGCTGCTAAAATCTGGCGAACGAATCAGCTGGAAGTGCTGCATGCATTTGCGTTTCGTTTACGAGGGAAGCGCTTGGGCAATCCTACAAAAGTAAGAGAAAAAAGATCATAAATTAGTAATTTCACTAGCCAAGTGCTACTAATTAATTTTAAATTAATTATTTTTATAGCTTAACCACTTAACTGCTCTAATCTCGCGCTGTGCTAGTCCCTAACTGATTTAAAACATTTTTTATAGGCGATTTAAGATTGTTTCTCAACATAATAATTTAGATTTCGAAAATAACAAAAGTTACAGTGCCCCGATAATCTTAGTTCTTTTGTTTTGTAACCTCTTTTTATTTTGTATTTTTTTTTTTTTAATTTTGTATTTTTTCCCCATTTTGTCATGACCACAAATTTGTGTCTACAAAATTGAGGGTGTGTTTTGTGTTTTTAATGCAAGTGAAACCATGCATGTCACAACACAAAATTGTTTCAACAGCAAAAACTTACAACTGCATTAAGGTTCAACCTCGTTTATGGCGGCACAAAATAAAAACACACAAAAAACCAAAAGATAGGGTTGCGGGTTGCATTGCATGGGATCAAGCTGTCTTTGTTGCTTTGCTATTAACCGTAAATGGCTTAGGCTTTCTTACAACTTTTATTTCAAATTTATTTTTCTTTCTATTTCTTTGTTTAATAACCGTCGACGGTTACACTTAGTTGATCACAAATGTAAAAGCGACAAAGTAGCAACCAATTTTCTTATTCTACTCGTATACCCGCCGCCGTCAGCCGTTTATTAATGCGGAAACTTTTTCAAACAATTTAGTTTCGAACTGTTTTCTGTGACAGACAGTCGGTCGACATGAGCGGGTACATATGTAGAGTATTCGCAATTTTTTTCGTGCAAGGCGGATGCACATACATATGTGCTATGCATACATGTACTATATATGGCTGACTCGCTTGAGTAAGGCCACAGTCGCACCCACCCATCAAATGTTCATGCATAGCTTTTGTTGCGAATTTCTTTAAGAACTCGTACGTCTGCACATACACAGGTACTTGCAAACAAACGTGCATATGTATGTACATACATACACATACGAGAATTGCATAGTTTACAGTGAAATTACTCATGCACGATGCCAAGAGCACCACTGGCATATTATGTTTCTCACTTGGTACTAAAGAGGTCATATACATGAGAGCACATGCACTCACATACAACACCAACCACATATGTACACTCCGCATTGAGGACCGAGCTAGTGAATGATTCTAGTTTGAAACTGGTGGTGTTTCGGCAAATTCAAACTGATCTAATATTGAAAAATTATTGAAAATTTTTTTGTTGATAATTCATTGGAATTCTTCGTGGGGCAAATGGCGTTTTCTAAAACTCCGAGTAGAATACTTGAATGGTTCGTGTAAAAAATAATTATAAATATGAAGTTGTAATGGCTTGCAATTCAGTAGCAGCCAACAGCTCAGGAAATTGAAAATTATTTAGGTACAATAGACATAAATCATACCAACTTGATCTGAGAAATTGTTATTTTTAGGAAAATTAGCCGTAAAAGCATTTGTATAGTTACGCTTGGAGTGTTGGAGATAAATATTCTGTGGCAGATTTTTGGACCTATGCACGTTGGCGACGGCGAGTAGCGCAGGCGATGGAACAATGAGCTGTATGAGCTTTTCGACAGCGACATAGACAGAGCAGCGAATACAGATTCGCGGCTTCGTTGGCTGGGTCATGTCGTCCAAATGGATACAAACGCTCCGGCTCTGAAAGTATTCGATGCGATGCCAGCTGGTGGTAGCAAAGAAAGATGAAGACCTCTTCTACGTTGAAAATATCAGGTGGAGAAGGACTTGGCAAGAGAAAAAATGACTGGTGCGCTTTGTTAAATTCAGCCAAAACCGCTCCAATCAAGAAGAAAAAGAAGAAGCAGAAGAAATACCACCTTGAAAAGTGATATTGTCGCTTTGAAAAGGCTCCTCATCAACTGTAACGAACCTATGCCAGCGTTTGATCCAGCTTTCGAAACTCTTCTGGAACTCTATTTTCGGTATAGCCACCAGAGCAGTCTTCGATTTTTCTCATTACTTCCTTTCGACTGTTAAAACGCCACTTCCCCGTGGTGGTTTATTGAGTCGGTCAAACCGAAAAAAATAGCAGGAAGTCATTTCAGGTGAATTCGATGGCTGTTTAACGGTATTCGTTTCGTTCTTGGTCAAAATTTCGGGTAATGATGGCATTGTGCGACGGTGCGTTTTTAAAGCCCACAAATTATTTTCTTTTTTTGGCAAATCGCTTCCCGTAAACGTCTCACAACGTTCAAATAATAGTCTATATTAAGTGTCTGAACTTCTGGCAAAAATTCATGGAATAAAATCCAATTGTAATCCATAAAAACCGTGAGCATCTCTTTCTTTTTTTTGGTCTTGGTCCACTTGGAGCTCTCTACTCGCTCACCTGATGTCTGGGTTACGTTTCGTATTCATAAACCCACGTCTCGTCTCTAATAATGAAGCGTTTGCTGAGTTTTGGATCGGATTCTGCCTTGAAAACCATGTCTTTGACAATATCAAGAATCCACCTTTTTGTATGAAATTCAAGTCCTTTGGGGACTACTTTGCAAACAAAAAAATTTCTTTTCAACGTTGCCTATGATTTGGGAGCACTGATTATTTTTATTTTAACAAGAGATAAAAAAAAAACAAAATATAGTTATAAACCATGGCGAAAGGGCCCAGGTGCTGTAAAGCGCAGCGACAGCTTATTTACAGAATTTGAAATCATCTGTAAACACGATTCGGGAAATATCGAAGCATTTGCGATGTTCTAAAAATATGGTTTATAAGGCACTTAAACATATTGAAAAATTTGGTAACGCAAATAATGGGGCAACGACTCAGAGCACGAAAGACCACTCCTAGAGAAGATGAGTTGATATGAAGCATAGCCACATTGGTAGCCTGACATTTAAAAGCTCCAGCGCTATCAAGAATAAAAATAACGAAAACCCATACCTTGTTCGCCAAATAGCAGAATAATAAGGTACAATATTTTGTATGGTGATAAATCAAAGTTCTGTCGTTTCGGATGCAGTGGAAAAAGATATATTTGGCGTCCCAAGAAAGAGTAGCAAGCTTCACTTTTCACACCAAACTCTATAAAGCATGGCGGTAGTAATGTTATGGTATGGGCATCTTTTTTCTGGCATAAGGCGTAAGGACCAACATCTTTCGTTTCCACGACAGTCGGTTCTACGTTACCGAAACGTCCCGGGTTTATATCCGGCCGGACTGTCACTCCAGCAGCATTCCCCGTATGTAAGTATAGGGAATGTTTATGCTGCTACAACAACAACAACCAACATCTTTATAAATCCATTATAACAGACGTAATGATGAAGAAATTTTAATCATACGATGACATCACTCTAATCGGGTTGCGAAAGTTCAGAAAGTTTTCCCACGTTTTGCGCACCGATCTTTATACGTTTTAGAATGTTTATTGAGTGATTAAAAAACACTAGATAGCAGAAGATCTATTCTCTTGTGTTCATTTATTTTTAGCATCATTACTGGGACTATTGACTGTCCTTCCCTTCTGAGTAAAATTCAATTTAATGTTTCCTATAAGAATCTTCGACACTATGAAGCAGATATAGACAGATGGTAAACGACATTCATTGGGATACTCTTACCACCTTCCTAAACAACCGACCCGCGAATGCCGTTATCGGAGACCAACCACTAATACTACCAATTGTAGACGAAGAGCTCCAGCTACCTCGCGAGATCCGTGCAACTTTGGCTCAATTACGATCTGGTTAGTGTAGCAGGTTAAACTCCTACTTATCCAGAATAGACCCCGACATACTCAATATACATATGTATGTCCGGCGTGTGAACGCACGATACTAACAACCAAAAATTCACATATCCTCTCATACCCACTCTCCTAACAACCCTCTCCCTCTGGACCCAACCTGTCGAAACAGCACGTTTCCTGGTCCTACCATTAGATGAGTTAGACAATGGCGATTGGTGACTACAGTGCGGACAGGCTCAACGCGATGAAACCTTACACATTAGCTTCTCGATAACCAATTATGGGGTGAATGCTCCGATTTCTGGGGCATGTGTGGATATAAATTTGGTTTTCAATTCTTTTGGTGCTGATTTTACATGACCGCCGTAGCCGAATGAGTTGGTGTGTAACTATCATTCAGAAGTACGTAGATTCGAATGTCCATGAAACACCAAAATGGTAGAAAGTTTTTAAAAAAAAAATGGCAAGCCTCCGATTGTAGTTCTGCCATGAAAAAGCTCCTAAAAAAAACCATCTGCCGTTCGGAGCCGGCTTCAAGCTGTAAGTCATTCCATTTGTGGAACAACATTAACACGCACACCACTAATAGGAGCAGGAGCTAGGCCAAACACCCAAAAAGGGTATAAGAACCAATTATAGTAATCATTGTATGCCATCTTAGTCAACCATCTTAAACTATTTTTTTCTTACTTAGTAGTAAGAATGTATCCATTCAAAGAATTTATTTACAGAAAGCAAATAATATCAGTTTTTTCGTGAACAAACTGCTTTTACATCCTCTGTTACGTCAGCAAATCAGCTGATTTTTTCTAAATCGCTGAAAGCTGGTTAACGGTCTGATGTTGGCCACACTGTCTGAATTCTCTACACTGTGACTGCTGTACACATACATTTATTTATACTTCCAAATAGATATATTTCGTCGCCTCTTGAAACCGCTATCAAACTCTCTTTTATGATCTCGAAACGGTGTTCGTAGAGTCTTTGTAGTTTATTGAGGAGCCAGAAATCTCCCGGAATACAACGGTTGTGAAACCACCTGGATCACGGTTTTGGCCAAATAGTCGCGAGCAACACAATTTGTTTGTACTACGAGCTTACAAAAAAAAAAGATAAATATGTATGTATTTATTCAAATTGATATACCCTTGAATTTTAAACTGGAAAATCACCTTTTAATTTGATCATAGTAGCATCTTTGCAATCTTTTATCTTTTACTGTCTTTCTGTTTCGTAGTGGTGCCCCCCACCAACGTTTATGACCCAACCGTGGTACTACTGATACCTTCGTTTGTTTTGATTCTACATTTGCCTTTTGTCATTGCGCCGTACGACCATCGACTTTGTTTACGTTTGCCATTCGCTCTTTTCTACGGCCTCGTTTACTGTCGTTTGATTGTTTTTTACCTCCGCTCAACTGAAAGTTCACCAAGACTTTTTGTCGTCCAAGTGTAATTTGCCAACATTCTTATGGCGCTTTAGACCGTTTGTTAACGATTTTTGCTAGCTTTGTTCGTTCTTTTTCCCTCTCAGATATTAATCCAATTTTACAGCAATGTACTTAATATTACAGTACAGGTTCGTACTCTGTTTTCCACCTTTCCGGTCGTCACACAACTTTAATCAGCTTTCTGCGCTGCGCGTAACAGTGTTAGAAATTTTTCTTATGCGGCTCGGCTCGCCTGTTGTTGGTGCGATCTGAGTGTAATAATTCAAAGCAAAAATACCAAACTGGTTGTTGACTTTTATACTCGTACCTGGGTACATATACCTATTACGTGTTTAAACAGTTATACCGATGTTCATGCATATGTATGGATGTATGTGTGTACATGAATTTATGTAGTCAGATTACAATCGTTAAAATTATAGGCCAGTAAGCGTAAAATATGAGTCAAGTGGATAATTGCCAAATAGTCAAAAAGAATATTACAGTACTGCTAGTGTAAGAACCATGACGAAAGTACAGATTTGAACCTTTGCGATCACAAAAAAATACTTGTTAAACTTATATGAAAAAATTTAAGTGTTTGAAAAAACTATATATACAAAAAAAAAAGAAAAAATAATAATAAAAACAAAATTAAAAAAAAAAATTAAAAAAAAACAAAACAATTAAAACAAAAAAAAGACAAAAAAATTAAAAAAAAATAAATATATATACAAAAAATTTTTTTTAAATACATAAATATAAGAACAAAAAAAAATAAAAAAAAAATAAATAAATAAAAAAAAAAAAAATAAATAAAAAATTAATAAATATAAAAATAAACAAAAAATAATAATAAAAAACAAATTAAAGTATAATGCTACTGCCCGTGAAAATAATTTCGATCTGTTCGACGCCTAATGGTTAGATAAAATCCTACTCCTAAATCGTTCCCAAGTTTTTCTTCAATAGGTTCCAAGTACGCCCTTGAGACTAATAGTCTTAGAGCTTTGTACAACAAGCACACAAGTTAAAGCAGTTCCACATGAGGTGTGGCTATTAAAAAACGGAACTGATGGTGTAAAATATTTTACTTAGATTTTATATACTTATACTCAGCACCAAAAGAAAGTGTACACCACATATTGACAAGTTTTGATTTTTTTGTTTAAATTTTTTTACTTTTGTTTAATTTTTTTTTTTCTATTTTGCAATCTACATACAGTCTATGTGCAGAGATCAAGAGAGGAAGCTACGAAATGAGTGAATTACCATTCTGAGAGACAGCCAGGATGCTCTCAAGATCACGACAGTCGGTTCTACATTACTGGAACGACCCGGCCGGTACGACCTAGCCAAGGACTGTCACTACAGACGCATTCTCCGCGCATCTATGGGGAATGCTTATGCTGCTAAACAACAACAACAACCTTATCTTTCTTCGAGGTTAAGTCTATGAGTGTACAGAGAAATGAAATCTATTCGGATTTCATAAGCGCATCAGGAGGGTCATATGGTTCCCAGGACATATAGGAATACCTGAAAATGAGGCGGCTGATGAATTCGTTATAAAAGCTGAGGTCTCGCTAGTAATAGAACCAAAAACATTCCTTGCTTTGGGACAGCATTTCATCAAGAAAGAGCTTAAAAGCGTAGAACTTAGGCTAAGAGATATAAAATGGCACCCAACAATGGCATTAGGTTAGGTTAGGTTGAAGCGGTTGTCCACTGTAGGACACACTCAGGCTCATGACCCATTGTGATGCCGCGTGGGGAACTTGCCTTTATCCCTCCTACTCCCACACTGGACTTTTCAAAAAATGTGTAAGATCCTTAATTCCGACAGAGCCGAGATCTTCCAATTCATTAAAGGATTGTCTACCCAAAATGGCGAGTCTACGTCTGGATAGAGCAGGACAGTGACACAGAAGGTGCGGGATCGTTTCTTCCTCGTCTAGACAACTTCTGCAGAAGTCATGTGTTTGCACACACCTATTCTCTGGGCGGGCCTACCAATTAGGCAATGCCCCGTTATAACTGAAATCAATGTGTTATCTCTTCTTTGGAGAAGTTCCGTGCGTTTACTATTGAGAATCGGCCACAGCTGTCAGGCGTTTTTGCAAGTGGCATCATTACGCTATTTTTTATTCGCGACTTTTACAATTTCTTCCAAGCTAAGTAGTTTACATGTTTGTAAGGGTATACCTATACCATTGTCTATGTGCTCATCGGACAATTTGGTGCCGATTCTCGCTAGTTCATCGGTTCTGCAGTTCCCCACAATGCCACAATGGCCAGGAACCCATGTTATCATTAGGTGAATCTCAGTTAGAGGGTTGAAGCATCTCCTCACAGACATTCTCCCAGGTCACCGCAAATTACGCAGCCGTCTGCATAGGCTCAGGATATGATCCAGCGGCTCCTGCCGCTTTTGCGAATAGTCCCCAGAAGATTCAACAAACCTTCTGCGCGATGATAGCGAGAAGAAGGAATAGATATTTCGGCCTGATACTGCCAGAAGAAAAGCAAATACACTCAGCCCAACCCAGCTCCACGCTGGTTCCGTGTTACCACAACGGAACTTACCTGGTCTAAGTTAGTAGGCTATTCTAAACCGACTGCCACAGGAACCCAATCTAACCTAAGAACTAACACAATTATGGTTATACCCACAGTATTTGTGATCTAACGGTCATGAAGAAATGATATTTTATGTATATACGTAGTATGAATGCACATACACATAAACAATTAACATATTTTTACTCAAACCAAAAAAAAAAAGAAGAAATTAATTGAAATATTAAGTAATTCCAAGAAAGCCTAGAGCTCTTTGCTCTGAAAGCAAGTACTCCTAACATCAGATGAGTGCTTTTGTGAAGCCGCAAAAAATGTAGACATTTGTATGTATGTATGTGCGTATGTATGTATGGATGTGTATAAATGCTAATTGAGGAAGCTTCGCTTAGGTCATTGATGAAATTACTTAATTAAATATGCATTTACTCACTGCTCGCCGTTTGCATGAATATTTATGCTTTTCGTAATATAAAATTCAACAAGCCAATAGACAACAATAGTAATAAAGAGGCAAACGCAGCTGAATAATAAAATATAGAAACGAAAACAAATGCTATAAATACATAATTCAATTTGCATTCCAAGCAATAACTTATTTCCCTGTGGCATATCTTACTAGCACTCAGGCTAAAAGAAGTATTGATTTAGCGCAAAACACAAATATTTTGGAGAGGCGTGGTTCTTCAAAACACGTAGTGGGACACACATTGCGGCATTGAGCATTAATACTCTCGCCTGGTATACTTGCACTCGTATTGTGCACCTAATTATTATTTCATAAGACACTTAATTCCATTGGCGCATGCGTGAACGCACCTGCATGCACGCACGTAAATCGATGCCACTTGGGATCGACCAGTAATTGAAAGCTTCTGCTTGGCGCATTGGAAGCCAGTTCTATACCAGCCATGCGTGAGACGATTTGCGCCAACATTCCTTGGTAAGTCGTTCTCACTTTGTCTACATAAATATTGAGTGTAGTAAAACTTGTTTCGTTTTGAATTGAAGGCTTTAACGGTGTTGAAACTTGTGAATTCTGCTTTGATTTGTTGTTCAGAATAGGCGAATTGATCATTAGACAGGGAAAATAATTTGGAAAATATATTTTTATGTGCTTAAAATGAATATTTTGTCAAATATTTAAATATGTTCACGCCGCATCATTCATTGCTCCTCTGTCATTGTTAATAAAGACACAACTCCATTCGTTTCTACGACAGTCGGTTCTACGTTACCGGAACGATCCGGATTTATGTCCGGACAAGGACTTTCACTCCAGCAGCATTCCCCATATGTAAGTATGGGGAATGTTTATGATGCTACAACAACAACAACACAACTCCATTTGCCAATTTAATTTAGTATCGCCTGCTCGCGAATTGTCACTGAAAGTAGTAGATTTTATGCAATTTCAATTAAACTATAAATTGTAACTGAATAATCATCATAATTATTATAAATACCCAGCAACTCTGCGATTCCTAAGCTCAAAATTATCATTTTTTTTTAATTTTCCTGTGATAAAATTTAACAATTTTTTTTTCTACAATCCCTGCCCTGTTTCTTTTAAAAGTTTAAAATTTCCGTTGCTTAATTTATTTAATACAAACTTTTCAAATACCTATCACTTTTCACCAAAAGCCTGGTATTGGCAATTTGTGGAACTGTAACAAATCTCATTATGTTGGATTTTGTGGTTCCGAAGAAAAGCCCCCTTTTCCAATACCTACCACATTCCACTATAAGACAGTCATTTGCAATTTGCGTAACTGCATCATATCCCATTATATTGGGTAGTCGAAAAAGTCTTTTCGTATTGAACTTTATTAAATCAAATATCTACCATTTTGATCGACCACCTTTTGCCATTTTTCCTCTAGAGACATTATTCCGTCAGTGTAAAACTTTTGTGGTTTCTCGGCGAAAAACTGCGACAAGTAATTTTCACCGGCTTCTCTTGAAGCCAACTTTACTGCATTAAGGGAGTTCTGCATTGACCGAAACAAATGGTAGTCCGATGGTGCAAGGTCAGGGCTATATGGTGGATGCATCAAAACTTCCCAGCCAAGCTCTCCCAGTTTTTGCCGAGTCATCAAAGATGTGTGTGGCCTAGCGTTGTCCTGATGGAAGACGACGCCCTTTCTGCTGATCAGTTCTGGCCGTTTTTTTCGATTGCATGCTTCAATCTCATCAGTTGTTGAGAGTAAAGTGTAGAATCAATCGTTCGAGCAGGCTGGAGTAGCTCATAGTGGATGATTCCTTTCCAATCCCACCAAACACACAGCATAACCTTTCGAGGCGTCAATCCTGGCTTTGCGACCATTTGTTGAGCTTCACCACCCTTGCACCATGATATTTTTCGCACATTATTGTCGTATTTGATCCACTTTTCGTCTCCTGTTACCATTCGCTTCAGAAATGGTTCGATTTCATTTCGTTTCAGCAAAGAATCGCAGATGTTAATTCGGTCCATTAAATTTTTCACAGACAATTCATGTGGTACCCAAACATCGAGCTTCTTTTTGAATGTTTAGTGCCTTGGCGATGTCATGGCAGCTTATGTGACGGTCCTGGTCAATCTTTTCCAGAATTTCATCGACTTTTTCAACGATAGGTCGACCGGAGCGAGGTGCATCTTTCACATCGAAATTTCCAGAACGGAAGCGAGCGAACTATTATTGTGCTACACGAACTGATACAGCAACGTCTCCGTAAACTTCACAAATTTCATTGGTGGCTTGTGTGGCATTCTTCCCTTTTTTATACAAAAATTTCAAAATATAGGGAATTTCTTCATTATTTTCACTCATTTTTGAACAGCTATAACTTTTTTCAACTTCTCCGAATTTGATTTTTTTTGGTTAAATGAAGCTTAAAATGTCACCTTTCTAACACCATATGATATGACACAATGTGATTTGTAGCATTGGAGATAGATGCCTCCAACGACATCTATTGACAAAATACGAAGACTTTTTCGACTACCCAATATTAGCTTTAGTGCTTCTCCGGAATTTGAGGTATTCTGCACGTAAACATCCTCGAATCGTACATTTGGATGTACGAGGACGGTTCAATAAGTACCCTTGCTTGATGATAGAGGGCGTTGCTGAGGGATTGATTGATAGGTTAGTTTGGATTTGGCAGCTATTCGAGTCAGACGTGTTTCACGATTTTCGCTAAGATGGAAAAATATCAGTATCGTTCGGTAATTCGCTCTTTGATTTTAGATGGGGGAAAAATGCGAAGAGATAAAAGCAAAGTTGGATGCTGTCTATGGGGACGCTTCGCCATCTGTGACCACAGTTGAGGAGCGACCAGAACGTCCGGCAGAAATCATTCAAAAGGACCACGACATGATTCTCGCTGATCGACGAACGAAAGTGCGTGAAGTAACAGAGGTCATTCGTGTGTCGACCGGAACGGCAATTAATATTTTACTTGATAATTTGGCGATTACGGCGGCCGCCGTAGCCGAATGGGTTGGTGCGTGATTACCATTCGGAATTCACCGAGAGGTCGTTGGTTCGAATCTCGGTGAAAGCAAAACTAATAAAAAAAATTTTCTAATAGCGGTCGCCCCTCGGCAGGCAATGGCAAACCTCCGAGTGTATTTCTGCCATGAAAAATCTCCTCATAAAAATATCTGCCGTTCGGAGTCGGCTTGAAACTGTAGGTCCCTCCATTTGTGGAACAACATCAAGACGCACACCACAAATAGGAGGAGGAGCTCGGCCAAACACCTAACAGAAGTGTACGCGCCAATTATTTTTTTTTTTTGCTTTTAATTTGGCGATGAAAGATTGCTCACGGAGGACAACAAGCGGAAGCGGCTGTTAACTTCGAAGCAGTTTTTGGCGCCATTTAAGCGAGATCCGAAGGAACTTTTGCGTAGAGTTGTCACCGTTGATGAAACCTGGATTCATCATTGCACACTAGAAACTAATCAATTGATTTCTCCCGGTGAATCTGCTCCACAGAAGGCGAGGACAGTCCCATCGGCCGGAAAAGTCAGGGTGACAAATTTTTGGGATGCGAACGGCGTCATCCTTATGGATTTTTTAGAAAAAGGAAGAACGATCACTGGACAATACTACAGTGAGTTATTGGACATCTTTCACAAAAAATTGAAGGAGACACGGCGGCATTAGGCGAAAAAGAAGGTGCTGTTTCACCATGATAACGCATCAGCACTTCAACCCGGAGTTGGCGCCGCCAAACTGCATGAATTGTGTTATGAATTGCTGCCGCACACCCCGTATTCACCCGATCTGGCTTCCTGCGAATTTTTCTTGTTCCCTAACATGAAGAAATGGGTCGCGGGAATAAAACTTACTTTAAACGAGAAAGCCATCGCCGAGACAGAGACGTATTTTGGAGAGTTCGTCAAATCCTATTTTTTGAGCGGTTAAAAAAATGGCCGGAGCGTTGGGAGAAGTTTATCTTTCTAAAAGGGGACTATGTTGAAAGATAAAAATTAAAAAAAGGGTCTTCATTTCTAACACGGGTACTTATTGAAACCCCCTCGTATTAACACCACTTTTCCTTTAAACTACTTCAGCTTCACACAATGATAAGTTCGGCTTTGTCACAAACAAATCAGTGATCTTCTGATCTTGCTTTGAAGAAGTACTTTATTTTAGGCCTCATCCTAGGAAGTCGTCAACGTTTTTAACATCTGTATACCATTGCATCCATTTATTTATAAACATCTTCGACTTCTTCAAATATTTTGCTGCAGATGCAGGTGACATTTTTGGATCTTTAAGATGTGTACATAGAAACACTGCTTGAAATCCTTTGTTATACGCGGAGCTCAATTCGTTCACAACGTTCGCTTTCTAAATTTCTCACACAACTGACAAATTGCACAACGCGTATGGCAAAAAGGGTACGCCTATTTAGCAACATTTAATTTTTTTTACAACGGAACTATAAGCTTGAGTTCTGTCGGTCACGCTTCCATTAGGTAGACCGTTTTGTTTTAGGAGGTGTAAAAGCAATTGAAAGCCTTAGTCAATGTGGGACTTTAACGCTACTAAACAAACGTCAAGTCCGACGATTAATCCTACAGAGATACCGATTTAGTAATTACGTGTGGAGGCCGTAACAGCTATAAGATGTTCCTTGAAGGTTGGACTGGAATGATCACCTGGGATTGTGTATCGTGTCCACCAACTAGCTTTTCTTTTTGCCTGCTCCTACTGATCAGCACCACTTCTATTTTTTGGGCAGTTAGTTGCAAGCTGGTGCTAATCAACCAACTTTGTAGCCTCGTAACAGACTGTACTTGGTTTTAATAAGCTCATATTAACGCGAACTCTTTGTGTTGAGTCCAGAAGTGTAATCATACAATAAGTTTCCAAATCAAAAGAATTTCACGAATTAAGTCACTGGTTTTGCTTATTTTTTCTTTTATTTTCACTTCTCATTCTCTTAAAGAAACACCCGATATATGTAACTTAAATTGGGCAGCTACAAATACAGGGTGGCTCACGAATCATGCTACAAAAACAAAACGTAATAACTTTTTTTCTGTGTGAGTAATCGGCTTTTTATTTTTTTATTTTGCAGATCAGTATTTAGATTTACAAAAAATGGAGGCTTGGGATACCGAAAAGAGGATTTGGATAGTGCAGCGGTACCATGCTTTGCAGTCCATCATTTCCGTCCAAAGGGAATTTAGGCGGGAGTTTGGCGGCACTCCCCCGAGCAGATGGACCATTATGAGGCTGGTGAACATGTTTGCTGAATCTGGAAGCATCGCACGCAGACCGTACCATCGAGATCCCCATGTTCGGGTCGAAGCCACAATCGCGGCTGTAGCATCGTCAATTCAGGCAAATCCAAGAGTTTCGACTCGTAACTTGTCGGCGCAAATTGGAGTTAGCAGACGGTCATTGCAGCGGATAGTTCATGATGACTTAAACTTGTTTCCGTACAAAGTTCAAATCACAAGCAAATTAAACCCTCTGGATTTGCCTATTCGCCTGGAATTTTGCCAAAAAATTATTGAAATGGCCGAAGAAGACAACCACTTCATAAATTGCTTGTTTATGTCTGATGAGGTCCATTTTGATCTAAACGGCAATGTAAACAAGCAAAATTGCCGTATATGGAGTCAATCAAATCCGCAAATACTCCATGAGATGGAACTGCACCCAGAACGAGTCACAGTGTGGAGCGCAGTTTCATCAAGGTGCATTGTCGGGCCATACTTCTTCGAAGAAAACGGTGTAACAGCGACTGTAAATGGGGACCGTTATTTAAACATGTTGAAGGAGTTTTTTTATCCAGAACTGCGGCGAAGACGTATCCCTTTTAACAGCATTTGGTTCCAGCAAGATGGAGCAACTGCACATATAGCCAGACCGGTTATGGAGGAGCTCCAACGAAAATTTAGAAATAAATTGATATCCAGAAATTCCACTTTCCGCTGGCCCCCAAGGTCACCTGACCTCACTGCACCAGATTTTTTTTTATGGGGTTATCTCAAACAAGAGGTGTGTAAAACAAAACCAAGTAATTTGACTGAATTGAAGCAGTCCATCACAACAATAATTGAGGCGATCCCGACTTCAACCCTTCAGTGCGCAATGAACAATTTTCTCATCAGGTGTCGCATATGCGTGAATGAGCATGGAGGTCATTTACGTTCTATTATTTTCAAAACTAATTAGTTACATAAAATAAAATTGAATTATCTATACAATAAAAAAACAAAAAGTTAAATACATTGATTAGAAAAAAATTTAGTACGTTTTGTTTTTGTAGCACGATTCGTGCGCCACCTTGTACATAAAAAAATAGGTTTTCTTAACAAATCTGTGGAATCGAATGCAAAAATTTGTATGGATCTCGAGCTTCGAAAAACACGGAACCAATTAATTGCGTTATTCGAGCGAAGTGTAAATATGTAATTTTTTTGTTGTAAGCGCACAAAAGTATGCACATAGAAGCAGTTTATTTACTCTACACATACATACATACATGCATATATATGCAAGTTTTATTCATTAGCTAGTGAAAGGTACAGTAATTTAAATAAATCCAATGACTTTGGAAATTAACTTTTTCTTCTTGCACTCGTCAGTTTGACAGCAGTAAGCAACTTACATAAAAACATAAATATGTATGTATGTATTTAAAAGCAGTTTTTGGAGAAATTTTGCTACTGGAATTTTTCGCCACAGTAATCAATGCCAAAGTATGATGACGCCGAGGCGACGCGGAGCCGCAAAGTGGTGCTAATAAACAGTTTACCCTAGCAAAGTGCCGCTACAACCAAATGAAGAAACCCAAAGAGCAGCAAAAAATACGACGAAACAACAACAAAGTAGCGAAAGTGATCACCCAAACCCAATATGTGTATTTCACGTCGAATGCAACTGGAAATAGTTAAAAGCTCAACAATAGAAATGTTAAAAGGAAAACAGAGAAACATCACGTTCGCGGAGCATAATGATGTAAAGCGTGCACAATAAAAGCAAGAAACACACGCGCACTCACGGCCATGCATATAACAAATGAGGTTCGTATGTTTGCACACACACACATGCGTGCATATATACAAACGCGCGTAACTATACAACTGAAACGCAGCGAATTTTGCACCACTATGGTCCAGTGCGTCAAGTTACCTAACATGGCCGGCCAATCTTTGCATTTGGGTACATATCTACATACATACAAATATACGTATATACGTTTCACTCTTTAGCTGTAAGAATGTCGTAAATCAAAAATGTCCGTTTTTTGTTAGAGAAGCATGCAAAAATGAGCACCAGTTCTGCCTGGTGAGGTTCAGCGCACTAGACAGGGCTAATTTTTCTTGACGCTCAGCAAGCAATACCTGCTGGGGTGCTACCGGAGGCATCATCCCTGCGGACACTTGCTAGAAACTGGGCCACTTTACAGGCGAGTCAGCAGACATCTCTTGTTCTTGTTGTTGCAGCAGCATAAACATTCCCCAGAGATGTACGAGGAATGTTGCTGGAGTGACAGTCCTTGGCCGGATATACATCTGCATCGCTCCGGTAATGTATAACCGACTGTTGTGGCAACGAGGAGACATCTCTTCAACATTACTGACGGGGGAGCAGACACTTCAACAATAGCAGACACGACTGCAACTACTGGATCGGACAGTTTACAGAAACGCATTAAACGACATTCATCGGAAGTCTCTTAGCACCTTCCTAAACTCTCAACTCCCGAATGCCATCATTGAAGCCCAACCTGCACCAATTGCAGATGAAGAGCTGTAGCTGCCTCTGAGACCCATTAAACAACATTCATTGGGAGTATCTTATTACCTTCCTAAGCTCCCGACTCCCTAATGTAGTCCTTGAAGCCTGAAGTGCTGCAGCTGCTTCTGAGACCCGTGTAACTTTGGCTCAATTACGTTCTGGATTTTGTAGTAGGTTAAACTCCAGCCCATCCAGAATCAATCCCGACATACTTAATATATGTCCCGCATGTGAAGGCATCCCGCACGATTCTAACCAAGGATCCTTATGCCCTCTTAAACCCACTCATCTAACAACCCTCTCCCTCTGGGCCCAACCCGTCGAAACAACATATTTTCTGTGCCTACCGTTAGATGAACTAGACGATGATGAACCGTGACTACACTGCACTGATAGGGCTTAATGAACTGCTACAACAACAACAACCAGCTCTTTCCACTGCCAGCTGTTTGAATTCATGGCCATATCTATAAAAAAAATTCCATTAAATGAAAATGTGTCTTTACCTTTACTTAGGGAGGCATAGGAAATTGAAAACCGTGCAGCTATTTTTCTCGAATTTTCGATCTTTTGATTTATGTCGTTTTTCCAGCAAACGACCGATATGTACATTCATCTCGAATGGGTAACAATTAACCACAACCACTTACATGACCACAGATACTGTTGGCTACCAGCCGCCACTAGGCACCAGCAAACTAAAGCAAAAGTGCCAGTTACGAAGTGAAATTTCAATTTTCTTTTCCATCAACCTGAGGTGAGACGAGCATTCGGCGGTCGGTTGTAGATTTTCTTTCAGTACATACGAATTTCTGTTGGTTACAAATTGCTTTATGATGATTAGTAAATTGTGCACAATTTAACAAATAATAGAGAGATGAATATTAACTGTTCAGTCATTGTTGTATTGTTTTGCTATCTTTTGGTTTGCCAACATTTCTGGTCTTTGGGTGAAGGTGCAACCAACCGACTGGTAAACAGGTGGCTCTTAATTAGGCCAGGAAGTAATTAAGCTCTTGAGTACGTCTCGGCAGTGCTACCAGCATAGCCAGCAACAACAAAAAATTGCCCATATAAAAACAAACATTTATTTTGGCGTTGGATTTAGAAGCAATTATTTTGCCAGGCAGTCGGTTGCCACTTTCTGTTTATTGTGGTACACTATGTACATATGAATGTATGAAAGTAAGTATGTATGTATGTAAGTGCAAGTCTACTATGTTCTACATTTGGATGTGGGAAAATAAGCCTAAATGCGCGTTTGCCTAATTATTTCTTAACGAGCAAATGATGCAGCCTTTGGATGAGCTACATAAAATATGCTATCGGACGGTAGTAATTGGCAATCACAGATGCAATTTCATAAATATGTAAAACATTTAAGAATAAAATAAGTTTTGGGCAAAGAACTAACTAAAGGAACGAATTAATCGCCAAAATTATCGTAATACTCGTATACGTTTACCTCACCCAAAACTCCGAACGGAGCAGGGTTTCCCACCGCGCTTAGCTTGCGTTGTTGTTGGTGTAGCAGTTCAGTAGGCCCTGCCAGTGCGGTGTCGACACAAATCGTCGTTTTTTAACTCATATCACGGTAGGCCCAGGAAACGTGCTATTTGGACAGGTTGGGTCCAGAGGGAGAGGGGTGTTAAGTGACTGGTTTTAAGAGGGCTTACGTCGACCTCATCAAGTGGAGCAGTCGAGTAGGATATCCCTCCCTACCTAACTTTCGACAACTTTTAAAAAGCACTCGATACGAGTTCCCACGACAGCCGGTTCAACGTAACCGGAAAGACCTGGATTTACATCCGGCCAAGGACTGCCACTTCAGCAGCATTCCCCATATATGTATGGGAAATGTTTAAGCTACTACAACAACAATAACAACATCCAACAACGCATTTCTGGCCCCATAAATATCCCGACAGGCGTTCGATAGGGTTGTGTGTTGTCACCACTCTCTTTTTTAAGGCCGGCGGGCCAATTAGATGTCCTAAATTCAGTAGTTTTCGCGAAGCGTTGTAGGATGAGAAAAAAAACAATTAGCCAAATGAAGTTTTGGGGATAGTTTAATATATATTTGAACTAAAAAAAAAAATTTGTACAATCTCCAACAATATATTGTAAGCCGAGTTATCAATAGATTCCCAGAGCGCCTGTATCCAACTTCTGTACGAGTTACAACTTGCAATTTTCATCTGAAAACAAAAAAAAAAAAAGATTATTAATTTTGATGTAATTATCTTCGATGTGAACTAAGAAACACGTAAAATTCGAATTTTTGGGGAAGGTAGAAAAAAAAGTGGGTTTTCAAGGAAAAAAAAAACTCTTCAACTGGGTAAAAAAGTCGCTTAAAAAAGTTTTTGGATGTTTTCTAGTTCACATAGAAGATAATTACATCAAAATTAATAATCTTTTTTTTTTTGTTTTCAGATGAAAATTGCAAGTTGTATCTTGTACAGAAGTTGGAACACTGAATGGACGTCTCGAAGATCTCGATTACGCCGATGATTTAATCCTAATGACACACACCTTCACTGATATGTCGAAAAAATTAACGTTAGTAAAAGAGAGAGCAGCAAAACAAATATGGGCAAAACCAAGGCCCACGGTAGGCCCAGAAAACGTACTATTTCTACAGATTGAGTCCAGAGGGAGATGCTCTTGCCACGGAAATACACAAAAGAAGGTGGGGGTGGCCTGGTCACATTTTAAGAAGAGGCCGATCGACATCACCCGTAAATCAATCGATTGGAACACGCAAAGAAGCCGACGCAGTGACAGGCCATAACTATGCTGTGATCACTTTCATTGAAATGCGTTCATTTACCTATTTTGCTTAAAGGGTTCGCACTGATTTTTTTGCATTTTAGTAGCAGCACTGATTTTTTGTGAGAAATATATAGTACTTAAGAACGACCAGAATTTTGTGAATTTTTTTCTGTTCTATATTGTAACTGGTAGGTTAAGTTTCGCAGCCGCATCAAAGGAGAAAGACCACTAGCCAGATTGATAGGATGATCGTTAGATTGTCAAAACAAGATCCCAGGAAAAGTGCTGCTGACATCCGTCGATAAATTTTTGTTCACCTGGAAAAGCCAATAACAAAAAGAACAGTTGCGCTTCGATTGGCAGAAGCAGACTTCACATGCGACTTGCACAGAAGAAGCCATTGGGAACAGAATCGCAACGACAACTCCGAAATGAGTTTGCTCGAGTGCAAATATCCTAGACTCAAAATCAGTCGGGTTAAATTTTAGTCAGCGATGAAATGAAAGTGAATAGAGTTGATCCAGATGGTACGAAAACCGTATGGCGGCCAAAAGGTGCGGCGGCGACCCCAAGTTCGTCTCAACAATCATAAAGCACAGGGGAGGCTCAATAATGGTGTGGGGCTGCTTTTCCTGGAACGATGTCGGGCCAACTCAACGTATTGAACTTAATATGGATACGGTCAAATGCGTTCAGATACTTCAAAATGTAATGCTACCTCATGCGGAAGAGAATTTACAACCGATTTGGAAATTTCAACAATACAATGATCCGAAGCACACTTCTCGTGTGACAAAAGAGTTTTTTGAAGACAATTCCATCACTGTTCTTGTATGGGTATCTTCAAGTGCCTATTTAAATCCGATAGAAAATCTTTGGAACGACGTAAAAAATACACTCAGTACGCAGAAAATCATGAATTTGTGATCAGTTATTTGGAAAGGTCAAGCCCGCATGGGAGTCCATTCCTGTTGAGCTTTGTAGAGGTTTAATAATTACAATGCAAAGGCGCTGTGCAGCTGTAAGAGCGCAAAAATAATTTTCAACAAAATATTAATGGATACTTGGCCTTTTCGCCTGCATTTTTTATAATTTGACTATTAGTTGGCTTCGTTTTTATGTATTTTTCTCGAAGGATTTTCGAATTGTATTAACTTTTTTACATGAAGTAAAAAACTATATGTTTTTCTTAGATGAAAAGACTGATACAGATTGAAAAGAATTTTAAATTTATAAAATAAAATCAGATTTGCAAAACATTTAAGTGATTTTATTGAAAAAAAAAAACGCAAATAGAGAGCACTGGGTATCGTTCTTAAGTATTTTCCAACGGCTGTAGGTGTATGTGTGCACACAATAATAACATCTGAACACTATTTCAGGTGGTGCTTCTTGGCAAATTGATTTTCAAAAACTGTGCACTTGTTTCCCTTTCATGGGACAGCCCACTGTTCGACCGCTCTGACTCACTTAACAATAACTGCACCACCATTAACAAGACACCCGATTGGCTCGCCAGAAAATTACCAATTTGTCGTAGTCCATCTGTCTGAAATTCCTGTATATTTTATTCCCATACAAAATACTTTACTCCCATACAGCTGTGCACTATCAATTACTTTTGTGTGTACCACTATGTAAATCCTTCTCTTACGCCACCCTGTCCATCTACACAGCAATGTTACAATTTTATGTGACAACGCTTTAAGATTGCTAAAGTGCCTTACTTACCGGTACAAATGTAAAACTCATTTTTATCATAACTCATTTTGTGAAAGTAGGAACTAAAAAAAAAAAGAAGAAGAAAAAAACCACCGGTGCTGGAGTGCAGAGTCACATGCGTGTTCCACTTGAGCGCCTACCATCTGAAGTGCGTGCCTGTACTTGTTTACATGCTGTCTGTTTGTCATCCATTGTCTACATATTTTCTGTCGCTCATTCAGAAGTTCATAACGCAAGTAAAACCAACTAAAAAATACGCGCAACATAAAGTATTTTCAAATTTCAACTACCTGTTCAATGCACGGAAAATAAAGCTGCCGCCGCCAGCACTAATAAATACAGGAATGCACTTATCTTATCCTCACCACCATGAAACGAATAGTTTACAAAATGACATACCAAATTTATTTTCATACAAAATAGATATTTTTGTACCATTGTACATTAAACAATCAACCCTCCACCAGTCGCTCATTCGACTTGTGAGACGAACAGTTCATTAGATCCTTTTGCTTATATGTGTGTATGTGTTTGGTTATCAGTGTCAGACGCGATTTTCTTTCCCTACTCTGTATTCTCTACCTACATTCCAGACATTTTTGCAAATAATTGTCGACTTGGATGTGATTTTTTATTCGTGTACTCGTATTTGGCGTGGCAACAAGATGCCTCCGCCATTCACAACCGCGCTGTGCCATTCTTATGTGTGCTCTTTTAAAGTTTTGCTGTATATCGTTGCGCATGCTTACTGCAAAAAGTCGTTCATTTAGCCGGCGTTGTAGAGATGGGAATCCCTTGGCTGGCAGACAGTTGCTAAGCAGAGGCTTCTTCGACGTTCGTAAGTAACGGAATGTTTTTTTATTCACCGAGTTTTAATGCTTGACGACGCGGCTTGTCTTGTCTTATTATTCCGCTTTGCGAGTGCAAATGGTTTCACGAGAGTGAAGTAAGTTGAAATCAACTGCAGATCTAAGATTTATGAAGCTGGCACAGATGTTCTTTACGCTTTTGGAAAGCTAGACGTTGTAGTGTCATAGTTAGTAGCTGTCTGAAAGAGGCCAGAGGGCTTAAACTCTGAAAGCAGAGGGCTTAAACTCTGCTTAATCAGGAAAATTATAGTAAAATGTACATTCCTAGTCTGAGGTGAAGTCTTAAAATTCGGCTCAGTTCTACAAGTGGCATTCCAAACTATTTGAGGAGCATTTCCACAACTTCGGATTTTAATAGAGGCTGATTTTTTATAAGAACGTACAATTGTTGCCGTATACCGATGATATTGACATCATCAGACTTAATAACCGCGCTGTTAGCTCTGCCTTTTCCAAACGAAGTACCTCCTGTCATCAAACAAACAGTCGGCGCACTCGCGTATTCTCACCCACGTCACTGTTGATAGATATGATTTCGAGGTTGTAAAAAACTGCGTTTATTTAGGAACCAGCATTAGCACCGATAATAATGTCAGCCTTGAAATCCAACGTAGAAACTCTCTAGCCAAGAAGTGATACTTTTGACTAAGTAGGCAATTGAGTAGTAAAGTCCGCTATCGACGCACAAAACTCACGCTTCACCATTCCTATCCTATTGTATGGCACAATATCCGATGAGGCGTTCCTTGGAGTGTTTGAGAGAAAGATTCTGTGGAAGATTTTTTGATCTTTGCACGTTGGTGACGGCGAATGTCGCAGACGATGGAACAATGAACCGTATGAGCTTTACGACGACATAGACATGACACAGCGATTAAAGATCCAGCGGCTACGTTGACTGGGTCATGACGTTCGAATGGATACAAACGCTCCGACTCTGAAAGTATGCGAGGCGGCAGAAGACCTCATCTGTGTTGGAAAGATCAGGTGGAGAAGGACTTGCCTTCACTTTGTGTTTCCAATTGGCGCTGGTTAGCACAAGAATGAAACGACTGGCGCGCTTTGGTAAACTCGGCCAAAATCGCGTAAGCGGTTATCGCGCCAATCAAGAAGAAGAATAGAAGCTGATCGTGGTAGTGAAGTCAAAACGAAGTATATTTAAAACAACAATTCTTATGATGAGGTTCAGCGCGCCAGACAGGGCAAGTTTACTAGGACGGCAGCCCTTGGCCGGGAAAAAATCGAGTCATTCCGGTTCCGGTTCCGGAATGCAGTTTTTAGATTTATTTTAAGTTAAGTTTCAAGTATTTACTACCCGCAGAGCGCTTCAAAAAGAAGTTTCTCTTTGAACCAAGGGCTCTTTTGACTCTTACGGCTCATTGCCAGACTCGAAATTTGGACTACCCGACATTATCGCTGACGGTTTCGCGGGCCGATATAGATTGTGTTGCGTTTGAAGAATATTGGAAATTATTTTAAAATTAAGCGAGTCTTCATTAAGATTATAGAGTTTTTGGTCGTAAATAAGCACCCATCATCCATGCCTGTTGGAATCCAAATTTTCATGAGACAGAGACTGATTCAGAGATGAGACTTCCAAGTGGACCATACTCACGACCCCCTACTCATCGGGCGGGGCATACCGTCTTGCATATGACTGAAAATCTGAATGAGTCTACAATTCAATACAAGAACAAATAAACACTTCACACATTCCCTGTAAAAGAATTTCGCGCACAAATATTTTCCATAACTGGCTAGCAAAGGACTAACTGACTGAAAGACAGTTGCAGTATATAAACAGACGAGCAATGGAGCGCACAACGGTCAATATAAAGATTTCCATCACCTGAAATCATCTTTTTTTATTTAGTTAAGAATGGTTCGAAAACCATATTGGATGATTAATTTTGCAACACCTTGTAACAATCACTTTTTTGACAGGACGTTTTTCTAATTAGGTTTTGTTGTTCGGCAGCTGTAACCGAATGGGATGGTGCGGGACTACCGTTCGAGAGTGCGTAGGTTCGAATCTCCGTGCATGAAACAACAAAATGATAGGAAAAGGTTTTTCTAACAGCGGTCGCCCCTCGGCAGACAAACGTAAACCTCCGAGCGTATTTCTGCCATGAAAAAGCTCCTCATAAAAATATCTGCCGTTCGGAGTCGGCTTGAAACTGTACGCCCCTCCATTTGTGGAACAACATCAAGACGCACGCCACAAATACAAGGAGGAACTCGGTCAAACATCTAGCAGAAATGTTCGCGCCAATTATTTATTTATTTTATTTGTTAAAAACCAAAATTATGCTGTCTGAGAATCGCAAACCCCATATGTGAGCGCATCAGACCATGGCAGTAAGTAGCTTTTTATGGACAGGGATAACATTTGTAACGAGTTTAAACGAGGTAAAGCGTTTTTAGACGTAGGGATGAACGAAAAACAAAATTTGGTTACATGGCCGGAAGACAGTTAGTATCATTGCTTTTACCAAAATGAAGCAACTTTAGGTTTTTGTTACTCCAGACGGATGTAGCCTTTTTCAAGCCCACGCAACTTAGCAAAATGTGTACCAAGTTTCGTACCAAAATATCGCAATTTTCACCCGCTTCACTGTGTGCGAAGACCGACGTACAGATTTTTACGCCAAGTACTGATGAGTTGGAGTTTTTATTTCAATTAATGAGAAAACAGAGATATAATCTTGAGGATGCTTACCGCCTCTGTACTTTTTCTCATTTAATATGAAAGTATTAATTTGCACATTCGGAGGTTTGAAAAAATCAGACCTGCATATTTTTTCAAAGTAGTCTTTCGGTAAAGTAAAAGTCAATATTTTGTTCCACACTTTCTCGCCCAATAATTTCCACACTAATCCAGCTTAGAATCCTGAATAACTCTCATATAACTTGCTTGGGTGTTTTTGATTCTTGACTGGCAAATGCATTAATATTATTTTATCGCCATGATGCTACCTATCACAGTCGAGAATAGTTCTGACTGAGTTTATGAGGCATAGAGTTGGTTTTGCGAAATCATAGAAATGGTGATATCGCCGCAACTCAAAGTGATACTCTATAAAAAACCAAAAAAAACTTCAATCGATATCCGCCGTATCTATGATAAAAATTGAGGAATTACGATTCCAAAAATTATTATATTTATCGCATTCAAAATACAAAAATAGCTTTTAGAACTTTTCACGCCAAACGATCAAAGAAATGTTTACCACCAGCAAAAATGGAATACCCAGCAACGTTGCCCCATTCCCCATTGTAAGACGGTATTGCTCTACCTCCAACTCTGCCTCTGTCTCGCAGCTTCTTTCTGAGTCAATTGAACGTTTGATTATTTGCAAACACGTTTCTCGTTTTCTCGGATTTCTTTCTATTGAAGCGGCTATTGCTGTGTCTGTTGTTGTCGCGGCTGTAGCTATGTTTTGAAACATTTTTAGCGCAAAACTTGTTTAGCTTGATTGACCGTGATTTCGTCGGCACTGCCGTTGTATACATATCTACATAAGTGTTCATATGTATTTATAAGTGTAATCCATAAAACATTGCTGTACTCGTAGAAGTATATTTTGGTTTTGATAGTTTTGCAAATCGATCCCTGCAGAGAAATCCTGAATTGGAGAAATAAACTTTCTAGTTCTCAACTAATTATTTTTCAGTAATGTGCACTAGTTTAAGAAAAAGAAGATTTTCACTACAAGGGAACGGAGCTAAATGGGGTTATATTGCATAAAATATGGTATTACTCTTTTTTTCTTGTAATTTACAAGAGTACAGTCTCAGCTATTAATGAAAATATAAGAAAAAATGTGTGATTGAGTAGTGGTTTTCAAAAATAAGAAAAATTATTTTCCAAAAAGTTTTCAACAAATAAATAAAAGAAGTTTCAACAGTAAAAAAGTAAACAAAAATACTCGAACAAAAATAAATATAAATAAAAAAATTGCAACATAAACATAAACAAATTTCAATAAAATAAATGTATTAAAAAAATTCAACAAAAAACAATATTAAAAAATAAATATATAAAAAAACATATTAAAAAATAAATTTAAAAAAATTTAGCAAATCAAACATTTCTTTTAAATGTATATTTCATCCAATGAAATGAAAAAAAAAAAAAATTATAAAAATGTTAAAAGGAACCGAAGATATTTCACTTTAAGAAACCCTACCTCAAATTTTGAATATTGAATAAATCTCGAAATTATTATATTAAAAAAGGTAAAAAAAAACATAAATAAATTTCAATAAAAATATAGGTATATATTAAAAATAAATTCAACGGAAAAAAAATTTTTTTTTTAAATTAAAAAAAAAATTTTAAAACAAAATTTAAAAAAATAATAATAAGTATTGAAAAAAAGAAACATAAACAAAAAAATACTTCTACAAAAAACATAAGCAAATTTTACCAAACAAAAAATTTTCAAAAATTATATTTTATTCTTAAAACTGCAAAAAAAATTATGAAAATGTTAAAAGGAACCGAAGATATGTTACTTTAAGAAACTCTTTACCAAATTTTTAATATTGAAAAAATCTTGAAAGTAGTACATTAAAAAACACGATCAAAAAAAAATATATAAAAAATAAAAATAAAAATTTCTTAACAAAAAAAAAATTAAAAAATAATAAAAAAATTTTTAAATAACAAAAACAAAATTTTCTAAAAACTAATAATAAAAAAAATTTCTAAAAAATAAATAAATATAAAAATATTGAAAAAAATAAACAAAACAAAAAAATTCTAAAAGTATTTTTTATCCTATAAAATGAAAAAAAAAAAATTATAAAAATGTTAAAAGGAGCCGAAGATACATATTTCACTTTAGGAAGTCCTATACCAAAAAGTTGAATATTGAATAAATCTCGAAATTATTATATTAAAAAAAATTTTTCGTTTAAATTTTTTAAACAGATTTCAAAACAAAAAGCCAAAAATTAGTAAACAAATTTCAACAAAAAAAGCATAAATGAAAAAAAATTAAAAAAAAAATTGCAAAAAAAAAGTTTGTTCAAAAGTGTTTTATGCTTAAAAAAGAAAAAAAAAATTTAAAAGGTAAAAGGACCCAAAGATATTTCACTTCAGGAAACTCTATAACACATTTGTAATATTTAATAAATGTTGAAATTATTGCAATAAAAAAAAACTAACAAAAACATAAATAAATTTTACCAAAAATATCTCAAAAGATAAAAAAAAATTCTAAAAGTATTTTTTACAAAATGGAAAAAAATAAAATTATAAAAATGTTGAAAGGAACCGAAGATATTTCACTTTAAGAAGCCCTATACCAAAATTTTGAATATTGAATAAATCTCAAAAAAACAAAGCATTTTTTAATAAAAAACAAATTTTTTTAAATTAACAAAAAAAAAAAAAATTAAAGCATTTCAACAAACAATTAAAGAAAATATTTTTTAAGTACAATTTATCCTAAATAATTACAAGAAAAAAATTATGAACGTTTTTAAAAAGAACCTAAGATGTATCACTTTAAGTAACTCTACACCAAAATTTTCAACATTGAATAAATAAATGATAAAAATTGATAAAATAAATTACATTACTTTTTTTTTTTAATTTTTCCAGTATTCATTTTACTTGTTATTATACCCAAGCCTGCAAATAAATCAAAGCTCGAGAAATGTGCGACAACATCCAAAATCATTAGATGCCTTAACACGGAAACGCTCAGCTGCTGTTGTTGTAGCAGGATAAACAATCCCTATACATATACTGGGTTACGTAGAACCAACTGTCGTGGGAACGAAAACGAAAAGTTCAGCTCTTCTTTTTTGGTTTTCCGCTCATCGTTGCACTAACATCTACTACGCAATGTGCTGGCAATCAGGAAACTTTACGCTAAAAAATATGAATATACTTTTATTTAGTTTTGGGTCTAATGCCGCTGGCGCCCCCATGCCTAGTGCTACAGAACTCGTAGAATATTTTCCGGATTTTTCTATGAATGTCTGCTATGACTAAGACTTTTGGGAAACGATCATAGAATCGCAGTGAATGTTTACAGTGCTGGAATTGTAATCCCGCTCCTGTTCAGATAAAACTTTAAACAAATAATTGACATCTAGTCACTACCATGCGATTCATGTACCCCATGATAAATTGATAACATCGACAAAATGCAATTCAAGTTCTATTTTAATAGGAAAACTCCCTATTGGTGGTTTATAGTGGTTCTTGTTGTTGTAGCAGCATAAAAATTGCTGAAGTGTCAGTCCTTGGCCGCATATGACTGTCGTGGGAACGGGTCGTTTTTAGTATTTTCCGTTCATGATCAGCTGATCTGGTAGCACTCAGTGTAAGTAATGTCGTACAAATAACCCAGTGGGGCATATTTATCCAATACTTGAAGGAAACTCTTTTGAAGGAAACAAGATAAAAAAAAAGTTGTTTCGCTTTAAAATTTATTAAAAACATTTTGAAGAAATAAATACTTTACGTATTCCTCGTTTTGTATAAAAGTTATGGGGGGGGGGGGGTAACGTTAATTCATGGAAAAAAAGGCATATTTTTATGATTTTTTTTTTGATGACACAGTTAAAATTTATTCGTCAAATCTTTTACTACATAAAACTATAGCATTTGAAGTATATTTTGTGAAATTTTCATCCAAAAATATTTAAAAATACGGCAATGGCAGAAATTATTCGGACGCATCTCAAAAAAAAAGTAGTTTTGCGGTGCCCCTCATAACTCGGTGTTAAATCATCTGAAATCAAAAAACCAAAGTTATTTCGTTAGATAATCGTTTTCTCCGGGTAACGCCGAGAGGGGTTTTTGAAATTAAAATTTTTCGATTTTTGGGAACACGTTAAAGTCAAAAACACGATTTTCGTGTAAAAAATCGGTGAATTAGTTACCGTAAAAACAAAAGTTTCAACAAATTCGAAAAAAACTCTTCGGCGTTACCTTGTAAAACATCTACAGAAAAAGTGTTCAAAATTTCAAAAGGATCGGTGCAGTAGTTTCAAAGTTATGAGGGGCACCGACTTTGAAAACGTAAGTTGTGGGAAAAACGCTTCAAAGTACAAATGGCGCGCGGTTGAGCCAGGTAGGTAGCAACACTTACATGGCTGTATCTTTGTAAGTTTTGCTCCGATTCATCTAAAATTTTCACAGAATATTCTTGAAAGGTTCTTCATTTAAAAAACCAAATAAAAAAAAAAAATGCAAAAAAAAATTTAAAAACGTTACCCCAAAACGTTGGCCTATGGGTATGAGACCAATGTGGCATCATATGGCCTATTCAAAAATTCAAATATTCTATTGTATTATGTAAAAAAAAATCGTGGCCGGACGAAGCCCATTTTTTTTGTTGTATGGTGGCACTCAACGTGTTAAGCGACTCGGAATATGGTAGTTAATTAGTACCAGGCATCAGCCTTGAAATATTCATAGAACTACACACTTTTGATCAAACAACGAAAAACCAAGTTGATTACGCTGTGGTAGATGAAAGGTGCGAACATCAACTCACAATATGAGTATATCTCTGCTCGATAAAGGATATGCGTCAAGCTGCCCAAAGAAAATTTGACACTGAGAGACTGCAATCAGGATAGATAACCGAGAAATTTTTTCACTCGACTTAAACAGTCAAATAACTATCAATCGTATATAAATAAGCAACTCCCAATCCATACAAATCGAACCACTCTATCAAAGAGGTTTACGGATACCGCCGCCCATGTTAGAATAGTTGATACCATGAAGACTGCGATGTCGTGAATGCATAGAAATACGCAGCATACGCAGCGACCATTGAGCTATACGGCGATAAGCTGGGACAAGAAGCATGTCATTTCGAGAAGAAGAAAAGAGAGGTAAACAGGTGTCAGTATAAAAAGCTTGAGATGTGAAAGCAGAAATGCCGCCAGAAAATTCTATCAAAAATAAGGTAGCAAACAAATGGTTTCAATACCGGGTCTGGTTCCCAAAAACGAGTAACTGAAACTCAGAGGAGGAAATACTTCTCTACGCTAGTAACACCTGTATCTTGTGTAACGAAGAAGAACAAGCCTTATAAGGACTATGTTTACTATACCGAGGCGAAAACATTACAGCTGGAAGCGTCAGCATACCGACCGAGCTGTTCAAAACCAGTGGCAGAGATCTAGTGGGCGCATGTATATTATGTACGCTTTTCTAATGGGCCCTCGTTTGCTCATTTATATGACCTAGTCATTTTAATCGATGCGCTTTGATGAAGCATATAACATTTTCGCCAATTACAAGCTGGTCTAGCTCGTCGTTCCCCCTTATACACCACTCGCCGTGATCTTTGATTACTCCGAAAAAGTTTCTGAGTATTTTTCGTTCGAAGGTTTACAGTTTTGCTTTATCTGCATCAATTAGCGTCCAAGATTCAGCTCCATACCATAAGACCGGTCTGATAATGGTTTTGTGCAGAATCCCTTTGCATTGTCTGTTTAGTAGTTTTGATTTTATTTCCGTAAATTGGTAAGGGGAAGATGACAATCGGCAGATCTACACAAAGGCCACAGCTTGAAATTCTCTTAACGAGTACTAGTTCGGAACCAGCACATTTCCCTACCGGGTATTAACCTTCCTTTAGATATTAACTGAATTATGTATCGCTCTGAGTTTATCTGCAGCTACTGCTTATGCGCGAAATAGCAACAAAAACAACGACAATTCTCATGACGTAGCAGTAATTGTTGAATGATGGCAGTCAGCCAGAAAGCACTTTGGTTTTGTTGTAGCGTTCAAAAGACAATTGAATTAAACTCGACAATGTGAATAACTCGTAACCGGCCAAGTGGGGCACAGGGTAAAAAATAGAAGTAAATTAAAAAAATGTGTAGTACGCGCGAATGTATTTGTGTAAGTCATTCTTTTCGTTCTTTTGTGGTGTTCGCATTTTTCATTGATGACGAATATCTCCTCTATTTCATTTCTCATTTATCATCGCCAGCGCGAAATATTTCTTTGGTGCTCTTGTAAAACGACTCAATATTTATTACACTCTGATTACACAACAACGAGGAAAATGTAGAGCAGATCGTGGACGTTCGAGCTATTTCGAGTGGGCTAATATTTTCAATGACTTGACAAAAAAAAAACGCTTCCGTTTCCTATAAGTTTTGTGTAAACATACACAGAATAGAGAAAAGGCCAGCAGTATTAGACTGATTCTTCTTTTCGCATTTATGGAACACGATTTCATACAAGTGGCTGCCTCAGCTGTTAATCCAGTTTCCACGACTTTGGTGTCGGTTTCTGGCTCTATCTCAGGAATGAATTGTTTCATATGCGTCTTAAGGGCCTCAATCGTTAATTGATTGTTCGCTTAACATCAGTCCCTCACACCCCCACAAAATAAGTCTATCAGCGACAAATCGCACCTCCATAAAGCAATTACTGAACTTGGCGAGCGCAAAAGATCAATTGTGGCATGGGTTGTGCGTGTGGCATGGACAGTGCGGGCAGCACTAAATAAGCTTCATCACTTGGCATGCGTGTGCATCACGGGGGCGATGGGGACCTGCCCTACAGCTGCGTTGGAGGCGATGATCGAGCTTATAGCGCTTCATTTAGTTATTCCGCAATCAGCCAAGCGCACCCTGTTGAATATTACCATAGAACGCTTTGGTAGAGGAAAAGTAATGTCATCTAAAAACTTGGAATTGCCGAAGGTGTAGTTCCCATTTACCCAGTTATCCTGGCATGATATCAGCAAAAGAAGTTCAGCATTGAACTGGACGGCAAGGTAAAGTGGAGTACACCTGCATTTGAAGGGAAACTCCAGGAGTATGCCCTGCACTGGTACACAGATGGTTCGAAGACATCGGAAGGCATAGGCGTGGGAATATATGGCACCAGAACCAATCGTTCTGTGCCGATGGATAGTTTTTTATGCCATCTGTCTGTGTGCAGATATAAACTTAGACAGGAATTTCGCATCCGACTAGTTTGAGTTTCAGGATACAGAGGTATAAATGAGAACGAAGTAGCGACGCATTGGCAAGAGGCTGCGACCTTGTCATTAAAAGGACCCGAGCCCTTTCTCGCTATGGGACAATACACTATCAAGGAGAAGGAGTGAAGAGCTAAGGCTAAGGGAGGTGAGATGGTTCCAAACTATGGGGGGGTTCAACCAAAAGCGGTTTAGTAAACTCATAGCCCGCGCCAAGCATAAATTGACAATGCTAACGGGCATTCTCACAGGCCACTCCAGACTCTGCAGTCATCTGCACATGAACGGGATGTTGTTCACTGATTGTCGCTTCTGCGATCAATCCCAGGAGACTCCAATGCACCTTCCGCTTGAAAGCAGCGCTATAGCGCGGAGTAGGTTAAGACATCTCTACCAATTTTAGCAAAAGAAAATAAAAAGGCACATACGCCTAATTCAACCCACCTCCATCTTGAGTTTAATAAGGGAACTGGGTCTGGATGAGGTACTGTGATGAGTAGGGATGCCCTCAAAGACCATGAGGTCGATGTGCCAAACCTCAAGTCAATCTATGTCCCTATGAGGTGTGCGGCCATCCTGCCAAAACCCAAAAACTGTCCACAAAATCGTTTGGATGTCGACCGAAATGGCGATTCCAGCAGCATTTTCAAAGAAAAATGGACTCAAGATGCCAACGCTCCAAAGTCCGCACAATTTGTCACTCTCTACTGATGTATTGCTTCTACGATGATCATGTGCGGAAGCTGTCAGCGTCGAATTGACATGAAAATTACCAACCCGGCATCAATCCATTAGAAATCAATCAGTTTCAAATCAATTCTATTATACCACCCAATTCCGTTGCATTTGGTCTTGAAAAAAATGTGGGACACAACATCGATAACGCCAATTCATTTGCCAAATAAATAACTTTTTCAATTTTTAGGTACGACACAACCACGTTTCCTCTTCTCTTAATATGAACACCTTAATTACCCCGTCAAACTTTGTTTATAGATCGTGTCATTCGGGGGATAAAAAGGCAAATAAGAAAAAAAAAATACATTGCTTTTGTTGTTTTCGCTCTAATATTACTACCTGTTCAATATGTCTGAATACCAACACCAAAAGCCGTCGAACATTTAGTAAACAATTACATAAATCCCCTTCAATCAACAATTTTTCAATTACTCTGAAATTATTTATTTACATAACTTTCTCAAAACACCTCAACCCTCCATATCTACAACTTTTCATTGATAGAACTAAAGGCGCTACTTTAAATCAATTAAACATCGGCAAATTCGCATTAAATAAACAAATTCAATTTCTATTCCTAGAAACCATCGATAGCTTATCAGTTCTTACCAATTAGCCATAACTGCTCTATCGTGCTAGGGTTGCCAAATAAACAAACACTCATTTGTTGTTTACACTTTTGAAAGTTATAAACAGGCAGCAGCAGGTACAACTTTCATTTTATACACGCATATATCTACTCGTACAGTTGAGAGCACGAAAATGGCAGTAACTGAGAAACTTTGGGAGTATACAAATTTTGTTGGTAGATCGAAATATAGATTTGAAAGATAATAATTATTGGCACAATTTTGGTATCACTGAAAAATTTTTAAGTGATAGTAGTTAAGAATTATTCAAAAGACTTGAATTATTATCCTACTCATGTTGGATGTTTCATTAGGAAAAGATACAATTTTTCTAAACTGCAGTCAACCTTCTATAACTCGAATCACCATAATCCAACGAAAATGTATGACTTATGGGACATAATACATCCACAGGGTGGTTCAGAGAAGACTAACGAGTGCAAAGGTGAGCTCCAGTGATATCACAATGGGACTATTTAGGCCTAAGTGTCTCGGATGACCGCCACTCAACGTAACCTAACCTAACCCATGGGGATTTCGAGTTGTGGAATATTATTTTAAGAAACTGCAAACATAAGTAAGAGTTAAAATGCATTGAAATAATCAGAAATTATTGACTAAAAAACATAATTTCCTTTTGGAGCTTCCATTGAGAAGAGATTCTAATTTGTTCAAAGCCTTATAGGGACCGTCAGTGGTAGTGTCATTCGTTGTAAATACAAACTGAATTTCACTGAACCCTCATCATCACTCTCTATTCCGCTCAAATCCGAATCTACTGATATGGTGCCTAATAATGTCGTCGTCTGTGGGGGAAAACTGATTAGCAAACGTTACACAAAGAAGAAACGTCAAAAAGAAAGAAAAAAAAAACATCCGCTTGGCAAATACAACAGTGCTTCCTCGAATACACTTAAAAAGCAAAAAAAAAAAAACAAAACAAGTATGATACATCATTTCGGATTTCCTCTCGACTCGAATGTGTCGAAACTCTTATTCGGCTTAGAGAAGTTAAAAGACTAAAATTGAATCTTTATTGCTCTTTAAAAACTAGTGGCACTCGATTTACTTCGATTTATAAAAAATTCGAATTTATAAGTTCGAGTTTGGGAAGTATGGCTGTACTGTAAATTAGTTTACTTAATTTTTGTCAAACATTATATTTTATAAGTACATAATTTATTATTATGGAGGTATCAGGGCCGTTGTGTATCCGTACATTTTTTTTTTAATTAAAGCTTAACAATTTTTTCTTTCCAACAAACCAAATAAGAGAAATCAAATATAAAAAAAAAAATATTAAAAAAAAAAATAAAATAAAAAACAATAATAAAAAAATAGGTAAATAAAAAATTAAATTAATTTAAATTAATCTTTCCAACAAACCAAATAAGAGAAATCAAATATAAAAAAAAAAATTAAAAAAAAAATTAAATTAAAAAAAAAAAAAAAAAATTAAACAAATCTTTCCAACAAACCAAATAAGAGAAATCAAATATAAAAAAAAAAAAAAAAAAATTAAATTAAAAAAAAAAAAACAAAAATTAAAAAAAAAAAAATTAAATAAAACAAAAATTAAAAAAAAAAAATTAAATAAAACAAATAAGTAAATAAAAAATTAAATAAAAAAAAACGAAAAAAAAAAATTTATTTAAAAATTTGAGCTTAACATTTTTTTCTTCCCAACAACTAAATAAAAGAAATAAAATATAAAGTAATAAATAAATAAAATAAATAAGTGAATAAAAAAAAAGTTAAAGAAAAACAGAAAAAAAAATTTTATTTAAAAATTTGAGCTTAACATTTTTTTCTTCCCAACAAACTAAATAAAAGAAATAAAATATAAAATAATAAATAAATAAAATAAATAAGCGAATAAAAAAAAAATTAAAAAAAAAACAGAAAAAAATTTGATTTAAAAATTAGAGCTTAACAATTTTTTCTTTCCAACAAGCCACATAAGAGAATCCAAATGCAAAACAAAAAATTTTAAAATTAGAACCTACAACTTTTTCTTTCCAACAAACTAAATAACAGAAATCAAATGTAAAAAAAGACAAGAAAATAATTAAATTAATTTAAAAAAAAAAATTAAGAAAGGCTCTGACTTACAGGTTGTGGAACATGCAAGGTAAAGTGCAAGATTTTTTTTCTTTAATTAAGAGTCACTGAGTCGACATGGGAGTTAATTAGTTAGAAAGTGAGATGATTTAATTTTTCTTCAAAAAAGGCACACAACCGGCGAAAATCAATCGGTACTGATATTGTCTGATATAAAATACCTCATAGATTTGGGCAATCTAATTTTCTTTACTTTGTTTCGTACATTAAAGTACTAAAAATTTTTTTCGGTATTATTTCCGTTCACTAAGCAGCTTTGAATGAAGCTGCTATAGTTCGCAACAGATGGTGCCAAATACAAATTTGCAATTAAGTTTTACAAGATATAGAAAATCTCTATTGAATGTTGTGCACGTACGATTTGTAGAATCATTATGAAAACAAAACCAGAGCTGAAATTTGATAAACTAACCAAGTATCGTGCATCGTATTGTGGCAACAATGAAATGGTTGTCTTAAGTTATAAAGTTTTTAACGGTTAAATAAATATTTAAAAGACTTGAAACCAACTGTTTTTTAACAGTGTGAAAATTCAAAACATGACTACGGTACCTTGTGAACCACATAAATCCCATTTTTAGTGAATACCCTATTGTGAATACTCCAATAGTCTCATTACTTCATAAAAATAAAAAAACCAAAAAAAAGCCTTTCCATAATCTTAAATCTCCCCACTCTATTTCACTCTGCTATTTCCGCTACTCACTACTGTACCTGAATAACTACTACGCGCCATGCACTCGAATTAGAGGGCATACCAAGAAGTTCTACAAAAACGAAGGAGTGAGAACAACAAACGTGATGATCAAATAACTTGAAGTGAAGGCGTACACGAGGCAGTGCTTTACATAGCCAGCAAATTCCTAATAATTCATTTAAGATATTTACTTTTTGATATGAAATGAAAACGAGTGAAATATATTACATATATGCATGCATGTATGTACACACATTCATATCTACATGCACACACACACACACCACTGGTAAATGCAACTGGGTATTGCAATAACAGTCGGTGCCTACAAAGGTGTAAGCGATTTACTAACGAGCGCTGACTGGGGAAACCTAATTTTTGTACATTTGATACATACATACACACACATATGCGTGCATACATACACGGAGTATATATGTAATTACCCATTAGAAAAGGAAGTTAGTGCACGAAATGAAAACGATTTTTCTAATAGCAGCCGACCCCGGGCGGGCAGTGACAAACCTCAAAGGGTACTTTTGCCATGAAAAAGTTGTGCATAAGAAATCATCTGTCGTTCAGAGGTGGATGAAAAAAATGTAGGTCTCTCCACTGAAGGATGAGCTCGGTCAAACACCCAACAAAGGAAGTATGTGCCACTTATAGGTACACCTGTGTTCACATTCATAGCAACGATACATATTTCAAAGTTGCTGTTTTTATTTATTTTTTATTTTATTTAATTTTATTTTATTTAATTTAATTTTTTACTATTTTTTATTTAATTTTTTCTACTTTTTATAATTTTTTTTAATTTCATTTTCTACAAGTTTTTTTTTATCAGATTTTATTTAATTTTTTGCTATTTTTTTATTTTTTAATTTAATTTTTGACTATTTTTTATTCAATTTTTTACTTAGTTTTTTACTATTCTTCACATAATTTTTACTATTTTTTATTTATTTTTTAACCATTTTATTATAATTTTTTTTTACAATTTTTTTAAATTTGATTTTGTAATATTTTTTATTTAAGTTTTTACTATTTATTATTATTTTTTATCTAATTTTGTACAATTTTTTTATTATTATTTTTAACTATTTTTTTATTATTATTTCTAATTCAATTTTTTTTCTAATTTTTAAATGAGTTTTTTTTTTTGCTTCTTATTTAAATGTTTACTATGTTTTTCTTAATTTTTTACTACTCTTTGTTACTTAAGTTTTTACCATTTTTTTATTATTTTTTATATTTAATTTATAACTATTTTTTATTATCATTTATAATTTAATTTTTTGCCATTATTAGTTTTTTTAATTATTTATTATTTATATTGTTTTTGCTGTGTTTTTATTTAGATTTTTACTATGTATTTAATTTTTATTTTATTCTATTATTTATTATTATTATTATTTGTTTAATTATTGTTTATTTAATTCTTTTTATTAGATTTTTTCGTTTTATTAAATCCTTTTGTCTAATTTTTTTAATATAAATATAATTCATAACTCAACAAAAACCTTATGACTCAAAGTTTCAAACACTACTCAAAATTAAAAAAAAAAATCATAAAAATGTCAAACGATTTGATCAGAATTTTTAGAAATACATATGTAGTTCAAGTATGCAGTTTTATAGCTCATAAAGTGCCCGCTTAAAGCGGCTCAAAATTCGCCTTAATTTTTTATAAATATTTAATTTTTTTGTTGCTGGAGGTACTATGCATTTTGTTGCTTCTAATGCATGATAGAATTTTTTTTATATGGAGAAAATGCAAAAGGCCGACAGCATTTGTATAAGAAAAATTTATTTTAATTTTTTTTATATTTCTGTTTAATATTCTGAAATAAATAAAATTTTTAATTACGAAAAAATTGTTATGTTGAATTCGTGCAGGTCGGTAATGAGCACAACTGATCGACTCACTTCGTGGGCATACAAGTTGTTCAGTTCTGAATTTCCTTAGTCATCGTTGTGTTGAAATTCAGTGATAAATACACCAGCAAAGTTCTTACCAACTATTACCTTTTGCTACTGGGTTCATATTACTGCATATACGAAAATGCGAAAAGCAAATAAAAGCATTTTAATGTTTCGTAATCTCAACTGTTGACTAACAAAACAAATCTACAAGCCAAATATTTATTTGCCTTACTTAGTGCACAGCATAATGATATCTACTGTGCTCTAGGCTTTCCAACGAGAGGCCTTTGGTATTTTGTTTTCAAATACAAGTTGATTGTGGTGGGTGTAGTAACTGCTTGAATAAATTCTGGATTTTGGTATTCAAATAGGCGATGGTTCGGTGCCAATCCACCTTATTATTGTCGGCATTCCCCACACGTGTCTTATGGTAAGACTGCTTGAAGGTTCTCTATAAACATCGTTTTCGAAGGCAGAGATGCTCAGAGTTTTGACTGAAGCGACAATAACAAATAAGATATATTTTAATATCTATATTAGTTGCCGCTATAAACTCAAAACTAAAACAGACACATTTAAAATTTAATAATAATAGTAATACATTTTTCGAAAAACATCACATTTTTTTATAAAATTTTCGAGTTTTTTTACGACAAAAAAATATTCAACAACTTAGATTAAACAGAAAAAAACATGAAAGAATCCCGATATAATCAATCCTTTGAAGTGTAAACTTTTATTTTTGGGATTTATAATACGATCAGGGTGGGGTAGGCAAATGCAGAGTTGGATAGTCGCCCGATGTTGCTCGAAGCCAGGCTTGTGCAGCAACCCATCACCAGGTTTACGTACTCATAAGATGTATATATTAGGGTTAGATAGTAAAGTATTTCGCTTGCGCTTTTGGATCCGATAGGATCAAAATGAATAAAATATTCTGATATTTCTATGCTATGGGTTGAGCAGCGCTCGAATCTTAATTTGAGCAATCAGAATTAGTTTTAAAAGATGATGCTGATAACTCGATCTGTCTCATGGATTGAGAAGTAAGTTGACCATGAATGGCGCATCTCTCAAACCACGCGCTAGTTTTGATTTTTTCCTGTTGTTGTTGTTGTTTTAACAGCATAGTTAGCCCTGTCAGTGTGGGTATATCATCGGTCGTCTTCGTCTAGCTCATCTAGGGGTAGGCCCAGGAAACATGCTGTTTCGACGGGTTGGGTCCAGAGGGAGAGGGGGGTTAGATGAGTCTGATTAAGGGGGCATGTGAAGAGGTGGTTAGTGTCGTGCGGGGTACCTTCACATGCCGGAGGTATATCACCCCATTGATTTTTTCCTCCTTGACTTCGCTTGTTTTCAGACAACTCCAAAGTAACGTTTATTGGTGGATAATCAACGGCCGTTTAAATTACGTTGTTGTTCCTTAAGAATTGCCTCAAAATTAGTGAGCTGTCCAACACTTTCGAGAACTCGAAGCAATTATACACATCCGTTACAAACCATTGTTGAAACTATAATGATTGTGATAGCCCGCCTGTGTTTTTAATATCCCATACAGGAGAAAAAACTATATTTTCAGATAAGTGAGTGACAAGATATTTCACCCGTTTCTTTAAGACAAAAGAAAGATTAAAAATTGTATTTTTTTGAAAAAGATATAAAACTCTACCAAGATACACTGAAAAGGTAGTAGTAGTAGGTCAGCTGATTTAATTTTTCTATTTATTTGTTCTCTAAATTGTCAATTTTTCTTAAATCACTCTAAATTGTCCAACTATGTTTATAAATTGTGACATTCGAGGGATTAAAAGGCAAAATAAAATACATTGTTCTTGCTGTTTTTGTCCTACTGCTACTATCTGTTCTAATGTGTCTTGAAAAATATTAAATTTTTTCAGTCTCACCCACCTGGTTATTGAATTTTGATGAAATATATGCCACTTTGTTCCGAAAAAACTCAAACATTCAGAGAAATAACTTAACCTCTTGCGCTGGAAATTAATTTCCAAAAGCCGCTGACTGTATCGTGTAAACCAATTTATAACGAGCGCTTGTTTGGAATAATTCCTATTCAAGCTATTTGCAGTGTGTTTAAAAAATGCATAAAGTCACAATATTTGAATGAATATAATAAATAAAACTATAAAAAATAATTTTTTTTTATAATTATTACTTTTTTTACTGTTTTACAATTTTTTTTTTATTTTTTACTACTTTTTTTCTTGATATTATTTTTTAAATAATTTTTTACTATTTTTTTTTATTAGAATTTTTTATTTAATTTTTTACAAGTTGTTTTTATTATTATAATTTTGTTATTTAATTTTTTCGAAATTTTTTATAAGAATTTTTTACTTTTTTTATTATTATTATTTTTTATTTAATTTTTTAATATTTTTTGTTTATTATTTTTTTTTTATTTAATTTTTTAATATTTTTTGTTTATTATTTTTTATTTTTTTATTTTTTTTTTTTTTTTATTAGATTTTTGACTACTTTTTTGTTATTTTTTATTTTTTTAATTTTATTTGATTTTTTACTATTTTTGATTATTATTTTCTACTATTTTTTTATTATTAGTTTTTATATAATTTTTTACTGTTTTCTTTTTTATACTATATTTTATTTAATTTTTTTACAATCTTTTTATAAGAATAAATTTAAAATTTTTTATTATAGTCAAAACTATTTTTTGTTTATTATTTTTTACATTTTTTTTTGTTAGATTTTTACCTACTTTTTACTTATTATTTTTTATTTAATTTCTTATAATTTTTTTTTATCTAATTTTTTACTATTTTTTTGTTTTTTATTTTACATTTAATTTTGTCCAATTTTTTTATTAGAATTTTTTACTACTTTTTTGTTACAATTTTTTATTTAATTTTTTACTATTTTTTTATTATTATTTTTTAGTTAATTTTTCTTATTATTATTATTTTTTATCTAATTTTTTTACTATGTTTTTATTAATATTTTTTATTTTACTATTCTATAGTTATTATTTTTTATTTTTACTATTTTTTTTTATTATTTTTTGTTTAATATTTATTTTATTTATTATTTATGCAGTGCAACAATACATTTCTTACATTCCCATACAGTTCCACTGCGTTTATTCTTAGTGTATGGGGAATTTTTCTTGGGAAATGTCCCCAGTGTTTTGCGTGCAAACGCAAGGACTCCTTCCGCGTGTTGGGTATTCAGGAATATTAACATTTTGTAGAATTTCTTCTGCAATGTCCAGCCGAAAGGTTGAAACTGAATATTTCTTAGAATTTGGAATTTGCTTAGCTTTTCGAAATAAACAACGTGTTTTTTACAGTTAATCTAGCAGGCATACATTGCATGTCATTGCCAGGCCAGATAACAAGACGACTTGCACTGCACGTCTTTCCAGCGCAAGAGGTTAAGTAAACAATTACCTTTTTATTACATATTAATAGAAAAACTGCATAAATTTGTTAGTTGACCCATATCTGCAAAGGATTTATCTTCATTATGCGAATGTTAAATTATATTCCTTTCGGATGTAATTTTTATTTTTTCACAAAAAAAAAAAAAAAAAAAAAAAATACAAATCTTGCTCTTTGGGAACCTTGAACTTGTTTTGTTCTTTATTTAGTTGCTATTTTAAATTAATAATTTTGGAACATTTATTATTATTTCTCCATATGTGAGGAAGCAAAAATAGGTAATTACATATCCAGCTCCAAACCGTCTTGATCAAGATTAGAAGCGACACCCCACACCCAAGTGTGCACGAAGTGGATAGAAACACAAACTATAGGGAACATATTAGAAGCGGAATGGAGTCCAATGACCGACAACTAACACGGCTTTGGAGAGTAGTGAGTGAATGCTTAGCGTAAAGACTACAACATGCAACAGGCAGTGGTAGCAAGATTCGAATTCGAAGTCAGCGATTTCGTGCGCAGCAGCAAATATAAACATCCGACCGAACCGTCGATTTAACCCAACACGGCAAGTGTGAGTCGCAACGTTAATGTTAGTGTGGCATGCTTACACACACACACAGATGCATATGTATAAAGAGCTTGGCCGGATTTACCGCCACAAATAACCAGCGAACAGTGAATAGCGCGCATTTGCTTCAGCTAGCCAGTGATAAAGCTAGGCAGCAGTGGTGTTCAGCGGGTGTACGAATATCTAAATACAAATTGAAGAAAGAAAGCAAAAACCAAAAACAGTAACGAGGCAGTAGACGATAAAGCAATAGCTAAACAAAGCAGAAAAAGCAATAAGCCAAAAAAACAAGCAACACAGCAAAAACGACAAACAGCAGAAATTCCGATCTTCCAGCCGAGAATGCCGTCATAATGAACAAACGGACAGAACCATAGCGTCGACGTCGGCCACAGACAGGGTTTATTGTGGTTTCACAACTTGAATACTCGTATGGACAGGTAGCGCTATGTGAAAATGTATACGCGGCTTAGTGTTGAGCCATGCGATGCTCAGAGAGTGGTTGTAGCAGAGATGCGTCTCAAATTTCTAAAGAAACAATAATACACTTTCCGGATTGATTAAAAATACGAAGGTTAACGAGAAATAAAAAATAATGAAAATAAAATCGTTTTGCCTGGAGACGAATGAATTGAAATTCTAAAAGCGCACCCTTGGCTGGAGTGTAAAGGCAAAACAAAAAGTAAATAAACGAAATGGAAACGAATATGCGGTGGCGGACCATTTTAACGACTTAAGTTTGAAATGAATATGGAAGTATTAACAAAGGAAAGTGAAGGAAATTTATTAAGGAGACATTGGCATGTACAAAGTTATTTTAAACCGGGCATTCCAATTGGATTAATAAAAATGATGTAACAAAAGTTGATGCTGGTCGATGGAAATAAATTACTAGAGAAAAGGTGAAAGGAAAAGAAAAAAAATAGTTTCTCGGTTAAAACTTGATGAGGTTGACCCTGGCATAAGTAAATGACAGGTCGTATACTCGCATATTTTCAATTTTAAAAATACTAAACCCACACATTGGGGGCTGCAATTTATTTGCGACGGCTAGCTGAATTGTTGTTATAAAAAATACAAATTAGCTAAATTAGTAAAACAAATTACATATATTGTATAATAAATATATGCATTACGTACACACCTATGTATATATGTAATTACATCAGCCTCATTTGCTGATTTAAAATGCAAACGCAGTTACATACATACGTACATATATATAATTGAAATCGTCTAACGATAATTACGCTGTAAATAGTGTTCAAGTACCTATTATAATATTCATGAATATTGCGGATTTTTTAATTACCGTTTTCCAAAATGAGACTTGCATTCAGATCGCTTAAATAATCCTTAAGGTAACTTAATCCTTCACTTGTTTGGCGGCTATTAGTTTTGCTTTTCACTGTAATTACAACTTTTTAGTAACTCAATTCCAACAATTGGCACACATAAACAGAATTATTTGTTATTCAATGCTCATTGCAACTGAAATTCTGTTTTGCAAATTTTATATCCAAATTTGTTATTTTTCTTTGCGTCGTTTTTCACATGCAGAATTTCGTCGTTTCTTTTGGAATTCCAGGTTTGAACGCGTCAAACAACAGACAAAAATATCACTGCTTCTCTTTCGCACTTGTACAGCAGTCCTTGGCGTCGGCGCAGCTTAGACTACTAAGCAGCGCAGCAAGCGATTTTTACCTTTTGAAACAAACAGCGGTGCCGCGTTGACGCCATTAACACAATTCAAATTCTTTTAACCACACTTGAAAATTAGTCACACAACACGCGAATACAATATTTTATTTTCATTTATAAACACTTGTACTAGTTTTGGTAAATTTTTGTAAATCTTTGAAATTTCTCACAAACAAACCGAAACTTTAAAACACACAACAGAACGATTCGGATGAAAACTCACAACTGAATTCCAAGTAATCCAGTGGAATTCGGCTTGTCTGCCAACAACAAGGCAAATCAAAAACTGTCAATCCAGAATGACAGTGGAATGAGAAAATAAGAGATCGTGTTTTAGGTAGCGCTTGTATTTCAGTGGCTCTCAAACGGTGAATGCTAGGTATAGAAGGAGCAGTACTCCGCTAAATTGCAACACGAGATTGCATGCTAGCCAGTTGCTATTGTTTGTTGACCACAACTGCTCGTTTATATTTTAATTTAACGAAATCTTAGCAGTTGCTCAGTAACCGGCTGATGAAAAATGACATAATCAATTAATTTGTAGTGTAAATGGAGAAATTGGCAATAGAAAAAAGTTGGAGGGGCGTTCTAATTGTTGCGTATGGGCTATGCTATTAATAATCCGAAAGGATAAAGTGAATTTGTTTAACCAATCGAAAGTAATTAAATAAAATTACCTCTATTACCAAGGCTTGATTCGCTGTCAGGTGACTACTTGGCAAAAAATTCATAACAATTCCTTGTGAATACACGAACACTGCAAATCAACGGAGCTTTGTTTTCAACTATTGTATGTGTCGCCTAGACAGACGGTGGCGTTAATCGGGACTACCGATAACTGATTAAAATTGTCGTGTTATAGACAGTTCTTACGCACATTAGTGAACAGCTGATTGGTTTATTGGATAGTTTTGTTTGTAAATCGTGGGTCGCAGGTAACAAATGTGGGCATTAGCTGCCCGGATAGTGAAAAATAATTATTTATTAGAAAAAAACTTAGATTGAAATTTTTCAAACTGCTCCGAAACATCAAAGTAATGAAGGTAATTTTGAACCTGTTAGTGTAAACTAGCATTCCTCCAGTCTGTTTTGTAATTCCTTTTAAAAATTTCATTATTTTTCATTCACAATAGGTATTAACTGCCATTTTTCGGCAATATTGTCATCGAAATTCTGCTAATCCCTTTAATTATGAGATTTAAATCTAGTTTTGAATCCTGCAATTAATTCCTCAGATAATTCCGAATTAAGTCGTTAATCCTGATTAACGCAACCGTCAGTCTCGGCTATAAAGGCCCTTTTTCAGTGCTAGCTTGATTGTAGCTTTACGAAAATTTTGTCATGCTAAAATGTTTTAAATAGTACATAAGTTATGCATTGAATATAATAAAATTAAACGTTTTACTGCCGTTTTTGTAACATTATTTCGAGAAATGAAAACTCTGCAAAAATCGCATTTAGTATGGGTTTTTGAACTAAAATTGGCGCTCATTTCATTTGTATATTTTCTGTGTTCTTGAACTTCTTATCAACACTGTACTGCACTGTATATAATCAGAGAATATTACATTGAAGTATGTACATGGACACACACCATTGCAAACGTATCAAAGGAACCGTTTTAATACTAACACCCGCTAGATGACGCTGTGTTGCGTAGGAGAAAATCGGTATGAGGTGAGAAGGTACAAATTTCAGAAGAGATTAAATGGTATTTGAGGACAGATGCATATAATATATTTTAATAAATAGTTTTCGATTTAAATCTTGCAAGTAATAAAAATAAATCTGTTGAAATTTGGCGCTGGTGCTGTAGAACTTCTTCTTAATAGCTGTGGGGGTAGCTTCATCAACAATCTTCTTCCAGTTCACTCTCTCTCTCTAGCCTCATTTTTCCAATTACGAACGTTTATCACTTTAAGTCACTTTCTTGAAAATGGCGCTGTAGAAAATTCTGCGAGAATTCAAATAGTAAAAAACTTACTTTTTATTGACTTCATTGAAATTTGATGATGCTTCTGCGCACTTATCTTCACTTTTACTTGACGAAGTTTTTTAAAGGGTGTCTCAATACTTCCTCATGTGGACTAAGCGTAAACGCTACCAACACTGAAGTGGTATTATTTACTAGGAAACATCATTTATCAAATGCGAGAGCCCCCTTGTCGTTCGGGGAAAGTGCCGCGGTTGAATTACATAGAAATAAAATTGGAATTTAAATGTAGAAAACAGAGTGAAAAGAGAAAGAAAACCTCAAAAGCATTTTACTCATGCAAGAAAACCATAGGTGCGTCCTTTCGTGCCTCATCACTGTAGGGTCTTTCAGGCAGAGATTGCCGCTATAAGAGTGGGCTTATTGCTCTTAACTTCTCTATCTTAACTACGACGGAAGTATATGTGTGTATGTCGACTCGGGTAGTCAGGCGGCTCTGAAATCGTTAGAGTAAAACACTCGTCAAAAGCGGCAGTTGAATGCCACAAATTATTATGCGAGGTATCGAAATATTTTAAAATAAACCTGATCTGGGTGCCAGGCCATAAAAATATAGAAGATAACTGCAAAGCAGATGAGTTTGCAAGGGAAGTTGTACCTATACGAAATATGCACCCACACAATGCACTAACACCGATTCTCTTAGCTCCGTGCAAATCGTTATTGAAGAAGAGGAACGCCTCCTGTTCATGCAGGCTCTTCACACTGGGATTCGCCTTGCTTGACAGCATGGGACAGGTCTTACAAATAGGGTTGCCGAAATGAACAAAATTCATTAAATCCACAAATTGGTTTAAAGAAGACTCAGGAGTGTATTTAGGCCTAACTGTGTCGGAGGACAGCCACTTAACCTAACCTAATACTTGTTCAACGTTTTTAAAAATAACTTAATGAGAATCGCAAAATAAAGATTTCCATCAGTCAACATTTTTTTGTTTTTTTTTCATTTAGTAAAAAAGCTATACAAAAACAAAATTGTTGTTGTTTTTGTAGCGGTTTGAAGGACAGTCCTTGGCCGAATATTAATGCGGGTCGTTCCGGTCACGTAGAACCGACTGTCGTGGGTAAAAACAAATGCATAAAACCTGCCAGCTGCAATTCAAATGTTAAGCGATGCCTGCTTTTTATGATTCGTTAAATAAATTCATTCTTCGCGGTTAATTTCGCGACTTTGGTCGAGTTTAGAAAAGCACGCCAGTCGTTTCTTGCTCGTGCTAACCCCGCGCCAATTGGACACACCAAGTGAAGCCAAGTCCTTCTCTATCTGATCTTTCCAACGCAGAGGAGGACTTTCTCTTCCTCTGGTACTGCGTCGAATTCTTTCAGAGCCCTAACGTTTGTATCCATTCGGACGATATTGCACAGCCAACCCAGCAAAATTCATTAGAATGGCGAATTTCGGGTGTACGCCACCTACTTCAGTTTTCAATTGTCTATCAGTACGAAATTTATAGATTAAATTCACTATATTCTTGAACTTTAGCTGGTCTGGCGTATAGCGACACAAACAGACGCGCAACTTGGTGGTATAAGTTTTAACAATTTTTGCATTTTTGTAACTAAGTCTCTGGGTTTTTCGATTCAAGTTAACGTTTTAAGGCACCCTTTACGTTTTAAGTAGTGGTGGCGCCATGGTGAAAAGATTTCAAAGGCGAGCTACTTAGCAGACCGTTATTTGGCTCTGAGCGAATTCGACAGAATTAGCTGATGGGCTGACGTCACTTGGGGCCACGAAGCAATTTGTTAGATTGTGTCTGTGTTACACGAAACAAATTAACCAATGAAACTTCGTTGCCGTCTGAACGACTGATTGGACGAGTGTGTGAATGTGTGTGTAGTTTTCGGGTGCCGAATGCACAAGTGACGTGACAGCTAAAGTTCGCCTCACAATTTTCTCTTTCCCCATAGATAAATAGCAAACTTGGTTCTCCTCACAATTTTCTTTTCGCCATAGCTAAATAGCAAACCTGGTTCCTTTCACAATTTTTTCTTTCACCATATCTAAATAGCAAACCTGGTTCCCCTCACAATTTTCTTTTTTACCATAGCTAAATAGCAAACCTGGTTCCTTTCACAATTTTCTCTTTCACCATATCTAAATATCAAACTTGGTTCTCCTCACAATTTTCTTTTCGCCATAGCTAAATAGCAAACCTGGTTCCTTTCACAATTTTCTCTTTCCCCATAGATAAATATCAAACTTGGTTCTCCTCACAATTTTCTTTTCGCCATAGCTAAATAGCAAACCTGGTTCCCCTCACAATTTTCTCTTTCACCATAGCTAAATAGTAAACCTGGTTCCCCTCACAATTTTCTCTTTCACCATAGCTAAATAGTAAACCTGGTTCCTCTCTAAATTTTGTTTTTCACCATAGCTAAATAGCAAACCTGCTTCCCCTCACAATTTTCTCTTTCACCATAGCTAAATAGTAAACCTGGTTCCTCTCTAAATTTTGTTTTTCACCATAGCTAAATAGCAAACCTGCTTCCCCTCACAATTTTCTCTTTCACCATAGCTAAATAGTAAACCTGGTATTCTATCATCCTTGGTGTAGCACTACCTTTCTCGTGGTTGTTTAGGTCACGCTCTTCCCCGAACTACGAATGAGCGTCGCGATATTTTCTAACCTACAGTATTATGTCCCCTCAGAGCGTCAATTGGTTTTCATGTAAAAGGTTTTATTGGTAGAAATAATTTTTATGTATTTTTTATTTTCGCAGCAGGGACCCAACTCGGGCCTTAATGCCTTTTTGCCATACCCAAAGATGCCTGGCCGCAGGGTTAAATATGTACATATGTATATATACAATCATAATTCTGTAGCCATACACACACACGTATACATATGCATATGCATATAAGTGCCGTTAATACAAAACATTACTTTTCCTATGTACGAATATAGAATTTATGCTCAGATGTAGAGCTCAGGAGAAATCCCGATACATTTCAGTTCATAGCGGCGGATGTGTAAGCCTTCCAACTAAAAGTGTGGAATGGTTTGAGAATTTTCTTATTATAATTTTAAACCAAATAAAAAGCATAAAATGCGTTCTTTAAAATGTTTTATGCTTACATTTCTCGTTTATTTTACTGTTTGTTCTATGAACTGCGGAATTCATGGATTTTCGGTAGCGAAAATAAAAAGGGAAGCTGCAACTCCCGAAGCTGCCCATGACACCGCGCATCCGGTTGATACTCCTGCTTTCACCACTGCTGACGTCGGCGTTGAAGAGGATGATGAAACTAACACTAACTGGGACTGGCAAACGTCTGCTAATGGTAGCTCATTTGTGAAGTAGCTGTTGTAAAGTAACCCAAAGCTGACCTGACTAACCTAACCTAAAAAATGTTGCATCAAATTATTACAGTTTTTCTAACTTTTTGATTTGCGATTTTTCTCTGATTTCTGTAATTTAGCTACGCATTGACATTTATTTATTTTCCACAGGCACCACAGAAAAGTGCGAATCAGGAGATCTAAACGAATGCTCGGCTTGCCCGAACAATGTCGCTTGTGTGGCGAAAATTCAATGTCCCGCCCATGTACGCATGAAGGACCATGAGAAGCCACAAATCTGTGATTTGCCTGATGGGAGCTCCGGTTATTGTTGTGTTACTGGACAGGATCACATAGGCAAGTCTTTAATGATTCTACATAAACTTATAATATGTGCAAGGTGGCGCAAAATTAATCACGCCAACGGAAAATGTTAAAATTTTTGCGATGACAAGGTTAAATTAGGTGTTTAATTTTGCGCCACCTTGTACACAAATACATACGCACGCACACGTCTATTTTCAACCTTTTTCCCCCGTCTCGTCTGCTATACTCGTACACAGTAAGACGTCCTCGTATTGAGCGCACGCATTTCGTTGAGTTTATGCCCATTTCTGTGATGGAGGAGACGCGTCAGCGGTTTCACCATTTAATGCACAATATTGCAATGCAACCGGTGGCACGTGGTAAACCAGAATTCTTGCATGGCATATCTTTCCACTCCAGTGCACTGGATGATAAGGAAAATTTCCATTTATCCAATTCGGCAATGCAGCAAGTAATCGCCGCCCAGTTGCTCTCAAGCAAGTTAGTACAGTTTGATTATTCGATTTGTTGTTGTTGAATATGTAACATTTACGCTTTTACCTGTGTAGAGAAGAGATCCCGGTAGATGATCTCATCACGAATAGTGTTCTGGTGGATTATAAGGAAACACCATTGGCCCAGCACTGCTTAGGACCTCGTCTGTGTAGTAATTTCAATGCACGCTATCGCAATTTTGATGGTACGTGCAACAATCGTCTGCCGGGACGTACGCATTGGGGCGCGGCTGGTCAGCCCATGGAACGTTTACTACCGCCCGCCTATGAAGATGGTCTGTGGACGCCGCGTATGCATTCAGTGGACGGCTCCGAATTGATGTATGCGCGTGAAGTGTCACGTCGTCTACTGACGGAGTCAGATAGGCCACATCCGCGGTACAACCTAATGCTAATGCAGTTCGGTCAGTTTCTGGCACATGACGTCTCACAATCGGCTTCCGTACGCTTAGGTGGGATATATTGAAATTTTAAGTTGAAATCTAATGTCTTCAGTCTTCATTTCCCCAACACAGAGAATGGCGAGTTGGTGGAATGCTGCACACCGAACGGTGGCCATGCTTTGCCGCCACACAAACGTCACTTTGCCTGCATGCCGATTACGGTGGCGGAGGATGATGAGTTCTATAGCACTTTCAATATACGCTGCATGAATTTTGTGCGCCTATCGCTCGCACCCAACATCGATTGCAAACTGAGCTATGGGAAACAGCGCAGCAAGGTGACCCACTTCATTGACGCTTCGCCGGTGTATGGTTCGAGCGAAGAAACGGCCCGCGAGCTACGCGAATTCAATGGCGGACGACTTAGAATGTCCAAAGAATTCGGGCGCGAACTGCTGCCACTCACAAGCGACAAAGGCTCCTGCGATAGTCATGACGAAAGCAAGATTTGCTACAAATCAGGTGTGTAAATTTAGTAGCAGTTATTTGGTTTTGTGTTTTCTCATAATATTCATGCAGGCGATGGCCGCACTAATCAAATCATATCGCTCGTTATCTTACAAACACTTATGGCACGTGAGCATAATCGCATTGCTGGCATTTTGGCGCGTCTGAATCCTCGACTCAACGATGAGCTGCTCTTCCATGAAGCGCGTCGCATAGTCATTGCTGAGCTGCAGCATATCACCTACAAAGAGTATCTGCCAGCCATAATTGGGCGCCGACACATGAAGCGATTCCGTTTGATGCCACAGCGTCACGGTTATGGCAGAGGCTACAATCCCAATGTGAATCCCGCTACCACAAATGAGTTTTCGGGAGCAGCCTTTCGTATGGGACATTCGACCGTCGATGGAAAACTTTACATGCATCTGCAGGATTATAAGGTGGCTGAAATCATCAACATTCCCGATGTGATGTTCAATCCGTCACGCATGCGCATTAGGTCCTTCATGGACGACATGATACGCACTATGTTCGCACAGCCAATGCAAATGGTGGACAGCTTCATAACGCACGGTGTAGGTTAAGTTGCATAAATTTCGCGCGTAAAATGGTCTCCATTCAATTGTGTTTTCAGCTAAGCCGTTATCTGTTCCGTGGTCACCATCCCTTTGGCTTGGACTTGGCAGCCATCAATATACAGCGTGGTAGAGATCATGCGCTCCCAAGCTACAATAATTACTTGCTGGTGATGGGACATAGCAAAGTGCACAGCTTTAATGATTTACCCGAAGAGGTACGCTTTGTACTGGAAGCTTAGGTTCTAAAAAAAATCTTAGGTTTTTATACCTCATTTATTTTCAAGATCGGTCAGAAGCTCGCTGAGATTTATCGTCATCCTGACGACATTGACCTCTGGGTAGGCGGACTATTAGAAGACTCAATACGGGATGGCATTGTGGGCAATACATTTGCCGAATTAATCGCTGATCAATTTACGCGCTACAGACAGGGCGACCGGTACTTCTATGAGTATGGCAAAGATGTGAATCCGGGCGCGTTTACGGTTGCGCAGTTGAACGAGATACGCAAGGCGTCTATGGCTCGACTGATCTGCGACAATGCGGATCACTTGACGCTGAATGAAGTGCCTCCGGCGGCCTTTGTACGTGCCGATTTTGCACTGTAAGTAATCGGGCGAGAGGAGGGATAACGGATTAACGGATTCGTAATTCACATTTGTATTTATGTATTTCTCTTCTTTTGTATAGGAATACGCCAGTGCGTTGTGACAGTGATCAAATACCCGTTGTCGATTTAACAGCCTGGCGCTGGGAATGAAATTTATAATTCTTATTATTTAAAAATTTCTGGAATATACTTGTATACATATGTACATATGTATTTAGCGATTGAGGATCATTGAACTTGAAAAAAATATACTTCTAATGCGTTTCTTTTGCATAATTTAAGTGTGGGTGTCAAAAACTTAAACAAAACTGAGGAAATACCATATTTCATGTTTACAAGTTTCAAGAATGATAGAATACAAGCGAGGCATGACGTCTCACTGGTGCAGTTGAGTGAAAGAAACTATGAACAAGAATGGAGGTAGGTAGAAGCAGCAGTCGGTCTCTAAACCAACTCTTTTAGGTCGCTGCCGATCCATTGTGACACCACAGTAACAGTTTATCCGCTGCTACTCCTCGTTAAACCATTTTGTTTTAAGTGCCAATCCATTGTTCCGGCTGACACTTTCATCCCTCAGGTCGTCAGTAACATTCAAGAACGATGAGCCAAAGTATCTAAACCTAGTGGCATGCCACGCAGGACAGTTTATTTATATTTTTTTTGTGTTTTGACAAACTAGTAAATACAGCACTCAGAAAACATTAAGTCCATTGTATTTTACTCGGGTTCCCTTCTTAATTTTCTTTACATCTACCCGACCTTCGAAGAAATCTGAGTAGATGTTGTGGTGCCAAGAAGCCAAGGTGGTCGCTTCTTAGCACAGCAGTGCCTGACTGGAGCGAAGGCCGTCTAAACGCACAGAAAGTGGTCCGCTGTCTCATCCTCTTCTCCACATGCTGAGCAGAGTGCACTGTCTGAGATACCTACCTTTTCCATGTGTTTGGCCCATAGAAAGTGGCCCATCACCAGTCCAACAAGCTGCCTACAGCCACTTCTGCTTAATGCCAGGAGGATCTGCGACAGTCGTTCGGACTTGACAGGTAGCATCAGTTTGGACCATCTGCAGCCTCTCTCAGCCTGCAAGATTCCCTTGTGGATTTAATAAATCCGTTTACTAACCGTGGCTCTGATGGTTGCAGGAGGAAGTGGCAGAACGGGCTCCGGACCAAAGAAGTTGGCCTCAGAGCCCATCGTAGCTAAAGAGTTAGAGATCTCGTTACCCGCGATACCCACGTGTCTCGGGACCCATGTTAGCATCAGGCTATTATGTCTACTGAAACAGTTCAGTCTGGATTTACAGGACTCAATTACCCTTGAAGTGGTTGGAGGGCTGTTTAAGGCCATGAGCGCAGCTTGGCTGTCGCTGCAAACGCATATATGTAGATCTGCCTCTTCATCTGTTTTCCACAACAAAGCTCAATCATGAATAGCATACACCTCCGCTGTGTTTCAAGCGAGAGTGACAGAGAAGATGCGTGACATACTCTTCCTCCTCCTTCTCATTCTTGCAGCTTCTGCAAAAGCCGAAATGAGCTACGTTCAATCTTTGGGCATGTCGACCTAGGAGACAGTGGCCTGTGATCAAAGCAACTAATATAGAGACGTTTTTCCTTACTTACCTTGCGTTGAGGTGACTCGTGTTCGTAAAACTTGAGCTCCGCTGCATGCGTCGTAGGCGTCCTAGACAAATCTGTTGTTATAAACAACCTGTTGTGCACGTCCTTAGTTCGGTCCAGATTAGAAAAGGCGGTATTCGTTTGGAGACCGTTTCATGCAGTCTACATTAATATATTAGAGTCTGTTCAGAGAGTTTTTGTGCTCTTTGCTTTGCGCTCGATGAAATTCGTTGATCCCATTCCGTCCTATCGCAGTCGTTGCTTACTAATAAATCTCAGTCCTTACAGTTTAGGCGTGTTCTGTTGTCGATATGTTTTGTCTTTGGTATTTGTGCGGGCTCAATAGATTGCCCTCATCTGCTCATTAAATTTCATTTTAATGTTTGAACACTTATGGTTAAAAAAATCTGGTAGCACTGGTTTGCATTTTTTGTTATTTACGTTTCATAACTTTTTTTAATTTTCAAAAAAAGTTCTTTGTTTTGAAATTTTATTTTTAGACTTTTATGGTTAAAAAAAATCTGGCAACATTGGTTGTCATTAAAAGTGGGCATTTGTTTGTTATTTACGCTTCATAAAATTTTTTAATTAAAAAATCTCTTCGCTCTGGTATTTTATTGTTTTTGGACACTTATGGTTAAGAAAATCTGGCAACACTGGTTGGCATTAAAAGCGAATATTTGTTTGTTTTCTACGTTTCATAATGTTTTTTAACTATAAAATCTCTTTGTTTTGGAGTTTTATGGTTTTTGGTTCAAAAATATCTGGCAACATTGGTTGTCATTAAAAGCGAATATTTTCTCGTATTTACTTTCATAAAAATATTTAATTAAAGACTTTTTTGTGTTGAAAGTTTATGGTTTTGGACATTTATGGTTAAAAAAATCTGGCAACACTGGTTAGCATTAAAAGTTAATATTATTTTGTTATTTACTTTCATAAAATTTTTTACTTTTCTAAAAAATCTCTTTGTTTGCGATTTTTATTTTTTTGGACATTTATGGTTCAAAAAAATCTGGCAACATCGATTGTCATTAAAAGTGGATATTTGTTTGTTATTTACGTTCAATAAAATTTTTAAATAAAAAAATCTCTTTGTTTTGGAATTTTATGATTTTGGGACAGTTATGGTAAACAAAAATCTGGCAACATTGGTTGTCATTAAAAGCGAATATTTTTTTGGTATTTACTTTCACAAAATGTTTTAATTTTCTAAAAAATCTCTTCGCTTTGGTATTTTATGGTTTGTTGACCTTTATGGTTAAAAAAAAATATGACAACATTGATTGGCAGTAAAAATCGCTGCGAGAAAATATTCTAAAAACAAATATAATAATTTAAAATTTTACATTGCAATGCAAAAAAACTATAGTATTGTCATTAAGTCTTCAAAACTTAACATTAAAATTAGCATAGTTCGGCCCTGCCTAGGAAATAAGACTTCCTCAGGTCATCTCCAGATTTTGCTGAGCCCCGAAAATCATGAACATATTTTAACGACATACGCATTGTTATCTTTGCTGAAACACAATTTTAACGCTTTACTATGTCAAAAATCGATAATACAAAATCAACTGTGTTGATCTTTCTAAAAACAGCCCAATGGTTTTTTTTATTATAACTTAGTTACAAGGTGAAGCCCAAAATAAACAACACTGAGCTAAAATAGAAACGACAAGAGCTTTGTTCTGATAGCTTCGAGTTTATTTAATCAAAATAGCCCCCTCTGGCATCGATACACTGTTTTGCGCGATCTAAAAACTTTTCGAAAGATTGTTTCAGGTCTTTGACCGGAATGTCCTTCAGGATGTCGGTTTAAGTCTTTTGGATGGCCTCTGCGGCCGCAAACCGATTTTCTTTCATGGCTAAATGCAATTTCCCGAATAGGTAGAAGTCACAGGGAGCCATATCAGGCGAATACGATGAGTGATTGATGGTTACAATGCGATTTCTAGTAAAAAAATCAGTCACAAGAGTAGATCGATGAGGTGCTGCATTCTCATGCAATAAGCGCCAGCTTCCTCTTTTGCTTTCCTTGTGGACAATTCCCTTGGAATCGTAAAAAAAATGAGCATCGACTTGATTTTTGACTTCTCCAAACGCGATCTTTTGGGTGGTGGCTCGTCTGTGGCCTTCCATTCGGCACTTTGACGCTTAGTTTAAGGTTCGTGTTGGAAACACTACGTTTCAACACCAGTTACAATGTTGTAAAGGAAGTTTTCGTCTTTTCTTGCCTCGTTAATGAGGTCTTGCGAATGTTGAATTCTGAGCAATTTTTGGTCCTCAGTTAACTCGTGCGGAATGAAACGTGCACAGACGTTTCGTAAGCCCAAATGATCAGTTAAAATGCGATAAATCGATGTTTTGGAGATATCAAACTCCAATTCTATGAATTTCAACGATGATTTCGGTTCATTTTTCATAAATTTACGAACAATTTCGATGGAGTTTTCGGTGATTACTGATTTTAGGCGGCCCGTGTGTTCATTGCCATTTATGTCCTCTGAACCACCACCATCTCTGAACGTGTAAACCACTTATGAACCCTGGCACGAGATAGACAATCATCGCCATAAACTTTTTTCATCAATTTAAATATTTAGGGAAATGTTCTACCGATTTTAAAACAAAATTTGATATAAGCTCTTTGTTCGAAACTCATTTTTGTACCGATGACACAAACATAATGACACTTTAGACGCAATAACTTCGCTTCCACTGAACCGAATGTCACTCAAGTTTTCACTGGAAGTCAGCTAGGGGTGTAACTTCCAAAGCGCTAACTCATTAAAAAGATGGCGCCATCAGAACCATTTTTTATGACGCCAGTCTTGTTTATTTTGGACTTCACCTTGTAAAGGGTGATTTTTTAGCTTTTATCTTTTTAAACAATTGGTTTAAACAGCAGACGCACGTTTCGTGTTTTGTTTCACAGTCAAACATCTTCAGTTTGGTCTATAATTTAACCATGAATCGTCTTACAAACGAACAACGCTTGCAAATCATTGAATTTTATTATAAAAAAGCGTGTTCTGTTAAGAAAGTTTTGAAGTCGAAAAATTGTGTTCAGCGACGAAGCTCACTTTTGGATCAATGGGTACGTAATTAAGCAGAATTGTCGATTTTGGAGTTTAGGAGTGAGGATCAGTCAGAAGAATTGCAAGAGCTACCAATGTATCCAGAAAAGGTCACAGTTTTGTGCGGTTTATGGGCTGGAGGTATCATTGGACCGTACTTCTTGAAAGATGCTGCGAATCGTGACGTAACTGTGAATGATGAGTGAAATGATATCTAACTTGTTTTTGCCCAAAATGCTAGAGATTGACTCGCATGACATGTGGTTTCAGCAAGACGGTGCCACATGCCACACAGCACGCGTAACAATGGACTTGTTGAGAGGCGAGTTCGGTGAACATTTTATTTCACGTTCGGAACCTGTCAATTGGCCACCCAGATCGTGCGATATAGCGCTTTTAGATTATTTTTTGTGGGGCTATGTTAAAGCTCATGTCTATTCAGGCAAGCCTGCTTCAATTAACGCATTGGAACATCAAAGCATTTATATGTGAGATACCGGCCGAAACATTGAAAAGAGCATGCCAAAATTGGACTAAACGGATGCACCATTTGAAGTGCAGTCGCGGTCAACATTTGTATGAAATAATCTTCAAACATTAAATTATATGGACTGTACTATCGATTTAAATAAAAATTTCATGCATTTTGCTGAATTTTACGAGCTCTTAAAAAATCACTCTTTATTTGACTTCGATTTTCATTTCTTTCGTTTTTCATTTTTATCCATTTTTTTTTCACTCCAGTTTCCGATTTTCGAAAGCTGTATGCCATTATTTCAGTCCTGACGAGTTTTATACTTTGTTCTAATGTTCTTTTGAGCTCCGAAGTCATTTTAGCATAGTTCGGCCAGTTGCCCACAGTATATCCTTTTTAATTCCTCGCATTCAAGCACTTTAAAAGTCATTAAAAATTTGCTTCTAAACTCCTTTGCTAAATCGTCAAACTACTGAAATTCTCTCAATATGAGCTTTAAATACTTTTCCATTTTTTTGTTGTATGGCGTTCGACCCAGTTTAATGCACACCTACATACATATATTTTGATCTCTATACATTTTTTTACGAAATAACTTGTAAAAAATTGTGTAAATAGGATTATTTTATATTAAAACCTGCCTAATTTACATTTATTTAATATACACCTGCCGGATCGTATTATTGTTGTTATGTAATTACATGCATACACTCGTACAGGCAGGCGATTTAAGTATTTACTTCAGAATTCATTTAAACACCATTTGCATAACTCGAACAGCTTGGGACTTTTTTGATTGCTCATTGCAGCCAGTATATTTTACCTGGCAATAAATACGAGGTGGTTCAATAAGTTTTGCAGTTCAATTCAGCTCATAAGAGAGGGCATTGCTACTAGCCTACATTTTTTGTTGGCATGTTGGGGCACTCTTCATTCATTCAGCCATTTAGTATCGACGTGTCGCCGTATTTTCTACAATGGAAAAACTCAAGTGTCGTGCGGTGATTGAATTTCTACTTTTGGAAGGTTTAAAAGCAACACAAATTTATGAACGAACCTTGAAAGTGTACATATGAGCATCTTTCGCCATTAATTAGTACAGTAGAAAGTTGGGTTGCTGAACAACAACAACACCAGAAATCATAGAAAAAATACAGCAAATTGTATTGGAAAATCGTCGAGTGACTGAAGGGGGGAAGTACCTTTAGACGTTTCAAAAAATCGATTTTTTTTTATTGTCTTAACCGATAGGTATATGCTCTAAGAATATTATTGCAAAATTTCAAAAGCCGATCTTGAAAATTATGGAAGATATGCCACTTGAAAGTGGCGCGCGCCGATGCGACCGAGCGCGCGTGGCGTCAAGGATCCCCGTTGCGCTATAATGTCGACACTGGATCACTATTGTTCGACAGACAAAAAGCCCAGACATGGAAACTGCCCCGCAGGCGAAGACACCTGGTGCGAGTGGCGTAGGGCCGAGGCCACCAAAAGCTTGAAGTCCTACAAGCACTCGCCGCGTCTTATTCCACCCGTCGTTGAGACCAGCATTCGTCCCATTTATGATGCTCTCTCAGCGAATGATCTCCTCAATAGGTGCTTGGGCGGGAATACACAGAACGCGAACGAGTCATTCAACGCCACGGTGTGGCGCATGACTCCAAAACATCTCAATTCCGGGAAAAAAATTATTGACATTGCCGCGTACATCGCTGCCGGATTGTTTAATGAAGGCTACAGTTCGATTTTGAGGCTAATGGGATCTCTGGACTGCATCATTGGGCATCAGTGCAAGATGTTCGCCGATCAGATGGACGACGTTAGACTGGCGCGCGCAGACCGACGTCACAGCGACTGCACGAAGGAGGCCCGCAGTGCTCGTAGGGAGGCACAACTCGCCGAAAACGAATATTTTGAGGAAGCTGAGGGTTTGCTCTATGAGCCTGGTGGTGCTGATTAGCGTCCAACTTCGGTAAGTTTCTTTTTCCTTGACCGCGAACATTAAACGGTGTTTTCTCGAAACCATGTTTTTCAAATTGGCGTAAGTGATTACGGAAAAAGTATTGAACCAATTTTCTTCATCAAGGTTTCATTTTAAAGGGCATAAAAAGCTACTCCAGGTAGACTACGGACGAAAAGAAAAAATAATTTTTAGATACTTTTTAACACAAAAATGTTAGTTTCCCTTAGTCTGCACAATGGATGCTGACAGCGGAAGGCTCTACTGCTCGTCGTTCTATGAAGAAACCTTGGTTGATTGGTGCAATGAAGAAAAAACGACTTGGTAGGAGCTCGTAAACATCGCCAGAAAGCAGTTGAAGACTTGAAGGGGAGCAGTTTGCATTGTTGGTGCTGCTTCTGACCTATTTAAATGATATCTTTTAAAAATATAAAACATTTCTTGCCGGTTTGTTTTTAGTTGAAAAATCAATCGAAATTCTATCCAACAGAAGCAGCTGCGTCCGGCGACGCTCAGGTGAGGAGTACCTTCCTGAGTTGAAAGGATAAAACACCCTATAAAAAGCCTGCCGTGATCAATCATAAGCATTGAGAAGATTGGACCCTTCTAGTTGTTCAAGAACAAGGATGGTAGATTACAAGGTTTGGATTTAAAAACGTCTCAAAAATTCAATGGAAACGCATTAGGGAAGTGCAATGAAAAAACACCAAAAAAAATAAGTAAAATGCATTGGAAAAATGCAATGAAATAAAAATCGTTTTAAACACAATGCTCAATGTCTTAAGAAAAAATTAACAAAGTAGAGCTACAAACAAATCCATGCAGGTACAACATACCTCGGCAGCGAAAACCTGAGTTAGTTTGGTATGAATCAAACACCATCTTCGTCGCTAAATTTGCCTGGTCTGGCAGAGTGGCGACATCTCCATTTTAGCAAGCATTTCTTTGAATGTCTACTATGCTTGGAGTTAATAGACATTCGGAGTCTCCAAGGGTTATGTGGGGTTCAAAATGCCTTCAAACTTACAACGGCCGTCGTCTGCTGTGTGGAGTGGTGTGGCCACTAAAACAATCCCTCCTCCTCTTCTGGAGAGCTAGCCCATGTGGCATCACAATGAGCTGTTTAGTGCGAGTGTATCTCTTAGTGCACTCCGTGGATGTAGCCTCCGTAAGCTGGTATTAGTAAACTTGAAAGTCGAAGAGTAAGTTGTGAGTGTAACTTCGGCTGCAAAGTTATAGGGGTCTCGACATCAGAATTGTGTCAATCAGTTGGCAACGAAGTCAGTAGCGGGTTGATTTTTTTCGTATATCACCAACACAATCTTAGTTTTTTCGTAAACAAACCGCTGCATTGACCGCTGTCACGTCAGCCAATGAGCAGATTCGTTCGAATTCGCTGAGAGCCGATTAACGGTCTGATATTGGTCACATCTATAAAATACTTTTCACCATAGTTCAAGAAATCATCACAAGAGGTCGTGTATACAAGTTTCATATAATCAACTCTTGCCAAAGATGCGTGAAGAAGGACAAGTGTTCATGCTTGATTCAGCACCGCCTTGTAGAGACAGAACTATTACCAAATTTTTGGAAGACCGCAAGATTCCAGTTTTAACTCGGGCTGCCAATTCTTCCTGATATGAACTCTCTCCAAAAATTTGTGGGATGTTATCATAAAGGCAGAAACGACCGGAGAGTTGATAACAACAAAGGTAAGACTAAAAGAAAAATTAGTCCCAGTTTAGCATCACAACCGCTAAATAAAAAGATGAAAAAAATGTTAGAACAGACGTGTAAAAACCATCATAGGGACAAAAGAAACGGCTTGTTCATGCTAATCAATAATTACTGCAACCCTCTTACTCTCTTGCAACTCTTTTGTAGATATTCAGGAGATATTTACCTAGGAAATATTGCGAATAGTTTGCGCGGTTCGCGTTAGCTCGATGTGAGATTTTAAGAATTAATTTTTTGATAACTTCAGCAGTGGATAACTTGGAAATCTTTTTTAAGCTGGGTGAAGTAGGACAAGATGAAGTACCACCTTTCACCACACAAATAGTCGGAGCACGCGTGTAGTTGTGATTTTGAAATAGGAAGAGACTCCGCTTATTTAGGAACCAGCATTAACACCAATTACAAAGTCAGCCTTGAAATACAACGGAGAATCGCCCTTGCCAACAAGTAATACTTCAGACAAAGCAGCAAAATGAGTAGTAAAATTCTTTCTGGACGAAGAAAACTAAAACTTTAGTAGCTCCTCATCATCAAATGGCGCAGAAGCTTGGACGATGACAACATCCGATGAGGCGTCCCTTGGAGTGTTTGAGAGAAAGATTCTGTGGAAGATTTTTTGATCTTTGCACGTTGGCGACGACGAGTATCGCAGGCGATGGAACAATGAGCTGTACTCGTATGAGCTTTACGACGACATGGACATAGCGGAGCGAATAAAGATCCAGTGGCTTCGTTGGCTGGTTCATGTCGTCCGAATGCATAAAAACGCTCCGGCTCTGAAAGTATTCGATGCGGTACAAACTGCGGGTAGCAGAGGTAGATAGAGGAAGGAGTCCTTAGCGTTGGAAAGATCAGGTGGAGAAGAACTTGGCTACACTCGGTGTGTCAAACTGACGCCGATTAGTACGAGAGAAAGAAACGACTAGCGCGCTTTGCTAAACTCGGCCGAAATCGCTTAAGGGGTTATTGCATCAATCAAAAGGAAGACGAACTTGGGATTAGAAACAGTGGTTTGTTAATAAAATATCAAAAAAATAAAAGGCACAAAGCTTTTTGCGGCAAAGAAAGTGGCAGTGAAAAAATCGGCAAATTTCTTCATGATAATTAACGGATGCTGAAACATTCAATGAAAACAATGCTTTATGCATTAGTGTCTTTATTTGAGCACAATAAATCGTGATAATAGCAAAGAGGGCGAAAAAATATCGATTTTGCTTACTTTTCTTCTTTCATGAAAAATTTTGCTGAGTCGTTTCTCCACAGTTTTGGGCGCCTGAAACGTCAAAATTCACAGAGGTCGAACGTTTCAAGTTTGTAAAAGTTACAACATTTTTATGTGCCGCACTGATTGTGGCCCGAAAAGGCCTAAAATTAATTAATTAGTGGTACAAAATTAATCATCCAACTTTTGTTTTTGAAAAACTTTTTTACTAAATAAACAAATTTTTTTTGGGTCATGGGAATCCTTAATCTGACCTTTACGCGCCCATAATTTTATTACTGTTTTGCAAATAATTTAAGAGTATTTCTTACAAATGCCATTTTTCGTGACTGTTCCTAATAATTTGGCAATCTACTGTATTATAAATTAGTAATATTCATCAAATACCGATATGTCGGTATGTTCAGATTCTTCGAGTTTTTATAAAAAAACCTTTGCCCTATTGAATTTCTACTGAATTTAAGAAAGTAATGCCCCGCCATGACGGGATTACATCAAACACTCCCGAATCTTCGATATTATAATTGTCGCTGGTATGTCATCCCTAATACGCATTAATGGTATTCATGCGCTAAAATGTGTGGTATGTAAATAAATATTGTGTACGGATTAAAATAAAAACCCAAGTTGAAAAACAAAAACCTGCTTGTTTTTAATAACAATTTTTTCTGACTCATTTGCCGGTACAAAATGATGACTTTCAATATCCCCATGCGTCAATATATCATATGTACATATGTATGTATATTTTTTACTGTTATTCAAAAAATATAAAAAAGAAGCAGATTTTTGATAGCTTTGCCATACTGGAATTTTTTCGAGAAGCGAGACTTTTTATAATTATTTAAGATTTGGTATAGGGGTTTCCAATAACAGGTGTTATTTAAATATATAAAAGGCTATCGAGAGATGATTAATGATTTTTTATGGCCGGAATTGGATGGTACTAATCAGGACAACGTTTATTTTCAACAAGACGGTTTCAAAACCATTGATCTTTTACGGGAAAAGTTTCCGGACCGTGTTATCTCTCGAAGAGGTGATCGCAATTGGCCACCGAGATCTTGTGACTTAACACCTTGTACCTTTTTTCTTTGGGGCCACGTGAAAGAGAAAGTCTACGCCAACAGCCCAGGGTCGATTCTAGACCTCAAGGATGCAATTCGTGAGACTATCGAGGACATAGGGCAGCCACTTTGCAATTCGGTTACGGAAAATTTCATGAAAAGCATATTGTCCTGTAAGCGTGGTCGTGGTGGTCATTTGCCTGATGTTATTTTTCACTATTAACGGTATACCTTCCACTTTATAATGAAATAAACATTCGATCATTTATATTAAAAAATGTGTTTTTCTTTGAATATCAAAATAACACCTCTTATTGCAAAACCCCTTATGAGTACCAAAATAAAATTTGCGTACCAAAAATGACAAGTTAATGTGATCAATAAGCAAATTTTTCAGTTTTTCTCAATCCCTTAGAAGATCCCTTGAAGAATATGGGCGCGTATAGATTAGAAAGCTTCAATAAATAATGATTTGCTTTACTAATTCATTTTATTTCAAACAAAATGAACAAATTTACATGAAAAGCACTTACTTAGTTCCTTAATTGGCCGTAACAACCCGTTACCGAGTTACAACCCGCCGAATAATGTCTCGCCAGATGTCTCTTCCGCACACCTTTACCACTTTCTTAAGTCAGGCCTTCAATTTGGTCCTTTCACCCGACATGAGGTCGTCCTCGTCGCCGTCGACCGCCAATTACAGTCTCAAACACCTTCTTCGCCACAGAGGTTGTCTCCATATGGACGACATGACCCATCCACCTTAGTGGCAGCAGTGTGACTTGTTTGACTATGTCAATATCTCCGTAAAACTCATACAGCTCGTGGTTCAATCGAATGCGGTAACCGTCATCTACGCGAGCAGGGCCAAAAATCTTGTGAAGTGCTTTTCTCTCGAAAACTCCAAGAACGACTGCATTTGATTGTTTCACTGTCCAGATTTCAGAACCATAGAGAAGCACCAGAATGATGAGCGGCTTGCAGTGTGTTATTGTCGTTCGTCAAGAGAGAGCTTTACTACTCAACTTAGCCCAACTTAGCCCAAAGTAGCACCTGTTAGCAAGAGTTTCGCTTTGCGTGATTTCAATCCTCTGTTGGTTTGGTGGTGGTGTTTTCAAGAGTGCTATTTCCTATAGTCACTTCGTTGTGTCTAGAAAGGAAAGAAGGCACCTAATTCCAATTCGGAAGTTTCTTCAGTGTTGTTGAGGAATGGTTTGCCGGAAGATTTTAATCTTGAAAGCTCTTGACAAACTTGGACATTTGTAAAGATAGTGAAAAGGAGTTTCTTTCTACGGCATATTTTGTTGGTGGTACGTTTAACCAGCCCGCATGGTCCCCTACTTTACTGTGTGCGGTGAGAACCGCGGTTAGTCTTGAAATGTCGGTTCCATCATACACAAGTAGTTGTTTATCTTTGATGGGTTACAGTCCGACCGTGTCTTTCTGGACATTGCATAGGGTGGTATGTCCTTCCATCCATTTTGAGTGTTCGGACGAGCTCTTCCTCCTATTTGTGGTGTGCGTCTTAATGTTTTTCCACAAATCGAGGGACCTACAGTTTCAAGCCGACTCCGAACGGCAGATGTTTTTTATGAGGAGCTTTTTCATGGCAGAAATACACTCGGAGGTTTGCCGAGGGGCGACCGTTATTAGAAAAATTGTTTATTATTTGAGGTTACGGAGATTTGAACCACCGACATGGTAGTTCTGGTAACATCCGTTAACAGACAAAAACTGTGCAACGTACTTTATGATTTTCATATTCCTCCTAAGCTTGTAAGACTGCTGGGGATGAGACTTTCAGATAGCGACAACCGCGTAAAACTCTTTGGACAACTATACGCCCCCTGCGTCACTAGCACGAGGCTGAAGCAAGGTGTTCCACTTACCTCAATTTTATTCGTATTTGCTATGGAGAAGATGAAGCGGATGTCTGGACGGCAATTTTATGATAAAATCTTCTCAAATTCTATTGTAGCTTTCGTGGAAGACATCGATCTAATATGTAGCAGAATACCAGCAGTAGTACAAACGATTTTCTAAAACTTGGGAATGCAGCCAGATGTTTGGACCTCCGTATAAACGAATGTGCACTAGAAAAGTTCCATATGAAGGTAAATATGCCATATTGTTTGAGAATTACAATTTTCAGCGGTTAGCATTGCTCAAATACCTTTCTTTTGTTTTCTTTTTTTTGGCGGTGAGGTTGGGTTAAAAATGCCTTCGCTCCATATAGTAACCGTCGCTACTACGTGTGTGGTGATTCCACTAAAAATATCCCTTCTCTTCTCTTGGATTTTTTCCTCCACCCCGGGACTGCATCCGCATTGCTTCGAGGGTAGAGAGCCAAGATGGCGACACTTACGTACTCACGCTGCGTCCAGGGTCGCCTGTTTTAAGAAACCTATGCTCAATGCTCTTCAACATAAGTTTCCATTTCACGCTTCTTTTTGCGGATAATATCCTTCACAAAATTTGCGACAGATTTCCAGTTTTCTTCGCTTATCATCATTTTCTCAATCACTTCTTCAGGTGTAAATACACCAATAGCTCGTTGCAGAGCTGTTCTCTCTATGTTCCACCTTTCTCATTTAAAGAAGGTGTGCTGCGCATCATCATACTCAGTATCTCCATATATGCAGTTTGGTAGGCTCACTTTTCCCATTCGCCAAAAGTACTTGCGAAAGGACCCATGTCCGGACAAAAACTGTGTAAGGTAATAGTTAACCTCACCGTGCTTTCTTTCTACCCACTTTTTTAGATCGGGTATTAGTCTCGCTGTCCATCAACCGTACCGTTCAGAATTCCATCTTGCCTGCCAAAGTGCGAGCGTTTGGATTCTAATATCGGAGAAGCGAGGTACTGGGGTTCCTCAAATACCTTGGATCTATCATCTCTGTGGACGCAACAGCCAAACAAGAAGTGAGCGCGAGACTCCAGGCGAGTAACGTGGTCCTCCTTTCGCCATATAAGGCTCTAGGTTCTTCATTTCTTTCTAAGCGAAGGAAGTTGAAACGCTTCAAAAAATATAGTAGTTAGGCCCTGCATTATTTATGCCTCTGATGCCTAGGAGATGCATAAGGCGGATGAGGAAAAGTTTAACATATTTAAGCGAAAAAAAACCTATGCCGCCTAGACGCGGATAGATCATATTAACTATTACCTACGTTATAACAATGAATGCCTTGCTGAGCTAAACGACTTCCAAATCGTTGTCTACATCAAGCGCTTCAGCGTCTTAGGCGGGATGTACATGTTCTGAGGATGGACCCAAATGAAATTGCAAAAAGGATCTACAATAGTAAGCTGTATGGGCCTTATAACCAAAAGAATGTCGCTCACGGGAAACCTGGATTCGACACAGTTGATGACGACGTCAAGGCCTTTGGACTGAAAACGGGAGGATGTCTAAGGTCTAGGCCAAGGTTCAACAAGGACCGTCAGGCCAACAATGATGATGGCATACATACTAATCGAAAAAAAGGGGACTCCCCGTCTGGGGTGTAATATTTATTTTTATTTTTGTTAGTATTTTATACGCACACATCCATAAACATGATTGTATATGTCTGCGATTTTTATGAATTAAACAAATCACGTTTTGACTTAATCCACCTAGAAAATAAACACAAAAATAATAAAAAAAAAATTCTAAATATACTCACGTTTTACACACAAATTTTCTCTTTTGTTATTTGTCTTTTATGGCCTGCTCAGGTAGTAGCGGTACTTTACCTGCCTAACAATACGGCTGGAAGTCATATTTCATGGCTTTTTTTATCAAAAGCTAACAAAATTATTAATTAAAGTCAGATGGTGCTAATAAAAACACAGATAAAATGCGCGCCAAGCTAATTAAGCTGTATGAATGTGATAATAACAACAACAACAAATCAAATATTAATTATGCATTCGATTGTTCGCTTATAAAAGTATTAAAAAATGTACCATGAGGAGACATACAGTGACGGACATAAGTATAGGCACAATAACGGCAATGGAATAAAAATCAACATCCGATGAAGCGACGCTTGGAGTGTTTGAGAGAAAGATTCTGCGGAAGATTTTTGGACTCTTGCACGTTGGCAACGGCGAATATTGCAGGCGATGGAGCGAAGGAGCGATGAACTGAATGAGCTTTACGACGACATAGACATAGCGCAGCGAATAAAGATCCAGCGGCTACATTGGCTGGTTCATGTCGTCTTTCCACCGCTATAAACGCAGCTGACCATCATTATTATATTTTCATATGTGTCCAAAATTATGTAAAAAAATTTCAATCGGCGTAAAGTAGTTTTACTTTTTAATTTATTTTACAAGTTCGCCTGTTCAGCTGACATATTTTCCCCCTCTACGGCGCACCTGAATATTTTTTTTTATTCTAGTAAATGTCAACAATACACAAAACAAATTTCAGCGGGTATTAAATGAGTTGTTAAACATTTTTTTTCGACACGTTTCGCAGCATCCCACGCACGTACCCACCGCAACTGGGTGGATGGCGTCTGCCTTCAGTTTAAAAATCAGTCGGCATGATATGATGAGATCAAAATGACCCTGGCTCCCGGACTATTGGAAGGCTCTATAGTTTTAATACGCCTTTCAATCTATTCGGCATTGAGTGCACTAATTTTTTCGTAAATTCTTCGCCAATATTAAGCCATTTTTCATTTAATGCCTTTCAATGCAGGCTTCATGAAATTCGCACATTTTCTGACTCGTCGTTCCAATTCCTCCCACAAGTGCTCAATGGGATTGAGATCCGGAGACTGTGGGGGATGCGGCAGAATATGTGCCGTGTGATACGCAAGCCACATCTTTACATCATGCGCTGTGTGCTTAGGTTATTTGTCATACTGAAATGTGAAGGAGTTTGGTAGATTCAACTGATCTGCACTTTTTTTGCGATTTTCTTTCAATATGTTTAAATGAACTGATTTCTACATTAGACCGTCAAAAAATACAATACGTTCTGCTCAAATATGAACGAGACGTTATGAATAAAACGGTCCGCGGATGACATATGGCAAAAATAAATTTTTTGTTTTTTGGTAGGACTGTTATAAGCTTACATGGCAAATTTCAGCGTGATATGTCACATCGTTTGTTTTCTGTGCTACTGTTAACAAGTCGAGCTCGAGTGTGTTCTTCGAATTCTTTTTTATGACTTCAATTGTCTCAAAATGTTTTCCACGGAGTGGCAACTTGAGCTTGGGAAACAGGAAAAAGTCACATGGAGCCATATCAGGCGAATACGGTGCTTGCGGAACGATATTAACATAATTTTTGTTAAAATAATCGCGAACAAGACGTGATGTGTGAGCTGGTGCATTATCGTGATGTAAGAACCATGACTTGTTGTCCCACAATTCCTTCCTTTTAAGACGAATGTTCTCGCGCAAACGCTTTAAAACGTCTAAATAATATTCAGCGTTAACCGATTTTGCGATTTGTGCGATTTTCAAGCACAATTTCCTTTACTTATCCGATGTTTTCGTCGTTTACTGATGTTGCTGGACGACATTCATGAGGCAAGGTTTCAACCGATGTACGGCCCTCTTTGAACGATTTGTACCACTGGAAAACACGTGCAAGCGATAGAGCAGAGTCCCCATAGGTTGTCTGCAACATTTTTAAGGCGTCTGAAGCCGAAATTTTGTTGGAATAACAAAATTTCAAACAAATTCTTTGTTCAACTTGAATTTCCATCGTTAAATTCGAAGAACACACCCGAGCTTGACTTGTTTACAGTAGCACAGAAAACAAACGATGTGACATATCACGCTGAAATTTGCCATGTAAGCTTATAACAGTCCAACTTGAACAATAAATGTTACAATTATTTGACTGTAGTTTACATTGATCTCAGGTAATTCTGAAATTGGGGAATCCCCTAATTACAAAATAGGCACTTTATTCGTAATTGCATGTAAGGAGTCAAATATTTCAGTCGCGGTTTTGGTTTTGCAAAGAGTGTTTCTTGATAATGAGTTCTAAAAAACCCGTGTGCTTGACATTAAAATAAAAGGCTAAAATTCTCGGGTTTTTTAAAAATCATCTGTGACGATTTTAGCAAAGAAATATAATGTTGCTAAATCAACAATTTGCGGAAAAGCAAGTGCGTAAACAACACGTATTGTGGACCTGGAATAGGAAAACACTGCGTTCTTCAGAGTTGCCCAAAATGGAGAGAGCTCTTTATCGTTGGCTTATCCGAATGCGGAATAAAAACTGGCAAGTAAGTGCTCTAATGTTGAAAGAAAAGGCAAAAACACTGCATGCAAAATTTAATGAAAATGAAGCAAACTTCTTCGCTAGTGATGGATGGCTCCAAGGATTCAAGAAGAGGTACGGTATTCGTCTTCTTAAAATATCAGGCTAAAAACTGTCTTCGCAACCTCAGCGAGTGGATCCGTTTTAAGAAAAACTTAAAGCTAAAATGGCCGAATTGGAGTTGTGCAACGGATCAGTTATTTAATGCTCACGAGTCGGGGTTATTCTGGAGACTTTTGTCAGAGAAAACGTACGCGTCAAGTTTGGAGAAGAGAGCCCCAGAGGTAAAGTCCGAGAAGCAGCGAATCACGTTTTTATGCTGTTCAAACGCCACTGGATCCCACAAGATTAAGATTTTAGTAATTGGAAAGGCGAATAATCCACGCTGCTTTAAAAACTTTCAGTGTCCCACCGACTGTAAGAGCTCGAAATCCGCCTGGATGACGTCGGCTATTTTCAAGCAATGGTTTCATGAGTCAACAACCCTCCTTCTCACCAAAATGAAGCTGAACTGACAACGGAGAATGGGCAAATTTCGGCAATGTTTATGCCACCAAACGTTACTCCCCTCATTCAACCGATGGATCAGAATGCAATAAAAATCACTAAGTTGCATTACAGAAACAGACTTCTAGCTTCAATAGCAGAGACAAAGTCTGATTTGCTCGAGTCGTTGAAAAAAATTAACTTAAAAACAGCTATAAATTTTTTGGATGCGGCTGGGTTTCGTGTAGGTGAAGCAACATTAGCTAAGTGCTGCAACAATATTTTAAATTTTGCGGTAAACAATGATATTCCGAAGATAATGTTCCGTTGGCGGTTTTGAAAGAAAAATGGGAAGCTGAACTTCGCACCTTGATGAGCAACACCGTCGATCTCCTTAGTAGTTTAAATCCTGAGGTTCGTTCGTGTTCGCAGATATGCTCAAAGATATGTATGTGGGTTATTGAAAAAACTTTTTTTTATTAAAAATTTCAGATTGAATTCACGTTACCAGTCATGAATAGAGCGAAGATATCGAGGAGAGCAATGCAGATGACGATCTTCAACAAGAGGACGAATCCGATGATGATAGCGTATCAGTGCAACTGGAGAAAATTAAGCCGACTGAAGCAGTTGAAATTTTCCACAAGGCGTTAATATGAGCTGGTCATGAAGACGTCGATCAACATGATATGAGTGTGCTAAGATGGTTAAGGGAGAAAGCTGTGCTTAAAGTTTTAGAAAAACAGAAGATACAAAACAAGATGACTGATTTTTTTTAAATAAAACCATCGTATGACTTAATTTTCAAATAATATGTAACGAAAATAAGAACAAAATGTGAATTTAAATGTGAAAAAATATATTACTTAGTCTTTTTGGGCATTCCAAACCGTGAACACTTTTGTTAACGTGAACTGCCTTGGTTTGAATTAGTTCCCGTTATCGAGCGTGCGCTGTATGTCAAAAAATGTTTAGAGCGTAATTTTGAGTATTTCTTATATCATAGATCGTCAACCGTGACGACTCTGTTCTTTCCGTTCGAGCGCTAGGAGAGATGTAGTTACGTTGTATTCAAACTTTAGACGCGTTTTTCTCAAAACTATATTTTTCGAATTGGCGTACACGATAACGCGAAAAGTTATTGACCGATCTCCCTGAAATTTGCACACATCTTTTTTATGATATTATTTTCTATATGAATTTACAAGTTTTCGAAAATTTTTCCCAAAAATAATTTTTTTAAAGCAAAAATAGTAGGAAAATTCGCCCCAAAATTCATTTTTTTTAACCATTTTGTTCCGCGTTTTTTTCCATTTTTGTTTAATTCATATAGAAATTATGACATTAATAAACAAATGTTTTTTTGGATTTTTGTATTCAGGTCACTGACGCCGATGCTACAATGCCCGCCGATTGAGAAGCCCACTGCGATCTTCCTGGAAGAATTGAGTGCACATCCGCCATTTTAAATGATTCAAATAAAAAAAAAATTATATTATTTTAATGTATAAATAAACAGTATGCCAATTTGGAAAAAAATATATTGACTTCTTCATTTTAAATAATTTTAATAAAAATCAGAGACATTATATCGCCGTTTACAGGTATCTGTCCCCTTAATCCTCCACCACTGTACTTCAAACTTGGTGCTTAATTTTTTGCAGCGTAAGCTGTGTTACGTTTTCGCCACACAATTATGCGGCCGTCTGCACGAAAAATGTTAAATTTGCTTTCATCTGAAAACAATACTTTGTGCCCCAGTAGTTAAGAAGCTGGTTTTCAAATTGTTTTGCATATGCCACTCTTTTCTTTTGGTTTGTTGCAGATATGAAGGGCCTGCGCCTAGCCACACCGGCTTTGATCAAGGCCCTGTCGTCGCCGTATTGCAGCTCTCTTCTGGTGAACTTATGTAAGGAGGAACTCAAACATCTCGAACGTGCAGGAAACATTTCCCTTATCTGGGTTCCAGGGCACAGGAATATAGAGGGAAATGAAATTGCCGATGTGCTTGCCAGGAAGGGGTCAGCAGAACGGGTTCCAGCTGTCCCCTTGACCGTTGTTAAAGAGAAACTACACAATTTCACAAACAGAACGCTTAAGGTGATGGGAATACCCCGCCATTCAATTTCCAAACTCAATGCGGTGTTCACTGGTCACTGGGTGATCGGTACTCATTCGGAGAAGCTTGCAATTCCGTACAAACCCTATTGCAAAAGCTGTGGGGATCCTGCAGAGAAAGGTACTGTTGAACTCTTTCTCTGCAAATGTCCGGCTCTGGCGGCTAGGCGCTTGAGACTCCTTAGCGTGTCCTTTGTTGATGACTTGAAGAAATTCTCCAGCCTAGATCCCTTTTCTCTCCTCCACTACATCAACAGCACTGGATGGCTGTAGACGGGGTTTCTCTTGCCTAAATCTTTTCGCAGGAAGTGGTCCACATTATGGTATCAAAACGGCACCAGTTGAAAAGCTAGAGAGAGTTCAAAGGTCTGCACTCATTGGAATCAGGGGGGCGCTTCGAACTACTCCTACTCTAGCGCTTAATGTAATGTTAAATGTGGTACCTATAGACATCGCAAGCAGAATTGCCGCTGCCCGTACCGCAATTAGACTGAGGGGCTTGGGCTATAAGCTCAATCTCACATATGGGCACTCAAGCATCCTCAGAAACTTTGAGTTCATCCCCTCGTCGACGGATCAGTGCGTGCCTTGCTTAGTCCAAGCGGAACTTTCTCCATTCATATTCCATCAAGGGAGGAGTGGACCGGCGGCAGCACTTGGTGACAGGGCCTGGTTAACCTGTTCACGGATGGCTCGAAGTTGGACGGTAGGGTTGGAGGTGAAGTTTTCTGCAAAGAGCTCCCCATCAAACTCAAATTCAGGCTACCGGATCACTGCAGTGCGTTTCAAGCAGAGGTGGCCGCAATTAAAGAAGCAGCTGACTGGCTACTAACTTGCGTAATAACTGTTAAGAAGGTAAATATTTACTCCGATAGCCAAGCGGCAATTAGGACCCTAGGCTCTATTATGGTGGATTCGAAACTGGTCAGGGAACGCCTGGTCTCTCTCTCGTTTGCATCAGAATTCTTCGATATAAAGATAATTTGGGTACCTGGTCGAAGTGACATTGCTGGAAATTGTGAAGAAAACGAGCTGGTCAGACAAGGGACCTGTGAGGCGGTGTGCTCGAGAAAGGAGAGGATCGGGATCCCCTTGACAACCTGCGCTCTACTCCTGGAAGGATGGGCTTTGCACCAACTCAGCGAGCGCTGGGTAACTACACGAATGTGTAGGGTCGCGAAGTCCTTCTGGCCACGTTTGGAGGTATATTCTGAGGATGACAAAATCTCATCTCTCAAATTTCGTGGGCATCCTCACGGGGCACTGTCCGCGGGGCATAAATGCCGTGAGACTCGGAATTACTTCGAGTCCTTTTTGCGTCAGCTGCATGGAGGATGAGGTGGGGTAATTTCAGCACCTGCTCCTCAGCTGCCCAGCTCTCGCGGGACTAAGAGTCAAGCATCTTGGTTCTCACTTCTTTTCTGCGCCTGTTGATATAGCGGGTCTTGATAACAAAAATCTGATGAACTTCATCAACAGCATAAAGAGGTTAACACAACCGCAGACCAGTCACCGTTCATAGTCCACAAACACTCAACCCTCCCCACCCCTTTCCCTTTCGACCTACCGTCCTTTTCTTTCACCTCTTTTCCCCTCTTGCAATGGTATCACAAAGGATGAACCAAACTTTTTCGTCCAAGTGGGCCCACTCTCTGGACAACCATCACTACCTAACCTAACCTAAGTAACGGTATATTAGAACATTTGTTTTGATTTAAAAAAGTTGCCAGCTATACACAAAGTGTACAGAAATGGGAAAATAATGAAAACGTGTGCCTATACTTTTGTTCGGCACTGTACATGCATACATACATCCATTCATTCATACAGACATTCATTCATACATACGTACATTCATTCATACATACATCCATACATATAAAAATAACGGAGTACAGCTGCGGTTTTCTCCGTGTTTCTCCTTCATTGTCATTAACATACTAACACACATACATATTTACTTAGCTGCAGACATATGGTACATATGTACGAGTGTACATATTTACAGAAATTATGTATGTATATTTGCATTATCTTAATTTTGAGATCAATTTAACTGATGGCTGTTAATTTTGACAGCAACTTTTTTATTGTTTTCTCCACTAAGTAACCGCAGACTGGGTTGTTTAGTGACATTTCTTATGTATTAATTAGTCTAGGCAATAAATTAAGCAGTTATATTAGCATACAGGGTTATCCATTAAAAACCAAAACACCTTGAAATCTGAATACTCAAAACCACATTTGGGCTATGCCCATGATTCAATGATAAAAGGTTTACTCAGTAAGCAGCTTTCTCGTTCCCTCTTGACAAATCGGCTCCCTCAGCAAAATACTGGGTTGCTAGCTCTAGAAATTTTCAGTAAAAGTGGAGGAAGAGTAAGATTTGTAGAAAAAACATTTCATTTTCAAAATGGTTCGCTTACGAGCAACATGACATGAAATACATACCGCTTAAGTCAGGACATGATAGATTTTTTTCAATTTCAAACGTTTATTAACAAAAGAAAATGGTTACAAATTTAATCTTCAAAATAATAGCCATCGCTAGCGACACATTTTTCCCCTCTCTCATGCAATTTGTGGATGCCGCGCCAAAAAAATTCGCCGTCTTTGGCCGCAAACAAATCATCGAGCCATTTCTTGGCTTCTTCGTGAGAATTAAAGCGCCGCTCGGAAAGTGCGTGGCCCATCGATGCAAACAAATGGTAATTGGAAGGCGCCAAGTCTAGTGAGTAAGCCGCATACACCAGCGGTTCCCAATCGTACGTCTCCACCAATTCCGGGGTCGCTCTTGTTCGATGTGGCGGTGCATTGTCATCAAGAAAAATTACTTTGTGACGCCGATCGGCATATTTTGGCCGTTTTCGGTGTATAGCGTCGTTCAAATCGGCCAATTGTCGTTGGTAGCGTGTACCGTCAACTGTTTCACCTGGTTTTAATAGCTCGTACCAAATTATACCACGCTGATCCCAGAAAACACACAGCATTGCCTTGAGGCCGAGACGATTTGGTTTGGCCGTTTTTTTTTGGCTTGTGGCCTGGCGGACCATACGATCGTTTACGCTTGGGATTGGAGAAATACACTCATTTTTCATCACTCGTAACGATTCGATGCAAAAAAGACTTCCTTTTGAACAGGGAGAGCAGCATTTCACAAGTGGTTTTTCGGTTCTCTTGCTGCCTTTCAGTCAATTCATGCGGCACTCATCTTCCGACCTTTAAAATCATGCCCATGTCTTTCAACGGCTCTGCCATCATTTCTTGGGTTTGACCATCATCTTCATCCAACAATGCTTGCAATTTGGAGTCCTCAAACTTTTTCATGGCCGACCACAGCCCTCGTTCTGCACGCTAAAATCACCACTTCGGAATTTTTTAAACCAAATGTGCTCTACTTAGAGCATGTCCACCATCCGCTTCTATAAGCATTTGATGAGCTTCTATGGACTAATAGCTGAAAGTCTCATTTCATAGGTAAGATAATTCAGGGAATCCCAGATCGATGAGTGGAGAATTTACGAAGCTTTATTTCTTATGATGTGGTGATTTAGACGGAAGTCATGTTTTGCAAAAAGCTAGCATTTCCCAAAGTGCTGCAGGGAGAATAATTGGATAGTCCCAAAGCGATCGATAACATTTCACACCTCATTATAAAGAAGTTGGGATTGACGGAGTTTGTTTCCAATGTGTCCACCTTCCCATGGATGGATGAATTGTCCAGAGGAAGCTTAGCAAAGCACAGTACCGGCATGAAAAAGCTCCACATAAAACTGTAGGTCCTTCCATTTATGGAATAACATCAAGACGCGCGCTAGAAATAGGAGGAGGATCTCGGCCAAATACCTAATAGAATTGTACGTGCCAATTATTTATTTATTTTTAACAAAAAAGTTTCATATTCGCGAAACTTCGCAACTTCGCGATCGGTTTTAAATTTAAAAATTAATTCACAAAATAAAATCTGGGATTAAGAGAAATAATTTTTTGTATCAATATTAGACTTGGCAATTTCCGCTAATAACATCTATTTGTACCATTCTTTACTTTCAAATATTAATTGAAAATTTATTTCTTAAACCGTTCGCAGTTTCTTTCCATTTAAGCAAGAAAATACTTTTTTGCTACCATTTTTATCAAAAACGATTTCATATTTTCCACTTTATTCACCTTCTTAAATACAACCTTTTGTAAGGGAGTGTCAAAAATCGAATGTCACTAGTGAGCAAACCTTTAATAATTGAATCATGGGCTATGCCATTAAGAGCGGAATACAACAACATTTAAATGACCCTCTCTTTTTACAGAGTTACGTTTTAAGGAGGTAATTTTGAATGACTCCTCGCTACCTATTGTTCGGTATCTCGGCAATTACCTCACAAATCAAGGCGAATAGGGCACTGAAGGTGGGGCCATTAAACAACAGTTACTTAACTCTGACGTCAGCTCCCTTCGCAATACAAAACAAACAAAAGTAGCAGAAGTTACATGTTTGCGAAAATACAGTGAAGCTAGTCAAATACTCATTTTTTATATATTAGATATTTTTTAGGATGTTTTTTTTTAAGAAAATAAAATGCGATAATTTTTATTTTATAGTATGTTATTATTGACACCAAATAGTATACAAAAACAATTCTTTTTACATAATTTTTTTGTAGTAATGTGGCACCAAAGTAAGCGTTGTAAAAAAGAGATGGGTGGCTTGTCAACAGGATTTTGGCTTTTCAGGACATCTAAAACGAAAAAGTTAAACTGATTATTATTCTGTAGGCTTGTCATTCTAGCAGGTGCTACTTTCGGTTCTTTTCAGCGCTACCTATCCGTACTACAGTCTGATTTCCACCTGAAAACACACATATTTTTTTCAAAACTTCGCCATTTTGTTATTTTTCAAAAAAAAAATTTCCATTCTCTACTGGTTTGGTAATATTGTGACTTCTGAGATTAAAACTAAATAAACGAAGTGTATATGAATATAAAGCCTCCATTTGTGGAACAACATCAAGACGCACACCCCAAAAAGGAGGAGGAGCTCGGCCAAACACCCAAAAAGGATGTACGCGCCAATTATATATACAGGTATCCCTCGTATAACGCGATAGTTACGTTCCAGAAGAATTGCGCGTTATATAATTCCGCGTTATCTAAAACATAGTTTTCATATAAATTTGGGGGTTATGTTCCAATAGGTTTTTTTTAAATCAAATACATACAAAATAACAGATGCACATATATTTCAACTCAATACTAAAGTTCAGACTTTCTTATACAATTAAAAACACAAGACATGAATAATAATACATATGTGCATACATATTTAAAAATTCAAAAAACAAAATTTAAATAATTATGTGCACATTAAAAAATTTAAAAACAAACTAAAACAAATTAAAGGTTTATTAAAAGCTTTATTGTTATTCTTCAAACTTCTTATGGTAATTAATCTGTTTCACTGTCTTCAAAGATCTTTGCACGTGGGCGTTTTGGGGGAGCAATAGCTTCATAAGAAGATATTTCTTCAACATAGTTTTCGCTATTGGATAAGAAACTAGTTGTGGGACCTTGTGGTTCTTCTACTGGTTTTATAATTGCAAAATCTGTTATCAGTTTTTGGTGGGTGGTTTTTTTAAGCTCCTTTTCTGGTATACTCACACATGTTGTGAAGACAAAAAAGGGTAATTCCCGGTTTACATTAAAAATACATTACATATTATATATGTGTGGTACGCAAATTAGTGTTACCAGATTTTATAATTATGTATTTTCCCCTTCGCGTTATATAAGCCTAAATTTCGCGTTGTACTGAAACCTAATTTTTCCAAATCGCGTTATATCGAAACCGCGTTGTATAAGACCGCGTTATACAAGGGATACCTGTATATATAAATGCAGTTATTTGGGTTTTATGCGGAGAGCGCCATGGCTAGAAAGTATGTGTGTGTGCGTGTAATTTCTTGTATTTGATTTTTTCCATTCTTTCGCTTACTCTTCTTCTTCAAAAATAAGTAATTTCCCTTCCTTTTATTTGTTTATTTATGGACTCTTACGACACGGCGAATTCGGAACTCGGTTCTCTATCAATCTTGCTCATAAATGTTGTTTTTCAATTGACGGCATAAATACATATGAACAGTGCTTTACTTAGCTCCACAAGAAATTTAAAGCAGGCTTTAATCAGACGATCTCGATGGTGAACTGATGGCCCCGGAACGCGAAACTATGCATCTTTCAGATTTTGATTGCAATACCCAGACGTCATAGATGACCAAGGCGAATTGAATACAGAAGGTGGCGTCTTCCCAAAACCGTTAATTTATTTTTCATATTTTTGATAAGTGTGACGTCAGGCATTTTAATTATACCAAACAAACAAAAGGAAGGGAAATTACTTGTTTGCAAATATTCAGTGAATAAATTGTTAATACTTTGCTTTGAAGATTTTCTACTTTTAAATTAAACAAATTAATGAAAATTGTGAAAGCACGAAATATAAAAATAACTCCAAAAGCAGTTTTTTTAGTGTTTTTACGCCGTTGGGGCCATGGCACGAAAATGTGTTCGTATTGTAAATAAATTCACAACATTTGCAGAGAATACAAATAGAAAAGATTTACAAAAAACGGAGAAGGGTCGTCCGGTGTAGGTAAACACCGGACACAAACCGTGGCAACAACGCGCACTACTCTGAGCGTTTATCACCCGCACAAACGCACCGATTCCAGGACCGCAGCAATGGTACAAATTACCGCAAGGCAATACCAATAAATTCGACGCCGGAATGGATAGCACAAGCACTAGCCAGGAAATGGAAATTAGCGGCAAAAAGCAGGCACAAAAAAAACGCCAAAAAAATTGGGACCAAAAAATTCCCCAAACAGTAGGCACCAATGAAATATAACGCCAAAATGTTGGTACTACAAATATATTTCCTACAAGCTTGCACCAACAAACAAGCGCCAAAAAGTAGGCGGTATTATTTCTCACCAGAAATTAGCAACCACAAGGAAAAACTCTGGAAAAATAGCCTAAAGTGTATCTAAGATATATATAAGGTATAGCTTTCTCTCTCCTTTTCCTCTACGTTAGATCTTTTTTCTCTCTCGCGGAACGAAAATGCCCAAAACCTTGCATGGCCTTGAAATTTTAGTCTCCATTCTCGCTCGTCCATCGACGCCTTAGAAGTTTCACTTCAAAAATTAAATAATATCTTTGACCTGGGAAATTTACAATAACAAACATTTGTAATATATTTCTCCGGTATAATAATGCTTTTTTATTGAGAAATATCTAAATTTCTAAGACATTTTTTTAGATTTTTTGATGCGATTTTCTGTGAAATTTAATATTTTTGTGTTTTAGAATCAGCTGATTTCAGCTGTGACCATTTTTTGACGACCAGCTAAGAGTGTTTTAACTTATGGATCTGTACAATGATTCCATCATTCGGCCTTTTCTATTCGCCATTTCCCCGCTCGCTTTATCTATGCTCGATTAACTTGACGAAAAATGTGCATGCGAAAGCAACAACAATGTTATCGAGTAAAATGCCAGCGAGTATGCTTATAGCTCATTGGTCGGGTATAACTCACATCTTACAAACACATGTAATTTAAGGCAGCTCTATTCACGCATTGCCAACATATGTTCATTTGTACCTGTCGCTTCATCTATTCGCCACTTGCTAAGTCTTGGCGAAAATAAGAGCCCTATTCTATCATTATTTCTATCTATCGGCAAATATACGACTGCAAAAAGCGTATCTTTATAAGACCTGCTCAAACAAAGCGGGGAACCGTTCATTCAATATAAAGAGAACAAAAGTGGCAGCAGTCTCATACTCTTTTGCGACTAATCCCGAACATGGCTCGGACTAATCGCTTTTTTTGCAGGGTATGCAGCTACTTTCTGGCGGCCGCCGTAGCCGAATGGGTTGGTGCGTGATTACCATACGGAATTCACAGAGAGAACGTTGGTTCGAATCTCGGTGAAAGCAAAATTAATAAAAACATTTTTCAAATAGCGGTCGCCCCTCGGCAGGCAATGACAAACCTCTGAGTGTATTTCTACCATGAAAAAGCTCCTCATAAAAATATCTGCCGTTCGGAGTCGGCTTGAAACTGTAGGTCCCTCCATTTGTGGAACAACATCAAGACGCACACCACAAATAGGAGGAGGAGCTCGGCCAAACACCGAAAAAGGGTGTACGCGCCAATTATATATATATATATGTATATATATTATATATATGCAGCTACTTTCTACTATGTGTGGGTGTTTATCATGTCGCTGTTTTTGTTTCCTTTTTGATAGTTTTTTCGTATTGTTGCTATAGTTATGTTATGGTTTCGATTGCTCAGGTTAAGTGGGGTTAAATCTTTGTCTATTCGCGTTATTGCTTTGTGCGAATTTGCAGTTGGCGTGCAAAAATATGCCCTTAGATTTTGGATTTGTTTGCGGGGTAGTAATTGGATGGCTACTAGTCCTCTTTCTTTTTCTATTTTTGGTGCTGCGTTTGCTTTGTTCTGGTGGCTATTTTTAAGTTTTCTCTCCCTGTGCAACTCCATTTAATAACGCCAAATCCGTAGATGAGCAATGGCATCGCATATGTAATTTGACATTATTTCGGAAGGGTTTTGTATAAAATCCTCTCATAAATATAATTAAAAAAATAAGTACATATTTCTAAGTTTTCTTACAACACTTTGTTTTGAAAAATGGGAAAAAATTTAAAAATATAATAAAGTATATAAAAGGGGGAAAACACAAGTTCAGTGTTATAAGAAACAAATTAAAAATGAAACAAAAATGAAAGACTTTTTTGAATGAAAAGATATTGAAGCCAAAATCTCTATGGAAAGAAAAAAACTATAACATTAACTCGGCTCGTCGCTTGTTTTCAACAAATTTTTCTAAAATTCCCTCCACCGTGAGATTTTGAGTCTCTACAAATATAATGGGAAATAAAAGAAAATAATTAAATGAGTGGAGGAAGATGTATGCAAGTTTATTTTATTCATAAAAATTGAAATTTTTGCACTACGATTCTTCAAAAAACTCGAAAAAACGCTCTGCATTCATGTTCAAAGCACAAGTTACCTTGGTCGCCGAAGGGGTTGAATAATTATTTTTTCTTAAGGGGGAACGCTACTGTGCGGGGTCAAAAAATAGTCGATTCTTGGGAATTTTTTTTGTAAGTAGGAATGATTATTCGAGGATCGAACAAAAGGCAATTTATTATACATATATGTATTAAACTATGTAGATGTAAATTTTTATTAAAAAATATTGAAAATTGACAAATTTATGTAAATAAACGTAACGAGTTAAAAAAAGTGACGTCATCTGGTGGCAGCGATACAGTAATGAATAATCAGCTGAAATCAAAAAACCAAAAATTTTATTAATCTACACAATAGTGGCTATCGTTGTATAGGGGTTTTCAGTAAGAGCGCTTCAACTTTTGAGCTTTTTTGAATAAAACACAAACGGTTTGACTTTTTTAACTAATTTTTTTTTTTATTATCGAGTTTGAACATATACATTTAAGTATGAAATTCGATTGCTTTTGCATGACCACCGCGTGCACGTTTTACGAAGTCCAATTGTTGAACCCAATTTTCGACCACTCTTTTGCATAAATCGGCCGAAATTCCAGCAATTTCGCGCTCAATATGGGCTCTGAGCTCACAAATCGTCGCCGGCTTGTTACTGTAGACCAATGACTTCACATAACCCCTAAACGGGACGGCTTGTTAAATGGACCGTAAAATGGCCGTAATGCTCTTAAAGTAGCAGCAACAGAACGATTCTTTTCATAAAAAATTTGCACGATTTGCAATCGTTGCTCAAGTGTGTAGCGTTCCATGATGAAATGTATACTAATGAAGTTTACAAATGACAAGCGAAAAATAAAAAATATTGCGTCGTTCGCCCTCCCTATCGGAAAAAAGTTGAAGCGCACCTATTGAACAACCCTATTCCTAGCCGTTTTAGTTTTTTTTTGTTTTGACAAAATGATGGTGATTTCAATTTCGATGTGTGTTTTTCACTATTTTTTTGATTTTCAACAGGCCCAAAAAAATAGTTATTTTCAAAATTTTGCAAATTGGCTACGTACAACGATAGCCAATGCGATAACAAAAATTTTGAAAGAAAGAAAATTAAAATCGGTTCATTAGTCTTCGAGAAATAGTTGCCACCGTATCAAAAAAAGTCGTTTCGAGAAAAACGCGTTTGAAATAAAGCATCATATCGTAAGCGCTACGGGGCCGAACCGACGGGCGCTCACTTAAGTGCACATAGAATCGGGAATAAAGCGAATTTTGCTTTAAAATTTGTACCACATTTTCTTGAGTAGTTATACTAACAATTTATGAAAAAAAAATCGAATTTTTGGAATTTTCACACTGGCGTTCCCCCTTACGACTTTTATTTTTAATTTTTGTTTATCAAAATTTACATAAAATTGAAAATATTGAAATATTTGAATATTTGCTTTTTATTTTTTTTGATTTGAATTTACAAAAGTCACCTCAATTAAGAAATTTCAAAATTAACACAATTAAAATGAAGAAAGTACAAAAAACAATTCGACAGAGACAAAGTTGAAATTTGCAGAGCTTTGAAACGTAATATTTATTACTCGTACATACGTTTGTATGTGTAAAAGAAGTAACTTTTACATATACATAAATGCACTTTAGTTATAAAGAAGAAAAAAATTCTTTGAATAAAGTAAACTCTGCTCCTTTTAATTACATAAATTATGTAATGTAAATTGTTGTACTCTGTAAATATAAAACTATTGTTGTATTCGGTGCGTTTGTTTTCGAATGCATTGTGTTTCATATCAATTGCCTTTCAAATTATGAGTATAATGAACTATAAAAGCAAACATGTCTCTCTCTCTCCCTTAAGTGGGGTGTAATGAGGTGCGTTCTCAGATACTGAATTAGTATTGGGTGTTAGTGTTGTGCAGATTCTGTTGTGGAGTTTTGTGTGAGTGGCTTAAGACGCCAAATGAATAAACTACTGCAGGAGTTTACCACTAATACCATAAATATGAAAGTTTTTACGTTTGTGGATTTGTGAGTTTAGATGTCTGTGACTCAATCACGCGAAAACGATTGAACGGATTTGCATGAAATTTTGTACATAGATGGTTTATGATCTGTGTTGGAACGTAAATTACCTTTTAGAGAGCTGACATCTGTTGAAAAAGTAAAATTGAATTAAATTAATTAGTTCATGGGTTAATTTCGAAAAACTAATAGTTTTTTAATTTACAATAATATAACAACAAGGAAAGAGATTTAAAAAATCTTTATTTAGGATATATTTTTGAGTTATGTTGCCATCTATTTAAACATTAAATTCAATAAATTAAATTTTTAATAATAAATAATAAAAATAACTAAATGTATGATTTTAATGGAAAAAAACCAATAAAGTTTATTTTAAAAAATATTTTTGGAGATGGTTGCCATCTGTTTGAAAAGGTTGTTAATTCAGCTTAATAAATGAGTTAAATGAAATACTACAGCCGAGCGAAAGAGGTATGAGAGGTCTTTTTTTCAATAGAAGGTTGCCACCTGTTGAAAAACTAAATTCGGTGAAATAAGCAACTAATGAATACTGCTAAAAAAAATTATTCTCGCATATAAATTTTTTGGAAGCTAATGACATCTCTTAAGAACTATAAATCCGGCAAATGAAGTTTCTCACTGTTTCAATTTTCATTATTAACGTGAGCACCGTTATATTTGTTCCACTCCAATAGAAGACATTGTAGTGCTGAGCCTTGCGATAAACCCGGTAAATTGTCCTTTTTGTCTTTCCCCTACTTCCAGAATAAGAGAGGAAAAATTAGTCTTTCCCAGGGCACAAAATGGCTCTGCTGCTATAAATGTAGAGGCCACTTTTCTGACTAATTTTCTACCATTTGGTTTCCAGTAATTTCTATGGACCCTGGAACTCATAACATAGGATACGTACCTGGTTGTTCTCATCGTCATCATTATAGTTTCTCGAGCGAAGCATAGGGCCAAAGCAAAAATGTTTGCACTCCATTCTGTTCCCTGCTTCTGTTTTTGCTTGCTGTGACGTCAGGTTTTTTTGATGTAACAGCGCCATGAGCCACTAGGTCTGCCTCGGTTTCGCTGACCCTGAGGATTCCAGTTTAGAGCTTGCCTGCCGATCTCCGTGCCTGCCTTGCGTAGTGTATGGCCGAGCCACCTCCACTTGCGCTCTTTGATATCTTGTGCGCGTAGTTTTTGTTGGCATCGTCGGTGTAAGTCGGCGTTCGTTACCCAATTGTCTGGCTATCAAATGCGCAGGATCTACCTCAGGCTGCGGCTTACAACCACTTGCAGCTTTTGAACGGTTTCTGATGATGGACATTCAACATAGAGGACAGATTTAGCAATTGAATCAAATATTCGAAGTTGGACGCTGATTTGTTTGGACATCCAAATTGATTTTTGTTTGGTTTTTTTGGTCTAAGGTATTCGAATTATCAAGACATTCCAGCACGAGTTTTGATGTAACCTGGAAAGAGTTGAGAGCCCAGATTGCTACCTGGTATTATTCTATTCAGTAAGAATAGCTGTGCTTCTTTTGTTACAGTACATTATAGGGTAGGAGCTAGCAGTTAATAAATTACATTTGTTCGACAGAGTGTCTTTTCAGTATAGCTCAATGGCTTTGAAAACTGTTTTTAGCATTTATTTGGATGCTATAGTGCCGATTACAGGACGGGAATGATGCGCGTTTTGTAGAATGTCTTTCGACAGAAAGCTCGAGAAAATTGCCTACTGAACCTAAATCAACACCTGGTATAAGGTATTCCCCGTTTGATCTCCAGGCCTATTATTGCATCTCGCATATTACTTTATTATTATTTTTCTTTACTAAAGGTTTATTCCCATCAGAACTTGCTCAAAACCTCTTTAAGATTTAGTAAGTCTTCACTTTAAAAACTATGAAATATTTGAAGTGAAACTTCTTAGGCGTCGATGGACGAGCGCGAATGGAGAGTAAAATTTCAAGGCCATGCAACGTTTTGGTCATTTTCGTTCCGCGAGAGAGAAAAAAGATATAACGTAGATGAAAAGGAGAGAGAAAGCTATACCTTAGATACACTTTAGGCTATTTTTCCTGAGTTTTTCCTTGTAGTTGCTAATTTCTAGTGAGAAATAACACTGCCTACTTTTTGGCGCTTGTTTGTTGGTGCAAACTTGTAAGAAATATATTTTTAGTAGCTAAATTTTGGCGTTATATTTCATTGGTGCCTACTGTTTGGGGCATTTTTGGTCCCAATTTTTTTGGCGTTTTTTTGTTGCCTACTTTTTGGCGCTAATTTTCATTTCCTGGCTAGTGCTTGTGCTATCCATTCCGGCGTCGGATTTATTGGTATTGCCTTGCGGTAATTTGTGCCGTTGCGGCGGCCCTGGGATCGCTGCGTTTGTGCGGCTGATAAACACTCGGAGTAGTGCGCGTTGTTGCCAATTTTGTTTTTTGTAAATTTTGTCTATTTGTATTCTCTGCAAATGTTGTGAATTCATTTAGATATATATTTTTTCTCTCTCCCCCTCTCCTATTCTCTCTCGGGGCTCTCCCTCTTTCTTTGGCTGCCTTGAAAGTTTCACTTCTGTTATGTGTACTACGCTACACGCACTTTTTTTTATCTAGCGTTCTAGTCCAGACTTCAGGTTTTTATTCTTTGTTCTAAATCTGTTAGGAAAACTCACCGCTTTAGCGCTCAGACTTAATAGTAAGGCGCTATGGAAGACCCAGCGGTTCGGCCACACTTCTATAAGACATTCTATGAGTAGTTTTAATCAATAAATCGATTATTCTTTTCCTAAACTCACCTTCGATCGGCTTTTCAAGACTAACGTCCGTAGGAGAGTGGCAAACTCAAAGACTTTGGAGAAGAGGGGAAATACATTTTTAAACGCATGGATTGAAGCTAAAAAATAAAGCTGGCTATCAAGTTTTTTGAAAAGAATTATGATTATAATTATTTGTCCGACAGGCAGAAGTCTTAGCCATAAAGGAAGTATCTTCTCGCATAGCCAGGCGGCCCTCAAATCGATGGAGGCAGTTATACTAAGATCAAAGGTTGCTCAGAAATGCCTGACAACTCTAAATGATATTAGCACCGACTTCCAGGTCAGCCTTATATGGGTTCTGAGACAAAGAGATATTGAAGGACATTGCAAGGTCGATGCCTATGGCAACTTGCAAATTAAGGATAGAAAATCCTAGTCTGCAGGACACCAATAGGTTATGAAGAGAAGAAAATACTTGCGTTATAACCAGGCTAATTTGGTCCCAAATAGATAAGAAAAGGTCACGAGAATTGCTCAACCTCTCAAGAGAGAGAGCAATTGGAAGGTCGTGGCCTGTATCACCAGTCATTGGCGATTAGGTAGGCACACTTCTAGGCTAGGGAGTGCAGAAGTTGTAGAGACGAGGAAGAGAAAGCAACAGTAGAACATTTCCTTCTTCTCTAATTGTCCAGCCTTAGCTCGGAGTAATGCAAGGTGGTAAATACAACGGGCTTTTTAGTCTAGGTGTTTTAGGAGCCACCAAATCTCTTGGTGCTCCTTGGCTCGACCAATTCAAATGCAAGGTGGTTAGAGGAACGACTCTCGCTTCATTTTTAGTTTCCTTGTTCACTCCTCTCGGGAGCATAGCGCCTCGACAAGACTTGTCTTGCGTTGGTTTCGTTCATCTATTTGATTTCTGACAGGGTAGGTGATTAGCCTGCCGCTATAATTCTTCATAAGAGCGTCTAAATGTTTCCAATGATGACTAAATACTGAGGCTCCTGTGTTACACAGTGCGACCACAACGGACCTACCTGGTCTAAGTGAGTTGGCTGTTCTAAACAGACTGCCACAAAAACCTAACTTAAGTTCTTTGAAACAAAAGTGGACTAAGTTGGCAGTTGTGAATATTTCATTGGTCTTTTAGTTTTTGCTGTGTGTTTGTTTGGTCTATTGAGAGTTGCTCGTACATCCTTTTTGCTCGTTTGTTCGTTTGCTAGTAAGTTTATATTTTCTGTGATAAAAGTGAAGTAATAATTTTCTGCAGTGTAGGTGGACAGGTTATTTATTTTATTTTTATTACTTTTACTATTGCATTCTTTTTTTTTGTTGCACACAATTTTGTATATTTTCACTTCTCTTAATTTTTATAAAGTCACCACGATATTTAACAATTTCGTTTAGCAAAAATTCGCAATAATTGAAAAGTCAAATAAATTTCTAAATGCAATAATTTCTTATGTCAACTCGAAGTGATGTTAATCTATTAATCAACTAGGAAATACGTAATCTGTAGCAATTTTGTTAGCATAAAATATTTCAATTGGGATGTTTGTTAAATACTCGCAGCGTTAGTAAAGGACTGGAAAATAAAAATGTAATTATCAGTTTTGTGTAAATTGGCAAGATTGCAAGGGATGAAGTAAAGTATTTATGAATTATAATTAGTATTAGCGAAGGTTTGCAATATGTGAGAAATGCCCATAAATAGCTACATACACACATAGTTGTATTTGTACGTATATGTAAGTGTTGGAACAGCATTGGAGGGGATTTGCCGCATACACACATACATACATTTCCATTTACGAACAATACAGATGGCATTACTCCAATTAATGTACAGGGTGCATCAATTCATGTTGTGTTTGGAATTTAATTTAGCTCGTTTATAAACATGATGGAAAGAATAATGAGATGGCGTCTATCGTGGTACCGTTACTTTGCGCTCAGCGAATTTGACAATGAGTTACGTCGTTTTAGCACCAGTATGGCCAGATTACCATTTTCGTAACCTGATTCAGCATTTTTTTTTTGTTATTTAGTCTTGGAGTTTTAGTTCTTTCTTCATGCCATTTTTCTAGCCTGTTCTAATTAAAAGTACAATAATATTTATAATTTTGTAAAATATACATTTTTTAAAAATTAGTTCAATAATTCACTCAGTTTTATTTAGCTTTACTTTTTTTTAACATCTGGTAGCATTGCCCGCGTTTGCAGCTGTTGTTGGTGTTCTTCTGATTTCAGCAGTCAAATCTCTCTCTCGCTACTGCGGTGTTGCCTAGTTTTGGACATATAAACGCACTGAAATGCCCATTTAAAATAATAAAAAAAAAAAAATAAAACACCAAATTTTTATGGAATTACTTAAAGAACTTTGTATGTGTGACAAATTGTCTTTAGAATGTGGCTTTTTTAAATAAATGTGTTATGCTTATGTACAATTTAATTTATGGGTTTTTTTTGTTAAGCGAAACTCCTATGTTAAGGGAACGACTTCTCGACTCTATTTGAGGTTATGTAGCTAGACAAGGTACTCGTTTTGTAAGCATGTCGTTATGGTTTCTTTAGTATTTTCTGGTATTTTTTTGCTTATTTTTACTTTGAATACACCTCTTAATGCCCTATGTCTCACTATGGATTGCTGGCCGGAAGAAACGATTACACCTCTATGGTTTTAATCCGCATTCAGTAAATTCAAACGAGTTTTAAAATGTGTAAAAAGGTTTTCAATCTTAAGAAGAGTTGAGAGAAGATTTAATATTCTTGCAGAGCCTTAAAAGAAACAAAAAAATAGGTTGTCTGTAAAGTCGGTTTAATGACGATAGTTTAACGTGACAACGTCATAAGAAAATACTGATGGAATGGTTGCAATTTTCAAAACAAAATTTTAATTTTATTTGTTTGATAGATTTTTTGTATGGATATAGAGGAGGAGGTAAATGGAATTGCAATGGAATAGGTCAAGTTACATTTACACAATCGTGAAAAATGACGAAACATTTATCAAATTCATGAAAGATATGTTCAATTTCGATTGTGCATCAGACGTTAATAAGTCAACAACACTAAGAGGCAACATCATCGATTTGCCTTTTTCAAGACACATTACGCAAACACCCCCTTTCATTTCCTACTTTTCCTATCATCGTCCTATTCTCAACAGAGAAATGGTTCATTACCATGCACACAGGAAGAAGGCATACGCAAAACAAATATGTGAATTTATATACATATGCGCATATACACACAGTCAGCGTCAAAATGATAGTACATTTGATTTTTAATTTTACATATTGTACGAATGGTACATTTAGATTCATACAGTTCCAATATATATATAATAATATATTTAAAACTAGTGTTTATGGACAACCAAAATTAGTAGCTCTTCATTAAAGTGAAAAAAATTATTTTCGTACTGCGTCAAAAATATAGCACATTTATGGAATCAGTGAGTTTTAAACACATAACAATAATAAATAAAGAAAAAACCTTATTCTAATAATGAGTGGACCCTCCATTTTTCTTTATGACTTCCGTCATGCGATTTGAAGGGATTTAAATAGTTTCTTAATATACTTTTGCGGAAGCTCGTCCGTGTTAAAATGCTGCTTTTAAGTTCGTCCATACTATCATACTGACGATTTTCGGAGTAAACCTTTCTTGCAAGAGATCCCCAACAATTTTTAATTATGTTTAGGTCAGGAAATCGGGAGGACCACTTCAAAATATTAATGGTTTTTTCGTTGAAAAATTGTTTTACAATTTTTGCTGTATGCACAGCTGCGTTATCCTGCTGGAAAATTAGGGAACCTTTTGTAACATGATGGCCACGGTTTACCACTTCGTTGGCAATCAGATTTATGTAGTCTCTGCTGTTCATTCTTAAAGGTACAAATTTAATTTCACTGCTTCCACGATAACCAATTCCGGCCCATATCATGACACATCCTCCTCCATGTTGGCGACGGCTCAAAACCTTAGGCTCCTTCCGCAAGTCGTGGTAATAGTAAGTCCAACCATCCGGTCCATCTAAATTGAAATTTTTTTCGTCAGTAAACATAACACGCCGCCAATGTTTATTCCACTTAATGTGCTCTTCTGCTAATTGTAATCTTTCTCGCCGATGCGTCGCTGTTAGTGGTGGCTTCCTTTGAAGTTTTTTGCGTTGGATAGTTTCAGATTTTTGCAAAAATCTTTGTACATTACGTACACGTGTTTCAACACCAGCTGCTTCTGCAACTTTCTTGGCAGTGAGGTCAGAATTGGATGCAACACGCAAAATCGCTCGCTCTTGTCTAGTCGTAATTGATTTTGGGCGGCCTCCGGAATGAGCTTTTCCATAATTCTCGGAATCTTTTAATAAATTTGAAATTACTTTACGGCTTTTATTTAATTGTTTTGCAATTTCACTTATTTTTGCTTTGTTTTTATGCAAATTAGAGCCACTTTCACTTCTGCACTGTTAAGCTGTGTTCCTCGCCCCATTGTTATCAATAAATGTTATTTTTATCTTTATTGTTCAAAATAAACACGTTTTTTTGCGAAACAAAATTATTGTCCTCATTTAACGACTGTCCATCAATAACTACGAATTATTTTGTGCAAATGTGCTATCATTTTGACGCACCGGTTTCACACATTTTTCAGGTAACGGTAGTTTAACTAAAAAAAATTTACCGCTATGCCGCTCAAAATGAGCAAGTGGACAGATTTAACTCTTACATTGCAAAACAAAAAGAATAATAAAAGGAATACAAACATATTGAAGCAATTTTTAGTTTATTTGTGATTGTGCTATCATTTTGACGCTGACTGTACATATATAATATATGCTCACTCAAGTAGGAGAGAGCCAGATGTCGAACGTTGCCGAATGCGGGGGCCGATTGTGCTCTTTGTAGTTCGTTCGGGGCTCTCGCTTGCAGTTTAAGCAAGATAACGACGATTGCGCAAGATAACGACACATTTTTTCGTTTCATTTCTTTTGTTTAATAGTTCAGTGTTTTTATAACTTCAGTTATAAACAGTTTCGGTAGCTTTGAATTAAAAAAAGAAAGAAACATCAAATTTAAAAATTTTCGCATTTTGGGTATAAAAAAGCTCTAAATTTTTTGCGAAGAGCAAATGGTTGGCAACACTGCACAACTCGGCAAACGTGACGTCACGCACTTTCTGATGGGCGCAATCTTGTTTCTATCATTCTTGGTTTATAAATTAAAGAGAATGAGGAGAGTGTAGTACCGTAGTTCTCTGACGTTGTGCGGCTGTCGCCAGAATTACATGGGACATTCTCCTTCCATCGACAGACTGCCAAGATTCATAAAAAAGTCTAGAGAGTTTGCAGATATGTTGGGAATCGCCGCTCCACCTGCCTCTATCAATTCTCTAAATCCTCTCTCTTATTCTTAAGCGCAATGGGCACTATTGCCTGAGTGCTTGGAAAAATTTCCGTCCATCTACAATTCCACTAAAATTCCCTTAAAATTTTCGAATACTGCTAGTGTTTTTCAGGCAGAAGTCATTTGCGATCCTGCAGGCATGCAAAATGCTTAGGGAACGTGGGAGCGAGGAAGATATTAACATTTTCTCTGATAGTCAAGCCGCGATTAAGTCGCTGACGACGCCATGGTGCAGATCCACACTAGACCACTCCTTAAAGAAGGAGATCAAATCTCCTGGGTGTGCAAGTAACACATCACTGATCTGGGTTGCAGGACATTGGGACATAGAGGGAAATGAAATTGCTGATAAGCCTGTCAGAAAAGGAACTACATTGGGACTCAGATGCAGATCCAAACTAGTCCTAGTAAGAAAGAGATCAAATTTCTTGGAGATCATTTCTCTGCACTGGGTTCCAGGACATAGGAATATAGAGCGAAATGAAATTGGTCATAAGTTTGCCAGGAAAGTGACTAAATTGGGATTCAGAGACCTCCTACACAGTCATCGGCGTCCAACTGACTGTTGTTAGAGGGGGATTGCACAATTTTTTTCTCAGTAAAACGCGATAGAGACAGAGTTCCATTTCTTCGTATACTACTTCGAAAACCCTTTGTCCCCACTACAATAGACAAAGGACGCAAAAAGTCCTGAGTACTCCACGCCATTCAATTTCCAAACTAGTAACTCTGCGTACTGCCCACTGGACCATCGGCACTCTCGCGAAAAAGCTAGGGCTACCATTTAACTCCTATTGCAGAAGATGTGGGGACTTTTCAGAGAAGGAGACTGTAAATGCCCTGGTTTGGCAGCTAGACGATTAAGGTCACTGGGCGCTCCTTTCTTTGACAGCCTGGGCAAGTGCGTCGACCCAGGTTCCATCAACCTTCTCCATTACACTAACAGCTGTGATTGGCTGTAGATATCTGATTGTTGAAAGTCTCTTCATGGTATCGAAACGGCTACTTGGGGAGTGCTAGGGTGGAACTTCAATTATTTCACCTACTAGAATTCCTAATTTCTACCTAGAATTCCTTAATTTTCTATCAAGTACTGCAATGTTGCCATGGCGCATAATTCGCTGCCCAAGTAATTCGCGAATTACCCTGAATTACCCATGGCGCATTCGCAATTCATTTTTGGAAGCTCTCCTTCTTGCTTTTTATTATTATTATTTGCTGTGAATATCGATGGCAGCTAAGATTTCCATTTTTTTTATAACTCGCGTAATTTATAAAAAAAGGCTTCGGCTCATCCAAAAAATATTTGTAGCGGAAAGCTTGTCTCCCAAATGGATTGAGTTCGCTCCTAAAATATTTGCGATAAAATATTTATATATTTTATAAAAATATTCACAATTTCATATAAATATATTTTTCAAGGGACTAACTTTCTATCAGGTTAAACTTTCAAAGGTTAATTATAACTTCAGGGCTCGTGGAAGTTGCTGTTGCGTCAATAGCAAGCGTAAAGTACCTGAAGCTTCGAGAGCAATAAATTCTGCACCAAAAGCAGCACAGAAAGCGAATTTAAGCTCCAGGAAACCTGGTATTAGCTATGCATCCACCGTTAAGGTCTTAAGACCGGCTGTTGTACCCAAATATTTTCTAACACAAAAACTCTCACAGGAGGAGCTGAAAAAGGTCGGCGCCAAAACTGACCGGCTGGGAAGGTCCAGATTTAGACACATGGGATGAAGTCAGTAAATCGAGTGTGCACCTATATAATTATTATGTATCTACCACGAACAGCTGGCTTTGAAACAAATAAGCTTCAGGATCTCATCATCACCTAGAACAGGTGTCTTTGCACACACTTGTGAAGAGTAATCAGCAGCAGGAACTAATAAAGGGAAACTGTTATTAAAGTCAATATCCTATAGATAAAATCAGTCATGGAGAGCAACTGAGGGATATCCTACAGAATCCTGTCCACTTACATAAATGACGCGGTAATAGAGAGTTTTTGGCTGAAGCGACGTCGAGTATAAAAACAACCGTAAAAGTTGCGGAAGACTCAACTGAAGAAGCAAGCAGCAATGAAGCCGATCAAAATACCAGATAACGTAGCTTGAAAGTGAGACGACTCGCTGATACTCACGAGAGTGAGGTCACGGTGACGTTGACAACGAGTTCGAAGCGTTCAGGCAACTTGGAAGGTGAAACCAACAAACATGTGCTAAATAATAATAATCATCTTTTTTCTGTTTTTTTATTCAAATTTAGCTTTTTTTGGTTATTATGTTTAGTGAGGTAATTCGCTCTCAAAATTTTGTATAGCGAATTACGAAACTCGAAGGGTAATTGAAAAGTGAATTGCGAATGAAGAAGCAGATCAAGTCCGAATAACGTGGTCACAGCTGACTACACGGCGAATTAAATATCGAAGTTGCTTTATTTTTCGCCATTTTGACAAGTTGACGTCAGCCACCTTAAGGGGGCAAATACCTGTAAAATTTCGAAAAAAAAATTCTTTTTCATAAAATATTAATATAATCCTTTATGAATTTGTCCAAAAATTTGTAGAACGTAAATTTAAGTATGTCTTATATTATAGATCGTCAACCGTGACGACTCTATTCTTTGCGTTCGAGCGGTGGGAGAGGTATAGTTATGTATTCAAACTTTAGACGCGTTTTTCTCAAAATTATATTTTTCGAATTGGCGTACACGAAATAATTTTTTCGAAGCAAAAATAGTAGGAAATTCCCGCAAAAATTCATTTTTTATAAGCATTTTATTCCGCGAATTTTTTTTTTCATTTTTGTTTAATTCATATAGAAATTATGACATTAATAAACAACCAATTTTTTAGTTTTTTGTATTCAGATCACTGACGCCGATGCTACAATGCCCGCCGATTGAGAAGCCCCTGCGACCTTCCTGGAAGAAGGTCCATTTTAAATGATTAAAATAAAATAAAAAAATTTTATAGTATTTTAATATATAAGTAAACTGTACGCCCATTTTGAAAAAAATATATTGACTTCATCATTTTAAATAATTTTATTGAAAATCAGGGAAAATATGGCCGTTTACAGGTATCTGTCCCCTTAATACTACAAAACAAACAAAAGGAGGCGAAATTACATGTTTGTGAAAATTAAGTGAAAGTTGATAGATCTACAAGGATGTTAGATTTACAAGGTTTGCTCTTTAACTATGATGAAAAAGAAAATTGTGAGGGGAACTTCGGTTGAACAGTGTTGATTTTTTTTCGTATATCTCAAACACAACCTTATCGAAAGGCCGAACACTGCACGATAATTTCACACATATTCACACACTCGTTCAATCAGTCGTTGTTCCCACCTCAACGAAATGTCATTGGTTGATTTTGATCGTACCTATATCACCAATACAATCTGAGTTTTTTTTTGTAAACACATCCCAAATGGCGTTAGCCCATCAGCTGATTCTGACAAGCTCGCTCAGAGCCGAGTAACGGTCTGTTAAAGAGCACACCTCTAAAAATCTTTTCACCATGGGCTTGGTAATATTGTGATTTGTGACATTTAAATTCAAGAAACTAAGAAACTAAGAAAGTAATGAAAACGAAGTGCCGCGTATTGTGAAAGCACGAATTGCAAAAACACCGCCAAAAGCAATATTTCTGCGTTTTTATGACGTTTTTTTATGTTGCCGTGGCAAAAATCTGTGTGTATGAATTCGATTGATTTCGCCTACTCTTCTTCTTCACAAACAAGTTATTTCCCTCCCTTTTGTTTTATTTACTGCCGTGGTCTGACGACACAGCGAATTCGGATGGCGCAATCTCTTATTCTATCATTCTCGATTTGTTTCTTATATTACCAACACAACTTCAGTTTTTTCGTAAACAAACCGCTGTCGTGTCGCAAATGATGCCAGCAAATCAATTGATTTCTGCAAATTCTCTGAGAGCCGGTTAACGGTCTGATATTGGTTACACTCTCCGTATTCGCTCCAACATGGCTGTGCTTGTTGCGGCGAGGTGCCAAAAAGAGAAAGAAGTGTGTGTCTTATTTTGTTTTACCGTTGCTTCGCATATTTATCGGCGCTTGTTGAACGCTTGGGCAATGGTTATTCGTAAACAAAGATCACCTTGTGACGTCACGTAATCGTTTGCCACAATTTTTTTTATTTTATGCCCATAACTGGCTAACATTTTGAATTGCAGAAACCATTTACATAAAAATAAATTTGTTTATCCTCAAGCGCAGAATAAGCGCAACATCAAAATTTATATAATATCTCCATTCCATAGATATGTGAGTATATTGCATCTTCCATGTAACTGTGACATCCATTACGCACATTTGCCGAAGTTCTATCGCGTAATGCCAGGTGTTAAGGTGATTTAATTTTAGACTTCCTTTTGTACATATGCCGCTTGATTGTCAGTTACTTAAACTGGCTTGCTAAGTGACCTACTGAATTTTCGCTTTAGCGTAAAGCTTTCACCGAGTCTTCTAAATAAACATTCGGCGGCCAACGCACACACGAATACACGTATGTATGTGTTTGTACCTACATAACCGGAAGTTAGTCCACGCAATACGCCCCAGCCACTACCCCTCGACATCCATTGAATCTTACCATTTGTTGCCAGATGTTCAACTCGAAGCGCCAGTTGCGTATACACGCAATGATTTTTTTTTTTTTCTTTGCTAACGAACGCGCACATGTATGCACTTGCATGCACAAAAGCCAGATGCCCTATCATTTCAGTACAGAAAATGCATGCAACAAGTGCGCTCGAAAGCTTTGGAAGCTTTCGCTCTTCATAACGCAACGTGTGGTTGCCGCTAGCAAAGTTCTCACAATTACAATAATACCAATAAGGGTCAGAGCGAACAGCATCAATTAATGTAAACAACCCAAGTTTTAGTAGCCTTTGAGAGAATGTACCTACAAACGCTGTGCGGTGGTGTCGTCAACTCATAAGTATTTCGGCTGCGACGACGAACGGTTGTGGTGGTGGTGTTGTTCTAGTATTTGCGTGCGGGCTCTCGTGGTGGTTGCTCATTCGCCGCGTCGGCGGGTAACAATGTAAAAGTGTTCAAGTGTTCAGTCACTGATTGAGTGTGATGCGCGTTATTTTGAAATCGGAGTGATCCAACAAGTGTTTCCTCTTCATAATGCATCGCTTGATTGTTTGAAGAAAAATGAATTAAAGAAAACAAATCAGCTATTTGACTTCAGCCTCAACAAAGTGAACTTCAAAGGCTAAAATAAAAAAATTGCGATATTGTTTTCCAAACACTACAGGCGCAATATTTTGATTATATTTATATAAATTGCGTTAAAAAAAGTGTGCGTACTTGAAAGTTCATTAGTGTCGCTGCCAATTAAAAGATTTTCACAGCAAATGAAGTATTGTAATTCGTACGAAAATGATAAAGAATAAAAGAAATATTTGATAATTTGTGGCTACTGTAGCGAAATTCGTTTATTGAATTTACATGTAAATAAAAACTAATTAATAACTCAATTTTTAATCAAAAGTACTCAGTTCAGCACAAGTGTTTATTAAAACCAAAGTTTTTTTAATTAATGGAGAAGAGAAAATATTTTTTGTTTGTTTGTGGTTTATGTGGTAAGTAAGAACAAGAGAGAACTGTATTTAAGCGCATATGAATTTTGTCTACAGCCTGACAGACTGTAATAAATTGTAAATGAAATATATTTCTAATAGAGACACAGACGCTTTTTTCATATTTTCTGTTAAACTGGAATAATTCTTTTGACTTTTATTTTATTTTTTGAATAAAAAATTTGAGGCAGCAATTTGCTCCGGAAATATCAACCATTTTCCACAGAATAGGGTAATGCGAAAAGCGATCCGATGATACGAACAAATTTGGAATTCGAAGTACACAGTCCGATTCACTTGATTAGGGGCAATAATTTTTATGGAAGAAAATGGTTATTAAAGCAATCCTATTTGATCTAGTAAAACAAAGATTTTTGACAATTCAAGTGAAGACTGTACTTTGGTTGAAAATAAAAATGCATTAAAATAAAAATGCATAACAAAATTTAATCTTCAAAAAAATTTAATCTTCAAAATAATAGCCATCGCTAGCGACACATTTTTCCCATCTCTCAGGGAATTTGTGGATGCCGCGCCACAAAAATTGGTCTTCTTTGGCCGCAAACCATTCATCGAGCCATTTTTTGGATTCTTCGTGATACTTCTGCATGAACTGTGGAGATGAGGAAGAAATTGAGGTGATACAACACCTCCTCTCTAAATGTCTTGCCGTACCAGATATCTTAGCGATTATTTCTTTGAAGACCTGGGAAATTTGCCAAATGTCTCACTGGAGCGACTAATTACTTACTTAAAAGGCTCTAAGTGGTTTAAGCAACTTAGTTAGGGAATGGAAATTAAAGACAGATATCGCAATGAGCCTTATGACAGATGAATGGACTTAACTGTGTGTGAACACAAGTGTATAGAGTCGAGCTTAAGCCACACATAAGTATTTCCAAGGCAGCAGATTCAACGGATATAGAACAATTTGGCCGTTAAGTTGCATTGGGTGGCTACTATGTTGGAAAAAATAAAGTAAAATGTAATAAAATAAAATAAAATAAAATAAAGTAAAATGAAATAAAATAAAATAAAATAAAATAAAATAAAATAAAATAAAATAAAATAAAATGAAATAAAATAAAATAAAAATTTAGAAATTACTTCCATGGAAAGGCCGTAAACTCTGCACTTCACCAGTGCAGCTGATGATAAATTTACACCTCTTAGAATGATGCACGAGTTTAACAGCAGGAACAGTACAACAAAAATGGACAAAGTTGAACATAGGAACAATGAACAAAAATGGACAAAGTTGCCCATACATGGCGTATACAACAACGAATCGAAAAGCCCGCATGTCGCCGCGAAACTGTCGCAATTATGGCTAATCAATAAAGGAATTTTCGCGGAAACAGAAAGTGCTATATTTGCTATGCAAGACGGAGTAGTACCCACGCGAAATCATGTAAAGTACGTCATCAGAGAGCTCAATGCTCCGGCAGACATATGTCGTAGATGTGGCGACCACGGCGAAACTCTAAACCATGTTTTAGCTGGGTGTACGCTATTAACAAACTCCTTCTACCTTAAACGGCACAACGATGTTGCAAAAATTATACACCTACGACTTGCCCAAATGTACGATTTTCACCGTGAGAAGACTCCCTATTACAGATATGACAGAACAATCCTTACGAATACCACAAGAACTCATAATCGACCGGACATATTTGTGGTAAATGAAAATGACAACACTGCGTTTGTCATAGACATTGGTGTCCCATTGAACAAAAATATCCATAAAACGTACACAGAGAAAATCAGCAAATACTCCGACTTGAAGATTGACATCAAGCGGCAGTGGAACCTCAGAAAGGTCTTCATATTGCCACTGATCATATCGGCCCACGGACTCGTTCACGTAAATCTGACGGAAAATCATGTATTCGCTCGGATGCGACGCAATGGGCGGTTTGAAATGTGGGCCTCCACGGTCGCTCCGATGAAATATTTTATATAAAAAAACAGAAAGCACAGCGTCAGTATATATTCTTTAAAGTTTATTGGCGTATATACATAGATATATGCTAAGCGTATAACTGTTCGGCGGGGAAATGCCAGGGTTAACGGCCTTCACATTGCAGCGACTGGAAACGGTGGTTAGCAACAGTCGGAACGGTAGGCGCAGTTCCCATTAGGGTGGCTAAAAATTTATATTTAATATTAGGGTGCGGCCTAAACACTCAAGAAGCTCAAATTGGAGAAGCACCTTATCTATGCCCTTCAAAAAGCGGCTCTGCTGAATTCTTGTCACATAATAAGAAATTTCCTTCAGTAAATTAGTATATATTTATTGCTACAATATTCACACCTGTACCTCTTAGTTCCATTTTAATTTGGAGTACGATAGTTAAAAACTTATTAAAACAGTGTAAACATCTGACTTGCAGCTAAGCTGCCACCAAGTTGTGTAAGTGGCTCCCAAAGGATGGGATGTTTGAACAAAAAAAAAATTAAAAAAAATAAAAAAATAAAATAAAATAAAATAAAATAAAATAAAATAAAATAAAATAAAATAAGATAAAATAAAATAAAATAAAATAAAATAAAATACAATACAATAAATAAAATAAAATAAAATAAAATAAAATAAAATAAAATAAAATAAAATAAAATAAAATAAAATAAAATAAAATAAAATAAAATAAAATAAAATAAAATAAAATAAAATAAAATAAAATAAAATAAAATAAAATAAAATAAAATAAAATAAAATAAAATAAAATAAAATAAAAAAAATAAAATAAAATAAAATAAAATAAAATAAAATAAAATAAAATAAAATAACGTACAATTATGACTAAATACAAGTCACGTCACCCAAAAAGCTCTGTCGCTCGAATGATGCTACCTAGAAAAGCGGGAGGCAGCGGACAGATTGATGTTGGAGCACTGCATGACAAACTTATCTTGAACATAAGAGCATATTTCCAACATAAATGCTCCCAATCCGATCTGCACAAGGCTGCAAGTGCTGCGGATGATAATTATACCCCACTTCGGATGAATCAACCCTACGAAATCAGGAACACAACCACAATAGATGAAAAAATCCAAAGATGGTCTGAAATGGCTGTCCACGGCGTATATCGAAAAGACTTGCTGAGCCCACATGTCGACCAAAAATTGTCGCACTTATGGCTTACCAACAGGTCGATATTTGCCGAAACGGAGGGTACCATTTTCGCCATACAAGATGGTGTGATTCCAACGAGAAATTACATTAAATTCGTAATGCGAGATCCAAATGCCGCTGCAGACAGATGTCGAAGATGCAATAGTCGAAGTGAGACATTAGACCACGTGCTAGCGGGATGCACCACACTGGCAAACTCTATGTACCTGAAGCGACATAATGACATCGCGAAAATAATCCATCTAAAACTGACGCAGATGTACAACTTCAATCCAAGCAAAATACCGTACTTCAGATACACCCCAGAACCTGTTCAAGAAGACTCCAACTACCTTCTATATTACGACCGAACAATTTTAACAAATGCCACAAGAGACCACAATAGGCCAGATATTTTCCTTATTGATAAATCCCAAGCGACTGGTTATATAGTTGATATTGCTGTTCCTCTAAACAGAAACATGCAAAAAACATATGCAGAAAAAATATCCAAATATTCAGACTTAGGCATTGATGTCAAACGCCAGTGGAAGCTAAGGAAGGTGCACATACTACCAATTATCATCTCAGCCCACGGACTAGTGCATAAAAACTTAGCAGACAACGTCAAAACTCTTCAACTCCCAGAATATTTAATTTTCGACATGCAGAAAGCAGCTTTACTCAATTCTTGTCATATAGTCCGAAACTTTTTACAGTAAACGTTTTTCTTGTTAGTAAATTTGTTAACTATTTTGTATAATATTTATATATATATTTAATTGTAATATTTTGTACCTGTTATAAATTATTGGCTTGCAGCTAAGCTGTCGCCAATTAATGTAAAACACTCCTTTTTTGGGATGCAATAACAAAAATAAAATAAAATAAAATAAAATAAAATAAAATAATAAAAAAATAAAATAAAATAAAATAAAATAAATTAAAATAAAATAAAGCACACTCGAAATTCAAAAATGTTTCGCATTTTAGCGAACCAATGCTTATTGGAAAACCGCTGTCAAATACCAAATTTTGAACTTGCAAGTTTTAATTTCGTTTCACTTTTGAATATTCGTTGAATGGCTACTTTCGATAGCTTCCATTGAGCAGACATTTAATGCCTTTTCCAGCGTTGCAGATTTCGTTCAATTCGAGCAATAATCTTGGTAGCAGCTTCTGCCACCGACCCATTTGTTTCCGTTCGCCATCAAAATGTTTTGAGTTAAAGTATTGGAGGTTGAATTAGTTTTAAAGGTTTTTTTCGAAGATTTGGGGCTTTATTGTGAAAAAACGGTACAAAATATTTTATTCGAAGTATTGGCCATCGCTAGCTACAACTTTCGCCCATCTTTCGGGCAATTTCCGGATGCCGTTTCTCCAAAATTCTGGCCGCTGCTTGGCTATCCATGACTCAACCCATATTTTAGTAGCCTTGTACGAGGAGAACCGCTGGTCCGCCAAATCGTCGAAACCAGTACTCACATGTTGAAATCGACGGAGTATGGTCTGGGTAGGCCTCCTGCAGCAATTCACGGGCTTGGGCTGTATTTTTTTTCAAATTGAAGCAGAAAAGCAAAGCTTCCCGCAAATTGCGTTTCGACGGCACGAAAGTTGACATACTCGGAGCACGAAAACACTGCGTTGTTTATACTTCAGCGAAATGACAGATACTGATAAACAAAGCCTAGAGATGAGGCTTTGTCATGATTATATATTCAGTATTGCCAACGCGATAAAGTGATAAATAGCGCCATCTGTGTGTCACCTTTAAAACTAATTCAACCTCCAATAATATTCACCACTTCTGCCTTCACCCCTTCTGTGCTTGCTAGAAAATTCCGCTGCTCGCTAAGCGCGAAATTTGTATGTGAAAACAGAAATAATTTAGGGATGTGTTTTTAGCCGCTTAGCTCACAAGCGACATGCTTAGGCACTGGAAGCACTGTTCCAGGAAAAGAAGTTTTTTATTTTGTATTTTTGCATCAGGCGGGATGCTATAAAAATCAATGGAATTACAAAAGATTTTGTCACAATGCAAAACAACGCATTGCGGCCAAATCATATGCACCGTTGGATTCAAGGAAATTTTTATTTTTAACCGCTCGCAAGGTGGTTGGCGAATCGAAAGCAACGCTTTTGCATGCGTGAGCAAGACCTATGTACGCGCATAAGCATATTAGGGCGGCTCAATTTGTATGGAACGATTTTTTCTGACATCAGCAGTTAGCATTTAGGTGAACTCCATTTTAGCTTTGCATTTATTCGTAGATTTTTTGATTTGAATAAAATATTTTTGTCAAATATGTATACTAATTTTATTTTATAATATTTAGATTCAGTGGGCAATTTTACATTGGAATATTTGCACTTTTGGCTCATCAGAAAATTTTGATTTAAAAAAATAGTTTTACGTCTAAAAAGTTGACCGAATGAAAATAGAAAAACGGTCACACCCAGGCATATTTGGTTAGCTCTACTTTCAGAATATACTTAGGGCGGGTCTATTTTTTGTTTTATTGATATCTTTCGCAGTAAACTCGGATTCTACATGAAATTCTAAGAAAAAAAGTCCACTAGAGCATTGCTCTAAGTCATTTTCGAGTTAATATGGAGATAAATATTTACTTATTTAAAGTAGTGTAAGATGGCGCTAAATGTTATAAATATCTTTTTGTTATTTAAAGAAACGCAAGATGGCGTTAAATGTTATAAATATTAGATGCGCAACTAAGTTCCCGCTGTTTGTCAATAGATGCTGCCAGCCGTGTTTGCTAGTCGATTCTAACATAACCTAAACGTCATAAACCAAGCTTAGATTTATGGTAAACAAACTGTTTCGACACATTAGTGATTTTGTTTTGGTATCATATATTGTACTTTGATTGTGATGTGAAAATGTCTGATTTTGGGCCGAATAATCGTCATTTGCGAGAAGTGTTGATTTTCCTCTTTCATTCGAAAAAAGGGCGCTTGAAGCACTTCGAGAGCAACAAAAAGTTTATGTAGATGCTGCTTTAAGGGGGGGGGGGGTAAGGGATAAACGCTAAAAAAAACACTTTTTTCATGAATTTATTGTAGCGAAACGGTTCAAGTCAGTTTATTAAAAGTTGTTGCATATTATAAAGTAACATTTCAAGAATACTTGATAAAATTTTCATGGAAAAATATTGCAAAATGAGCGAATGAGAGCACATTTACGTAGACGTCTTTTCAAAAATACATTTTGCAGTAGTCAGCATATCTCAGCGTAGAATCATCTGAAATCAAAAAAATCGAATAATTTAGTTAAAGTATGAGTTAAACTTCCCCCCAACGTTTATTTTGACAATTTATTTTCATTTTCAGCCATTTGGTAGTCGTTTGAAGTAAAAAGTGATTTTTGACGAAAAAATGCCGCCATTTTGTAGGTGTAAAACCACCTTAATATAAAAAAAAATGGCGAAAAAAAACGTTGGGGGGAGGTTTTTTATATGTAAAATATGTGTGCAAAATTTCAAAAGGATCGGTTGAGTAGTTTTCAAATGCCAATGACTACGCACTTTAAAAAAAAAGGTTCGAGAAAACCGCGTTTAAAGTTTGTAACGGACTACGCGCGCAACTGCTGCGTCTCGGCAGATGTTTGAGGCGGCTCGGCTTTATGCTCTATAACTTAAAAAGTTTTGCTCGGATTGACTTAAAATTTTAACACGGTGTTTTTGAAATGTTTTACTACAATAACATGCAAAAAAAAAAATCGATTTTTATCCCTTACCCCCCCCTTAAGTGAAACAACGTGCCGAGATTGGTTCCGTCGCTTCAATGAAGGTGATTTTAATGTTGACGACCGTCCGCGTGAAGGAAGGCCAAAAACCTTCGAAGACGCTGAATTGGAGGCATTGCTCAATGAGGATCCGTGTCAAACGCAAGAAGAGCTTGCTTCAGTATTAGGAGTTACCCGCCAATCCATTTCCAAGCGATTGCATGCTTTGGGAATGATTCAGAAACAGAAACTGGGGACTTGCGTTCCTTATGCGTTAAAATCAAGGGATGTTGAACGTCGTTTTTTCGCCTGTGAACAACTGCTCCAGCGGCAAAAAAAGAAGAGTTTTCTTCATCGCATCATAACGGGTGATGAAAAATGGATTCATTACAGCAATCCAAAGAAAAGAAAGTCATGAGGACTGCCCGGTTATGCTTCTACGTCGTCGCCTCAGCCGAATATTCACGCTGCGAAGATTATTCTATGTTTTTGGTGGGACCAAGTTGGTGTTATTTTACTTTGAACTGTTAAAACCAGGAGAAACCATCACTGGGGATCGATATCGACTTCAATTGATGCGATTGAGTCGAGCACTGCGCGTGAAGCGGCCGCAATACGCGGAGAGGCATGAAAAAGTGATTCTACAGCAGGACAACGCTCGGCCTCACGTTGCCAAACCCATTAACACCTACCTGGAAACACTGAAATGGGAAATCGTACGCCACTCGCCATATTCTCCAGACATTGCGCCGTCCGATCATCACCTGTTCCGATCGATGGCACATGGCCTAGCTGACCAGTAGTTCCATTCATATGAAGACATTAAAAAATGGCTTGATCCGTAGATAGCCTCAGTAGATAAACCGCAACGGTATACAAGATCTACCAGAAAGATGGGGAAAAGTAGTAGCCAGCGATGGGCAATACTTTCAATGATTCACTTGAAACCATTTTTTCAGAATAAAGTTTCAATTTTCATCAAACAGCGAGAACTTAGTTGCACACCTAATATACAAATTAAAATTCTTCGCCCCAAGTACAAGTATTACAAAAAATAAGATTGATAAAACTTAAGTTAATATTAATCTTCGTATTGACTTCGTATTAACTTCGTATTAAAATTAGGAAGCTCGAATTAGACCTTAGAGTTATGCTCTAATAGACTTTTTTAGAATTACATGTAGAATCCGAATCTGCTAAGAACGATGTAAAAAAAAAAAAAAAAAAAAAATTGGCCCTCCCTAATGTACATACGAGTATAACGTTGTTCTAAAAGACACATAATTATTTTTTAATAAACAATTCTTCTTAGTCAAAAGTGTAAATATTCCAACGTAAAATTGACATCTGAATCCAAATATGATAAAATAAAATTAGCTTAAATATTTTATAAAAAATGTTTTATTAAAAAAAAGACACATAAATTAATGAATACAAAGCAAAAACGGAACTCACCTGAATGTTCATTGAGTGTTAAAACCTTTTATTTCAGTATTATTGCGTACGTTGTTGCATGAACTCATATTTCCTTTGAGAGAACGCAGAATGAAAAAAAATATTATAAACCTCATTTCCAAATGAGGAAAGACGAGCGCAATTTTAATAGTATATAATTAATCGAAGTCATTAATTAGTACCTCCAATTAATTTCACACTTTCACAGCTTTGATATTTTTATATATCGAATCCTCTTCATTGAACAAAAACTTATGCACTGGGACCTACAACTATTCCGTCATTCATGTCATTATTTAGAATAGCAACTTAAGCAAAACCAGAATACCTTCGTACTTGAAATGCACACCTTTCCAGTGATTGCTCCTATCCGGTAATTGGATGAAATTTTAAATTAAAAATGCAAGGGCTGTCATTAACATCTATATCAAATTCAAGTAGCACGCATTCAAAGCCAAACTCGGCCAAAATCGCTTAAGCCGTAAGCGCGCCAATCAAGAAGCTCGTTCAAAGCTGAGCGCGAGTTACGTCAGAGGCAGCTCCGACTTCTCCAAAAATAAATATTAATTGGCAAAAATAATAAAAGGTCGATTACCCAACTAAAGTTGTGCAATCGACACATTCTTAAAACTAACAAAAGCCAATGAACTATTTGTCGTTGACAAATTGTAACTAGAGACCTAAAGTAAGCAATAAAGCCAATGAACCATTTGTCAACGACAAACTGTAACTAGAAACTTTAAGTAAGCAATAAGCATTTTTAGAAACCAATAATATGTAAAGTAGAATAAGCACTTTTAATTGTCAACAAATATAAATTGCATTTTAAAGAATTGCAGTCAGTTAGAATAAGAACTTGAAAGAATAAAGAGCTTAAGCTCCAAAAAAAAAATAAATTATTTTTTTTTTATAATAAGATCCTTAAGGATACTTAACTCGCGCGCTTAGTAAAGAATGAAACGCGATTGTAGTACAGTCTTATTTTATTGAACAAAGAAGTTGCCTCGGGGTCCAAATTATGCCACAAATAAAAGTTTCACAAGTGGGACAAACAATGCGAGGAGAGTAGAGTAAGAGTTGAAGTCAAGACGCGCCTTATATGGCCATCAACATCAACTGACGAACAACACGTCAAAGAAGTAAGACATTTAGTGGTCGAAAATTAATATTGAAAATGACAATTAGAGTCATCAGTAATACTAAAAACATTTCATATGGAGTATGCAAACAAAAAAAAAATATTAAAATGCATTCAATGCACCCAATGCTCACATTGCCCTGATGCTTCAGAATGTAACTTCCACAACTGCGGTATTCGTCTGACCACCACGTGAAATTGAAATTTGAAAAGGTCGAGCCAAGGAGCACCATTGCTCACGCAATGGAAATCTAACATCAAATTTCCTTCCAAATGAAACTGTGGGTATCAGGTCATCTTTAGGTGCCAAAAACAGTGGATACTGCTCCGATAGCAACTTAATGATTTCTCTGTGTCCTGAAGTTCCATCTTCGTGCCAGAAACCATATTTATGGAGTCTACACATTGCTTTTATTGCTTCCAGTTGTATAGTATTTAGGGCATCACCAGTGGTTGTACTCATGGCACCCGTGATGTATAAACATACACTTCTTTGCACCGTCGCCACCAGACCACAGAAGCGTAAGTGATGATTGGACTGATAAGTGCTGTGCATATCCATAGGACCACAGCAGGTTTCAGACCACCATGTGACTTCTTTTAAGTATTAAGACCGAAAATCGGCTTCCACTTTGAGGATTCTACTATTTTCAACAAAATAGGTCGCTGTTCGCTTGAACAAAGTTGGAAAATATGGACTGAAGAGTTGAAGATGTTCCGCATCTTTTTCGTCTTTCCATCTCTTTAGGCGAAGCTCATTTTCGCCTCGGCGATTATGCTCTTAAACAGAATTGTCACATTTGGTGGTCGAAAAATCCAGAGACTGACTGTTTGCTGCAAATTTCGGTCAGATGGTATCACTAAATAATTTTTTTGTTCAAAAATAAGCAAGAAAACCCGATTAAAGTCATTGGCCAGTATTACTGCGCCATTTCAACCAAATTTTTATTTCCTCAAATTAAAGTGGCCCATCTTCTCCTCCTACTTGTCGTGTGCGTCTTGATGTTGTTCCACAAATGGAGGGATTTGCAGTTTTAGGCCGATTCCGAACGGTAAATGGTTTTTTATGACGAGGATTTTCATGGCAGAAATACACTCGGAGGTTTGACATTGCCTGCCGAGGGGCGACCGCTATTAGAAAAATATTTTTCTTAATTTGGTGTTTTATTCATCTTAGATAAACGTCTAAATTGGTACTCGTACCTCGAAACGGTCATGCAAAAGCCGCACTGTTTATGGCAGAATATGGCGCCTAGACTCTAAAATGATACATTGGATGTTTACGATGATGAGTAGACCGATCATTACCTATGCCTTCCGAAAGCCAAACAAGTAACCACAAAACAACTACTTGACCGTTTTGGAAGACAAGCCTGCGTGGCAATAACTGGTGCCTTAAACAGCTGGTCCACTGTTGCTCTAGAAGTGATACGAGTAGTAGGACTATCCCCACTGCATTATTTTCCTCAAGAAATGGACAGTCAAAAATGCATTAAAAACGCGAATCTTACCTGGGGAAGATATTCCTGGCTTTGGCTATACAAGTATTTGAACAGAGATATCGATCAGAATATAATCTATTCATTGACAGACTATATGATTCCAAACTGTGCCTGCAATAATTTCAGTCCGCGATGAATGGAAACTGGGAGGACTTTGGATCGATCCTAGAACTCTCGAATGGTTTACAGACGGCTTGAAAACAAATACTAGAATCGGTGCGGAGTTTATGGTCCGAACACAAAAATCCCCGCACTAATAGGCAAATGGCCTAGCGTTTTTTTGGCTTAAATTCAAGCAATTTCAATCTGTGCGAGAATAAATCATAGGAGGGGCAACAAGGGTGCACAGATAGCTATTTACTCGGACGGTCAAGCTGCATTAAGGGGATAGATACCTGTAAAATTTCGAAAAAAAAAATTTTTTTTTTCATAAAATGTTAATATAATCCTTTAAGAATATGTCAAAAAAATTTTAGAACGTAAATTTAAGTATTTCTTATAAAGGGTGATTTTTTAAGAACTGTAGGAAAGTTTTTCAAAAAACACACGTCAAATTCAAAAAAATGCATGAAACTTTTATTTAAATCGATAGTACAGTCCATATACTTTAATGTTTGAAGATTATTTCAGCAAATGTTGACCGCGACTGCGCTTCAAATGGTCCATCCGCTTAGTCCAATTTTGGCATACTCTTTCCAATGTTTCGGCCGGTATCTCGCATATAAAAGCTTTAATGTTGTCTTCCAATGCGTTAATTGAAGGAGGCTTTTCTGAATAGACATGAGCTTTAACATAGCCCCACAAAAATAATCTAAAGGTGTTATATCGCACGATCTGGGTGGTCAATTGACAGGTCCCGAACGTGAAATAAAATCTTCACCGAACTCGCCTCTAAACAAGACCATTGTTACGCGTGTTGTGTGGCATGTGGCACCGTCTTGCTGAAACCACATGTCATGCAAGTCAAGCTCTTGCATTTTGGGCAAAAAAAGTTGGATATCATTTCACGGTAGCGCTCACCATTCACAGTTACGTTACGATTTGCAGCATCTTTGAAGAAGTACGGTCCAATGATACCTCCAGCCCATAAACCGCATCAAACTATGACCTTTTCTGGATACATTGGTAGCTCTTGCAATTCTTCTGACTGATCTTCACTCCTAAACTCCAAAATCGACAATTCTGCTTATTGACGTACTCATTGAACCAAAAATGAGCTTCGTCGCTAAACACAATTTTTCGAAAAAAAAGTGGATCTTCGGCCAACTTTCCAAGAGTCCATTCACCAAAAATTCTGCGTTGCGGTAGGTCGTTCGGCTTCAATTCTTGCACCAGCTGTATTTTGAAAGGCTTCACACTTAAATCCTTTCGCAAAATTTTCCACGTTGTTGAGTAACAGATCCCAATTGCTAGGAACGGCGACGAATCGATAATTGATGGTCATCATTAACACTGGCCGATACAGCTGCGATGTTTTCTTCAGTTCGCACTCAACGTAAGCGTGTTGGTGGTTTGATGTCCAATAAAGTAAATTTGGTTCTAAATTTAGTCACGATAGCTCGAATAGCCGCTTCAGTGGGTCGATTAAACTGACCATAAAATGGAAGAAGCGCGCGATAAACTTTCTTAGCAGAACACGCATTTTTATAATAAAATTCTATTATTTGCAAGCGTTGTTCGTTTGTAAGGCGATTCATGGTTAAATTATAAACCAAACTGAAGATGTTTGGCAGTGAAACAAAACACGAAACGTGCTTTAGCTGTTTAAACCAACTGTTTAGAAAGATAATAGCTAAAAAATCACCCGTTATTATAGATCGTCAACCGTAACGACTCTCTTCTTTGCGTTCGAGCGCTGGGAGAGATGTAGTTACGTTGTATTCAAACTTTAGACGCGTGTTTCTCAAAACTATATTTTTCGAATTGGCGTACACGATAACTCGAAAAGTTATTGATCGATCTCCCATTCTGTGGAATCGAAAGTTGTGTACGAATGCCTTAACAACCTAAAGCAACTTAGTGCAACAAATAAAATTCTACTTTGTTGAGTTCCGGGTCACTCTGGATGAAATTTCTGATGAACTCGTTAGTGCGGGGTCGGGCAGAAGCAAAATTCAGGGTAAATAGTTGGGCTAATACTCATAAAATTACCCGTTGGGAAGGCACACAAGATCTCCGTCACGCCTTAAGGCTTACAAGACTTTTTACATGCAATAGGGAACTGCCTAACATGCGTAAAGCAGGCATCAGGAAAATAGTTGAATTTCTGACAGGTCACTATTCCTTAAATTACCATCTCTCAAAAATTCACATTGGGAATGAGACGGAGTGTAGACTATGTCTGGAGGATCATGAAACCGCATTGTATATGCTGTGGAATCTTATTGCCTTGCCCAAGACAAGATTGCACATCTTTCATCGTGATCAAATGGATCCGAATGAAATACAGAATGCTGCTATTGCAGTTACAATTTGGCTTTTCAACCAATCCCCAACCTGAAGAAGGGAACAGCTAGTTTAAATAGAACCTGGTGTAATACATTTAATGGTAGTAGTGCAAGTACGATAAGGGATCACCTGTATGTGACCATGTCTGAATTTGGCATTCCCGCAAAGCTCTTCCGGTTTTGCAGGATTATGCTAACAAACCCCACAAGCGCAGTGCGAATTGGCAAAGATCTTTTTGAGCCATTTCAAATGAAGCGGGGTTTCAGACAAGGTGATTAATTGTCATGCGACTTTTTCAATTTGTTGATGGAGAAAATTATTCGCGCCGCCAGCATCGACATCTCCGGTACACTTAAAAGTGTCATGCTGTCCGCTTACGCTGATATCGACATTGTTAGCATTAGTCAGCGGGCAGTCAATGCAACTTTCTCCAGTCTTGAAAGAGAATCCCATCGAGTCGGTCTTGCGGTAAACGAGGGCAAGTTAAAGGACCTTGTGCCTATAACCCAAAAATCTACGCATATTGGACAGCAGGTTGCTATTGACAATAACGAGTTCGGCGTAGTCAAAGACTTTGTCTGCTTAGGATCCAGCATTAACACCAACAACTCTAACTCTTGCTAATAGATGCTACTTTGAGCTGGGCAGGCAATTGAAAAGTAGAGCCCTCTTTCGATGCACGTAAAAAGGCTCTATGAATCAGTTATCCTCCCGGTCTTACTGTATGGCGCTGAGTCCTGGACATTGACAAACACCGATGGGCGGTTAATAGGAGCTTTCGAGAGAAAAATTCTTTGCAAGATCTATGATCCGATTTGCGTGAATTATGCATATCGAATAAGATGGAACCAAGAGTTGTACGAGCTGTACGCCGGCATAGACGTAGTGAAGCGCATTAAAATTCAGCGGCTGCGCTGGCTGGATCAAGTTGAGCGAATGAACAACAAAGCTCCAGCAAAGAAGGTACTCTATTTGAAAAATACTGGTGGAACTCGCCAAAAAGGTCGACCTCATCTACGTTGGAAAGACCAAGTCGACGACGATCTGGCCGCCCTTTGTGCTTCTAACTAGCGCCAACGCGCGCAATGCAGTGGCGATTGGTGTAATATTTTGATGACAGCCAAGACCGACCACCAGTTGTAGTTGCCAGCTAAGTGAGTAAGTAAGGAAGTACCAGTCAATAGGACCAGTGTTAACTATGATACTTCAAAAACACGTAGTAGGACACATGAGATCTTTTGGGTTGAAGTGCTGACCATTGGGCGCAACACAGATGCAAATAACAATATTATTATCACTACTAGCCGCATCTTCTTGAAATGCTGGATAACATAATTGGTGACTTGGTGATTTGCTATTAAAATTATCGCAGTTATGCTTTGCCAATTTCTTGTCGTACATCAAGGCGAATTGAGTACTGAAGGTGGCGCCATAAAAACAGTTACTTTAGTCTGACGTCAGCTCACTTCGCAATACAAAACAAATGAACAAAATAAACAAAAGTGGGAGAAATTGCATATTTGTGAAAATTCAGTGAAGATAGTGAAATACTCATTTTTTATAGACATTTTTTAGGAATTTTTTCTTAAGGAAAAAAAAGTGATTATTTTGCTGTTATTATTGACATCAAATAGTATACAAAAACAATTTTTTTTTGACAAATTTTTTTGTATTAGTGTGGCACCAAAGTAAGCGTTGTAAAAAAGAGATGGGTGGCTTGTCAACAGGATTTTGGCTCTTCAGGACCTCTGAAACGAAAACATTAAACTGATTATTATTAATCCCTAGGCTTGTCCTTCTGGCAGGTGCTGCTTTCGGTTCTGTTCAGCCCTAACTTTCCATACTACAGTCTATTTTCCACCTGAAAAACATACCTTTTTTTTCCAAAGTTCGCCATTTTGATATTTTTCAAAAAAATTGTTCCATTTCCCTACTGGCTTAGTAATATTGCGACTTCTGAGATTAAAACTAAACAAACGAAGTGCCGCGTCTTAAATTGGTAAAGCACAAATGAATATAAAGCCTCCAAATGTAGTTTGTTTGCGTTTTTATGCGGAAGACGCCGTGGCTAGAAAGTATGCGTGTGCGCGTACAATTTCTTGTATTTGATTTTTTCCATTGCTTTCGCCTACTCTTCTTCTTAACAAACAAGTAATTCTCCTTGCTCTTGTTTGTTTATTGATGGACTCTTACGACACGGCGAGTTCGGAAGGCGCAATCTTCTTCTCATCATTCTTGATCGTCCAACCTTCTTTTTATTTGACCAAAATTGGGAGAAATTAAGCTCAAATTTCGGTGGAAATTCGCCACAAGCTCGGTAAATTTAATTTTAAATTTGTTGCGAAGTATCAGCTGCCTTGTATATTCGGCTAGCGATACAGAAGCATGGACTATATTCGTATATGTTTATGGGTAAGCAGACACATATGTACATATGTATGTATGTGTTTATATATAATATTTATAAATATACACCAATTACGGGAGTTCTCAACTTTATAGGTGAGATTCACAGTAATCTGCGGTATGTGATAGCATGTTTTTTTATTGAAAAGTTTAACAATTATAATTAAATCCATACAACCGCCTCCGTTCTTCCATTTCCAAAGATTGATGTTAATATGTATGTATTCTCATGTATGTCTATGTATGTATGTACTTTCACAAGCATTTGAGCTATTAATTAAATTATAAATACAATTTACGAAAATATATTTCCACATATCTGAAAGTAGTTGCAGTAGGGTGACTTGTGTAAACGTATGTGTGCCTACATTAGGGCGGGTATATTTTTTTTTCGACATTGTTCCTAGCAGACTCGCATTCTACTTAAAATTGTAAGAAAAAAAGTTCACTCGAGCATGGATTTGGTAATTTTCGAACCCATCAAATTTTAAAACAAGGTTTCTTTAAGGGGGTCCTCTAGTTTCTCGTCTGTTTTTTTTCGGGTTTTTCAATAATTTTTAACGGGCAAACGATCAAAATAATAAATCTCATTGTGTTCACATAATCTTTAGTAACATTTAAATGAGCTTTACAAATTTTTTGAAGACAAAATATATAATAGAATAAAAGTTATAGTGGCCGACAAGAAGACATAAAGTAAAAGAGGTGCTTGACGGTGACCAAGATTGCGGCTGTTTGGCTTATCTGAAATCGAAAAACCAAACGACATTTTAATCTTCATATTTAAGACTAGCGATTGAACTAGAATGAATTCTTAATTACAAAAATTAATTTTTGTATACACTTTTGAAAATTAAATTCTATTTTTTACTTATTTTTTCTTAATTTTTTCGCTCATAGGACAAAAACTATCGAAGCAATCATGATAATCCTAGTTCAATCGCTGGCTTATAATATATTAAAGATGAGGTATATATTTGAACAAGATCGGTTCAGTAGTTTTTGAAATATCGTGGTGACTATTTTGAAAAATAGTGTTTCGAGAAAAACGCGTTTCAAAGTTCGCGCATGTGCGGAGCAGCGTTGAGCGCGCTAAGTATACCTGCTCCGTTCAAGGCCGTAACTTGTGAGCCACTTCGAATATCGAAAAATCCTTCAGCACATACTTTTAACACATGTTGTAAATGTGATTTATCAAAAAAAAAAAATTCGATATTTTCGACCCAAGAAACTAGAGGACCCCCTTAATTAAAACGAAGTTAATATGGAGATTAATATATATTTAATTAAATAGGCCGTTTGTAGAACAACATGAAGATGCACACCACAAATAAGAGGAGGAGCTCGGCCAAACATCCAAAAAGGGTGTACGCGCCAAATGTATAATATTCATTTTAATACAAACTTTTACTTTGGGATTTCTTGGTAAGAAGAATTTATTTCTTATATTAATTTTTTTATTTATGATGGTGACTAACATCCAGAGTGCACTTAATTAACCCTACAGTAGTCGCGCCCCTGAAACTGACGTAATTGTACAAAAGATAAATATTTAATTCTTCCATTGCTTTTGTTTTAAATATTCTTCTTATTGTTTAATTTATTAATATTAATCAAAAATAACATAAATAAACTTTCAGTTCTTGCATAAAATAAATAAAAACCAAAACATCATTTTTTAACAAAAAATTAAGATACTTCACAAAAGTATAAAATATATATAAAATAACCAGAAGATAATTGAGATATTTTAATTGTTTTCGAAACATGACAAACATACAGTCTTGGAATGATCAGGACAAATGCGTTTATTGCAAGCGTTACACACTTTACGGGTGCTTTTATTACGGGCCCTTCCACAATCGTGGCAACGGCCGACGTAGTTATTGTACGTTGGACCTTGATGAGTTACAACTTGTGGAAGATCCAGGAAGTCTTTTATTTTACATTTTTAGTGTTCTAGGTAGCGTGGTAAGTGTTAATCTTTGGTGAGCCAGTGGTTTCATCCAAGACAAGGCTAAGTCTATGAGAAAATCACGCCTTTTGACAGATTCATAGTTACTGTTTGCAGTGTAAATGCATAATGCGTTGAGAGCACTGAGGTTTACAAGATTATAGAACTTAGTCAGCGGCCACCTTCTCGAATTCCTAGATACGTCATAAAGAGAACACACATTGTCAACCAGATCAACGCCATTTTTAGTGCGATTATAGTATGTTATTATTTCCGGCTTTCGTTGATCTCCGTTGTCAGAATCAATCGCTGTATCGTTGAGCATTGTAGACATGGCTATTACCACTTTCTTGGCTTTTAGTACATAAGAAACCAGAGTATATGGAGAGTGGAATCCAAATTTTGAGGAGCATATTGGATTGCTTCCAGCTATGAATTCCCGGTGAACTTCGCTTTTATCTTTTCGAACGGTAGCAACCATTGTAATTCCATTATCAAATCATTGCTTTGCTATTTTCAGAGAGGAAAACCAATTGTCCATAGTAATATTGATATGTCTATTCGAAATAGGTTGCACCATTCTCATCACGATATCAAATCTCTCGTTGCTTAACCGAAATGGACCTTCGGGTTGTTGGCCGGCGTAAATTTCTAAGTTATAGGTGTAGGGGTAATGAACATCTACAAGTGCAAAAACTTTCAGTCCATACTTAGCAGGTTTATTTGGAATATACTGCCGAAAAGAACAACGCCCTCTGAAGGACAAGAGTTGTTCGTCCAAAGTCATTTCAGCAGAGTAGCATACATATGCAAATATTATCAGAAAAGTTCCACAAAATTGTAAAATGAAAAAGTATGCCAAAAGTCCACTTTTCTTTACAAAGTATAACTAGCTATTAGCATAAAACCTAATTTAAAATATTTACGTAATCGGTCGCGCGGCATACATACGTAGACCATGAATTTCACGAACCTCTAGCGATAAAACTGCATTCGACAATTAACAGCGGAACACTGAGAGTGACTCTCTATTTGTTAGTTACAAGTAGCAAAAATCTCCGATGAAATCGATGCAAGACTTTCAAGAAATTTAAAATTTAACAATGGTGGATTACATATGTAGACCGCGCGACTACTGTAGGGTTAATGGATGTAACACTTCTCGAACGTGTCACTGAGAATGTGAAGATCCCGATACCCCCAATCTTTGAAGACGGGACTGTCTTTCTGCTACCCGACCATGACGAGCGATTACGCGGCTAAAGAAAAACAAAGCCGCGGGCGCCGACGTACTGCTGGCTGAGCTATTCAAACATGACGAGACTGGTAAGGTGCATGCATCAGCTCCTATGCAAAATATGGTCAGATGAAAGCATACCTGCCGATTGGAATTTATGTGTACTCTGCTCAATCCATAAGAAGGGTGATACTGCAATCTGTGCCAATTACCGCGGGATTAGTGTTCTAAATATCGCATATAAGGTCATATCGAGCGTATTGTGTGAAAGGCTGAAGCCTACTATCAACCAACTGATTGTATCTTATTAGTGTGACGCTTAATTCTGTTGTAAAACAGAACAGGCTTATACTTATAAGGGTTCCAGGACACTCCGGTGTTCATGGAAACGAAATTGCCGATGAATTGGCCAACCGTGGATCAGCGGTCCCCCCACAAGGACCAGAGCCGAGAATCGGAATCAGTTTCGCAGGAATCATGAATTGGATCAGTAATTATGTATTCAATTTACATAAAGAGCGATGGTCCAGTCTAGAACGCTGCAGATTTGCAAAGTATTTTGTAACAAGTCCGAACAGAAAACTGTCAAACTTTCTACTAAAACTTGAAAGGAAAGACGTTCGGTTGAAGGTTATTACAGGACACAACCCATGGGGTCAGCATATGATCACCATTGGAATCATTGAGAACCCAATGTCCCTGAGGTGCTTGAGGAGGCGGATGGCACTGAGCGCTCTCTCTGTGAGTCTTCTGCCTTTGCGAGAGCAAGACTATGAGTTTTGGGTTCCGATGTCGTGAGAATGAGTAATATTCGTTCTCTAAAACTGGAGGATATTTACAGATTTACCAAAGAATCTTGAAAATTCTCACAGGACTAACTATCTCTATCTCTGTCTCTATTCTTTCGTCTCTCTTTCTCTGATACTTTTCTCCTTTCCATGGGCTTTTTAGCCTGAGTGTTTTAGGAGCCACCAAACCTCTTGGTGCTCCTTGGCTCGTCCAATTCAAATTTCATTTCATTTCATTTTCAACAGGAAAAATTTATCAAGAAAAATATTCCAAAAAGATTATGTGACTTAATTATGTGGACACAAGTGTAGATTCTCTTAAAGAGCTATGCTCTAAATTCTCTTTTTCTTACAATTCAATGTAAGCTCCGAATATGCTGGAACGCTGTGGAAAAATAGTTCCATATAAATTTACCCACCCTAGTGTACAGCCAGCCATAGAAGCCAATGGTGCGGTAAATGGGTATTATAGGTTGAGCAATAATTTCAAATAAGAATTATAATTTCCAAATGATTTACGGGTCGTTTGACCCATAATAGCCCATTATTTCGAATTTAGCGCGAAATTTAGTCACAAAAATCATAAATTATAAACTGTAATAACCGGATTCGCTTTTGAGGCAGTAAGGAATGTTTGCTCGTAGACTGAGCTAATTTTTCTGAAAGGAAGTGCAGAAGCCGCCGTGGCCTGGGTTCGGAATCCGCTGTGGGCAAGAAACAGCAAATAATAGAAAAGACTTTTTCTAATAGCGGTCGCCCTTCGGCAGACAATGGAAGACCTTCGAGTGTATGACTATCTGTTTCTTATTATATATTTATATAATTGGCGCGTACACCTTTTTTGGGTGTTTGGCCGAGCTCCTCCTCCTATTTTTGGTGTGCGTCTTGATGTTGTTCCACAAATGGAGGGACCTACGGTTTTAAGCCGACTCCGAACGGCAGATATTTTTATGAGGAGCTTTTTCATGGCAGAAATACACTCAGAGGTTTGCCATTACCTGCCGAGGGCAGGTGTTTCACCGAGATTCGAACCAACGTTCTCTCTGTGAGTTCCGAATGGTAGTCACGCACCAACCCATTCGGCTACGGCGGCCTATTTCTTATTAACTCCATTAATTATTGCTTCTGTTAATTAATATTAAAAATATTTGAAAACTTATTTTAAAATAATATTCATTCAATCGTAATGTAGATAACTAAATTTCTTATGATTAACTCGCGCGGATGCTTCCAGTAATGCGACTTCCAAACAAAAAAAACTTATATAAGCTCGATAGAGTAATTTGAGTGGGGTTTTTCTTTTAAGCCTCTTATGGCGACTGCCTTCTGTCATTAGAAATGTTTGGAAGCAAGAATAATCCCTTATTATAGTGAGTTGCTATGTTTTTTATTTGCTCTTTAACTGCCGGTATTTTGAGATACCTGTGAATTTGGCATTGGAGCGACATACTACGGGCAATTTACTATCATCCTGAATACTTTAGCCTGACATTTCTGTACTAGTTCGATATTTGAGTTGGCTGCAGTACTCTGTAGCTGGATACCGTATGGTCAAATTGGTTTGAGAATGGCCTTATACAAGAGAATTTTGTTATATAGCGACAATTGGAATTTTTTGTATAGTAACCAGTAGAGAGAAGTAAGTTTTAAACCCATAGCTTTGCTTTTGGTGAAGATGTGAGTTTTTCAAATGAGTTTTGAGTCCACATGAATGCCAAATTACTTCGATTCATTGGATGGTGGGATCTCGATGCCATGCCATTGCGTCTTACTGGAGGACAGAGTTCACGTCGGGTTGTAAATGTTATTTGAACCGATTTAGTCTTATTCGCTTTAATGCTCCAAATTTAAAGTCTCTGGGTAAGTCATCGAGACATTTTTCCAATTTTAGATTTCCTTTCTTCGCGACTTTAACTATAGCTGGGGCAGCTGTATCATCAGCAAATGTTCTGATTAGGGCATCTGAGGCGGCGTCGGGCAGATCATGCGTGAATAACAGATATAATATGGAACCTAGAAGGGAGCCATGAGGCACACCAGTATTTATTTTGTGAAAATTGGTTACTTCATCGCCTTGTTTGGGAAAAAGGGGTCTACCGGCAAGATGCGAGTTTATAAAGTTATAGAAATTTATTGGAAGAGATGTTTTTTACCTTGTAAAGTAGGCCAGAGTGTCATACTTAGTCAATAGCATGAGAGATACCGAGAAGGTTTGCTGTGCAAAATTCTTTACGTTCGAAAGCATTATTTATACACATAGTAGAAAAAGTCTGCGTTCACCTATGCAAATATTCTTTGCATTAGAAAAAGTTCAAAACAATAAATATTTCAGAATTTTTTATTAATGAGTTTTATCAAGTTCACTTAAACGTAACTATCACACATATTTCGCTACCAATAACAAAATCAGATTTAAAATGAGATCACATAAAATTAAAAAGGCCATTCAAACTAAACGGAAAAAGTTTGCGTTCACTTCAATAATAATAAAATAAAAGGCTTAAGATCATAGAAATGTTTTAAAATTAATAGCTAGTTGGATATCCCCGGCTTTTTATGACTTCTAGGAGGCGTCTTTTCATTGATCCAACTAGGTTGGCTGTTATTTCTAGACTTATGGGTTCCCATTCCTCTTTAAGCGCGTTCTTAAGCATTTCCTTGCTAGTTATTGTACGCTCTCGTATTTTTTTTTTCTAGAACGTCCCATAAGTGCTCAATGGGGTTAAGGTCAGGTGATTGTGGGGGTCTGCGAAGTTGTTTTGGAACATTATACAACAACCACAACCCAACAATCTCTGCTGTGTGTTTCGGGTCGTTGTCCTGTTGGAAAACAAATCTTTCACCGAGTCCCAGTTTGATTGCACTTTCTCTCAAATTCGTTTTTAAAATATCGAGATAATCATGTCTGTTCATTATCGACTCAAAAAACTGCATATTTCCATCGCCCGAACTAGCCATACACCCCCATATCATGGCACCTCCTCCCCCATGCTTTACCGTAGGTACCAGATTTTGCTTTCCAAGTGCCGTTCCGTTTTTCCTCCAAATAATTTTACGACTTTTTATCCCGAAAATGCAAAACTTGCCCTCATCTGAAAAAATCACACTATTCCAAAACTCAGGTGGCTTGTTTACGTATTCCTTGGCGAAAGCCATCCGCTTAAGTCGATTTACTCGCGATATGAAGGGTTTTTTTCGGGCCACTCTGCCGTGAAATCCGATTCTTTTTCGAATTTTTCTTACTGTATCTGGATGTACTTTCTTTTGGTATTTTACTTATATGTCTTTTAAAATTCGGCTTGCTGTTAGTCGTGGATTAGAATTCACAAGAATAGTTATGTTGCGTTCTTCTCTTTCCGTCAGTTTTTTTGGACGCCCAGAACGAGGCTTAGACTCCAAACAATTCGTTTGCTTGAAGTTGTTTATCACTCTTTGGGCCGAGGAGTATTGCCTCCCAACAGTTTTCGCGATTTCCCGATAGCTCTTACTATTTTGCCACAAACTTACAATGATTTTCCTTTCACCAATATCTATTTCTTTTCGCCTTTGGTCCATAGTAACAAAAAATGTATTTCTAATATCAATTTTTCCCTCTTTAGATTTGTTCTTAACCGCGTCAACTACATGAATGATTTAAAATTTAATTTAACGTAATTGCCATGCAAATAATCGTCACTATTCGAAATGAACGCACACTTTTTCTGCTTAGCCTATTTAAGTAACTGTACTACAATCCCGTTATCTGAATACGACGCAGCTCAAACTCCAAAAAATTTTGTTCATAACCTCTATGAATAATTTTCTTTGAAATAAGTGAAAAGAAATAACTGAGAGTTTTAAGATAAACACGTGAAATTATTTTAATACTTTATAACAGTGGGTGAACGCAGACTTTTTCTACCATGTGTATGTTCGACGAGACGGTGCACTTACCCGACGGTGCTGTGCTGCTTGCAAAAACCAAATGCATGTTTGGGAATCAACTGACTTTGCTCAATTACTGGGGTAATCTTTTCAGAAATAAAATTTCCCTTAGATTGGAAATAATCGGGAGTAAACTTATCAGGCGGTATGATTGGGACTTTTTGAGTTCTTACCTGGTTTTATAATCATGATTATTTGAGCAATGGGTATTTGCAATGAAAAAGCTTCTCATGGAAAATCATCTGCCATTCATAGGCAGCATAAAATTCCATTTATGGAAAAACATCAAGACGCGCGCCACAAATAGGACGAGAAGCTGGGCCAAACAACATCACTAACTGAGGTAGCAAACAACAATTTTCCGCTTGATAGGCGTCTTCTTCCTTGTGTGATTATATTTCCTGCTTTTGAGAAAAGTCTTTCGCAAGTGACGCAATACTTCACCATTTTGATTGCATACAATAATAATCCGTTCTTTCGAAGGTAGCTTTATTACTAATTTCCAAGCTTACACGCACACAGTTAACAAATATGAGCTTAAAAACTATTGTATAATTGAGAGTGAAAATGTAAATTGTGGTTGTTGCTATGTAACAAAGAGAAAGAAATTGTTTAAGGTAATTCCATTAAAGAAAAGATCAGTTAGTAATGGAGCAAATTAAGAAACATGAATAGAAGATGTGAGAATGAATACAAGTCAGAGAGGTAGGGAGAGAATGAGTAAGGAAGTGTGTGTTGTTGGTAGTGGGAGCATGGGAATGTGACTATACTTTACTCGCTGTAGGTTCATTTGAGTCAGCTTTTTCGAAGTTTTTGTTAGCTGCAGATATTAGAGGAATATCAAAATGTCAACCTTTCAAATCAGAAACGCGCAAAAGTTACAGGAAAAGTAAATACGAAAAAATAATGACAAATTTAAATTTTGTATTGCCTTCTGCGATATGATAGAATGGGTTTATGATGAATAATAGTCATATTATAGTGTAACCACATATCAAATGCTGCTAAAAGGTATCGATAGTAAGTACCAAATTCGAAAAAAGATTTGAGTAAGAAAAAGTACTGATTTCGTGAAAAAAGTATTGAGTTTCTACTGACACTTAGCGATTTCCGATAAAACTACAAGTCACTTATTGTACTAGTATTTGAATTTCATGTTGTTGTTGTTGTTGTTGTTGTTGTTGTAGCAGTACCTTTGTCCTGTCAGTGTAGCGTAATCACCGGCCGTCTTCGTCTAGCTCATCTAACGGTAGGCCCAGGAAACTAGCTGTTTCGACAGGTTGGGTCCAGAGGGAGAGGGGTGTTAGATGAGTGGGTTTAATGGAGCAAGTGAAAAGGTGGTTAGTGTCGTGCGGGGTGCCTTCACATGGCGGGCATATATTTGGTATGTCGGGGTCGATTGTGGATAAGTAGGAGTTTAACCTGCTACAATATCCAGAACGTAATTGTGCCAAGGTTACGCGGGACTCTTGGGGAAGTCGGAGTTCTTCGTCTGCGATTGGGGGTGGTTGGACTTCGATAACGGCATTTGGGGGTCGGGAGCTGTCTGTACGCTATCCAATCCAGTAGCTGTCTGTTGGTCTTATCTGAGATTTCGTCCGCGTAGTTGAGGAGATGCCTCCTGATGTGCTTGGGAGGTGGTTCAGGCTCGAGCAGGTATCTGCATGGGTGAGACCTGCGGAAACACCCTCTAGGAACTGCTTACTGAGAAATTTGTTATGCTCCTTAATAGGCAGCATTAGGGCCTCATCATGTAGATGTTGTATAGGTGACATCAGAAGACATCCTGTCGCGGTCCTTAATACAGTGTTTCACCAGGTCTGAAGCTTCGTCCACTGCGAATCACTGGTTCCAGGCGACCAGACAGACGCAGCATAGTTTAGAACCGGTCGGCCTATTGCTTTAAAAGTCGACAGAAAAATTTCCTTGTTTTTGCCCCAAGCGCTGTAGGCGAGCGACTTGAGAACCTTGTTGCGATTCTGTACTTTAGTTGCAATAGCGGTTGTATATGCTGAGAGTTTTTTGAATTGAGTTTTGAATTTGAATTTCATCGTCATCAACGGTTCCTGTTTTTCCTACTGGAACATAGGGCCTCAGTAAAACACCTCCAAGCCTGATTTCGTGCCAAGTTTTTCTTGACGTTTCAACTTCCTTGTGGACCGTTCTCCTCCAAGATATTTTTGGACGGCCTACCTTGCGAACACCTTGTGGATTTCAATCCAGTGCTTGACGGCAGATTTCATTTGCGCGTCTTCACACAGCTTTGAATTTTGTTTTCAATCCAGTTGTTTGTGACTCAGGTTTCCGATCCATTCAAGAGTACTAATAATATATTTGACTTAAAAATCCGTAATTTTGTGTGTACGCCGAGGATGCTCGTGGCTGTGTCAACGTTCTCAATTTTAATATCATTTAAGAGGAACGTGCGGCTGCTCTTGGACCGGCTTTCGCTTTCTCGTGATTTATTTTTAGACCTGCCTTCAATGAGGTTGAGAACATATCGTCAATTTTGTTTTGCATGTCGGTGTGTTTGAAGGAGAGAATGCGTAGGCAAGGACTTCGAGATGTTCGTGGAAGTTCGAGTGAAAGTTTAGTAAGCATGAATCAAAAAGGTTTTGAATTTGGCAGCACTTAACTATTTCGTTTGCAGTTGCCAAATAACAGAGTTGGAAAGAAGCTCCGTGTGTGCAAGGAAAATTACAAAAAATGGTAAGTAATGACAAAGCAAAAGCGTGAAATATTCATTGAAAGCTACTGATCTAAGCAAGCTGCTTAGGAGCTAAGTGGTTTCTGCACATAAATTTTTTTTTTTTTTGAAGTGAAAACTTCTTTAGAATCGTTGGGAGTGATTTGAGAAAAAGTGAAACGAAAAAGCGACACCAAAAAGAAGAAGAAAAAAGATATACGTATATATATGTATGTATAGAAAATGCTTCATTACCAGGCACACAGAAGGATGGCATAAGCAAATTTAAATTTGTGAATTTATATATGTATGTATATATGCGGATATATGTATATATGTTGTGTGTATGTACATATGTGCCTCGCCACAGCAAAACATACGGTAAAATTTCTCAAGAAATCCAGCGCGCATTCATAGGCACAGCATTGCATGTACAGTAGGGCGGGTCGATTTAAAAATCGCTCATTGCTCTATGAAAATCGTATTATAGGGATCAAAATAAGAAACTTTGCCGAAGGAACCATACCTCTAAAACGAATTCTGATGTCCCCCAATTTCAAAATATCACCATTTTTGGCCTTTACATGAAAAAATCAGCTAAATGGCTATGTTTTTTTCTTTATTTTTATTTATTTATAATATTATCTATTTTTTCTCTTAAGAAATTTATTTAGTCAGAACATATGTAAATGAATGAATGTGAGTTATAGAAAAGAAACTAAAAAGTTCGACCCATATTGGGGGACATCAGAAATCGTTTTAGAGGTATGGTTCCTTCGGCAAAATTTTTTATTCTGATCCCTAGAATATGATTTTCACAGAGCAATGGGCGATTTTTTTGCCTTCCCACAAATCGACCCGGCCTAATGTACAGTAACCTTGAACAGGCAGCTGCAGCTGTCGAGCATTTAGAAACATATATTTACATACATATATGGGTGCAAACATATTTACGGAGCCGCGGGCACTCGACTTGACAAAAATTGAATATTGGCAAATAATTCTACGCGAAATATTCCAATATTGACTATGTTCGAATTGTCGAGAAAATTAGCATATGGGCGGCTCGTTTTATGAATGAAAGTACTTGCTCTTAGAACTATGAGCTCGAATTTATAAATCAATTTTTTGATGATGAGTTTTTGTTGCACAGTACAATAGTTGAAACTGTTCGGCGCCGCCGCGACTGTTCAGCGCTATGGCAACTAGGATGATGGCCGCTACGCCTGCGCCTATTAATGCATTTTGTTCTTGTAGTCGCTAGGCATAGAATTTTAGCTTTGGACGACATACGCATTTACAGCAATAAAGTGAGTGGCCTGTGTGTGCGGTTGTATGTAGATGCATATGTGTATATTAATAAGCATTGTTTTGCTGGAAGTTCAGAACACAAATAATGTACGTACATAGGCTAGGCCATAGTATAGCATACATACATATGTATAAAAAATTCAAACCAAGCGTCCTACGAATGTTTGCGTGTATGTTAGTACGTCTGTGTATTATACGCGTTACGACGCTCATAATAGCAACCGCGTGTGCTGTATTGCGTCCGTATTTTTATATTCGTAAATATTTTCATTTTTAAATATTTACCGCAATTATGCCGAAAAATAATGCAGAAAAGTGTCGTGAATTTCGACAGAAAAAAAAAAAATACCAGTCTTACGGTTAGACGCGATAGAAGTGAAACCTTCCGTAAAACAAACTGAGAGAGAATGAGATCAAAAACAAGAATTGACGCGGTATTTCAAAGATACATATGTTGACAATCACACTCGTATCATTTGTTGAAATTGAAAACATTTAGGATGAGTAATAATAAAATGAAGAAAATAAAATATGAACTTTATAGCAATATTATAATGAACCTATTGGGAGGTTGAATTAGTTTTAAAGGTTTTTTTCGAAGATTTGGGGCTTTATTGTGAAAAAACGGTACAAAATATTTTATTTGAAGTATTGGCCATCGCTAGCTACAACTTTCGCCCATCTTTCGGGCAATTTCCGGATGCCGTTTCTCCAAAATTCTGGCCGCTGCTTGGCTATCCATGACTCAACCCATATTTTGGTAGCCTCGTACGAGGAGAACCGCTGGTCCGCCAAATCGAGACTCATATGCCGGAACAAATGATAATCGGAGGGAGCTATGTCTGGACTATACGGCGGGTGGGGTAACACTTCCCAGCCCAGCGTTCCAAGGTATTTTTTGACAGGTTGAGCAATATGCGGCCGAGCGTTGTCATGTTGCAAAATAACCTTGTCGTGCCTTTTTACCGTTTCCGGCCGTTTTTCTTTCAATGCCCGGCTTAAACGCATCAATTGCAGTCGGTACCGATCCCCCGTGATTGTTTCGCCCGGTTGGAGCAGCTCAAAATATACGACGCCGACCTGATCCCACCAAATGCAGAGCATGATTTTCTTGCCGTGAATATTCTGTTTGGCCGTCGACGTTGATGCGTGGCCGGGCAAACCCCATGATTTTTTGCGTTTTGGGTTATCGTAGTGGATCCATTTTTCGTCGCCAGTCACCACCCGATGCAAAAAACCCTTCCGATTTTGTCGCTCGATCAGCAATTCGCACGTAAAAAGTCGCCGTTCGACGTCGCGCAGCTTCAACTCGTACGGGACCCAATGTCCTTGCTTTTGGATCATTCCCATCGCTTTTAGACGCTTGCAAACGGTTGATTTATCAACGCCCAATGATTCAGCAAGCTCTTCTTGGGTTTGGCATGAGTCCTCGTTTACCAATTCCCCCAATTCCGCGTCCTCGAACTTTTTGGGCTGGCCAAGACGCTCCTTGTCTTCGGTGTGAAAATCACCACTTTTGAATCGTCGAAACCAGTACTCACATGTTGAAATCGACGGAGTATGGTCTGGGTAGGCCTCCCGCAGCAATTCACGGGCTTGGGCTGTATTATTTTTCAAATTGAACCAGAAAAGCAAAGCTTCCCGCAAATTGCGCTTCGACGGCACGAAAGTTGACACGGAGCACGAAAACACTGCGTTGTTTATACTTCAGCGAAATGACAGATACTGATAAACAAAGCCTAGGGATGAGGCTTTGTCATGAATATATATTCAGTATTGCCAACGCGATAAAGTGATAAATAGCGCCATCTGTGTGTCACCTTTAAAACTAATTCAACCTCCCAATATGTATAATTATCCCGCTCCTAATGCTGCTTTCGTCTCATTCTCTCTCAGTTTGTTTTACGGAAGGTTTCACTTCTATCGCGTCTAACCGTTAGACTGGTATTTTTTTTTTTTGATGCGCTGCGGTAAATTTTTTTCGTTAAGCGAGTTTTTTCGCTAATATTCAATACATTTAGTAAAGCAACTTGCGCTTCCCGTAGATTTTTATGATGCTTTCCGGACCACATACATACAGCCGTGGACAGATAAATAGCACAAGTGTGAACCGTACATGCTAAGTTAAGTTTTTAGTATGAACTTTGCCTTGATCAAATAAATTGGTTTGTTTGCATTTATTACTTTTATTAAGCTTACATTTATGCGAAGAATTTACTGTTTTTTTTTATGGAATTTTTAGCGTTCTATTTTATTTATGGTTTTTGCTGTTTTGAAGTGGACACAAAAATAGCACATTTTAACTTGTGCAGCGGAGAGTAAGACTTTAATATTATTTCAGCGATTTTTAGTATAACTTTTTGTTTCTTAAATAAAATTTTAAAGTAATTACTAAAAATAGGACGTGGAAAACATTGGACGCCGGAGAAAAGAGCTCTTATATGCCGTATGAGTCAAAACGGAAAAAGCTATGCAGAAATAGCTGAAATGATGATGTGCTCTCGGAAAATGGTTTATAATGCTCTTAATTTAGTTAAGAAAGAGACATCCTACTAAGCAAAAAAACGGAAAGAAAACCAAAGCCGCGAAAAAACTGATGTTAATGTGGATGGGGCTATAAAACGCAAGAGCAAAGCAGATGCTTTTAAGTCGGCACGGCAAATAATGCTTGAAATAAACCAAGTATCTGGTCTACAGGTGTCCAGAAAGCTTGAAGAAAGGCGACGTAACGAGGTCCAGTTGTTTGGTCGCATAAGCAGAAAAACCACTCCTCTCAAAAAGCCATATCAAACACCGACTTTCCTTTGCAAAAGCCCCTAGAGACAAATCTATGCAGTTTTGGAGAAACGTACTTTAGACCAACGAAACCAAAATAAATAGTATGGGACCAGATGGGAAAAATATTGTACGTCGTCCAAAAAACCAAGCGCTAAATCCTAGGTTCACAAAAAAGACGATTAAACATGGCGGAGGAAGCATCATGTTTTGGGGAGCTTTTTCCTGGCATGGTGTTGGGCCGATTGTTCGCGTGGTTGGTAAAATGGATAGATTTCAGTATCTGGATAAACTCCAGAATAAAATGGAGCCATTTGTGTTTGAGTTTATACCATTAAATTTGACATTTATGCAGGACAATGATCCAAAGATACTGCAAGGACAGTGAAGCAATGGCTCAGAAGAGAAAAAATTAATGTACTGGATTGACGGGCGCAGAGCCCTGATCTCAATCCAATACAAAATTTGTGGAATGACGTTAAGGTTAAAATCGCCAACAAAAATTTAAAAAATGTTGATGAATTGTGGGGCTGTAGTTGAGGAGGCTTGGTACTCGATTCCAAAGGAAAGATGCCACAAGCTTGCAGAAAGCATGGAGCGACGGTTTGAAGAAGTAATCAAAAACGGTGGATATAGTACAAATACAAATACTAATCTGGTAAAACAATATTATTACATAACTATCTGATTTGTCCTCCATTTGTGGAACAACATCAAGGCGCACACCACAAATACGAGGAGGAGCTCGGCCAAACACCCAAAAAGGGTGTACGCGCCAATTATATCTCATTTGTTTACAATTTTGATTTTATTTGGAATTTTCTAGGATGTGCTATTTATGTGTCCAGGAGGTTTCGTGAGTTATCAACGTTCTCGTAAATTAAATCAGAACTGAAATTCTTTTTGACCATTTTTTTTGTTTTAAAGTGGAAGCTAAAAAGTTTTTTTTTTATTTTTTATGTTGCTTTCTTTCCCAATAAAAATAATTATTTAAAAACATGTTCAACTCTTTGCTTTCAAAGTCTAAATGTGCTATTTATATGACCATGGCTGTACATACATAATTAGTTGTATTTTTGTTGTCCAAATTTATCAATTTCAGTAAAATCATAAAAAATATTCTGAACCATATTAAAGTTCAATATGAGTTTAATATACATTTTTTTTTTCAGAATATCTCCACTTCAGCGCGCTGCCCTTTCACTAATTCAACAAATTCGAAGCAATATTACAGGAAATTTAAACAATCATTCCGCTCAGTTTGGTTGCATTCGATTGAACGATGCCCGAAAGCTTAAGAAATGTACACAAACATTCTTATTTGTGTACAAGTAAAGATTTTCTCTAGTGCAATAAGTTCAACAAAAAATTGATAATTTCCTACTGTAATTCACGTATGATTCATTTTGATGAGCACCGAGTGAACTTTTGTTGCTTGAAATTGTGTGTGTGTGTAGCTGGGCTTATCGCAAATCAGAATAAATAATGACTGCGAGAGCAGAGAAAAAAAAACTGGCGAAGAACAGTTCATTGCCGAAGTAGCTAAAAGATCCAATAATCTCTGCAAATATTTACGTGCACACATTCCGCCTCATTTGTATTGCCTAAAGGCAATACGCCGTGGGTGAATCCACTGGTTCCGAATTGGTGCACTTCTACTCAGTTTCGAACCAATACTAGTTTGAGTTCATTCGCTTTTCGTATGGCGTGAATTTTGCATGAAAATGATGCGGGGAGTGGCAATTGTTCACCGCCGCTTGGCTTTTTCAATAGTTCGGAACAAAAACTCGATTAGGAAGAGTTTTCTGCGCGGTCGTTTTATTATTATTTTTTTGTCAACTTCAATTAATCACATATGAAAATTGTGTTTTAGCAACATATGTATGTATGTATGAATGTTTGTATGTTCACACGGAAATAAATGGTAGGTAATTTGATATCATCAATTTTTTCTGAAGCATAGAAAATCAACTGAATATCAGACGAGTTTTTGCGTTTACTCAACACTGCAGATTGGAGACGACCTCAGTTTACACATATTTTTACATAGGACGAATGTTGACAGATTTACGGTTTTAATTGTAAATTATAGCGTTTTGATCAGATACAGTTTTTTTAATTACTTTAAAGTATAAATTATAGTTTTTCTGGAGTTTCAGATTTGAACGAATAAATTAAAATATCTTAAATTATTATTTTTTTTTAATTAAAATAAAAAAATTAAATCAAAATATTATATAAAAATTAAAAAATTCAAATTCCAGCATTATCTGGTATTTTAAAAACAAAATATTTCTTAAAGACGATGCTCTGGAGAAGATGATTGTATCGGGTGTTTCATTAAGAGATTGAGAACTTAAAATGATATTACAAAACAGAAATATTGTTGGATTTTATTATAATCGGGCAGATAATTTCATGGCATTTATTTTTTTGAATCTGATATCCGACATATGTCCGTCGCGGCTACGAGTTACTTGGTCCATTTGATCAGTGCAACTTTTGCCTATTTTTTCTAATAAATCTGTACGTATGGCGTCAATGGTGACTTGAGTATTGCAATAAATCCATTTCCGTGTGGCAAGGCGCTGTATGGCACGTTGCACCGTCTCTTTGGAATTGTCATCGATGTTTAGCGGATTAATTTTTGGAAGCGAAAATTCAGCTGATTTGGCTCCATAGCGTTCGGCATTCACTGTAACGGCAGCTCCTTCCTCATTTCGAAATAAATAAGGACCAGTACTCTATGAGCTTAGCGCAGATATTTATTTTTTTTCAAAATTATTATACTATATTATTTTTTTCATTTATTTTTTTATTTTTTAGCAAAGCAAATTACGAAAATAATGGAATTGAATTTCAGTGAAACGAAATCCGATTTAATTTAAATATTCCATTTCATAAAGGGTGTGTTTTTTAAGGAAGTACAATTGAAACTGTTTTTTGTTATTTTATTTGCAATTAATTGCTTTTGGTTATTTATGTTTAATAAAATTAAAAACAAAAATTCATTTTCTAAAAAAATCTGTTCGTTTCGGAAGTTACAATTTTTTGTTCGAAAGAAGCCTTTTTTTAATTTAGTCTTTGAAAAAAAAAAAAAATTGGCAACAGGGCATGCTTTTCGCATATGAGGAGGTTTACAATGCCTAAAGCATCATGAGTGGTATGCCTTCTTCTTCTTCTTTAAATTTATTGTAGGATTACTTCCTGTTTTTTCGGAAGAAGTTACAAAATGCAATTATTTTTTTTCAACAAAAGTATAATTATTGCATCATTCGGATGGGGATCCAGACGTCCAACACTCGTGCCAACGTTTTGGTGGTCTTACTGGAGGTCGTGGTGTTTTAAGTTGGCCTTTCATCCCGATCTCTGCTAACCGAACGTCTCACATTTTCCGTACGTGCTGGCTACATTCTTTTCTTCTCGTCCGGCTCCTTTATATTAGTGGTATGTCATGTGACTAAAAAACTACCCCTCGTTTGGAACGGTCGCCCACCCTGGAATCGTTTTCGCATTAATTCAGAAATTCGTTCCATCATCCTTATTACAAAATCTATGCCTGTGTCTCGCTTTTCCGTCCGGTGTATGTCTTCCGCGAATTCACTGATGTTTTCCCATGTTTCTTCGCTGCTTAGAATCTTGTCGATTACATTTCCGATGGTTATATGATCAACTGCATTCTCCAACGCTCGACGATCTGGTTCCTAACGCATGCCCCCAAAGCATTTGAGTTGTATGAAAATTTATTTTATCGAAGTTTCTACGCTAACGTGAAGCGAGATGTTTTATTAGCCGAGCCGCCCGTCTGACGCGAGGCAATTGGAGGCATATGCTACAGTAGGCGAAGACCCGACCAGGATTGTCCAGCCAAAAATGATGATTATGATGCCCATCTACCGCGTGTTTCGCTTCTCATACGGTCTTACCATCTTCTTAGTGTTTCGTCTTCTATTTAACGCTTTGCGGGTTAGTTATTTCTTTCTTCGATCGTCTCGTTCTTTAAGTAGGTAAAATGTTTGAAGCACCACTCTGGCACTTCCCAAGTACCTCTATTATGAGACCTCCAATAGGCAGATACCGCAGAGCCCGCCAGAACTGCTGATATATTAGAGAATGTTGCTATGATTTACAGGTATGATGGCTCACTGCCCGAAAGAAAGGAGGACAAAGGGTTTTCGAAAGAGCACACGAGGAAATGGAGCTCCATCTTTGCAGCTCCGATGACTGGGTAGGAGGTCTCTGAGTCCCACTTTAGTGCCTTTCCTGGCAAGCTTATCAGCAATTTCAGTTCCCTTTATGTTCCTATGCCCTGGAAACCAGATCAGAGAAATATAGTATTACCTGCACACTAGGCCGGGTCGATTTGTGGGGAGGCAAAAAAATCGCTCATTGCTCTGTGAAAATCGTATTCTAGAGATCAAAATAAGAAACTTTGTCGAAGGAACCATACCTCTAAAATGAATTTTGATGTCCCCCAATTTGGGTCGAACTTTTTAGTCTCTTTTCTCATGTAAAGGCCAAAAATGGTGATATTTTGAAATGATTGTATGGGGAACCCCCTAGGGGAGTTCCAGGGGTTGTGCCACTGGCATGGGGGATCGGCCGTCCAAAGTTAGTGGGGGTCGGTCATACATTTGGACTCGATTGGAGCACTCTAAAGGGGCCAAAGCTGGATTTTTCGTTCGACCCAAATTGGGGGACATCAGAATTCGTTTTAGAGGTATGGTTCCTTCGGCAAAGTTACTTATTTTGATCCCTAGAATATGATTTTCACAGAGCAATGAGCGATTTTTAAATCGACCCGTCCTACTGCACACACTTTAATATTCACAACTTTTTCCTTTCGAAGGCTGGTACGTCGATCGGTATTGAACCGCTGATGATTTGAACACCTGGCTCTGATACTGTGCGGTAAGCAGATACAACTCTCAGAGTTTACAGGTGGAGCTTACACCAGTGACTTGCCTTTAGCGCATTTGCCCACAGTTCAGCTCCGCATAAGAGAACGGAAAGCGTGGTAGCTATAATTATTTTCCATTTCTTTTGGATCGGTCCCTGTATGTTTTCTCTCACTCTACTGAGTTGAAGTGCCATCTTAGTGGCTTTCTCTGCTGCGTGTTTTATTTAGGCCCAGAAAGTTAGTATTGGATCTCAACAGCCATAGTATTAAGAAGAAATATTATTAGAAAAATTATGTAATGACTATAAATTTCGACTTATTTTTATACGATTATTAATTTTAGAATACAGAATTAAAAATGGAATTCTAAAATTAATAAAATATGTATATAAAATAATATGCTCAGAAAACTATGTTTTAATGCCAACTTATTATCAGAACAAAGTAAATTGTGAAGAAAATCACTGAATTGTGTTCTATTATTGATAAGAACGCACTTAAAATAAATGTGTGTGTACAACATACATGCACATAATGTACAAGGTGGCGCAAATTTAATCACGCTACCAAAAGATGTCATAATTTGACATTTGTGAACTGAACAGCTGCAGTAAACAAACAGATAAGCTATGGAGCGTGTAAAGGTCAAGATAAAGAATTTCATCACGCATAATTACTTTTTTTTATTTAGTAAAAAAGTGATTGAAATACATGATTAATTTTGCGCCACATTGTACATACAAAAGTGTAAAAACTGTTTGTGTGAATTGATTGACTTTGCGATTTTATGGTACTTCGCATAAATTATGTTTGCATGTAACTGGATACAGTAGAAAAAAGAGCAAATTCTGTCTGTGTTTCGTTTCTAAGTAATGTTTGAGCCTGGGGTATTTAGGGTATATTTAAAAAGTTATATGCAAAAAGAAAAAAATGTAATTTTGAAGAGATATCTATACCCCTTATCGGCATCATAATTATCAATACGTTTACTCTGTTGTTTTCTTAGGCCATTAGCCCCTTATGACGCCATTACCAGATAGCAGCTTAACAGAGTATCATCTCGTGAATATCGAAAACAATTAAAGAGTGCTGAAAATTTCCTTGACTAATTTAAATATGACACAACCTACTGAGAGACTCATTTAAAAAAGTGATCGTGTAATAAAATCACCTAACGTTCATATGCGAATCAAGTTGCTCTCTCAAGAAGCAATTGGTTCCAGCTCAATGCTTCTGCACACACAAAAATGTGAACAAACAATCAGCTGCTGCAAAGTTACAATTAATAAACATGCGAATCTATTAAAGCGATATCAGTGAACCAGCTGATTTGTTTTTTTTTTTCGTTTGCCGTGCACATTGAGATGCCGAAAATAAGCTTAATACTTCATAGTATTACACCTAGCAAAGCTAACAAGTAATATTTTTCGGTATAATCATTGATAACATACAATTAAAATTTTACAGCATAACTATGACTCTTTGGCCACTAAGGCTGGGTGCTTCGAAGTCTTCTTATGTACATATATGACTTCTCTAAGTGCTGAAGCTTTTAACCCGGAAGGCTTTTTCATGCTTTGTGCCAAAGATAGGTATAATGGTGGTACCGTTTTTCATTGAGTCCCTTAATGGGGAAGGTGCCGCTACCCGGCTGGTTGATGTCCTCGTGAGAGTAAAGGCTGACATCACTGCCATTCAAGAGATGCGATGGACGGGGCAAGGCAAGCAAAACTTAGGACCTTGCGACGTCTACTACAGCTACCATGTAAAGGAGACCAAATTCGGTGTGGGATTTGTTGTAGGAGAGAGACTCCGTCGCCAGGTACTGTCGTTCACTCCGGTGGACGACCGCCTCGAAATAATTCACATCAAAGCGCGATTTTTTAACATCTCGCTCATTTGCGCCCACGCCCCGCCGGAGAGAAGGAGGATGCGATCAAAGATTCCTTCTATGAGCGTCTGGAACGTACATACCTATGAACGCTGCTCCCGCCACGACATAAAAATCGTTCTAGACGACTTCAACGTCAAGAATTCCCTCCTTGGTCCTACAGTCAGAAAATTCAGCCTGCACAACGAAACATTAGGTAACGAACAGAAGCCGATCGACTTCACCGGGGCCCGAAACATGGTAGTCTGCAGCACCAGATTCAAGCATAAAAAGATACACCAAGCTACCTGGCTGTCTCTTGATCGAAAAACACGAAACCAGATCGATCATGTTGTGATAGATGGAAGACACGCGTCTAGTGTATTAGATGTACGTACGATCCGAGGACCCAACATCGACTCGGATTACTACCTTGTTGCAGCCAAACTGCGCACACGCCTCTGTGCAGCAAAAAACGTACATCTACCTGCGCAAAGAATGTTCGACATCGAAAAGCTGCAATCACAACAGACATCCAGAAAATTCGCCACTCGGCTCCTGCTCTCAGAGAGTACTGCCCAACAAACCAGCATGCACGAGCAATTGAGCAACATTTCTCGTTCTCTACGTACCGCTGCCGGAGAAGAAATCGGATTCCGGCGAGCCCGAAAAAACAGTTGGTATAACGAGGAATGTCATGCTGCCACAGAAACAAAAGATGCTGCCTATAGAGCCACGCTGGGATCGGGCGCAACGCGAGCAATGTGATCTCGCTACCGAGAGCTAAGAAAGGAAGAGAGACGTATTATCAGACAGAAAAAACGAGAGGTCGAAATACGTGAGTGTGAGGAGCTTGAGATGCTGGCCAATAAGAACAACTCCGGCAAATTCGACCAGAAAGTTCGGCGGCTTACAGAAGGTTTTAATACCGGGGCGCTTTCCTGTAAGAACAAAGACGGTGATCTGGTGGCTAACATCCAGAGCATACTTAAATTATGCATGGAACACTTTTCGAACCTATTAAATAGTGACACCTACTCATGTCCCAGAGAATGCAAAGATCACAAAACCCCAATCGTTGATGACGGAATTGTCGTTCCGTTACCCAACCATGAAAAGGTGAGAATAGCGATAACGCGCCTCAAGACCAACAAAGCCGCGGGCACTGACGGACTGCCGACTGAGTTATTCAAATATGGCGGTGGGGAGCTGGTAAGGTTCATGCATCAGCTTCTATGTAAAATATGATCGGATGAAAGAATGCCTGCCGATTGGGATTTAAGTGTACTCTGCCCAATCCATAAGAAGGGCGATACTACAATCTGTGCCAATTACCGCGGGATTAGTCTTCTAAATATCGCTTATAAGGTTCTAGCGAGCGTATTGTGTGAAAGGCTGAGGCCTGGAAAGACCACAATCGACCAGATATTCGCAATACGCCAAGTCTTGGAAAATACCCATGAAAGGAGACGCGGCACACCCCATATTTTCGTCGACTTCAAAGCTGCATTCGACAGTATGGAAAGAAGTTACCTGTATGCCGCGATGTCTGAATTTGGTGTCCCCGCAAAACTAATACGGCTATGCAAGATGACTTTGTTCAATACCTTCAGCGCCATCAGAATTGGGAAGGACCTCTCCGAGCCGTTTGATACTAAACGAGGTTTCAGACAGGATGACTCACTGCCGTGTGACTTCTTTATCCTGCTGCTGGGAGGATCGTACGAGCCGCAGAACTTAATCGCTCAGGCAAATATTTTATAAGAGCGTACAATTGTTGACGTATGGCGATGATATAAACATAATCGGCCGTAACAACCCCGCAGTTAGTTCTGCCTTCTCCAAACTGGATAAAGAGGCAAAGCGAATGGGTTTGGTGGTGAACGAGGACAAAATGAAGTACCTCCTGTCATCGAACAAACAGTCGGGGAACTCGCGTATCGGCACCCACGTCACTGCTAACAGTTATGATTTCGAGGTTGTAAAAGACTTCGTTTAGTAAAGTCCTCTCTTGGCGAACAAAACTAACACTCCACAAAGCTCTCACCATGCCCGTCTTAACGTATGGCGCAGAAGCGTGTACGATGACAACATCCGATGAAGCGACACTTGGAGTGTTTGGTAGAGAGATTCTGTGTAAGATTTTTGGATCTTTGCACATGGGCAACAGCGAATATCGCAGCCGATAGAACGATGAGCTGTATGAAATTTACGACGACATAGACATAGCGCAGCGAATAAAAATCCAGTGGCTACGTTGGCTGGGTCATGTCGTCCGAATGGATACAAACGCTCCGGCTCTGAAAGTATACTACTAGCTGGTGGTAGCAGAGAAAAAGGAAAATCTCCTCTGCGTTGGAAAAATCAGGTGGAGAAGGATTTGGCCTCACTTGGTGTGTTCAACTGCCGCCGATTAGCGCGAGAAAGAAGCGACCGGCGCGCTTTGTTGAATTCGGCCAAAATCTCGTAAGCGGTTATCGCGCCAATTAAGAAGAAGAAGAAGTAGATGTTAAAATACTTCCTTGACAAACTGTATGTTCATGTATATATAGTAGTTTCATAGTCAATGTTTCTCTGAGTGCGTCTTAGCTTAGAGTTTACCCGACTGAAATTTATAATATTCAAAGGCTAATTAGAATTTATTCATTTACGCTTTTGCTGTGAATATTGAAATGTGTACATATTGTTTTCGCCTTTGTATAAAATTTCGAAGCCTTTGTCTAAAGTAGAATAGGATAATAAACAATATATTAGATGAATTGACGTAACAAAAGAGAATTTGTGTAATGCTTTTAGTATTAAATTTCAGCTTTTGGTTACTTCCTAAGGCTCAATGCGCGCAAGTGAATCTGACTGACAGGTACCCCTGTGGTCAAATTAATAGCAGCGCGACAAATTACCAAGTTTTCAACGTTTTCTTTTTGCGATGAAACTTATTTTTATGTTTTTGCAAAAGTGTAGTGCATCCTACAGCAAAAACCATATAATGCAAAGCTGCAAACTTTGTACAAAATTCACAAAAATTTACCAACTAAAAGAAAAACATCAAAAATGTCCAACTTTTTCCATTTTTTTGTAGAAAAATTCTGCGTATGCAAGCTTCATGTGGCATAAAAGTTGTGTAAATGTTGGACATTTTTTTCGCTGGTTTTGGAGCATGTGAAAGAAAATAGTCAACACGGTATGCCAAAAAGCAAAAAAAAAAATTTTCGATTGTGCATGCAATTTTTTAACGAATTCAAGCTTAGTAAAATTTAATGAGCTATAAATCCGTACACTTTGGGGTTTTCTGTGAATTCTGAATGAAAAGTTGGAGAATTTGATGTATTTTTTTTTGAAGCTTGTTAAATTTTTGTGGCAGTTTCAGGAAGTTATCGTCGCTGAATGGGGAAATCACACTGATTTAGAAATCTCTAATCCGATTTGCAGAATTTATTCCGCAAGTGTAATCGATCATTGACGAGGATCCTTTAAAATCAATGAGTGCCCTCCTGGCTTAGTGTTTCAGAAAGTGTTATCCGTCGAGTTGTCCATGAAGATCTCTGGTATAAGTCCTGCGTTATGTGCAAAAAACAGTTTATGTCGGAGCAAATACGAAAACGGCGATTTATCACGTTCCTTGTCCGCTGAGCCACATATGGTTCAGGAAACGTGCGCCTGATAAGCACTGATACGTTCCTGAGTATATGAAACTTCTAAAGCAAATTATTCGACTGGACGAAACGGAACTGTACAGTTTCTGCACTGGACGTGCTGGTACGATAATAAAGTAAAGAAAAACGCCGGGACATACGAAAAAATATTTTTATTTTACGCAGAAATCACAAATTATTTTTAATTATTTCTTATTACGACACTCCCAGGCTTATCCAAATCAGTAATCTCGGGGTCACTCCCTATGTAAATATCATAATTCCAGACAAACCCCTCTTCTGTGCACAGTTTATAGATTTTCAGGCCGTATTTATGAGCTTTTGTTGGGTTGTATTGACGGAAAGATATCCTGCCTCTAAACGGCATCTTCGACTCGTCAATGACGATACATTCACCGGGTGTTAGTAAGCTCTTCCAGTTATTGATAACAAGGTCCAAAAGTGGTTTTATTTTGTATAGACGTTCGTTTTGATCCCTCGGAGCTTCATTATCAACAAAGTGCCAGCAACGTAATATTTACGAGAACCGATTATATGACATGTTTACGTTGTGAAATATTGGACTTGTCGGTCAATTTTGCATTTTTGTATTGGGACAGGGAACGTGTTAAGCGATCAAAACGCCTTCTAAACAAAATTAAACACCCTGAAGCGCCTGAGATGTTATGGTTTTTTTCTAATGAACAAAATGTTGACCAAGATCATAATACCAGCCGCAGAAATGACCAGAATGACGGATGGCTATGTTCCAATCCTGCAGAGGTTCCTGTTGTTTCCAACACATTTCTTTCCTCAAGGATTTCGACTGAATTCTGCTGTATATATCGAGGTTCTAGAAACAGTAATGAAACCTTGGATTGATAGTGTACGCGGTGACAGCCCATACATTTTTCAGCAAGACTCTGCTGCAACATCCAAAGCAATGGCGGCACAAGATTGGATGGCTGAAAGTTTCCATGACCCCATAACACCGAACTTATGGCCGCCTAAGTCTACAGACCTTAATCTCCTGGTTTCCTACATATAGAACGTAGTTGAGCATGAAACCAATAAGAATCATCATCACACTATTTCTTCTCTCAAGGCTTCAATTAGTACCGTTATGGTCAATATGAATAAGGAGTATTTGATTCGGGCATGCAATCGTTTCCGGGCTCGCATCGAGGAGGTTAATGTGGCATAAAAAATTCGCAAAATTTCATAAATTTTTTTCCATAATAAAAGCTAATTAGTTTTACTCTCAAGTTGTGTCCAAATACCGTGGACACCCTGTAAAAACTACGAATATCGTCTTATTCTTCCCTTCCTGCCTTCTGCGGTTACTCTAAGCATATTTGAACCCAATTTAGTGTTAATTAATTTCGTGGACGTGCAACACATATTCACATGAAACAACAACACCTGATTTCAGGAATTTTCACTTTAATATACGGATTGCTTCTGGCAAAATAATCCGTTTATGCATTGTGGTCCAGCTGAAGGAGAAACTAATTTGCACATGTGTTCAACAAAATACTTATTGATTGAGGGTTGTTATCAATAAGTACTTAAAACAAGTAAAATACACCTGTACTGAAACTTTAAACTTACGATTTGAATGAAGTCATAATTGAAGTGTTTGTAGGCATTTCAGTTCTTTGAATAGCGAAAAATATATTGATTTAAACGTTCATGTGCGGGGTTGGTGAGCCAAGCGTAGACCACTACTCAAAGCACAATTAAAATGTCTTTACAATCATTTACAATGATATTCTTGCATCAGGGAGGAAAGATAAAAAACTACCAACTCTAATTTTAAATATTTTCTTGCACGATGGCGCGCCATTTCCCACAGCTCATGACACAATCAATATTTTGTGCGCCAAATTCGGTAATCAACATTTTCGGCTATATCAAGCAGCCACCTCAAAGCTGAAGTTTGAGGCTGTTAGGGCTTTTAATGGAATGTCGTGATAAAACGTGGTTATTCGAAAAATTCATTAACGATTCAGGCTCTCAAAAGGAATATCACGTAATCCATGCGTGAGATAGAGCCTGAAACCGTCACCAAGGCTTTGGAAAACTGGGCAAATAGTATGCGATACTGCGAAGCCAACCGAGGCGGCCACATGAATGGAATTGTGTTCCATAATTAATGGTAGAGTAGAATGGGGTAAGATAGGTCATTTTTTTTTGGAGAGCTCTTGCTACGGTGTTTTTGCATTGATTTTGAAAAATAAGCAAGATTTTGAAAGGTTATTTATCTGCTAACATTTTGGTTATACTGACTTATGTTTGGCTAAATATTTTGGAAGCTGCATTCAATAAGACAAAGGTACTTTTTTTTGATATTTTTAAAATCGGGGGGCACGATAGGTCACTATATGTGAGGGGAAAAGAACAATGTACATGGCTTGGAAATTAACGTTTTAACTTTTATTTATAGAGTATGAACACTGCACATATTATAAAAGTTAGGAATTTTTCTTTAATTCATCACGCGAGGACGTAAGGTTTCGAACGGAATTTTAAATTGTTTAGAGGCTGATCGAACACTAGCGCCATCTCGGACTGCCGCGATTGCGTTTTTTACGTCCTCTTCACTTCGTTTCGGCGTTTTTCGCACATAATTACGCACCATTTTGCTGCAAAAACAATTAAAATTTATTTTATTCAATTAAAAGTAGTGACCTATAATGCCCCCAGAAGGCTTACCTATAGTGCCCCCAAGCACATGTTTTATGTTAGTGTCGATATTTTTTTCAAAAACAAAAATATCAAAAAACTAACACGTTATTCGTGTTCAGCATTATTTTCTACGTAAAATAAAACTCACCAGACAAATATTTACACACATTAAATGCACTGCACCGTAGAATAAAAAAAATGCTATGTCGGAGAAAAGCTCACAAAAAACTAAACGACGCCAGAACTAGGATAACTAATCAATGGTGACGGCCGAAATGAAAGTCGCGAACGTTGATCCCCACCACGTATTCAATTCACATAAGACGAGTGACCTCTGCAAAAACAGTGCGACGAAAACCCCACCTACCTATTGTGCCCCCATACCTACTTACCCCATTCTACTCTAATATTTACTGCCTTGAATGAACCAAAAATGTGCTGAAAAATATATGAGGCTTTAAAAAGAGACCAACATATGGTCCTCACTGTAATGGCTTTGATTTTGAGCTAAATTGTATCATAAATACGATATTTACAGATATCTCGACCACAGCGCCACCTATCGGAAAATCCATTCATTTCTTCTAATCGGCTTGAAGAAAAACTTACGATGTGAGTTTGAACTCAATCGTCTGGCAATTTACCGGTCAGCTAAATAAAGTTGTAACTAACATTTCGTTGAATTTTCAAAATTTTTTATTGTACTACGGCAGCATAACGACGGGGCATTGAGTTCACCAATTGCTTACATAGCTGCTTCGGAATTTTCAGTCACGCATCTTTACCAATTTTCCAAATTTAATGATTGTTACCCTGCTTGGCATTGCGTACAGCTCCTTTTAAGTCTCCCCACAGATTTTCTATAGGACTTAGAACGGAGGGCTCAGCTGGTCATCCCATAAGCTCAATTTTATTAGCGGTAAACCAATCTTTGGCCTTCCAACTCGTGTGTTTAGGATGAGTAACCTGCTGATAGACCCATTTTAATGGCATTTCCTTTCTGCAATACGGCAACATAACATTTTGCATAATTTCCACATAAATAAATTTTATGCCTGCGCTATAATACGAGAAACCTCCCCATACGATTATTTTTGAGTCCCTAATTATTTATGGTTTGTAGAGTGTATTGTGGCTGATTTTCGGTACCAGGTGGACGTCTAACCTTTTGTCGTGAACCTGTACAAAACTATTTTATACTCGTCATTCCATAAAATATTAGGCCATATATCAGCTGTTCAGCCATATATCAGGTTTCCTGCATATTCCAATTTTTTTCTTTTGGTATCAGGAGTGGCTTTTTCGTGGACTGCGAAGCTGCTTATCCAGCTTCCCGTAGTCTTCTGTGTACGGTCATGCCAAAACATCGCTATGATCAAAAAGTACCGCGTTGACTGTCAAGGCGTAGTGCACCATGATTACCTTCCATCAGGCCAGACAGCCAAATTCTTTATATTATTTATCCGTTTTGAAGCGTTTGAGAGATGTCGCATACGTCGCATACAGCCGGAAATGTGGGCAAACAATTCTTGGATTTTGCATGAAGATAACGCGCCATCGCACCGAGCCCAAATTGTGCTGGGCTGTGCTTTGGCCAACCCCAAGTAAATACCATCGTGCAACCATCGCATTCACCTGATATGGCCACATGCGACTTCTTTTGGTCTCCCAAGTTGAAGTTACCACTTCGTGGAAGGAGATTTCACTCGATAGAGGAGATCAAAGAGAATGCGACGAAGGAGCTGAAGGCCATCCCTTCGTCGGCTACCAGGGGTGCATGGAACACTGGGTTAAACGTTGGCACACGTATGTTGCTTCAGACGGGTCATACTTTGAAGGAGATATAATAAATTAGCTTGAAATTTAACTCTGTTTTGTTTTATTTAAACATTCCCGGAACTTTCTGATCATTGGGTAAGTTCACCTCATTTTTAATTTGTATGGCTGACTTCATAGGACTCTCTTTTGAGTACCATTTGAAATCATGAAAGAATATTTTGTATTTCTGTGTAAGATATTCCATCCTTTGCCCCTCGACTATGTGGAACATTTTACAATAGGTACAGATCTTGGCGTACGCACCTATAAACAGTTCTAAATGACCATTGTTTGCCTCGCACTTTTGCTGATTGGGCTAGATTAGGTTAGGTTAGGTTGAAGCGGTTGTCCTGTGGGACACACTCAGGCTCGTATCCCATTGAGATGCCGCGTGGGGAGCTTGTCCCTGTCTCTCCTAAAACCAGTGTGTGATTTTCAAAAATTTTAAAATATCTCTGATTTCTGTAGAACTGATATCTTCTAACTCATTAAAAAATTATCTACCCAGAATAGTAAACCTGCGTCTGGATAGAGCAGGGTAGTGTCACAGTAGGTTCGAGATTGTCTCTTCCTCGTCTTCATCTAGACAACTTCTACAGAAGTCATGTGTTTGCACACCCATCATTTGGGCGTGTCCACCTATGAGGCAGTGCCCCGTTATGACTGAGATCAATGTGCTAAGACTGTGTTTATTTTGGCTTAGCAGAGATTCTGTGCGTTTAGCATTTAGAGTCGGCCGCAGTTCACGGGCGATTTTGCAGGTGGCTTCATTACGCCATCTTTCGTTTGCTTTCTTTACAATTTCTTCAAGGATGAGTAGCTTACATGTTTGTAAGGGTATCCCTATGTCATTATCTATGTACCCTTCAGACAATTTAGTGCCGAGTATCGCTAGTTCATCGGCTCTACAGTTACCCTCAATGTCGCGATGGCCAGGAACCCATGTTACCTTTAGATGAAATGACTCAGCCATCTCGTTAAGAGATGTGCGTCATTTCATGGCTACCTTGGAGGTTGTTGTTGTTGCTGATTGGGCTCAATTCCATTTAATATTCAGATTTATTGGAGAAAGTAGTAAAAAATTGGATTGATCGAATGAACCATGGAACTCGTAGCCGCGGCGGATGTTGTATGCCGGGTATCATATTCGCTAAAATATTGAATCACGCTCATCACACGTAGTGTTGTAAAGGCGCAAAATATAAAATGCAACCCTCGTATCATCACTCTTTTATACAAACATTTTGTTTTATCATTTGATGATTCATTGTTCATCGAATGTTGTAAATCACGCACCAACAAATTTGGTTACGGTAGTCACCTAAATGCAAAGGGTGGTTAAATTTTAAAGGCCGATATTGAATGTAAACCAGACCTAAACGTCAAGCTTTTTTTGCATTTTATTTGACATTTTTCAATTCCAGACTAACTCAATTTCAACTATGGAAAAATACACAATCGAGCAACGCGTTAAAGTTATTCAGGCTTGTTATGAAAACGGGCGTTCAAATCAAAACTCATATCGCGCACTTCGTGAAGAAAATCATCTTCAGTGATGAGGCACATTTTCACCTCATTGGATTCGTCAATCAGCAGAATTGCCGCATTTGGGCGAATGATAATCCAAGAGTGATAGCCGAAAAATCAATGCACCCACAAAGAGTGACTATTTGGTGCGGTTTATGGGCCGGCGGCATCATTGGGCCGTATTTTTTCCAAAATGAGGCCGGTCAGGCTGTTACTGTGAATAGTGTTCGCTATCGTGAGATGATAACGAACTTTTTATGGTCCGAATTGGAAGATATGGATGTGGACGATGTGTGGTTTCAACAGGATGGTGCCACTTGTCACACAGCTAACGAAACAATGGCTCTTTTGCGCGAAAAATTTGATGGTCGAATAATCTCATGTCGCGGCGATGCCAATTGGCCGTCAATATCATGTGATTTGACACCGTTGGACTTCTTTCTTTGGGGTTATTTGAAAGAAAAAGTGTACGTCGGTAAGCCAGCAACAATTCAAGAGCTAAAGGATGAGATAATTCGGCACATTAACGGCATAGAACCTCAATTATGCCTCAGCATCATCGAAAATGTGGACCATCGGATGGAGTTGCGCCGCCGAGGCTGAGGCAGCCATTTGGCCGATATTTTGTTCTATACATAATTGAGCCATACCAGTATTATCATAATAAAGAGAAGTGACAGTAACTTTCTAAAACAATTGTATTTTATTCAAAATCAACACCGGCCCTTGAAACTTAACCACCCTTTATAGTACTAAGTTTAAAAAATCGATAAACAACTTCCCAGCTAAATGTAAACAAAGGTCCATTATCTTGCTTCCATGCTGATTAAGTCGAACAAAAGTATTTTATAATTATGACACTTGAATCACTACAACATTTCGTGTCAACAAGTCGTCGAGCGAACAAATAAATCTCCAACAATTTGCGAATTGCGGTTATTTAACAGCACAGAAAACAATTTATATTTTTTCTTTTCTTTTTTACGAGTTGGTGCCATTAATTGGCAACCAGCACGTGACAACCGATCGTCACGACAAATATTAGCGGGCGAGTTTGTCGAAATAAATTATTCTCACTAGAAAATGTGGCTTAATTGACAGCAGCTTCTCCAAGCAATATGTGATATGCAGCAACGTATGAGTACATACATACATGCACCCACACATACATATATTATATCCATATATACACACATATGTACATACATACATACACACATACATCGAAGATTGATGGAATTAATACGGTTGTCAGCACGGCTATTAAGGCAATAGAAGGTAGGAGGTGCCGTTGGGGCACCAAAAAACACTATGCGGATGTCAAAAACGCCTTTAATTGGGCCAGTTGGTGGCACATTTTGGATAGGCTTCACGAAATCGGCATGCCCCCGTATCTTTTCAGGATATTAAAAAGTTAGATATGAAAGCAGTGCTGGAACAAAAAGTTTACAAAGTTACTGCTGGCGTACCGCAGGTATCGGTCCTACGCACTTTTTTGTGGAACACCATGTAGGACAAGATCCTCCGCCTTCCAATACCCAAAGAAGTAAAAGTGCATAATAGGCTTTGCGGATGACATAGCAGTATTGACGGTGGCTAAGCACATACAGGCAGTAGAGCACGCAACAAACGAAGCGAGCAAGTGAGGTTGAAACTGGCAGAGTACAAAACGGAGGCGGTTCTGATAACAACCCGCCAAAAAGTCGCAAATATGAGAATCAGAGTGGAAGAGCAAACTATATGTTCTCAATCCGCACCGAAATACTTAGGCGTCATGATCGACTGTCGACTAAATTTTAAGGTTCATATTGACTACGCGATAGCGAAAACGGCGAGCATCCAAGCGGCACTCTCAAGAATACTACCTAGCATAGGTGGCCCAAACTCAACCAGGCGAAAATTGCTGGCGAACGTAATTACTTCAGTCCTGCTGTATGCAGCCCCAGTCTGCGCAAATGCGGTGAAAATGAAGGGAATCAAACGAAAGTTACTATCTGAATAGAGGCTTAAGCTCTAACGGCATGTTGCGGCTACAGAACCATATTAGAAGGTGCGGCGTTTGTCATAGCTGGCATGATACCAGCGGATATACTCGCGAGCGAAATGAAACGAGTATACGACAGATGTGCCAATGATGGTGGAAATAAATAAAAAAGCGATGAGACAAGAGGAAAGAGTTGTTTCACTAACAAGGTGCCAAGATCGATGGAACACCACCAGTAAAGGGCGATGGACTTATAAACTGGTTCCTGAATTACCATGGCTCAACCGTAGTCTTGTTGATACAACCAATCATGGGATACAGTGCCTTTCTGGACACGGAGGCTTTAGACGTGTATTTGGGCACGCATCAACATTGAAGAAGACGCGGAACATTTGTTACAAGAACTCAGAGGGAGCTAAGATATATTAAGCGGGCGAGAGGACAAAATGGATAAATATTGACGAAGGTGTATAGCTAACCAGCCCTGCGAAGTGAAACATTGAAGCAGTACCGCAGGCAGAGTGGTGGAGGAGACCGAGTTCTGGGTTTAGTACGTAGGCGTACTGGTTTTGCAAGTCCAACACAGTAAGATGATTACTGACTGGGCGTGGTTCCGAATAAGGTGTATCTTAACAAACAGTACGAATCGTGCATGCCGTCTTTGTGACGGCATCTATGAAAGTATTTGCATAAGCAAGCATGAATTGGCGTATTCAGCTGAGGTTGGCCCTCAACCTCCTTAACGATAGAAACACTGGAAAATTTTATGGAATTATAAATTTTGAATTTGGAATTTTGTTGTCATGAATTATTGTATCGAATAAATTCCATGACAATGCAATAGTTGTTAAAGCTTGTTATACATTTGGATCACTCAAACCTGAATAAAATTTATTTTAAAATATGCAACTTTAATGCAACAAAAACAGCATAAAAAGGTGGATGGCCGGTGCAATTTTATTTTTGCTTTTAATTAAAAAGCATCATCGTCAACTTAAATTCTAGTTTTCTTGGCGCGGTGTGGTATGCTTCGACCAACATTTTGAAAATAAGGTTGTTAAGGTTAGGTTAGAATACCTGCCCAGAGAGTGGGCGGACTTGAACAAAGAACACAAATTCATGCTTTGTGATACCAGTGTAAGGGAAATAAGGGGAAGGAAAGCGATAGAACGAAAGAAGAGAGAGGAGACGGTGGGGGGGAAGCAGGGGCTTGAGTATTTGTGGATAACGAACGATGACTGAGTTACGGTTATGTTAGCCGCTGTTATTGAAGTTCATCAGATTTTTGATATCAGCAGCCGTAGCAAAGAAGTGAGAACCAAGATGAATAAAGCTAGAGTAGGGCAGCTACAAAGAAGGTGCCGAGATGATTCCACCTCATCCTCCATACAACTGACCGCAAAACGGACTCAAAGCTATTCCAAGTCTCACAGCACGCATATCTCGCAGGAAGAGACCTGTGAGGAAACCTATAAAATTCGAAAGCTGAGATTTTGTCATCCTCAGAAGGTCCCACGAACACCTCCGATGCTCACGTGGCCAAAAGGATTTCGTGATCTTAGAAGTTTGGGTACTTGCCCAGCGCTCGTTGAGTTGACGCGAAACCCATCGTTCCAGGAGTAGAGCGCAGGTTGTCAAAGGGATCCCAATTCCCTTCTTTCGTGGGGAAACTACTTCACAGGTACCTTGTCCGGCTAGCTTATTCGATTCTCGCAATATCGCTATGACCAGGTACCCAAATGAGCCCTATGCCAAAGAATTCGGATGTGACCGAAAGTGACCAGTTTCGAATGCACCGTCATTGAGCCCAGAACCTAATTTCCGCTTGGCTGTCGGAGTAAATATTTACTTTCTTGACAGTTATTATGCAAGTGAGTAGCCAATTAGCTGCTTCTTTGATTGCGGCTACATATGCTTAGAACACACTGCAGTGATCCGGTAGCCTGAATTTGTGTTTGATCGCGAGCTCTTTACAGAATACTTCTCCGCCAATCCTCCCGTCCCACTTCGAGCAATCCGTGTACAGATTCGTCAAGCACTGTCTCCAACTGGAATGTGGTTGTAGAATGTTCCGCTTGGACTAAGCGAGGGAATATACTGATCTGTAGTCTGGGAGATGAACCCAAAGTTTCTAAGGATACTTGAGTGTCCGTGAGTGAGGTCAAGCCAGTAGCCCGAACATCTCGGCCTGATTGCGGTACGTGCAGCGGCAATTTTGCCCACAATATCTACAGGTACCACGCTTAACATTAGGTTAAGCGCTGGAGTAGGAGTGGTTCGAAGCTCTTCACTGATTCTAGTGAGTAAAAACCTTTGAATAAGATGGTTTAGTTCTTTGAGTTCATCTCGCGAGCTGTAAGGAACATGAAAATTTTATTAAAAAAAGTTAGAATCCAAATACTTTGTTATACCCATTAGCATTTTCACCTATAATAATTGCTATTAATTAAAAAAAATTCAGTTACAGAAAATACAACAAAACATCTTTCATCTAAACTCTTGTTTTCACTGAATTGTTCGATTTTTGCGGACCTCTAATAATAATGTCATCTTCAACTGTTTCTTATAACTTTTCTATGTAAAGACAAGATGGCGCAAAATTAATCATCCAGTCTTGTTTTTATTAACTTCTTTTACTAAATAAAAAATTAAATGTTTTTGAGTGATCCTTTAAAATTTTTCTGTTAAGTGGAAAAGATGATATCCGTCAAGTGGCTGCCACAGTTTTCATGACTTTCCACAAGTTTTCCCTGTGGAATATTCTCCTAAAGCGCTGCGAATGTCTGTGGCTTTTCGCTGTAAACCCGCCACTTTAAGTAGCCCCAAAGAAAGTAGTCTGAGATGGTTAAATCGGGCTGGCCATGCTAAATCTCCAAAATGTGAGGTTGCGCGACCACCAAACACTCCCTTCACAATATCCATTGAGGCCCGTGCTGTGTGTGCGTTTGCACCGAGTTCACCGGAGCTTCACAAGCCCCGCTCATTTAATTCTGGCAGTAAGAAGTCGTCTGTGGCCTTGTAGCGTTCGCCAGTAACACTGACCGTAGTGGGGATTACGTCCACAAAAAAAAAAAAAAAAATGTGGCCCAATCCTTCCTCCTGCGTGTGCGCCGCACCACACAGTGGCTCTGAGCAGATATAATTGCACTTCGTGCATCACTTGCGGATTTTCAATGCCCCAAGAATGAAAATTTTGTTTATGGACGTAGTGGAAAGCTTGGCGTATTTATAGGCTTATGGTTAAAAAAAAACCCAACTTGTACTATGTAAAACTATAAAAAATAATTATTACATTAATTGGTGGCCTGAACGAATTAATCTCCTCTTATGCTGCCGCACTGTGCAACGGACGGCATAAATGTGCATTAAAGTGAAAAAGTGAAGCATTTCTGTATTTATATGAATATCAATGATTCGATAAATCCTTCCTGCACAATTTTTTTTTTATTTTTCATGTATAAAATATTTTAATAATAACTACTATATTTTCCCAGGAAAAATTACATATTTTGTATGCAGTATATATGTATGTGTTTACATGGACATATACATGCATACATATGCTTGTATCTCAATCCATTCTGTATCAAATTGATTTGTATGTACAAACATACGAGTATGAAAACTAAAAAGACCATAAACATTTACATTCGGTACATCTGGACTGAAATGGATGTCAATAAATAAGTGAATTCGTAAAATTGTGTTCTAATTAGCAGCAGCGCGACATATTCCAAAGATTTAACAATTTATTTATTTTTTATTTAACTTTTCTAGATTTGTATGAAAATATAGTTCACACTACCGCAAAAACTAAATAACTTAAAGTGTCAAGCTTTGTACAAAATTTAAGAAAAAATCTACTGATTTTCAATATAATTTCAAAGCTGTTAATCAGAATTAAAAAAATCGAGTACGCAGTATTATAGCGCATTAAATTTTGATATATAAAGGGTGGTTAAGTTTCAAGGGACGGTGTTGATTTTGAATAAAATACAATTTTTTTAAGAAATAATTATCATTTCTCTTTATTATGATAATATTGGTATGGCGCAATTACGTATGGAACAAACTATCGGCCAAATGGCCGCCACGGCCTCGGCGGCACACCCCCATCCGATGGTCCAAATTTTCGATGACGCTGAGGTATAATTGAGGTTCTATGCCGTTAATGTGCCGAATTATCTCATCCTTTAGTCCTTTAGCTCTTGAATTGTTGCTGGCTTATCGACTGAGCTTATGAGCTAATCTTTCAAATAACTCCAAAGAAAGAAGTCCAACGGTGTCAAATCACATGATCTTGACGGCCAATTGACATCGCCGCGACGTGACATTATTCGGCCATGAAATTTTTCACGTAAAAGAGCCATTGTTTCGTTAGCTGTGTGCCAAGTGGCAGCGTCCTGTTGAAACCACATATCGTCCACATCCATATCTTCCAATTCGGGCCATAAAAAGTTCGTTATCATCTCACGATAGCGAACACTTTCACAGTAACGGCCTGACCGGCCTCATTTTGGAAAAAAATACGGCCCAATGATGCCGCCGGCGCATAAAACGCACCAAACAGTCACTCTTTGTGGGTGCATTGGTTTTTCGGCAATCACTCTTGGATTATCATTCGCCCCAATGTGGCAATTCTGCTTATTGACGAATCCACTGAGGTGAAAATATGCCTCATCACTGAAGATGAAGTGCGCGATATGCATTTGGATATGAACGCCCGTTTTCATATCTTCCGATTGCGTATCTTTCCATAATTCAAATTGAGTTAGTCTGAATTTGAAAAATATTAAATGAAATACAGAAAACAGCTTGACGTTTAGGTGTGGTTCACATTCAACATCGGCCCTTTAACCACCCTTTATAATAAAGTGCAAGTTTGAAGTGGCGCAAAAGTCGCGTTGATTTTTGACAATTTTTTTCGAGCATTCGTTATATAGAAGAACAAAAAAACAAAAGTTATTGAAAATCAGCGCGAATTTCGAGCTCCTTTAAATTGACACAACAATATAATAAATTTTAATGGGCATTAAACGCTGCATTCCCAGAATTTTTCTAAAAATTCTGACTAAAAAGTTTGAAATTTTGATAAAATAAAATTATACAACTTCACACACAATTTTAAACTTTAAGTTGAATGATTTTTGTTGTTGGTTGGTTAAAATACTTCCGCCCCATTTGTTGCCACATCCTCGGTACCAACTTGTTTAACGATTAATTACAGACTGACTATATCCAGTCTTTGTGGCTTATGAATCTGTTTAAGTTGTTGCCGTCTAGGCTAGACAGTTGTTCGAGTCTCTCGAGCAGTGGTTTGCCAAGGATTGATATTCTCTCCTTTCATAAAGCAGGGCATTCACAGAGGAAATGGGGAAAATCGCTTCCTTTTTCTCTGGTTTTTTACAACTGTGACAGTATGTGTTGTGAGGGATGCCCATTTTAGCTGCTTGTTTCCCGACAGACCAAAAGCCTGTTATGACTGCCATGAGACTCCAGGCGTCCCGTCGTTTCATGTTTGTCAATCTTGATGTTTGTTTGTGGTTGTAGGTGGGCCATAACGCTCTGCTAGTTTTGTATGTCGTCTGGTCTTTCCATCTGCATTCCGCAATTTGTAGATATTTTAAGGAAATTGCATTCGTGATTGCCCCAAGTGGTGTGAATACCGATTCTGCAAAAATGTTACCCACGGCAGATCCTTCTCTTACCAGTTCGCCCGCTTTTTTGTTACCTTCACTGTTCCGATATCCCGGGAACCAGTTTAAGATAACTTCATGATTTACACTCTAGGTGGTTAGCTTATTTCTGCTGTGTTCCACCAGTTTAGAGGTTGTTGTGACTGAATCCAGTGTTTGGATTGCAGCTTGGCTATCTGAAAGAATATCGATATTGCGCTTAAAAAAAAAATCTGCGATTAGGAGCCTGTAAGCTTCCCCAACTGCAAGTACTTCCCCCTGGAAGACACTTCAAGTATTAGGAAGACGATGACACAAGTTTTTCAATTCAAAGTCTGTGAGAATGTATACTTGCTCCAACAACACAATCCATTTTAGAACGATCTGTATAAACTGTAGTGTCGAAATTGCTTAGTGAGAACTCCTTACTCCATTCCTACCGAGATGGAAAGAGAGTGGCAAAATTATTATTGAAAGTCACCATGTAATCAGTCTTCACCGAGGTGAACCGTGTTTGTCACAATAATAGACTGGCATGACCATACGTGTTTTCCCTCCAGTGCTCTGCTTCATTTAACCTAAATACACTCATGGTAGTCATCTTCTGGATATGGAGATCTATCGGAATACCATGAGCCAGTGCATTAGGAGGCTTCATAGGATATGAGCTCGATGCACCGACCGTAATTGCACAGGCGAATCTTTAAATTCTACTAAGTAATTTGATATTGTAATCTCTTCCAAGAGCTTTCCACTAAACTACCGATTCGTAGGATAAAATTGGTCCGCCCTTTTTGGGTGTTTGGCCGAGCTCCTCCTCTTATTTGTGGCGAGCGTCTTCATGTTGTTCCATAAATGGAGCGACCTACAGTTTCAAGCCGACTCCGAACGGATTTTTTATGAGGAGCTTTTTCATGGCAGAAATACACTCGGAGGTTTTCCATTGTCTGCCGAGGAGCGACCGCTAGTAGAAAAACTTTTTCTTCATTTTTGTCTTTCACCGAGATTCGAACCTACGTTCTCTCTGAATTCCGATTGGTAGTCATGCACCAACCCATTCGGGTACGGCGGCCGCTTTATACAGCCATAAAGTATACTGAGGTTGAAGACCCATCTTCTCCCAAGCATACATTTGCAGGCATCGAGAGCTCTGTCTGCTTCCCTTACCCGTTCTTTAATGTTCAATTTTCAGCTAAGTTTGGAGTCCAAAAATACTCTTAAGTGCTTTGCGTTGGAATAAATTGGGAGAGTTTGTCTATTAATTCGTGCTAGGGTAAAATCGGGTACCTTGTATTTAGTGCTAAAAAGCTTAAGTTCAGTTTTACGATGATTCAAACTTAAGCCACATCCTGTAGCCCAATAATTGAACTTACCTAGCGCCCTTTGAATGGTGCGACTGATGTGAGGACACAGTCCTGATGCCATTACCACCACAGCATCAGCATACGCCAGGACTTGTATCCCACCTCTATTTAATCAAGATTTCGCTTATCCTACTTAACCAATAAAAAACCCATCCCTGTGATTTGATTATCCTAGTTTCTAGCATAGAGATAACCCGACTACTAATGCTTTTTTCCACCCCTAAGTCGATCAACGGCCCTTGGATGGCATCAGTGCTAACGTTATTAAATGCGCTTTCTATATCCAAGCATAGCCCCATGGCACATTATTTTTTCTAGAGTTCTCTCTACTATTCTAATTACCTCGTGATGCGCTGTCTCCGTAGATTGACCGTTAAGGTACGCATTAAGGTGCAGTTTATGTACCAGAACTCTCCAATGAGCTTTTTACGTATATATCCAAATATTTTCGAAAGATTTTAAAAAGAACGACGAAAGTCTGATCGGTCTATAATCCTACGCTGATTCATGTCTCCTTCTACCTATTGGATATGGGAATAAATTTCCGCCATCGTAAAAGAGATGTCGCTGCTGATACAATGTTTGTGTTCGCTCTGGTAATATACTGGTGATTTGAGTAGTTGATTCGCAGTAGGTGACATTCGTCTGAAGCGTAAAGACCTTTTTTATCTTACATCAAAAATGTCTACGTTCGACCCCAAGAAACAGCATTTGCGGGAAGTAATGCCTCATTATTACCTTTTAAAGAAAAGTGCAGCTGAAACGTGTCGTATATTGATCAATATTTACGGTAATCACGCTCCATCAAATACAACTTATAAAATGTGGATTCGACGCTTCCGAAGTGGCAGTTTCGACGTGAGTGATAAAGATTGTGAAGGGGCACCGAAAGCATTCGAAGATACTCAACCACAACAATTATCGGATGAAGACGCATGTCGAACCTTTGATGTTACGTCTAGAGGGTTGGATGTTGACAGATTCTTCTTCTTAACTGGCGCGATAACCGCTTACGCGATTTTGGCTGAGTTTAACAGTCGTTCCTTTCTTGTGCTAACTGTTTTTTTCTCTTTCACACACCAAGTGAAGCCAAGCCCTTCTCCACCTGATCTTTCCAACGCAGAGGTCTTCCTCTTCCTCTGCTACCACCAGCTGGTACCGCTTCGAATACTTTCATAGCCGGAGTGCTTGTATCTATTCGGAGGATGGTTCCATGCGTAGAAGTCCACGCAAGCAGGGAAAGTTACTGACCGCCATTCCCTTGGGAGTGGCCAGGACGATTCTTCTGCATATGGTTCAAGCAGCTCACGACGTCCGGGATTAGCCTACGCATCCTCTGGGTAGCTTCCGTACACCCGTTCGGGAGTGAGCTAACGTGAAAAGGCGAAGCATTCCAGGATAGCTGGTTGGCGCTGAGTTTGGGACCCGCCACTTAAAAATCCCCCCAATGAAAAGATTTACAAAGCCTCGGATGAGAACTACCTTTACTGATATTGACAGATTTACCGTCGGTAAAAGTTTGCACGCAATGGGAATGGTCCAGAAAGTAGGTAGGTGATGGGTGCCACATCAATTGAAGGAGAGTGATATCGAGAGACATTTGGGGACGTGTGAGATGCTGCTTGAACCGTCGAAAAGAAAAGCTTTTCTGCATCGCATCGTCATGGATGGATCTATTATGATAGCCCTAAGCGTCCAAAAAGTTGGAGCCTGCCAGGTGAACCAGGTCCATCGACAGCGAAAAAACGTATTCATGCTTCAAAGATTATGTTGTGCATCTGGTAGGATCAGAAGGGTGTCATTTATTATGACATCCTTAAACCAAATCTGAAATCATCACGATCGTTACCGACTGCAGCTAATGCGTATTCCCATACCCAATACTTTTGGTATGAAGGCAACCCTAACTTGCCTCCAACTATCTGGAATACGGCCTACGGTTTTTGCTGTAGTGTGAAATATATTTTTATAAAAATAAAAAATAAAAATTAAATGAAAAATTAATAAATAGTTAAAGCTTTTCAATACGACGCGTTGACCACAGGCGTATGCACATAAATGCGTATACAAACATAAGCATAAAATTACAAATACAAAGTGACAAATAATTAATATTGTAATAAAGTGTTGTAATAAATAATGCGAAGCATTTGAAATAAATTTAACCGCAGAACGCGACTTACACATTTCAAAATTTTAATATTCAATACTGAAATGGGATATTTAAGAATCAATGCCGTATATTATTAATACTCGTATACTATACTTTTGTTTTCTTTTAGCTCCTATTAGAGCATAGGGCAGCAAAATACAATAGCCAAAGGTCGTCGCCGATTGATTCGATTGTTTTTTATCTGAGGCAGCAAATTTGACGATTCGTTAGCAAAAGGAGTTTCGGATAGGTAGGTTGCTAGCCCGCCTACTTTAGCTTGATAATAGGATGTCCATCTGCACCTCCAAACAGGTGTGTGTGCTTGTTTTGGTTCGCGGGTGGTATTTTATTCCCCACCTATCCCGCATATCCACAGGGCATCCCCCGATCGGCCACCTGGCGACGCGTTCGATGGGAGATACGCAGCTCAAGCGTTCATTTCTTAATCAAACACAACGATTTGTTGATATTGCAAGGCCTTGCACATACTTATACGCATACATACAAAGATTAGATTAGATTTGTGGGAAGGAAGACCATTGTACAACACCCGAACTGTTTACAGTGGAGGGAATAGAGAGACAGGACAGATACAGTATGGATGATAAGACATACATACATACGTGACTACATTCAAGGGCATGTGGAAACGGAATAAAACGAGCTGTGTTTATTCAAGTGTCTATCGCGACTTCGTTCGCTGACATTATTCTGAGGGATCAAATTTTCATTGCCTGAAAAAAAATCACAGCAAATTTGGGAAAGAAATAAAAAGGGGTGGACAAAACTAATAAATAATACAATAATATAAATAATTGAGTACCATTCATAAAAAAACATAAAATTATTATATGGTTTGCACCGACCTATTTTCAATTTTTTACTGCTTTTTCAGAAAGTCCCCTTTTTCGCTCACTTCCAAATTGCGTTGATGGATTAGGTATGTAGGTAGGTGAAATGGTTCAAGCAGCACTCTGGCACTCTTCAATTAGCACTAAGGCGCTGTTTTGATAGCATTATGAGACCTCCAACAGGCAAGCACTTAGAGTCAGCCAGAGCTGTTGATGTAATGTGACAGATTGATGGGACTTAGGTTGGCACACTGTCCCACGCTGTCCACTTAATTGTATAGCTGCCAAATCTAGACATTTACAAAGAAAGTACTCAACAGTCACCTTCTCCGAATGGTTCCACAGCTTCTGTAATGGGGGTTAAATGGTAGATCTAGCTTTTCTGCGGGTGTGGCGATCGTCCAGTGAGCGGTCTGCGCTGCTACGAGTTTGGCAAATGAGTGGCGTGCAGTCCCAGGACTTTCTGACTGCTTCGTCTATTGTACTGGGGCCACAGGGTTTTTGAAATACCACACGAAGAAATGGAGCTCCATCTTTTCTGCGCTTTCCTGATAAATAAGTTGCGCCCAACTGTCAGGGAATGCCGATGAGCAGGAAGGATGTCTCTGAGTCCCACTTCAGTCCCCTTCCTGGCAAGCGCATCAGTACTTTCGTTTTCCTCTATGTTCCTATGTCTTGTAACCCAGATCAGAGAAATGTTATCGGCACATCCAAGAGATTTGATTACTCTCTTAGAGTAGTTGACTAGTTTAGATCTGCACCATAGCGTTGTCAGAGTTTTGTTAAGCCGCGATAACTATCGGAAAAAATTTTAAAATCTATCTCGATGTCAGGTTCCTTAAGCACTTTGCATGCCTGCAGGTTCACTATGACATCTGCTTGAAAAACATTAGCAGTATTCGGCAGTTTTAAGGAAATAGATAAATTGGCTGATTTAGAGAAAATCACTGCTCCCCCTCCCGATTTCATTTTGAAGTCGACAGGGAAGACAGAGGTACCAGTTTCGGTACAGATTTTTCCCTCGTTTCAATCCTGCCTATTTGAAAAGATTGCTCTAGCATGTCTCTCAAACTCAAGTTCGCGGATAGAGAGATCTGTCCGAAGTTCAGGGAGATACGGTGTTAACAGCCCGAAAACGCTACCATATCCCTTGAAAGATTGCTTCCAGACGACAACCTCCTTTAACTTCATTGCACTTTGAGCAAGCAGCGATGGAAATAACGTGAAAATCGATGGGAAGTAAATGCAAAACGAAATTCAGGGCAAGTTCTAGCTGCTCTGATGTTGCCACTGCAAGCAGTCCATTGTACGCTCCCCAGTTTAGTGATATTTTAGCGCTTCCGAAGCGCTTCCCTCCCAACCAGGCATCCATATGTTAACATTGGCAGACCCACTTTGCGGTGCATCTAAAATAAGAATTGTGGCTTGAGCTACTATTTAGAAAGCTACACTGGCCTTATTTACCCAATTTTGAATGTGTAGCTTCCAATGGAGCCTTAACACCGATAACAACGTCAGCCTTGAAATCCAACGTAGAATCTCTTTTGCCAACAAGTGCTACTTTGGACTAAGTAGGCAATTGAGTAGTAAAGTCCTCTCTCGACGAACAAAACTAACACTCTACAAGACTCTCATCATGCCCGTCTTAACGTATGGCGAGAAGCGTGGACGATGACAACATCCGATGAAGCAACGCTTGGAGTGTTTAAGAGAAAAATTCTGCGCAAGATTTTTGAACCTTTGCACGTTGGCAACGGCGAATATCACAGACGATGGAACGATGAGCTGTATGAGCTTTACGACGACATTGACCTAGCGCAGCGAATAAAGATCCAGCGGCTACGTTGGCTGGGTCATGTCGTCCGAATGGATACAGACGCTCCGGCTCTGAAAGTATTCGATGCGGTACCAGCCTCCTCTGCGTTGGAAAGATCAGGTGGAGAAGTACTTGACTTCACTTGGTGTGTCCAATTGGCGCCAGTTAGCACGGGAAAGAAACGACTGACGCGCTTTGTTAAACTCGGCCAAAATCTCGTATGCGGTTATCGCGCCAATTAAGAAGAAGAAGAAGAAGAAGAAGAAGAAGAAGAAGAAGAAGAAGCTTCCAATGGAGTTTGAAGTCTAGTACCACTCCCAGTTACCTAACTTCCGATAAAAGCGATAGAACGTGGTTGTTTAATTTGACAAGCTTAAAGTGTGAAGATTTGTATTTCCTGGTAAATAGCACCAGCTGCGTTTTGTCAGAGCTCACTTTGAGTCCGCAAATGGCAGCCCAGCGATTGAGTAGAGCCAATGACCTTTCCAAAATCTCTGCCACGACTGAGGGAAATGGTCCCAATACCATTAGGATGAATGGATTAAGTAGCATTCGAAATCAGTTGTCAAACTTTACACAACCCTTTATTACTGAATCATGAGCAAATATTGTGTACACTTCATTTAAAGTGGCAATGTCGTGAATTCTTCGTAAATTAATAAGCAAAAGTGCATAAAGTTAATATTATTAACTTGTCGGCAAGGCTGATGAAAAATGTCTGTGCTATACGCAAAAGTTGAAAGAGACTCTTCTCCTGGTTTGTTTGCTATTTTGTAGAAGAGTCATGAAACATCTAAAGAGAATGCATTGGGAAAGAACGGCATTTTGCTTGCCCTGTCCTTCCTTTGGTTCCCATCCAATTTTAAAACTTTTTTTTTTGCTTCTGCTACCAAACCACACATTTTACAACGTTTAATAGAATTAAAAACAAACTCACGCAACTTAATGTTTTCACCGTTGCTGTTGTTGGCTTGATACAATTTTTTCTTAAGTGAATTGATTTCATTACACGCCGCACAAACGTAAGGTTCCACCGCCCACAGCTACGTGTACACATATTTGAACTCACGTACGTTCACGCTCCCAAAAGCACCCAGCACGCCGATCGTGTTGATGCAATTAACACTTCGATATAAACAGAGTTTCACATACAGCCGCTTCGAACCCGTGCATTCTGTTGCCTGTATTCTTACAAAAAAAAAAGGAAAAAAAAATCAAAGTGCACCCGTCACCTGTCCACTTTGCTAGTGAATATTTAAAGGTGCGTGAGTGTGGTCGTTTGCGTCCATTTCAATTTCTTTTGACTAACAAAATTATATTGACCATCGTTTAGCTGCTGCTTCGAACGACTTTGCCGCTCCAATGGAATTAATCGCATGCGAAATAATGTCGACGCTACAATTGTCAACGTTTCGTGCTCGTTTGTTAAATTAAGTTAACTGATTAAATCAATAAATGCCGAACAAGCAAACTGATTTGTGGCAATTTGTTAGGTAAATTTGCAACAAGTACATGGGCGGGCGTGTGTATGTAAGTAGATGTGTGCTTGTGTGCAAAGTATAGTAGTCTGACTATAATTTTTTACGGCTACTAGAAATTTCATATGCTAATTTTTATAATTTTCTCATATTTACTTAGATGTGTGAAACATTTTAAAATTAGTTTGTTCGATATTGCATCTATACACACATACGCACATATTCATGTATATTCATATAGTTTATGAATGTATGTATGTATATAGAATTAGGTAGACGAACATACACGTATAGTATGGATGCATATGTATGTGTACATATACAAGGTGGCGCAAAATTAATCATCCTATCGGAAAATTAATAATTTTCATAAATGGCGTCGTACGTCAATGATATTTGACACCTGTGAACTAGACAGCTGCAGCGTAGAAACAGCCAAGCAATGGAGCGCGTAAAGGTCAAAATTTAATAAGGGAACTGGACGAGGTCCGGGTGAGGTACTGGGATGAGTAGATGGGCACAAAAGACCATGATGTTAAAGTGCAAACCTCATAAAGAATCTAATCTAATTAAAGATTTCCATCACCCACTTATTTATAAAAAAAAACTAGGGTCTGTCAGACTCACGCACGGTAGAAGTGAAACTTCTAAGTTGGTTGTTCCATGCATGGGAGCCCCGGTTTAGATCTCCCCCCCCTCTCTCGTGTTAAATTCAGGTTTTCATATTTTTTTTTCTATATCACTCCACATAAATTTGTACTATTTATTTTTGTCCTTATTAGCTTCAAATTTGACACTTGGGTGCAGTGTTGCACTTGACGCTGACATTTCTTTGCACTTCCAATGGTATTTTTTGCCTACTTTTGGCGCGTTAATCAATTTGCTTTGATCACCGAAACGGTTGAAATGTCATTTTACAACCTTCTACTTCAACTATCGTCACTCGTTTGGCAAACGCACTCATTATTTACTTCACAGCAGTTTCTTATTGCTTTCCCGCTTACACACATTCAATCGGCGCTTTATCTGATACTCACACACAGCACTTATTTGCACGGGCTATGGCTATCTATAATACCCGTTGTCGGTTGTCGATTGTCGGTTGCCTGCATATCGCCAGTCTACTTCAATGCTTACTTGTGTGCTATATACATTTCGTTCAGCGCTTGCGATGCGAGAGAGCGACAGAGAGAGCGAATAGGCGAGAGTGGGAAGGAGCAGCTTCTCCTTGGCCCCGCCCATTTGACGGATTTCGGTAACGCTCCGAACTTACCGTTTCACTCGCCTATTTTCAATCTGCCTTGGGGCCCTCGACGCGCCTAAAGAAGTTTCACTTCAAAAATATTAAAAAGAAAAAAATGGATGACTAATTTTGCGCCACCTTGTAGATGTGCATGCACAGTAACTCTAACGCTTAATCGTGCACACTCACTGTTCAATATTAAAAATGAGTTTCGGAACTGTAAATTAATTAAATTTCGAAAAAAAGTATAAATCAGACGAAAAAATTATAAGATTTAATATTTAAACTTTTAATGATAAATGTTTTAAAAATATTTAGAAATAAGCACACATTTCACGAAACTTAAATTAATTATTAGGTGCGCAGCTAAGTGCTCGCTGTTTTTTTGAAACTGAAACTTTATTCTGAAAAAATGGTTGCAAGTGAATCATTGAAAGTATTGCCCATCGTTGGCTACTACTTTTTCCCATCTTTCTGGTAGATCTCGTATACCGTCGCGGTAAAATTGATCATCTTGTGAGGCTATCGACGGGTCAAGCCATTTTTTATGCCTTCATATGAACGGAACTGCTAGTCAGCTAGACTATGTGCCATCGATCGGAACAGGTGATAATTGGTCGGCGCGATATCTGGAGAATATGGCGGGTGGGGTAGGATTTCCCATTTCAGTGTTTTCAGGTAGGTTTTAACGGGTTTGGTAACGTAAGGCGGAGCGTTGTCATGCTGTAGAATCACTTTTTCATGCCTCTCCGCGTATTACGGCCGCTTATCGCGCAGTCTCGGCTCAATCACATTCCAAATTCAATCCCTTTAAATATTTCTAGACTGATTTAGCAACGTGTGGCCCCGCGTTGTATGCAGCAAAATCAGTTCGTCATGTCTACCGTTCAATTTCGGTCGCTTTTCTTCGAGAGCTCGATTCAAACTGCAGTCGGTAACGATCGCCGGTGATGGTTTCAGATGGTTCAATGAGTTCATAATAGGTGACACCCTTCTGATCCCACCAGATGCACAACTTAACCGTTGAAGCATGAATATTTTATTTCGCTGCCCATGGAACTAGTCATCTGGCAGGCTTCACCATTTTCGACACTTAGGGTTATCATAATAAATCCATTTTTCATCCATTTCGCCAGTGACGATGCGATGTAGAAAACCTTTTCTTTTCTGCCGTTCAAGCAGCATCTCACACGTCACCGAACGTCTCTCGATATCCCTCTCCTTCAATTGATGTGACACCCAGTTACCTGCTTTCTGGGCCATTCCCATCGTTCACAAACGTTGACCGATGGTTTATCTGTCAACATTCAACTTTTTAGACATACCATCAAGAGTTCTACATGCGTCAATTACTGGTATCGAGACCTCACATATACACCTTTAAATCACTAGTATATTATTAGAGCGAACACAAAAATAGTATCAGCAGCGACACCTCTTTCACGAGGGCGGAAACTTATTCCCATACCCAATATTAAGAAAAGTAAAATCTGCAGAACAAAAAAGTATAAGTCCTAGGACACTATACTCGTAATTAAAATTAACGAATAGAATTCTTGGAGTTGAATATTTGAAATTTGGGAGGTCGAGCCAAGAAGCACCGAGAGATATGGTAACTCAGGTAAACACTCAGGCTAAAAAGCCCATTGTAATTAGAGCTCTGGAAAGAGGGTAGATAGTCAAGGAGGAAAGGAGAAAAGTATCAGAGAAAGAGAGACGAAAGAATAGAGACAGAGATAGAGATAGTTAGTCCTGTGAGAGTTTTCCACATTCTTTGGTAAATTTAAGAATATCCTCCAGCTTGAGAGAACGAATTTTACTCGTTCTCGTGACATCGGAACCTAAAATTCGCCGCCTTGCTCCAGCAAATGCGGGACACTCGCAGAGAAAATGCTCAGTGTTATCCGCCTCCTCTAAGCAAGACAGGCGAATCGAGTCCTCATTGATTCCAATGGTGGTCATATGTTGACCCCATGGATTGTGCCCTGTAATAACACTAACCATAAACCGAACATCTTTTCTTCCAAATTTTAGAAGAAAGTCCAGCAGTTTTCTATTCGGGCTTCTCACAAAGCTTGATTCCTTCAGAACTGATTCTGATTATTGACTCTGGTCCCTGTGGTGGAACCGCTGACCCACAGTTGGCCATTTCATCGGCAACTTGTTTGCCTTTCCCTTGAACAACGCAGTGTCCTAGAACCCATATAAGTATGATACAAGCTTATTTTGTCTTGTGACAGAATTAAGCTTCTTCTTACTTTTTTGGACAATCTTTGAAGTTTGCTTTGCACTCTCCAGAGCCTTTAGTGCAGCCTGACTGTTAATTATCCATTCTGTTACTTTCAGAATGGCAAAACTTTCCGTTTGAAAAACAGTTGCCATTCCCTTCATAGCGTAATGATACTTATTACTATCGTTTATGAACCATCCGGCTCCCGAACCTATTTCATCCTTGGACCCATCGGTTAAGAAAATAGCCGTCAAATCTCTTTGAATGTACTCTGGATTACTCTATTGCTCACGGAATTTGACTTCAAATGTCATTTCAAATGATATTATGGACATAAGGTCGGTCTTAGGTGTCAAAAACAATGTATACTGTTCAGATAGCATTTTAAAGATTTCTCTGCATCCCGAAGTTTCGCTTTCGTGCCAGAAACCATATTTGTGAAGCCTACACATTGATTTTACTGCTTTCTGCTGAATCTAAAGATCCAAGCATAGCATTTAGGACATCGCCTAGATTGAACTCATGGCACCCGTAATGCATAAACATACACTTCTTTGCAGCCTGTATAGTTCCGAAGTGTGGACTTAACCATAGTTCATCGGGTTAGTTTATAATTTGCAACTTAGTAATTCGGGTTGGATCCTCCTTTGATTATAACTTGTTGAAGTTGTCGGGGCATCCATTTGATTAAGTTTTTTATAATATTTTTGATAAATTTTTGACTCTAGGACAATTATCGCACTTGTGAGGCTTTTAGCGCTATCAAACTGTTTTCTATTTTTGAAAACCATTTGAAAAATTATTGCCCATAAATTTTCGATTAGGTTAAGATCAGTGCTGCAGGCAGCCTTTCTAAAATTCCTATTTTTCTCGCTGCTAAAAACTCTTTTGTTGCTTCGGAAGCGTGAACGGCTGCATTGTCATGCTGGAAAATCCACTCTTCATCGAAATTATCGTCAAAAAAAGTAATAACTACTTTGTCTAGAAGTTCGATATACTTGGCGCTGCTCATTTTTGTGGTTATGGAACAAATACTAATTATAGGTGTTTTGCCTTTGACATTAATGGCTGCCCAAACCATGACAGAACTCGAAACTGCAAAATTACGAGCCATTCTCTCCTTCTTTTTCTTCCGCTTATTATGCCAATACATTTGGGAACCATCTGGTCCGTTCAGTTTGAATTTCTTTTCGTCGAAAAAAATTACTCTTTCCTATTCATCTTCCCAAAATTCGCACTTCTCTGCAAATTTCAATCTGCACTGTTTATGTCGTGTGGTTAATTTATACTTAGGTATTCGTTTTAGATATTCTAGACTAGAATCCGCTTGCCAAATTTATTGCACAAGGGACTTTGCAGTCCCGTTCAGCAGATGAAGTGCCGCGGCTTAAATTGTTACAGCACAAATTAGAGGGTCCGGCACTCGAAGATGCACGGGCATCGGCCGTCTGTTAGACGGCTAAATGACAGCCCACAGTATTGTTTACAAGCGCGCGGAGTAAACGCGAAAAAAGAAAATAGTAATGGATTTCAAATTTAATAGTGTGATTGTATTAAATTTGTCTGGAAAAATCACAACCAGCGATTGTTTGTGAGCGCAAGCACCTCAAAGTAAATAAAGTTTTTGTTTATCGTTGCAATAATACTGGTACCATCGCGAAACGTCATGGAGGTGGTCATCAAAAGACTGCAACGTCACGTGAAATGGTTCGAAAAGTGAAGAAGCGACTTGAGCGGACTGAAAATATCTGACCTTATCTTCCGCCGCATACTAAAAAACGATTTCAAAGTCAAACCTTACAAGATCCAAAAGGCGCATGATTTCTCATCAAAGCAGCAACAAGTCAGACTTGAGAGTGCGAAGGAGTTACTTAGCTTGGCCGATTGGTAAATTTCCGAACATTGTGTTTTCTGACGAGAAAATTTTTCAAATTGAACAATTCGCTAATTGCCATAACGAAAGGGTTTATTTGACCGACCGTTCGTACGAGAATTTAAGTCATCGATTGGCCACCAGGAGGCACCACCCGGTGACGGTTTGGGCCGCTGTAACCGCAAATTGGCGCTCTCCAATCATTTTTATTGAGCCTGGCGTCAAGGTAGGTGCAAAATATTATCGGGAAAGTATTCTGGAGGTTGCTTTGAAGTCGAGCGCAGACAAACATTTCGGTGGCAGACCACGGATGTTTCAACCGGACTCGTCACCTTCTCACAAAGCTGGAGTGAACCATGGATGGTTAAAAAACAACGTTACGATCTTCATAACCGCCAAACAATGGCTCTCAAATTCACCAGACTCGAATCCGACGGATTATTCTCTTTGGGGCATATTGGAGAGCAAGGACCGAACTAAAATATCCAAAAAGCGAGTGGGTCGTGATACCTGCAAGTTATATTCGGGCATCTTGCGATTGGCCATAGTCGAGGCAAAAGGTGGTCATATCGAACAAAAGAAAATTGATTCTTAATTTTCTATTATTTTCACACATTTTTTACTTTGAATTGAATAATTTTCGAAACTAAATTTGTGGACTTTTTAATTGGTTACACTTCGAGTGCCGGACCCTGTAATATAAAGCCTCCAAATGCAGTTTCTTTGCGTTTTTATGCGGTAGACGCCGTGGGAAGAAAGTATGTGTGCGAATTCGGAGGGCGCGATCGTGTATTCTATCATTCCTGGTACTTTTACGAGTATTTCAAATGACAATAGTACAAAGCCGCAGCTATGCTTATTTTTAATTTTGTAGCGATTTCTCGCATTTTAAGATCCCCATCTCTCCATGCTATCATAAAATTTGTCCCTCCTCAAATTCAGACAGCCAGATAAAGCGCTTCTTTGCAATTCGCCCCTGAACTTATATTTTTTCAACGCATTTCAAACTGTTTCATTAGAAACCACTTCATTAACTTTTTCTCGAAACATTTTATTAGGTTCTGCGTTTGTAACAAAGTGAATTTTTTTAATTTCGTTTAAAATCATGCGTTCTTCGCGATCATTGAATTTTTTCCCTTAGCCGAATCATCTGTTACTTAAAATGGTAGAGCCAATTTTGCATCTTGTAATTAGAATGCAATGATTCCTGTAGAATGATTCCTAGGCATTCTGGAATGAATTCTGTTAATGAAATTGCCGATTTCTCTAAAAGTTATTCCCTCTTCATGCATTTTAACAAACAGCTCGCGTTCCTCTTTAGTAGCCCGATTTCCTGACGAAGCCATCGAGTAAGAATTCTGTTTCTCACTACAAAACTTTCAGCAAACTAAAAACTATATCGCTTTTTATAAAATTTTATGGACGATTCTAATTAGTTTTTGCGAATTCATTTATTTTTATTTCCTAATACAAAATTTTTGAAAATAAATCCAATTTTTTACATGCGATTAAATTGAGTAGATCGCAGAAATAAATGAAAAATATAAATTTTTGACGTGATAACGTCTTATAATTCGATTTAACAGGCTGCACGCACGAAAAAATGTGTCGTTACCTTGCTCATTAGTGTTACCTTGCTCATATGTCGTTACCTTGCTCATTGCCGTTACCTTGCTCATTGCATTGAATGAACTGCAAGCGAAAGCGCGGAACGAACGACAAAGCAAACAAAGCAAACGAACGGCAACGTTCGACATCTTGCTCTCTCCTACTTAAGTGAGCGTATATATGTATGTATATGCGCAAATGTACATATATAAATTCACGTATTTGTATTGGCATATGCCTTCTTATTGATTATTATTAATTTGATTTACTTGAAGAATTTTAAATAAAACCAAGTTTGTTAATAATACCTGTTGTTTTAATGTTATAATTATTAATTTTTTTATTATATATGAAGGAAAAAATGTATGGTAATAATATTTACCACATACCTTATAAGATATGTTGTATACTAATATATGTAATATATATAAACATGCATATACATATACAATTTCGCGCAATTTTCAAAAAGAACAAATCTATATGTAAAGATGCATACAAATCATATGGACATATCAAATATACGAATCTATTCCGTATGCAAGCAAATGTGAGCTAATGTGCTTGAACTGCAAGCGAGAGCGCGGAACGAACGACAAAGAGCACAATCGGCCCCCGCGTTCGGCAACGTTCGACATCTGGCTCTGTCCTACTTGAGTGAGCATATATTGTATATGTATGTATATGTATGTATATGCGCATTTATATATAAATTCACACATTTGTATTTGCATATGCCTTCTTCCTGTGTGCATGGTAATGAACCATTTCTCTGTTGAGAATAGGAGGATGATAGAAAAGGTAGGAAATGAAAGGGAGTGTTTCGAGTGTAAAGTGTCTTGAAAAAGGCAAATCGATGATGGTGCCTCTTAGTGTTGTTGACTTATTAACGTCTGATGCACAATCGAAATTGAAGATATCTTTCATGAATTTGATAAATGTTTCGTAATTTTTCACGTTTTTGTAAATGTAACTTGACCTATTCCATTTCAATTCCTTTTACCTCCTCCTCTATATCCATACAAAATATCTATCAAACAAATAAAATTAAAATTTTGTTTTGAAAATTGCAACCATTTTAATATTTTCTTATGACGTTGTCACGTTAAACTATCGTCAGTAAACCTACTTTACAGGCAACCTCTTTTTTTTCCAAATAAAATTAATCTATTTTAAAGTTCTACGCTGAGTATGTGTTTGAGCCGCTGTATATATACACATTTATATGTATATGTAAAGTTTTATAGTTTCCATTTTTTTTGGTATTTTAGCACCTTTGGAAAAACTATGCTGCCTGTGGGGCTCAAATATTAGTATGTAATAGGAATGCTTTATTTAACTTAATCGGATTTACTCAGTGCGATACAGAATGGCACGAAAAAAATAGTTGACGTCAGAAGTAAATAAAAATAAGGTGAATAAAACCTTGAACTCAACTATTGACTCCAACTGAGGTTGCCACTTGTATGTGTATGTAATTTTTATTTCTCTGATTAATTAATTAGTTATAAACTATATTAAGGTGTAAAAACTCTCTTCCAGAAAAATATACTCTAATTGGTTTCATTTTGACTTATTTGCATGCCTATTGAATAATCTTTGGACTGTGAGGAAGGAGGTACAAATTTATAGGCATCGATAGGAAATTTTCATTTAAGTTGACATCGAATGAAGGCGAGGTCAAAAATACCAATGGTAATGGTTTCTGCAGGCGATGGAACGATGAGCTGTATGAGCTTTACGGCGACATAGACATAGCGCAGCGAATAAAGATCCAGCGGCTTCGTTGGCTGGGTCATGTCGTCCGAATGGATACAAACGCTCCGGCTTTGAAAGTATTCGATGCGGTACCAGCTGGTGGTAGCAGAGGAAGAGGAAGGCCTCCTCTGCGTTGGAAAGATCAGGTGAAGAGGGACTTGGCTTCACTTGGTGTGTCCAATTGGCGCCGGTTAGCACGAGAAAGAAACGACTGGTGCGCTTTGTTAAGCTCGGCCAAAATCTCGTAAGCGGTTATCGCGCCAATTAAGAAGAAGAAGAATGGTTTCTGCATTTGTATGCACATACATACATAGCCACATACAGCAATATCCCTCTAGTACGGCTGGTGACGATTGAGCCCATGTAAGTACTTACCACAAGAACTATTGGTAATGCGTGTGGTAAAAAGCCTTAAATCGCCAAATAGGCTCAATACGGCTAGACACAGTGGCGGCGAATGTTTTGCTATTCTTTTTGTGCGTCTTCTGTGCATTAGCCGCGACTAAAACTTAAAGTACGTTCACATACTCGTATGCAGTGATTAGCAACAAATCCACAAAAATTAATCTACCCGTTCACATATGGCAGATTAGCGCAAAGTTGACAATCAGCTGCCAATACTGTTTTGAAAGTTTTTTCGTCACAGAAATTGGTTTGATGGAATATTTTAGGGTTTTTGATTTGGGTAAGAATTATTAACGATATGAAGAAGAGGCAAAGACAAACAATAATAAATTTAGTTGTGCAATTTGCTGCTGGTATTAGACAATTTGAGGAAATCCGTAAACGACGTCTACTGAGGTTGCAAAAAATTATGGCAGCAATAAGCGTGCGAAGTTCGATATTACATTTTATAATAAGCAATAAGAGGCCAAGGCGTCTATGGACATACGTTTTTTTATGTAATATGCATGTATAATTACAGGGTCCGACATTAGTTTGGCAAATTAAAAAAAAATGCGTGAAAATAATGCAAAGTTAGAAATCTACTTACTTTTGTTCGATATGACCACTTTTTGCCTTGACTATGGCCTTGAGACGGTCCAGAAACGAATCGTAAGCAGCTCGAATGTGACTTGCAGGCAGTTTGGCTCACTCGCGGACAATGGCTTTTTTCAGCGCCTCGAGACCTGTGGATCTTTTAGTTCGGACCTAAAGAAATTCCCCAAAGAGAATAATCCAAAATGGAACAAAGAAAATGATCCATCGAATTCGCGTCTGGTGAGTTTGAGAGCCGTTGTGTGGACGTTATGAAGTTCGGAACGTTGTTTTTTAGCCATTGTTGGTTCACTCGAGCTTTGTACGACGGTGCCGAGTCCTATTGAAACGTCCATGTCTGCCAATGGCTTCAAAGCAACCTCAAGAATACTTTCTCGATAATATTTCGCATTTGCCTTGACGTCAGGTTCGATGAAAACGATTGGAGAGCGCTCATATGCGGTTACAGCAGCGCAAACCTTTACTTGTGGCGGGTGCTACCTCCTGGCGGCCAATCGATGACTCCCATTCTCGCATGAACGGTCGGTCAAATAAACCCTTTTGCTCAATTTAAAAAATGTTCTCGTCAGAAAACATAATGTTAGGAAATTGACCGCTTTCGGCCAAGCGAAGCAACTCCTTTGTTCTCTCAAATATGATTTGTCGCTGCTTTGGTGTGAGATCATGCGCCTTTTGGCTCTTGTAAGATTTGACTATGAGATAAATTTCAGCATGCGGCGGAAGATAAGGTCAGATATTTTCAGTTTTTTCGCCATTTGATTGGCACTTCGTCGGAGATGTCGCTCAAGTCGCTTCTTCGAATCATTTCACGTGACGTTGCATTCTTTTCATGACCACCTCGATGACATTTCGCGATGCTACCAGTACCCTTGTAACGAGTAATATATGTATATATATAATTGGCGCGTACACCCTTTTTGGGTGTTTGGCCGAGCTCCTCCTCTCTGTGAATTCCGAATGGTAGTCACGCACCAACCCTTTCGGCTACGGCGGCCGCCATGTAAACTTCATTTACTTTAAGGTGCTCGAGCTCACGAACAATCGCTGGTTGTGGTTTTCCACCCAAAGAGGTATAATGCAATCGCATTATTACAAACCTCTTTTATTTGCCGGCGTCTATTTTATTTAGGTTTTACTTTGATCTTTCTCCTTAAGTTCGTAATCATATTTATCGATAACAAAGAAAATACAGGGTTGTATCGAAAAAATTCTCGTATAGTCGAAGATTGTTTTATAGTCTTGAATTTCGAGAGAGCAATTTTGTATGGGTAGTCCCGCTTTTAAGTACCGATTGGTTTCAAAGTGTGGACTAATCGAATTTTGGTTGTGTAATGTGGGGTGAGACAGTGTCCCATCATCACTCTAACCAGTATTTTGCAGTCTTTCCTATACAGTAATAAAAAAAAGTTGGCAGTTTTGATATTCCAAGCCCTTGGCACAATTTTGGCACTTTTGTACGAGGTGGTGTTCTCATATCGACTGCGTTGCCAGAGCTAACTCCTCACTTAGATAACTCCTTTTGCCAGTAACAGCCTCTTTGCATCCGATTCGTGATGTATTAAGAAGAAATCTTTGTACAGTCCACTTTTACTCCATTTTTGTGGGGTGTTTGAATTCAGGTTTTGTTTCAAATTTCATGTTTTTGAATCTCTTCATCTATAACAGACCACAGGTTTTCATAAATATTCAAATCTGTCGATTGCCCTGGTGTTTGGAGGGGCGATTCCCATGAGTTAATTCTGTACAATCGCCGCCTTATGCCTCGAGTCGTTATACTAATAACTAATTTTTCTTTATATATGGTATGTATAATTGGCGCTTATGCTGCACCCTTTATTGATATAAGGTGCTTAGCCGAGCTCTTCCTCGTCTTGATAGTTTTCCCCAAATGGAGAAACTTACAGTTTTAAGCCGCCTCTGAACAGCATATGGTTTTTCATGAGAAGTTTTTGATGGCAGAAAAACACTCGGAGGTTTACCACTGTCTGCATCATTTGGTGTTTTATGCTCTTAGTTTAGAACCTTGCCACTTTCGAACGGCAGTCACGCGTCAATCCGTTCGGTTACGGCGGCCTTTAAAATACTCAAATATTTCTGTGCACATCCCTATTACTTTCAATAAAAGTGAATGTGAAAGGTTCCTTCAAGTGATATGCATCCCCATACCACTAAATGTCCTTCTCGGTGTTTGGCTGTGCTGCGCAGATTTTGTGGTTGCAACTTTGCATGTGGTTTTCTCCAAACAAAACTTTTACCGTCTAATCTGAAAAGATTAAACTTGCTTTCGTCAGCAAAAATTATGATACTCCTGAAGTTATAATCCTTACTTATGTATATGGCCTCTTGCAAACTTCAAACTGGCAGTACGGTTTTTGGTACCAACAAACGGCTTGTTGCGGGTTGAGGGCTGTGCGTCCATGGAAATTAGCTGCTCTTAAATTGTTGGGGGGAATACGAGTATGTTTGCAAAATTTTAACTTAATATTGCCGTAAGTGATTGCTGTATCATTTTGGCTTTGAGTCACAGCTTACAAAGATTACGTATGTATAATTGTTCAAGTGATGGCGCTGCCAAGTTTAGTGAGAAATTAAAAATTATTAAATATCATAAAAATTTGTAAATAAAACGGTAAGAATAAGGCAAGATGTATAGCAAAAGGCACTTAAAATAATTACAACAAATCCAAATACAGAAAACTCGATGAAAACTTGCAAGCATTGCAGCAGAATGCCAATTGCTTCCAGCGAAAAGAGCTGGTGAAAAAAGTTTGAGGTAAAAAGTTTAAGTGTATAATTATGTTGTTTCAAAGCAAATGGCAATGGCGCACTACCTTCAGAGTTCTTACTGGAAAATAACCTACAGCTCAAAAAACAGAAAAGTTGTTTAAAATATTTATCACCTTTCATTTTCTTACGAAGACATTCCCTCACATATATTTCGATGGCGTGTATTTTTTAGCTGGAAGATTGTTGAATAAAAACCCCTTGGAATTGATTTTTAAATTTAAGCCAATTGATTCCCACCCCTGTTCTACCACCTTCTAATTTCGACCCATCAGTAAACTATATCTGGGAGCCAGGTTTTAAGTTCATAGAATTCTATTTCTCTAGGCTGTACCTTCTTTAATAAGAATATGACTGTGCCTGAAGAGTATGGGTTTGGGTGGTCGGTATCAACCCTGTGAAGAATATTAGGCAATTCGATGCTTGTTGGCCAAAGTGTATTTCTGGCTTCGAGTGTATTTCTGGCATGAAAAAACTTCTCATGAAAAATCATTTGCTGTTTGGAACAGGCTTAAACCTATAGCTGCCTCCATTTGTGGAAAATATCAAGACGCACACCACAAATAAGAAGAGGAGCTGGACCAAACGCCAAGCAAAGGGTGTAAGCCCAATTTTATACTTTATACTAAAAAATTATATTGACTTCACTTAAAAAATAAAAGCAAAATTTTAACTACTTTTAACTTCTCTTAAGGGAACACCGAGGAAAGCATGAGAAAAACTTTTAATGCCCTCTTTATGAACCGTGAAACTGTATATCAACCACTGGGCATACAGTACGACCATCAAACCCATTTTGACTTACGAGGTGGGTTCAAAAAGTATCACGAATTTTGTGTTTTTTCAAAAATTATATATTTATTCATTAATATCAATTTTGTCCCCTTCAAAATAATCCCCCACTTGTGCCAACTTTTTTTCCAATCTTCGAAGCACTTCAAAAAATATTTTTTTTATCTTGTTCAGCTCCTCCTTCGATGCCGACCTTATCGCGTCAATCGTAGCGTAGCGTCGTCCTTTCATGGGTCTCTTCAGGCATCATTAGGGTATTGTTTTTGGCCAAAAAGTCGCACACAAGCAACGATGTGTGAGCAGGGACGTTATCGTGATGCAAGAGCCAAAATTTTTACATTCGACCGAACTTGGCGCGCTTTTTTCGGTCTTGTTTCGTACGGCAGCTTCCATTGAGATGATTGAGCTTTGGTTTCCCCGTCATAACCATAAACCCACGATTCGTCACCAGTTATGACCCTCTGGAGCAAATTTGGGTAGTCGCGGACAGAGTCCAGCATCTCGAAATTAGCAATGTTCATGCGATGCTGCTTTTGGTCGAAATTGAGCAGTTTTGGTCCGAATTTTGCGGGTACCCGTCTCATGCCCAAATCATTGAAAAAAATCGAATGGCACGAGCCAATCGATATGTCTAGGTCCTCAGTAACTTCTCTAACGGTGAATCGACGATTGGCCAATACCATTTTCTTCGCTTCATCAATTTTTTCGTCTGTTGTTAAAGTGCTCGGGCGTCCGGCACGCTTTTCGTCGTTCACATCTTCTCGGCCTTCTGAGAACATTTTGTACCACCGATAAACGTTGCTTTGGTCCAAAGTATCATAGCTTCTCCGTCTGACACCGCACTGAGTCAACATTCGAAATGCATCCGATCCCTTAGTTTCGGTTTTTACAAAAAATTTGCTACAGGTTCTTTGATCCATCTTTTTGAATAGGTAAAAATCGACGACGAGCCGAAACACGTGCAAGCAAAGCAGCTGTCAACAATTAACTGAACATTTAAAATGGCCGAACTTGTGGGCATGAGTGAGAGACATGAGTGCCAACATATCGCCACAAAAAAATCGAAATTCGAATATACGTAACCTGCGAAAATTCAAAATTCGCGATACTTTTTGAACACACCTCGTATGGTGCTTTCGTGCGGTGGGAGCCGGTGCAGACCCAATCTTACCTAAAGAATCTCGTGCAAGTTCAACGATTAGTTTGTGTAGGAATAACAGGTGCGCTCCGATCGATGCCTCAGGCGGCATTGGAAGTGATTCTACATATTCCACCCAATGGTATATATGTTAAAGTGATAGCGGCCAAATCTGCTTTCAGGATTAAAGCAGCATGCATGCCAAAAGAAAACACGCACGGTCACGCATCAGTTCTACTATCTGTGGAATACTTGCAAGACGCATCGAAAACCGGCTATCTGGTTTCCAAAATAGATCTGAACAAAGACTATACAAGAAAAATACGAATACCCGACAGAAAGGATTGAAATACCAGAGTCTTAACAGACGATAATGGTCACCAAATTTATACTGACGCCTCAAAGATGCGCAATGTCACTGGATCAGGAGTGTACTCGAACACTTATACTTAAATTACTATTTAGACTCCCAAACTGGTGTAGCGTCTTCCAAGCTAAGATCCACGCTATAGGCAAAGCTGCAAAAACGATAAGTCTAATGAAATTACCTCCAGCAAACTTTACCATTTTTGTGTACAGTCAAGCAGCGATCAAGACACTGACCTCAACGCGCATCAATTCAAGATGTGTGAAAGTATGCAGAAGGCCACTATCCAACAACACAACACCACACTTCATTGGGCCCTCGGCCACTGTGGAGTGGAGAAAAATGAAAGAGCGGATGAGTGTGCAAGGAAAGGCTTTGAGCTTGATGTTCGGCGAGTGGTAGAGGACGTAAGTAATATTTCTCTAAAAGAATTGTACACTGCAATTGACTTGAGCGTAACCCCGGAAACCAATAGAAAGAAGTCTCTGACTACTAACTGCAGCGTCTCCAAAGGGCTCTGACCAAAACTGAATCGTAAACGGACAAAATGTGTGCTTGAATTCGACAGATTAACTACCAGCGCCCTCACAGGTGCTATAACGGGTCACTGCACTATTGGCACTCTAGCCTACAATGGCCTTACCCTAGTATAGCTCACAATGACTTCTGCAGGAGCTGTGGAGATGAAGAATAAATTGTGTCGGTACAACACCTCCTCACTGAATGTCTTGGATTTGAAAGGAGCCGTGGCAAATATCTTGGTGATTATTTCTTTGAAGACCTGGAAAATTTATAAAATGTCTCACTGGGAGGACTAGTGACCTGCTTAAAAAGATCTAAGTGGTTTAAGCAACTTACTTAGGGGATAGAAATCACGTGCAGGTGTCACAATAGACCTTCTGGCGACCGAGTGTCTTGTCTTAAATAAGCAACCTGACTAACCTAACCTGCCCTAATTTCTTTTATTGACGGAAAATATATTGGTGCAAAAAAGCAATTATTTATTGACTCTTTTGAAGAAAAGCATAGTATTTATGGCCTCTGCTGAGATAGAATTCCTGAAATTATGCTTCCGTTTTACAAAGCAAACAATGGCAATATTTGCCAATTTACTCGAGAATTTTCTATGAACTTTTAGTTAATCTTGTTATTCGTATGATTGGAATATGTTCCCTATAAACAAAGGCTGTGTTTACATACATACATACATACATAGAATGTTCCTGAAATTTTTCTCGTTTTTTTTTGTGGTTTCAGCGGTCGTATGCTAATTGGTGTAAATATTGTTTAATTTTAGACATGTGACGACGGTAAATAGAAAAAAGCTGTTACTGATTAAGGCACAATGCCGCCTGCACCGTTATACGTCTGTGTGAGAGGTATGCATGTAGGTGTGCCTCATGGCTAATTCACAAATTAATATTTAAACATTTAATATAATATTAATATCTAAATTTAGAATATGATCTTTTCGAATAAATGTTATCAGCATAAAAAAAAACAAAAAAAAAGTGCGAGCAATTAGAGAAAAATAAACTATAATGGAATGGAAATTTTTGTACATTTAGTGTTTGTGTGTAACTACATTGCATGGATTTCGGTCTATTTTCTCACTAAAAGAAATGTGTTTCAAAACACGCGCTCTAATTGTATACATTTTTACACTCACATGATTCACAAAATACAATATTTAAAATATTTCGGGTAAATAAGGTCAAGAAGATTTTTTCTCACAAATTTCCTTTTAATGAATCTTAGAGGTGGAGTCAAGGATGATAGATTATTAGGTTTCGCCATCCGAAGTAAAATTGGAAGAGCAAATTCGGCTGCCTTATCACCGGAGATTCGCAGCACAAATTCGCCCACTTATTTCATGGGTCTCCACACACTCGTCCAATCAGGAGTTGTTCAGATGGCCACGAAGTAACATGAATAAATTTGTGACTTTCCGTCGCGCTCAGCTCTACAGCGGCGTTAGCTTTTCCGGTACTTCCACACATTATTGAGTGGCGAATAAATGAAGCAACTGGCATAAATAAAAATATCTTGGCAGCACTGGAAAAGAGCTGCGAAAAACTACATACACATGCCCCACAAAGTCCGCGTTCACCCCACAATAACTTTTTACTGAATGAAACACACAACCTGATTTTATAATTTTTATAAATTTGTATATATTTATATGTTTATTATATGTTTAAGTTTCAAAAACAAAAATAAGTTTCAAGATTCCTCACATAAGTTTTTAGATAACGGTGAATAATGGCTGTAACAAGTAAATAAATCGAACATAAAGTCCGCGTTCAGTCTTAAAGTCGAATACAAAAACATGATATGCTATATGAAAAAATTAAATCTAATATTATATTTAGTTGGATATCCTCGTTGCTTCAGGACTTCACTCAGCCTATTTGGCAGTGAACTTACTAGTTTCTCTGTTTCCTCTGCTATTATCTTCCTCCATTCTGCCTGCATGACACTCCGCAAAACCTCTTTACCAGTAATCACTTGCTGACGAATTCTTTTTTCCAACAGATGCTTGATGGGGTTAAGATCTGGGGACTGTGGCGGTGTTTTAAGCTGTTTTGGGGCGTTGTACAAGAGCCAAAGCTTAACGATCTCGGCTGTGTGCTTCGGGTCGTTATCTTGTTGAAACCAAAATGTTCTTGATAAGCCGAGATTTTCTGCACTTTGCTTTAAATTCCGTTTTAGTATGTTCAAGTATCCCCATTTATCCATCGTCGAATCAATAAATTCTAACTGACCCACCCCATTTGCCGCCATGCAGCCCCAAACCATAACCCCGCCACCTCCGTGCTTAACCGTGCCAACAAGATTTTGCTTTTCAAATGCAGTTCCAGGTTTTCACCAAACAATTTGACGGCCTTTTATTCCAATTTACTTTCGTCTGAAAATATTACTTTTTTCCAGAACTCGGGAGGCATAATTATGTACTCATTAGCAAACTGAATGCGTTTACGTCTGTTCACAAGAGAAATGAAAGGCTTTCTTCGGGCGACTCTACCATGGTATCCAGCTTGACGTAGAACTTTTCTGGCAGTTTCAGCGCAAATAGTTTTTTTAAATGTTTGATTTATGTTTTCAACTAATTTTGAGGATGTAATCCGGGGGTTAATATTTGCCAAGTTGATTATAGAACGCTCTTCCCGGGTTGATAATTTTTTCGGACGCCCTGACCTGGGCTTAGATGTAAAAATTCCAGTTTGCCGAAAACTTGTTACAACTCGCTGAATAGAGGAATATGTTCTCCCAATAGATTTTTCAATATTTCGGAAACTTTTTCCATCTTTCCACATTTTTATAATTATTTTTCTCTCAGAAACGCTTATTTTTCCCCTTTCTTTCCATGTTCTTTAATTATCTCCAGTTATGAATAAAATGTTCAACAAAGCTTTCGGTAGTATTTATTGAGTTAGACCGCATTTATACAAGGCAGCTTTTGTTGCTTTGCGAAATCTCTTTTAGAGTTTCCTGTCATGCTGAATAGAATTGTTATCAGACCTATCCTCCTTTACGGGATTATAGTCTGGTGGGCGACTCTCAGTAAGACTACGATTAAAAACAGGCTTGCGAGTGTTCAACGTATGGCGCTAATTGGTATCAGCGGCGCTCTTAGAACCGCAGCCTCTGATGCTCTTAATACTCTTTTCTTCTTAGCTCCCTTAGATTTAGTTGGTGAACAGAATGCAGGAAATACTGCTGCTCGGCTTGCCGTAACTAATCAATGGATCGATTTAGGTGTTGGATACTCGGTCTTAACACTCGGTCTGGGTCCAACAAACTTGTTGACTATAGTTTGAGTGAACTATACTTTCATAGGTTATTTAGAATTTCAGCTAGTGTGAGTGAGGTGACAATATACTTGCTCGCAAAAATTGCCTACTGTTCTTTACTGAAGGCTCAAAGCTGGACGATTAAGATGGCTTTGGTGTTTACTGTAAGAAGCCAAAAGTAAGAGTTTCGGCTCGTCTTCCTAATCACTGTAGCGTATTTTAGGCTGATATTCTAGCCATTAATGAGGTCTGGTTAGGCATAAATGTGACTGGCTTTGAAAGTCTAAATTTAGTCTGATCGCCAAGCGGCGATTAAATCTCTTGGTGGGGTTGTCCCTAATTCCATCAAGGCTCGCACATGCCGGGCGTCTCTTAACGAGTGGGCAGAATATTTCCGCATCCATTTAATATGGCTTCCAGAGCATAGTGACATACCAGGAAATTGTAAAGCAGACAAATTAGTGAGAGAGGCCACCACCACTTGTCTCCTTGCGTCGTGCAAGTAGCATTGCCACTTCAGCCAACACGAGATGGGTTGATAGTCTGACAGCAATGCAACAAAAAGAATTTGGCCAAAATGGGACAAAAATAAGACTTTATAAGGGTCCATCATGTCTGTCCGTAGAAGGTAGAAGCTTGGACGATGGCATTATCCAATGATGTATCCCTTTCAGTATTTGAGAGATATATTCGGGGGACGATTTTTGAACCTTTGCAACTTGGCGACGGCGAGTATCGCAGGCGATGAAACAATGAGCTGTATGAGCTTTACGACGAAATAGACATAGCGCAGCGAATAAAGTACAGCGATTTCGTTGGCTGCGCCATGTCGTCTGAATGAATACAAAGGCTCCGGCGCTGAAAGTATTCCATGCGGTACCAGCGGGTACTGGCAGAGACAGAGGAAGTCAGCTGCGTTGGAAAGATCAGATCAGATCAGACAAGAACTTGGCTTCACTTGGTGTTTCCAAGTCGTTTAAGCGGTTATCGCGCCAATTAGGAAAAAGAAGAAGAGTACAAATATCTATAATGTTATAAATATTAACTTAAAACTTTCATATAATTATAAAATTTTAGAAATAAACTAACTTACCTTACTTCAATAATAATTATTGCTTATGTTTTACGGTTTTCAGATCTACGTGCCTCTTTCTTTGGCAAACTATGAACAAAACCATCTCCAACTGTAGTGCTGTTCTGCTCCATGAGTTCTGCTGAATAATTTCTTACCAAGATGTGACTCCCGGGGAAGCGATGCGGCTTAACTGTAATAAACTATAAAAGCATAAAGACAAAATCAATAAAAAGAGGTGTAAGTGTCACAGCTATAATTTGCAAAAGGCATTATCTTTTACACCAACAAAAGTGAATTAGAAATTATAGCACAAGCACAGACAACGCCGACAAGCACTCACGTAAATAAAATGATTTTAAAGAAAGTTACATCAGCACAATGAGACGCACCTGCCAGCACAGCCCCGGTGTGCAAATGTCGAATGTTAGTTGGCGTCGCCGACGACGATTCTTTAAGTTATTTTTGCAATTGCGCATCTATCCATTATTCCGATTATTTCCGGTATTGTGGTTGCTTTTGTGTTACTGCTGTTGTTGCTGTCACGGTGAACACAGGCGGCACGTCGTGGAGCACAGCGTTAAGCTGAGTAATTGCTATGACATTCGATACGGCTTTGATGGGGCGCTAACCGGCACTGCACCAAAGCTTTTATTACCTGCAGCCAATAGCTCTAATAGTGGTAACAGCAGCGCTACTACCAATGCAAACATGAGCACCACAGTTAGTGATCTGTGGACACAACACCAGTTGCAGCTACAAAATCGTTCCGATATGGACGTGCAAGGCTTCAGACCAGCGCCGGCTATGCACACAGGCTGGCAATGTTGCTGTTGGAATGCAACAAATCAAGTGAGTAAAATAGAACTGCTACCCAAACAAATAAAAAAAGTTATCTAGATACACTAACATACGAATCAACAGCCCTACTCGAAATCCTTTATCTCCCACCGAGCGACCTTCTAAATAGCTCACTTGGTATATCTGCTTTCTTTTCCATATATAAAAGCCTACTTCGATAATTTTATTGTATTTGATATAGGTAAGTTTTTTTGTTTTTTGGCGCTTAATGGTTAATGGTTGTAAAGGGTTAAGGTGTGGCCTTTTAGCACTGCGACCATATTGATCTATTGTGCACCCTATGCTGTCTATTGACTGTTAAGTATGTTTATGAATTGTACCAGCTCCTTCTGAGGGAGTGATTGAAGGTCTTCATCTGTAAGCATGAACTTGTTTAAAAACCTTTTCCTTCTATGCGTCAACCCCGGACATTCGATAATGAGATGTTCTATAGACTCCTCATCTTCGCAGCAGAATCTGCAGGTGCTGGTGTTAGTTATGCCTAATTTATGTAAGTGTTTGTTGCAGGTGAAGTGACCCGTGAGGGCGCCTGTGAGAGTGCGAATGCTCTTTTTGTTTAACGTGAGGGCCATGTTGGCTCTTTTAGCGTTGAAACTTAAGAACTTTTTAGAGTGTCTAAGACCCTCTACATTGTTCCAATGCTGATTTAATAGAGTTTTGGCCCAGTATTTTACTTTTTGTTTTAGGTTGTTTTTGTTGAATCCGAACATAGGACTAGGTCCGATGAAGTTTTCATCTGCCCCTTTTTTGGCTTGAAAGTCTGCCTTTTCGTTGCCGTCATATCCCTCATGTCCCGGTACCCAAATTAATGACACATTGTTTTTGGATGCCAGATTATTGAGTGCCTTGTGGCATTTTAAGAGGGTTTTTGAGTTGTATGTATAGCTATCTAAAGCTTTTAGAACTGATTGGCTGTCCGAGAGTATTTTAATCTTTACTCTCTTGTGGTTTCTACGTTGCATGATGTTTACTGCTTCCATTATTGCGTATAGCTCCGCTTGGAAGATAGTGGTGCCCCTGGTGAGAGTGTATGATTTGTGGATTCGGGGCCCCACTACACCTGCTCTTACACCATAAGGTGTTTTTGATCCATCAGTGTACCATTTTTGTGAATCATCATTCATCCATTTCAGGTTTGTTTTCCACTCGATCCTCTCAGGAAAGGTAACTGTGGTTGGGTCAATGTGGTCTGAAACTTGAGCCATGCTTATGGTGTTTTTGATTTTATTTAGGATATTTAGGTGACCGGTGAGGTTGCCCAATTTGAAATTTTCTTTCATGTGTAGCATGAGTGCTTGCGTAGCTGCTTCCTCTTGGATTGCTATATGAAGTGGTGGGAGATTAAGGAGTGCTTCCATGGCAGCTGTTGGGGTAGTTCTCATAGCCCCTGTGATGCATAGGCAAGCAAGCCTTTGTACTTTTCCCAGTTTGGATATCGCTGTTTGTTGGATAGATTTGCTCCACCATAGTATGATTGGTCCAACCATTTGGGTGTATATCCAGAGGGCCATACTAGGGCTGAGGCCCCAGGATCTCCCTAGTAATTGTTTGGTTGTCCACAAGGATTTCGTGGCTTTTTTTGTTATATTAATTATATGTGATTCCCAAGTGAGTTTTTTAACTAAAGTTAAACCTAGATATTTGACCTCTTCCTTTAGTTCTATCACTGTTTCATTTAGTTTCAATGCAGGAAACTCTAACTTTCCTTTTCTTGTGAAGGGGATTATTGTGGTTTTGTTAGGGTTGATCGACAGCCCCTCCTTTTTACACCATTCCCATGTTGCGCTCAAGGCATTTTGCATTAAGTCTGTTAGTGTCCTTTCATGGTTGCCTTTTATTATAACAGATATGTCATCTGCATAACCAATGGTTATAAATCCCTTATTGTTTAGGTGCTGCACCAAGTCATCAACTAGTAGGGACCATAGCAGTGGAGAAAGAACTCCTCCTTGCGGACACCCCTTTACTGTTGTGACATTAAGTTCAGCTTGGCCTAACGAGGCTTTAATAATCCTCTGATTAAGCATTTGGCTTATCCAGTGTGTTAATATTGGGTTTGCATCTCTTTTTTCGAATGCTGTTTCCATGGATTTGTAATTTGCGTTGTCGAAGGCTCCCTCTATGTCCATAAAGGAACATAGGGCTATTTCTTTTTGATTTAGAGCCTTTTCTATATTGACAACGAGTGTGTGCAGTGCTGTGACTGTGGATTTCCCTTTTTGGTAAGCAAATTGCAGCTTATGAAGGGGTTTTTTGAAGATTACTTCTTCTCTTAGATGGTATTTGAGTAGTTTTTCCATTGTCTTTAACATGAACGACGACAGACTGATTGGTCTGTAAGATTTTGGAGAATCAGGGGGTTTGTTACCTCCCTTAGGAATAAATATTACCTTCACTTTCCTCCATATCTTTGGAATGTATTCCAATATTAGGCTAGCTCTGAAGATTTTCACCATGACTCGGATCAGTTCCACAGTGCCTTTGGATAGAAGTGCTGGGAATATTCCATCCGGCCCTGGTGATTTAAAGGGTTTAAAGGAGTTAATTGCCCACTCTACCCTTTCGAAGTTTATGATTTTATTGACAAATGAGACCGTAGATCTCCGTTGATGGTGAGTTACCATGTCTAGACTATTGTCGATTGATGGGTCATGACTTTTACAATCTGGGAAGTGAGTCTTTAGAAGAAGCTCTAGTGTTTCTACGAATGTGTTGGTAATAGTTCCGTTTGGACCTTTTAGTGTGCCTATGGGACTTGAGTCACCTTTGGAAAGTGATTTTTGGATTCTAGCTGTTGCTGGAGTATCTTTTAGATCCTCGCAGAAGTTTTTCCAAGAGTTTCGTTTGAATTTCCTTAGTTCTTTGTTATAGTTAGTTAGGGATTTCCTATATTCGTCCCATTTGTTTGTTTTCTTTGCAGTGTTGAATAGTTTTCTCGTTGCTTTCCGAAGTTTTCAAGTTCGTTGTTCCACCAGGGAACCCTCTTCGTGGAGGATTTCATTTTTAGTGGACAACAGTCTTGATATGAGGCCATGATTGAGTCAGTCATTTCTGCTACTGCCTCTTCTAGTTCCTCTGTTGATGTTATTTTGCTTACGCTGTTATTAAGCTTAGCTGAAAGACATTCATTGTATCTTTTCCAGTTTGCTGTTTTTGGGCTTCTGTAAAATGTGGAGAACTTTACCACCCCATTTAGGTCAAAGAGTATGTGTTTGTGGTCAGACATTGAGTCCTCATCCGAGACTCTCCAGTTACTGATCATATTCAAAGATTTGTTAGTAATTAGAGTTAAATCGAGTACCTCTTGTCGTATTGCGTTTACAAAAGTGGGTTGATTACCCCTGTTTACTATTGTTATATTACTAAGTAATAAAAATTCAAGGAGTGACTCACTTCTGTTGTTTGTATTCGTGCTTCCCCATGCCACATTGTGGGAGTTGGCGTCGCATCCAATTACGAGGGTTAGATTGTGGGTTTGGTAATACTCCACTAGGCCTCTTATTTTCTCTGGTGGTACTATGTCGGCGTCTCCGGGGAAATAAGCTGAGGCGATTACGACCTCTCTCTTGCTTCCGCCAGACTCCGCTTCGACCAGTATTGTTGATGTGTCGCCATCCATGAATTCTGAGAATGGCAAGAATTTAATATTGGTATCTATGATTATCGCAGCCCTAGGTTTGACAGCGCTTTTGTCATAAATTACCTGTGTGTTTTGGACATTTTTTGGCGCTTACACCGGTTTGATGTTTTACCGAGCTCCTGCTCCTATTTGAGATGTGCGTCTTTATGTTGTTCGACAAATGGAGGGACCTATAGTATTAAGTCGTCTGCGAATGGCAAATGGTTTTTTAACGAGAAGCTTTTTCACGGCAGAAATGCACGGGACGGTTCGCCATTGCCTGTCGAGCGGCGTCCACTGATTATAGACGAAAAAATTAAAAATTGGATAAAAAGTCGGTGAATTTTTCAAATGGACACATTTATGAAACTATTTTAATTAGTAAAAAGCTATTAACGGTGACCTCGCGCATTTTACACGGCTCTAACCTAGAAAGAGCTAATTACTCCCTACTTTGCATTACATTTCCATTAGTTCCAAACTAGTGGAACAAGTCCTTCTGGAAGGACGTCCATTGTATACCCTGTCGGCCATTGATAGTGGATCGCATTACTTCATCTAACGCAAGAAGGAACAACATAGGTGACAAGATGGAGCCTTGGCGAACACCGGTAGAAACTTGAAATGGATCTGAAAGGTTTCCCATGTGTAGGATGCGGCCTCTTTAGTTAGTGTGCATTGCTTTAAGAATATGCTTTATTTTTTGTGGCTATCCACTTTTTCTTAACAGTCGCCAAATAAACTCTCGCTTCAGGCTGTCAAAGGTTTTTTGAAGTCCATGAAAGCAGCGCATGCAGACGATCTAAACTCATTGCACTGCTCAATTCTGCATTCATGCAAAACACTTAGGAAACGTGAGAGCGACGGAGATATTAAAATTTATTCGGATAGTCAAGCCGCGCTCAAAGCTCTGACGACGCTATGCTGCAGATCCAACTAATCAACTTCTGTAAGGAGGAGATCAAACCTCATGCCTGTGTAGGTAACATTTCTCAGATCTGGGTTACAGGACATAGGAAATAAAATTACTGATGAGCTTGCCAGGAAGTTGTCGACTGACTTGGTCTTAGGAACCTTCTGGTCTCAGATACCTCCTACCCGGAAAAGCTAGATTTACCATTTAATCCCCATTGCAGAAGCTGGGGGGACCTTTCAGAGAAGGTGACTGTTGAGTACTTTCTCTGTAAATGACCGGGTTCAGCAGCTGGACGATTGAGGTTACTGGATGCTTCTTAGCTATAGGTATCTCAAAACGGTGCATTAGTGCTACCTGACGAGTGCTAGAGTGATACTTTAACAATTTTCCTTACCTACCTTCTTCTTATTTTTTTTAATTGGCGCGATAACCACTTACGCGATTTTGGTCGAGTTAAATAAAGTGCGGCAGTCATTTCTTCCTTGGGCTAATCGCCTCCAGTTGGACACACCATGAGAAACCAAGTCCTTCTCTATCTGATCTTACTAACACAGAGGGAGCCTTACTCGTCCTCTGCTGTCACCGCATCAAATACTTTCAAAACCGGAGCGTTTGTATCCATTCGGGCGGTCGCACTTTGTCAACGAAGCAGTTCGATCTTTATTCGCTGAGATACGTCTATGCCATCATAAAGCTCATACAGCTCATCGTTCCATCGCCTGCGATAGTCGCCGTTGCCAACTTCCAAAAGTCCAAAAATCTTTCGCTGAATCTTTCTCTCAAACACTCCAAGGGACGCCTCATCGGATGTTGTCATCGTCCAAGCTTCTGTGCCCTACGATAAGACGGGTCTGATGGGAGTCTTATAAAGCGTACCTACCTACTAGTCAAAAATTATTCTCACGGTGTTAATATGATGGATACATGACCATGAAGCTCTAAAGCCAGATTGATTTTCACGCGGGTTGGCTTCAATATGCTGAAAAATATGTAGAAGAATTTTGCTTGGAATCAGATTAAGTCACCCTTTTTTGGTATCTTTATAAGTATGCCCTCATTTAAACTGTGGGGTAAAAATTCATTTTCCCACATTTGATGAAAAAAGGGGCAACCACATGGTAGCAGACATTATTGGGACGGTTTTAAGAAACTCCAATACCGGATATTATCTGTATTATTCTTTAGGTCCTCTAGTTGGCGGAGACGTGCTTAACCCGTCGAGATAGTTGGGTATATCAAGAAAACGCATTTCATCAGCGTTGCAGAGTCTGTCGGATTACTCAATACTTCTTTAAAGTGTTCAATCCAGCGATATGTCTGATCTTTTTCATTTGTCAGCAGTACGCCTTGCTTATTGCCGACACTGATACTGAGTTTTCTACATGACAGAGAGCGAGTAATCTCGTACAGTCTCCTCGTGTCACTTAGAGCTGCAGCAATTATTGCTCTTTGGGCGAGGTCATCTTAGCAGGCTATTTTGTCTCTTCTAGCAGATTTTTAACGCTTTTGTTCAAACGGCTGTATTTCGGTCTTGGTTCATATTGCGTTGCCTTAGGTAGGGTGCCTTGCGATAACTGCCGTTTTTTCTATTTGCTTTGTCTGACTATGCCCCAAGTGTCTTGTAACATCGAAATTTTTCTCTCCTTGTGGACAACTCGAGAACCTTATTTCCCGCCTCTTCATAAATTCAAAATAAAGATTTTCATCTTTCAAAATATTTTTTATTTATTGAGTAAAAAAAATGGGCCACCTGTAATCCAACTGCATTTAAATATATACATATGTTTGAGCATATTATGTAACCAGAAGAGAAAGTAAAATTAATACTAATGAAAGTTCTTAAATTCACTTCGAAGGTATGATATTTTCTCTTGATTTTTAGTTCTATTGGCAAATCCCTTTATTTATTTATTTATTGCCATATTTTTTATACGATGACTGAATTACCTCAATGCTTCTTTCAATTAGTTCACTAGATTCGTTTTCAAATTAAATTACCCCCTTCGATCATTAAGGCTCTCACTGCGTTTGGTGTTGCTTGGCATATGTCCTGTGTCAACGATAACTCATTGGATTGTTGTTAATTAGTCTTGAGTGAGCCACATGTCCTTCTTAAAACAGTGTCCTTTGAAACTATGAACATTTCTTTCCTCGCCGCTTTAATAACCAATATCTCTTTTGTCATTTTCACTGTAAGTTTTTTACAGAAAATATATATTTTTTACATAACTATTGCGAGAGCCTCTGTCTGTTTATCATCGTTCACGGTTCAGTACAAAATAAGCGCGTACGAGTATAAAGGGTGTGCTGAACTACTTGTGGGATGTGGATTTTGTTCTTCGAGAAGAGGCAAATAATTGAGATGCCAAGTCTGGATGACACTTTTCATAACCATAATTACGTATGAGCAGAGTGATAAAAATCCCACAGGCAAGCAGACAATACACTTGAGCCAGTTTGGTCTTTTAATGTTTGGGTATAAACTATATTTAGACAAAAAAAAATTAGAATAAGGAAAAAGATTAACTGTCAATTAATAAAAAGCCAAGGGAGGTAAATAAAATCGGAAGCTATCAGCGCCTCTTTTTTCTTCCAGCAATGGTAAGAGATAAAGAGATGTAAATAAAGGCTTCACTCCTCTACTTCTTTTAAAACAAATAGTACAAAATAATCATTGGGACACTCCGGACCACTTCTTCAGTAATGCTTAACACTATACTGAATATGGTACCCGTGGACATCGCAGGCAAAACTGCCGCTGCATGCGCTGCAATCAGATTGAGGTATTTGGGCCACAAGTTAGACTTAAGTTAAGGAGACTCAAGTATTCTTAGAAACTTTGAGTTCATCCCCATGGCGTTTGATCAATGTACACTCTCGCTGGCCCCGAACGATACTTTTTCTATACATATTCCCTCAAGGGAGGAGTGGGCGTTGAGCAACATTTGGGTATAGAAGAGCAAGGAGCTCCCAATCAAGCTCATATTTAGGTTACTGTACGGACCACTGTAATATTTTTCAAGCTGTGGTAGCCGCAATTAAAGAAGCAATGTATTAGTTGCTTACCTCTGCAATTTCGGTAAGGCAGGTAAAAATCTACTCCGACATCCATACCGCAATTAGGGCTTAGGCCTCGTTGTTTGTGCTTTCGAAATCAGTTGGGGAATGCCTGACTTCTCTCTCGACTGCATCCGCACACTTCGATATTACGTTCATTTGGGTTCCCGGTCACAGCGACATAGCAGGAAAATACTGGGTGGATGAGATGTCCAGACATGGAACCCCTGAGACGGTTTCATCGCAAAATGAGAGGATTAGGGTTCCCTTGAGAAACTGTGGTCTGCCCCTGGAAAGATGAGCTCCGCGTAAACTCAGTGAGCGCTAGGTTAGTGTACAGACGTGCAAAGTCGCGAGATCCTTCTGGCCACGGGTAGCTCGAGGCCGCTCGAGCGAGTTTCTAAGGCTAACAAATCAGTTATCAGTTATCAAATTTTGTAAGTGTCCTTATCGGGCATTGCCCGTTGGGTGTCCAGGAAGCGGCGATACTTGAGATTTATTCAAGTTATTTTTGTAGAAGTTATTCGGAGGACGAGGTGGGATCGTCTCAGAACTTTCTTTTCAGCTGCCCTGCGCTACTAGGGCTCAGATTCAGATATCTGGGCTCTCACTTTTTTGCTACACCTGCGGCTTAAACATTAGGTACCTGGTATATTTCGACAGCAGATTGAAGTGATTAACGTAATTAGTCACCGTTTGGTCATCATCCTTCTTCTTCACCCTATTTTCAGTTTTTGTTTTGTTTTTCCCCTCTATTTATCCTCTGCTTCGCATCACAAGTGATTCTTAAAAGTTCCTCATTAAAACCATCAGCCGTTTGGAGACTGAGGCCCATTTGTAGAATAAATCAAGACGCACGCCACAAATAGGAGGAGGAGCTCGGCCAAACGTTTAACAGAAGTGTACGCGCCAATTACTTATTTATTTTTAACCTAAGTTAGGTCCATATATTTTACATTAAGAAACATTCAAGAGGCAGAGGAATGCATCCCGTAGCTTAAGAAAAATCAATAAAAATAAATATTCGATTACACTGTGTCACATAAAATAAAATATTTTACTCTTTCCATGATTTAGTCAGGTCGAAAAAAACTGCACACTCCGAGTTTTGAGTTGAGCCAAAAAGGCTGGACTTACAAGTCAAATACTAATTTTTTCATGGGTTGAAGAAATTATGAAACTAGCTTTAAATTTATTTATTCGGTTAAAATGTGTTGGGCTTTTTTTTAAATGTTGCTAGAAAATGAGAAATGTAGTTGTTTACATTGGCGTAAAATGCCTTAATATAACTTAAGAAATGCCAGAGCGGAAAGTGAAAAAAAATTGAAATTTGTGTACATCTTTTTACATTTTCTCATTTTGAATAGCATTTTAAATGACTTTGTAGTATACCAGTGTATATTCAGTTTTATGTGAGAATAAAATTACTTTCAATTCTATTTTCAACGCGGTATAAATTGTGAAATTTCGCGAAACCGTTTGACCCTTTCATTTCATCACAAAAAAACGTTTCCCTTTTTCACTAGAAAAAATGTGCAGTAAATTAAAAATGTTTACTTAAAAGTTTTCTTCAGCGGATGCTCCGTTCTTCCTTGGAAATGGTAATCTGAAGTTTTTCGAAACTTTTCCGTGTTGCACACGCCGTTTGGTAGTGGGCAACGATAGGAAGTTGGGTCGAGAAGAAATGTGATCGGTTTGGAATGAGCTTGCGGGAATGTATGCACGCCGTTGTCGAAATTCACAGTTTGCTATTGTATTAAAAGCGGCAATACAAAATTTAAAGTAGCAAATAAAAGCCAGGAAAATTTAAAAAGTCTGCGGAAGTGCCTGAGGCAAAGCGAACGTGTTGCTCCAGTGGCTGCGCGAGTGGTTTGAAGTTGGTTACAGTTCGAGTGCCGGACCCAGTGTATTAGAAAATATCGGTTTATTACTCATTATAATGGCGCCCTCGTCTACTCATACTTCAATTGAAATTCGAAAGTTCGAATTATTCAGTTGCGAGAAGATAAACAACAACAATAAATGAAATTTCAGATATTGCTAAAAGGAGTACTTCAGCGGTCCATGATATTATCAAGAAGGTGGAGCAGGAGAATAGGGTACATAATATTACAAGGTGAAGTCCAAAACAAACAAGACTGACGTCATAAAAATGTTTTCGATGAGTTAGTGCGTTGGAAGTTACAGTCTGTGTCAGAAGAAAATAACCGGTTTTTTCATGCTGCATAATAGTCCCACTCAAGGGCTACGACGCCAGTGCGAACTCAGGTTAGTGTCGTTCGAAACTTTCCCGTAAACGCAATCAAACAAAAATGAGTGGGAAATACACGAATCGTTTCGAGGCGGTATTTTTATGCACGCATTCGAAAGGACGGAAATTATCTTACGCCGCGGCTGCAACAGTAATTACAAATCAAAAAACTTTGTTGAGATGTGGAATCAGCGGTAAAAGGTGTACAAAAATGTTGATGACTTTTCCGAGCGCGGCTTGAAGCGAGTGACGAAAAAAAGCAGATTACAGTGGTCGTCCAACTTTTTAAGTAGGACCCTTCTTTGCGACTACGCCAAGCACGTTTAGTTCTTGCTAAAAAGGGAATAGATATGAGTATCAACACCATCGAACGTCGCCTGAAGGAGGCGAACATATCCTACCGTCGCACATCATCAAAACCACTGCTTTCCCCGTCCCCAGGCGCCAACCCCATTGAAAATGTATATGGAACTATGAAAATGCATCTTGCCGGAAAGTCAGTCCATTATTTAATGCAACTCGTGCGTCAAGTTCGCAAAATCTGGTCCTCTTTGTCGACGAGCTACGCAGAAGAGCTTGTTCAAAGCATGAAGAAGATGCTAGGCTATACTCGACAACGATGAATAGTACTGAGTAATTGCGACTCGTAGTTTTGTACATACTTTCATGTAAAAAAAATTTTTAAATATATATCTTTTATACTTCGTGAATAATCGCGGTTCCTTTTTCCTGACACAGACTGCACATCCCTAGCTGACTTCCAGTGAATGCTTGGTGACATTCCGTTCAGTGGAAGTGAAGTTATTGCGTCTAAAGTCTCAGAAGGTTGTGTCTTCGGTATAAAAATAAGTATAGAACAAAGAGCTAATATCAAATTTTGTTTTAAAATCGGTAGAACGTTTACCGAAACATTCGAATTGATGAAAAAAGTTTATGGTGATGATTGTCTATCTCGTGCCAGGGTTGATAACTGGTTTACATGTTGCAGAGACTGCCCAAAATCAGTAATCACCGAAAACTCCATCGAAATTGTTCGTAAATTTATCAAAAATGAACCGAAATCGTAGTTGAAGTTCATGGAATCGGAGTTGAATATCTCCAAAACTTCGATTTATCACATTTTAACTGATCATTTGGGCTTACGAATGGTCTGTGCACGTTTCATTCCGCACAAGTTAACTGGTGCTTCCAACATGAACCTAAAACTAAGCGTCAAATTGCCGAATGGAAGGCCCCACACGAGCCACCACCCAAAAAATCGCGTGGAGAAATGGAGAAAATGGAGAAGTCAGAAACCAAGGCGATGTTCATTGGTTTTTACGATTCCAAGGCAATTATTCACAATGATACAAATAACGTGAAAATCGAATGAAACTAAGTGCATCTAATTTTGGTTTTAACAACTTTTTTACTAAATAAAAAAAGGGGTTTTGAGTGGTGAATCTCTTCATTTTGACACAGCTGTCATATAGGAATTACGTGCGATGCCATTTGCAAAAAAAAAAATTTAACATCTTCCGATAGAGTGATTAATTTTGCGCCACCTTGTACATGGTATTTTTCACTGGTTCCCTGCCCGTATTTGAATATACATATCTCGAAAACTACGTAACTTTCAGGGACTTTTAAGCATTTCTGAGCTATTAATGAAACGGATAAGAAAAACTTCTGAGAGATTTTATAAAAATAAAAAAAATTCCGAAAACGGCAAAAAAGGAAAGAATTAAATTTTTTTTTTAATTTTGATTTTTTTAACTACAATAATTTGAGAAGAAAATTAAATTTGTTTGAAAAAATGTCTAATTTTCAATTTAATTTTGGAAAAAAATAATTTTTTTTTAATTTTTTTGAAAAACTTAATTTGTTTCAAAAACTTATAATTTTTTAACTTTACTTTTTTTATTTTTTTAATTTTTAAATTAATTTGAGAAAAAATTTTAGGATTTTAGTAATCTGTTTGTTTCTAGTTTATTATTTTTATTTTGAGGCTTTATATTGCACCTATGAACCACGAGAAATTTTTTTAATTTATTTTGAAAAATTAAATTCTTTTTTGTAAACTTAAATTTAATTAAAGTAAATTAAATTTTTTTAAAACTTATAATTTTTATTTAAACTTTACTTTTTTTTAATTTTTAAATAAATTTGAGAACAAATTTAAGGTTTTTTGAAATTTGTTTGTTTCTAGTTTATTTTATTTATTTTGAGGCTCTATATTCCACCTATGAACCACGAGAAATTTTTTTAATTTATTTTGAAAAATTAATTTTTTTTTTGTAAACTTATAATTTTTTTTTAAACTTTACCTTTTTTTAATTCTTATTTGTTAAATTAATTTGAGAACAAATTTTAGGTTTTGTGAAATTTGTTTGTTTCTAGTTTATTTTATTTATTTTGAGGCTCTATATTCCACCTATGAACCACGAGAAATTTTTTTAATTTATTTTGAAAAATTTAATTTTTTTTTGTAAACTTATAATTTTTTTTTAAACTTTACCTTTTCTTAATTTTTTTTTAATTAATTTGGATCACGAGAAAATATATACAAACATATGTCCATACATTTTATCTTAAAAAATTAAAAAAAATATATGTAAAAATGTTAAAAACAAAAAATATTTATTTTTAAAAACCTCTGTACCAAAATTTTAAACTTTAAATATATCTCAAAAATTTCTTAAATTTCCTTCTTGCTATGTTCATCCTTACTTGACGTGGAATCGCTCTATTTGGCGTTTCTACATTGGTATGTGTGTCACCATACATAAAAAGTAAACAGAATACTATACAATTTGCCTGTCACGGGCATTACACTTGCACTTACGTACACATATGCGGTTATTCCAAAAAAAAGAGAAAAAAAAAGAAAAAACTATTCTTTACAATTGATGTTTCACAAATTCGGGAGAAATCCACAAACTTCAGACTGTCAGGCAAATCTCAAATGTCGTAACATATTACATACAGAATTTTTTTTTTTTTTTTGGTGTATGTATGTATGTATGTATATTTACATCCTTAATACATAAATACTTCAGTGCAAGATGTGACGGCTGTCAACAGCAGAAACGGATGGCGGAAAGGAAACTACTTATTGCTGACAGTTATGTGGTGGCGCCAATTTCCGTATATGTATTTGTGCAGCAATCAAAGTTGCGGACAAGAGCCATTGCCCACACATTGGCAGTGCGAAAAGAACGGAACAAATTATGTTTTATCACTTTTATATGTTGCGGTTGCGGAAAATGGAAGTCGTAATTTTATTACCGAGAGCAAAAGCCGTGAGGACAGGATGTTCAAGTATATTTACAATTGATATAAGTAACTTTCAAAGCAGGTTTGATCAAATTATTGGGTGTTGCATCATAAAGCGTGAACTAAAACTTTTCGCACTCTCCACAACCAGCAAGTGGAAGCAAAGATACTTAGATAGGTAAATATGGGTGTTAAATTTTTAGTTTTGAATATTAACTACAACTGAAATGAAGCTTGTACTCGTACCTCAAGCTTTGAGGTTACTTCAGAAATTTCTTAGACGAGTTCTGCACTGTAACTAAAGCAGGCACGCAAATTAACAACTATTAACTCTCATTTCAATATCTTAATTGATAATCACGCAGCCCTTACAGATGTAGTGACCATGTCACGCTGGCAAATTGGGTCCTTGTAGCACTCACAGAGTGGCTTCCTCATACCAGGGTTGGGCATTTTTAACTACCACTAAATTGAGCTATAACTAACTTTTATTGGCAGTTAAATTAAGGGTTTCAATATCGCTTAATCTTCAGTTTTTCAGTGTTTTAACTCTCCGCGTATTGCATTAATTATTTAGCCAACCCTGCTTCATACAGAACATTATCAGAAGCAGTGCTTTTAGTTATCAGCGGAACCAAGCTTATAGATCTTCAACTACGAGAGCGTGAACGGAGATATGAGGTAAAAATCTCAAGAATTCCAGGACCATTCTTCCCCGACATTAGCCTTCAAACGCTCACACTCTGGCAAAGAAGATGAAACTCTAAATAGTACTTTAGATGGAGAGCGAGACTAATACGCGATATAAAAAAGTGGGAAGAAAGAAAGCACATTGAACTATTACCTTACACATTTTCTGTCCGGACACGGGTCGCAAGTGTTTTTGGCGAATAGGAAAGGTGAACTTATCAAATTTCATTTATGGAGATATGATTATGATGATAAGGGGCACACAGTATCTGCTATTTGGTAGACCAGACTTCACAATTCTTCGCGCGAAAATCTAATTGCCAAGTTTCAAAGAACATTTTTCGCGTGTTGTGAACGAGGATTTTCTTTAATAGTTGGCGCTGATCTTGACATACTACAACACTTACCGTCTCCGAAGAGGAGGTGCTCAAAAGCGACAAGTCAACTTCAAAAATAGCTTGATGCTAAAAATGAGCTTAAACCCGGCTTCAAGCTGGGCTAGAATCTTGAAGAATATTTACCGATGGCTCCAAAACTGAATATGAACAAATTTCACTTCTCACTTGGTTAAGCGTCGTGGGGGATATGTTGAAGGGTAGGAATTTAAGTATCTGAAATAAAAACACGCCGTATTTAAAGCAAAAAAAGGGGGACATTTTGATGGACATTTTTCGATTTTTTTTGCTTAATTTGGACAAAGCTTGAAACTCGGATTTGCCAGATTTTTGTAAAATAATAAAGTATTTATATATTTTCATAAAATAAATTACTAAAATTAAATGAAGAAATAAATTTTCCAAAAATTGTTTTGTTTAAATTGTATTAAGAAGAAATACATTATCAAAAATTTTCGGTTCTACGTTACCGGAACGACTGCAGCATTCCTTGTACATGTGTGGGGAATATTTATGCTGCTACAACAACAACAACAACAATGAAAAATTGTCGTGGTGAAACATTTTTTAGAGGTGCTAGTTAGCAGCCCGTTATTCGGCTCTCAGCTAAGTTGACAGGATCAGCTGATGGGGTGATGTTTCTTGGAGTGTGTTTGCAAAAAAAAACTGAGTTTGTGTGGGTGATATATGCAAAATATTAAGCAATGAAAGAAAATAATGAAGTTTCTCAATATTCTGCAGACTTTTGAGTCTATGTATTCGAAAATTTAATTGATTTTATGTGACGCTATTAGCTTTTAGCGTATAAATGAATACCTCTATGAGCTACCTATTTACTCCCATGTTAGGAAGAACCGGTTAGGTAAAGCTTAGTAGTAGTAATTATGAAATATTTAGTTCTACTCGCTAAAACAAAGGAACGGACGTCTTATTTGGTTTGTGCGCCGCAGCTTTGAGATAATTCTGTTATTCATGGAGAATTTCCTTCATTAACCCACTCCATAGTATCGTTATTAGTCCGTTTCTAGCAAGCCTTGCTAGCGGCATTGGAACGATGTCGAAAACCAAAGAAATCCTCTAAAACACGCACATCCAGTAGGTTGGGTGAAAATTGATGTTCTCATGCCCTTTATTTATCCATTCATAAATATTCGGTGTATGTAAGTGTGCTGTACCATCGTGCTTTAGATGTAGTTTGCCAGTGCTATTGCAACATTAAGATGCACCATTCAAAGGCCCTCGTATGTAATGACGTGAACGTAATTAGTTTAGCAGTGCACAATTAGTGCTTAATGGGTGTTTTCAATTGCTAATGCCACTTCCATTAACTCGTAAATATTTTTACTGCAGATAATCTTCTTCATAATTGGCAACACTGACGACACTTCCAACGCAAATATGAATTTTCCAACTACAATCCAAGCTCCTTGATGGCGATAATACTACTCATTCATTTAGTAGCACCTTTGAAGTGAGCGTAAGTGATATGAGTGGGAGGTATGACAACCTCGCCCGCCACTAAGCCAAGTATATAACTCCTCCTTTAACTGGCTTTTTAATCTTTAGTGCTTGCCTAGGTATGCTTCAACATAAATAACAGGTGGTCTAATAACTGGCTCAGCTTTTGTTATTGTTCGAGTGAATGTTTCCGGGAAAAAATCGAACATGGAGACTTGGTTAATAGGCAGATTAAGCAAATGTTTTTTTTTTACATAGTAGGGAGTCCATGTCAAGTATTTTTGACATGGTTCTAAATTTTTCTGAAAATTGATTTATTTGTAGGCTTGGGTATAATAAGAAGTAAACTGGAAAAATGTTGAGGTTTATTTAGAATCAAATACCCTCGCTTTTATTTAACATTTTAATACATTTTTTGGGGAAAAAATACTTTTTAAGAAAGTTTTTTTTGCAAAAGTATATTATTTTTGTGTCCAAATATTTTTTGGCTCTTGTGAAAAGCAACTCGCCGCAGATTTTTTCTTACTTTTCTAAACTGATTCATTTCTTGGCTTGGGTAGCCTAAAGTGATCAGGAAAAATTTAATATTTTGAGACTTATTCAATGTTGAAATTTTTTATACAGAGTTTTCAAAGTGAAATATCTTCAATTCTTTTTCACATTTTATATTTTTCCGGATAAAACATATTACAATTTAATTAAAAAAAAATTTTTGAACATTTTATTTCAACACATTTTTTTTTAATTTTTTTTATTCCAAAATTTTTTGTCAATTATGTTTTATTTTTCAGGATAAAACATGTTACATTTTTATTTAAAAATTTTGTTTGTAAATTTTATTAAAACTTTTTTTTTAAATTTTTTTTTGTTCTAAAATTTTAGAATTTTTTTTTTTAATTAAAAACCAAAATTGTTGAAAGTTATTGTATAGAGTTTTTAAAGTGAAATATCTTGAATGCTTTCTCACATTTTTATAATTTTTTTATTTTTCATGATAAATTATATTAAAAATATTTTTTCCAAATTTTCATACATTTTTTTTGGCATAAAAAATATTTTCCAAACAAAGTTTTATTGTTTTTTATTTTATTTTATTATTCAAATTTTTTATTGAAAAAAGAAATATTTTTATAAAAGTGCTTTGTTTTTCTTTAAATTTTGCATTGATTTTTCTCTGGTTCGCTGTTCGTATTTGAATATAACTCGAAAAGTGAATGGAATCCCCCTATGAAACTTTCCGGTATAACTGAGCATGGGCTCATCTTCATTAATGAAAAAAATCTGAAGGAGGGTGTTTTTCACAAAGGTCAAAAAAAACTTTTTTCCAAAAAAATTCACAAAAAAAATCCCAAACTTTTTGAAAGCTTTTTATTAACAAACAATTTACAAAACACAATTCCAAAATTTTTGAAAAAAAAAATTTCAAAAAATATTTACAAAAACAAAAAACAAAAAATTTCAAAATTTATTATAAAAAAATTTCGAATTTTTGAGAAAAGCACATGCAAAAAAAAACATTCCAACATTTTTAATACAAAATTTTTTATAAGCAATTAACAAAATAAAAATAAACAAAAAACTCCAAACCCTTAAAACAAAATCCAAAAAAATTTAATTTTGGAACAAAAAAATAAAAAATTTAAATTGAAAAACAAAATTCCCGAAATATTAAAAAAAAGAAAATTTTCCAAAATTTTATGTGATTTACCCTGATAAAATAACAAAAAAAATATAAAAGGTTTAGAAAGAATTGAAAATATCTTACTGTAAAATCTCCATACCAATCTCTATTTTCAACATTGAATAAATTTCAAATCAAATTTTTGTTAATTAAGAAAAAAAATTTCCGTACATAAATTTAAAAAAAATTATACAAATATGAGAAAGAATTGAAGATATTTCACCTTAAACACTCTTTACAAAAACTTTCTATTTATTATTTCAACATAATTTTAAGTCTCAAAATTAAAATTTTTTTTTCAAAATTTTTTCAATTACCTTCTTATGGGGCGTCCATAAATTACGTGAGATGTTTAAGGGGGGGAGGGGGTCGAGTCAAATCTCATCTAATCTTACGTTGGAGAGTGGGGGGGTCTCGGCAAATATCACACAATTTTTTTTCTGATTGAAACAAAAAAATTGTACATGCTTAAGATTTAATCTCAAGCGTAATCGTAGTATGATTAAGATCATTCACTAATTCGTTCGAAAGAAAATAATTTCATTCATACTTCGACGTTATACATTACTACTGTCAAACCACCATATTTGTTTTATACCAAATAGCTCAATTTAATCTGAATTTGCGGTACAGTGTAGCCCGTCGGTTGTTTTCGCGCCACTATGAGCCGAACGCCCTATCACTCAGGTTGACGTTTGACAATTCCGGACTTTAAAGAACATGACGGAAAATCATTTGCTCCATTTCTAATACGCGTACCGATTCAACCGCTGAATGCCTTCATCATGGCTAGATTAGAACGAAGTTGAAGGAGCACATGATTTTACTGAAAATCATATGGACATGTTGGTCCCAATAGTCTCTCTTGAAACCGCGCATGATTCTCCATGGACTGAATTAGAGTAGATATTCTTTTTTTAATCGCAGTAGTGACGATTTAAGTCTTCTTTGAAAAATCTCACGTGAGATTGGGGGATGGGGGAGGGGGTTAAATAAAATCTCACGACATCTCAGCACTCAGAAAATTGAAAAAAACACCTCACGTAATTTATGGACGCCCCCTTATTGTGTTTTTCACAAATGACGAAAAACAAAAAAAAAAATATTCCCAAAAATTTTTAACTAAAAAATAAAAATTTTCAAAAAAAATTTCTATACGTGATAAAATTGAAGTAATCATCGTGATAAAATAAATAAAATATTGCAAAAACTTTCAAAACCGAATAAATCTCAAATTTTCAAAACAACACATTTTTTTTATGAATTTGCACTGAAAAATAAAAACAAAAATAAAAAAACTTGAGAAAGAATTGAATATATTTCACTTTAAAAACTAAATATAAAAACTTTCCACATTGAATAAATCTCAAAGTTTTAAATTTGTTTTTCAAAAATTTTCCAATTACCTTCTTACTAAAACCTACAAATAAAAAAATGTTCCCTAAAATTTAAGATCATGTCAAAATTACTTGGATTGCTTGATATTGAATCGCTCACAAGCAACATAAGTGGCATAGTTAGGAATGTCTTTCTGAAGAATCTCTGGAAGCTGCAGAAATGAATTGAAATACGAAGCGATTCCTTGCCGTTGTAACTGTCCTACGCTGTGCAAAAAGCAAACTTCAGTAAAGGAGGACACCGTTTTTAGATGGTTACACATTCTGCTATTTCACACGCTCCTTCAACTTAGTAAAACTATTTTACTCTCCTAAAGACACACCCTGTTTAACAACAACACACATTACACGCCTCTCGTTTGTTCATTTGCATGCTTGCCTGCTGGTGGAATTTCACTACTCTCTAATTAAATACACTTTTCATACACATTTACGTACATATATATGTATATATATATAATATTTGTTTTTGTTTTTATTGCAGGATGAAATTGAGTGCCATTGTGAGGGAGAGGCGTTAATGCGCGTGCCGCAAACACTTACAGTGCCAGTACAAAGGCTTAGCATCTCGTCGGCAGGATTGCCGCGGGTACGTACAACTGGCCTGAAGAAGTATTCTGCTTCATTGCAGGATTTGTAAGTACGGGAAATACAACAAAAAAGACGCCACATCCTATTTTATTCTACTTAACTTTGTTTCTATTCGCACATACTGAAAACGATGAATAGTGTTCTAACAGACTTGCAACATCTGGAGTGCATCGAGGATGGCGCCTTCGACGGCCTCAAGTTGCTGCGCACCATGTAAGTAGCTGTAAATACATACAAACATACATGCATCTGAAAATATACGAAAGCTTATACAGAGAGGTATGTTTGTATGCATATCCCACCGTTCAGTTGTTACGGTAATATTGCTCCTTTATGTAAATAAGCTTGTGGTATATTTAAGTTCTCAAATGCAGGCAGAGGTAATTGTATGATTTCAGTGGGAGCAGCGTACAGTGAGAGTAATCATCGTCCACAATAAATAAATCTTAAGTTTTTCTTCTTCTTGAAAGGCGCAGCAGCTACTCAACGGGTTTTGGTAGGGTTAAAAAACTTTCATAGTCCTTCCTTTTTTTTTTTTGTTAATAGACGCCAGTTAGAAATACCAGGTGAAGTCATGTCCTCCTACACTTGGGCTTTCCAACCCAGAGTAAGTCCATAAAAGCTGTCTTGCAAACCGTACCAAAGGTTGTCTCAAGCATTCTTCTGCGGTATACAGTAGGGCGCGTATGAAGAGACACTTATGGAGAGGATATTTTATTCGTGAAGAGTCGACTTTCGTAGTCAATTGCATATTACTTGTGCCTTGAACTGCCCTTATTGGTGCGCCTTAAACTGGTAAACTAATCTGAGCGTAAAATCCTAAGAAGTATGTTTGGACCAGTAAGGGAAGCTGATGGATTTTACAGAATCAGATTTAATGATGAGATCGAACAGCTGATATCGAGTTAAAACATTGTGCGTTTCGCTAAAGCTCAGTGGCTCAGATGGTTTGGACTCCTACTCAGGATGGACGACAGCAGAATTACGCAAATTCCTTTAACTCACTTATTGTGGACAGTATGAAGTATGGAAGTCCGCCAAGAAGATGTTGATGCGGATGTACGCCTTACAAATGTTAGGAGAAGCGACTCAATGGGCGATTGTCAATGAAGCTCTGGCACATCCCGAGCTGTGAGTGCTATGATAGTGATAACTAATCTGATCACTAAACTTCAAGAATGCAACCGGCAATAAAATTGAAATTATGGCCGTATGACACATAACGAATGAAATAATAAAAGCGCGGAGCCGAGGTGAATTTTAAAGCCCAAATTTCCATACAGTTTGTCTAAAAGTGCGGTAACTCGCATGTCGAATGACGAATGACCCAACAGAAAATATTCTATTTACGAGTATTAACAGTAATTTCGAATGTTAAAATTCTTTATATGAGACTTTCATTCGCAGCTAGAGCTGTAGCTATTCAAACAAATGAGGGATAAATTAGATATTAGATTACATTTGTGAAGGATTAGACAAGTCCAAGCACTCAGTCTGGAATACCATTGTACTACACCCGGATATATTACAGTGGAGAGAATAGAGAGCCAGGATAGATACGACATGAATGGTAAGACTGAAAAATTGGCTGGAGGTCACTCTTCCGCAAATCTCTTGTACATATGCATTGAAGAATCTTAAGAGATCCGGAGGAGGAAGAGTATGAACTTTATCCAAATACAGTACAGCACAATCCAAAAATCTTAGTCTGATTCTAGAAAACGGCAGACAGTTACAGAGAAACTACTCTGCAGTATCCTCATTCTCAAGACAGGATCGGCATATTGGGTCGCCAATGATTCCCATGGTAACCATATGCTGACCACAGGCGTTGCACCTCATGATTACAACCACCAGTACTCTCAGGTTCATCTAACTAAGTGTTAGGAGAAAGGTTGCCACCAGCACTCTCAGGTTCTTTTAACCAAGTTCTAGGAGAAAGGTCGCTAGTTTCCTGTTTGGTTCCTTCACAAAGCACTTGGCTATTCCTCAGGAGTCCAACTCAGATCAACATTTCTATGTGCAGACCTCGTGAAGTCGTCAATCCATAGTTGAATTGACACCTGGAAAGGGTTGAGGGTGTAGTGGAATGCTTGCAGAGCTTTCATTAGCCAGAAGAGCGATATTAATAAAGTTTTGTGTGGTAGAATTTTAGCGCGGAAAAATAATGATTCGTTTATTCTTAGCATAAATGTGTATTTCCTGCATAAAACGAAGTAAGTTTTAGCCATCTTCAATTCGCCATGCGTTAGCGAGTGACGTGTAAATAAACGCACGTTGGCAGCACTGGAAAAATGCTGCCAAAACCGGTATTTGATTGGAAGCACTTAATGAGTATTCGTAAAGAAATTTGCTTAACAACAGAAAACAAGGTCGGCAACACTGTATATAGTGAATTATACCAGTTTTATGCGGTATAAAAATACTCACAAGTGGCGAATCTTGCTCGATAACTTTGTTGTTGCTTTCACATGCAAATTTTTAGTTAAGTTAGCAGAGCGCAAGTATAGTGAGCAGAAAATTGGCGAATCGAAGATGGTTGTTATTTGGAAATGACAAATACAATAAAAGCCAAGCAAAAACATAAAACTACCAGATGTCTGTCTTCAAAAACAAAAACAAAAATTACAAACCCTTCTGGTAGCTATCTGATGTCTGAAAGCTTCAAATGTAAACTAAATTCAACTGCTCCACTGCAGAGGAAGTAGTTGATACGTATATCTGAAACTTAACAGAGCTTTTAACAGCAGTAGTGGTAATAGGCTGTTATCGTGAAATTTGACAACGTTGGACTTTTTGTGCGGCTTATTTGAAAAGGAAGAAAGGCATGTGCATATATAAATGAAAGGCAAGAAAACTTTTCTTTCTGATGAGAAAACTGACGTTTGCCATACCAAAATAACAGCGAAAGTTCCATGGGAAGGACCGACACAACCAGAGGATTACTGCAACGGTGTCAAATATGTCAGACGATGGAACGATGAGTTCTACTGAATAAGATGAAGATGAAGAGAAAATACTAAACTTGAAATTATGTTTAAAATTAGTGTCAGTAAGCGCCAATTAAGAAGAAGAGGAATTTCAACAACTCTTTAAGCAGTTAATTTATAAAATTAGGGCAACGTATATACTTTTCATTCATTATATATATAAAACAAATTAAAGAGAGATATTCAATTTGTATTTCGGCATAAGTATTATATTTTCTATATATTCTAGCGTTCCTAGAAAACTTAGGTTCACTGATTTTTTTTCCTTTTAGTTACATTTCGCATGCCCCGAAACTGATGTTTCTGTCACGTGATGTTTTTCTTGGCATTTCGGAAACTATTAAAACCATGTAAGTAAATTTCCAATAAACTTCAGTGTGATATGGTGGTGGACCTCTAATATACATAAATTTAGTAGTAAAAATTTTTCTGAGCCCGCGAAAAGGCAATAGCATCTCAACATTTTGACCAGCTGGGACTATTTTGCTTTTTTATTTGTTGCACGCGAATTATTTAAAGTCAAACTGTATACAAAAATCAAAAGGTTCCAAAAACTTTTCATCATAATTGCACGATTTTTAATTGGAATTTCTAGAAAAATTATCGGCATGCATCTTCAAAGTTTATCCAATTTTAGTAAATTTTATATTGCTAAAAAATCCGTTTGATTTTTTATAATATTTTTTTAAACGCTGTTGCACATTTTCTCCACATAAGAAATCCTCAAAATTTTTTATATGGAGAGAAAATGGGCAACAGTGTGAAGAAACCAATTATCAAAAATCAACGAGAATTTTAGACCGCTTCAAATACACTTTATTGTACTAAAATTTAATGGACTGTATGTTTCGTACCCAATTTATTTAGAAATTCTGGTTAAAAAGTTTGAAATTTTCATTACAATTTTTCGAATTTTCATAAACCTTGTTTTAAGTTTGTAGCTGAGATTAATATGGCCTTTGTTAAAGAATGAACGGCGCATTTAGAAAAAGAATAAATGAGGACAGTTGCTGATCTCATCTCTGGAAATCCGCTCGAACTGTTATCGATACCCTTTGTGGGTGGTTAAAGTGGGAGGAATGTAGAATATCTAGGAATTATAGGAAATCGATCATCCGCGAATGATTTGAGTGGATCATTCTGGATCTGCTCAGGATCTGCTTAATTGTATCGACATCCACTAGTTGCCGATTTAATTATTTTTTAATAATCATCTTCCGACTGAGATGGCTACAATAGTTTCTCCAATATGGTATATTTCAGCAGCTCTTAAAGCCATCATTTACATCCAGCAGTCAGAATATTTGTGCAGTAAGATTTGTCACTGTGTATTGTTTCACCCTTGCCACACGTGCGAAAATTATAAGTAAATATTATCGAAACTCCACCGCAATGGTAAATACGCATATCCGGATGTTGGCCAAAAAAATCATCTTATCAGACAATGCACATTTACGGCTCAGTTGCTATGTTAACAGGCGAAACTGCGAACACAATCCATGGGGCAGAGAGCGTTGGCCAGCTCATTTTAATTTATTCGTGAGCACAAGTTCGCCAAGGTTATGTGAACATTTCAATTAATATAAAAAACGAAAGTAAATCGTTCATCAAATAATTTGTGCAGAGGCTGAATTTTTCTTGGTTTTTTCTCATATAAAATATTAAAAATTTTCATAGGATGTATGAAATTATTTGCGTAATGTAGCCTTATAAAATGAGGAGGCATTTTTTTTTCAAGTTTCCGGATTCGACAAATAGTTCTTATTAAATGCTCATATATCATACTTATAATTTTTTTTCGGGTTGACGCCCGTGAAGAGGAAACTTTCATGAGTACTGCTATACCGGCATATCAGTATGCATGACTTGTAGCCTCACAGCTGCACCTATGTACTGAACACCTCTCCACTATCTACCACTCTCCCTGCGGAACTGTCCAAAAAAGGGACTCCCTCACGGGGTTGGTTAGCGCATAGGCTGCTAGTTATTTCGTCTATGAAGCTCCGCGCGTCTGAAACCATTGCGGATATGTTTTACATGTGCACAGATTCGCTTCCAGTTATCACCCCATTTTAGCATAAAATCTACAATATTTTCTCCGTTTAATATGCTACAGGTTTCGGGAGCCTAGCTCGAGCATTAAAACAAGACGTGATCAGCGTCTTCTTCGCTCTCTGTGCAGATTGGGCAGTTTGGTGAACTATCATGGCCGAATCTATGGAGGTATTTTCGAAATACTCCGTGCCCTGAAAGGAATTGGGTTAGATGGAAGTTTATTTCCTCATGGTTTCTTTGTAACCACGTCATAAGAATGGCTATTAGCTCATGCGGCCATCTAACTTTCGGTGATCTGTTCCACCGGTCGTCCTAGTGGGCGATCGAACGACGCCTTTATTCTTCTGCAATATTTTTACGACTTGCCCAAGCTCGGATAGGGTATGTTCAACAATGCATTATAATGCGCAACATACCATTTCAGAGTGAGCAGTGCGTTCAAAAATGCAAATATGGCAGTACTGCAAATGCAACGCGTTCTTAAACGTCATTTTTGTATCAAAAGTCGTGCATTATTTGCAGCAAAAATTTTCACACTGCCAATAAATACGCTAATACAATGTCTGATGAAAAGTGGGTATTTAATTATTTATTTTAGCTTTTAATACAAAAATTGATGAAAAATACGATATTTAAACTTTATTTTATTATACTTTTCTTGGTTTTAGTGATTACTTTAGTACATCGGAGATAAAATTCCTGCTCAGAGTCCGACTGAGCATGGAGAACGAGTTCACGTCGGGAAGGAGGAAAAAGAGCGTGCTCTGGGCTAAGGTCGTAGATGAAGTAAAAAAAGTTAATAAAGATTTAAAAATAAATAGCAACATCGCCCAGCGAAAATTTTCTAATTTACTCATCACATATAAGCGAATTAAAAAAAGATATTAAACTTTTGATATTAAACTTTTGACAAGATATGTCCTTCTTTTAAGCTTTACACGGTTTTTTTTTCTTAAATTTAATAAAAGACTATCAGTTTTTTCCTCACATACATCGCCCATGACCAAACTTAGTAACAATTCCATTTTACTGCACCGCGCGTTCATAAATGCAAATCAAAACAAAATTGACAGTGCTGCCAGCGCTGCAAGTACTGCGCATTATAATGCGTTTCTGAACATAGCCATAGTCTTAAATGCACCCTCTGCATTTCTTTCATCAAAATCTCTCATATACTTATGTATCGTTGGCTGTTTGTTTAGCTTGCATCCAAGTGAGATTGATGCTGTATAGTTCCTCGTGAAGGCTGCCTCAACAGTATTCTTTGGGTCTTCCTCTGTGGTGAGCAACCTTAAACACTCTCAGGCCATCGCTGATATTTCTTGCGCTGATTTCCTAAAAATATGTATAATATGCCCGATCCAGGCCCATTTCATTTTACAGATTTCAATACTGATTGCGATCTGATTGCAACGACTGTGTAAATCAATGTTTCTAAGCATCCTAAAGGAAATATGGACAAAACTAAGTACCTCCTGTCTTCTAACAAACATTCGATGCACTCGCGTATCGGCTCACACGTCACTGTTGACACTTATAATTCCGAGGTTATAAAGACTTCGAATATTTAGGAACCAGCATTAACACCTATAACAATGTCAGAAATCCAACGTAGAATCTCTCTTACCAACAAGTACTACTTTGGACTAAGTAGGCAATTGAGTAGTAAAGTCCTCTCTCGACGAACAAAACTAACACTCTATAAGGCTCTCATCATGCCCGTCCTAACGTATGGCGCAGAAGCTTGGACGATGACAACAGCCGATGAAGTGACACTTGTAGTGTTTGAGAGAAAGATTCTTTGCACGTTGGCAACGGCGAATATCGCAGGCGATGGAACAGTGTGCTTTATGATGACATAAAAATATCGCAGCGAATAAAGATCCAGCGGCTATGTTGGCTGGGTCGTGTCGTCCGAATGGATACAAACGCTCCGGCTGTGAAAGTATTCGAGGCGGTATCAACTGGTGGTAGCAGAGAAGGAGGAAGACTTCCTCTGCGTTGGAAATATCAGGTGGAGAAGTACTTGGCTTCTTAAATATAACTTTTTACCACACTGCCGTCAAACTGACACTCATATGCACATTAGACCGGATCGGTGGCCATAAAAAAAACCCAACAACAGTTGGAAAAGTACTACCTTACTTGAAGCTTATGTTGAGAAGATTACGGTATCTTAAAAAAAAAGTGATTTTTTTTAAAACTGCCGAAATGGGTTTGTCAATGTTTTCATGTTACTTCCCCTAAAACCGAACATGTTTTTATTTCAGTCATCCTATAGTATGGCTAATATTTTACTTCATTACTTACTGTTCATGAATTCAAAGATCTAGGTGCGAGGTATGGGTGCTGTCCACCAACTTTACGAACCACCTCCTACGTTTTGAGCGTAAGATTCTAAGGAGAATATTTGGTCCTATAAAGGAAGCTGATGAGATTTATATGTATGTAAAATAAGATACATAATGAAATCGAATAACTGATAACGGTTTGAAACTGTCGGGTGCGCTTTACTGCGGCGCATAGTTTACGATGGTGTGGACACCTACTCAGAATGGACGACAACAGGACTACGAAAAATATCATCAACTCTTATGTGGTGGTTAGCAGAAAACTACTTGCGCATCACATCCAAGAAGATGGATTGATGATACTCAAGAAGTATAAAGCTGTACGCTACATACTACAAATGCCAGAAGGAGCGGTGCAATCGGTGCAATGAATCGAGGCGTATGGAGAGCGATTGTTAAGGAAACACTGGCTCACTCCGAGCTGTAATTGCTATGATGAATGAATGAGGTGTGAATTTGGACTCCCAATTTCCATTTAATAACCACATTAACTTTTTTGAATCTAAAAACTCTTAAAACTGCCAAATCCTATCCATTTAAACTTTGTAGACCTAAGGTATAATCGTCAATCTTCCGAAGAAAGGCGACCTACGCAACTGTTGTAACTGAAAAGGCAACGCTACTCAAGACCGCCCACAAAATACTAGCAATAACTCTTCAAGGAAGGCTGAAACACGTCGCAAGCTCTTTAACAGATGACAAAACGGGATTCCGCCCCCAGCGCAGCTGCGTTGACTAAGCAAACACTCTATGCGTGATAGTCGAGCATTTGATCGAATGGTGCTTGCGGCTATACTTGTTGTTCATTGACTTTAAGTAGACATTCGACACCTTTGAATGTAGCGCAATTTGGCCAACATTGAGTAGTAGAGGAATCCCACCTAATATAATTTGACTGATCAAAGAACTGTATGAAGGGTTCTGAATGGGCATTACTTCCCAATGGTACCATCAGTGACGCGTTTTCAACCAACTCTGGACTTAGACAAAGTTTCCTCTCTCACCGCTTCATCGTCCTGGATGAGGTCAAGTGCCAACTCACCCCGCGCCCCAGAGGCATTACATGGTTTATCAACATTCAGCTGGATGATTTGCACTTTGCTGACGATATTTGCCTGCTGTCGCACAAGTTGACCGATAAGTAAAGCTGGCCGGGTTGGAAGTAAACGTCGCAAAAACCAAGGCATTGAAAATCAACTACACCAACAATAACCATGTAATGATAGATGGCAAAGTAGTAGAGTTTGTTAAAAGCTTCTGCTACCTGAGCTGCACTATAACATCGGACGACGGAGCAGTGGAGGACGCCAACAACAGATTAAGCAAGGAAAGAGCTGCATTTAGGCGCTTATGGAAAATTTGGGCAAATTCACAAATTTTCAGAAACGCCACTGACGATGCTTCTTTATGGAAGTGCAACGTGGCTTGTTTCGAAAACGATAACACACAAACTTCAATGCTTCACCAACAAATGCTTGAGAAAATGCAGAATATTCTGGCCCAACTTAATAAGTAACGGAAAACTCTGGAAACAAACCCACGAGCAACCGCCCTCTTAGAAATCTGCCCCACAGAATCCCAAGAACTGCATTAGAATGGAATCCTAGAAGAAGCAGAAGCCGCGGCCGGCCAAATAACATCTGGAAAAGATCCATCCTGTATGATTTATGTATCTTCCATAAACACAAGCTGGGGCAAAGCTAAGGCGATACCATCTAACCGCGTGTACGTTGTCGAAGCTTTGTACTCCTTAAAGGAGTAATAAGGAGAACAAAAAAAATATCCCTTCCTTTAATTCCCGCTTGATTTTAATTTGGAGTAATCAGGAGAACAAAAAAAATACCTTCGTATATTTCCCGCTTGATTTTAATTAATTTAAAGGCAACATTTTTTTAGTGTAATTAAAGATAAAGTTTATTCTCCACCTCATCTACGACGTGATCACTTCCATATGCCCCATCTTAAATAGTTTAACACGAATTATGGGCGTACCGGTGCCTTTGCCCGTGCACTAAGAGAATTCAATGAGATCTCGAGTTCCATGCCGGTTGAATTTTCGTTGTCAAAGAAGGAATTTTTTGAATTTTTAAACTCCTTTTTTTATTTACATAACTAAAAAAAAATAAATAATTGGCGCGTACACTTCTGTTAGGTGTTTGGTCGAGCTCCTCCTCCTATTTGTGGTGTGCGTCTTGATGTTGTTCCACAAATGGAGGGACCTACAGTTTCAAGCCGACTCCGAACGGCAGATATTTTTATGAGGAGCTTTTTCATAGCAGAAATACACTCGGAGGTTTGCCATTGCCTGCCGAGGGGCGACCGCTATTAGAAAAATGTTTTTATTAATTTTGCTTTCACCGAGATTCGAACCAACGACCTCTCTGTGAATTCCGAATGGTAATCACGCACCAACCCATTCGGCTACGGCGGCCGCCTTATTTATTTAACTATCTTTATTAATTCAAGCTCATACTAGTTTTAAGAGGTCCGTTGTTGTTAAAGTGGTTGAGTATTTTTACTGAAATAATCCTAATTAGTGACTAACGCCGTTTTATTAGCACTGTTCTCGTGTGATGCATTGTTGTTGTAGTTTGAGTCAGACTCTTTCGGGGATCCAAGTATAACAGTACACTTTTTGATCTCTATGTCCGAGATTTCATTAAGTTTCTGTAAGAAAGACTTACCGAAAGAGCGAAGTCTTTCCAGACCAGGGCATTCGCATAAATAGTGGAAAAGACTTTCTTTCACCCCCCCTCAGCCTGACAGCTTCTGCAGATGGGATTGAAGGGAAGGTTAAGTCTGGCTGCATGATCCCCTACTATCCTGTGACTTGCAACAGTTGCAGCGATACGTAAAATATTTGGGCGAGCGCTTCCCAACAGGTAATTCGTTCTCTGAATGTTGTTCGACGGCCACCGCCTCTGCTATGCCTAGTGTCGAACCTTTTCTTGCTAGCTCGTCTGCTTTCTCATTACCCTCCATATTCCTATGACCGGAAACTCATATCAGAGTAACTCGAGGCCAATGACCAAGCAATTTTAGTTCTTCTCTACACTGTAAAACTAGTTTGGATGGAATGGAATTGGAATCTAAGGCCTCGATAGCTGCTTGACTCTCTGAAAAGATAGCTAAATTTGCCCCATTATCTTTGTAGTGTTTTAGTGATTTGCATGCTTCTCGGATTGCTAACAATTCTGCCTGGAACACGTTGGCATAGTCAGAAAGTCGAATTGTTTTTGATAAGTTGAGCGGCTCCGAATAGAGGCCAGCTTCCACAACACAGTTCATCTTAGAACCGAATCTACCAATCACGTTGCCTTTCCAACTTTCGGAAATGTCTTTCTCTCTTTAATTTAAGGTCGGGGATTGTGAAGTCTGGTTGGTTTTTAAGCTGTGATCTTGTTGGTCTAAAGATCTTGTACAGGTCTAAGGATCGGAAGAGGCCCGTAAAACCCGTTATTTTATTTTAGACTTGAAATAAATGAAATGAAACTATGAGGGAGCGTCGACGGAGCTTAAAAGAGCAATAGAACGAAATATAAAATTCTTCGACGTTCTTTTAGAAGGTTCAAAAAATATTTTTTTGTAAGATGCCAAATCCAACTTTTTGCAACTTTTTGTTTCGACTCAATTTAATGTACATTCATTTGTAAGTGAAATGCCTTTGACTGTTCGATAGCACCCATGTTTGTACATTTTTGAGCGTATGCTCACTCTACATACATACATATATAAATGCAAGCGCCCATGAGCTCAACTATGTAAAAATAAATATTTGCAGCTGTATTACGTAGTAGTAATCCTGTTAGTTGCAGACGAGAGTGCATTTGCCACTTAGTCAGCCAAGTGCAGCTGAGTGCAATCCAATGCTGTTTGCTTTTGAAAATGTCAACAACGCACTTGATGATGACGATATGTGTAGTGCCCCCAAAAGTGTATGAGTGTTTGAGTATCGGCTCACACAGTAGAGGATTTCATCAGAATAAGTAACTGAGCGAACTGAGAACGTAAACTAAACTCTTTAGCGCCCGTAATACTATTAAATCTATCTCTGGATGTATTTTCCATATTTTACATTTCCAAAAATGGATTTGAGTTTGCAATAACGACTTTGTATTAAACTTTGCGTTAAAAATCCATTCAATTGTGCGAAAAGCTTAGAAATGTTGGTAAACTGGTTCGGTAAAAATACTCTAAAGAAAACAGTCATTTACGAGTGGCATCGAGGATGCCAAACGTAGTGGCGGGCCGTCGACATCGAAAAGTGATGAAAACATCAGTAATGAAAATAGTGGAATAAATTTTATTATAGGGTCCGGCACTGGAAGTGTAACAAATTAAAAAAGACAATTAGTTTGGAAAATTACTTTTATTCAATTCAAAGGAAAAAATGTGTGAAAATAATACAAAATTAAGAATCAATTAACTTTTGCTCGATATGACCTTGAAATGGTTCAGAAACTAATCGCAAGCTGCCCGAATGTGATTTGCAGGTATTATGGCCCATTCGCGGACAATGGCTTTTTTCAGCGCCTCGAGACTGGTGAATCTTTTAGTTCGGACCTTGTTCTCCAAAATGGCCCAAATGGAATAATCCAATCGATTTGCGGCTGGTATATTTGAGAGCCATTGCGTGGACGTTATGAAGTTCGGAACGTTATTTTTTAGCCATTCTTGGTTCACTCGAACTTTGTGAGACCGTACCGAGTCCTGTTAAAACGTCCATGCTCTGTCACTGAAATTTTTGTCTGCCCACGGCTTCAAAGCAACCTCCAGAATACTTTCCCGATAATATTTTGCACCTACCTTGACGCCAGGCTCTATGAAAATGATTGGAGAGCGCCAATTTGCGGTTACAACGGCCCAAGCAATTACCTGTGGCGGGTGCTGTCTGCTGGTGGTTAATCAATGACTCAAATTCTCGTATGGACGGTCGATCAAATATACCCTGTCGTTTTGGGAGTTTACGAATTGCTGAATTTGAAAAATTTGCTCGTCAGAAAACACGATGTTCGGAAATTGACCGCTTTCGGCCAAGCGAAGCAAATCCTTTGACCTCCCAAGTCTGACTTGTTGCTGCTTTGGTGTGAGATCATGCGCCATTTGGATCTTGTAAGGCTTGACTTTGAAATTGTTTTTTAGTATGCGGTGGAAGATAAGGTCAGATATTTTCAGTTCTTTGGTGATTTCGCTCAAGCCGCTTCTTCACTTTTCGAACCATTTCACGTGACGTTGAAGTCTTTGGATGACCACCTCCATGATGCTTCGCGATGCCACCAGTATCATTGTAACGAGTTATGGTGCTATAAACAAACACTTTATTTACCTTAAGGTGCTCCAGCTCACGAACAATACCTGGTTGTGACTTCCCAGCCAAATATAATGCATTGCGTTTGAAATCTATTACTGATTTTCTTTTTTCGTATTCACTTTTGGCAATATGCTTCAGCGCGCTTGTCAACAATACTCTGGGCTGTTATTTTGCGAACTAACGGACAGCTGATGCCCGTGCATCCGTTCAGAGCATTGTATTGCAGTTAATGATTTAGGCTTACGCTGTGTTGCTGTAATGTTGAGGCCAAAGGACTTGAATTTCATGCAAGAAAGGGAACGCGAAATCGCCGAATATATGATTTCTAATGCTGAAGTCGACCCAACATTCATCAAACGTATCATTACTGTGGACGAGATGTGGGTTTGTGAGTACGACACGCAATCCACACATCAAGCGAGTGTGTGCAGAGCTCCGAATGAACCAAGCCCAGACAAATAATTCAAAAAAGAAAGCGATGCTCACGGTTTATATGGATTACAACGGCTGGCCAGTTGGTCAGACAGTTAATAACGACTATTTTCTGGGTGTTATGAGACAAGCTGTTATAAGTCGGTCGCCCCTCGGCATGTAATGATAAAGCTCCGAGTGTATTTCTGTCATGAAAAACGCATTCATAAAAAACCACTGCGTTTTGGAGTCGGCTTAAAACATTAGGTCCTCCATTTGTAGAACAACAACAAGACGCACATCAGAAATAGGAGTAGGAGCTCGGTCAAACATCTATCCTAAGTATGCACGCCAATTATTTATTTATTTATTTATTATAAGACGTTCGCGTGCAGAAATTCGTTAAAAAAGAAAGGATTTGTGGGAAAACAACTTGTGGATTTTGCCCCTTGATAACGCAACGCCGCGCAGTGCCAGTCCGTGAAATTTTGTGAAAGAACAAAACGAATAGCATCCGACAGCCATCGAGTTCATCCTATATGGCTCCCTGCGATTTTTTTCTGTGTGATCGAGTCAAAAAACACTACGGGGAACCACTTCGGCGTTTAAACAGCTGAAAGGAAGTATTAGAAAAATCGAATACGGCTCTGATGGCTATACCGAAAATAGAAATGTTTCTAGAGTTGTATTAAACGTTGGCCTAAGTGCTTTGCAGCTGATGGGAAGTACTTTGAAGGCTATAAAAACACTTTTGAGAAATGAATATTTGAATTTCTGTATTTTGAATTTTCTAAATATTTTTCGGGAATTTTTTGATCAAGATGTTATGCAGGTACTCATTAGAAAGATAGAGATATAACTGTAAATTAATATGACCTAATTTGCCCTATATAAAATGTACGAATATTTAACATAAATATTCTGCCTTAACAGAGGTCAGTCTCCATCTGGCATCGCTAGGCACCAGCGTGGCTTAATACCAGCCGAGTTAACCTAAACTAACAAAACATAATTAGTTCTAATGTGAATTAGGTAAATAGTACTTCAACTGTTTTTCCAAATTTAATTGTTGTAAATATTGAGCACTAAAACACAGGCAAACAAATTCCTCTCATGTTCAGATATGCGCTTGCTTTTCTGTAAGGAAGACATTTATTTACTCGCCATACGAATGGCCTTAAGCTCCGCACCTGCATTATTAATATGTACTCGTATGTTTGTGCAATACTACAAAGGCACATACTCGTATAATAGAACCAAGCAAAGCGAAGCATATTCACATACTTACATATGTACGAGAATGTAGGTGCTCAACAGGTGTTGACTATTGATGGATGTTCCAACCTGGCAATGGGCGTAGAAATGCAAACATTGTGTACAATGGAGGCAGAGCATGAAATTGACGTGCAGTTGACAAGACAAGCCATGCAATAACTGGCTGAACTATTTCGGTTTGAAAGAGAATTTCATTGTACTTGTATGATTACCGCACTTGCCCGTTTTCACATATGTATGTATGCATGTACGAGGGAGGCTCAATAAGTACCAGTGTTAAAAATGAAGACACCATTTACAATTTAATTTGTTTTTTTAATATATCTCTCAACGCTCCGGCCATTTTTCAACCCCTCCAAAAATAGGATTGGAAGAACTCTCCAAAATACGTTTCTGCATCGGCATTGATTTCCCCGTTTGAACTAAAATTTTTCCCCCACAAGCCATTGTTCATGTAAGGGAACAAAAAGAAGTTGCACGGAGCCGGATCGGGTGAATATGGGAGGTGCGACAGCAATTCATGCTGTTTGACGGCGACAACTCCGGATTGAAGTGCTGGTGCGTTATCGTGCTAAAAACAGTACCTTTTTTTCGCCAAATGCGGCCGTGTCTGCCTCCATTTTTTGTGAAAGCGGTCCAGTAACTCACTGTAGTGTTGTGCAGTCAACGTTCTTCCTTCTTCTAAAAATTCCATGAGGATGACGCCGTTCGCATCTCAAAAAGTCGCCCACATGACCTTTCCGGTCGATGGGACTGTCTTCGCCTTCGTTGGACAGATTCACTGGGAGAAATCCCTTGTTTTGATTGTTGCTTACTTTCTGGTGTGTTATAATGATTCAAGCTTTCATCAACGGTGACAATTCGAAGCTAATATTCCTTAAGATCTCTCTTAAATTGCTCCAAACACTGCTTAGAAGCTAACAGCCGCATCTGTTTGTTGTCCATTGTGATCCATCCGGGCACCCATCGAGCCGACAATTTTTTCATCGCCATCTTATCATCTAAAATATTAACTGCCATCCCGGTCGACATACCTATGACCTCTGTTACTTCGCGCCCTTTCGTTCGTCGATCAGCGAGAATCATGTCGTTGGCCGTTTGAATGATTTCCTCGGTAACCACGTCTGCGTTGAACCAAGTTCTAACTGTGATCACAGATGGCAATGCGTCCCCCCAACTTTGCTTTTATCTCCTCGCATTTTTCATAATCCAAAAACAAAAAGCGAATTACCGAACGACACTGCTCTTTTTCCATATTAGCGAAAATCACGAAAAACGTCTTACTCGAATAGCTGCCAAATCCAAACTGGCCTGTCAATCAGTGTAAAATTTGTTTTGCCGTCGGTGCTAACTTCCCTCAGGAATGCCCTCTGCCATCAAACGCGGGTACTTATTGAAGCGCCCTCGTAGGCATGTGTGCAGTACCTATGTTGGTCTATGTAAGGAAAGTGCAATATTAAAAAGTGGATTCTTGGTAAACTATCATACTTGAGCAACAAGAATGAGAGAGAAGGAGATTGCGCGTTCCAAATTCTCCATGTCGTAAGAGTCCCTAAATAAACAAACAAAATGAAGGGGAATCACTTGTTTGTGAAGAAGAAGAGTAGGCGAAAGCATTGAAAACAACCAAACACAAGAAATTATACGCACACACATATACTTTCTAGCCACGGCGTTCTCCGCATAAAAACACAAACAAACTGCATTTAGAGGCTTTATATTCATTTGTGCTTTAACAATTTAAGACGCGGCACTTCGTTTGCATTAGTTTGTTTGGTTTGTTTGACTTAATTTTCACAAACATGCAATTTTTCCTACTTTTGTTTGTTTGTTCCTTTGTTTTGTATTGCGAAGTGAGCTGACGTCAGAGTAAAGTAACTCTTTCTTAATGTCGCCACCTTCAGTACTCAATTCGCCTTGCTTGAGTAACTTGGCTGTCACGTCACCGGAGACGCGGCAGCAGAATTTTTCCCATTTCACATGAAGACGGCTCCCTGCGCCAGAATAGAGTTGCTATACTAGACAACAGTGAGGAAATAACCAAGAGTAAAAGTACTGCAGTAAGTCTAAACCGCCCCCAATATACTTAAGAGAAAAAAATTCGAACAGTCTTGTAAACAATTTAGCAAAGTTATTGGGTGCAAACAATTTTCATGTTGTTTCTGTTATGAAAGGCAACATACATGTTATGAAAGGCAACAATAATTTCGATTTGCTTAAGAAAGAGTACTACACGTATCAGCTCAAAAGCAGTAAAGGCCTTATAGTAATTTTGAAAGGAGTTGAGCATAATTTAGATCCGTCCGAAATAAAGGGGGCACTTGAAGAAGCGGGATTCGAAATAAAGACCATATTTAATATAAAAAACCGGAACAAAGTTCCGCAACCAATGTTTCGTATAGAACTTGAGTCATCAGCAAAATTGTTAAAAAAAGGCGAAGTGCATCCTATTTACAACCTGCGTTATCTACTGCATCGTAAAATTTCAATAGAAGAACCACTAAAACGTAAGAGTCCCGTACAATGTACAAACTGCCAGGAATTTGGCCACACTCGTAGCTACTGTAATTTACCAAGCGTGTGTGTGATATGCGGTGACTTACACTCCACATCTACGTGTAACAAACCAAAACAAGATGCAAGTATTAAAAAATGTAGCAATTGTGGAGAAAACCACACTGCTAATTATCGGGGCTTTCCTGTATTTTTATCAATAAAACAAAAAGAATTGCTACCAAATAGCAAACCTGTCCCACCTACAACAGTAACAAATCTAAATTCTTCTAGTCGCCAACCAATAGCACAACCACAATACCAATCATATGCAAACGTCCTGAAAACCAACCCAAATGTGGAAGCAAATAATATGAATAATTGCGGTATAGAATCTATGCTTCAAACACTCGTGCAAACTCTTAATCAATTTATGGTTGGAATGCAAAGCATGATACAGGATCTGATTAGAAATCAAACCATTTTAATGCAAACTCTTTTAAATAAACCATAATGTACAGAATCAAAATTTGTCATTGGAACGCAAACGGTCTCACCAAGCACAAGCTCGAAGTCTATAATTTTCTATTATCAAATAACATTGACATTATGCTTATATCTGAAACTCATCTTACAGATAAAAATTATTTTAGAATTCCGGAATATCTTTTCTATGATACAAAACATCCTAGAAACATGGCTCGTGGTGGCACAGCGATATTAATAAAAAAACGTCTAAAGCACAGTATACTAGAGGAGTTTAATGAAGAATACCTTCAGTCCACTATTATTCAACTGCAAGAATTTTCCAGTACAATGACTATCGCAGCTGTGTACTGCCCTCCTTCTCAAATTATAACCGAACAACAGTTCAAAGATTTTTTTGCCAAGCTTGGGCCAAAGTTTATGGCTGCAGGGGACTTCAATGCCAAGCACCACTATTGGGGCTCTAGACTGGTCACACCTAGAGGGAGACAACTTTTTAGTTGTATACTAAGATCAAAACTTGATGTTGTATCTACAGGACAGCCAACATATTGGCCATCTGACCGCCAGAAGATGCCTGACCTGATTGACTTTGGTATTATAAAGGGTATTGATCGCAAGATTGTAACAGCGTCCTCATCCCTGGAATTGTCCTCCGACCATTCTCCGTCCATTATAACCATGGAAGGTAGTCCTTGCACCAGAACAGCGGGTAATCAGCTCCCCCATCCCAATCTCATAAACTGGCTTAAATATAAGAAATATATTAGCACTCATATAAAAACCAATGTTTCTTTAAAGAATGATATTGATATCGATAGGCAGATATATACATTGACTGAACTAATGCATGGAGCCACTAGGGCAGCAGTGGCCACAAATAATAAAAGTCGTGTTAACTCTCAGCGAAACATTGATGAGACTATAGAAGATTTAGTTAAAAAGAAACGAGAGCTGAGAAGGTCTTGGCAACAATATCGTTCTCCAAAATACAAGAAACTGTTGTATAAATACACAGTTAAGTTGCGTTGCGCCCTTAAAAAAGAAAAGGAGAGGCATCTTCATGATTTCCTTTCTAATCTTACTCCGACGGACCAAACAGATTACGCATTGTGGAAGGCCACAAAAAATATAAATCGGCCCATACAGTACGAATCACCAATTCGGCTAGGAAATGGTAATTGGGCACGTACGGATTCTGAAAAAGGGTGTGTATTTGCTGAACATCTGCAATCTGTCTTCACTCCCAATCAATCTTCTGCAACTACTTGTTTACCACTAGACATATTGCAACCACCAAAAAAGCCAATAAAGTTTAAAAAAAATAACATAGTCTCAGTTATTAATCAACTTAAGCCTAAAAAATCACCCCAAAAATGCTAAAAGAGCTTCCCAATATTGCCGTTCTTCATATCAGGCACATATTTAACGCCATCTCTCGTACTGCCTACTACCCAAAAACTTGGAAATTATCTCAAATCATTATGATTGGTAAACCTGGGAAAGACTTAAGCCAAGCATCCTCATATCGGCCAATTAGTCTATTGTCCATACTTTCAAAGCTATTTGAAAAGTTGCTCTTGCAGAAAATAATGCCCTTTATTCAAGATAACAATATTATTCCTCAACACCAATTTGGATTCAGAGCAAAACATAGTACAACTGAGCAAGTTCATCGCATTGTGTCATTTATACGAAAGTCTTTTGAGAATAAACAGTACTGCTCTGCACTGTTCTTAGACCTAGCACAAGCATTCGATAAGGTATAGCACCGCGGCCTAATTCACAAAATTACTAGTTTACTGCCTACGAATGTACACCTCTTGCTGCAAAACTATATCACCAATAGAGAATTTGTTGTAAAGCAAAAAGATTTTTTCTCTCGGCATTGTAGAATAGACGCTGGAGTTCCACAAGGCAGCGTTCTGGGCCCTATTTTATATGTATTATACACATCTGATATGCCAACGACGAGCCAAACAATGACATCAACATTTGCCGATGATACTGCAATACTTTGCACTCACACAGACCCAAAAGTAGCAACGTCTATATTACAAAGGCATATACTTGAAACAGAAGTATGGCTTAAAAACTGGAGAATAAAGGTTAATGAAACCAAATGCGTGCATATTACTTTTACTCTAAGAAAAGAAACTTGCCCTGCAGTTACAATAAATGGTCAGAATATACCACAGCAAAACGAAATAAAATATCTCGGAATTCACTTAGATAGAAGACTCACATGGCGGAATCATATTGAAAAGAAAGTGTCGAATATCAAGCTTAAAATGAAAAGCCTACATTGGATGCTTAATTCGAAATCAGCATTACCTCTAGAATACAAAGTGCTACTATATAAAGCCATGCTAAAACCAATATGGACATATGGTATAGAAATGTGGGGAACGGCTACGCCCTCAAATATCGAAAAACTTCAGAGAGTGCAATCTAAAGCCTTGCGGATAATCACGGGAGCTCCATGGTATATAAAGAATGCTAACATTCACAGAGATATTTGCATACCTCGTGTAGCCGATGAAATAGTACGGTTGAGCAAAAAATACCTACAAAAGCTAGAAGACCATCCCAATAAACTAGCGCGAAATCTACTTTTAGATGAAGGTCACACACGATTGAAAAAAAGAGACATCTTCAAGTCTGCACTATCTTAATGATCTCATCTCACACGAGAGTCCGTCCACAACTTCAACCAACCACATCTATCACATTCGCAAAAAAAAAAAAAAAAAAAAAAAACAACATCATTTTCACAATCGACATGAGGGACAACGGAAGCTCTAAGGGAGACTGGAAACTAGGCCTTTCCGGCTCCCAGCTACGAAGAATCGGAGACTGGAAACCCGTCCTTTCCAGCTCCCAACTATGAAGAATTAGAGATTCACAACCGATTTAATCATATATGTAAATATATATTCATTTGAGCAAATAATTCGTTTCTTAGCACTGGCAAGGAAACATATTACTCTAGTATATAAGATTTGTAAACTTATTGTTAGTTTCTTATACAAGAAAGATTCAATAAATAAAGAAAAATGGAAAAAAAAAAAGTTCACATGGCTGACGTTGATTTTTTTGTGTGGTATATCACCAACCCAATAACAGTTTTTCCGCTGTGATGATCTCTGTTACGTCAACAAATCAGCTGATTCTTTCAAAATTCGCTCAAAGCCGGTTAACGGTCTAATGTTGGTAACACCTTATATATTCTTCCTCGTAGTTATTCGACATATCACAACGTATTTGCACTTCATTATATATTTGCTTTGGAATAATGTTTTTGAAATTTATTACAGACGAATTATAAATAGTGGGCTAATAAAGGTTCCGGATTTGCGGCATATTCCACCTGCCAACATTTTACAAATGATGTAAGTGTAAATGGCCATATGAATACATACCATATGTGTAAATATGAATAATTTTTTTAATTTTAAATATAAATAAGATGAATAACTTTTGTTTATTAAGAAATATGTTGCCCTTTAAACATTTTCCAAATTATTTTCAGTGATCTCGACAACAATCAAATAACTCGAATCGATAAGAATTCCATCAACCTCAAGACTGATCAACTGTAAGTAATGCATCCTTAAATATCTGCACAAAGTTCCAATTTCGTGCACCTCAATGAATTTATGAAATTAAATTTTTTTTTTTAGAATTTTAGCAAATAACGATATACGTTATATTGATGATTCCGCCTTCTTTGGCTCACAAATTGCAAAACTGTAAGTATTTCCCACACAAAATGAAAATTTATGCAAATTAAGAAAAAGAAAAATAATTTTTAAATCGTACTAAAAACATCATTTTATGATTTTTTGCTTCACGGAAAAAAAAATTGCACCAGCGAAACTTGTTTTAGTGATTTCGAAGACTTCTTATAGGGATTTTCAGGTAGATAAATTCTTTGTGGTGAGATTGGATAGTCAACCGCAACGCGTACAGTGTCAAAGACAGGTGTGAGCGAGTCAGTCTTTTTAGAGTTGAAGGGTTTTAAGTTAATTAGCTGCATCTACCACTGCAAAGAAGAATCGGTAATGTAAAGTGCGTAGGGACAACCAAACAAACGCTCTATGCATTCGTCTCAAAAGTCTCACTATGTCGCAGCCAAAGGATGGTCTCCACTTTTTTAATTTAGAGCGAACCAGTGAGGTGAATCATAGTTTCAAGGCGTAAGGTTCACTCAAATCTGAGCTAAATCGATAAATAAAAGCAAGCTTTGCTAAAAAAAAAATAAAAGTAACTTTGCTATAGAGATGTTTGGGTGGCCTTGAAAGAGGGATTCATGCACAAAAATCACACCGATATCGGAAATTTCACACACGGTGCTTTGCCGAGAACCACAGATGTAATAGGGAGTAGGGAAAATTGAACGAGATTTACTGAAAGGGACATGATGTTGCACCTTCTTCTGCGCTACTTAAAAGTGTTGATGTAAAAAAAAAATATATATATAGCATTGATACATATACTTAGTCTTGCCATAAATTCTGTGACAGAAAAAGCTCCGTTATTTTTGCTTTTGTTCGTATGACAATACATTCTCATAAATTATTCACAGTTTCGTAGCGAATTTCGCTTGTTAACAATGAAGTGAGGAGCTAAGGAAAATCGCATTGGAGTGATTTTGTGAGTCAGATTTACGAATTGCTGAAGAAACTTAATATTTCAAGACTGTTTGTTTACTACTCGATCAATCGATTTTCCAATTGTCTGAAGTGACAGACAGAAAAAGAAGTGGTCCTCCCCGCGTAACTTAAACCAGTGCAGCTACAAAAGTCGTTCAAGAAAGAATTCGCAGAAAGCAGAAAATAATGTCCAGGGAAATGAATATATCGACCAGATCCATCCTAAAACTAATTAGAGATGATCTCCTCTTGAAAGCCTTCCGTCGCTCAACTAGTCATATTTTGACAACGCACTTGAGAAAAATTAGACTCGACAGATGCAAGCAGCTTCTTTGGTGGTACGCGATCAACGGTCATGAAAATATTCTTTTCACAGATGAGAAAACTTCCACGACGAAGAAGTTTTTAATAAGAGAAACTATAAAATCTATGCTAAAACTTCTCAAGACGCAAAAAATATTGTTTCAAGGGTTCAGCGTGGCCACCATCCAGCCTCCGAAATGGTTTGGTGTGGAGTACCTTGTCAAGACTTTACACCTCTTCATTTCTGCGAAAAAGTGGTTAAGACCGTGACAAAAGTGTACCAGGAGAATGTCTTAGAAGGCATGGTGCAGCAGTTGAGCAGTACTATTTTCAATGGAGAATTTTGGATCTTCCAAGCAAGAATCCGCTATAGCTCATAAGACAAAAACCACCTAGTACTGGCTAAAAAACAATACTCCTGGGTTATTAGCCACAGAAGATTTGCCATCTGTAAGTCCAGATCTGAATCCATTGGACTACAGGTGGTAGTCAGAATTGGAGAGCCTGGCCTGTTAAAGAGCTCACAGAAATTTGGACAGTCTCAAACAATCTTTGGTTCGAGCAGCGGCCTCCATACCCGTGGGAACCGTGCGTGCTGCAATGGCTGAATGGTCTAATCCTTATTGTAAGGCAAATGGTGACCATTTCGAAAGAACATTTATAAATGTTTTTTTTTTTTTAATATTTACATAATTGAATAAAATTAACTTCATTAAAAAAAGGACAATAATTTCACATCCATAGCGAACTTAACTTGTAACAGAACTTATGTATATATATAAGATCCTCTAACTCCTAGTTGGAGCATAGGACGTTGACGATTTGTTAGCACATTGTGTTTTAGGCAAGTAGGTCGCTAGCCTTCCTACCTTAGCTTGGTGATAGTTGAACTTTCCGCACCTCCAAGAAGATGCTTGTCTGTTTTGGTTCGTGAGTGGTATTTCCCCATTTACTCTGCATGATGCCAAATCGTCCCCGATCCGCCGCATGGGGACGCCTCTGATGGGAGACAGACAACTCCACATGGAAAATATATCATTGAGCGGCAGAAAATTTACTACACCGGTGTCCGTGTTGCTGCTGAAAAATTTCAAAAGGTCGATAGAAAACAAAATTACTTAACCCATATGCACAAGGTGGCGCAAAATAAATTTTCCAGTTTGGGTATTGAATAAATTAAAACAAAATTATTTTGAGTGATGAAAATATTTATTTTGACCTTCAAGGGCTCGATTACAAATCGTTTTGTTTACTGCGGCTGTCTAGTTCACAAGTGCCAAATATGAATTTAAATAGGATCCCCTAACTCCTAGTTGAAGCATAGGGTCTCGACAACTCCTCTTCGTCATCGAACATGGTTTTGTGCAAAGACTCCAAGTTCATTCTAAGTCTTATTCTAAGACATCATTTCAACCTCCGCGCCAGTTGGTTCGTGCTCTGCTTATATTTCGTCCTGTCTGTTGAAATGGGTTCCATCACAGCGCCTGTTTGGCGGGTGTGACCGATCCATTGTCATTTGCTTCTGCGAATTTCAGTCGCCACGTCGGATTGATTAGTCTTCCCCAGTAATTCGGTGTTAGATATAGTTCGAGGTCAGAAAAATCGCATTATACGGCGCTAGCAGCGATTAATGAACGTTTGGAGGCGCCTTGTGATCATTGCGGCGACCTTCCACGGCCTACAGCCATGGACAGAAGAACACGTCAAGAATCCATTGCAACTCGGCAACCTTCATCCATAACCGATGCTGATGGTCTTTCCACTGTTCTCCTCAAAAATTGCTTTTCGCTTACAAAGTCATTAACGTTAATTTTTAATAAATCGCTCTCTGCTGCATCATTTCTATAGGATTGGAAAATAACTCTCATAACTCAAATCTTTAAAACTGGGATTAAAAATTACGAAACTATTTGAGATTGTTTTTAAGACAAAGCTGGTTTCTGTGGCTCTGTCTAGCCTCATAAGCCCGAATCAACATGGCTTTACTAGCGGAAGGTCTGCGGTTTCAAACCTTTCAATTTTTTCTGAAAACTGTATGGAAAGCTTTAAGGCTGACTGCCAACTACACTGACTTTCAGAAAACTTTTAATAGGGTCTCTCATATAATTTTTCTAAGTGAATTAGCGTAGTTCGGATTCCATTCCACCTTCCTAACTTGGATAGCAGCTTATTTATCTCGTAGGATTTGCTCAGTAGTACTGGAAAACACAATTTCCCGTGCATCGAGGATCATATCGTTTGGTGTTCCTCAAGGTAATATTCTAGGCGCGCTTCTCTTTATAATTTTTATTAATAATTTCGTATAAGTTCATGTTTTCACTTCTCGAAGTTTCTCCTTTACGCTGATGATCTTAAAATTTACTCCACCATAGGCGGCCGCTGTAGCCGAATGGGTTGGTGCGTGATTACCATTCGGAATTCACAGAGAGAACGTTGGTTCGAATCTCGGTGAAACCAAAATTAATAAAAATATTTTTCTAATAGCGGTCGCCCCTCGGTAGTCAATGGCAAACCTCCGAGTGTATTTCTGCTCTGAAAAAGCTCCTCATAAAAATATCTGCCGTTCGGAGTCGGCTTAAAACTGTAGGTCCCTCCATTTGTGGAACAACATCAAGACGCACACCACAAATAGGAGGAGGAGCTCGGCCAAACACCTAACAGAAGTGTACGCGCTAATTATATATATATACTATATATACAGGGTGGCTGATGAATTTTGCTACATTAAGAAACTCAAATAACTTTTTTTTTAGTGTATGGAATTCATTTATTTTTTTTTCAAGTTGAAGGTCATTAAATTTTATTAATTGTAGCTTAACTAGTTTTAAAAATAATTGAATTTAAATGCCCCCCATGCTCGTTGACACAAGTGCGGCATCTTAGTAAAAAGTTGTTCATTGCTGCTTTGAGAGTTGCGACAGGAATAGCCGCAATTGTTGCCCGAATGGATTGTTTTAGTTCATCCAAATTTGTTGGCTTTGTTTTATAAACTTCTTGTTTACATAAACCCCACAAGAAAAAGTCAGGTGCAGTAAGGTCAGGCGACCTGGGGGGCCAACGAAATTCGGAGTTTCTTGAAATCAGTTTATTGGGAAATTTTCGTCGCAACTCTGTCATAACAGTCTGGGCTATGTGAGACGTTGCCCCATCTTTTTGAAACCACACAGAGTCGAAAGGAATTCTCTTTCGGCGTAGTTCTGGATAGAAAAATTCTTTCAGCATTTTCAAATAACGGTCTCCAGTAACCGTAACGTTGAGACCATTTTCTTCAAAAAAATAAGGCCCGACAATACAGAGTGAAGAAATCGCACACCACATGTCACGCAAAGAGGATGCAATTCCGTCTCGTGGAGTATCTGTGGGTTAGAAGTACTCCATATTCGACAATTTTGTTTGCTCACATTGCCGTTTAAATTGAAATGGGCCTCATCAGACATGAAAAGGCAGTTTAACATGTTTTGGTCTTCTTCCACCATTTGCAGGATCTTCTGGCAAAATTCCAAGCGAATCGGCAAGTCTGCTGAATTCAGTTTGTTAACCATTTGAATTTTGTAGGGAAATAAGTCTAAATCTTTGTGCATTATTGTTTGCAAAGACTGTCGGCTGACACCAAGTTGAGCAGATAAGCTTCTTGTTGAAACCCTTGGATTGCTTTGTATAGCTGCAGCTACAGCAGCGATCGCTTCCTCCGTCCGAACTGGTGGGTTTCGATGATAAGGCCTTCTTGCGACTGTTCCTTGCTCAGCAAAATTATTCACCAGTCTCATTATGGTCCATCTGCTCGGGGGATCGCCGCCAAACATCCGCCTGTACTCTCTCTGTACCAAAACTACGGACTCCAGTGCGTGATAGCGGCGGACTATCCAAATTCTTGTTTGTGTGTCCCAGTTATCCATTTTAATAAATTTTAAAGATCAATCTGCAAATTAAAACAAAAATGGAACAGATAACTTAAAAAGGAAAAAAGTTATTCAATTTTTTTTTGGTAGCGGCTTTCATCAGCCACCCTGTATATATCGAGGATTGAATATTTAGTTTTATTGCAATCTGACATAGGCAGAATTTATTTTTGATGCGGAATTTATCATATTTGAATACGGAGAAAGGCTTTCAGGTAGTTGTTTTCAAGAAAATCAAATATTATAGACTATACCCATAATATTTCGTGGTCTAAACTGAAAACTGTAGACCAAATTAAAGATCTGGGAGTATTTTTCTACTCTAAACTCACATTTGTACACATTTCTTAGATCCTTATACTCTCAAAAAGTTGTACATAGGATTTTTCGACGTCCCGTATCTTACAAAATTTGCGTTACGGCCGCTGAACTTTTCAGAGCCTTTGCCTCCATATGATTCTCAAGGTTAACTTTTGAATTAATAATAACTTCACCACCCAAGAGAAGAACACTTTTTTCGTGAAATGAACGTAGAGCGCACATATACTGGGTTGCCCATATTCGACGGACCCATGTGTTTTTTTTTTTTAATTAAAGAAAAACACAATTTTTTTGATGTTGACGATAATAATCATTTTATTTGCTTCAAGTAGATTTGTTGATATCACTGAATATGATATCTCTCAATGGCGACATCAAACGACGAGGAAACAATTTCTTCAAAAAATCGGTTGTGGTGCGAGCTGTGTGTGGTGGAGCGCCGTCTTGTTGAAACCAGAACTGCCTCGTACGCTTTCGACGAATAATTGGCATCATATCGCGATAACGCTCCTGATTGACGGTAACAGCTTGACCATCTTCACGTTCGAAGAAAAACGGCCCAATAATCGTTTTCGCACTAACGCCGCACCAAAAAGTGACTTTTTCGTCGTAAAGAGGTACCTCTTGAATCTCGTGAGGATTTTCAGTGGCGTAAATGCGGCAATTTAGCTTGTTTACCGACCTATTCCATAAGAAATGACCCTCCTCGGACATGATGATTTTCTTCCAAAATTGCTCGTCATCTTCAGCCATTTCGATGACTCTTTGGGCCCATTCCTATCGACGAAGCTTGTCCGCAGGCAACAATCTTTGCGTCAATTGAATCTTATACGAGAATAAATGCAAATCTATGCGCATAATTCGTTGTAAAGTGGTCCGAGCAATGCCCAACTGCTGAGAACGGCGATTTTGGAACGTCCTTGGAGACGTCTCAACACTGGCCCGTACAAGAGCAATATTCTCATCCGATCGCCTTGGTCGGTTTTGATTTGACCTCTTTGGATTAGAAAGAGCATCACCAGTCAAAAACCTTTCGTACAAACGTTTATTAGTGTTCTTAGAAGGCGCACTTTTCACATTATTTCATTTTTTATACGCACGTTGAGTTTTCACAATTCAATGTCAAAGATTCAGGGTTGCCAGATGGGTCCGTCGAATATGGGCAACCGTGTATAAGACAAAATTGAATCCAAATGAAAGCAGCGTATTGCGAATTGGATCGAATGAAATACGTATATAAAAAATTAGGAGTGTAAGGGTTAGTAAATTTGGAACTATTTCCCCTCACAAACACTAATATCGAGTAAGCTTTCGAAATATGATGACTTATTTGCCTACGAAATGAAAAGTTACTTGAAGAAATAATGCCAAGATCTTTAATTTCGTCCAAACTTTGCAACAAAGAATGGGAAACGTTGCCAAATGTTGTGAGCTCTCGTATACGTGACGCTAAATCACTTTTTGATGTTTTGAAGAAAGCCGAGAACTTATAAGCCACAGTTCCTAGGCGGCAATGCCATTTTGAAGCTCAAATGCGTGAACTGCTGCCGAAATTTTGGAAAAGTTTTAAATCATCAGCATAGATCAAACGAACCATCCCATTTAGGAATGACTTGATCCAATTTTGGAAAATAAAAAAACAATCGAATTTTACTATCTAACAATGCTGTGAAACGTTTTCAATACCGTTTATGCACAATAAATAATAAATGGTAGAGCGCCTAGGATGGACCCCAGAGGTACTTCTATTTCTATTTCACCAAAACCAGAGACGCTGCTATTTAATTTGTTTCTTTGAGTACTTTCGTTTAGATAGGAATTGAGCCACTTTAATTCTTTAACTCTTATTCCATAAATTTTTAGTTTCTCTGACAGTATTTCACTATCGTTTCGAAGGTTCTTTTAAAGTCTAAAAATACAGCCATAATTTTAGTTTGCCTTGCAATATTTTCCCATTCGTTTATTGGGTACGAGGGTCGTTTGAAAAGTCCGTGTAAAGTCAAAGAGATGGCACTAATGACTCGTATCGAGGTTAGGTTTAGTTAGTAGCATCTCTTAGTAGAACACACGCCAAATTTCAGCCAGATCGGTCTATTTCTTTGTATTTGGCATTCGTTTGAATCGACGAGGTCGAGTGATTTTCCTTTCCATCAAAACGACCCACTAGCTCAGTTGGCAAAATTAATGGAGATATGATTCCAACTTTTTTCACATCCCCCTTATACTCCAGACGTGGCTCCCTCAGATCCCTCGGACTACTATTTGTTCCCCAATTTGAAAAAATGGCTGGAGGGAAAAAATTTGTATTCAAACGCGGGGATGATTACAGACCCAAATGAATGGTTATTTTTCAGGCTTGGGAAAATCGTATTATTCGGAAGAGAACAACGAACTAGAACAGCTTTGAACGAAGTGTTTATGTAAGCCAAAAATGAGGCTGTGTGGAAAAATTAGAAAAGTTTTACGCCAAACAATTAATTAGTTTTTTATTTTTGCATGGACATTTCAAACGACCATCGTAGTATGCGCCGGTTTTGTATGATTTTTTCTTTCTGAAACTTGGTTGGTATTTCGAGAGGTTTATTTTTTTCGATAATTATAGTTCCAGTAGTTCTTTGATAACTTTTCCTAGCAATTTTTCAAAGATTTTTAAGCTATTGATTGGCTTGAATTTCTCGCATCATAAGAAATATGCAGTCCAACATGCAAACAAACTAAAAGCGCAAGACTCAGTCGTATATGTATGCATATATGTATATGTGTAAGCTTAGTAGGAGGTCTAAAATACACAAAACCCAAAGTTCTAGTTAGAAATTCATACCGCAATATATCTATGTAAAGACATACATACATACATACGCTTACATATTTATCTGACCTGAATTACTTGTTGGTGATATGTAAGGATATAGGTAAATGCATTTACTCTCTTTGTACGAGTATCTACTACATACAAAGATTTCACTAATTGGAAACGTAATCATACAAATTTCTGATTTGTTCAAGAAGAAGGGAAACTTCCAAAAGTGGATACTCGTATATGTAGAAAAAATACAGTATTTCTTTTTTGCGGTAATATTCGTGCTGTACGGGTAAGATTAAATCATATACCAAATACTTTCAACAAAATGCACTGCTAATAAAAAAACTTCCAGCTTTGGTAAAGAATGTAATGAAAATTAAGAGAGAATTGCAGCTCACAAATCATTTTACGCTTGCTTAAACAAACTATTCTTATTAATATTTGGTTATTTGAATAGCATTTCATTAATATATCACTTGGATTTCAGCATTTTAAGACAGAATCGTAATCTGCGGGAGGTTCATCCAACTGCGTTCAACGGAATAAGCATGCATGAGTTGTAAGTATATAATTTTACATACTATAGAATATTAAATTACGCATACGATACTTGTTGGTAGTAGTAAATATCCTATTATATTATTATTATTTTTGCGCATTTTCATAAACTAAATTTTATTGGTCTCCAACCCACAGAATTTCATAAATTCTTCCTAACCTTAGAGCACTACTGTTAGCCGATTCAATTAACATAGTTCATACATATAATATTTCGTAACATAGTTGTTCGCTCATTTTGCCGATCACTTTCAAATATTGTGTACGAGTAATCTCAGTTGCCTATGTTATCTTGTTGTATGCAGTAATACCAGAGAATGTTGATACATAGAGATCGCTCAGGAGCATATCAACGTTCTCCGGTAATATACTCTGTGTCATTGCAGAAAGTGTTGCTGTTTTGCAGTTATAAGCTCATGTTAATCGATTCGTAACAATTTAACCTTCTGTTTAGCAACATTTTGTTCTCGTGTTGTAGGTAAAGAGCAAGGCGATAGATAAAATCAGTTTGTCGAGCATTCATAACACAACAACAACTTCTTAAATTATAGATTCACGAGATTTTAAAAATACAAATTTTAATTTGGCAACTTTTATAGTAAATACCTTTGGAAGACCTTTCTAAATGCATTCGTCGTTTCGTACTTTACTAAATCATGACATCAAGAAAGTAAAAATTAGGTAAAATATTTAAAAATTTTAAACTTTTAAAAATGTTATTCAGAGAGTTAAAATTTCCATCTGGGAGCTTTGCCATTTTATAGAGTCGCATCAATACGTGCACGCATGAGGCCTTTTTAGCCCAGGCAATTATTTTGCCTGCAGTGATTTTCAATCACAGCAACTGCAGCCGTTCACAGTATTGAAATAATCTTTTCATTCTCCTCCAGAGATCTTTCTAGCACATCATTGGTGAGTTTACCTCCGGTGGGCTTGCAGGACATTGAGGAATTACGCATTGAAAACGTACACACACTCAAAACTATTCCATCCATATACAACTTTAAGGTGAATATACTAATTGGCTTTTCGCAATTGCAAAAAAAAAGAAATAGAAAAATATTTTGTTTGATGTTGTCTTCTTTTTACCGCTTTGTTTATATTGCTTGAAACTTTTGTAGAATTTACAAAGAGCTTTCTTGACACATTCCTTTCACTGTTGCGCATTCAAATTCCCCTCGCGCCATGACCCTATTCGTCATGCTGAACGATTGAAAGAAATTGAAAAGTGGCAGCAGCGCTGCAGAAAGAATGTTAACGATAATGCCAGTGTCAGTGCCAGCTGGTTGGGCATGGCCACTGGAAGTGGAATCAATGATAGTTTAGATAAGATGGTGAGAGCAACAGAGACTGAGAACGATGAGGATGATGGTCAAGTTTGGAGTGCGAATGCAGGTGGACTGCATCCAACGCATGGCAGTGGAGTTTTTTACAGGTGAATTAAATAGCAAATCATTTTTTTGTGCTTATGTACGAATACTACAATAAGTATTTCTTCAAGTGTGATTGTAAAGTGATAATGAATGTACACAGATGCATGTCGAATATGCATACCTTTACTTATATTATATATGTATACAAGGTGGCGCGAATTTAAAAAAAATTTAAATTCTGACTGAAAAGTTGGAGATATGATGAAAACTTAAATTATATTATATAGATTTCAAAAAATTTTATTTTAGATATCAAATTTTTTTTTTAATTTGCTTGAAATATTTTTAAATACTTTTAATTTTGTTTGAAACTTTTTTAAATATATTTCAATTAAAATTTTTGAAACTAAAATCTTTTTTTTAAAAGTTTTTTTCAGTTTTTTAAATTTTCATCACATCTCAAACTTTTTGGACAGAATTTTTTAAAAGTTTGAATATTTTATTTTTAATTTGTTTTAAATTCCAATTCCTGTTTTTTAATTTTTTTAATATATTTAAATTAAATTTTTTTTAGATTTTATTAAATTAAACTCTTTTTTTTTAATACATTATTTTCTTGGTTGGTTGGCTTAAGGGTGACCCCGCATCGTGCCCGGAGTGCCACATAGACCGCAAGTTGGGTCCGTTGTGTTGTCCTAGAGCTCATTATCTTGTATTATTTCCCCACCTAACCGAGATTTTTATTGTAGATTTTGGTCAAAGATATTAATTCGTTTCGAGAATTTGATGAGAGATTCGATTTTCAGGTCCGAGAGTACTGAAAGATTGTCAATTGTTGGAGAGCCTAGAAGAGCGAATCGACTTCTGGCTAGACCGGGACAACTGCACAGCAAATGTCTGCTCTATACTTCCTCATCTTCGTCCTCGCAGTATCTGCACAGGTCGTTTTGAGGAACCCCGAGCCGACGTGCGTGAGTGCCCAAAAGGCAGTGGCCGGTGATAAGAGATATTATATGCCTTAATTCGTGTTTCGAAAGACTTATAAGGGTTTTTGTCTGTTTCAGATTGTAGGATGGTCAGATTTGTCTGGTCGTAACGCAAGTAGTTTCCACTCGCCACCTCCGATCAGCAATGCTGTGAAATTCTCGATCAATGAGCAATTTACATGTTAACATTTTTTTCTTAATTTCTTAAATTTTCATCAAATCTCAATAAAAACAATTTTTTTTTTTAGTTTTTGAAATAAAATATTTTTTTTTTCAAATTTGTTTTAAACTGAACATTTTTTGTAAGTTTTTCTTTTAAATATATTTAAACTAAAGTTAAATTTTTGAATTTTTTTAAACTAAAATTTTGCTTTAATTTTTTCAATTTTCATCAAAGCTCAATCCCAAAAAAAGATTTTTTTTTTAATTTTTTTTAATAATTTTTGTTTCATCTTTTAAATATCTTATCTTGTTTTTAATTTGTTTACATTAAAATTTATGGGATTTAATTTTTTTAAATATATGTGTATGTAAATTTTTTGAATTTAAAATCTTTTTTTAAATACATTTTTTTCTTAGTTTTTTTAATTTTCATCAAATCTCATCAAAAACCTTTTTTTTTTGAAATTTCTTTTAATTTTTCTTTAATTTTTTAAATTTTCATCAAATCTCAATCCCAAAAAAGATTACTTTTTTAATTTTTTTTTATAATTTTTGTCCCATTCTTTTAAGTAATTTTATTTTAAATTTAAAATTTTGGTTTTAAATTTTTTTGAAATATATTTAAATTTTTTGAAATTAAAATCTTTGTCTTTTAAATTTTTTTTTTTCTGAATTTTTAAAATTTTTATCAAATCTTAATAAATTTTTTTTTTTAATTTTTTGAAATAAAATCGTTTTTTTCCAAATTCGTTTTAAACTGAAAATTTTTTGTAAATTTTTCTTTTAAATATATTTAAACTAAAGTTAATTTTTTTATTTTTTTTTTAGCTGAAATTCTTCTTTAACTTTCATCAAATCTCAATCCAAAGAAAATTTTTTTTTAATTTTTTTCAATCTTTTAAATAATTGGGTTTTTAATTTGTTTTGGATTAAAATTTTTGTTTTTATTTTTTTTTAATATATTTAAATTAAAATTTTTTGAAACTAAATTTTTTTTTCTTAATTTTTAAAGTTTTTATCAAATCTCAATCAAAAAGAGAATTTTTTTTTAAATTTGTACCCTATTTTTTTTAATTTTTTTAATTTTTTTCTTAATATTCATCAAACTTTTTAGTCAGAAAAAAAATTAAAAAGTTTAAACTTTGATGTTTGAGAAATTTGTTTTAAATTGATGTTTTTTTAATAAATTTAAACTAAAATTAAATTTCGAATTTTTTAAATTAAAATATTTCTTTTTTTTAATTATTAGATTTTCCTCAAATCTCAATCAGAAACAAATTTTTAATTTTTTTGAAGAATTTTTTTTTTAATTTTTTTAAATAATTTTGTTTGTCTTTAGTTTTTTAAATTTTCATCAAATTTCAATCAAAAATAATTTTTGTTTTTATAAATTTGAATTTTTATAAAATTTTTAAAATTTTCATCAAATATTAAACTTTTTAGTTAGAATTAAAAAAAAAAAATCTGAGTGTGTAGTTTTCCATCCAATTTCAGTATAATATTAGGCCAGTTCAACGGTGTCGACGGTGCATGTTTGTCCATATAATGAAAGCTCGACATTTTTAATAAAAAAGTTTTTTTTCAAATTTTTTTTATTTTCTAAAAATTTCGGAATTTCGAGTTATAACGTTTTAGTCGTATATTCTTATAAAAATAAATAAATAAAAATTAAAAAAATTGTATACAAAATAAATAAATAGCCAAAACTTTACAATACGCCGCGTTGCTGTTATTGTGTACATACAAATTTTTATGTAGTTGCTTTCATTATGATTAAATCGCAACTTTATTTTCCTACTTTCTTACAACAGCAGTTTGGCGCGGACCGAATTCGTTGTGAACAATAATGAGAACGAGACTGAGACGGAGGAGAGTGACTACCCTCCTGTGGAAGACTACATCTCGGAGTCGATGATAAAAGAAATTGGCATATTCCATGAAGAGATTACTATAAATCCAGATGTAATTCAACTTGACGAGTATTGTGGGAATTTTACCTTTAGGTAAGTCGTTGCCAGTGGTTAGTAATCTTCTCACAGCCATCATTTTCAAATATTTTGTACTTTGCTACACTACATTTAAGTACATACATATAATACATAAGTCTAATATGTACATATGTACAGAATTTATGCATGAATGCGATTTGCCATTTCACAAAATAATCCTTTCTGCGGCCATTGTTCTCAGTGCTGTGGTAATTTTGCTGGTTTAAAAGAAATAATCATTTATATGTACTTATGTATGTATGTATGTAAATACTTTTGCGTATAGTAAATGAAATATATTATAAATGAATAATGTTTGTAGATATTTTCATTATATTTTTATAGTATATTTGCATTAGTGCATATACAGTGCACGCTCTATAACGTGAACTAATAAAAACCAAGAGAGTTCACATTAACAAAAGTGTTCACGTTTTCGAATGCAAAACACATATAGGGTTAATACGCATATATACGCAATTAAATTCACATTTTATTGCTGTATAATATGAAATGTAGATATGATATATAATATAATATGAAATGTAGATTAAAAAAAAATGTATTTTATAATAAAAAATTAGTCATCTTGTCTTCTGTTTTTCTAGTACTCTAAGCACAGCTTTCTCCCTTAGACATCTCAATGCATTCATATCATTTTGAGCGACGCTTTCATAGCTAGCTCACTGTACCGCTTTATTGAAAATCTCAACTGTTTCACCTCGTTTATTTTTCTCCGCTGCCCCTGAGACGCAGTTATCGTCGCTGAATACGTCCTCCTGATTAATATCGTTGTCCGCAATGTCTACGTCAATATCAATATTCCACTCCTGAACGGTTGATAACGCACATTCGCTCTGAAAAATTTTTAATAAGAACGAAATTTTGAATAAACCTCGACCTTTAAACTGTGAAGAAGATCGACTATATTGTACATCAGATAGATAGACAGATTACTTCGTGGTTTGCACTTTGACCTCTTGGTCTTTAGTGCCCTCTGCTTATCACAGTAGCTCATCCCGACCAAGTTGCCTTATTAAACTCAGGATAGAGCTGTATTGAGTTGGATTGAGCCTACGTGCTTTTGTTCTAGCTGCAGTCTGAACCTTCTCCGCGCTATAGCGCCACATTCAAGAAGAAGGTGCATTGGAGACTCCTGGGATTGGTCGCAGAAATGGTGTAGCCACATAGTTTGGTGCCATCAAACTTCTCTTTGTCTTTTCCTTACAGATGTGCAGCTGCAGCTTTGCAGCGATATTCTCAACAGAACATCCAGTTTTTGAATCTGCTTGAATGGTTCTTTTCCTATTCGCGACAAGGTGAAGTCCAAAATAACAAGACTGGCGTCATAAAAATGTTTTCGACGGTGCCATCTTTTTAATGAGTTACTGCGCTGAAAACTACATCCCTAGCTGACTTCCAGTGAAAGCTTGGTGACATTCGATTCAGTGGAAGCGAAGTTATTACATCTAAAATGCCAGTATGTGTGTATCATTGGTACCAAAATGAGGTTAGAACAAAGAGCTAATATCAAATTTAGTTTTAAAATCGGTAAAACTTTTCCCGAAATACTTAAATTGATGAAAAAAGTTTATGGCGATGGTCGTCTATCTCGTGCCAGAGTTCATGAGTGGTTTACACGTTTCAGGGATGGTTGTGAGGACATAAATGACAATGAACATACGGGCCACCCAAAATCAGTAATCACTCGAAACTGCATCAAAATTGTTCGTCAATTTATAAAAAATTAACCGACATCATCGTTGAAATTCATGGAATCGGAGTCGAGTATCTCCACAACATCTATTTATCGCATTTTTACTGATCATTTTGGCTTACGAAAGGTCTGTGCACGTTTCATTCCGCACAAGTTAACTGAGGACCAAAAATTGCTCAGAATTCAACATTCGAAAAACCTCATTAAAGAGGCAAGCAAAGACGAAAACTTCCTTTACAACTTTGTAACTGGTGAAGAAACGTGGTGTTTCCAATATGAACCTAAAACTGAGCGTCAAAGTGCCAAATGGAGGGCCTCAGACGAGCTACCACCGAAAAAATCGCGTTTGGAGATGTCAAAAATCAAGTCAATGCTCGCAGGCCTCGAATTCGCCCTGAATACCGCGAAGGAGGAAGCTGGCGCTTATTGCATGATAATGCACCACCTCATCGATCCACTCTTGTGACTGATGTTTTGACTAGCAATCGCATTTTAACCATCAATCACTCACCGTATTCGCTTGATATGGCTCCCCGTGACTTCTACCTATTCGGAAAATTGCATATGGTCATGAAAGGAAAACGTCTTGCGTCCGTAAAGGCCATCCAAAAGGCTTGAATCGGTCAATGACCTGAAACACTCTTTGGAAAAGCTTTTAGATCGCGCAAAAAGGTGTATCGAGGCCAGAGGGGTCAATTTGAATAAATAAACTCAAAGTTATCAGAACAAAGCTACTGTTATTTCTATTTTAACTCAGTCTTTTTTATTTTGGACTTCACCTTGTGTTACAAATATTTATTAATCTTAAAATGATATTTTGGGCTATTGCAAAAATCGGTTGATTGACTAAAAAAAATCGAAAAATCTCAACCAAAAAAAATCTTAAGAAAAATGTTCCCAAGGATATTTCGAGTAACATCTCCTATAACGAAATCGAAAAATCTCAAAAAAAAAAAATTTTTTTTAATGTTTTCAAGGATATCTCGAATAAAAAATATTTCATAGAACATCTCCTAGTTGTTCTAGGAAATAGTTTTGTTTTTGAGATTTTTTTTGTTCAGATTTTTCTATTTTCGATGGTTTTGTTTCAGTTTATTCTGTTGCGCTTTTTTTGCGGCGCAACCGGATATTTACTGTCATTCGTTCAATTTCGCATTAAAAATTTAAGAAAATATTGCTCAAATATTGCATTACTTTATGAAAGTTGATTGAATAAATTAGTGCTTTCTGTGTCGCTGGATATTTTTTACTGAATTAACTTACGTCCCCAGGGACACACCTGAGAAAAACATGACATTGATAAAATCTACGTAGACATTGTTTCCCCTACTGAAGTGTCGCTCCTTTTCTTCCTATACCATGCACGAATTATTTTATATGGAAAAACAAAAGGCAACAAAAGTCAACAAAAAAAAAAATTGGCAAAAATTAACGGTAATTTGCAGTCACTAGAAACTTGCACTTTGATACGCTAAAATTCCATGGGCAATAAAACTGCATATCCAGAAAAATTAAAAAAAATTCTGGTTAAAAAGTTTAAAGTTTTGATAAAGTCTTGATTTTTTTTAAAACTTTGAACATTTTTTTGAAAACTTCGTACAAAGTTTGTAGCTTTGCGTTATATGATTTTTCTTGTAGTATGAACTATTATTAAAAACAAGTAGGGGTGTGTTTATAATTTTGTAAGTGGTTGTAAAGGATGGTTAAATTTCAAGGGCCGATGTTGAATGTGAACCACACCTAAACGTCAACGACACCGTTGGACTTATTTCTTTGGAGTTATTTGAAAGAAAAGGTGTACGTCGATAAGCCAGCAACAATTCAAGAGCTAAAGGATGAGATAATTCGGCACATTAACGGCATAGAACCTCAATTATGCCTCAGCGTCATCGAAAATTTGGACCATCGGATAGAGGTGTGCCGCGGCGGCCATTTGGCCAATATTTTGCTGCGTACGTAATTGAGCTATACCAATATTATCATAATAAAGAGAAATCACAATAATTTCCTAAAAAAATTGTATTTTATTCAAAATCAACACCGGCCCTTGAAACTTAACCACCCTATATATGAGATTTAATCGGTGTGGCACAAATCAATACTAGTTGAGGCAAATATATTTGTACAACCAAAAAAAACACTTTTTTTTTAAAACTTCAATAAATACATACTAAGTACGCTGTAAAAAATGCTAATTTAAATAAAATAATGTAATGTTAATACTTAAGTGATCTACTTTGCATATTTCATTTTACACGCACGCGAGCTCATTGGCTTCAGCTGGTCTAATATGCATATTTTACTTTTATATATATTTTTTACCCACCTCTTTGCATTCGACTTTAATTTCATAGAAAACATGACGTGGAATGCTACCCCATGCCGAACGCTCTTAATCCCTGCGAAGATGTCATGGGCTATCAGTGGCTGCGTATTTCCGTCTGGATCGTCGTTGCCCTGGCTGTGGTGGGCAATGTTGCCGTGCTAGTTGTTATTCTATCGATAAGGTGAGTGCGAGTGTGTGCGTGTATAAAGTATCGCATACATATCATTATTATATAATTACAAATTTACATATCGAGAGCTTATATTCAATTTAGCCCGTCCATCTGCATTTCAAATACAGGGTGGCTGATGAAAGCCGCTACCAAAAAAAAAATTGAATAACTTTTTTTCTTTTTAAGTTATCTGTTCCATTTTTGTTTTAATTTGCAGATTGATCTTTAAAATTTATTAAAATGGATAACTGGGACACGCAAACAAGAATTTGGATAGTCCGCCGCTATCACGCACTGGAGTCCGTAGTTTTGGTACAGAGAGAGTACAGGCGGATGTTTGGCGGCGATCCCCCGAGCAGATGGACCATAATGAGACTGGTGAATAATTTTGCTGAGCAAGGAACAGTCGGAAGAAGGCCTTATCATCGAAACCCACCAGTTCGGACGGAGGAAGCGATCGCTGCTGTAGCTGCAGCTATACAAAGCAATCCAAGGGTTTCAACAAGAAGCTTATCTGCTCAACTTGGTGTCAGCCGACAGTCTTTGCAAACAATAATGCACAAAGATTTAGACTTATTTCCCTACAAAATTCAAATGGTTAACAAACTGAATGCAGCAGACTTGCCGATTCGCTTGGAATTTTGCCAGAAGATCCTGCAAATGGTGGAAGAAGACCAAAACATGTTAAACTGCCTTTTCATGTCTGATGAGGTCCATTTCGATTGAAACGGCAATGTGAACAAACAAAATTGTCGAATATGGAGTACTTCTAACCCACAGATACTCCACGAGACGGAATTGCATCCTCTTCGCGTGACAGTGTGGTGTGCGGTTTCTTCACGGTGTATTGTCGGGCCTTATTTTTTTGGAGAAAATGGTCACACCGTTACGGTTACTGGAGACCGTTATTTGAAAATGCTGAAAGAATTTTTCTATCCAGAACTACGCCGAAAGAGAATTCCTTTCAACTCTGTGTGGTTTCAAAAAGATGGGGCAACGTCTCACATAGCCCAGACTGTTATGACAGAGTTGCGACGAAAATTTCCCAATAAACTGATTTCAAGAAACTCCGAATTTCGTTGGCCCCCCAGGTCGCCTGACCTTACTGCACCTGACTTTTTCTTGTGGGGTTTATGTAAACAAGAAGTTTATAAAACAAAGCCAACAAATTTGGATGAACTAAAACAATCCATTCGGGCAACAATTGCGGCTATTCCTGTCGCAACTCTCAAAGCAGCAATGAACAACTCTTTACTAAGATGCCGGCACTTGTGTCAACGAGCATGGGGGGCATTTAAATTCAATTATTTTTAAAACTATATTAGTTAAGCTACATTTAATAAAATTTAATGACCTTCAACTTGAAAAAAAATAAATGAATTCCATACACTAAAAAAAAGTTATTTGAGTTTCTTAATGTAGCAAAATTCATCAGCCACCCTGTATTATCCTCTGCTATGTTGTCTTTTTTCACTAGAAAAGTATCTATGGAGGTACAAAAGTAGTTCACGATTTTACACAGATTTTGTTAAAAGTTTGTCCGTCACAAAATCAACTATAGCAGCAGAAGAATGGCAAAAAGGATGAAGGATGATGGACTACGGACTTCAGTTCTAGCGAATAGTTGCTTTTATTTTGGTAAGGTTTTAGCTCGGTCAATCCTGGATATCTTTTGATAGGAGTTGGCAAGTCAGCATAAAAACTTATCGTCTGTTTTACTTTGACGTTTAGTAGATGTCTAAGGGATCTCTCTCTGAAAACAGTTGGATAATTTTTGGTTAGGTCAGGTCTATTATCAGAAAAACATTCTAATTTTCAAAAAGAAAATCATAGTTTAAATAACAGCATGGAAAGTCTTTTTTTTTGTTTTCAATTATCACAGTTTTCTGTGCATCTTTAGTTATCCTGATACAAGGTGGCGGCGTACGTAAAAAATTTTTCACACTTGAACTGGAAAGCTGCAGAACATCTCCAGACAAGCAAGAGAGTGGGTTAAGCTCAAAAGCTCTTCCTAATTGGCGCGGTATCCGCGTGAGAAGGCGAAGCATCCCAGCATAGCTGGTTGCGCGCTGGGCTTGGGACTCTGCTCCCTTGCGGGCTCCAGTCCAGTGCCATTCTCGTGATGGTTTTCTAAGCGTGTGACCTATACATCGTCACATTCGTAGTTTCATGTGCCATAAACTGAGATCCTCATTCGTTGGCCTCCATGGCACGTTTTTGCTAATGGTGCTCGGCCAAAATATTCTACAGATGAGGCGTAGGCATTTGTTGACGAAGGATTGTAGCCTCTGTGTGATGGTGTTAGAAACCAGACATGTTTCACTTCCGTACAATAATACTGACTTCACCCACGAGCTGAATATTCTCTGTTTAGAGCGGTTGGCGGTTTGCGAACACGCTCATATTGTAGGCATCCGCCCGAACGCCGCCCTTGCTTTGTTTAGCCTGGAGTCTCCATCTTCATCTGCTCCATAGTTCGGCGCGAAGATGCAGCCGAGATAGCAGAAGCTTTCGACAAATCGCATTGCTTAAATGTGGTTGACTTTCATAGCCTTCGTCTTGGCGATGTTGACCTTCAGTCCAATAGTACGTGCCAGCGTAACAAGTCTGTCCACATTCGCTTGCATGACAGTGAGTTTGTGAGAGAGGAAGCAGATGTCATAGATGTTGTCCGGGACCTCAAGATGTCTGGTGAGACTCCATATGACGCCTCTCTTGTGCAAGATCAATTACGTTGGTGGTGAATGAGTCACTAATGTTGCCGTTGTGAAGCACTGCCAGTTCGGAGTTCTCATAAAGGGCTCTGATGAAGCGAATGATCTTTGTGGGAACTCCCTTTCTACTCAACGCCAACCATATAGAATCTCGTTTAATTGTGTCATTTTGCATTCACGAACAAACAAAAAATGTGTTGGAGAGAAGTCAAAATTTTTAGCGCAAAAAGTACACAAAACGAAAACTAATTTTCGTGAGAAATGTCCCTGAATCTAAGCCCTCGATATGCAATAGTTGCTGGTGTTTGATTCAGACTAATATTTTTCCATATTAGAAATAATTTTCCAATACATTTCGAACGTTGCAGGTCTGAAAGTCCATCCGTGCCACGTTTCCTGATGGGTCATTTGGCATTCGCAGATTTGTGTTTGGGTTTGTATTTGCTGTTAATCGCCGCCATCGATGCACATTCAATGGGAGCTTATTTTAATTACGCCTATGATTGGCAATATGGTATGTATGCGTGGGTGTGTGGAAGTAAGTGTTTTTACAGCTATTTTAAGTTCCCTATTTTTTAAATCAAGCTATTTTTAGTTTACTCTAATCTTAGTACATTGCTTTTATACCCTTTTTTATTAACCCCTTTGCGGTCGTATTCAATTGGGCCATGGGTGCCGTACTAGTCGGAATTAATTTCCGGCGAAAGAGCAGAGTTACATTACATTTAAGATTATGAAGGATAAGCAAGATTTTTTAAATCTATAAATAAATGCAGAATAGAATTTGTATATTTCCTTGCTGTGGTGACTGAGAGTAGACATACGAACGCAAAGGGCTAAATATACGCAAAATGCGTCAATAAGTTAATTTAAGAGTTTAAGTTTGGGTCAAAATCGTTGACTGTGAACCCCTCTGATGTCGATTACACGTGTTCATATACAAGGTGGCGCAAAATTAATCATCCATTTTTGTTTTTGAATAATAAAATTTAAAATAAAGATTTCCATCACTCAAAATATTTTTTTTTATTTAATAAAAGAATTAGTCAAAATTACTTAAAGAATTATACAAAATTACTAAATAAAAAAAATATTTCGAGTGATGAAAATTTTTATTTCTATGTTTTCTTTATTTAGTAATTTTGTATATTATAAACTTTTTTCTAAAAGTATATTAAAAGTTTTTTTTATTTGGTAATTTTGTATAAGTTGGTTTCTAAATAAAAAAAAAATATAATAATATAAAATATTTTATTTAAAATGTTATCATATTTTTTTATTTAGTAATTTAATATTTAGAAACAAAATTTTTGAGTGATGAAAATTTGTATTTCGACATTTTTTCTGTATTTAGTAATTTTGTATAACTTTTTTTCTAAATTAAAAAATATAATAACTTTTTTATTTAAAATGTTTTTATATATTTGTTTTTATTTAGTAATTTAGTATTTAGAAAATTTTTATTTTGATATTTTTTCTTTATTTAGTAATTTCGTATAACTTTTTTTCTAAAAAACCATATAATATTATATTTTATAAAATTTTTTTTTATTTAGTAATTTTTAATATTTTTTTACTAAATACTAAATAAAAAAACATTTTGAGTGATGAAAATTTTTATTTCGAATTTTTTTCTGTATTTAGTAATTTTGTATAACTTTTTTTTTTAATAAAAAAATATAATAACTTTTTTATTTAAAACGTTTTTATATATTTGTTTTTATTTAGTAATTTAGTATTAATTAAAAAAAATATTTTGAGTGATGAACATTTTTATTTCGATTATTTTTCTGTATTTAGTAATTTTGTATAACTTTTTTTCTAATTAAAAAAAATATAATATTTTACAACTTTTTTTTTTAGTAATTTAAAATATTACAAAATTTTTTTACTAAATAAACAAAAATGATTTTGAGTGATGAAAATTTTGACTTCGACTTGTACGCGCTCCATTGATTGTCTATTTCTGCACTGCAGCTGTCTAGTTTGCAAGTGTCAAATATGAGTAACGTACAACGCCATTTATTTATAAAAAAAAATTATAAGTCTTTCAATTGGGTGATTAATTTTGCGCCACCTTGTATGAGAGTCAAAACATCAAACAAATGAATTTCAATTTTTGACTGTTGAACTTTTGTTTAATCCAAGGGAAAAGACAAGACCTCTTTTGTAGCACAATTCAATCAAAAATTTCTAGGTCATGAATTTTTCAAATTTTTTATTGAAAAATGGTTGCTTAAGTCAAGGCGAGCATACGATGTAGAAACTACAACCCAGTCGAACTAAAGGCTCTACTTCAGAGGATCATTTCTGTCAGTCTTCATTTACTTTCAATGCAACTCAGTGGAACTCTCTCATACATACATACATACATACATACATGTATACATACATAATTGGCGCCTACACCCTTTATTTGTGATGCAGGTACCATTCTTGCCACTGCTCAATATTTCAGACTGTTTAAAATTATCGTAAAATCCGCTTTCTTTTAATAGTTCTTGCATTTTCGTCTTAATGTATGTATGTATATGTGGAAATGCATGCTACTTAAAGTAAATTGCTTACTAACTAAAACTAATAACTTCTTTTATTCCTCGTAGGTTTTTAATTTGCTATTCAAATACTTAATTCTAAAGTCGATTCGACATTCCTTAAAAGTGCTTTGATTCTTGATTCTAAATTTACATCATTCAGCTGCTGAATTTTTCTTTTCATTAATTCTTATAAACATTTTTCTAATTTTTTAACTCAACTTTTAATTTCATTTTACATTCAATGTAAAGAAAAAGTTCAAAGTTCATTAAGGACCATCAGTTTTAAATTTGGTCTATGTCTGAAGATTTTATCTCCACAATCGGTAATTGATAATTTTCGTATAATAACCCATCGATGTATTGAGGCCCACATACAACACACTGTTCGTAATCCCTTCGCATTTTATTATTTAAGCTCGTACAGGTGTATAGCTTAGAATTTGAAATGAAAAAAAAATTAAATTATCATACTTATTTCAAAGGGTTAAGAATTGACATTTCAGTCGCAGTTCAAACAAGAGAAGTGTCGAAATCTCTTCTACCTTATGGAATGTGCCTTGGCTTAAGTGTAGCTGGGACATATACCGAAAATGTTCTTATAAAAGAGTCTGTATATTTAAGTATACACATAACAGAAAAGGCCAGCGTGCACCCATCAGTACTTTCTTTGTAGTGTGGAAAACTTAAAACTGTGAGTTATTCGAGCACCATTTTTACAATTGTTATTCAATTTATTAAGAAATAACTCTTAGAAAAGGTTTAACGTAAATAACTTAATTCAATTCGAAATGAGATCACATTAAAGAAAAATATAATTTTATCTTAAGAGAAAAAGTCTGCGTTCACTTCAAGAATAATAAAAGGAAAGACAATAATATTACAGAAGCACAGGAACTCAATAACTAGTTGGAGAGCCATGTCGTCTTATGACCCCTAGAAGGAGATTTTTCATTGACCCAACCATTGGGTTGGCAACTAAGTAATTGCGGATTTTTTTAGAAAATCAAAGACAATTTTTTCATGCAACTAAATAACTTTATTCTGTAATGTATGGCCATTTTGATAAATGACCTTTTGCCATCTTTCAGGCACAATACTTTTTCGATTTGTCAATTCGGGCCGCTTTTCTTCAGCTGCATTGTTTAATTTCGTTAGTTGTTCAATGTTGACATCAGAAGTGATCGTTCGGTTGAGTGGTAAGAGTTCAAAGTGGACAATTCCTTTGTAATCCCACTAAACTGATAACAAAACCTTTTTTTGATGAATATCAGCTTTTGATGTTGTTTGAGTTGGCCCACCTGGCTTGCTCCACATTCTTTTCCGCTTGATATTGTTGTAAACAACCCACTTTTCATCGCCAGTTGGCAGTCGTTTTAATTGGATAATTTTCATTACGTTTCTTTAGCACATCGCAGCTGTTAATGCGTTACGTGAAATGCGTTTCTTTCTGTTCGTGTGGAACCGATGTATCGAGTTTTTGAACATAGCCTAGTTGTTTTAAGTGATTTTCAATGTATGTATGTGAGTTCTGTAATCTCATATCTTGTACTGCGACGATTCGGATCGATCATTGCTTTGATTAGGGCGCCATCAACTTCAACTGGACGACCAGAGCGTTTTTCATCTTTGTATGAAAAATCACCAGAATGAAATTTGGCAAACCAATTTTGACACTGGCGTTCTTTTAAGGTTTCGTCACCATAAACGACACATAACTTTTTATGAGCTTGCTATGCGGTTTTCCCTTTGCGGAAATAAAAAAGCAAAATATGACGAAAATGTTCCTTTTGATTTTCCATTTTTCAACGAAGGCCAAACGAAAGCTACGCAACCGATCAAACAACTTGTTTTACTGATTGACAGCTGAATTGCCAACTATCGAATAACAAAATGTGTTTTACATTTGTACTACGTCTGCAAACCTAAAAATGCAACAAAAGTCATCTATGAGTGAAATCCGCAAATACTTAGTTGCCAACTCAATAATTTTGAAGTTATTTCTGGACCTTTTGCTTCCTATTCTTCTTTAATCACATCTTTTAGCATTTTTAAGCTACCGGATTTTCTACTCGAGTACGTGCTATAAGCGCTCTATGAGGTTTAGGTCTGGTGATTGTGGAACATCATAAAGAAACCAGAGTTTAACAAGCTTGTGCTTCGGGTCGTCGGCGTGTTGGAAAACAAATTTTTCACTCAGACCCAGTTTATTTACACGTTCTCGTAGATTTGTTTTTAAAATAATGAGTTAATCATATTTGTTCATTATCGATTATATGAGCTGCATTTCACCAACGTTCAAACTTGCAAAAAAGCGTCACATCCTCGCACCTTCATCACCGTGATTAACCAGCTTTTGCTCATCGACTGCTGTTCCCGGTTTTCTCCACACAATCATGCGGCCTCTTATAGTAAAAATGCAGAATTTGCTGTCACCGGAGAAAGTAACTTCATTCCAAAACTCAGAAGGCTCATTTAAGCGCTCCTTTGCAAAGGCTTTCCACTTAAATTGATTTACTTTTGAAATGAAAGATTTTTTGCGTGCGAGCCTGCCATGAGTTCCAGCCTTTTTATGTATTTTCCGTACTGTATCCGGTTTCATCTGGTTATGGAACTGATCTTCTATGTTCTTGGGATATGACTTGCTGCCAGTCATGGATTAGTTCTGACAAGGTTGACTACCTTGCACATTTCTCTCACCGAAAGTTTTTATATGTACATCCGGAGCGTGGATTGGATTTGTAGGATTTTGTTTGCTTGAAGTTGTTCATCACTCTTTGGGATGATGAGTACTGCCAGCCCACAATTTTCGCGATCTCCCGACGGCTCTTACCATTTCTCAAGCACCTGACGATTATTTTTCTTTAGCTAATATTTATCTTCTTTGAAAATATATTTCCTCTATCGATGATGTCTTTTATACCGTGCCTCTTAACCGCGACTTCTTATCAGAGGCTTTATTCGTGTTTTCATGGGAGATTTTTATGTGGCGGGTCACAAACCTAGCGCACAACCAGCTATCCTGGGTTGCTTCACCTTCTCACGTTGGCTCGCTCTCGAATGGGTGTTCGGAAGCTACCCACTCAAATTCTGGGAAATTTTGCGCATAGACTACGCGAATGATTGCCTTTAATGTTAATAAAAGGAAATTGCTGATCATTTTTAGATTCATTTATTTTTATAATTTACTGTTTTAATACAAAGGGTAAAGGCAGACTTTTTCCGTAGTGTGTATGTATGCATGTACATATGTATGTACGTATGTAGTCCTCAGACCAAAATGAAATGGAATTTCGAAAGGCATTCCGATTTCCGCAACGAAAGCACTGACGTTTTAACTCTTTTCTCGTTAAATCTGCTGCCGGCTATCGCGTTCGTTGAATTCTTAATTTTGTTGCAGGCGCTGGATGTAAGGTTGCTGGCTTTCTGACTGTTTTTGCAAGTCACTTATCGGTCTTCACTTTGACGGTCATCACCATCGAACGTTGGATGGCCATTACGCGTGCCATGCACTTGAATAAACGCATTAAGCTCCGAGCTGCCAGCTTTATAATGGCCGCTGGCTGGGTCTACTCTATTGTGATGTCACTGCTGCCGCTCTTTGGTATCAGCAACTATTCGTCGACAAGGTGAGTACCGCTGGAAATGCTTGTGCGTATGTATGCAAGGTTTAGGTGATAAATTAGCTTTAGAGTTTAATTGAAAAAAAGCATATTTGATGATTATTTTTGGAAAATATATTCTTGTTTTAATTTGAATATAAAGTATGGCGTAGTTGTTGGGCGATTTCGTATGTATGCCAACTAATTTTATAATGTGTGAACTGGGTCCTTGGATGTTAAAAAATAATTTTCCACATTTTTGCCGATTCGGATGGAGTTCGAGACGCTCTTTCACGTGGTGAAAACCAGAAAGTCGGAATATGCTGAAAAGCTTACTGCCTATGTTATTACGTTGTCGCCTGAACAAAAGATATGTAACTACGTGCGGAACTCTTTTCTCTATACTGATTATACCTCGAAAAAGAATTGACCCAGCTTAAAGAAGGAATTGTGAAACTGGATAAATTCAAATCCGACGTCAGTCAAATACTTTCAGAGGTGTAGATTAAAAAGTTGGGAGACCCAACCGAATAATTCATAGAGATTATATAATATACTTTTTCTGGGAAATTATTTTAAGATATGGGTTGTCAAAGCTTCTGTGAAACGTATCGAAAATTGCAGAAATTGTTAAAATCTATTATCCACTGGGTGCCTGGACACTGCGGTATTACAGAGAACGAGTTGGCTGATAAACTGACTTATGGAGGCTCTGCAAGTACACCACTGGGCTCTGAACCCTTTCTAGGTGTCAATTTCGCACAGGTACTACCATAGATTGACGACTTCATGAAGTTTACTCATAGAAGACGTTGGTTTGAGTTGAGCTCCTACAGAGTAGCTAAGTGCTTTGTGAAAGAACTAAACAGAAACAGGAAACAGGAGACCTTTCTCCTAAAACTTAGTAGAAAAGATCGGAGAGTGCTGGTGGGTCACAAGCACAACGCCTGTGGTCAGCATATGGCTACGATGGGAATCACTGACGATCCAATATTCCTGTCTTCTCGTGAAAATGAGGATACTGCAAATCATTTTCTCTATAGCTGTCCGACGTTCTCTAGAACCAGACTTAGTTTGTTGGGTTACTATGTACTAAGTATGGATAAGGCTCATACTCTTCCTCTTCCGGGTCTCTTAAGATGCATCAATGAATTTATAAGATTCGCTGAAGAGGGACCTCATACCATTTTTCAGTCTTATCATCTATATAATATATCCCGTCTCTCTATTTGCTAGGGTCGTGCTAGGGCAATCTTTCCAAAGAGGCAGGATGGGTCGAGGGGAAAATCTGCACCTCTGTTTTCACTGACGGTTTCAAGATGGAATCGGGAGTCGGAGCAGGTGTTTTCTCTAAATCAGCCAATTTATCTATCTCCTTTAAACTGCTAATATTTTTCAAGCAGCAGTCTTTGCGATCCTGCAGGCATGTAAAATGCTTAGGGAACGCGGGAGCGAGGGAGATATTAACATTTGCTCCGATAGTCAAGCCGCGATCAAGGCTCTGACGACGCCATGGTGCAGAACGAAACTAGTAAACTCCTGTAAGGAGGAGATCACATCTCTTGGGTATGCAGGTAACATTTACCTGATCTGGGTTCCAGGACATAGGAATGTGGAGGGAAATGAAATTGCTGATAAACCTGTCAGGAAAGGGTCAAAAGTGGGACTCAGAGACCTCCTACCCGGTCATCGGCATCCACCTGACAGTTGTTATTTCTCAGGAAAGCGCAGTACAGATGAAGCTCCATTTCTTCATGTGCTATTTCGAAAACCCTTGAGCCCAAGTACTATAGACGGAGCACTCAGAAAGTTCTTTGCACTCCCCGCCATTCAATTTCCAAACTCGTAGCTATGTTTACCTTTCACTAGACGATCGGCACACACGCGTAAAAGCTAGATTTACCATTTAACTCCCATTACAGAAGCGGTGGGGACCTTTCCAAGAAGGAGATGGTTGAGCACTTTCTCTGTAAATGTCTGGGCTTGGCAGCTAGACGATTAAAATCACTGGATGCTCCTTTATTCGACAGCCTGGCTGTAGATACCTGCTTGTTGGAGGTCTCATAATGGTATCAAAACGGCGCTTTAGTGCTACTTGAGGAGTGCCAGACTGGCACTTCAACCATTTCACCTAGCTACCTACCTCTCTATTCCTTCCACTGTAATCTATCTGGGTGTAGTACAAAGCTCTACCCGACTGACTGCTTGGACTTGTCCAACCCCTTGCAAATCTAATCTAATCCAATCCCTGAAGCTCAAACTTCGATAGACATTCTAACATCTCATATTGTAAAGCTCCTAGGCATTTCATTCGGGTTCTAGCTAATGTAGGGCAAAGATATAGCAGGTGCTATTTGAGTATACAAAGAACTCGGTAACGAGGCACATATGAGGAATGATTAAGTTAAAAATATAAACAACTGCGTACCGTTCATTAAACAAACTAAAATTATTCTATGGTTATCGACCTTTTTTCAATTGTTTACTACCTTTTCAGACTTATGCCCCTTTCTTCCTTACTTCCAAACTGCGTCAATGGATTGAAAAACATCCGAAATCAGTTGTAAAATTTACGCAACCTTTTATTATTGAGTCGTGTCAGCAACCAAAGTTACTTTCAGAATTTTGCTTCGCATGCCCAGAATGGTAATCTATCATTCTTGGTACACACGGAGATATGTATGCGATTCTCAATTAGCTAATGAAGTAATTGTGGGCGCACTTTGCTTGCGCCAGTCATTCTTAAGCCACCCTAATGGATTAATTGTGTGCGAGGCTCAACATGCGTATTCAGAGAATTTGTTTTATATACTGAAATATATCATCATTTAAAATTGACAATTAAGTGAATAAATCCATCACAAATTGACTATCACTGATTTAAGTAAAACGATTTAATTATTATTCACCATTTAATTAATAATTTTTATTCATTCCGCAGCATCTGCTTGCCGATGGAGATACGTGATCCCATCGATACGGTGTACTTGGTGGCAATTTTGGGCTCGAACGGTGGCGCCTTTTCCATCATAACGATTTGCTATGCTCAAATCTATCTGTCCCTGGGCGAAGAGACGCGTCATGCACACAGCACACATCGAGGCGAAATGAGCATTGCTAAAAAGATGGCTTTGTTGGTAGGTGCATATTTTGTGTTGTATGTATTTTTGGGGGAATAAGTTCGCAGCGTTTTACCGAAGGCTTTTATTTAAACAAAACACAGTAATTATATCAATAAGCTAATCAATTAATGGACAAAACTGATGTTACATGTCATGCCCGATCGACTGTGGCAGTTCTTCCTGGCACTAAACAGAATGGACTGTAGGCGGCTGGTTGGACTGATGACGGGCCACTTTCTATGGAGAGGAGGATGAGACGGCGAGCCACTTTCTGTGAGACTGCCCGTCCTTCGCTCGAATCAAGCTTGAGGTCTTTGGCACTGATGTGTTAAAAAGCTTCCACCTTGGCTGCTTGGCACCACAAGATCTATTAGGGTTTCTTCGGAGGTCGGGTAGATTTAAAGAAAATTAAAAAGGGAACCCGGGTGCAGTGCAATGGACTTAATTGTGTCTGAGTGCTGTACTTGCAACCTCTTCGCACCTCTTGACCAATTTGTTGATGCCGTTCCGCCAAAAACGCCTGGTCTGGTGTGAAAGAATTTGCTAAGGCAGTTTTTAAAGACCTCTTTGTTATCGAAGGCTACGCCTTTCATATAGTTTAAAATGGGAGTGGAAAAGATGGTAATCAGTCGCTGCATAGTCCGAAGAATACGGCGGATGCTGAAGGATTTCTCATTCGAACTCTTGCAGTGTGGCTTTGAGGACTTGTGCAACATTTGGGCTGTTATTGTCATGAAGGAGTGTGGTTTGACCATGTTGATTAGGTCTTTTCAGTCGAATAGCCTCATTCACGCGCTGTAGCTAGGCAATGTAGAGCTCCTTACTTACCGTGGCATTCTTTTCGAGCATTTCTCACTGAACCAAGGCCTTCCAATCCCATCAAACACGTATCATAATCTTCTTTGGATGAAGATCCGGCTTGACTCTCAGTTTTGACGTAGCTCCTGGAGCCAACCACTACTTTGTATGCTTCATATTGATGTATAGGTACCATTTATCGTCTGCCGTGACGATTCGATACATAAATCGCGGTTTATGACCGCGTGCTGCTCGATGGCGCTTGAGATGTTGAGAAGCAATTTGAAGACGACTTCCTTTATTTGTTTTGTTGAGCTCGTGAGGCACCCAGGCTCCCAATTTTTCGGTAAATTCCATTGAATGAAGGTTAATGAGAATCGTTTTATGATCATAAATCATTTTTTCCGCCAATTCACGACCTTCAAAAGTGATTTACGACTTTCTTCATCGAATTCAGAAGGTCTTCCGCTGCGGGACGTGTCATCGATATCAAAGCCGTCATTTTTGAACTTGGTAAACCATTTTCGTGCTGTAGATTTGCGTTTTCCATACTCGTCGCAAATGCCCCGGGATGCTTTGGCATTTGTCGAAAATGTTGATTTTTGCCTCCTGAGTATTCCATCTCTAAGCCTCAAAACTAATAGGTCTATGAATAAGTTCGTTACGGTTTTACAACAGATGGCGTAACTTGATTATTATTCCATCGATCCACATTTCCAAACATTCATTGGAGAGCTACTGTCGTAAGGCACAAACGTCAGTATAAGTTTTTTATTTGAAGCGTAAACAACAATATTTTTACCACACTTGAAAATGTCGAATTTCGTGCCAAATAATGTGTTTTTGCGGGGAATTCTTCTTCATTATTTTAATATGAAGAAAAAAGCAGCCGAAAGTCATCGTATCTTGGTGGAAGTTTATGGTGAGCATGCTCTATCTGAGCGAACGTGCCAGAAGTGGTTTGCACGCTTTAAAAGTGGTGATTTTGGCTTGGAAGACGAAGAACGCGAGGGTGCGCCGCCAAAGTTCATGGATACCGAATTGGAGGAATTGCTCGATCAAGATCCGGCTCAAACGCAAGAAGAGGTTGCAAAAACTTTGGGAGTTGATCAATCAACCATTTCCAAACGTTTAAAAGCCATGGGAATGATCCGAAAGGTAGGCCATTGGGTGCCGTATGAATTGAAGCCAAGAGACGTTGAACGCCGTTTTATGGCATGCGAACAACTGCTTCAACGGCACAAAAGAAAGGGTTTTTTGCATCGAATTGTGACTGGCGATGAAAAGTGGGTCCATTACGACAATCCAAAACGTCGGGCAACGTATGGATACCCTGGCCATGCTTCAACATCGACGTCGGCGCAGAATATTCATGGCCTGAAGGTTATGCTGTGTATCTGGTGGGACCAGCTGGGTGTTGTGTATTATGAGCTACTGAAACCGAATGAAACGATTACGGGGGATGTCTACCGACGACAATTGATGCGTTTGAGCCGAGCACTGCGAGAAAAACGGCCGCAATACGCCGATAGACACGACAAAGTTATTTTGCAACATGACAATGCTCGGCCACATGTTGCACAAGTGGTCAAAACATACTTAGAAACGCTCAAATGGGATGTCCTACCCCACCCGCCGTATAGTCCAGACCTTGCGCCATCCGATTACTATCTCTTCCGATCGATGCAACATGGCCTGGCTGACCAGCACTTCCGTAATTACGATGAAGTCAAAAAATGGATCGATTCGTGGATTGCGGCAAAACCGACCGAATTTTTCACAAAGGGAATCCGTGAATTGCCAGAAAGATGGGAAAAAGTAGTAGTAAGCGATGGACAATATTTTGAATATTAAATTTGTAACCATTTTACGTCAATAAAGTTTCAAATTTCGAAAAAACCCGCACGAACTTATTCATAGACCTATTACAATAATAAAAATTAAATTACACAAAATTACAATTAACATAGTTTTGTAGAGCAGAAAGAGTTCTATCGAATGAATGCTTTCACTTTGTTAAACGGCAAACAAATCGTTGTAAAATAAAAGAAAATAAAAAATCCTATGAATTTATTCCCCAACCCAATAGATTGGTACATGGATATGTAGATTTTATTCTTAAAGGAAAAAGTTTTCGAGGAAACTCAGTTTTATTTATTATCACAAAAATATGAATTTAACACCAACAAAAGCATGACTAATTTCTCGCTTGTGTTAAAAATTGTGCCTTTGCTTTCTAAGACTCACTCCGCTTAAAATTAATTTTGAGCCTTGACTAAGGCAACAGCTGAGGAAGTGTCAACTTTCCTTCGCTTAACTATTTATTCGATTAGAAACAATTATGAAATGGAAAAAAGTAAGTCATTCCGTATCACAATCATTATTAAGCCACTTTCAGAATTCCTCACGAAGCGTGACTGTTAAAGAATACCACCCCAGTCGCTTCGCAAAAACGCTCTGTGAATTCGTCGTCTATAAATTTCTTTTCCTCATTCAAGACATTGCCAATCTTTTTCCTTTATTGTAAAAGAATTTTGTTTATCTATGTACACTTCTATTATATGTGCCTGTGGATGTATACAATTACCTATTTTTTGTAAATATGTATCTATGAAATAAATGTTACGTTTTTATATTGCAGGTCTTCACCAACTTCTCTTGCTGGGCGCCCATTGCATTCTTCGGTCTAACAGCACTCGCCGGCTATCCATTGATAAACGTAACTAAGTCGAAAATTCTCTTAGTCTTCTTCTACCCCCTAAACTCCTGTGCTGACCCTTATTTGTATGCCATACTGACATCACAATATCGTACGGATCTCTTTGCTCTACTCTCAAAGTAAGCCATATATCAATGTTTTGTTATCAATTTCAGCTTTTTGTAACGAAATTCCAATGCAATTAGATTTGGTTAATAATTCTGAGAAAGAATTTTCCCTTCCAGATTTGGCATTTGCAAGAATAGTGCACTGAAGTATAAGAATAGTCTTTCGGCACCGCACACCACCAATGTCACTGTGCACGGCTCCAGTCTACAACATCGGAGTTCTTCCTCGGCCAGTAGGCAGCCGGAGTTGCAATTAATGCTGAAAAATCATGAGGACTTTGTTTGAATTTACGATGAGCGTGAGACGAGACAAAAGCTTGTGTAGGCACTCATTTGCATGCATTATGCGCGCACGAACAGAAATATCCACATATTCCATTGCACTTAATGAATCAGTTTTGCTGAAAATTGAATAGCTGTATGAAGGTGTTTGTGCCTTTCAACGTCGGCAGGACATGACTAAAGCAGTGGCATCGATTCAATATTCCCGTATTATAATATGAGTACATATGTATACTAAATGTGTGCATGTATATGTGTGTTTGATGTTATTGTAAATACTAATAAGTAATAATACCCATTAATGAATACCCAACAAACACTGAGGGTTGAGCACAACTTGACGCTTGAACTCATTCTCGCCTGAAGGTATGCAGAGAGTTGCGTTTTTTGTTTTTTTGTCATTTCATTTGCCGAGCAGATCGCTGCATCTCTCAAAGGGCTTATAGCGTGAGAAACTTGAAGGGCGCACTGCGTGCATACTAAAAGCATGACGACTGCTCACACTCGCATCGCAACGAGAAGTTCTTCCAACAAGAGCGACTTTAGGACTTACGAAGCCTGAGTAATGTCTCTAACTGTGGCTAGTCGCAGGAAGGGTAGTAATTGAAAGAAATATTCTGCGAAAAATTTTTGGATCTAGCACTTCGGCGATGGTGAGTATCGCAGGCGATGTAACGATGAGCTGTATGAGTTTTACGATGACATAGACATAGCGCAGCGAGTAGAGATACAACGGCTTCGTTGGCTGGGTCCTGTCGTACGAATGAATACAAAGGCTCCGGCTCTGAAAGTATTCGATACGGTACCAGCTGGTGGTAGCAGAGGAAGAGGCATACCTCCACTGCGTTGGAAAAACGAGGTGAAGAAGCACTTGGCTTTACTTTCTGTGTTTAACTGTTGCCGGTTAGCAAGAGAATAGAATATAATAGACTAGCGCGGCTTATTAAACTCATCAAAAATCGCGTCAGCGGTTATCGCGCCAATCAAAAGAAGAAGGCTACTCATACCACACAGCTGTGCGCTACCAAACCTTAAATGAACCCGTAAAGGAGTTTGCTGAGACGCTCACTCAATCCTCGGTTCCGCCACAATTGGAGAAAGAAAAAGGGGACACCCGAGGAAAAGGTGGCTAGAAGATGTGGAGGCTGAACTTAGGAAAATGCGCGTGCAATGTTGGAGGGAAGTGACTGTAAATTGAGATCGATGACAAGAAGCTGTGAATTACTTCCTTCCTTCCACCAAGGACTGTGACGCTAAGAAGAAGAAGAAGAAGAACATTGTTTCTGAACAGTACCTCAAGTGGATAATCATTGCTTAGTAGGAGAGAAAAAGTTAGTTATCAACTTGAACTCGAATGTAATTTTCAAATTGGTCTCAAACATGCCATTGAAATACTAAAATTAAAATTGTAAAAAAATGTGAACTCTCTAAATGAAATAACATTTTTTTCCCCCTTGTTCACTCCTCTCGGGGGCATATGGCTTCGACAAGACTTGTGGTGCTGCGTTGGTTTCGTTAATCTTATTGATCTCTGACAGGGCAGGTGATTAGCTTGACGCTACCAGTCCTAAGTAGTGGGAGTGCTCACCTGTCGTTGCTTAGGAACAACACCTTCTTACTGCTCGGAGCGCCATCTGTGTGTCACATTTTTCTGGCAGAAGGATCGCACAGATGGTTGAGGCCTTCGCTAAAGTGGTGTGTTTGCGCTATTACCGTGGCACCACTTGAAGCAATGTGTAGCTGTGTGCTTTTCTTTGTTTTTGCTTGTTTTTATCAACCCCAATGCAAATCATGCACTAACTACTGTGCGGGGGTAAGGATGTAAAAGATGGAAAGGATAAGTTTTTGGGTTTGAGGATTGAGATTTTTGGTTTTTTTTAGAATCAGGGAAAGTAGGTAAATTTGGAAAAGTGCGAGGACCGTGCTTTACGCGGGATTCGAATCTATAACCTCTGGGAAGGCAGGCAAATTCACTTACGCTAGACTACCGAGACCGCTGAAATAACGTAGATAAATATATGTAAACATTTTTATTTCATTTTTTTGCTTACGCTTTGCCAATGCTGCCACTTGGTAACATAACTTTGTCGCATAACTTCGCACAACAAATTTAAATTTAACGGACGGCCAATTTTTGAATTTAAAATTTATATGAAGTTGGGTGGAATATTCATAATCAGGTCTTTAGATTAGAGGTGAGTTGGAGAATTATTGTGAATAGCAACTTGAGAGCTACAAAATTCTGCAAGGTAAGAGATGAGTTAAGGAATGATGTTGCATGTCAATTCGAGAGTTATGTATTTCTCCAAGAAGATGAGTTCAAGAATGATTTTGGGTATTAACTTCAGAACTACGAAAGTCTCCAAGGTTAGAGATGAATTGGATAAAGATATTGAATATCAACTTAAGAACTGCAAAATCATTCACGGTTGGTAAACATTTTTTTGGTGTTTGTTGGGTATCTACATGAATTTGCAAACTCATTCAAGAATATATACATATATTTTTGCCATATGTATGTACGTTTATGTCTATGCGCATAATAAGAAAGTATGTATATGGAAATATTAGTATTGAATAATAATTTAATAATATATAATTTCCAATTTAAAGATTGGTTCAATGCCAACAATATTTGTGATATATGTATGTATAATATATTGTCTATGTATGTATGTATGTATGCATCAATCTGCTAATTGCATAATTTTGAATACAGCTGCACGTAGATATGGAAATAAATTTACATTTACGTATGTATGCAACTTTTTGTAATGTAAAACATTTGCATTTTGGATGTATGTATTTATAAATGTAGGTAGAAACTATAACAATAAGCGGATTTCTAAGTATCTGAGAAAAACTCATACATACACGGAAATATTTTCACCTGTGGTCTAAAAGAACTGCATATACTCGATCCGGGTATCTGACTCGGTTCTTGTTTTATTGAGTACTCAAAAATACTTGAGACTCAAAAATATCCCACTCGGCAGGCCACTATTGTGCAGAGACATTCCTTGCATTGCGTTTTGTGTGCTGATGTAGTTCTCCTCTCAGAGAATGTTTCATTAACATTAACTCTGCTATCAGCACACAAACGCAATGCAATTAATGTCTCTGCACAATAGTTTCATGTTCATGTTAATGAAACATTCTCTGCTGATAGTGAGCAGCAACAGATTGTCAGCATTTTGTTAATCGAATGCGTGATGTTGCCGAGAGTTTCGCGTAGAACGCGATGTAATCTCATTAAATGTAAAACTACATAGAGGAATGATTGAACCTTGATTGAGCGCACCCTAACTTAACTCATGCAGTAAATTGTTTTGATTATTTTAAGCATCTAGATCTCGTTAAAGAGCCTCATATCCCATGCGAAATTTATAATATTCCGATCAATATGTGTATATGTGTACGTATGTATGTTTACATATATAAAATATGAAAATTATCTCCAAAGAAACGATGCCTGCAAATGTGGTCTTGACGGGCATAATTCAACTAGTCGCCTTTGCAATTCAATTGGAAAAAATTGAACTAAGAAAGTAGTTTATAAATTAAAAAAAACCTCCATTTAAAAGAATATAACTCAAAATTAGCTCTTAGTTTTATAACCACAATATAAAAGTAAAAGAAAGCTAAACAAACTATTCTTCTTACAATAAAACACCTTTCTTTATCATAAAACCAAATTTTTTGTGCATAAAAAATATTTTTTTCCTCTGCTAAAAACATTTAATTTTTGATTTTCAACTCTATTATATTTTTTGTGCGATATAGATGAGAAGGGTTCACATAAATATACTAATGTACACATGCAAGTGCGGTATATACATACATAAATACAAGGTGGCGCAAAATTAATAATCTTATTTAAACAAGAATTTCCAGCACCCAAAATAAGTTTCGATGCTAAAGATTTTGCGTCGGTGGAAAAAGTTAGCTAGATAGAGGAACAACAACCGCTAGTCCTATTTCCAAGTTAGAGATAATGCACGAAAAAAATCACCTGTGTAACTGTATGTGTAAGAAGTGAATGAGTAAATCGTAGCCATAAATGCAGTACAGCCTAATAAAGGATGATTTTTTAAGAGCTATAGGAAAGTTTTGCAAAAACACACACGTAAAATTCAGAAAAATTCATGAAATTTTTATTTAAATCGACAATACAGCCCATATAATTTAATGTTTGAAGATTATTTCTTGCAAATGTTTACCGCGACTGCGCTTCAAATGGTCCATCCGCTTAGTCCAATTTTGGCATACTCTTTCCAATGTTTCGGCCGGTATCTCACATATAAATGCTTTAATCTTGTCTTCCAATGCGTTAATTGAAGTAGCTTTGTGGCTTGTCTGAATAGATATGAGCTTTAACATAGCCCCACAAAAAATAATCTAAGGAGTTATATTGCACGATCTGGGTGGCCAATTGACAGGTCCCGAATGTGAAATAAAATGTTCACCGAACTCGCCTCTCAACAAGTCCATTGTTGCGCGTGCTGTGTGGCATGTGGCACCGTCTTGCTGAAATACATGCCATGCAAGTCAAGCTCTTGCATTTTGGGCAAAAAAAAAGTTGAATATCATTTCACGGTAGCGCTCACCATTCACAGTTACGTTACGATTTGCAGCATCTTGGAAGAAGTACGGTCCAATGACACCTCCAGCCCATAAACCGCATCAAACTGTGATCTTTTCTGGATACATTGGTAGCTCTTGCAACTCTTCTGGCTGATCTTCACTACAAAACCGACATTTCTGCTTATTTAGGTACCCGTTGAACCAAAAATGAGCTTCATCGCTGAACATAATTTTTCGATAAAAAAGTTGATCTTAAACTTTCTTAACAGAACACGCTTTTTTTAAAATAAAATTCAATGATTTGCAAGCGTTGTTCGTTTATAAGACGATTCATGGTTAAATTATAGACCAAACTGAAGATGTTTGACAGTGAAACAAAACACGAAACGTGCGTCAGCTGTTTAAAACAACTTAAAAAAATAATAGCTAAAAAATCACCCTTTATAACAATAGGGTTCTTCTTCTCCTTTATTTGCTAGTCATAATCGAATGTAAGCGATTATGCAATTTAAAAGTAATACAATATTTTTATTAATTTTTTTAAATTTAAATTTTGAACTATATTTGAAAATAATTCGCGGTCTCTAGCTGCTTCCAATGAGTTGCAACAGTTCATATTTCGGGTTTCATAGAATATGCGTTAAATATCATGTTTTTCGTCCTTTGATTCACTTGATTAGTTGTCTGTCGAAGTGAACTCTTCGCAGCACTTCTTCATTAGAAGCGTGGTCGGTCCATGATACCTTGTGTAATATCCGGAGAAGCCACATTTCAAATGCTTCCAGTCTATTCATGTCGGAGAGTTTTATGAGCCATATAGCAAAACTAACCATACATAGGATTTTATGAAGCGCATTTTTAGTTGCAGATTGGAGTCGCGACATTTTAGGACTTTGCCATATTTAAGAAATGCGGATCTTGCCATTTCGATGCGATATCTTATTTCTGTAGAGACATCCCAGTTTTCGTTGAGAAGGCAACCAATTTATTTACTCTTTCTACAGGAGCATTGTTGATTGTTAAATATGTGTTGTTGGATGTACAGGGTGAACGATATGAAGTGTTACCTTTTCAAAACACCATAACTTTTTTGTGTGAAATTAGTTTTTATTGATTTCAAAGACAAAATTGTTCAAAAATGATTACAATTTTAACATATATTCACTTTAGCTCGATATGACCACTTTTTGCCTTGACTATAGCCTTCAAAAGGTTAAAAAATGAATTGCATGCTGCACGACTGGATCTTTGTCCCATTCCCGTATACTCGCTTTTTTCAGCGCATCCATACTGGCATATTTTTAGTCCTCACCTTGCTCTCCAAAATGGACCAGATGAAATAGTCCATCGGATTTGCGTCTGGCCAATTCGAAAGCCATTGTGTGTACGAAATGAAGAGTGGAACATGATTTTTTAACCATTCTTGGTTCACACGAGCTTTTTGAGACGGTGCCGAGTCCTGTTGGAACGTCCATGATCTACGACCGAAATGTTTGCTTGTCCACGGCTCTAAAGCAGCTTCTAAAACATTTTCCCGATAATAAGTCGCATTCACTTTGACACCAGGCGCGATAAAAACGATTGGAGAGCGTCCATCAACGGTCACTGCGGCCCAAACCATTACTTGCGATGGGAAATTGCTTCGAGTGGCCATACGTAGGCTCCAATTCTTGTATGAGCGTTCGGTCAAGTAAACACGATCGTTTTGAGTGTTTATGAACTGCTCAATTGGGAATTTTTTTTTATCAGAAAACACAATGTTAGGAAATTCGCCACGTTTGTGCAAGCGCAACAACTCCCCTGCTCTTTCGCACCGAATATGTTTTTGCTGGGGCGAAAGATCGTGTGCTTTTTGGATTTTGTAAGCCTTGACCTTGAGCTCATTTTTCAATATGCGTCGAATGCTTTCTTGCGATATTTTCAGTTCTTTGGCCATTTTTCTTCCACTTCGACGTGGATTTCGTTCAAGTCGAGCCTTCACTTTCCGAACCATTTCTGGCGTTGTTGCGGTTTTTTTTGGTCCGCCTCCATAGCGTTTTGCAATGCTACTAGTATAATTGTAACGTTTTATAGTGCGATACATAAAGATTTTGAGGTGACTGAGCTCACGAACAATGGTTGGTTGTGATTTTCCAGCCAAATATTATATAACGCAATTACACTATTACGTTTGAATTCCATCACAGGAAAAAAAATTCAACAAAACTGAGACTCAAATGCTTTTGATGGCTTATAAACAATATATTGAACTGTCATTAGAACAATTTTGACGTTGATGTCATGAACTGTTTTACAGATACAAGCGGTGTGAAGTTGGTAACACTTCATATCGTTCACCCTGTATTTCATTTGTTAACAGCCATGTATTTAGTTTCGCTGATGTTGATTTTGAGGCCATGCAACTTTGTTTTTGAAGGCCAGCCCAGCTGTCACATAGTAGAGTTGTCTCGTCGGCGTACCTGATGTTATTTATAATGACGCCATTTACTTTGATACCATCCTCAATGTTTTCTAATGCTTCCTGAAATATTCTTTCGGAGTAAATATTAAAGAGCAGTGGAGAAAGTATGCCACCTTTCGAGATCGGTATGTCTTCATTGCGGTCACCATCAACTAAAATATGCGCTGTTTGATGGTAAAATAAATAAATAAATAAATATAAATTTTCAATTGCTTAGATTTCCTTTTCCGTATTTTTTGTAACACACTTTAAGAAATATTTTTAGGACGTGCCTCATTAGACTTATCAGTCTAAATTCACTGCGGTACTTAGCATTGGATTTTTTCGGAAGGGTAATAAACGTTGATTTCAGCCAATATGCAGGATGTATGCGTGTATTATATACATAATTGAAAAGTTTAACTAGGAGTTGTATTTTCCCGTCGTTTATAAGTTTCAGAATTTCGGATGGAATTTGATCAGGTCCTGTAGCTTTATTTGATTTCATATTTTTACTAGCACTTTCGATTTCATTTTTTCTTATCGGAATAGCCGAGAGCAATTGTGAAGGGGTACTGTTGTTTGATCTGATGTTATCAGTGAAAATGGTTTTTATAGAATCTTCTCAAACAGTTTTTTTCTCATATGTTTTCAAAACAATTTCGTTTTCTACGTACCCCTATTGCTTCTCTCAATTTTTTATGCAGATTGGAGTCATCGTGTAGGTCTTGTAGTCTTTTCATTTCTCGACATTGGTTAATTAACCAATGGTTTGATGTAAAGTGAATTTTGCGGCGTATATCATTTTGCAATCTTTTGTAAAACGCAGTACTGCCTAATATAACAATAGGGTGGTTCCTTCACAACTATTTAAACTGACTAAATACAGGGTGGGCCATGTAGCGTTTGCTTTTTGAACCACCTATTTTTTTGAGAATGGTAACCCAAATGACATGTCAAATGTGTTCATAATTTACTTAAAGGTTTGACATTTACGAAATCGGACGCTATACGCTCGAACAAAATTGGGAAATATTGAAAACCTATTTCCAAAGTGGTGAGTCTTCTTCTTCTTCAGCGGTTACAGTAAATGGCGAGCGTTACCGTGACATGCTCAAGGAGTTGTTTCCAAAAATTGAAGAGGATGACATGGACGACATTTGGTTTCAACAGGGCTGTGCACCTTGTCACACTGCCAAAGTTGCACTCGAACTTTTGGCTACCGTTTTTGAAAACCGAATAATCAGCCGAAATTCCGATATCAATTGGCCGCCTCGGAGCTGTGATTTAAGCCCGTTGGACTATTTTTTGTGGGGAGCCGTTAAGGACAAATGCTATGCGAATCATCCAGAGACGATTGATGCTTTAAAATACGAAATCGAAGTTGCCATTCATGAAATTGGAGCCCAAACAATCGAAAATGTGCTTAAAAATTGGGTTGATCGAATGGCCTACAGTAAAGCCAGTCGTGGCAGTCATTTGAACGATATTATTTTTCATTCATAAATGGCAATGTTCAATCTTCAAAATAAAAAAAAAGTTTGGAAAAATATTGATTAGTTTTTTTTTAGCCGATTCAAAAAGCAAATTTTACATGGGCCACCCTATATTTAATTATCATTTCGCTTGTAGCAGCCATAGTCACCTGTAAAGAAATCGCGTATAACACCTTCATTCAAGGTGGCGCAAAATTAATTAATATCGAGCAAATTTTTCATTACAAACAATTTTTAGAAAATGTTTTTCGATATTTGAATCATGTTTTTCAGTCTATGGTAGTTTTCTATTAAATGTCGAATGTTCACCGCGACTCCTCTGGCGATGCAGGACGCGCCTGTTACACTTTTTCATGACTTATTGGCATAGTTCGGGTTGTATATCAGTATGATTTCGTACTTCATTTTACCCTCAGAGAAAGAAGTTTAATAGTGTCAAGTCGCAAGATCTCGGCGTCCATTTGACCGCGTTGTTTCAAGCGATAGTGCGTCCTGGAAGGTACGTGCGTTGTTTCGTGCGCTGGCTGCCAAGTGGGAGCGTCCTTTCGAAATTCGGAATTACATATTGTACAATTTCGTGATAACTAATTTAGGCCATATAAAGTTTGTTATCTTGTCATAATACACTTCTCCGTTCACCGTAACAGCGTTAACAGCATCATTTTCGATTTTCCAAGAAGTACAGCCTAATGACTTTGCCAGTAAAAAAACCACACCGACTAGTTGTGAGATGATGATGTGGATTTTCAGTATTTTGCTTGCCGTTTAGGTGAAGATGTGCTTCCCCGCTTAATACGCAGTGCAGAATAACAATTTTCGTAAGAAATTTGGTTCACTTTTACGCGTTATTCGCTGAGTATCGCTTGATGACTAAGTTTGCGAATGCCTGTAATGCTAATTGTCCGAAAATATCACAAATAATTAACGTCAAATAACTAAATCACTTTTTGCTCAACCTATATTTCTTTACTTTCGCTCTTTGAGACGACAACAGTCAGGCGCAAATTAGTTCTTACATTAAAAAGAACAGAAAATGCAATACATGCAAAGCAAATGCAGTTGAATTTGGGATAATTTTAAATGATTTTAAATTTACAGACACTTCCATTTCAAAAGCTATTAAGCTCCCGCAAAAATTATGCATGCATTGTCTTAATTGTTAGGTATGAGAGCGTTCGACTGGGGGCTATCTCTTCCACCTCGTTGAATGTATCTTGGGCACGCTTAAGTTTGCTCTTCACTGCTCACTCGATAGCTGAACTGCTCTTCTCTTTGAATGAACTGTTGACTGCTCCCTCTGTCCCTCGCGCGCTCTCTCTCTCTCTACTGGATTTCCGGTTCATGTGGCTCCACACTATACTTTGCACTTTTCCATTTGCTCAAATTTATCAACTTTATAATGGAAAAACACACACAATGAAAGCAAGATATTGCCGAGCTTTTCACGTAGTTTGTGTCTTGCTATTCGTTGGCTGATCACACCTTCTGCTTAATCGTTAAGCGTTCGGAAATTGCTGATCAACCAATGAGAGTGAGTTGAGTGGCCGTTTGATTGCTGGCTGGTACAGAGTGTCGTAATTGTGAATGCGTTTAGAAGTATAAGTAAAAACTTTTGAAAGTACAGGTATCCCTCGTATAACGCGATAGTTACGTACCAGAAGAATTGCGCGTTATGTAATTCCGCGTTATCTAAAACATAGTTTTCATATAAATTTGGGGGTTATGTTCCAATAGGTTTTTTTTAAATCAAATACATACAAAATAACAGATGCACATATATTTCAACTCAATACTAAAGTTCAGACTTTCTTATACAATTAAAAACACAAGACATGAATAATAATACATATGTGCATACATATTTCAAAATTCAAAAAACAAAATTTAAATAATTATGTGCACATTAAAAAATTTAAAAACAAACTAAAACAAATTAAAGGTTTATTAAAAGCTTTATTGTTATTCTTCAAACTTCTTATGGTAATTAATCTGTTTCACTGTCTTCAAAGATCTTTGCACGTGGGCGTTTTGGGGGAGCAATAGCTTCATAAGAAGATATTTCTTCAACATAGTTTTCGCTATTGGATAAGAAACTAGTTGTGGGACCTTGTGGTTCTTCTACTGGTTTTATAATTGCAAAATCTGTTATCAGTTTTTGGTGGGTGGTTTTTTTAAGCTCCTTTTCAATTTCGTAATAAGGTGCTAGATTAATATCTATTCTATCTATCTAAGGCAAAAAGGGTAATTCCCGGCTTACATTAAAAATACATTACATATTATAAACATGTGGTACGCAAATTAGTGTTACCAGATTTTATAATTATTCATTTTCCCCTTCGCGTTATATATATAAGCCTAAATTTCGCGTTGTACTGAAACCTAATTTTTCCAAATCGCGTTATATCGATACCGCGTTGTATAAGACCGCGTTATACGAGGGATACCTGTATATTTAGGTGCAAAAATTATAATATTTCTTTTTACTGAGTTTGTTTCAAAATACTCGTATTTTGAATGAAATTTGTGCTTACGTGCAGTAATAGTGATTGTATTATAGAGTCGCAATGTTGCACCAAATATTTTTTTGTATAATTTTTTTCTCTTCTCTTCACCTGTTAAACCCATGTGATTATGTTGTTGTACTACTTACTCAATGGTGAAAGTTATTGAAAAATACAAAGTATTTATGAATATCTTACTAAATGCATTTGAAATACTTTTATAAGTGTTGCAAATAACTTTTTCAAAGCTTTCGACAAGAGTTTGGCAAAAGTTGATATTTTAAGGTAGAAGTAATTTTAAGTATGTACAATAAGACGTATGTTTCTGTGTATGTATGTAAGTAAACTTTAATTTGTGTAATCAAAATCTAAAATAATGACTTCTGAATATGAAGTATTACTATTTTAAATAGCAATAGAGACGAGTAAATGTAGATAGGAAATGTTAAATGTTTTAATCGTATACAATAATATTTGTAAGTTATACATAAATCTTGATTGTTATAAGCAAACAGTAAAAAATATGTACATTTAAGTACTTATACACACATACTTATGCAATTGTTATAAATGTGTCTACCCAATTTAATTTTATTTTGTTGTATTTAAAAATTTCACTTTTAATAAAATGCTACAGTATTCCGAAACTCGAGTCTATTAATAATTATCTTTTCTGGCTACATAATCCGCTTTCAATAGAATGAAATTGCATCTTATCTGAATTGGGAGTAATGAGGGAAGAAACGTAAAAGGTGTGGTAATACTAAAACGAATTTCCCTGTAAATTTACAGTTAGTTCGCAAAATTATTTAATGCTTAGGCGCCCGCTATAAATTATATTTAAGCTAAAGGAGGGGGAAGGAGAGAGGGGAAAATAAGAGTAAAGTAGACAAAAATCCAACATTCAAATCGTTTCAGTGTTCAGGAATCAAGAAAAAAGTAACCACTTATAGCGAAATAGTCTTCACTCAAATAGTTAGGTACGTAAATAGTCAAAAATGATAGAAACAAGATTGCGCCCATCAGAGAGTGCGTGACGTCGCATTAGCTGAGTTGTGCAGTTTTGCCAACTATTTGCTCTTCGCAATAAATTTAATACTTTTTATACCCACAATGCGAACATTTTTAAGTTTGGTGGGTGCTTCTTTTTTCATTTAAAGCTACCGAAACTGTAACTAAAAGCTGTATTATTAAATAAAAGAATGTTAAAAAAGTACACTTTGAGAATATTTTAGAAAACTTGTTTTTAGATTTAGAGAATTTGTTGGCTCTTATAAAATTTGTTATTTTGAAAGTGAAAATTTAATTTTTTGCTTCTTTTAAGGTTATGTTGGAATATTAAATCTTCTTCTCTCAACTCTTCTTAACATCGAAAACACATTTCAAGAAGCGTTTGCATTTACTGAATGCGGTTTAAAACCATAGAGGTGTAACCGTTTCTGCCGGTCCTGAATCCTTAGTGCGACATAGGGCATCAAGACGTGTATTCATAGTAAAACTAAGCAACAAAATACCAGTAAATTCTGAAGAAACCATAACAATATTTTTTCAAAAAGAGTACCCTATGTTGTTATACAACCTCAAATATAGCAAAAAAAAGTCGTTCTCTTAACAAAAAACTCATAAATTAAATTGTACATAACCATAAAACATTTATTTAAAAAAAAAAACACATTTGGAGACAGTTTGTCACGCATACAAAGTTTTTTAAGTAATTCAATAAAAATTTGGTATTTTATTTTCTTTAAATGGGCATTTTAGTGCGTTTTTAAATCCAAAGCTCGGCAACACTGCAGTAGCGAGAGAGAGAGATTTAACTGCTGAAAGCAGAAGAACACCAACAACAACTGCAATCGCGGGCAATGTGACCAGATGTTAAAAAAAGTAAAGCTAAATAAAACTAAGAGAATTCTTCTTCTTAATTGGCGCGATAACCGCTTACGCGATTTTGGCCGAGATTAACAAAGCGCGCCAGTCGTTTCTCTCTCGTGCTAACCGGCGCCAATTGGACACACCAAGTGAAGCCAAGTCCTTCTCCACCTGATCTTTCCAACGCAGAGGTGGCCGCCCTCTTCCTCTGCTACCACCAGCTGGTACCGCATCGAATACTTACTCGAAGAGAATTATTGAACTAATTTTTAAAAAATGTATATTAATTGTAAATTATAAACATAAATTTTAATTAGAACAGGCTAGAAAAATGGCATGAAGAAAGAACTAAAACTACGAGATTAAATAACAAACAAAAAAATGCTAAATCAAGTTACGAAAATGGTAATCTGGCCATCCTGGTGCTAAAACGACGTAATTCATTATCAAATTCGCTGAGAACAAAGTAACGACATCATGATAGACGCCATCTCATTATTCTTTCCATCATGGTAAATAGTGGGATATTTAAAACAAGTTTCAGTTCTGGTTGTTCAATAAGTTTTGCGGTTCGATAAAAGAGGATAAGATAAGGGAGTTGCTACTAGTCAAACATTTTTTTTTTTGTTATGTTGGTACACTTTTCATATGTATGAACGTATGTGAAGTTTCATTTCAATCTGCCAATTCATGCATTGTTTACAAACCATTTAGTATCGAAGTGTTACAGTATTTTCCACAATGGAAAAAATCAAACATCGAGCAGTTATTGAATTTTTATTTTTGGAAGGTTTAAAGGCGAACGAATCTTGAAAGTTTATGAGGACTTTTCGCCAACAATTAGTACAATAGAAAATTGGGTTGCTGAACTTAAACGTGGCCTTGAAGACGAGCCACGCCAAGTACGTCCGAAATCAGCAACAACAACAGAAATCACAGAAAAAATACAGCAAATCGTATTGGATAATCGTCAAGTGACTGAAAGCCCCAAACAGCTTATTAGGCAGTGTACGCAATATTAGACTGAAGTACAGACAGCTGTGTGCACAATGCAACAAAAACACATTTGAATGCGACTTTCTCAGCAACTTTTAGAGCATTTTCGAGAGGATAAAGATGGGTTTTGCGCGTCGATTCATAACCATGACGTTTTGACAATGACTAAAACGCATGAATTTAAGTTCGAATTGTTGGAGTATCCACGGAACTCACCAGATTTGGCCCCTAGCAACATCCATCTGTTTTCAGACTTAAAAAACTGCATGCGTTGTAAGAGTTTTTCATTAAATGATGAGGTCATAACAGCAAATACCAAAGAAGGGGCAACTGACGGCAGCCTACAAATCATTGCTATTCCACCCCTATGGTTCGACTCTATGAACTTACCGATTGGATTTGCAACTTACTCACTTCAAATTCAAGGAAAAGCGAGAGCGTTATCTAATAAACTCGCTTCAACAATTACCACAAACTCCAACCGCCGTTGCTCCAAGTATTCATAAAGCGCAACCAAGCTCGGCATTGTAAATTGAGGAGCGGTTGACTCGGAAGAGCCCCTAATCTTCGCCTTGTAAAAAGCATACAGCGGGTATGTTCAACAATGCATTATAATGCGCAACATACCATTTCAGAGTGAGCAGTGCGTTCAAAAATGCAAATATGGTAGTACTGCAAATGCAACGCGTTCATAAACGTCATTTTTGTATCAAAAGTCGTGCATTATTTGCAGCAACAATTTTCACACTGCCAATAAATACGCTAGTACAATGTCTGATGAAAAGTGGGTATTTAATTATTTATTTTAGCTTTTAATACAAAAATTGATGAAAAATACGATATTTAAACTTTATTTTATTATACTTTTCTTGGTTTTAGTGATTACTTTAGTACATCGGAGATAAAATTACTGCTCAGAGTCCGACTGAGTATGGAGAACGAGTTCACGTCGGGAAGGAGGAAAAAGAGCGTGCTCTGGGCTAAGGTCGTAGATGAAGTAAAAAAAGTTAATAAAGATTTAAAAATAGATAGCAACATCGCCCAGCGAAAATTTTCTAATTTACTCATCACATATAAGCGAATAAAAAAAAGAAACAATACATCCGGTAGAGAATCAACATCATGGCTTCACTACGAAGACTTTGATGCGGTGTATGGTACCAGGCACTCAATCAATGTGTCCACTCCAAATTTACAAAGCTCAGTTGAGCTGCCGATGTCGATATTAACGGAACCTAATGATGTTGAGCCATCAAATTCTCCACAAACTTCAAATCGTACAACCGCACAGTCTCGAAAAACTGCAAATAGCGAAATTCGAAAATGAGAATAAAATATATCCTCGGGAAACGATTTTATTGTTTCAAAAGAGACTTATTTTTGGTATTTTTCGTTTTGATATTAAACTTTTGGCAAGATATGTCCTTCTTTTAAGCTTTACACGGTGTTTTTTTTTCTTAAATTTAATAAAAGACTATCAGTTTTTTCCTCACATACATCGTCCATGACCAAACTTAGTAACAATTCCATTTTACTGCACCGCGCGTTCATAAATGCAACAAATCTATTTGCAATTCGTAAATTTGCTGTTTCAAATGGAGTGGAATTACAGGTTCTGCTTTTAAGATTTCAAAAGTAAGTAAGTATTTATTTAAGATAAGATTTAATAAATAGTTTTGAGCATTTTCTTACTTCATTTCGGCGATTAAGTTTATATAGATAAAATTATCCTCCTCATACAAATTATTTCGTATGCTGTTCCAACTCGGTGATTCCCATGTTTTCATCAACAATTTGGATGAATGGCCAACATTTGGAGCTACCGCTTTGCTATTGCATTCAATACAGAATTGAGCGTGGGACAAACGCCTCTGAGTAAGCTTACACCTCATAAGCAGCAGGTCAATTATATTAACATATTACATAACAAGGCACTTCATCAGGAAAGGTGAAAGACAAACTGGTTTGACATCTTTAGGGGACGTATGCGAACGGCCTGACTTATTCAACGAAGCCGTTGGATCTTTATTCGCTGCGCTATATCTATGGTAACGTAAAACCCATACAGCCTATTGTTCCATCGCCTACGATATCCGCCGGGACCAACGTGCAAAGGTCCAAAAATCTTGCGCAGAATTTTTCACCCAAACACTCCAAGCGTTGCTTCATCGGATGTTGTCATCGTCCACGCTTCTGCGCATCCGTTAGGACGGACATGATGAGGGACTTATAAAAATATAGTTTTCTTCGTCGAGAGAGGACTTTACCACTCAGTTGCTTACTTAGTCCAAACTAGAACCTGCTGCCAAGAGAGATACTCCGTTGGATTTCAAGGCTGACATTGTAATCGGTGCTGGTTGCTAGATAAGCGAAGTCTCTTACAATCAGAAATTAGATTTTTAGGAAATAAAAAATAAAATAATTTGGTTCTATCTTTACTAGTGGGGATTATTGGCTTGTGCGGGATAAAGACCCAAAACATTTCGGCGGAATAATTAAAGAAAGGTTGCTGTGCCACGTTAAAAAAGTACTTCCCTACCCTCCCCAAAATCTAGACCTTAACCGCTTGGAGCACCCGTGGGCGTTCATGGAGATCAAGTTATGAGTGGGCCTAGTAAAAATTAGTGAGCCTAAAAAAAAAATCAAAAATATACCCCTCGGTGTTACAAAACTCTCTATGGCGAGAAGACCGCAAGCCATGTTAGACGTCAAAGGTGGCACGAAGTACTCATTTTTGTATTATCTTGAATGAATAGATGCTGAATTTTTTCCCCTTTTTTGGTCTTCGAAAACAGAGTACTTTTTTTTGGGTAATACATGAACTTTTCAAATCAAATTTTTTTTCTTATTGAAAGGAAATAAAAAAGCCTTTTAACTACTTTTGGTTGCAACTTTGAAGTTTAAATGGTTTTAGCGATAATGCTTCACGTGCGGGGGGATCAAAATCCTTGATGCAATTACTAGTTTTTGCTGCACTGTACATTTTGAGAAACTAAAATGTTGTACTTCACCTCTAAAATTTAAATCAAACTTATCCACGCACATACACATATACAATAAATATAGATTTCAGGCATTGTGTACACCCTGCCTGTGCATCGAGCTTTCGGTAAAGTCTGTAAGCTTATGGCATTTTCTTACGTTTTGCTATAAAAGCTATCTTGTGCGATTCGCTATAAAGTAGTGGAACCCATGGCTGAATAACTAAGTAATCAGCATAAACAAAAGTTCAAAAGCCTAGGGAAATTTGAGAATCTGCTCGAACCCGTCTTTGCGAGAGATTAATAAAGAAAAACCTCTGGAAAAACTAGATGAAAAGAAAGTTATGTATAAAATCCAACTGAATGAATTGTGAGCAAATTACAAAGGAGGTTTAAATATTTGTAAATTCTGCATATGCTTTAGTCCATTATGCGAACTCATTGGACTGATTGGACTGATGACGGGTCATTTTGGAGAGGAGGATGACACGGCGAACCACTTTCTGTGCGACTGCCCGGTCTTCGCTCGAATCAGGCTTGAGGTCTTTGGCACTGATGTGTTAAGAAGCGTCCAGCTATGGCTCCTTGACACCACAAGATGTACTTAGATTTCTTCGGAGGTCGGGTAGATTTAAAGAAAATTAAAAAAGGAACCCGAGTGTAGTACAATGGACTTAATTGCGTCTGAGTACTGTACTTGCAACCTCTTCCCACCTCTTGACCAATTTATTGATGCCGTTCCGCCAAAAATCACCTAGTCAGATGTCAAAGAAGTTATTGAGCCAGTTTTTAAAGACCTCTTTGTTATCGAAGGTAATGCCCTTCACATGGTTTAAAAGGGGAGTGGAAAAGATGGTAATTGGTCGGTGCAAGGCCCGAAGAATACGGTGGATGCTAAAGGAATTCCTATTCGAGCTCTTGGAGTGCGACTTTGACGACTTGTGCAACATGGAACCTGGCGTTATCGTGAAGGAGTATAGTTTGACCATGTCGGTCAGGTCTTTTCAGTCGAATAGCCTCATTCACGCGGTGCAGCTGGTCAATGTAGAGCTCCTTGTTGACTGTGCCATTCTTTTCGAGCATTTCCCAGGGTACCATAACCTCCCAGTCCCACTAAATACATATCATAATCTTCTTTGGATGAAGATCCGGCTTGACTCTCAGCTTTGCCGTATCCCCTTGAGCCGCCCACACCTTTCATTGCTTCATATTGACTATTCTTGTACAAAAAGGCGTGGCAATTCGGAGCAAAAAGCGCTGTTTATGACTGCTCGTTGATCGATGGCAGACGAGATGCTGAGAAGCAATTTGAAGTCGACTTTCCTTGTCTTTTTCGTTGGGCTCGTGAGGCCGCCAGATTCCCAATTTTTCGGTAAATCCCATTAAATGAAGGTGATTGAGAATTATTTTATGATCGCAGTTCATTTTTTCCGCCAATTTACGACCTTCAAAAGTGATTTGAGACGTGCTTCATCGAATTCAGCATGCCTTCCACTGCGGGACGTTATCACCAAAGTCGCCATTTTTGAACTTTGCGAACCGTTTCCTTGCTGTAGACTCGCCTATGACACCTTCTCCATACACGACGCAAATGTTCGCAACTTTTTGACCTCGATGAGAAGCAAAGAAGATCAGGTGTCGAAAATATTGATTTCCTCCTCTTGGGTATGCCATTTCAAAGCCTCAAAACTACTAAAATATTAAACAACTAAAAAATAGAATTCACATAGTTTTGTAGAGCAGAAAGAGTTCTATCGAATGAATACTTACCCTTTGCCAAACACCAAACAAATCGTAGCAAAATAAAAGAAAATATAAAAACGCTATGAACTTATTCCCCAACCCAATATTTTAAAAGAATCCCCAAAGTGTATTTATAATTTTGCGACAGTCTACTCTCTTCTTGCCTTACACAAATGAGCTGATTTTTGTTGATTTTCATGTGAATTTCTTTCTTTTAGCAGTTCGTGTAAAAATATTTTCTCTAAAACACAATCAAAAAATGTAAGTACAATAATTGTGTTCTTATAAATATGCAACGGGGTGTATGCATGCCGCCCATCGTACCACATTCATATTTGTAATAGTCCTTAAAGAAATAGGTCAGCCATTTCGCATTTCACAGGAAAATTCATTTGGCTCATTAACTGCCTTTAGCACAACTCAAATTTTATAACGCAACTTAATGTGTCTGTATGTGTGCACATATATAATATGTATGTATAGGGTACTTTATAGGAACCTATAGATTGGAGGTATTTTTTTCTGTTTATTGCCGTGTGCCCATAATATTTTCACATATCTTTGGTAATTAAAAATTGAGCACTTCGTCACTGAAAATAGCCGCATTGGCGTGCGGCGGTGGGTGTATGACAATTTCTACACACATACATACACTTATTTGTATGTACAGATATGCCCCTTCATATATTTAATCACAAAGCACGCACAAAGCACCTTCTCCCACACATTTTTATATATAAAATTATTCCCGGCAAGAAAAATACGCTGCAGTTAATTAAGCCATGCCCTAAGAAGTAGCTTTTGCCCAGGCTCTTGCTAAGCCTGAGCGTCTCAATTTATAAGTTCTAGCATCGCGAAAAATTCATAGTGTGGGCAAGATCAGAGCGTCAACCGGCTCTCAGCAAATTGAAAAGAATCAGCTGATTGGCTGGCGTAACAGGCGTCATAAGAGCGTTTACGAAACAACTCAGATTGTGTTGGGGTTGTACGAAAAAAATTAATGTAGTCTATCAATCAATCAAAGAAATCAAAATCAATTTACTTCTTTCCTGTCTGAACGATTGAATGGTCGAGCGTAAGAATAGAAGGGAAAAGAGTGCACAGAATTCTGCTGCCGAGTCCTCTATGATGACGTGGCAACCGAATTTACTCGCCTAATTGTGTTTATCATCATTTTTTTTATTCCTATATTATTCCACTTGGGAATATAGGGCATCAGCGAATCATTTATTTCTTAGTCTATTAACTGTTGTTCTCTTTGCGATATCGCACATTTGGTTAACTGCTTCTAAATCACAAACTGATTTTTCACTGCTTCGAACTACGCATCCAGGTATTTCATGGACCATCGGTTCGTCTGTGTCCTTGAGGGCTCCATTCCAACGCTGTTCTGCTTATGCTTTCGCTGTCCTTTGTGAGAGAGTGCCCGATCTATCGCTGTTTGCGACTTCTTGTCACCTCTTATTTTGGATTAGTTCTTGCGCGGTGATCGCCATAGTGTATGGCCAAACCGAGTAATCCATCATTCTAGAGTTATATTGTAGTTTTTCTGCAATTTCTTTTGTTAATTCCTATTAGTTTCAATCTGATATATAATGAAAGAGACTGTGTTGAAAATTGAAGCTTTTTGGCAAGTATATTTAAATAAAATATTGCCCTCTTTTCATCTAATAAAAATCTAGTAATTCCAGGCTGGCCCTTTTCTCTCAACATACACAAACTTTATCATCATATTTTGTTGATGATTTATTTGCATAAGTTTTTTATTAATTAGAAAAATGAAAAAGGAAATTTTAGTGATGAACATCTTTATTTTGACTTTTACGCTCTACAACACTTGTCTGCTTGTACGAGGGTCGTTTGAAAAGTCCGTGCAAAAATAAAAATTACTTAATTATTTGCGGTAAACCTTTTTACTTTTCGCCACAGTCTAAGTTTAGGCTTATAAACTTTGTCCAATGCTGTTCTAGTTTGTTGATCTCTTCCCAAGAATAGGATTTGTTCAAGTCTGAAAAGTTCGCATTAATTCATGGCATTCACCTCCTGCTTTGACTAAAATCTTTTTCCCAACAGTAATTTCTTCAAATGGCGGAACAAACAAACAAATAGTCCGAGGGAGCCAGGTCTGGAGAGCAGGGCGAGTGTGAAATGAATTAGAACCCCATTCCCATTAATTTTGCAACCACAACTTCTGGGGCGTGAGCAGGTGGGTTGTTGTGCTGGAAAAGGAAATCCACGCGGCTTCCTCGATACAAACGAATGTCATATACAATACCAAGAAACTGGCCGATCTTGTTGAAACTTGGTGTGTATTCTTCAAGAGATGTCACCACCTAAACATAACCTCGATACGCGCCAGTAGTGCCATCTCTTTGACTTTGCATGGACTTTTCAAACGATCCTCGAGCTGTCCAGTTCACAAGTACGGCGATGCCATTCGCAAACATTTTTAACTTTCCAATCCTCTTCTTAATTGGCGGGATAACCGCTTACGATTTTGGCTAAGTTTAACAAAGCGCGCCAGCCGTTTCTTTCTCGTGCTAATCGGCGCCAATTGGACACACCAAGTGAAGCCAAGTCCAAGGTCTCCACCTGATCTTTCCAACGCAGAGGAGGCCTTCCTCTTCCTCTGCTACCACCAGCTGGTACCGCATCGAATACCTTCAGAGCCGGAGCGTTTGTATTCATTCGGACAACATGACCCAGCCAACGTAGCCACTGGATCTTTTTTCGCTGCGCTATGTCTATGTCGTCGTAAAGCTCATACAGTTCATCGTTCCATCGCCTGCGATATTCGCCGTTGCCAATGTGCAAAGGTCAAAAAATCTTGCGCAGAATCTTTCTCTCAAATACTCCAAGCGTTGCTTCATCGGATGTTGTCATCGTCCACATTTCTGCGCCATATGTTAGGACGGGCATGATGAGAGAGAGCCTTATAAAGTGTTAGTTTTGTTCATCGAGAGAGGACTTAGTCCGAAGTAGCACTTGTTGGCAAGAGAGATTCTACGTTGGATTTCAAGGTTGACATTGTTATCGGTGTTAATGCTGGTTCCTAAGTATACGAAGTCTTTTACAACCACAAAATCATAACTGTCAATAGTGGCGTGGGTGCCGATACGCGAGTGCGCCTACTGTTTGTTTGATGACAGAAGGTACTTCGTTTTGTTCTCGTTCACCACCAGACCCATTCGCTTTGCCTCTTTATCCAGTTTGGAAAAGGCCGAACTAACAGCGCGGTTGTTAAGGCCGATGATGTCGATATTATAAAAAATTGTGCCTGAGCGTTTAAGTTCTGCGTTCAGGTCCACACGACAGCAAGTCACCCTGTCTGAAGCCTCGTTTGGTATCAAACGGCTCGGAGAGGTCCTTCCCAATTCTGACAGCACTGCTGGTGTTCAGCAACGCCATCTTGCATAGCCATATTAGTTTTGCGGGGATTCCAAATTCAGACATCGCGGCATACAGGAAACTCCTTTACGTACTGTCGAATGCAGCTTTGAAGTTGACAAAAAGATGGTGTGTGTCGATTCTAATTTCATGGGTCTTTTCCAAGATTTGGCGTATTGTGAATATTTGGTCGATAGACTTTTTGGTAGACTTTCCAGGTCTAAAGCTACACTGATAAGCTCCAATCAGTTGATTGACGGTGGGCTTCAGCCTTTCACACAATACGCTCGCTACAACCTTATAGGCGATATTTAACTTTCCAATAGGGTGTTTAATTTTGCGCCCCATTGTAGTACCAACAATTAGTTAATATTTTTCCTAGAGGGTATTTACAAACATTAATGAGCGGCGTAGACGGCATACGGATACCAATTAATTTAAATTCTGCAAAGCAATTACTGATTTCCGTTATATCAGGCCATAAAAGGGAGCACTAAAAAATGTAGAACAAGATTTAATTGCAACACTAAGCCACAAAATCCGCTCGACTTTTTGAAAAACAAAAATCGAAAAACATCTTATTTCGTTTGGACATTACGAAAAATCAATCGAAATTAACTGATTTTCAGTTTTTTTCCAATTTTGCCGGCTGTGGAATTTAGTCACTTAACGATTTCGTTCATACCTCGCCTGAATTCTATGTCCGTGTCCATCTGTACATATGAATGTATTTTTCATAGAAGTACAAAACACTCACCGTTGACATGCACTTGACGCTCCCAATTGCCCTTAGCCGATTAGCTGGTTTGCTCCGACAGTCAGGGCATTAAAATGATAACTGCCGACAGATAAAATGCACGCGATGTTTCACGCTCGGCTCTCATCATTGGGAATTAGGCTATTTTTAATAAATGTATACAATTTTTATTGTTGTTATAATGCCACATCCTTGAACTGCGTATCTATGTGCATACATCCACGTGGACACACTTGCATAGGGGAATCCTTTGAGAATACATATTTTACTAATTTGATGGATTAATATCGAAAAGAAATGGAAATATGAATGTTAATTGAAGTGCCGCCTTTTAAAGAGTGGCTGGCTATTTCTTTGATTGGTTAGCGGTGGTTAAAATGTTAACGGTTGGCTCGAAGTTGAAAGGAAGGGTTGGGCGGAAGGGTTGGAAGGAATGGTTGGAAGCGTAGTATTCTGAAAGGAGCTCCCTATGTAACTCAAGTTCGTGTTAGCGGATCACTGCAGTGTGTTCCAAGCAGAGGTAGCCAGCCACAATCAAAGAAACAGCTGATTGGCTACTCACTTCCGTAATAACTGTCAAGAAAGTAAATATTTATTCCGACAGCCAAGCGGCAATTAGGGCCCTGGGCATTCGAAACAGGTCAGGGAATGCCTAGCTGCACTTTCCATCGAATTCGAATTTTTTGAAATAAGGCTTATTTGCTCATTTAGACTCCCAGACTGTTGCAGCGTCTTCCAAGCTGAGATCTACGCTGTAGACCAAGCAGCAAAAACAGTAAGGTTGATGGGCTTACCTACGGCAAACCTTACCATTTCTGCGTACAGCCAGGCAGCAATCAAGGCTCTGGCCTCAACGCGCATCAATTCAAGCTGTGTTAAAGAAGGCAGGAGGTCGCTCCCACTCATCCAACAACACAACAACACACTTTGTTGGATTACCGGCCACTCTAGAGTGGCACGAAATGAAAGAGCAGAGGAGTTTGCAAGGATAGGATCTGAGCTTGACCCTTAGCGAGTGGTCCTCTAAACGAGTTATACACTGCGATTGACCTGAGCGTAATCGCGGAAACCAATAGAAGGTGGTCTCTGACTGTTGTGGAGATGAAGAAGAAATTTAGGTGTTGCACCGACTGAATGTCTTGCACTTGAAAGAAGTCGTGTCAAATATCTTTGCGATTATTTCTTTGAGGACCTGGGAAATTTGCAAAATGTCTTACTGGGAGGACTAGTGAACTGCTTAAAAAGATCTAAGTGGTTTAGCAGCTTAGTTAGGGAATGAGTACAGGGTGCTTCGTGTTGGTCTGTTTCCTCTTCGCCAAACGGTAGGTGCAGGTATTCGGTTTTCTTCACATTTATGCGCATTCCGTTGTTTGTCAGTATTTCATTTCAAGTGTTCAGTTTTTTTCCAAACAAGCGAGGTCCTCTTTAATTAAGACTATATCGTCTGTGTGAAGGATATTCCATGGTGGTTTGCCTTGAACTTTAGCTGCCAGATGATCCATAACATTGTTAAAAATCAACGGACTGAGTGCTGAACCTTGGTACACACTGACCATCACTGGGAGCTTTTGTGTGAGTTCGTCAGGTGTTGAGTGGTTTTGAATGAGGTCGATGTATTGTTCTGGTATTTCTTTGGCTCAGAACGGCCATACTGATTGCCTAGGTACCCAATCGACGGCCTTTTCTAGATCTACAAAACCAGATGCAGATTTTTCTTCCTGCTGTGGAATTTCTCCGTTATGTTAGGTTAGGTTTGGTTGCCGCATCGCACATAGGAAAAGCGATGCCACTTAGGCCACGAAAAGCGTTCGTTGGGAGTCACAGGGACTGGGTGTAACCTTCTTCTTTTCTCTTCCAGACTGAACAACTCGATATCTAAAGCGTATAGATCATCCATATTCATTACGAAGTTGGATCTTAATTATAGGTTCCTGCTTCTGGCTAGAGTCGGGCAAGAGCAAAAAAGGAGTTGAATTGTTTCCTACTACTCCTCATTCCTACAGTTACGACAGAAATCATGCATGTAAATGCCTAATCTCCTTGCGTGATTTCCTATGAGACAATGCACCGTACTAAGGTAGGGGACTGAATCGGCCTCAGAGACCTCTTACCCGGTCATCAGCATCCACCCGACTGTTTTCAAAGGGGAACTTCACAACTTATTTCTCAGGGAAACGCAGTACAGATGGAGCTCCATTTCTTCGTGTGCTATCTCGAAAACCCTTTGGACCCAGTACAATATACGAAGGACTCAGAAAGTCCTTTCAACTCCTCGACATTCAATTTCCAAACTCGTAGTTATGTTTACCGGCCACTGGACGATTGGCACACACGCGGAAAAGCTAGGGTTACCATTTAACCCTCATTGCAGAAGCTGTGGGGACCTTTCAGGAAAAGAGTCTGTAGAGCCTTTGCTCTGTAAATGTCCGGATTAGGCAGCTAGGCGACTAAGGCCACTGGGCTCTCCTTTCTTCGACGGCCTGGGACAGTGCGTCAACCTAAATCCAGCCAGCTCTGGCTGGCTGTAGATATCTGCCTGTTAGTGCTCTCATAATGGCATCAAAACGGTGCTTTAGTGCTACTTGAGGAGTGCCAGACCGACACTTCAACCATTTCACCTGCCTACCTAAGGCCCTAATCCATCTTTGATCTACAGAACTGATTAGTGCGTCCATAACAAGAAGCTTACATGTTTCGAGTTACCATACAGGTGGCATACTGCAAGTTGTTTAGCTCTACAGTTCTCTGGTATACCTCGGTGGCTTGGAACCCAGCATAAGACAATAGGACACTGTTTAGCCATTTCATTAAGAGATTGGCGACAATATAAGACACTCCTTGATGTTATTTGGAATGCATGCAGAGCCTGTAGGATAGCTTGGCTGTCTGATAGGACACAGATATCTTTTGATGATATTATGTTTATCTCTAACCATCCTAAGGCTTCATGAATAGGATTCACTGATAAAAACGGGTGTGCTAGGTGATGGATCTTCTTCAAGCCATTCCAGGCTAGAAGGGATTTTCACTGAGAAATTCCTTTCGAAGCAGAGAATGAGACTGTGATAATCACAATTACTGGGTAGATCCGTATAGGGGCCTGTATCGCATAAGTTGTTGGCTTTCCGGCTGCGAATCCACATTGATTTGGTGTTATTTCTGCCATGTTTTAGAAGCGATTTTTTACAACCCTTTCCCATATTTTAAGGGTATGTGATGTAAGATTGACCCCTCCATAGTTTTCACATTTTTGTACATCTTATTTGCCTTTACAGATTGATATAAGGTAGCTTAATTTGGGTCATCGTGAAGCACCTTGTCGGATCGCAATACAGAAATTGGTAAAAAAATTCGAACTGGTGGGACAAGTTAGTGATGTGAAGAATAAAACCCATGCACGTCGCTCAAGAACAGCCGAAAATATTGCTGTTGTAGCCGAAAGTGTTGAAGAAAACCCTAGTTTGTCCATTCCTCGTCGTTCTTTGGAATTAGGCATTCCACAAACGTCATTACACTATATTTTGCATAAAGATTTTGGTATTAAATATTATAAAGTCCAGTTAACACAAGAACTCAAGCCTTCCGATCATCAACAACGTCGTGTCTTTGCTGATTGGGTCGTTGAAATGCATGAAAATTATCCGGAATTCCATCGAAAAATCATGTTGAGTGATGAGTCCCATTTCCACCTCGGTGGTTTCGCCAGCAAGCAATATTGTCGGATCTGGGGCTCAGAAAATCCAAGAGTTGTTGTCTTCAACGTGTGACTGTTTGGTGCAGTTTATGGTCCGGCGGAGTCATTGGACCTTACTTTTTCGAAAATGCAGCTGGAGCATTAGTTACGGTGAATGGATTGCATTATCGAGAGATGATTAACCAGTTTTTATGGCTGGAATTGGATGGTATTGATATGGGCAACGTTTATTTTCAACAAGATGGCGCTACGTGTCACACAAGCCTTTGATCTTTTACGGGAAAAGACCTCCAATAACACCTCGTATTGGAAGATCCTTTATTCTCCATGCATTCGGAATATAACCCCTTTCGTATAGACCCTTTAGCCACTTTACTTCTCCTCCATTAAATTGCTTCCTCACTTCTGTCGGTATTTGGTTGGGTGTTAAGCTCTTTGTCGCTTCTCATTTTATTGATGGTGAGCTTTATTTCCACTTCTATAATTTATTCGATTGGCTCTTAGACATAGCTACCTAATTTAAGAGGTTTATGATCATTTTCCTCGTTCAACAGTTTATTGTAGTATTCTACCCAGCGGGCTTTGATGCTTGCTTCTGTCGTCACAGTTCCGCTATTTTTGTCCTTGCTGTATTTCGCTGTTTCTATATCAGTAGCATCGATTTGTCTCTTTTTAGAAATTTTATATATAAGTTTTTCACCTCCTTTTGAGCTGCTTGGTATAGCTCTTTGGATTCCTCGTTCTGTAGATTTTGCCATTCTTTAAAAGCTTCTTTCTTTTTTCTTAACGCACCTTTTCGTAGGATGTGTACGTCTAAGTTGCAACACATCTTGTTCGTCGACTTCAAACAAGCCTTTGATAGCATCCTCCGAGAAAAAACCCAGAATCACTCTCCAACTTGGGTATCAGCGACAAACTTATTCAGCTGGTCATGACAACACTAACTAACACCACTGGAAAAGTTGTTGTACAACAAGCAGTGTCAAAGACCTTCGAAATCTCTTGCGGCGTAAAACAAGGCGACGCGCTTTCCACATCTTTATTTAATCTCCTTCTTCACTATGCGATAAAAAACGAAGTGAAGTTTGGAAACCTTTTTAGTCGCTCAGAAATAACAATCGCGTACGCGGATGATATCGCAATAGTGGCAAGGAACAAAAGATATCTCATTGAAACCTTCTGTAATATTGAATTTCGTGCAAAATCAGTAGGCCTTAGAATAAATGAAGGCATAACTAAATATCTGAAGGTCTCCCGCAGCGAAGAAAGACGAAGTCTTGAAAATATCCAGATCGAGACATTAACCTTTGATGGGGTTCAACACTTAAAATATTTGGGAGTGTTAATAAAAAATTACAACAGTAGTTACGACAGAATACAAGACAGAATAATGGCAGCAAACAAAGCATATTACGCCCACACAAAATTGCTGAAGTCCAAACTGCTTGCACGTGAATGTAAACTCCGCCTCTACCGGTGCTGTCCTACGGCTGCGAGTGCTGGACATTGACAAGCAAAGACGAAAGTAGCTTAAGAGTTTTCGAACGAAAAGTACTCCGAAGGGTGTTTGGCCCCATACGCTGCAACGATGGAACGTACCGAATACGCTACAACGATGAGATGCTAAACTTATGTCAGGGAGAAGTCGTCGTGAAATACATTAAATCCCAAAGGCTTCGATGGTTAGGGCACACTGTGCGCATGGAAGACAGCCGCCCCCAAAAATCTTTTTTATCAACGAATTGTCTAATGACCCGAGCCCGAGAATGTCCAAGGTCAACCTGGCTTGACCAAGCCATAGCCGACCTGAAAAAGTTACGAGTTAGCAGCTGGAAATCTGTTGCTATAAACCGTGCAGATTTGAAGAGGATTGTGGATGAAGCTAAAGCTCACCCTGAGCTGTAATCGCTACTTGATGATGATGATGATGATCTTTTCGTAGGCTACTTTTCCACCACCAGCTATTTTTATCAAATATGTTATTAAGTCAGCCCATGCTGGTCCCATGCTTCATCGACAGTTTGATTTTCCGTCAAGTCCCCCAGATTCTCTATGAGGTATGCTTTAAGTAGCTTAATAAGACCTACTCCGTCCGCGCTGTGGGCGCGTAATGGTCAAAATTAAGATTTCCATAACTCAAAATCAGTTTTCACATTTAGTAAAAAATGAAGCAAAAACAAAATTGGATGTTTAATTTTGCGCCAGGTGTTCACCAAATTTAATATTTTTGTTTATTATGACACCTGAATACCTCACTCGATATACTTACCCCTAACTTTATGTAATATTTATTCATGCGATGAAAAAGTTTTGTATTTTATGCATTTAAGCGTGGCAAAGTGTTAATACAAGAACTTAAAACATAGAATAGTTTAAAATTTTTCTACATCAGTTTTTATGTGTACCTTAAAAATCTGTCTTTTTTGCGTAAAAGCTGCGAGCTCAGATTTCTTTGCTTTTTGCCAATGAAGTGTAAAGCGATTCTACGAAAATCAGTAATGAAATGCAGCCACGCGACAACAGCAAAAGGAAGCAGACGCATTTCTGTAGATTTAAACCGTACTAATGAATCAGTTGCCACAGGATGATGGAAGAAGTGAATTCACTACTTTTAAATCAAAATGTTACTCATACGACGTGTGAAACGTAAACGAACGGAGTACAACAAAGAAAAAAGCATACCCGTAAGCGACGGAATTGACAAATGAGAAGATGAAAGTGTAGGAGAGTGAAGTGAAAATGTGAAATGATATAAGCAACTGGCGTTGAGCTTGCATGTGTCATCGCCTTTGGAAGAATTGAAATACTTACTTGAGAATTGAAAGTAACGCCTGATTGAAATGAAAGTATCGGCTGAATAAAATGAAAGTAACGCCTGATTGAAATGAAAGTATCGGCTGAATAAAATAAAAGTATCGGCTCAATAAATTGAAAGTATCGTCATATGTAGCACCTCAACCGGAAGCACACATTTTTTGATATACATGAAGTCATTTATAGGTTTGCAGGCGATTTCGTATATTTATTATAAAAAATTGTGTTCTACTAAAAGGCATGCGATAATAGCATCGTAATAGCATTGAAACTGTTTGCGTGAGGTTATATGCACTTATATGTATTAGTGTATACGCACATGTACGTGCAAGTGTGTGCATGTGTGAACTATGCCACCACGGAAACAATGGACTCCCAAAGGAATAATACGACCGACATTCATTTACTCTACTAAATGAAAGACTTTTCCTTATACTCGCACACACACGCACACACGCACAGGTAAGCGCACATACATTTGTTGTTGGAAAAATTGTCCATTTTGGTTAACAAATATTTTCGCTAGGCTTATAGTTTCGGGCACCAACTAGTTTTTATTGTTCATTTACATTTTTATTGTATCAGCATTGCGATGTTGATTCCGATCAAAGTGCTATTTACGGCACAAGACAAATAAAAATAAAGCCGAAACTGAAATTGAAACCGCAGCAGAAACCGGAAAACCCGACAATGATATGTCAGCGTAGGTTTCTTACAAATATTGGCTAAATGAAAGAACGAAAAGGTACAGCGCACAGTAAAAGGTGAATGAAGAGCACGCGAACGAAGTAGTAAACTTCTGGTAAACGCAAATAAATTAGGCAATCCCACGCGCGCACATCTCACACAATTAACAAACGCTTGTAGCGCCGGCGTTGTCGTTGGCGTTGGCATTTACTTTGGCCTTTGTGGCTTTGGCTTTGACGGCTGGCATGGCTGTAGCCGGCACACAACCAGCCGCTGGCGAATCGCTCGAATCAGTTGTGTGCGAGACGTCCTGGCGGACAGTTCCTGGTAACGTTTTTTTCTGCTCTACTTTACATTGTATTCTCACTGTGCGCTCTCAGAGAAAAATAATAATAAAAGTACGAAATGGTTTTTTGTACGTTGATCTAACAGTGAAAACGCAGAGGTCGTCAGTGTGTTAGTGCAGGGTGTGCGTGTGTGATTGGTGCAGCAATTGATTGTAGTACTAGAAAAAATGCGAAACTGCGGGTGCACTATCGAAGCAGAGAAAAATATTCATTACACATATTTCAGTTACATTTCATTAAATTTTCATTCATTCACCCTCGCTCGTTAACTTGTGCTTGTAGTTTTTCGCTTGCAATCTCTACGCGCTCGATATTATCCGGCACAAGCTCAACTGCGGCCCGAATATGGTAAATTACGTTTTTCTGGCTATCTGATGTAGTCTTCGTTAAATGCAGAATAATTGATAAATGTTTTCAATTAGTGACATTATCAGTTTGGGCGTGATAAAAAAAACTGATAAATTCATTAACAACTAGACTGGCTGCAAACATCGTCACATATCGTTCAATCGTGTCAATACATGCATACTTGTATGTGTGCCTGTGGTATGCAACAAATAATGGCACAAATATTTGTAATGGCTTTATTTGTGGATTTTTTATTGGCAGTCGCATCTGTCAGCTCTGCACAGCTGGGCAAAATGTCGCGTCCATGAGATCCTGTAATTATCGGCGTAGTTGTAAAAGTGATGACACCATTGAGCATAAAAAATAGTATCCATTTAATTATTGTGACAATGACGCAACAAGTAGTACTTGCACCAACAGTGCCAATGATAAATCATTCGAAATGCGCGATGCTCGTATTGATGTAAAAATTTATAGTGAGATGTTAAGTGAACGAAGCAAATTTAAATAAAGAAGTGTTTAATGAAAAAAGTGTAAAATGTTATAGAACAATGAAGAAATGGAATTAATGCGAGATATACGCGTTCAAGTGGAATAAAAAGGCAAGTACATCTAACTTCTTTCACGGCTTTTGCTTACACGATTCAGAAGAATTCGTCATATGGTTCACTAAGACATTTCTTTACACTAAATTTTCGTTCTTGCATGAAACTCAGAGAAATATATATGTACATATATATATACTATTGAAAAATATATCAGAAACAAATATTTTCATGGAAATGCTAATTTTTTTTTAATCTCCTAAATTTGTATTGTATTTTACAAGCTCAAAAAATTAATGCAAATTAAGAAAATAAAAAGCCCCTTCTCCAAATGTTCTACAACATAATAAAATTTCGGCCGCCGTAGGATATGGGTTGATGCGTGACTACCATTCGGGTCTCGAATCTCCGTGCATGAAACCGCAAAATCATAGAACAACTTTTTTTAATGCGGTCACCCCTCGGCAGGCAGTGTCATACCTATGAAATGAGACTTTCTTTTCAATTTCAAACGTTTATTAACAAAAAATGGTTACAAATTTAATCTTCAAAATAATAGCCGAAGTGGTGATTTTGCGTGGAGAACGAGGACCGTGGCCGGCCACAGAAAAAGTTTGAGAATGCCGAATTGCAAGCACTGTTGGATGAAGATGATGGTTAAACGCAAGAAATGATGGCAAAGCAGTTGGGAGTGACCCAAAAAACCATTTTCAAACGTTTCAAAGACATGGGCATGATTTTAAAGGTCGGAAGACGGGTGCCGTACGAACTGACTGAAACGCAGCAAGAGAACCCAAAAACCACTTGTGAAATGCTGCTCTCCCGGTGCAAAAGGAACTCTTTTTTGCATCGAATAATTACGAGTGATGAAAAATGGTTGCATTTCTCCAATCACAAGCGTAAACGATCGTATGGTCCGCCCGGCAAGGCAATGCTGTGTGTTTTCTGGGATCAGCGTGGTATGATTTGGTATGAGCTATTAAAACCAGATGAAACAGTTGACGACGCACGTTACCAACGACAATTGGCCGATTTGAACAGCGCTACACACCGAAAACGCCCAGAATATGCCGATCGGCGTCACAAAGTAATTTTTCTTGATGACAATGCACCTCCACATCTATCAAGAGCGAGCCGGGAATTGGTGGAGACGTACGATTGGGAACCGCTGGTGCATGCGGTTTACTCAACAGACTTCGCACCTTCCGATTACCATTTGTTTGCATCGATGGGCCACGCTCTGTCCGAGCTGCGCTTCAATTCTCACGAAGAAGCCAAAAAATGGCTCGATGATTGGTTTGCCGCCAAAGACGGCCAATTGTTTTGGCGCGGCATCCACAAATTGCCTGAGAGATGGGAAAAATGTGTCGCTAGCGATGGCTATTATTTTGAAGATTAACCATTTTTTGTTAATAAACGTTTGAAATTGATAAAAGTCTTATTTCATAGGTATATACTTTCGCCTGCATTTACGCCAGGGGAAAGCTCCTCATAAAAAACATCTACCGTTCGGAGTCTAATTAAAACTGTAGGCTTGGAACAAAATACGCACACCAGCACACCATTAGAAGGTCGGTCAACCCCTCATAAAGGGTGTAAGCACCAATTATATGTATATATATAATAAAATTTCATCGAGCTTAGAAAAAACGTTTTCTGGAAGAAATAATAGAAACAATAAAGTTTTGCCACAAAAAACCATATTTTTGTTTTTTAAATGCTTACATATGGAAGATGGCTCCCCTCCTTTATTATTAAAAAACCGTTTAATAACACTGTGTGACAGCAATTTTCGAGCACAAACCAAACCAATTGCAAATGAAAGTACTCACGTAGAATAGTAAAAACTCACGTAGAATATAATATAAATTTTACTGAAATCTACCAAGCGATTTTTAAGTTACCGCGACCGCCGTAGTCGAATGAATTGGTGCGTGACTACCATTCGGAAATCAGAGAGAACATAGGTTCAAATCTCGGTGAATCACTAAAATAAAGAAAAAGTTTTTTCTAGTAGTGGTCGCTCCTCGGCAGGCAATGGCAAACCTCCGAGTGTATTTCTGTCATGAAAAAGCTCCTCATAAAAAATATCTGCCGTTCCGAGTCGGCTTGAAACTGTAGGTCTCTCTATTTGTAGGACAACATCAAGACGCACATCACAAATAGGAGAAGGAGCTCAGCCAAAAGCCCAAAAAGGGTGTACGTGCCAATTACACACTTTTTTAAGTTACAGTGATCACCAGTTCAAAAAACATAGTTTTGAGGAGAACGCATTTAAAGTTTTGCCATCGATTTATGTAGAGTTATTCGAATTATTTAATTACTAACACTGTGTCATCTATTCCAAGGCCATATAATAGTTCTTCAGCTGTCATAGCAGCTTCCAAAATATCGATTTGCTGTTCCCTACGTAGCATTCTACTTTCTCGAGAATAAAACCCGAGAAGTCGGTTGCTTGCAGCTGCTGCTAGCAACTTTCTCGCGAACGCTCCGGAGCGCCCAAACGCCCTTTGTTAATTGTTGAGTAACTCCAAAAGTATTTGTCGGATTCACTTCAAATTTTCTCACAATATTTTTAAGATATTATACTTTAAGGAAAATCAAAAAAACAAAAATCCAATTTTTTGAAAGTTCTGACCTACGCTGATATAACTCAATTTGTTCGTATAAACAATATAAAATCTGATACTATCAAAGCTACCTCAGATGTACCTCAAGGTTGCCATCTCGGTTGCTCTTAATATGGCATTCCAGACGTTTTTGAGACATCACCTTCTCTGCTGTATGCAGATGACTTGAAGATTGACAGTCGTATGTAGGATGTAACTGACTGCATGCAACTTCAAGAAGGCCTAACAAGATTGGCAGCTTGGTTTGATGATAACTCCGTATCCCTTAATGCTGGTAAATGCCAGCACTTGCCCTTCAGTAAGACGCAGAGTTGCGATTGATTTCGATTACAAATTGGACACCAGCAACCTTACAAAAATGTATAATAAACAAAACTTGGGGGTCATATTTACAACAAAGAAAGTGTCATTTTATAAACATAGAGACTTTATGAGTGTCAAGTCTTTATGATTGTCAAGTCTAGATCTATGCTCGCCTTTGTATTAAGGAGTTGCAGGATCTTTATAAGCTGAAGAATTTGTATTTTCAAACCTCAAATATTGCAGCATTATCTCGGATCGATTCTATATGAGTTCATCTTTAAGAATTTCACAAGAAATATACCTTTAAGAATTCAATCACAGCCACTTTGAAATATTTTTAAAATGTCTTCTTAATTATAAGTACAGACAGAATACAAAATAGAGTTTACTAAAAACAAATAAACAAAATCATTAAGAGTTGATAAGGTTCAGAAATGTTTCACTAGATTTGCCATTAATTCCCTTCCTTGTAGTTTGGCTGCATATAAAAGTAGATGCCTTTTGTTATCATTGCCATATTTAGAAATGCGAAGAAAAATTGCATCGGTAATGTTTACAAAGCACATAGTCACGAATCATATCAAGTGCTACTTCTTAATGGAGCTACAATAGGTTCCATTTACCTTATCACAAGACTAATTTTAGTCGTAATGAACCGAATAATTTAGATACATCCTATGACCAAAAAGTATCTGGAAGGTGATGTTGACTTTTTTTCGATTCTTCGATTGCCAAGGCGTAGTGCACTATGAGTACCTTCCATCGGGCCAGACAGTCAATAAAGAATTTTATTTATCCGTTTTGCACCGAGCTCAAATTGTGTTGGATTATTTGACCAAACACCAAGTAAATACCATCGTGCAAGCACCGTATTCACCTGATATGGCCCCATGCGACTTCTCTTTGTTTCTCTGTGTTTGGCGATTTCAGTCCATAGAAAAGATCAAAGAGAATGCGACGAAGGAGCTGAAGGCCATCCCTTCGTCGGCCTACCATGGGTGCATGGAGGACTGGGTTAAACGTTGGCACATACTGGGTTGCCCATATTCGACGGACCCATGTATTTTTTTTTTAATTTCCTCAGGGATGTTGCTCTTGAGCTCTTCATTTTCGAAGAAAAACGGAAAAATCGTTTTCGCACTAACGCCGCACCAAACAGTGACTTTTTCATCGTAAAGAGATACCTCTTGAATTTGTGAGGATTTTCAGTGGCGTAAATACGGAAATTTTGCTTCTTTACCGTCCCATTCAATAAGAAATTAGCCTCATCGGACATGATGATTTGGTTCCAAAATTGCTCGTCAATTGCTCCAATCGACGAGGCTTGTCCGCAGGCAACAATCTTTGCGTCAATTGAATCTTATACGGGAATAAAGGCAAATCAATGTGGATAATTCGTTGTAAAGTGGTCATATTTTGAAAGAGATAAAACAAATTTGCTTGAAACTTAACTCTGTTTTGTTTTATTTAAACATTCCCGGTACTTTCTGATCTCTAACTCACGAGAGACTTTCAAGTCAAAACTTAATCTGGAGATACACTTTTTGCATTGTGACTATCTCACCGTATTGTTTACCATATATTACATATAAAGGGTGATTTTTAAGACCTATAGTTATAGCTATAGCTAAAGTTTTGCGAAACACACACGTAAATTTCAAGAAAATGCATGAAATTTTTATTTAAATCGATAGTACAGTCCATTCAATTTAATGTTTGAAGATTATTTCATGCAAATGTTAAATTGTCCATCCGCTTAGTCCAATGGTGGCATACTCTTTCCAATGTTTCGGTCGGTATTTCACATATAAATGCCTTAGTGTTGTCTTCCAATGCGTTAATTGAAGAAGGCTTGCCTGAATAGACATGAGCTTTAACATAGCCCCACAAAAAAGAATCTAAAGGCGTTATATCGCACGATCTGGGAGGCCAATTAACAGGTCCCGAACGTGAAATAAAATGTTCACCGAACTCGCCTCTCAACAAGTCCACTGTTACGCGAGCTGTGTGGCATGTGGCACCGTCTTGCTGAAACCACATGTATTGCAAGTCAAGCTCTTGCATTTTGGGCAAAAAAAAGTTGGATACCATTTCACGGTAGCGTTCACATTCTAAAACATTCACTTTTGCTCTTTTAAGGGGTTATACGCAGTTATGAAGCAAATAAAAGACGGGTTGTCAAGGATTTATCCTGAAGAAACTTCAGAATATTTTAATTTGAAAATTTTTGGCGGTTATAAAAGCATCCTTCAAGAACGTAACAAAATTTTTTATTTATGAAAATGTTGATTATAGAGCGCGCTGCAGGCGATTTCTGGAACCTCCTTTAAAAAAAGACGATTTACGGTGTACATCGTAACTCAGGATTGGATTATCTCAAATCAAAAAACCAAACAAATTTTGTTAATTAATATATTAGATTATCTAGTAATTAATCGTTCGGCTAATCAAAATAGTGAATTTTCACAAAATGGCAGCTTTTAAAAGAAATGATTTAGATTTTTACGTTAAAATTTGGCCGTAAATTGATTATAATGGAAAATGGAAATGGAAAATAAGTATCAGATTTACAAAAGGAACGATTAATTACTAGAAAATGTATCTTTAAAGATTGAGTTAAAACGGTTGACCGATCAAACAAGCCGTTTTCGAGATATCGTGTACACCGACTTGAAAAATGCCGTTTTGAAAAAAAAACACGTTTAAAGTTTCAATACCTACCTTAAAACGTGCCGAGGCATCTCTACATATTTAGGTATAACTCCGAAAGTATTGCTTAGATCTACTTCAAATTTCGTGCGTATACTTTTGAATATATGTACATTACAAAAATGCAATAAAAAAAATCGATTTTTTTGAAAGTCATAACTGCGTATAACCCCTTAAATCACTCCTTTGCTAATTTTAGTGAATGCTTGGGATGGCTATCGTGCTTAAACAGCCGTCTTGAGGGTAATTGTTGTGTGGCAATGGGGACGCGCAACCGCATCCAATATTATCAAATACGTCGCAGCATACATTTTAACTTTTATCCAAACATTGGATCTTCTCCTTCCCCCGAAAAGCTTTACCACACCATTGTACAACCGCCAACATGCTTTACGTTTTTTTTGTACATCTGTACTTGTGGGCGGGCAGTCAAACATATTGTTTTCCGTCATATCCAAACGTATTTATTTTTATTTCATCCGGCCATAGCACATTTGCGGACAGTTTCGGCGGAAGCGGTGCTTTCTTGCAAATTTAGGCCTTTTTGTTTTGCTCTGTAAACGCAACAGCTATAATCTTCTGAGTGTTCTCTCTCTTAATCCTGTATCGAACTGGTAACTGGCAAATTTAGCTGAGTTTTTAGTTCGTTTGATGACAAAAAAGGTTAAATTTTGCTACAACGTATGCGTTTTTTGTTTTCTCTTCCCTGAACTTTACATTTTCTTCTTCAAGCTTCAGCTTTTGGTATGTTATGAATAGCGTTAGAAACTTTTTTCTTCATTTAGCTTATGCCATAGTAGCCATAGCTATAAGCTTATTGTATTTTATACAGTTAACTGTAAATACAATTCTCAATAACAAAAAAACAAAACTTTTTTCCCTGAATATTTCATTAATTCTGTTATTTGATCCAACGTTTTTCCTTGTTCTCATAAATTTTAATCTGGCTTCTTCCGCGTACACCACTTAGCCGCTGCCCATTTTGCTTATTTGATTTAATACTAAGGAACCTATATTTAGACTTTATTTAATTAATTTTCCCTTTAAGGGCAATTGAGCGAAATTTATAACATATAAAATTTGTTGCTGTCACAAAACACTTAACGTTTCCATTATTTTTTCCAAGCACAAAACCCATTTGGTCATTTGAAGTATGACCAAACTGAGAATGAGGCAAAATAGAAGGTGGAATATTAGACAGAACAAAAACCCGTTAGCTGCTGGTCACATATTTTAAACCACTTTAACAAAAACAATTTGGATATATATACATACGAGTATATAAGGGAAGTAGTCGATTCGAAAAATTCAAGGGCGCTGTTTCTATATACTTTTCAATAGCGCCAATATTAGCGCAAAATGTTGATTCCAGAATTTTGGTATATTTTTAAAGTGCTCGGATTCAACAAATCAACTACCAGCGTCCTCACAGGTGTCATAATGGCCAGTAGAATGAGTGTGTACCGCACAATGACTGAAGAAAAAATTTAGTCAGTACAACACCTCCTCTGTGAATGCCCTGCACTTCAAAGAAGCCGAGCCAAATTACTTGGCGCTTATTTCTTTGAAGGCCTGGAAAATTTGCAAAATGTCTCACTGGAGGCACTAGTGATCTGCTTAAAACGATCTAAGTGGTTTAAGCAACTTAGGTAGGGGAAGGAAAACAAATGCAGCTATCACAATTGGTCTTAGGGCCGGCGAGTGCACGATTTTTTTTTTTTTAATTTTGGAAAAAGAGGAATTTTTGGGATACATTGGTGATGCGCATAATTTTTTAACTATTTCAACAACTCTTCTCATAATAATGTTCGAGAATGAAAGAAAAAGTGCATGAGAATGGAAAACAATTTGAAAATAAAATATTTATTAATTCTTTAAATCGACTTTAAATCACTTTATTACTCTAGACCAAATGCTCTTGGGTTAGGTTAGGTTTGGCAGCCGCATAGTAATGCCACTTAGACCACGAAATTGGTCCGTTGTGAGCCACAAGGGCTGAACTACAAGATCATCGTCAAGATCATCCACATTCTTTAAAAAGTAGGATCTTAACTATCGGTTTCTGCATCTGGCTAGAGCCGGGCATGTGCAAAAAAGGTGTTGAATTGTTTCCCACTCCTCCTCATTCCTACAGCTACGACAGAAATCATGCACGTAAACGCTTAATACCCTTGCGTGATTTCCTATGAGACAATGTGTCATGCGGGCCCCTACTAAAGTCCTAATTTTAAGAATTTCATAATATTCTTGCACAAACGTAGATTTAGCATTGGCCATGTTTGTCTAGTAATTGACAGGTATTGGCACTAATCTGTCATTGATGTGCAGAATTGATTAGTGCGTCCATAATAAGAACGTGACAAGTTGCAAGAAGCACCCCCATAAAATTAAATATTTTTGTTAGGCATACAGGTACCTTCTCTTGCAAGTTGATTGCAGTTTCCTGGTATATCTCTGTGGCCTGGAACCCAGCATTATGTTAAATGTCTTTGGGAAGAAATTGTAAAAGATATGACCATCATTTTGCATTATTAAAAAAAGAAAGTTTACTTGCACAACTAAAACGTATTTTTATCTTAACATTTTTCTGTGTGGCCTTAATGAAATGAATCCAAAATTATCAATTTGAACGAAGTAAAATAGGTTCTAGTTTTCAGCTATCGGCGAGGGAAGGGGACTCTTTAGTAATCACTTTTCTTAGAAGTTAATTAAATCATTGGCAAAAGCAATTTTTTCCGACGACTCTGCAAAAAAATATGACACCAAAACAAAAAGAAAATATTTGGTCTTAATCGAATGAGAGGGAGAGTATTAAAGAGGTGCAATGATATAAGAGCGACAACAAACCGGCAGCAGAGACTAAAATTCCTACTTTGAAAAAAATTGTAGAAAAATTTGCTAAAAACAAACAGGCATCTTGGCTCTTACTTCTTTGCCACGCCTGCTGAGATAGCTGGCGCTGACATTAAAAATCTGATGAGTTTCATCAGCAGCATTAAGCGGTTGACGCAAACATAGTCATCGTTCATAATCCGCACGCTCCTAACCTTCCCATCACCACCTCTCCCCGCCCTCTCCCTGCACCTCATCGGTCCTTCCCCTCTCCTCACTTCCTTGACAATGGTATCACAAAGGACGAATCTCTCTTCGTCCAAGTGTGCCCACTCCCTGGGCAACCATACTAACCTAACCTAACCTTGGTAAAAACAAGCCATGAATGCGCCGAAATGTCTTTATTTGATTCATTGTAGTTTAAATCTAATTTTTTCTATTCATTAATTTTTTTTACAACTGAAGAAAAGCCAGAGCCGAATGGGTTGGTGCTTGACTACCATTCGGAGTACGTAGGTTCGAATCTTCGTGAAACACCAAACTGAAGAAACAGAGTTTTCTTATAGCGGTCGCCCCACGGTACGCAATGGCAAACCTCCGAGTGTATTTCTGCCACGAAAAAGCTCCTCAAAAAAAAAAATATCCGCCGTTCGGAGCCGACTTAAAACTGTAGGTCCCTCCATTAGTGGAACAACATCAAGACGCACGCCACAAATAGCAGGAGGAGCTCAGCCAAACACCTAGCAGAAGTGTGCGCGCCAATTATTTATTTTTTATGTTTTTTTTTTGTCTTATTGAGAAGATTACATAGAAAACCCTCCGAAAAATGCTGGTTGCGCGCTTAGTCGCATTTATTTTGTACATGATTTTTTTGCACGGTGCTCCGAGGAACGCAGCTATCGTGTAAAAAAAAGGATTGTGAGTTGGTAGGTATTTAATATCAAAACGCTTTTGAACAGCGATAATACCCCGGTTGGCAATGGTAACACTTTGTGTGTTTTACTGCCGCAAAATGTCTCATATAAAAAACCAGCCAGCCTTCAGAAGCGGCATTAACCTGTGGGTATGTACGTTCATATGTGGCGGCAACTTAAAGATGCATATTCTAAATTAGAGATGAGGCAAGGTAGGCACGGTTTTCAAGGATGTATGCGCAAGTAGATGACATATTCATAGAAATAACAAAAAAATAATACTCTGCAGTAGTAATTCGATAAGCCGGACGAATGCTTGGAGACTCTGATTCGGAGATTACTGGATTGTTTTGATACAAATAAGATAAGATACAAAAAATAAAAGCAAAGATAAGATGCAAAGATAAAGTGAAAAAAGACAAAAAAAAAAATACAAATTCAAAATGAAAAATATATGGCACCTTTCTGGTCTAGAGACGTGAAAATTGAAGCCGTTGAAAATTGTGGAAAAATAATTGGTATCAATTGGAAATCGCTTTTATTCATTAGATCAATTCTTTATTTACAAAAAAAACAGAAAACAAATATATTTTTCAAAGACAATAATAAAAAAAATTGCTTCCCCTGACGTAACTCATGCCACTATGGTAACTGATTGGGCTGCTCATGTACGTCTAAACAAAAAAAATTTGGTGAGTAGCAGATTTAGAAGAGAAAATTCTTTTTCTAGATATTTTATTTGTTTATTGGAAAAACAAAAAAAGGATTTTTTTCACGTTCTCGCTCTTACAAAAATAGAAAAATTGATTATAAAATTATAATTCTGCTACCCGCTAGAGCCACAAGTCTACTCAAAAACATATTAAAAATTCGATACTTTTTGAGAAATTACCAACTCCAACTCGGAAAAAATAGTTTCGTTAAAAACACTGTTAACGCGCTCATACCTGGGCGCCGTACTCCAAACCGGTCTCGCGTTAAAGGACTGTAACGTCGAAACTACAACGAATTTCAATATAAAAATTTGCAAGTATATTTTTGAAAGCATAAACTATCTTAAGAGGTTACATGGGTTTCGTTGGTTCCAAAAAGCGATTTATTTTTTTTTGCTTATTAATTTCTACAACTTCTCTGGAATATTATCCAAAATTTTCAAGTCGATCAGAATAATAAATTCGGAGATACAGCCTTTGGAATGTGTGCGCTCCGAGCCACTTTTATTGTTACTCAAAACTTTAAACGCGTTTTTCTCGGAACCGTGTTTTCAAAGTCGGTGGTGAAATCTTCTCGAAAACCACTCAACCGATTTTGATGAAATTTTACACAGGTGTTCGAAATACAATTTATTCGTGCTTGAACGAAGGATTTTTTTTTTTCAATTACAACTATTTAAAAAAAAAAACAAAATGTCAAGCAAATTTGACCGAAATTTTCATTTTTTTGCAAAAATGTCTGCCAAAATTCCAATTTTTACTTTTTTTCTTTACTTCGTTCAAGCACGGAGTTTATGGTCTTAACTAAAGCACAATTTTTGTTTTTTCATTTTTGATGAGCCTGTCAGGAGTTATGCTGACAACGCGGACGCACTTTTTTTTCGAGGGGTCACTGAAAATGACGTCCCAATGGAGGTGTTTTAATTTTTTTTTTTTTTTAAATTTCAGAAATTATTCTTTAAATATGTATCTATAAGACAGAAAAAAGTTTGAATTAAATAAATAAGTTTTTACATAGAAAAAAAAAATATTGAAAATAGGCCTTTTTTTACCCGACGAAACCCATGTAATCCCTTAACATGAAAAAAATGGATATTTTTGAAATTCTAGGCCAGAAAGGTAAATTGAACAAATTAAAATTTCCTAGGAGGAACAAAGCGCCTCAATATTTGAAAATAAATTATGAAAAATAAAAAAAAAAATTAAAAAAAGGCTTGCTTGTTTTACTTTTACAGTATTTGTGCATAACTCCAAAGCTTCATATTTTTATTTATTTAATTTTTAGGTATTTAGTCTGAAATATGTACATTCTCTTACAGACTATACAGAGAATAATGCATTTATTTCAATTCTTACAATTTCCCTATTCTTCTTCTTCCGTTATTCTATCCCTCGTGAAACCTAAAACAGCAATTAGAATTAGTATTTCCTTTGATAGGGTATTTAAATCTAGGTTTTGTTCCAGAAAAATTAATATAAAATAATGCTTTCTTGAGCATGTGAAAATTTGTGTACAGTGTAAATTTGTGATCTCCGTTCATTGAATTTTCTCGATCTGAGACATTCATAGAGAAAGAGGTCGAGATGTGCGCTAATTAACCTGCAATCCCTTCAAAGTAGAAGAATTATTTTTTCTCTCATCTCTCTCCTTAACCCAGTAAAGGATAAAATTTACTCTTCGTGTATCCTCGAGTGTGTTTACTTCCATATGCCTGATAGGTCACTCCGCAATTGTGAAATCTTTTACACAAAACGTGACAGAACCCAACCACTTCACCAGACTAGGGGAAACTAGAATCATCATTTCCATGTATTTATCGTACAATGAAACTTACAAACATGTATTAACATTACAATAGGTCGCCAGCGACTACTGTCATTGGTTGCTGACTCCATAATTCTTAATGCAGCATTCATCAGAGCGGCCAATCTACGGGAAGTTACCCAGACATACAGACAAGGCGCGCTGCGCGTAGCTTGCACGTACACAACTGTGTCTGATGACGGAATCTGTGTAATATCATAGCTAGAAAGCTCCCTCTGGTCCTCTTGGCCTCATCAGTCATCGGCAAAATCGGTACAAAAGGCACTGAGCGATTGCTGAGAATTGGCCGATGGCTGCAGCATTGGAATCAGCCACAAAACTCATACCACGTGTCGATGAGTTATTAGTAGAGATCGGATTTTTATGCAAATTGAATATTTTATTGTGATGAGTTTCTACCTAGGTGCGAACTTCATGTGATGTTAAACAAAATATGCACTTGCATAAGAATCCGATCTCTAGTTATTAGGAAGAACACATCGAGACACCGACTATCACCTTTCGCAGGTGCTCAGCAGACATATCAGTTTTATGGAATCCAAACTGCCCGAATACTGATAAAAGCGCAGAACCCGTGATTTTTCATTGCTACCGTTTTAGAGAGGAATGAGTTATTCTTAAACAAGCCCTAGGCCATCAGGCATCCCCCAGCATTCTCATACGAACACGGACTTTTGAATGGAACACTCACTAAAATATCGCATAGAAGACAAGGCGGTGGAGAGTTAATATAACACCACTGCAACTTTTCCGATGCCTCCTTTACTTTAGAGCCTTCTATGAACACAGTGGGCGGCGGACCTTCATATGTCTGCAGAAACTTGGACGCATGTACCTGTTGTGTCTTCGCTCATAAGCGCTGCTTTACCCAGATGTTATTCTTTTGTGGATCCAGGGTAGAATTTAACCAAGGTCGGAGGATTGTTATAGTATTAATGGGAGTGTGGCCCACGAACCATTGGTGTGACGACACCTTTGGGATGTTTCTGACATTTTGATTTAAACCTTCTTCAAAAAAAAAATCCAATAGAATTATATTTTAAAATATCTGCTGTGTGTTAACTTCTAACAAAAAATTTCACATACGCCCATATACAATACATTAGGGCGGGTCAATTTGTAGGCAACTATTTTTTTTTCGGCATAATTTCTTGCGCATTCGGATTCTATATAGAATTTTAAGAACAAGAAAGTATTAGAGCATAGATCTGAATTCAATTACGAGTACCGTAAATTTAAAAAGAAACTACACTTGTGCTCACATAGTTAAGTCACTTAATCTTTTTGGAATATTCGCAATATTTTTAGCCATAAATATTTTTTGTGACATTTTTTATAAAAAAAAATATATATTTTTGCATTTTTTTTTACCTATATCAAAATATGTATAACAAAAGCCTTTAAAATCAAAGTGCCACACTTTGTAGAAAATTCGCCAAAATTTGATGAATTTAAAAAAATGGGCATCAAAACTATAATTTTTTAGTCAGAACTTTTATGAAACTGGTCAGGGAATGCCTCATCCCTCTCGATTGCATAAAAATTCTTCGATATAAAGATAATTTGGGTACCTGGTCGAAGTGACGTTGCTGGAAATTGCGAGGCCGACGAGCTGGCCAGACAAGGAACCTGTGAGGCGGTGTGTCCGCGAAAGGAGAGGATCAGGATCTCCTTGAGAACCTGCGCTCTACTCCTGGAAGGATGGGCTTTACACCAACTCAGCGAGCGGTGGGTAAGTACACGAACATGTAGGGTCGCGAAGTCCTTCTGGCCACGTTTGGAGGTATATTCTGAGGATGACAAAATCTCATCTCTCAAATTTCGTGGGCATCCTCACGGGGCACTGTCCGCGGGGCATAAATGCCGTGAGACTCGGAATTACTTCGAGTCCTTTTTGCGTCAGCTGCATGGAGGATGAGGTGGGGTAATTTCAGCACCTGCTCCTCAGCTGCCCAGCTCTCGCGGGACTAAGAGTCAAGCATCTTGGTTCTCACTTCTTTTCTGCGCCTGTTGATATAGCGGGTCTTGAAAACAAACATCTGATGAACTTCATCAGCAGCATAAAGAGGTTAACACAACCGCAGAGTAGTCACCGTTCGTAGTCCGCAAACACTCAACCCTCCCCATCCCTTTCCCTTTCGACCTTTTTTCTTTCACCTCTTTTTCCCCTCTTGCAATGGTATCACAAAGGATGAACCAAACTTCTTTCATCCAAGTGGGCCCACCATCTGGATAACCATCACTACCTACCCTAACCTAATAGGAAAAGTGACGGCATGTAATTTTTATAAATATAATTTTTATAAATATGATTTGGCCCCACAGCTCTTTGTCAACTTTGGCCTGTTGCCCGTGGGGTATCCCTACATCTCGATCGCTTGCGAATTTCATCCAATTTCCAAGTTTCATTCCTTATCCCAAGTTTATTGATGTCCTCCTCTAGTTCGATAGCCCATCTTATTTTGGTCTTCCTCTTGCTCTAGTGTTGAACGCTCTCAAATCTTCTTTTACATCCTCGCAACTTCCATTCTTGTGATATGACCCAGCCACCCGAATCGGTGTGCTTTGATGCAACGTATAACATTTTCGCCATTTATAAGCTGGTCTAACTCGTCATTTTACCTTATACTATACTTCACCCGCCGTGATTTTTGATTAAAAATAGCTTCTTCTAAAATTAGGGCCCCGAAAGTGGCTTTAGCGCCTTTTTTTTCTTATAATTTCAAGCCGAACCCGAATATGCTAAAAATGAAGTGAAAAAATACCCCGCTCTAATATAAATATATGTTCATTTGTACATATGTATATATTTATGATAAGACACATAGTTTATTTCCTATTTAATATCTAGCTAGAAAAATAAAATCGAAGTCTCACTAAAAACACGTTCAGAACATAAAATGTATCTTTTAGTTTGCAAAAGATAGAAAAAAAAACCTCATTCTTAGAAACACTTTAAATAAAATAGAAATACATAAAGCCTCCAAAAAAGAATTCTTTTTCGTTTTTATTGATCATAAAATTAAAAATTTTCTAAACACTTACAGAAAGCAAAGCCACTGATGAATACTCAAAGAAAAGAAATATTGCACTAGAGACATAAGGCGCAGATAAACATATGCGCGCATATTGATTGTTTTCCGAATGCCCCTGCACTCCCCCACATATGAATGTGTAATTGCGCGGGAGGGCATACCTGAAATAGTGAAGAATAAAAGCACATACCCACAAAAAGAAATACAGCCATATTGAGCCAATTGAGAACTGGAGAGAGAGAGAGTGAGACAGAGTAGACTCCCAAAAACAGCCTGAACAGTAGAAGTAAGACACATAAAATATGTTATATTAGATATTACAATAGTAAATTAAATGGATGATCAAATGATAAAAAGAGATCAAATGCAGAGACACTAGAGAATTACATTAACTTAAAATTATTGAAAACAAATTATAAAAAATCAAGGGGGTTTTTAGCAACTGCATACTTACACTTACAAAATTAATAAAAACATTTTTATAATAGCGGTCGCCCCTCGGCAGGCAATGGCAAACCTCCGAGTGTATTTCTGCCATGAAAAAGCTCCTCATAAAAATATCTGCCGTTCGGAGTCGGCTTGAAACTGTAGGTCCCTCCATTTGTGGAACAACATCAAGACGCACACCACAAATAGGAGGAGGAGCTCGACCAAACACCTAACAGAAGTGTACGCGCCAATTATTTATTTTTTTTTTATACTTACACTTTACTACACTAAAATTTAATCAGCTATAAGGCTGCATATCGAAAATCTTTCAAAAATCGAATTAAAAGCTGTGAAATTGGGTTGAAAAGTTTGTGCAATTTTTCCAATTTTGGTATGAAATGAAAATTGCATTTATATGGCTTTTCGATTTCACTGTCAAGAAAATAACTTTTATAAGAAAATAATGAACACTCAAAAGATAATTTCTTTTTTTTAATTGGTAATATGAAACATTTTTAAATTTTTTTGTTTAAAATTTTTTGGAAAACATTTTTTTTTTAATTTTTCGGAAACAAATTTTTTTTATTGAAAATTAAAGAAAAAAATGCTAATTTTTGAAAAACACTATACAAACTGGTCCAAAAATTAATGTGCTATTATTTTGTACGAGGGAACTAAATTGAATTAAAAAAATATACATTTTTAAATTTTGTTTTGAATCTGAATTATTTTTTATCTTCTCCACATAATCTCGAATAATTTCAATACATTTTAACAATTTGTAAACCCACTGTTGGAAACAGTACTCAAGATCTCGTTTTTAGAACTTGTTAATTTCAATTTATCTCTTCTTGGCTACCGAAGACTTTTCCTTTCAAATTGTGTTCAATATTTGAAAATAACCAGCAATCGCACAGCACCAGATTCGGAGCATATGACGATGAACAGATTTCTTACAAGAAAGCGCAATGCAGTGAAAGCGCATTTCAACAGAGTAGCGGCGCAGTTCTTCGTTTTTCCTGTTTTCAAGTAAATTTTTGAACACTTTTGCTAAGTATTAGGTGCTCAACTAAGTTCTCGCTGTTTTCTTTGATGAAAATACAACTTTATTCTGAAAAAATGGTTACAAGTGAATCATTCAAAGTATTGTCCATCGCTGGCTACTACTTTTCCCATCTTTCTGGTAGATCTCGTATACCGTCGCGGTAAAATTGATCATCTTGTGAGGCTATCGACGGGTCAAGCCTTTTTTTGTCTTCATATGAATGGAACTGCGGGTCAGCTAGACCATGTGCCATCGATCGATAGTCGGACGGCGCAATATCTAGAGAATATGGCGGGTGGGGTAGCACTTCCCATTTCAGTGTTTCCAAGTAGGTTTTAACGGGTTTGGCAAGGTGAAGCCGAGCGTTTTCATGCTGTAGAATCACTTTTTCATGCCTTTCCGCATATTGCGGCCGCTTCTCGCGAAGTGCTCGGCTCAATCACATCAATTGACATCGATACCGATCCCCAGTGATGCTTTCGCTTGGTTTTAACAATTCATAATAAATAACACCAACTTGGTCCCACCAAATACATAGCATAATCTTCGCGGCGTGAATATTCAGCCGAAGTGACGACGTATAAGCATGACCCGGCAGTCCCCTTGACTTTCTTTTCTTTGGATTGCTGTAATGAATCCATTTTTCATCACCCGAAGAGGAAAGCCAACACTTCCCGCAAAACACGATTATTCGTTACAAAATCAGGCATTTTCACAGAACCAAAAGTATTTGATACCAAAAAGTCTAAGCTTGGTTTATGATGTTTAGGTTATGTTAGAATCGACTAGCACACACTGCTGGCGGCATCTATTGACAAACAGTGAGAACTTATTTGCGCACCTAATACTATAGTTTTCAGTATACCATTTGGCAGTTACTCTCTGATAAGAATCTAACAGAATAGCGGCAACAATTTTTTTCTCTGGTATAGTAAACCGAGATCATCACTTTTGTTGCTGACTTTTGTTGTCTGGCTGTAACAGGTAAATTTGACCTGCTGTTTGGTTTTCGCGTCATACTTAAAAAACTAATCTTCGCCAGCTGCTACGTTCATATTAAAAGTGCAAGACTCTCTGTTGAATTTTCTTAAAAAATATGGAGCACAATTTAATCTAACATCTTTTTTACCCTCATTCAAAATTCGTGGAACTCATCGAGCAGATTTCTTTGCGCGTATTGCAAATGATAATTGCAATACTAGCTATACTGTCATAGCATTCAAGCCCAATTCACTACATATTACTTCCCGACAATTTTTCGCTCAACCGGGGTCACATTTATCGCGTCGGTTGACAATTTTGGACGTCCTTCTCCAGACTCGTGCTCCACAGAAAAATGTCCAGTCTGGAATCTTTTACACCACTTACAAATAGTCTTAAGTGATAAGTGTCCGTTTTATATGCAGTTTGGAACAGATTGAAAATTGCCAAAGGCTTGAATTGACGTTGAAAGCCGTAAAGTATTGATTAATGAACTTCCTGCTGCATCGCTGGCGGAATTTCTATTGGCATCGCAGTAATTATTTCACTTTTTATCCCATCCATTCTAACCAATTTCCTCGACTTACCCAACTTTTGTTAGTCTCCTGTACACCTATAACACTTTTTCATCTAATTCCATCAGGCACTATGCGCCCAGTGATCGGCGCGATAGCAAATAATCATCATCGTCATCTATGAAGCTTGGTATACATTACACTTTGCATTCGACCTTATGAAAACCCCTAAAACGATCTACAATGGCATCGTTGCGTACATGAAAAGACGGATAGACAGGAGGTGGAACAACCTAGCATCTTGCAAAACCGCGAAAATCATGTGTGAATAGAATGCAGAAAAATAGTCCAGATTCGTATTATCTCTATATAGAAAAGTAAGTAATTTATCGTAGGTAAACTGGATGTTTATTTAGGAACCAGCATTAACACCGATAACAGTGTCAGCCTTGAAATCCAACGTAGAATCTCTCTTGCCAACAAGTGCTACTCTGGACTAAGTAGGCAACTGAGCAGTAAAGTCCTCTCTCAACGACCAAACTAACACTCTACAAGACTCTCATCATGCCCGTCCTAACGTATGGCGCAGAAGCTTGGACGATGACAACATCCGATGAAGCGACGCTTGGAGTGTTCGAGAGAAAGATTCTGCGTAAGATTTTTGGACCTTTGCACGTTGGCAACGGCGAATATCCCAGACGATGGAACGATGAGCTGTATGAGCTTTACGACGACATAGACATAGCGCAGCGAATAAAGATCCAGCGGCTACGTTGGCTGGGTCATGTCGTCCGAATGGATACAAACGTTCCGGCTTTGAAAGTATTCGATGCGGTACCAGCTGGTGGTAGCAGAGGAAGAGGGCGGCCTCCTCTGCGTTGAAAAGATCAGGTGGAGAAGGACTTGGCTTCACTTGGTGTGTCCAACTGGCGCCGGTTAGCACGAGAAAGAAACGACTGGCGCGCTTTGCTAAACTCGGCCAAAATCGCGTAAGCGGTTATAGCGCCAATTAAGAAGAAGAAGAAGAAACTGGCTGGCCACAATTTGCTAACGGCACATGCTTACAGGACAGGAGTCGCAAAGAATGATAATTGCAGATTTTGCAATGAGCTGGAAGAGAGGGAAACTTTGGAACTTTTATGTTCGTGCCCTGTATTAGCTGGAACACGAATGAAATGCTTAGGAGCATTACAATATGAGAAGCTGGAATGTCTCGCGGGGTTAAAGCTTCACGGCTTACTCAGATTCGCAAAAGACGCAGGCTTATTAGAAGAAGTCTACTATAGAGAAACGTAAAGGTCTAGCTCCTTCTGGTGCCACTAAGGACCAACAGGTCTATGTGATGGCTTTCAGCCAGCCAGGTCAACTTAACATAACCTTGCAACAGTAAATTAGAAAATGATGTTCTTATTAACGACCCCAATTCTGAATGTCTACATTAAAAATAAGTAGAATGATCATCGTAAAGTTTAATTACTCATTACATTGCCAGAAAAGAAAGAGCTACACAGTACGAGAATAAAGTTTATGAAAGTCCATTGTCTTCACCGCAAGTATCTTTGGCAGAGGCCAGTCTCTTCGGATGATATACCGATTGATTGGGAGCACTTCGCAAACGGTGCAAACCATTATCAGATGGCAATAAGGATTAAAAAGTGTAAAATTATTTTACGTTTTAATAAAATTAAATGAATTAGTTTTGTATACAAGTTTATTTTAAGCTTCTATATGAATTTCTTTCCCACATTCGAAGTCATTTATAAAGCAGCCGATTTCTTTTAATTTCTGCACACTTTTTAATGAGGCTTCAAGTTAATTTTAACTCGTTGTTTTGGTTTTATGGGATTTTAGAAAATTACGAATTAATTTACTTTTTCAAAGCAAGTAAAATCTTTTTAATGAATTTTTCTCTCAAACACTCCAAGCGTCGCTTCATCGGATGTTGTCATCGTCCACGCTTCTGCGCCATACGTTAGGACGGGCATGATGAGAGTCTTGTAGAGTATTAGTTTTGTTCGTCGAGAGAGGACTTTACTACTCAAAGCAGCACTTGTTGGCAAGAGAGATTCTAAATTGCAGTGCGACACTTTTCGTATAGGCTTATCTGCTAAGGCTCCAATTAATAAGAATTTGTACGAGCTCAATTATTTCTAAATTTTTTTAGAGCTAGTTTTATCGTGTGTTCTTGACCAAACATTTCACGCATCACTGCCACCCTTACAGGTCATTGGAAGGTAGGGGATCATGCAGCCATACTCAACAGTCTCTTCAATCCCATCTGCAGAAGCTGTCAAGCGGAAGGGGTGAAGAAAAGTCTTTTCCACTACTTAGAGCTAGCTAGAGCACGACTTCTCTCCTTCGGTTAGTCTTTCTTACAGCAAATTAATGAGATCTCAGACATCGAAATAAAGAATTTGCTCACTAATTGTATCTGACTTGGAAACAAACCAAAACAAAAAAAAAACAAAAAAGGCATCATCACTCGAGGACAGTGGTAGTAAAATTTCGTTAGTCACTAATTAGGATTATTTCCGTAAAAATACTCAACCACTTCAACAACAACTATTTTTGTGTAAGAATTTAGCATAATATTATAGGAATTGATTCTTAAGCGCATTATACTAAAAAAATATGAATATAACATTAAGTAAAAATACATAACTAAATAAATACAACAGATTTCACTCCAGTGAAAATTTTACTGTATTTAGGTAAACCGTATTATATTTATTACCAACGGCACCGTAGGGTTGTGAGTTGTATTCTCATTGTGATCGCGTGTGTCGCAGTAGACTTAATGTATTGCAACAGGTGACGCAAATCAATCAATCAATTTTGTTTTTGAATAACTCTTTTATTAAAAAAAAATGTTTTTTGAGTGATGGCTATATTTGTTTTGAGCTTTAAGCACTCCATTGCTTATCCGTTTCTATACTGCTGCTGCCTAGTTCACAACCCTACAAGACAATGCTGAGCACTGTAGATGCTGAGGTGATTGTGATGACAACAATAATCAGTTTTAAGGGGACATATACCTGTAAACGGCCATATTTTCACATGATTTTCATTAAAATTATTTAAATTAATATATATATCTATTTATATTATATATATATTTTCTTCAAAATTGGCATACAGTTTATTTATACATTAAAATAATATACAAGTTTTTTTTTATAATCAATTAAAATGGCGGATGTACACTCAATTCTTCCGGGAAGGTCGCAGCGGGGCTTCTCAATCGGCGCGCATTGTAGCATCGGCGTCAGTGACCTGAATACAAAAAACCAAAAATTGTTCGTTTATTAATGTTATAATTTCTATATGAATTAAAAACAAATGGAAAAAAAATTCGCGGAATAAAATGCTTAAAAAATGAATTTTGGAGCGAATTTTCCTACTAGTTTTGCTTCAAAAAATGTATTTTTTCGAAAAATTGTAAATTTACATAGAATTCACATCATAAAAAAGATGTGTGCCAAATTTCAGAGAGATCGGTCAATAACTTTTCGCGTTATCATGTACGCTAATTCGAAAAATATAATTTTAAGAAAAACGTGTCTAAAGTTTGAAAATTCTTCTGCCAGCGCTCGAACGCAAAGAATAAAGTCGTCACGATTGACGGTCCAGAAATATAATCTATAAGAAATACTTAAATTTATTTTAAAATACTTAAAATTTTTTTGACATATTCTTGGATTATATTAAAATTTTATGGAAAAAAAGTTGTTTTCGAAATTTTACAGGTATCTGCCCCCTTAATCAGCTATAATTTTATTATAACCATAAAAGTAAATAGGTGCCTTGCCTTTTCGGCCAAAGTGATTTATTTTTCACTTATATAAAATTATTATAAGATATACATAAAAAGGGGAAGCACTCAGTTTTTTCACGAGGCTAGAACAAAAATGAGTACTTTGCTGAGCACATTTGTGATGATGCTCAGCTGCCATACCGCGAAGTGTCAAATATAATTGATGTATTGACGCCATTTGCAAAATTTATAAATTTTCCGATGAGGTGATTAATTTTGCGCCATCTTATTGTATATATTTGCTGAATATTTCTTTTAAGAAAAATATTATGACCACATTTCTGTGTTTGTGAAGCAAATTGCCTCTGTGTATTTTTACGATTTGCTAAAGCTGGAACGTGTAGTGTCATTTTTGAAGTTGATTACAACTTCCAAATCTTTGCAGTTGCTCTACTTAGTCCTAATCAAATATAGTTCTTTGATGACTGAGTGCCAGTATTAGATACCAAATCAGGTCGGTAAGGAGTATGACTCAATAATTAGACCTTTAATGTGCTCAAAAACTCGCTTGTGTAAGAGTTCTCAATGCCTTGGTGAAGCATGATTCGTCTACGGTCGTTCGTTTTCCTTAATTCTCCGAAAACTTCGGATATAAAAATGATTGTGTTTCTCTCAGAGTTGACTGTTTTAAGCTTCTCTAGTGGTACAGTAGCGACTTGATCAGATTTTCCGACCATTTCCAAAACATGCGACCATTTGCTTTGAGGGGCTTCTTCCGCGAACAATTTTTGTTAAAGTAAACTCGTCTTGGAATACCCGTACTTTAGATTGCTGCTTTGTTTCCGGCTCATGTGCATAGATCCAAGATTCGTCACCTGTTATAATGCCATAGGTGTGCTTTGAATTACCGCGGCTGAATTGCTTCAACATTTTTCTACACCAATCGATATGAGTACTTTTTTGGGCAATTGTCAAATTATGCGGTACCCAGTTAATACAAATCTTCTTGATGACCAAATGTTCATCTAATTTCAAATGTATGCTGGCCCCACTAATGCGCACGAATGCCTCAATCGCGCGATATTTTGATATGCCACATGAAGATTTTGCGTTATCAGTTGGCGCAAAACATGGAATGTTTCTGGCACACCAATCCTTTTTGGACGTCCTTTAGGCAATTCTTCCTACATTTGAACTCGTCGTACCAGCATTTTACAGTGTCTATGTGTGGTGCTTTAACGCTGAAGGTCGAAGTAAGTTGTTCAATGTACTCTTATCTGGATAATCCACATCGAAAATCGTAACAAATCTTTCACACAAAAAATCTGACGAGCGAGATGAGTTTTTCAACTCGCTAAACAAAGCACAAATAAAGCTCTTAAGTGAAAATTTTATGTAAAAAATTTATGAGTTTTTCAACTTACTGAATAAAGCACAAATAAAGCTCTTAAGTTAAAATTTTGTATAAAAAATGTATGTTAATAAAGACCTAATTTCTCGATAAAAATGTCGAATTTCAATGCTTCGAAGCAGTTGAAGCCATGAAGGTTTAGTCGAATTAGTCGTAAATTCATTAGAAGGGGAGCAGTTAAGCAGCCCTAAATTTCCCTATAGGGTACTTAGTTATATTATATATTGCATGTAAGTAGATGTTTATGTACATATATTAAATGTACACATAAGCGAATGCTTTCATTCAAATGTATCGTTACGTTCGTGATAAAATTTTATGAATTTAATGAGCCTCAATAAAGTATGGGATTGAAAATGAGCAATGAAGGGAAATAAGGCGTGAAAATGAGAATGAAATATTTAAGATGGAAAAACAAAAACAAAAATAAAGAAAAAATAATAACAACAACATTAATATAAAACGGGCCGGGACTGTCTGAAATGTGCGGTTTGATTGTGTTTACATTTATCAATATAGCAGAAAACATCAATTATCATACACACACACACACACACCTACAACCAATACAGTCATATACTCGCACATACATACAATACAATTATTCGTATGCTGCTAATTTTTTATTACGATAATTTTACTTCGCTATGTCTTTCAACACGGCATTTTTTGGAAAACAATGTAAGATGTCCATTTGAAGAAAGGCGTGGCAGACTTAAGGCGATTGAGCAAAATAAAGATTAGATTGAGTGCAAAATATTGGTGTTCATGGGAAGAGACATCTACTACCCACAAAGTAAGCGCAACTGATTCGAGCAGCAGTAGCAATTTAAATGCGCAACCTTCATTGAACTTCTGCGCGCATGGATCAAAATTTTTGCAAAAAAATAAAAAAAAAACCTAAACTATTTTTAGTTGATTTAGGACAAAGCTTTTTGGTATCTATTGCTCACACATATGTGTGTGCGTATGTGTATTCCTTATTGACTTAACCGTGTGTATTTATAAGCATACAAAATCTAATAAAATACCATCTGCCTTGATAAAATAAATCATAAAAATTTCGTTGTTCGTAATGCCGGAAGAGCAGCACGCGTGGGGCAGGCGGCATCTAAGCGGATTAAAAGTATTGGGACCGCAATAGCAGGGTGGCGATAGCGGAAGGTCCTACGTATACAATGTATGATGTACACATATTTAGGTGTGTATGTATGCCGATGGACCGAGATGATTAAGCTGCACATCAAAATTTGGTATGTGGTGGTATGTAGTGGCGAATGTCCAGTGGTGGGTTAGTAACTGGAACATCCACTTCAGTGTATTTTCTCATTTTTCAGTTTATTGTTAAACCCATTTGGCATTTGCGAATACGAGCAGGTGGTATTAGAAAAGTCAAGGAATGTAATTATCGAATGCCAAAATACTTTATACCTTGAGCGCATGACAAGAGTATTTTATGAATATTTTATGTATTGGCGGTGCTATGCATTTCATTGTATTTCACTGTGTTTTGAATATACGAGGTGTGTTCAAAAACTAAGGTGAAGTTTCAAATTTCGTGGGCTACGTACATCCGACTTTCGATTATTATTTTTTTATCTTGGTAGACCCGTCCCGAAGATATGTTCACGGTTTTAGAAATATTGCATATTTAGTTTGTTTGTGAGAGCCATAAATAAGACAAGTGTTTTGCATGTTCGGCGATTTTCTGCTACCGAAAAAAATGAATCAAAGAAGTTGCATCAAAATGTGTGTGAAAAATGGAATTCAGTGCTCAAAAACACTTGAAATGTTGACAGTGGCATACGGTGAGAGTACTCTGAGTCAAAAACACGGTTGCTAAAATAGCTTCCGAGTTGATTGACGTTTCAGTGAAGAACGAGCAATGTTGGGGAAGGCATTCGAACACCCGCCATCCCATTTGTCCAGGATATGTGCTCGACCATCGACCATCACTAAATGGGACGCCACAAAAACGTTCGCGGCTCAACCGCATTGACTGGGAAAGGAAAGCCCAGAAACGACAGCAGCAGTTGCTACTGCAGCAACAACAGCGACAGCAGCAGTAGAAGCAGAAAGATAGACTAAGTAGCAAGTCATAAGTCGCTAAGTCATAATTCGACAATTCTTAGGAGAAAAGGAAGAAAAAATAAAAATAAAAATAAAATACAACCTTATACACATAAAGCCACCTATTCCTTTATTACAAAGTTCTTGGTACCTTTGCTAGCAGGTGGACAGTGGAGATAAACTGTTTTAGATAAACCGACGACAGACACAGACGCTTGAGCTAAACACTCACAACAGTATCAAGCTGAACATAAGACAATAGTTTGTGAGTATCGGACTATGGCATATTCTCCGATGTTTCATTCCCCGAAGACAGTGAAGAAAATTGTTATGGAGCATCATCGAATCACTATTAGAGAAGTTGTTGAGGATGTCAGGACCGTCTCAACGCCATAGTCAAGGCAAAAGGTGGTCATATCGAGAAAAAGTAAATTCATTCTTAATTTTGTATTATTTTGAAACATTTTTTGCTTTGAATTGAATAAAATTAATTTTCTAAACTAAATTTATGGACTTTTTAATTGGTTACACTTTGAGTGCCGGACCCTGAATTTTTGAAGCATATCTTCACAAGTTTTAATAAGCCCTTAAGCTTTTGTTCTTCAAAGATAAGAAATATACTGTCCTACAAAGAGCTAGGCAGTGGCAAAGTAGGTGCTCTAAAGTACCCCTAGCGTTCGCTTCGTTGCTTGTGTTACACGCATCGCTCTAGACTAATCTCATTTTGACGACGTATTTTTCAGTCTTTTCTAGAAAGTGATAAAATAAAGTTTACATTATTCGTATTCCAAGTCCTGAGCATAATTTTGGCATTTTGTACGAGGTTGAGCGTTCCTATATCGAATGCGTTTCCAAAGATAGTTCCTCATTTACATCCGTTTTCAGAAAGGAAATTGATGGGCTCCCTCATTTCCTTCTTTGTGTTGTGGTATCCAGTCAATAGTGAGCTGCCCATTTTTGCTGTGTTCAGCCATTTTGGATCTGCATTGTTGAACACATTCCGAGTTAATCCAAGGAGCCAAAATTACTTTAATAGCCGCTGTGCTATCAATGAAAATGTTTAACCGAGTGCTAAGAGGAGTTAATCTCCGAGCCAATTCAGTTGCTTTTGTTGCGGCATAGATTTCAGCTTGAAATATACAATACTACAGTAATTAGGGGGTCTGAAAGATTTTTGGAAATCAAATCTGCAAAGAAATTGCATGAATGGTATGTGGATGCTAGACCTTTCTGTCATCCATTTTGCTCTATAATGAAGCAAGGTTTTTTGCCAAATTTAACTTGTGGAATTAAGTAGTCTTTCCTTCCGTTCGAAGCCGTAATGTTGCTGTGACCAGAAAACCTCAGTGAGAACCGTCCTGATGCAGTCTTAGAGCTGATCTTTTGGCTGAGTTTCTTATTACTGTCATAGTTTGATTGAATGCTAGTAGAGAATTCTTTCTATTGCCGCTGTTGAAGTTGTGCTCATAGCGCCGGCTACGCATATTTCTGCAATCTGTCTTGCACGCGTTTCAATCTTTTAACGTAAGTCACTTTAACGCATGCCGTACACCATACTAGCGAACCATAGAGCATTATTGGTCTAATGACCGCCATGCAGGACTAATGTGTGAGTCGAGGAGATAAGTTCCAAATCTAACCGAGCATTGATCTGCATGCGTATAAGGCGTTGCTCTTTCTTCCACATTTAATGTCCACGACAGTTTGCAATCCACAACAATACCTCGGTATTTAGTTCTAAAGCGCTTTTAACTCAAAAAAGTTTATAAAGAGTTTTCCAATAACAGGTATTATTTTGAATAGCTCGCTATTTCTCGAGATGTCACTTTTGAAGCTGTCATTTTTTGATACTTGACAAATAGAAACGAAGCCATTAATAAAAATGGAACGATACAGGCTTAAACAACGCACTGAAATTATAAAAACTCACTATAAAAATTGTGAAAATTTGGCAGAGACGGTTCGTAAAACTCGAACATGTTTGGGTCATCGTGAAACACCTTAGCGGACCGCAATACAGAAATTGGTGAAAAAATTGGAACTCTTGGGACAAGTTAGTGATGTGAAGAATAAAACCCGTGCACGTTGCTCCAGAACAGCCCAAAAGATTGCTGTTGTAGCCGAAAGTGTTGGAGAAAACCCAGGTTTGTTCATTCCTCGTTGTTCTTTGTAATTAGGCATTCCACAAACGTCATTACACCGTATTTTGCATAAAGATTTGGGTCTTAAGGCGTATAAAGTCCAGTTAACACAAGAACTCGAGTCGGCCGATCATCAACAACGTCGTGTCTTTGCTGATTGGGTCGTTGAAATGCGTGAAAATAATCCGGAATTTATTCGAAAAATCATCTTGAGTGATGAGGCTCATTTCCAACTCGGCGGCTTCGTCAACAAGCAAAATTGTCGGATCTGGGGCTCAGAAAATCCAAGAGTTATTGCCCTCAACGTGTGACTGTTTGGTGTGGTTTATGGTCCGGAGGGGTCATTGGAATTTATATATATAATATATAATTAGCGCGTACACCCTTTTTGGGTGTTTGGTCGAGCTCCTCTTCCTATTTTTGGTGTGCGTCTTGATGTTGTTCCACAAATGGAGGGATCTACAGTTTCAAGCCGACTCCGACCAGCAGATATTTTTATGAGGAGCTTTTTCATGGCAGAAATACAATCGGAGGTTTGCCATTGTCTGCCGAGGGGCGACCGCTATTAGAAAAAAGTTTTTCTTAGTTTTGGTGTTTCACCGAGATTTGGACCTACGTTCTCTCTGTGAATTCCGAATGGTAGTCATGCACCAACCCATTCGGCTACGGCGGCCGCCGTACCTTACTTTTTAGAAAATGAAGCTGGAGCAACAGTTACGGTGAATGGATTGGGCTTTCGAGAGATAATTAATGATTTTTTATGACCGGAATTGGATGGTATAGATCTGGACAACGTGCTGGGGCTGCTAGCTGAACCCCAGACAGGAGCCCAATTGCCTGCTAGTTGCCATTTTCATGAAGAACGGTCGTGGGTCGTATTGTCTGGCGCAGGGGCTTGGACGGTGACAACATCCCTTGGAGTGTAAGAGAAAAAGATTCTGCCCAAGATTTATGGACCTTTGTACGTTAGCGACGGCGAGCATCGTACGCGTTGGAACAATGAGCTGCATGACATAGACATAATGTAGCGCATAAAGATCCAGCGGCTTCTTTGGCTGGGTCATCTCACAAACGCACCGGCTCTGAAAATATTCGATGCGGTACCAGCTGGTGGTAGCAGAGAAAGAGGAAAGCCTTCTCTCAGTTGGAGAAGAACTTGGCTTCACTTGGTATGCATAACTGACGCCAGTTAGGACGAAAAAGAAAGAACTGATGTGCTTTGTTAAACTCGGCTAAAATCGCCTAAGCGGTAATTGCGTCAATCAAGAAGAAAGAATCTTATCCCCAATCTCGCCGAATAATTCAAAGTCCCATTTTTCTTCTTCTTCGTTTTGTATTAGAAAACTATTTATATTCTAAAACTGCTTAGATTCGTATAAAATTTTTTGCAGCGTTTCTTACGCGTCGCCCCACTGGCTGCGCCGACCGACACGTGAGAATAGCAATCAGTCTAGCAGTTAGACAAGGTGCGAAATAAAGCAAATAGGAATAATTAGCTTCACAACACAAACACAAACAATTCAATGCATCTAACAAGTCTTGAGATCTCAGCAGCAGCTTTCTAGTGACTTTGGCTGCTTGCGAGCATTTTTTGCGACCGACGTGGTATCAGTTCGGATCGAACACGCAACCGGTGAGTGCTAGAGTCTAACGGCAGTCGATGAATTGGATATTTTAAATTTATTGTTCGTCGAAATAAGGCAACTGCTCGTCAGCACCGAACGCAAAAACCGGCGCAGTGCGGGGCACAAGTGAAGTGAAGTGAATAGAAGTGCCGTGAATGGAGGTGAAGTGCAGTGGAAAAGTGGAAATTCAAATTAAAATGTGCTAAAATGCCTTATGTTTTGTTTGAATGGTCAACAAATGCTCATTGTGCACATACAAACATACATCCATAAACGCTGGCAACGGCGCACATTTGTTGGTATGTTGCACGCTACACAACTACTTAGTTGCTCTTCTTCGCGCCGCCATTGCATTAGAATTGCGTTGATATTTCACTCAGTCGCCAATTTGGCAACAATCATTTGCCAGTGAGCAGAAAATGGTTTCAATTTAGTGCCTTTGATGGCTTTATTGCTTGCATGCAGCAGTGGCTATTACCGAGCGTTTGGAAATTCTGCGGTGCGCTTTGTGATCACCGATTTGTGTGTGCGTTTGTGAATGTATTTGGGTGGGTGGATGGTAACATTTTGCGTTTTCCGTGCAAGCGCTGACATTTTGGGTAGTTTTTGTTTGTTTCTTTACTTGTTGATCTTACAGTACTGTTTATTTGTTTCATTTTAGCTGCGTTTGTTTTCGTTTCATCAACGCTCCGCACACACCTGGCTGGCTCGTTACTCATACGCCCCGAACGTTTGAGGATTGACAACCGATTGACGCTTTCATCCAAGTTATGCAATGAAATCACTGAGGCAGTGTACATGACAACAAATAAATAATAAAAATTTTATATTTTTCAATTTACATCCAAATATACCAGTAAATTCTAGTTACTAGTCGAAAAGTTCGTCGCAACTGAACGAAACGTAATAATGATTAAGGTTTACGACCGGCCAGAGCAGATTGCATTCCAAGGTGGGCGCAGCGTAATGGGTGCTGGTTGACAATCAAATGTTCGTATTTGTTGTTGTAATATAACAAATATTTCCGCTGTATTAATTTTCGTTTACAATATTTCGTCGATTTGTTGGCACTGTGACGATATTCAAGTGTTGTTTTCCTTTGAAATGCCAATTTGTTACGCTGCTGGCCGTTATGCAGTTATTACAATACAATAACTGTGAGCTCTTCGTGCTCGAATGTGCATGTGTATGTGCAATATTTTTGAATCGAATCGGAAATTGTTCGAGATTTATTGCGCTACTCACAATTTGTTAAAACAATTACAAATACAATTTATTGCTTGGACTTTCGTTAAAAAAAATTTACAATTCTCAACTTGAAGCGCTTGTCGGTGCTTTCGAATAAAAATAAATGGAAATTTGTTCTACCACTAAAAAACTAATACCCGGCGTCAGCAATCAATTGTAAAACTTATCGGACTGTCAAAATTTAAAGTTGTACAAATTCAATAAGACACTCTACTATTTTGATTTTTAACAGCTTGAAATTAAAATTTAAAATTGGTTGGTGCCACGGGGTCTGAGAACACAAAGTATTTTAAGGCCCTCGCCTCATTTGAAATGGTGTTTTTTGGGTGGTTCTATAACAGAGTGTAAAACAGAAACGAAAAAAGATTTTTTTATTTTTGCTTTCGGTATTTTATTTTTGTTGCATTATTAAAAAACGAAGAAATTGTTTTGGCCATACAAGGTTCGTTAAAAAAGTTGTCAGCCTTCAAAAAATGGTCTTCACATGGACAATGGACACAGATATAGCTGATTCTACTGAATCGATTTTGATGAAATAAAATTTAAATGATTCGTTATCGTGTGAACTACGATCATTCGGAAAAAAATGTTTAGTATGTTTTCGGACCTTTAAAGCAAAAAAGGGTAAAAACGGCTTTTCATCTTTGAACGTTCGCCATTTTGTCAATTTTTTTTTTTTAAGATCGTAGTTCACTCGATAACGGCATTCATATGAATAAGAACCTTTTTGTCTTTTTGATTTCAGAATCCGAGTCCCGTAATCCATGTCGCCAGTGACATACCTTATTTTGGAAGACTATTTTTTGAAGGTTGACAACTTTTTGAACGAACCTCGTGTTGCCAAAAAAATTTATTTTTTAACAATGGATCAAAAAATAAAACACTCAAACAAAAATAAAAAAAAATTCGTTTCTGTTTTACACGCTTTTAAAGAAACACCTAAAAAACACCATTTCAAAAGAGGCCTTAAGTCTTTTAGCGGAGTTTTTGATTTATAAAGCTATTTACAAAAGTAAGTAAAGCATTTTATTTTCATTTCACGTAAATAAAAAAGAGGTGTTCAGCCTTTACAGCCAAAAATACGCCAGAACCAGACCATCTAATACCTTTGTAAAGTCGGTCGCCGAGTCCGAAAATCTAAATCATTTTTTTTTTGTAATATAGTTTTCGAGATATCGCCAAGTAACGGTTTTTAACTAAAGAAAAAAATTGTAATTATGTATGATATACAAAAAGTACCATTGGAATACCTTTGGCCACGAGTAAACTAATAATAAAAACAACATTATCCAAGAGAGCAATAGGTCAAGGAGAGATGAAGATACATGTGTAACAGCTAGGCTACTATGGCCGCAAATAAACTGGAAAGGACAAAGGAATTGCTTAATCTTTCAAGAGACAATATCTCGAAGGTCGTGGCTTGTTTAACCATTGGCTATTTGGCAGGCATTCCTCAAGACTATTAGTTTTCTCCCATGAATATTGCAGAAGTTGCAGAGATGAGGAAGAGGAAGACACAGTTGAACACTTCCTTTGCAATTGTCCAGCCCTAGCTAAAATCAGTGCAGGTTGTCTAGGTAAATACTTTTTTAATTATATTACAGAGCTGTCGGCCGTGAGGTTGGGATCAATTCTACGTTTCATAAGAGCTACGAAATGGTTCCTCGAAGGAAGGTAAATGGGGTTCCCGGGCAGCACAAAGGATCTGTAAGGTCTAAGTGAGTTGGTCGTGCAGATGGTGGTACCATAACCTAACCTAACCTATGATATAAAACTGAATGTTTACAGCCACTACAATCTAGCAATTTTTATACGAATTATTAGATTGAGAACTCTGTAGGTAAGGCTCTTGACGACCCCATGCATAGAATGGTAGTTTAAAGACTGTTCCGCCAGATAGCTGGGCGTTTCAATAGAGAGAAATGCTGATTTAAATAAGTAAATTCAAAAAAATATCTAAGCGTAATTTTATTATCGCAACACAAATTGGCAAATAGAATTCACGGTTCTGAATATTTATGAAGCATCCATTCCAAGTATATTAATTGAAGTAACGGGCGTTTTTTAGCTGCATGATATCGTGCTGGCATTTCTGTTCCTTAAGGCTCAGCAAGTCATCATGAATCGTTTAACGCCAGAACAACTATTTCAAATTGTTGAAATTTACTTTGAAAGAAAAAAAAATAAAAAATCTGTTCGCGAAGTTTATAGAGCGAAGTGTTGTAAAAAGATGTCAAACTGTCGATTTGTAGGCCTTTGTTCTTTGACTATGTGGAAAATTTTCGTAAGCGCCTTGACTGAAGTGCATAAGAAATACAGCTCGGCAAAGAATCGAAGCAACGTTTGCGGCGCATTTTTGCTGATTGGGCTAATTTAGATTTATTATTCCAAATTTATTGAAGAAATTAGTCAAAAAATAGACTAATCGAATGGACCATGTAACTCGTAGTCGCGGCGTATATGTGCCAGATATCACGAAGCCATGTCATGAAATTATCTAGCAGATTAGAATAAAAAAATAGAAAAAAAACTGGTTCCAAAAATATTTCTATTTTGTATTACCGTTTTAAGTTCCCAAGCTCAGAAAAAACATCCAATATTTGAAAAAAAAAAACTTTTTCACTAAATAACAAAAATTATTTTGAGTGATGGAAATCTTAGTTTGACCCTCGCGCGTTCCATTGCTTGTCTGTTTGTATACCGCAGCTGTCTGGCCCACAAGTGTCAAATATGATTGACATACAGCGCCATTTGCAAAAATTATAAATCTTCCGATAGGCTGATTAATTTTGCGCCATCTTCTAGTATTTGCAATTCATGTTGCAAGACTTTTGATTAGAGGCATTGAGTAAAATATGCGCATGTATTCGAAATTTCGCACTCTTAATTCTCCTCATACTCCAAATGTTATTCTAACTACCTGTGGTGTGTTTTGAAGAGGTCCCATCCTAAAAGGCAGCTTTAAAAAAAAATTGGCCAAAAACAAATGTTGTTACAATTAGAAAAAAAGTATTTCAAATTTGAACCTGTCGTGAAAAAAGAACACATTGACTCCGCTTAATGTAAAACTTGAGCTAACAAAAATTTGTATTAAAGGTTTATAGAAAGACAGCGCAGCGTCTATTGAATGGTAAAATTAAAATGGCGGTCTTTACGGGAGCAAAAATAAAAAAAATTCTCGCCGACTCTGAGTTTACCAAATATTTGACAGCCATTAAATCTCCTGCTGGGTGTGTTTTGAATGGTAGTAACTGAGTTCCTCGGCAATAAAAAAATCGCAAAGTGCAAAAGCTACTGAGGAATTATTAGGTGCGCAACCAGGTTCCCGCTGTTTGTCAATAGCTGCCGCCAGCAGTGTGCGCTAGTTGATTCTAACATAACTTAAACGTCATAAACCAAGCTTAGACATATGGTAAACAAACTGCTTCGACACATTAGTGATTTTGTTTTGGTATCATATACTTTCGGTTTTGTGAAAATGCCTGATTTTATGCCGAATAATCGTCATTTGCGGGAAGTGTTCATTTTCCTCTTTCATTCGAAAAAAAACGGCGGCTGAAGCGCATCGGGAGCTACAAAAAGTGTATGGAGATGCTGCTTTAAGTGAAACAACGTGCCGAGATTAGTTCCGTCGCTTCAAAGATGGTGATTTTAATGTTGACGATCGTCCGCGTGAAGGAAAGCCAAAAACCTTCGAAGACGCTGAATTGGAGGCATTGCTCAATGAGGATCCGTGTCAAACCCAAGAAGAGCTTGCTTCAGTATCAGGAGTTATCCGCCAATCCATTTCCAAGCGATTGCATGCTTTGGGAATGATTCAGAAACAGGGGATTTGGGTTCCTTATGAGTTAAAACCAAGGGATGCTGAACATCGTTTTTTCGCCTATGAACAAATGCTCCAGCGGCAAAAAAGAAAGGGGTTTCTTCATCCCATCGTGGCGGGTGATAAAAATGGATTCATTATAGCAATCCAAAGAAAAGAAAGTCATGGGGACTGCCCGGTCATGCTTTTAAGTCGTCGCTTCGGCCGAATATTCATGCTGCGAAGATTATGCTATGTATTTGGTGGGACAAAGTTGGTGTTATTTATTATGAACTGTTAAAACCAAGCGAAAGCATCACTGGGGATCGGTATCGACGTCAATTGATGCGATTGAGCCGAGCACTGCGCGAGAAGCGGCCACAATACGCGGAGAGGCATGAAAAAGTGATTTTACAGCATGAAAACGCTCGGCCTCACCTTGCCAAACCCGTTAAAACCTACTTGGAAACACTGAAATGGGAAATCCTTTCCCACCCGCCATATTCTCCAGACCAGCAGATCCAGTCATATGAAGACATCAAAAAATGGCTTGACCCGTGGAAATCCTGAAAAGATGAATAGTTTTACCGCGACGGTATACGAGATCTACCAGAAAGATGGGAAAAAGTAATAGCCAGCGATGGGCAATGCTTTCAATGATTCTCTTGTAACCATTTTTTCAGAATAAAGTTGTATTTTCGAGAACTTAGTTGCGCACCTAATATTATATTATTATTTTTTGTATATAAAATCAGTACTACATTTGTTTTTCTTTTATAGTTAAATGTATAAAAAATAATTACGACTACGCAATTGAATTTGTGCCCGCATGACGAACGAAAGACCAAAATAAGTACCCAATTTAAGATTACACAAATTTTACCTACTTTTTTGCTCTAATTAAGTGTTATAAATAAACAGAAACACAATTTTAAATACATTTTTATTGCCCGTCTTGCAATTTTGAAGGGTTCTTGCCACTTGATCTTTCATGTTTGATACCAGCACTCTTGCGCTCTTTGGAAAATTTTATAAAGATGTTAATATGTAATTTTTTATTCAAATTTATCGCCCTAAACAATTAGTTACTGCGAAAACCAAATAAAGATTCCACGAAAATCGATTCTGAGTTGGCTACTTGTTAAACTTTACTTAAGCGCTTATGATCAATGCAGTAATGGGTATTTCTTCTCTCGTGCGAAGAACTTTTATATTTCTTGGAATTTTGTTTCCCTTTCTTAAAAATAAAGTTTCCGAAAGTAGCGCAAAATTAATCACCTTTCGGCACCGACACTTGTGAAGTAACCAGCTGCTGCAAACAAACAGTCAAGCAAAGGAACGCGTAAAGGCCAATCTGGGTGGTTTGGTTATTGTTTAAAAAAATAATTAATCATCCAATATTTAATTGTTTTTTGTTTGATTGCCAAATATTTAAAATTAATGAGCAAATAAAAAAAACTGATTTTGAGTGATGGAAATCTTTATTTTAACCTTTAAGCTCCATTACTTGCCTGTTTGTATACTGGAGTTTTCTACTTTACAGGTACCAAATATGGGTGGCCATTTGCAAACATTATGAATTTTCCGATAGGGTGATTAATTTTGCGCCACTTTGCATATAACTTCAAATTTTTTCTGCATTTAAAACCCGTTATTTGGCGATATCTCGAATACAATATTACAGAAAACAGACTCAGCGAGCGAATTTGCATAGGAGTTGGATGGCCTGGTTCTTGGGTCTTTTCGGCTGTAAATTAGTGTAGGAAGAACAACTCTTTATTTTATTCACGTAATGTCAGCCTTGAAATCCAACGTAGAATCTCTCTTGCCAACAAGTGCTACTTTGGACTAAGTAGGCAATTGAGTAGTAAAGTCCTCTCTCGACGAACAAAACTAACACTCTACAAGACTCTCATCATGCCCGTCCTAACGTATGGCGCAGAAGCTTGGACGATGACAACATCCGATGAAGCGACGCTTGGAGTGTTCGAGAGAAAGATTCTGCGTAAGATTTTTGGACCTTTGCACGTTGGCAACGGCGAATATCGCATACGATGGAACGATGAGCTGTATGAGCTTTACGACGACATAGACATAGCGCAGCGAATAAAGATCCAGCGGCTACGTTGGCTGGGTCATGTCGTCCGAATGGATACAAACGCTCCGGCTTTGAAAGTATTCGATGCGGTACCAGCTGGTGGTAGCAGAGGAAGACGGCGGCCTCCTCTGCGTTGGAAAGATCAGGTGGAGAAGGACTTGGCTTCACTTGGTGTGTCCAACTGGCGCCGGTTAGCACGAGAAAGAAACGACTGGCGCGCTTTGTTAAACTCGGCCAAAATCGCGTAAGCGGTTATAGCGCCAATTAAGAAGAAGAAGAAGAAAATGAATACAAAATCCAATGTTAATTTCACTTTTATAAATAACTTTAAATATTAAAAACTCTATCAAAAGACTTAACTTTGTTTGCATTCATAATTTGTTTTTATTAGAAAGCACTGACAGGCGCTTCTCTTTGAGAATAGTAAATTTTTCGAACGAAGGACCAAACCATAACAGAAATTAGTCATCTCGTACATACTGCATTAAATAACTATAGCACTGTGACTTATTGGGAAGCTTTGGCAATTTCTTTGTTTCTTATTTAATAAAAAAAATTTATGAAAGTATAAATCACCCTCCCATAAAAAGCATTTAAAACCAGTTTTCGAACTGTGTACAAATTGAAAAATAAATTCAATAATTTTTTTTATAAAATAAAAATTAAATTAAAAAAATAAATTTGTATAAATTTAAAAATTAAATTAAAAAATAAATTAATTAAATTTGTATAAAATTTAAAACTTTTTTCAAAACTTTTAGAACAATTTCGAGTATGAAAATTTATAGCCCATGAATATAAAAATTCCAAGGATATATTTAACTTTTCAGTAAAAGTGCTGTAACTCCCTCAGCTTTGCTCTGATTATCATATCTAGACTCTGTTGCTACCTGAGTTTTGAGATATGGAAACACCAATGTGAGTCTGTTAAATCTGACATTGTACAGTTGTTGTTGTTGTAGCAGCATAAATATTCCCCCTACCTATATACATACGGGGAATGCTGCTGGAGTGGCAGTCCTTGGCCGGATAAAAATCCGGGTCGTTTCGGTAACGTAGAACCGATTGTCGTGGAAACGTGAACGAAGGACATTGTACAGTAATCATGTTTAGTGCAGTAATCATATATGATGTACGCCGTAGGCGAATGGGTTGCTCCGTGACTACCCTTCGGGAGTGTGCAGGCTCGAAACTCATTGTGGCTATGAAACACCAATTGATAGAAATGTTTTTCTAATAGTGGTTGCTCTCGACATACAATGGAAAACCTTCAAGTGTTTTTCTCCCATGTAAAAGCTATTCATAAAAAATATCTGCCATTTGGAGTTGGCTTGAAGCTGTAGGTCCCTCCATTTGTGGGACAACATCAAGATCCACACCATAAATTGCAGGAGGAGCTCGGCCAAACACCTAGCAGAAGTGTGCGCACCAATTATCAGGTCAGTCCATAAGTGCATGCGTATTTTAACCATAATTTCACTTTTGTCCGATTTTTGCATACAAAAAATTATTCGCGGAATATAAAGGAACTATTTATATTTTCTTTGATATATGTATTGTGCGTTCAACAAGTGATTTTAATCACGGATAGAAGCACGTGCTGTTAAAAAATAAAATGGAATCTTCGAACGCGTATAAGAGGCATATTTTGTATTTTTTTTATAAAAGTGGTGAAAATGCAACAACTGCTGCTGCATAAATAAACACTGTTCAGGGAGAGGATACCGTGAGTGTAAAGACTGCGCCAAAGTGGTTTTCAATATTCCGAAGTGGTAACTGCGACGTGGAGGATACCCCGCGCGCTAGTCGTATTGAAGTCTTTAACTTCGACGCCTTGCTCGAACTCGTGGAAGCTGAGCCAAATTTAACAGTCGATATGATAGCTCAGAGGTTAAATTCATCGCGTGGAACAGGTCACAGGCACCTGATTCAGTTGGGAAAGGTTTCAAAGCTGGGAAAATGGGTTCCGCATAGACTTTCCGTCGCCAACCTTCAGCAGAGAGTGAATGTGTGTTCTCAGCTGCTGCAACGGCTTGAAAATTAAAGTTTTTTGAACCGTATCGTTACTGGTGATGAAAAATGGGTACTTTACAATAATCCTGTTCGCAAACGCCAATGGTTAGATAAAGATGAAACACCATAACCGACCCCTAAAAATGACCTTCACCCCAAGAAGATTCTCCTGTCTATTTGGTGGGATATGGCTAGTATTGTTTATTATGAACTTCTGGAACCAAACCAGACGACAGCTGCTGATTATTATTCCCATCAGTTATCAAATCTAAATGAGGCACTTAAAAAACTCGACCGTCTTTAGTGAATAGACTTAAAGTTTTGTTTCACCACGACAACGCAAGACCTCATACCGCAAGGCAAACATTAGGCAAGCTGAACGAGCTCGGATGGGAACTAATGCCGCATTCACCATACTCTCCGGATATTGCACCTTGTGATTATCACCTTTTCCGTGGACTTCAATTCCATATGAGTAACAAGAACTACTCCTCAAAAGAAGCTATAAAAAGGGATATCGAAGCGTATTTTGGCTCCAAGGACAAACAATTTCTTGAGCAGGGAATTAAAAATTTACCTAAGCGTTGGGAAGACATCGTAAATGATGATGGGAATTATATTATTGATTACCAAATACTTTAAACATCTTTTTTATTAATTTTAAAACCACCTTTAAAAAACGCACGAATTTATGACCTGACCTGATATTTTGTTGTTAGCTGGTGTTGGCACGCATTACATCTGGGTGCTTGCAAAAATTTCCTCTCTTCCAGAATTTGTGGTGCTTCCAACTACTTGAAGCATTTGTTTCGGTCAGGTCTCAAACATTTTCTTGTGATGATTTCCTATCACTTCGACGTGGGTCAACGCGATTCGCCGTTTTGTGACGAAGACACATCTCAACCCACCGTGGTTCTCCGGTTTACTAAATTCTATCGAAGTTACACTTAGCTACACAACGAGGCAAGGACATAAAGGTTTTCCAAAATCAGTTCTTGTTCTAGAAAAAATCGATACTGTGCATGAAGTGATTTTGCAAGATGCTTTAGTACGAGTTTCACTTGCATAAATTCAATATTTCATGGAAGATTTTTTTGCGTTGAATATCGCATAATTTAACAATTGTTCATATGCGAACTCGAGTCGACTCGATTGGTGAGATGAAATGTTCAAAAGCATGCGAAAGTGAACTGATGTTCATGAACATAATTTCAACTTTGATTCAACTGATTACTACATTTACCTGTCAATCTAAAACCTTTAGCACCAACCCTCATATGATGCGATGATTATTGATAATAAAGGGTTTTTCAATAAGAGCGGGTAGATGTTGAAATGGAATGAAATGGCGTTTGCTGTGTGGCACGTAGCGCCGTCCTGCTGGAACCATATGTCGTCTAGGTCCATATGGTTCAATATGGGCCATAAGAAATTGGAAGGGCCACCACGTCTACCGAAAAATGGGCGCAATGCGCGCAAGGTTTACACTCATTTTGATAATAAAGTTTTATCATTTGAACGTGCTGTTCAATCGTGTAACTTGCCATGATGATTTGGCATAAACAACTGAATAATAAACAAAAGATTTGACAGATGTCACCAAAACAAAATGGCTGCCACAGGGCGCCAAAATCGACCCGCGCCAATTGAAAAACAGAACGATTATTTTCATAAAAAATTTGCACGATTTACAATCGTTGCTCAAGTGTGTAGCGTTCCGTGATGAAATGTATACTAATGAAGTTTACAAATGACAAGCGAAAAATAAAAAATATTGCGTCGTTCGCCCTCCCTAACGGAAAAAAGCTGAAGCGCACCTACTGAAGCCCCCTATACATACTTTTATATAGTTTTATTACGAGAAAATAAATTAGATCGATAAATGGCGATAATTTGCTAGAAATATTAATTTATTTGATCAATTTATTTAAAGCCAGGTGCGATATAAAAAAAAATCTGTTTGTGTTTATTTGCTTTGCACACACCTTAAAAACTGAGGTATTTCCAGACACCTGGAATAATAATAACAATGTTGAACAACTTTCAGTCAAGACATTTTCTGAATGAAAGATGAGCCGTAAATCGTGCATAGATTATTAATTTTTGTTATTTATACTGCATTACTTGAGCAAGAATATATAGCAAATATATTTTAAGTTAGAAAGTTTAATATGCACTTCTTTTAGCGCATTACTCATCTCTTAGCCGTTGAACACTTTCGATTTTTTATTAAAATATACTTTAAAAAGTTCAAAAAATAGACGGTGATCTTGAAAGAGTTGGTGGTAAAAAAAATTGTTATGGAAATGAGTTTGTTCAATTTAGTGGCCAGTTGCATGGATAGTTGAAAATGATTTCTTGGTACATTATAGTCACCTTAGGAGTACTTGAAGTAGACCTTTAGATACCAACTAGATCAAAAAGTTCCCTGAACAACCGCCAGGTGAAATTTTGGGTTACAAATGGATTCAATGGTGCGAAAATCTTAGAAATGTTGAAAAATTATTTCGGTAATGATACTCGAAAGGAAACACCCGTTTACGAGTGGCCTGAACGCTTCAGAAGAGATCGTGAATCCATTGAGAATGAGGAACGTTGTGGCAGGTCACCGACATCGAAAACTGATTAAATCAACAATAAAATGAGAGAAAACTTGATTAATATCCGCAAATAAACCCTCAGAAAGCTGGCAGAGGACTTCAACATTGGTTATGGATCAGTTTAGGTTATTGCAGTTAATAATTTGCTGCAAAGTTGGTGCCAAAGGAACTAAATTTCATGCAAGAAAGGGAACACCAAATCGCCAAAGACATAATTTCCAAGATTTCCAAGGCTGAATACGACCCAACATTCACATTCCTCAAATGAATATTTACTGAAGGCGAAATGTGGGTTTATGAGTACAACACGCAATCCAGACAATAGGAGAGTGAGTGGAGAGGCAAAAAAACTGTCATTTTCAGTAAAAGAAGAAGGCGATGCTCCTCGCGTTTATGGATTAGAACGGTATTGTACGCCACGAATTTTTGCCCGAAAATGACACAGTTAGTAAAGACTAGTATTTGTGCGTTTCGAGAAGTTTACGTGAAGAAACGCGCCAAAAAAGAAAGGATTTGTGGGAAAACAACTCGTGAGATTTTACATCGTAGTAACGCACCGTCCCACAGTGCTTCCATTATCCGAGAATTTCAGCCCAAGAACGAAACGAATACTATAAACAGTCTTCTACTACTAACACCCTACGAATTTACTTCATATAGCTCCCTGCGATTTTCGTCTATTTGTTCGAGTCAAAAAACCACCACGAGGAACGCGTTTTAATAGCCGAAAGGAAGCTCTGATTGCTATGGTATACCGAAAATAGAGTTCCAGAAATGTTTCTGGAGCTGGATAGAACGCTGGCATATCACTATTGAGGAATAAATTTGTACTATATTTTGAATTTTCTGAATATATTCTGGAAACTTTTTGATCAAAGTGATGTTACGTTTACTTGTGAGCAAGGAATACGATCTTGCAGGTACACTATCAGGAGCAGTGTAGACCTTCATGGCTTTCGTCGTGACAGCAACGAACACGGGGACTGCCTTGAAAAAGTAGACGCTATAGCAAAGTTCCACGGACCAGAACGCTTCTGCGGTCTTACCAAAGCCCACGTAAAGGGAATTGTCAACGACTCGGAGAAAATGGCATAAATTCGCTCGGAGGTTTCCATGTCTAGCGTGAAGTAACCGTTATTAGAAACAACTTTTTCAATCATTTGATGTTTCATATTTGGATATTCAAACCTACCCACTCCCGAATGGTAATCACGCATCAACCCATTTGGCTACATCGGCAGCCCATGCTAACCCGAGAATTCAATGATTCGGTACGCCCCACTATTTGAGTACTTTGCAGATAGAAATATATAAAAAATATCTCTCTCTCTTTTAGATTACAGTAGAAAGAATAGAGAGACAGGATAGATAAATTTGAGGTCACTCCTCCCCAAGTATTTTGGAATCCGGATGCGAAAGAGGAAGAGTATGAACTTTATCCAAACTTAGTACATCGTAACTCAGCAGCCTAAGTCTGATTCTATAAATAGCTGGATGGCTACAGAGAAAATGCTCTGCAGTGTTTTGATGCTCAAGACAGGATAGGCATATTGGGTCGTCAATTAATCCCATAGAAGCCATATGCTGACCACAGTAATCTCAGGTTCTTCCTGCTAAGTTTTAGGAGAATGACTGCTAATTTCCTATTTGGTTCTTTCCTAAAGCACATAGCCACTCTGCGGGAGCCCAACTCAGACCAACATCTCCTATAGGTAGACCTCATGAAGTCGTCTATTCATAGTTGAATCGATGCAGAATTGACACCTAGAAAAAGTTCAGGTATGTTTGTTTATCAGTCAACTCATTGCCTGTAATACCACAAAGTCCGGGCATCCAAATATGACAAACTTGGTTGTGTTTTGCAACACTGTTCAGTTTTTCCCGACTAATTTCGAAGAGCAGCGGGGGTTAGCAATAGCAAGGGCTTTTAGTGTAGCTTGACTGCCACTACAAATTCCAATACTACTACCCCGCCACTTTTTCTCAATAAGCCAGTATGCAACATTAAAGATTCCATATATTTTTCTACTCACACTTATGCAAACAGTATGCGGATGGAATGGAATTGAGGACGGCCGAAAATTTTTTCTGATTTGTTTATAAATCTTAGTTGTTTGTTAAGTCAAAGAAAATCTAGTTCATTCATTCTCAATACATCCTATCCAAAAATGTATCATTTACGCCTGGCAAAAGTTGGACAGCGGCAAAGAAAATGCTCTGCACTATCTTCATCCTCCAAACAATTGTAATTAGTGGTATCAAAGCTCATAACTCACTACTCCTCTGTCGGGGGGAGGAAATAGTTGGCGGGTTAAAGTAACTTTGTAACAATTACACAGTCCTGCGAGGGTGAGTTTCTAGAATGGCTGTACTTGTTTCTTGTAGTTTTTTATGCGCTGAAAACGAATCTGACCTTCAAAATGCTCCATCACGTCAGGATTTTTGGTAAATGAAGCCTAAAAGGTCAAAAAAGTGCCATTTTAGCCATTTTTGATAATTTTTTTTGGGATAGAAAATTTTTTTTTCAATTTTCGACGAAAAGGTCGCATAGTAAAACTCTTTAGCTTTATAACCCATTTTTTAAAATTATTGTACGATTTTTTAAAAAAAAGTTATGACATTTTGAAATTAACAGTTTCAGTTACGTATACGTGGGGTATAACGTCTATTGGCGTAACTGAAACTGTTAATTTCAAAATGTCATAACTTTTTTTTAAAAAATCGTACAATAATTTAAAAAAATGGGTTTTAAAGCTAAAGAGTTGTACTATGCGACCTTTTCGTCGAAAATTGAAAAAAAAAATTTCTATCCCAAAAAAAATTATCAAAAATGGCTAAAATGACCATTTTTTGACCTTTTAGGCTTCATTTACCAAAAATCCTGACGTGATGGAGCATTTTGAAGGTCAGATTCGTTTTCAGCGCATAAAAAACTACAAGAAACAAGTACAGCCATTCTAGAAACTGAAAAAGTTAAATTTCGCAGGCCTGTGTTATTTGTCAATTTTTATTTACTTTTCTACTTTCGTAAAATTTTTTTGCTTTACCTTAAAATTTAATCCCACTTAAGTAGATATGTCCATGTTTTAATTCACTCTTTTATTGTATTTTTTCTTTACAGATTTGGTAGTCCTCGGCGATGAATGTGGTTGGCCTGCACAGAACAAAACCATAGCGAAAAGTTAATAGTTTATTTATTTACCGCAATTCAATGGCAATTGCGTGAGGGGAGAATGAAAAGCAGCATGAAGTCTGAAATTCGCCGAATTTATACCACCGAAGCTTCCACAAATGAATTACTCAGAAAGCAGTCCTCAGCCTCAGCAACAATATTCACCGGGTCAATTTTACGGTCTTTCAACCTGAACGACGCCGATTCTTTGGCATGCCCTCTGCATAGCAAAGAAGTGCACCAACTAATACGAAGATCTTCCACACAGACACGTCGCGTGAACGGGAGATGTCACGTCAACGGAAATGGTAAACGGCGATTGCAAACGCTACTTTTCGAGTTCTTGGCAGTAACGGCTACCGCAACCACTGCCGCCACCGCCGTCACAGCTGTCACCACACCCGCCGTTAACACAACCACAGCCTTAGCAACGAAAGGGACACAAGTCATTCCGTTTAACGATGCAACAGGGTCGACCGCAACAGCGTCAATTGTCACAAATTCAAAAGCATTCACGGCAATGCCGGCAACGATGGCAACTGCGCTGAATGCAAAATTTCACAGAGCTACAACCGCAAATGCTTTTATTCAAATGAATTCCATCGCTTTTGGGGATGATCCCCTCGCCAGTAGTGCTGGCGTCGGTACGACCACTCCCGTCAATACAAACACCGTATCCATGTTGGACATCAGCGTTGCTACAACTCCCACCACAATCACCACCACCGCAACCACCATTAGCGCGGTGTCCTCCATGGATGCTTACCTTGTTGCATTGCCTTGGCCAAAGGCGCTCGTCGTTGCAATTTTTGTGTTGCTGATCCTAGTAACGGTAGTCGGCAATACACTCGTCATACTGTCTGTGCTGACCACGCGCCGTCTTCGCACGGTCACCAATTGCTTTGTCATGAATTTGGCCATCACGGATTGGCTAGTGGGTACGTGTGTCATGCCGCCAGCTGTGATGGTCTATGTTGTGGGTGAGTGCCGCTGATATTTGCATACGAGTATAACTTTATTGTTGTTATTTCTGTTGTTAATTGTTTACTATCGTTGTATGTATGTATGCCGCTAAAGCAATTGCCTCGCGTGTTTGTGTGGTTCTGTGTGTTGCTTGTTGCTTTCTGAATTTATGTGGGCATTTCGGCATTTGTGAAAGTGTTTTGTGTGAGGCGGGTGTGCTGGTATGTGGGCACATTTTATGTGTTGCAATAATGACATTGCTGATGGACTCTGTGTTTGTGGTTTCGTGTGATTGACTGGCTACAGGAGCATTCAGAACTCATTGGCTCTGTGGCTTACAATAGACAATTGTTTGAACTGATTAACAGGCAATTTCATGTGCGGTTGTCTGTTGGAGAGGTGTATTTGGATGGTGTTGTTTGAGTGAGGGCTGTGGGTTGCGGGTGCACTACTATCAGTTACAGTAATTGGTTAGCCGAATGACCAGACGCTGATCGAAAAGTGAATAATTAAAGTGAAAAGTATTGATACACCATTAATTAGCATTCCATGTGCACCAACAATTGTTTACATATAAATACCTTCTGGGGGCATAGAGTGCAATAATAAAGCACACTGCGTTACATAATCACAGCATATTGACCTATTGACAAGTTGTGATAATTTATTTGTTTCTTATTTGAGTTTAATAATTTATAAATTTAATGCCAAATAAGGAATGCTCGAATTTTTTGTATATGGAATAGAATACTCAACATCGTTAGCAAAAAAAATGTCAAAACTGAACGCGTTAACTGAGCCACTTTAAACTTGCATTTTTTTACAACAAAATTCAATGAGCTGTAAAACTGCATACTTGAAATTTGTTTAATGATTTTGATTAAAAAGAGTAAAGGTTAGGTTAGAATGGTTACCCAAGGAGTGGTTGTGATACTATTGTAAAGGAAGTAAGGTGGAGGAAGACCGATGGGACGATGAGAGAGGGCGCAGAGAGGTAGGGGTTGGGTGCTTAGGAGTGTGGATTTAGTGTGTGTGGATTATGAACGATGACTGTGCTGCGTTTGCGTCAGTTTATGCTGCTGATGAAGTTCATCGAATTTTTAATGTCAAGGTCTATTATATCAGCATGCGTAGCAAAGAAGTAGAAGCCAAGATGACTAAATCTTAGCCCCACGAGAGCAGGACAGCTAAGGAGAAGGTGCGGAGATGATTCCACCTCATCTTCCATACATCCGACGCAAAAATAACTCGAGGTAATTGCAGGTCTCACAGCATGCACACCTCGCGGATAGTATCCTGTGGGAAAATATGCGAAATTCGAGAGCTGAATAAAAAAAAAATGAAAAAAGAGTAAAATATTGAAAACAAATTTTTCGATTTTTTTTCTAAATTTGTACTTACAAAATGTCGGCGGGTAGCGATAATAGCAAAATCGATGAATACGAGCAACAATGAAAGGGAGCGTTGAAAAGTTCCATTTCGGATATCTCCTCCACTAATTCCGGCCGCCGTAGCCGAATGGGTTGGTGCGTGACTCACAGAGAGAACGCAGGTTCGAATCTCGGTGAAATACCAAAATTAAGAAAAACTTTTTTCTAATAGCGGTCGCCCCTCGGCAGGCAATGGCAAACCTCCGAGTGTATTTCTGCCATGAAAAAGCTCCTCATAAAAATATCTGCCATTCGGAGTCGGCTTGAAACTGTAGGTCCCTCCATTTGTGGAACAACAACAAGACGCACACCACAAATAGGAGGAGGAGCTCGGCCAGACACCCAAAAAGGGTGTACGCGCCGATTATGTATATGGAACACAGCAAATGCAATTGCGCGCATTCTCCCATTATCGAACGAGTGTAAACACAAGCATCGAAGCTTGCAACACAAAATACATAAAACTCGGCGTTGACGGAGGGATTGATAAATGCTGCATCTCGAAGAAATCGTTGTGAAATGTAGCCCAGGCAGTTTTGCAGTGAGCTCATCCTTCTCGAGAGTTTTTTTTTCGCATTGACTCTCGTGAAGGGAAAACTATCATGAGTACTGCTATACCCACATAACCTCACAGCTACACTTACGTACTAAACGACTCTCCACTATCCACCACTCTCCCCGCAGAACTGCCAAAAAGAGATAACTTCACGGGACTGAGTCGTTCATAGGCTGCTAGTTATTGTTGGCGTCTACGAAACTCCACGCGCCTTAATTCATTATGAATACGTTTTACATGCGCGCAGATTCGTTTCGAGTTATGAAATCTATAATATTTTTCGAGTTTAAGGTGTTAAAGGAGGCATTGTTAAAGCTCAGGCATTGGGATCAACGTGATCAACGTTTTCTTCCCTCCGTGTGTAGATTGAGCAGTTTTGGAAGTATTTTCGAAATACCCCGTGCTCTGAAGGGAATTAAGTTAGGTGGTTGTTTGTTTCACCATGGTTCCTACCAGACCATGTCGTAAGGATGGGTATTAGCTCATGCGTCTATCTACCCTTCGGTGATCTGTTCCACCGGTCTTGCTAGTGAGCGCTCGAACGACTCAATGACGAAAGAAGGCAGACAGATGACCGCAAAGCATTTAGCCCATAGACGGCTATCAGTTTTCTTGCGTAGCTATTTATGTTCAGTGCGTCTGCCTAGATCGTAAATAGACCCTATTCGAGCTTATCCCTCCACGTGCGCTGAAAGGGAATTTTCGCTCATGGTCAAAGTAGGACCAATAAGTCCAAATTTAGGCAAGAATTGTTTAGAGCTGTCGGGAATACTGCGAAGAACATCTGGGCTAATGGAACACCATTTGCTTAATTCGAAATTACCTCGACCGGATACGCTGGGTGTTTGCTGCTTGATTTCTTCTACTTCTTTCAAAGTACCGCCACCACTTATCAGGTCGTTCACGTAGAAATCCCGACTGATGGTTTGCGAACCAAGAGCATAAACTGAGAGGACTTTGGTTATTAAATTTATCAAAACCTACTACATTCAGCTGCATATTAAAAGACCTTCGAAAATATTTTATAAAGCTTTGATTCATATTTCCATAGTACCCGTATCATTTTCTAGATTGACCAACCGCACCAGATGGTAAGTGAAAAAGTGATATAAAAATATTTTCGCAATTTTCACATACAAACTATTAAATAAGGTTGCAACTTCGTATTTCACAGACACGTGAGGCCAATTCTTATTCTAGCGAAATGATTGAAGAACCAGACTAGCACTCGTCAAATAGTGCTTAGTTCTTCTAGCAGCTTCATTGAAAACTTCCAGCATAGAAAAACGTTATGCTTTTCGACATTAAGTATAAAAAAAGAAAACAGAATCCAAAGAACGTCGAAAATTGTCAGTGAATCGTAATTAAAGCAGCAAAAAATAATATAAAAAAAGTTCAACAAATTTGAATGGATGCGACATTCGACTTAGCTTTATTAAATTTGCAATTCGGCCCTCATTGTGTAAGTGACCTGGCAGCTTCTAGGAGTGGTCGTTTTTGCTGTAGTTTGAGTGCAGCAATTAAGCTCAATGTGGCTCACATATGAATACCCAGTAAAAAAAAAATCGTAGATAAACAGCGATGGCTGCCATAGCTGAATGTGTTGGTGAGTGACTACTGTTCAGAAGTGCAGAGGTTCGATAGGAAAATTTTTTTTTTTTTTTCTAATGGCGTTTGCCTGCCAGTAGACAATGGCAAACCTCCGAGTGTATTTCTGTCATGAAAAACATACTAAAACTATAAGTCCCTCCTTTTAAAGAAAATATCAAGGCGCATACCACACATAGGAGAAAAAGCTTGGCCAAACATACGAAAAGGGTGGAAATTGTAATTAATGCAAGTGGTTTAGTTAATATGTAGCTGGGCAAAAACTAAAGGGTGATTTTTTAAGAGCTATAGGAAAGTTTTTCAAAAAAACACACGTAAAATTCAGAAAAATGCTTTGAAATTTTTATTCAAATCGGTAGTACAGTCCATATAATTTAATGTTTGAAGCAAATGTTGACCGCAACTGCGCTTCAAATGGTCCATCCGCTTAGTCCAGTTTTGGCATACTCTTTCCAATGTTTCGGCCGGTATCTCACATATAAATGCTTTAATGTTGTCTTCCAATGCGTTAATTGAAGCAGGCTTGTCTGAATAGACATGAGCTTTAACATAGCCCCACAAAAAATAATCTAAAGGCGTTATATCGCACGATCTGGGTGGCCAATTGACAGGTCCCGAACGTGAAATAAAATGTTCACCGAACTCGCCTCTCAACAAGTCAATTGATACGCGTGCTGTGTGGCATGTGGCACCGTCTTGCTGAAACCACATGTCATGCGAGTCAATCTCTAGCATTTTGGGCAAAAAAAAGTTGGATATCATTTCATGGTAGCGCTCACCATTCACAGTTACGTTACGATTCGCAGCATCTTTGAAGAAGTACGGTCCAATGATACCTCCATCCCATAAACCGCACCAAACTGTGAACATTTTCTGGATACATTAGTAGCTCTTGCAATTATTCTGGCTGATCTTCACTACAAAATCGACAATTCTGCTGATTTACGTACCCATTGATCCAAAAATGAGCTTCGTCGCTGAACACAATTTTTCGATAAAAAAGTGGATCTTCGGCCAACTTTCCAAGAGCCCATTCACCAAAAATTCTGCGATGCGGTAGGTCGTTCGGCTTCAATTCTTGCACCAGCTGTATTTTGAAAGGCTTCACACCTAAATCCTTTCGCAAAATTTTGCACGTTGTTGAGTAACAGAGGCCCAATTGCTGCGAACGGCGACGAATCGATAATTGATGGTCATCATTAACACTGGCCGATACAGCTGCGATATTTTCTTCAGTTCGCACTCTACGTAAGCGTGTTGGTGGTTTGATGTCCAATAATGTAAATTTGGTTCTAAATTTAGTCACAATAGCTCGAATAGCCGCTTCAGTGGGTCGATTAAACTGACCATAAAATGGAAGAAGCGCGCGATAAACTTTCTTAACAGAACACGCATTTTTATAATAAAATTCAATGATTTGCAAGCGTTGTTCGTTTGTAAGACGATTTATGGTTAAATTAGAGACCAAACTGAAGATGTTTGACAATGAAACAAAATACGAAACGTGCGTCAGCTGTTTAAACCAACTGATTAAAAAGATAATAGCTAAAAAATCACCCGTTAGTTTCTCCGTGGCTTCGGATGTTATTTGGTTCTATGTATTCACGTTTCAGACCATTCAGTTCGTGCTTGTTGCCATAAGCTCTTTTGCATAGCCGGCGTTCTAGTTCGTTGTATAGAGTGAAGTCCGGTGATTGGGATGGCGAATGGAGCTGTTTTGAAATATTATAAAGCAACCTTTCAATTTACTATATGAGATGTGTGCTTCGGTTCGTTGTCCAGTGGGAAATACCATCCGCCACTCAGACTTAATTTATTTGCTGTTTTTTTTTTTTTCAAACAGCTTTTGAGAATGTTTAAAGAAACCTAACGGTCCATAGTTAATTCCACAAACTGCAATTTACTTGCGCCACTCACTGACATACAACCCCTCACCACCACCAAGCCTCCGCCATGCGTTGGAATGAAGTTTTTCGGTTGCAGCTCTTCATTCGCTTTGCGCCCTGCCATATTTTCTGTTTGCCATCGGAACCGAATAAATTGAGTTTACTCCCATCACTAACTACTTTTCGTCAGAAATTACTTTTTTACTTATAACTCAATCTTACAAGAATTGGAGTGGTTCAATGCCCAGCCCAGAGCTAACTCAGTTGTACATTTATTTAAAAGTGGTAATAATTTGAAAGCATGGCAACCAAAAAGAAATTAGTGTATCAGAAGAAAAATTATTATAAAATTTTGGAAAGATGCAAATGCGTTCCGAAATTCTGGCGAAGCTTTCACGCGTAGAAAACGATTTCAAGCAAACCGGCATATTAAAATCTAAGGTTTTGGACGTCCAAGAACACTATCGGTTCGAGAAGTGCACAGGGTAATCAATATGGAAAAGGTTAACCCTCGAGTTACATCATCAAAAATTGTTGAAAACGTAGACTAAATATGATAATTAAAAAAGGGTTTTTAAAAGCGGAAACTACTTGGAAAGGTTTACATAAAGCTGGATATCAGGTAGAGTCGCTCTAAGAAAACCGTTTATTTCACTTGCGAACAGAAGAAAGGGCATTGAATTTACTAATAATTATACGAGTATAAAAAAGCCTCTAGAGTGTTGAAGATCAGTCATTTATTGAAACCAAAGTAAATATTGTATTTTTGAGATAAGATACCGTCAAATTGTTAGGCGCAAATCAAGCACTGCTCTTGAGATACAAAATTTTATTGGTACAGTCAAACTCGATCATGTTGGAGTTGCACAGCGGCAAGTGGTATGGATCTGTTCGAATTTATTGAACCGACGATGGATAAATAGGGATGTTTGAACATTTTAAAAAGTAATTTGGAACAGAGTGCCGAAAATTGTAGCTTATCAAGAACGTTTTGGTTCCAATAAGATACCGATCCAAAACACACATCCTAACGATCTCGGCTTTAGTAAAATGCTTCAAAACAGCTCGCCGGATCTTAATCTTATTGAGCATCTGCGGGCTTTGTTAGAAAAAGAATTCGATATGTTGCAGTAACAAGTAAAGTGGCTTTGGAAGTTTTTGGAGTTTAGAGTTTGTGAGGCAATGTGCTAGAGGAATCGTGTCACAAGCTCTTCGGGATTTAGGAAGATTTTACTGGGTTGGAAATAAGTTCATAGCGGTTATATATTTTCTTTTATTTTACAACGATTTGTTAGCTGTTTGGCAAAGGGCAAGTATTCATTCGATAGAACTCTTTCTGCTCTACAAAACTCTGTTAATTGAATTTTTGAGTGATTTAATTTTTTATTAGTTTTGAGGTTCAGAAATGAAATACCCAGGAGGAAAAATTAACATTTTCAACTCCTGCTCTTACTTGATTTTCATCGAGGTCAAAAATTTGCCAAAGCAGACCGCGACATTTGCGTCGTGTATGGAGAAGGTGTCATATGCAAGTCTACAGCACGAAGATGGTTTGCCAAGTTCAAAAATGGCGACTTTGATGTCGATGACACGTCCCGCAGCGGAATGTCTTCTGAATTCGATGAAGGAGAACAGTCACCTTCATTTCATGGGATTTACCGAAAAATTGGAAGCCAGGGTGCCTAACGAGCTTAACGGAAAAAACAAAGAAAGGCGCCTCAAATTGCTTCTCAGCATCTCGCCCGACATCAAGCAACACTCGGTCATAAACAGCGATTTTTGTACCGAATCGTCTCGGGAGATGAACAAATGGTGCCTAAACTTCAATACGAAGCAAAGAAAGGAGTGGATGGCTCCAGGAGATACGTCAAGAGTCTTCATCCAAAGAAGATCATGATATGTGTTTGGTGGGACTGGGAGGTTATAGTGCAATGGGAAATGCTCGAAAATAATGCCACGGTCAACAAGGGCTCTACATACCGCGTGAATGAGACTATTCGACTGAAAAGACCTTACCGACATGATCAAACCATACTCATTTACAAACACGCCAGGTCCTTTGTTGCACACAAGTTCTCAAAGCCGGACTCAAAGAGCTCGAATAAGACTCCAGACTTAACACAGACGGATTACTATCTTTTCTGCTCCTTGTCAAATCATATGAAGAGCGTTACCTTCGATAAAAGATCCTTAAAAACTGGCTCAACAGCTTCGTTGACACCAGACCAGCCGATTTTTGGCGGAACAAAATCAACAAATTGGTCGAGAAGTGTGAAAATGCTGTTGTAAACAGCAACGACGAATATATAATTGATTAATTATTGTGTTTTCTTTGAATAAAAATCTTTTTTAAAAACGCTGAGAATTTATTCCCCAACACAGTATAAAATACTTATTAACGCACTGAGCGGGACGCCGATATTTCTGACCTTTTTCCTCGGCCTGCAGAAAGCAGTCACTTTCTAAGTATGCGATAATGTAATCAGCGATAAATTTCCTGTTCCTCGTTCAAGAAGTAACCGGACAAAAAAATATATATCAGATGAACAAATTCTACTTCGGCAAGAAAAAATTATTCATAAATTACAGAAAAAGGAAGGCGGCGTCCATAAAGTTCGGAAATAGTGCGCTGGTTGGTCTAATGAAAACTCAAGACTATTTGGGTCCAAGAAAGCCAAAAATTTAACAGAAAATGTGGTTACACTTTGTTGGATGTGTAAAACCCTACCACATTATTGCTTAGAAGGCCTCATTGAAGTTCATTAAAGGTATATTTCAGTACATTCATTCAAGTTGAATTTATCTTTTAACCTTAATAGTGTCGGTCACACGAAAAGTGTAACGGCGGTCCCCAGGGATCGGAGCCGGCCGCAGGTAAAGATTAGCGCACTCAGCGAGTTAATAAGGTCCCTTATTTAATATACCATATTTCATTACTTTTTGCTTACTGGTTAGGCATACAGATGAGTGTGTGCGATGTGCATTCGTTCATGCATACGAATGTATGTGTAGGTATTTGCTCATATCGCCAGTTGGTCAAGCAAATAAACTCACAGCTTGAGTAGGATTAAGGCCAATTAAGGCAAGAAGCCGAAGTTCCTAGGTGCTATGTTCTGTACGTACTTTATTTGATTGTGTATAGAATTGTTTTTTTATGTTTTTGTTTTTTTATGTTTTTGTTTTGTATGTTCAAACGCACCTTGGTAGCTGGTCGCATCTGCTAATGACACATTCGCACTAATTTAACTGTTTGTAACAAGTCTTTCCAAGTAAACTCGGGTGAACATGTAATTGAGGCGTGTATGCGAGTGTGTTTGTGTGTGCGTTTGTGTACACATATATGCAAGTTTATTTATCAATTTGTCCAAGCATGGAGTAGATTCGTATCTCTTTGAACAAAATACCGCAAAAACACTAACATTACCTTTTCTTCCTTTCACACACAAATTCGGATGTCTGCTGGTTGTGTCACTTTTTCGGCAACTCTACTGCAACGGTCGCTATGTACTCACGCGCTTGTTCCGGGCAGGTAGCTGGCATTACGGCTGGATCCTTTGCGATATTTGGATTTCATTGGACGTTCTCCTCTGTACCGGCTCCATACTGAGTTTGTGTGCCATAAGTCTGGACAGGTAATTTAGAAGTATTACAAACAATTGCACATAGACAACAAAGCAAAAGTATATAAATTATACACTATGCTACAAAGTACAAAATACATACTATACATATATATTACAAGCACACACACACACACACTCAAGTAAACATGCGATTACTTGCTAAGGCAGCAAGCTGTAATTTCTCCCTGTGGTGCTGCTATCGCCGGTGTTGTCATTGTCTTGTTGCCTAATCGGTGCTGCTATTGCCGCCGTCGTCGTATGCCAAAAAAAAAACCCAAAAGACTGCAAAAAGAAAGTAAAAATTTATTTGCTGGCATTTTTATTACCTACAACCATTTCGTGTTTCATCTATTTATTGTAATTTAACATGTTTTCGCTCAGGAGACTCAATTACAATTTAATGTATTTTTGATATGTACGGATGTAGCTACACAGTGGCGCAAAATTAATCAGCCAATTTTATTTCTGAATAACTTTTATACCAAAACAAACAAAAAATTGAAAATTTTTAGTTTGTACTTTACGTTTGTACTTTATATTTGTTTAGTTCACAAATGTCAAATATGAGTAACGTACGACGCCATTTGCAAAAATTATAAATTTTTCGATAGAGTTATTAATTTTGCGCCACCTTGTATAATACACATCTATGCATTAGGGCTGCCAATATTAGCTGAAAATGTTGATTCCGGAATTTTGGTACATTTTTGAAATATTCCGAGACTCTGGCACGCGTCCCGGGGCTCACCTTAGTATACAACTTTTTTAATATGGAAAAAAACTCAAATTCAAAAATTCAATTATTAGGTTGGAGAATAAGTTCGCAGCGTTTTTACCGAATACTTTTATTTAAACAAAAAATAATAATCATAACAATACATTAATCAAGTATATATTCGCCGTTGCTGTTTACAACTTCCTCCTCTTCCCACCTCTCGACCAATTTGTTTATGGCGTTCCGCCAAAAATCGCCTCGTTTGGTGCCAACGAAGTTGTTGAGCAAGTTTTTAAGTAACTCCTTGTTATCGAAGGTAACAAGGACTGGAAGCGGGAAAGATGGTAATAGGTTGGTCAAGGTTTGGAGAATACGGCGGATGTGGAAAGACCTCTAATTCGAGCTCTTGCAGTGCGGCTTTGACGACTTGTGCAACATGGGACCTGGCCTGGTCGTAAATTAGTATGGTTTGACCATGTCGATTAGGTCTCTTCAGTCGAATAGCCTCAATCACGCGGTGTAGCTGGTCAATGTAGAGCTCCTTGTTGACCGTGGCATTATTTTCGAGTATTTGCCAGTGCACCCTGCCGTCCCAGTCCCACTAAATACATCATCATCTTCTTTGGATGAAAATCCGGCTTAACTCTCGGTTCTGACGTATCTCCTGGAACCGCCCACTCCTTTCGTTGCATCATACTGATGTATAGACACCATTTTTCATGTCCCGTGACGATTCGGTAAAAAAATCGTTGTTTATCACCGCGTGTTGCTTGATGGCGGACGAGATGCTGAGAAGCAAATCGAAGGCGACTTTCTTTATTTTGTCGTTGAACTCGTGTACTCGTGAGGAGCCCGTCTCAATTTTTCGGTAAATTCCATACAATGAAGGTGATTGAAAATCGTTTTATGATCGCTGGTCATTTCTTCCACCAATTCACGACTGGTTTGGCGACTGTTCTCCTTCAAAAAAGATTCGTTCTTCATCGAATTCTGAAGGTCTGCCGCTGCGCGACGTGTCATCGTCGTCAATGTCGCCATTTTTGAACTTTGCAAATCATTTTTGTGTTGCAGACTTGCCTATGAGACCTTCTCCATACACGTCGTACAAGCCCCGCGTTGCTTCGGCATGTTTTTGACCTCAACGAAAAGCGAAGAAGAGCAGATGCCGAAAATGTTGATGTTTAGTTCCTGGATATTCCATTTCCAGCCTCAAGACTAATAAAGAATTAAATAACTCAAAAATACAAACAATAAATACATAGTTTTGTAGAGCAGAAAGAGTTCTATCGAATGAATTCTTACCCTTTGCCAAACAGCTTTATTCGCAAAATTTCCTTCAAATTCATTTTCAGTTTAACCAATGCACTACAGTCCACTTGGGCCCGCTTGTGAGATAACTATACAGGCCTCGAAGGAATGAGCGCAGAAGTTGATCCATCTTCAATCCATTTCGTACGGTGGTTGGTATCCTGGTACTGCCAAATACGAGCACATGGTTAACGAATGGGGTTTCTTTCATATGGAAAAAATGCAAAGTGGAATGTAATTCTCACCCAAAATTAGTGAAATGCATAAACAAGCAATTTAAAAGGGAAACACTTCTACAGCAAGTTCTGCAGTTACAACGAGGAGGTGGAGAGCGTTGAACACTTATCCTTCTACTGCCCCGCCTACGTCAGAGCGCGACATCGTTGTCTACATTTTTACTTCTTTGGATGTCTGCTAAAATAGTGATATCAAAATGGGCCTTCAAGCCTAAGTGCCAACCATTCTAACCTAATCTAACCTCTATGATACAGGAAGTCAAAAAATTGAGTTTCCATACAAATCGATTTTCTCTATTCCTCATAATTCTATATATTTTCAATGCCTCTATACCAAGCAGGCAAACAGTAGGTAGGTAGGTAGGTATAGTGGTTGTCGGTTGACACACCTAGGCCTGCTGTAGGCCCATTGTGATACCACCAGGGCTGTCCCCTCTCCTCACTCTACATTGTCCTCATTGAACCAACCTGTGGCTTTAATATATTTAACAAGACTTGTTATTTTTACATTGGCTACTTTTGCCAAGTTATTCAGGGAACTTTTTCCTAAAATATTGAACCTTCTTCCATCCAGAGCCATGCACCCGCATAGAAAGTGCAAACAGTAGCTCGCCAGTAAAATGTTGTGCTTCAAATTCCTTTGGAACAATTTAACCCTCCAACTGCCTTTTGAAAGAATTTTCTTTATACATATTTTTCAGGAGTTAGAAAGTTAAAATATACTACAGCAAATTTCTCTTCAAATTCTATTATAGAAATCTGAGAACACAAATTATATTTGAAGTTGTTGTATAAAAATTAGTTTCGCTAAGCTATTTGCACTGTCAAAGTCTTAAAACTTTAATTCTCCGTAAAAACACTCACACCCTTTGTACTTGAACATACCAAGTGAAGCCAAGAACTTCTCGAGGAGGCGGAGCGTTTGCATCTATGCGTCTATGTCATCGTAAAACTTATACAGCTCTTTGAGCCATCGTCTTTAATACTCGTCCTCGCCAATGTGAGAAAGTCCAAAAATTTTCCGCAGAATCTTTCTGACAACTACTACCATTTCTGCGACTAGGCATCGTTGATAAAACTATTCAGCCATGAATTTCTATCTTCCACGTAGAAGTATTTAAAAAAAATGTGTTCGGGTCATTAGAACCCAGCTGTTGGCTGTTATCATTTAATACAAATCTTTTGAATTAGAAAATTCCCTTGAGGTAATTGCGATTAGTTAAGTACCGAAGCTGCGTTAAGAGCATCAACAATTTTGAAGGCTTCGGCTGAGGTACTTAATAGTGTATAACTTCAATGACGGCGGCAATAGTGGCAGCAGCAAATACTGGTCCACTGTTTTGCTAATTCGCGCTCCAAAAAAGTTTTTTGACACGTTTGTGTTTGCTGAAGCCAGTTGTGTATTACACCTCACCAAGTTAACAGTAAGCAAAGGTAAAATTCTATAAATTGGTTAGAGTCACTTGAACCTAGGAGAAAAGTAGGACTAGGTGGTCAAAAAAAAAAAAATGTGCCGGTTTTGCATCCAATGCAGTATCGAATACTATGGAAAAGTACGCTAATCGTAGAAAATGTTGATAGAAACATGGAAATTGTCGAGTCGGATCGGCATTTGCCCATTGCTTAGGCATTAAGAATAAGTTTGAAAATGTTTGGGATCATAATCGTGATAAATTCAAAAAACGATGAGAACTTTTTACTTCACTTAATATGAACTGGCTCTTCTCAACAGCAGCAAAACAGCGCCTCCACACGAAGCCATTGAGCTCAAATATTTACTCAAATAAAGCAGCTCACCCTGTAATACTCCGCATTATTGTATGATACTTTAGATTATTGTAGCAAATAGCTTAGCTATCCCTAAGGTGACTTGTAACTCATTTTTGATAACGGTGCATTTTCAGATATCTTGCAGTGACTCAACCTCTTACTTATTCCAAAAAACGCCGCTCGAAACGTTTGGCACTATTTATGATTTTCATTGTGTGGGTGACGGCGCTATTAATCACATGCCCACCATATTTGGGCTGGTGAGTATATGAATTGAAGCTGCACATTTTTAATTGTAAGTTATTTCGAGCAAATATTTTTTCTTTATAACTAATTATTATTATTTGAGAATTATTAGTAATCCGTTGAATTAAATCAATCGCTAAGCTACTACAGTTACGCTATAAAAAGTTTTACATAAGTTTTAGGGCGGCTTTAGCAGGTACAGTAACATTTCTAAGTTTCAAAAAAATTTTTTTTTTAAATTCCCAAAAATTTTGCACAACATAATCTAATTTTGTTTTCAAACAATTTTTTTTTGGAGTGGGACTTATCCTAAAAAATAAAATTAAAAATACAAATTATAGAAATGTTAGAAAGAATCGAAGATGTTTAACTTTAAGGGGTTATATACCTTGTGAGCCCGAAAATATGGACGATTGTCATAATATTTTTAAATATGTTTTAGAACTTTTATTCAAATGGGGCATATATCATACGGAAGGGTAACTCTCGAAGAATACATTTTGGTGTTTTTAATTTAAAAAATGTTATTATTTATTGTTGATATCGCCCCTCCCCCGCAACGCTGTTTTTTAGAAGAGGCTTGCGGCCGCCATAGCCGAGTGGATTGGTGCGTGACTACCATTCGGAATTCACAGAGAGAACGTAGGTTCGAATCTTGGTGAAACACCAAAATTAAGAAAAACATTTTTCGGTCGCCCCTTGGCAGGCAATGGCAAACCTCCCAGTGTATTTCTGCCATGAAAAGCTCCTCATAAAAATACCTTCCGTTCGGAGTCGGCTTGAAACTGTAGGACCCTCCATTTGTGGAACAACACCAAGACGCACGCCACATATAAGATGAGGAGCTCGGCCAAACACCCAAAAAGTCTGTACGCGCCAATTATATATAATATATAGGTATATATATATTGCGGTGATCACGGTAACGCATGAGCAGCTCAACTGAAATCAAAAAAATTAAATGATTATTGTAGGAAAATGTTTTTTAGTGAATCTGAACAGTTTATTATCCAAAAAAACTTGTCTCGATATGAAAACCGCTTTGCACCAAAGAAGCGATTTTTGAGGGGTTGAAAAATTAAAAAAGAAATTAATTCCAGCGAACTATGCAAATATTTATAAAATATTCACGAAGTTGTAACTTCGAATAATTTAAAAAAAAGTTTATGCAAATCGGTCAAATAGTTTTTGATAAATAATGATAACCGCGACGGTAATTTTCTAAAAACACGACTTCGAGATAATCGCGTCTAAAGTTTTGCGTGCATTTCAGTTATGGATAATTTGCGCGCTTCCACGGTCTGTAACTTTCGTTCTAGTGCTCCGATCTTTATGATTTTTTTAATTATATTTTTAAGATGATGTACTTTTAGAATATGCCATAAAAAAGTTTCGATTTTTAAGTCCAACACAAGGTTATAACCTCTTAAAAAAGTCTATACCAAAATGTTCAACATTGAATAATTCTCAAAATTGTTAAATTTCTTTCAAAAATTTTCCAGTTTACTTCTTATTATACTTAAACCTTCAAATAAACCAGTTTTTAGAAAACTTGAACCCCCAAACACTTGCATCACTTGGCATAGACTCGCTCCTGCGCATATGTGGCTCGATCTAGAAACTACGGAAATCAATAAAAAAATTATTGAGTGGGAATAATTTTGTTTAAAAAAAAGAAAAATTAAAAACTAAAATGACAAAAAAAATGGAAATAAAACAAAATAAAAAATTGATTAAATAAAAAAAAAAATAAATTTTTCTTAACTTATTTTGTTAAACTTAAAAACTACGGAAATCAATAAAAAAAAATTGAATGGGAATAATTTTGTTTAAATAAACAAAAAATTAAAAATTAAAATGACAAAAAAAAACTCAAATAAAAAAAAAATTATTTAATAAATTAAACAAAAAGTAAATTTTTGTTGACTCTTTTTGTTGAACTTAAAAACTACGGAAATCAATAAAAATAATTGAATGGGAATCATTTTGTTTAAATAAAAATAAATAAAAAATTAAAATTAAAAAAAAAAATTATATTAAAAAACATTAAATATTTAATTTAAATAAAAAAAAATAAAACAAAATTAATTTTTTAAATTTTAATTTAATTTAAAAATTTAATTTGTTTTTTTAATTTTTGAAAAATTAGTCCCATTCAATTTTTTTTTAATGTTTCTTCTTTACATGTGCCAAGTGGAACAAAATGTTTGTTAACTTTCTTTATTAAACTTAAAAACAACGGAAAAAAAAATCTTGAACTGGAATCATTTTTTGGAAGGAGAAAAATTAACAAAAATTAGAATTAAGTTTAAAATTAAAGTTCTTTTAATTTAAGAAAAATTAATATATTTCCATTAAATTTTTTTAATGCTTCTTCTTTCCATGTGCCAAGCGGAAAAAAATATTTTTTTGTTAAACTTAAAAACTACGGAAATAAAACAAAAATTTTTTTGCATTGGAATCATTTTTCTTAAATTAAAAAAATTAACAAAAATTCAACTATAAAATTAAATTTAAAAAAATTAAAAATAATAGTTTTTTTTATTTAAGAAAAATTATTCCCATTCAACTTTTTTTAATGTTTCTTCTTTACATGTGCCAAGTGGAAAAAATGGTTTTTATTAAATTGTTTTGCGAAATTTGAAAAAAAAAAATTTTTTTGTAAAATTATTTTGTTAAATTTAAAAAAATAATTAATTTTGTTTTTAAACTTTTTTTTCGATTTTTTGAACAGACAGAGTATGTATAGAACCCTCGTCCTGATTGTTTGAAAAGTCTGTGGAAAAATAAAATTTAAATTCCTGTTTGGGGTAGCCTTTTTGTCGTCATAGTCTGCTTTTAAGCTCATACACTTTCTCTAACGCTGTTCCAGTTAGTTGATTCCTTCCGAATAATAGGATTTGTCCAAGTCTGAAAAATAGTCATTCGATTCTGCAATCAGCTGGTCGTTTGAATGAAATCTTTTTCCCGCCAGCCATTTTACGCCACCTCTCTGACTTTGCTCGGACTTCTCAAACGTCATTCGTGTGTCCATGTGTCCATTTAAAACTATTAATTAATGCCTGGAATAGTTTTTTTGGTCACATGAGTAGCTTGAGTGCAACATACAGAAATTTGTTGTTGTCTCAAAAAAAAAAGAAAAAAAAAAACATTAAATTCGAAAGTATTCTAGCTTCCCTCTTTTGGGTTTCCTCATATAGTGGAAATATTAGCCTAGGTTTTAAGGACTCCCTAAAAGTAATCGACCCAACTGTCATTCTAGAATAATCGAGTTATAAGAAATTTGGTAATTTTCCAATTTGTGTTTAAATATTCTTACTTCCCTTTAAAATACGGGCATATTTCCTGCTTGTAATTCTCGCTCTTGAAATAAAAGTCGAAATATCTCAACGAATCTCATTAGGTACTTTACTTTTGGCACAAGAACTTCGTACAGCACTTGTTTTCAGTGATTACCAAGATTGAATTCGATTTCCTCGTCCAAGTGTGGCCACTCCAATCTTACCTAAGCTAACTTGTTTGCAGTACTTGAGATTTTTAGCGGTTTGTCATTGAGTAGGATTGTCCATTCTAATGGACATTTTGGAAGGTATGCAATAAAAATTAAAAACTAATTTCTTCTTTATTTTCCTCTTAATTTTTGTGTAATTTCCCCAGAAAACTCTAAATAAAGAAAATTTTACGAGCAGCTTTCTGTTCTTCAGATACGTTGCACGCCAGTCAAAAGCATAAGCGAGAAGTATTTGTGATTTACGCTATCAAAAGTCTTAATGAAATCCATACTTGAAGCCCATTCTCTATTGTGTTTAATGTAAAATTTGGAAAAAGTGCAACATTCGTGCAACTAGACTACCCAGATAGGTAATGTTCCTGTGAGGAAATCTGTACTTTGAGCGCAGTTCACTTTTTTGCCATTGATATGAAATGCAATTACCATTTTTATGTCAGATTTCAAGTGCCAGATTTTTTTCCATATTTCTTAGAATTGATAAAAAGCTCTCCGTTTTATGTGCATAAATTAAATTTTTAAGTTTTTTTTCTGAACTCCGTAGTTTAGTTTTTATAAAAAAATCAGAATAAACAAAAAGTTGTAGTTTAGTATCCATGTCTGTGTTTATTTAATACCCTAAATCAGTATAGTATCAAAGTGCACTCTGCCCAACAAGTGAAGAGGAGGATGAGACGGCGGACCACTTTCTGTGCGTCTGCCCTCCCTTCGTGCGAATCAGGCTTGAGGTCTTTGGCACTGATGTGTTTAGAAGCCTCCACCTATGGCTCCTTGGCTCCACAAGATCTACTCAGATTTCTTCGGAGGTCGGGTAGATTTAAAGAAAATTAAAAAGGGAACCCGAGTGCAGTACAATGGACCTATTTTTTTTGAGTGCTGTACTTGCTAGTCTGTCCCGACAAAAAAAAAATAATATCAAAGGATATTCTGATCAGCTACCATATCCTCATCTCTTGGTGCTCTCAGTCTAATCGATATGGCGACATGTTTGTAATAAAACCAAATGCGAGTAAACTGTCTGGTATAAAATTTTAGTTGATAAAAATGGATGGGATTCAGCAATAAAATATAATAATGCCAATAACAAAGTCAATTTAGCACCAGCACCTCTTTTTAACCCATCCCTCATTAAACAAGCCGTGTAAAAGTGTCACTTTGTACAAAAAAATTTTTTGCAAGATTGGTTCCAATTTATTTAATTAAAGTTTTCTCTTCAAGATACATACAGTAAAAGTGATAACCCATAAAACAAGAATAAATATTCGTAATGCCATTTTTTATCTTTCCACTGTCTTTGCATCAGCGCATCATTTGGCATTGACAAAAACTTTATTGAGTGGAAGCGCAACTTTTACACATTTTCTCTAGTGACATAAAAAACTTGTGAACGTTTTTTAACCAAAATATTGCTCCTCATGCACACACATGGATGCATGTGTATACATATATATAAGTAGGAGTATGTGCTAGTGCGCCAGCACTTGCCACATAACTTTTAAAAACAATTTCCACATAATGTTGATAACATTGTAAGGCTATTAATAACAAATGCACACAAAATGCCTGAAGGGGTGCCAGAGAGATTTAGAAAAGGATGTAAACGACAAGGAGGGAAGGCTGGATTGATGGAATAGTGCCCCAACACAATTACCAAAACCAATCACGGCTGCCAAAATGCATGAATGGCAACTCATTCAACAAATGTTGCTGCATTAGACAGCATTTGAAACTGGATTGGGGGCAAAAAACAAACGGAAGTGCTGTGCTTTAACAATTTTACAACTTGGACTAGGAAGCTTACGAAGTAATTTGTAATGTAATATAGATATTGGGAAGCCTTTGTAATGAAAATATCGATGGAATTTTGAAATGGACTAGCAGAAGGAACAGCAGCTTTAAAAGTGCGGGGGTCTTCGTATTGTTTCAAATCAGTATTTGATATTTTTTCATTTATACCTGGAATTGTAACAGAAAATGGTGCAATTCACATGGATGCTAATCGTGCTACCATCCGATCCAGAAAAATGCTTGAAATTTTGATTAATCTTCCTCGAATGTCTAAGAAAAACGAGTGAATACAAATTTGACCTTTACTATAATTCAGACTTGAAAAATTTGTTTACTATTAAAGAAAAAATCTTTGGTGAACTTGATTACATTACTACACAAAATAGAGAAATCTTAAGAATTCTAGTCTTAAGGGGACAGATGATACCTGTAAACGGCCGTATTTTCCCCGATATTCATTAAAATTATTTAAAATGAAGAAGTCAATATATTTTTTTCAAAATTGGCATGCAGTTTATTTATAAAGGGTAGTTAAGTTTCAAAGGCTGGTGTTGATTTTGAATAAAATAGAATTTTTTTAAGAAATTATTGCCATTTTTCTTTATTATGATAATATTGGTATAGCTCAATTACGTATGGAACAAAATATCAGCCAAATTGCCGCCGCAGCCTCCGCGGCACACCTCCATCCGATGGACCAAATTATCGATGACGCTGAGGTATAATTGAGGTTCTATGCCATTAATGTGCCGAATTATCTCATCCTTCAGCTCTTGAATTGTTGCTGGCTTATTGACGTACACCTTTTCTTTCAAATAACCCCAAAGAAAGAAGTCCAACGGTGTCAAATCACATGATCTTGGCGGCCAATTGACATCGCCGCGACGTGAGATTATTCGGCCATCAAATTTTTCGCGCAAAAGAGCCATTGTTTCGTTAGCTGTGTGACAAATGGCACCGTCGTGTTGAAACCACATATCGTCCACATCCATATCTTCCGATTCGGGCCATAAAAAGTTCGTTATCATCTCACGATAGCGAACACTATTCACAGTAACTGCCTGACCGGCCTCATTTTGGGAAAAATACGGCCCAATGATGCCGCCGGCCCATAAACCGCACCAAACAGTCACTCTTTGTAGGTGCATTGGTTTTTCGGCAATCACTCTTGGATTATCATTCGCCCCAATGCGGCAATTCTGCTGATTGACGAATCCACTGAGGTGAAAATGAGCCTCATCACTAAAGATGATTTTCTTCACAAAGTGCGCGATATGCATTTTGATTTGAACGCCCGTTTTCATAATGAGCCTGAATAACTTTAACGCGTTGCTCTATTGTGATCCATGCTTCAAATTGAATTAGTCTAAAATTGAAAAATGTCAAATGAAATGCAGAAAAAAACTTGACGTTTAGGTGTGGTTCACATTAAAATAATATAATGTTTTAATTTTTATTTTAGTCATTTAAAATGGCGGATGTACACTCAATTCTTCCAGGAAGGTCGCAGCGGGGCTTCTCAATCGACGGGGAATAAAATGCTTCTAGAAAAAAAAGATGAATTTTGGGGCGAATTTTCCTACTATTTTTGCTTCGAAAAAATTATTTTTTCGAAAAATTATCGAAAACATGTAAATTCACTTAGAAACTAATATCATAAAAAAGATGTGTGCTAAATTTCAGGGAGATCGGTCAATAACTTTTCGCATTATTGTGTACGCTAATTCGAAAAATATAATTTTAAGAAAAACGCGTCTAAAGTTTGAATACATGAAAACTCCTCTCCCAGCGCTCGAACGCAAAGAATAGAGTTGTCACGGCTGACGATCAATAATATAAGAAATACTTAAATTTACGTTCTAAAAATTTTAACATTTTATGAAAATTAAGGGGAGCTGGTGGTCTAGAAGTTTCAAAAAATACAATAGATTTATTGTTTTTTGGATATTTCGGAAACATAGTATTTTAAGAATATACTGTGAAATTTTCATGCGGAAATTCCCAATATTATAGCTTCTACAACCCACTGACTAGGTAAAGAGCGGACCGCGCGCTCCTGTCCTCAAATTTGAAACTCGTTTATCTCGAAACGATTTTTTCGGCCTGGAGCTTTCAAAAAACAAAACTATTCAACCGAATCGTCTGAAATTTTAATATGTTGTTCACAACATCAGTGGCTATCACCCGTACTAGAATCATATTTTTATTGCAATTATTTATACTCTTTTGATTAAAAAACTGGAAAAAGCCCGGTTTTTAGAGTATCAAATTCTAAGCCATTTGCCATTGGTCATGTTTTTTTTTATTCTAATAGAGGGACATAGCTACAGTCATAGTGAGCAATAATTTTTTGGTTTTTGTGTTTCAGATAAATAGAAGAGCCAAAATAGACAACACCGTCCAGGTCCAATTTTTTGGAAGGGTCAACTTCACAGCCATTTTTAAAATTATTAAAATAAAACACAAATTTCTTCATTTCTATTTTTTTTTTTTCATTATTGTTTTATTAAAAAAAAATTTTTGTTTGTAATAGAAGTTAAATAAAATGCCTAAAAAATTTAAATAACGTTTTTCATTTTTTTTTTATTGTAAAAGAAAATTCCTGAAAATACCCTAAATTTTCGAGCTCTAGACCACCGGGACCCCTTGAGCAAACTTTCAATAGTTACTAATATGCAAGGTGGTGCAAAATTAATCATCCTTTTTTCTCCTTAAAAAAAAATATAAAGTTGATTGATGCAAATCTTTATTTTGACATTTATGTGTTTCATTGCTTGTATGTTTGTTTACTGCAGCTGTCTAGTTCACAAATGGCAAATATGACTGCCATCGATATGGTGATTAATTTTGCGCCAGCCTGTGTATACAGCGACTGAGTACATAGTAATTTTTTTATATTTACATAGCTTTTCGAGTTACATTTTTTTTGCAAAGTTTTCACTTTTATTTTTATTAATTTTTTAGCCAAAGCTATGTAAATCAAACTCCCAAACATTAGACAAAATTTAGAAAAATTTATGGAGGTTGAATTAGTTTTATAGGTTTTTTTCGAAGATTTGGGGCTTTATTGTGAAAAAACGGTACAAAATATTTTATTCGAAGTATTGGCCATCGCTAGCTACAACTTTCGCCCATCTTTCGGGAAATTTCCGGATACCGTTTCTCCAAAATTCTGGCCGCTGCTTGGCTATCCATGACTCAACCCATATTTTGGTAGCCTCGTACGAGGAGAACCGCTGGTCCGCCAAATCGAGACTCATATGCCGGAACAAATGATAATCGGAGGGAGCTATGTCTGGACTATACGGCGGGTGGGGTAACACTTCCCAGCCAAGCGTTCCAAGGTATTTTTTGACAGGTTGAGCAACATGCGGCCGAGCGTTGTCATGTTGCAAAATAACCTTGTCGTGCCTTTTTACCGTTTCCGGCCGTTTTTCTTTCAATGCCCGGCTTAAACGCATCAATTGCAGTCGGTAACGATCCCCCGTGATTGTTTCGCCCGGTTGGAGCAGCTCAAAATATACGACGCCGACCTGATCCCACCAAATGCAGAGCATGATTTTCTTGCCGTGAATATTCTGCTTGGCCGTCGACGTTGATGCGTGGCCGGGCAAACCCCATGATTTTTTGCGTTTTGGGTTATCGTAGTGGATCCATTTTTCGTCGCCAGTCACCACCCGATGCAAAAAACCCTTCCGATTTTGTCGCTCGATCAGCAATTCGCACGTAAAAAGTCACCGTTCGACGTCGCGCAGCTTCAACTCGTACGGGACCCAATGTCCTTGCTTTTGGATCATTCCCATCGCTTTTAGACGCTTGCAAACGGTTGATTTATCAACGCCCAATGATTCAGCAAGCTCTTCTTGGGTTTGGCACGAGTCCTCGTTTACCAATTCCCCCAATTCCGCGTCCTCGAACTTTTTGGGCTGGCCAAGACGCTCCTTGTCTTCGGTGTGAAAATCACCACTTTTGAATCGTCGAAACCAACACTCACATGTTGAAATCGACGGAGTATGGTCTGGGTAGGCCTCCTGCAGCAATTCACGGGCTTGGGCTGTATTTTTTTTCAAATTGAAGCAGAAAAGCAAAGCTTCCCGCAAATTGCGTTTCGACGGCACGAAAGTTGACATACTCGGAGCACGAAAACACTGCGTTGTTTATACTTCAGCGAAATGACAAATACTGATAAACAAAGCCTAAGGATGAGGCTTTGTCATGAATATATATTCAGTATTGCCAACGCGATAAAGTGATAAATAGCGCCATCTGTGTGCCACCTTTAAAACTAATTCAACCTCCAATAACAAATTTTCATTAAAACTTTGAAAGTTTCAATTTTAAGATTTAGAAACTTCTTGGCATCAAGTACAAAACAAAATTGAAAAATTTAGGTGAATTTCAAGTTAGGCATTTTGAAGTGATACTTGACCGCAAACTCCATTGAAAACTACACATTGAACATCGGGTAAGGAAGGCTGGTATAGCCTTTTACTCCTAAAAGTCTACGTTCTGCCAAAAATGAGGGCTCAAACCGCAAGGCGTGCTTTGGATTTACTTATACAACGTAGTGGTTCTGCCAATTTTAACGTATGGATGCCTGGTTTGGTGGAAAGCTCTTCAGAAGGGCTAAAATATCACTGAACTGGGGAGAGTGCAAAGGACTGCGTGTATTGGCATCACCGGAATATGTAGAACTTGTCCTGAATGTCGTTTTGCACCTAATTCCCATCGATTTTCACGTTACTGCTGCTCAAAGTGCAATCAGGTTAAAGGAGGTTGGCCTCTGGAGGCAATCTCTCAAGGGACATGGTAGCATTGTTAGGCAGTTAACACCGTATTTCTCTGAACTTCGTACAAATTTCGCTACCCGCAGACTGGAGTTTGAGGGTCGTGCAAGGGCAATATTTTCAAGTAGGCAGAATTGGAGTGAGGGAAAAATCTGCACCGAATCTGTTACCTCTGTTTTCACTGACGGCACCAAGATGGAATCGGCAGTCGGAGCAGGGGTTTCCTCTAAATCAGCCAATTTATATATTTCATTCAAACTTTCCAGTACTGATCGTGTTTTTCAGGCAGGAGACATTTGCGATCGTGCAGGCATGCAAAGCGCTTAAGGAACTTGGGATTGAGGGAGATATTAACATTTTCTCTCCGACAGTCAAGCCGCGATCAAGGCTCTGACGACGCCATGCGGCAGATCTAAGCTGGTCAACTCCTGTAAGGAGGAGATCAAATCTCTTTGTAGTGCAGATAACATTTCTATGATCTGGGTTCCAGGACATAGGAACATAGAGGGAAATGAAATTGGTGATGTGCTTGCCAGGAAGGAGACTAAAATGGTCTCAGCGACCTCCTACCCGGTCATCGGCATCCACCTGATTGTTGTTAATCAATCGGGGTAATCGCACAACTTATTTCTCAGGAAAGCGCAGAACAGATGGAGTTCGCTTTCTTCATGTGCTTTTTTGATAATCCATTGGGCCAAGTACAATGGACAAAGAACTCAGAAAGTCCTGGGATTCTTTGCGGTTTACTGTCTGTCGCTGTTTAGTTCTCAAACGGGTGGTTACTTTGCACATTTCTCTCTCCGAAACTTTTGGCGGGCGTCCGGAGCGAAGATGGATTCGTAGGATGTTGTTTGCTTAAAGTTGTTAATCACTTTTTGGATTTATGAGCACTGCCTGACCACAATTTGCGTAATTTCCCGAGTGCTTTTACCATTTTTCCAACAACTATAGATCATTTTTCTTTCTCTAATATTTATCTCCTTTCCATTTTTATCCCTAGTTAAACATAGTATCTTTCTTCTATGGATGATATTTTTGTAGCCTTGCTATTTGAATGCTAAAAAAAACTAGCTTGTTTTCTTCTTTTTTTTACACCCAATGAATAGTTGCTACGTGAAGAGATCGCACACTTTTTCTGCTTGACTTATTTGACTGCTTTAATTATCATTAACTTACAGGTTAAGTTAGGTTGCACTGAGCTGGCCGAAGCCACGCAGAGACCATTTTAGTCCACAGCGATACCAGATCAGAGGCCTGTTTTGTTGAAAATATACATTGCTCAAGATGCGTGTACTGTTCGCGAGGTTTAGGAGTCGCTCAAGCTCCCGGTGCATTGTTGTATTTATAGTCTTTCAAAACTGAGAGCAACCGGCTAACACGGTCTAGGTTTCGAGGGAGCCGGACAGCAGCATAGAAAATGAGCAAGAGTTTATTTTGTACTCGGCGCATTACATTAAGAGTTAGATTTAGCTTGTAGGCATACGGCGAAAGTAGGCAGTGCCCTGTTAGTACACCAACTAAAGTTCTACAGTTCCTTCTATCGAATGATGTAAGGGATTCGGTATACCTGTCATCATTTGCAATTGGTTATGCGAAACCCTCTGCCTTTCGTCTTTCTTAGTATGCGTTCCTCTTGATTGATGATTGCCTTTAATCTTAGTACAATAAAAGGAAATTGCTGATATCTTTTAGATTCGTTTATTTTTATAATTTAATCTTTTAATATAAAGAGTGAGCGCAGACTAATTCTGCTATGTGTATATATATGAACATTTTTATTGAGTGCGAGTAAAGTTTTCATGCATTTATTTATGAACATTTTATTTACTGTTTATTGCCAGGTATGAGCAGGGACGACGCCGCGAGGGCAATGTCGACTGTCGCTACAATCAAAATAAAGGATATGTGGTCTTTTCCGCAATGGGCTCATTTTTCATTCCGCTCGCAGTTATGATGTACGTGTACTTGAAAATTGGCTATGTCCTCACGTCACGCAGGCAGCGCATTGTTCGCGATGCGGTAAGTTGAAGCTGGGCGTCATGGGGCTTATGTGCGCTTGGTGGGAGTATGAATGAGATTTGAAAAAACAAAAAAACCAGTGTGCGTAAATACATATCCTCAGCTGAAATGCAAAAAGCCGTAACTAACAAAACAGCAAAAATTTGCTCTTTGATGGATTATGAAGCAGTTCGTCATCCATTTCAATTCCAAGCAATTCGGGTTTGCTAGTTTATAAAAAATTACCAAACCTTGGTTTTCATTTCTACAATACTTTTAATTTTATAAACAATTTTAGTTGCTCTTGTAAAAACAAAAAAAAAAAAAAACAAAAAAAAAATGTTTGTTTTATGGCTTTATGCAATCAAAAATTTTTCTTTTTGATAGATTATAAAGCATTTCATCACGACAAAAAAAATTTAAATTTTCTACGATCAATTCGATTTTGGTATTTTATAAAAAATTACCAAAACTAGGAATTACCAAAACGGCCGCCGTAGCCGAATGGGTTGGTGCGTGATTACCATTCGGAATTCACAGAGAGAACGTTGGTTCGAATCTCGGTGAAACACCAAAATTAAGAAAAACATTTTTCTAATAGCGGTCGCCCCTCGGCAGGCAATGGCAAACCTCCGAGTGCATTTCTGCCATGAAAAAGCTCCTCATAAAAATATCTGCCGTTCGGAGTCGGCTTGAAACTGTAGGTCCCTCCATTTGTGGAACAACATCAAGACGCACACCACAAATAGGAGGAGAAGCTCGGCCAAATACCCAATTATAAATATATACGCCTTTTTGCCTTTCATCTGACGATATCTACTCATGGCTCAGCTTGAAATGCTTGAAATGATGTGTGAATAAAAAGTTCAGTTGTTTTTGAGAGGATAGTAATTATGTAATAGTCAAATGGTTGGCGCAAAATTAATCATCCAATTTTGTTTTTTAATAATTTTTTACTAAATAATAAGCAAAAGATGATTTTGAGTGATGGAATTCTCTATTTTGATTTCCGTTGCTTGTCTGTTTGCTTACTGCAGCTCACTAGTACCAAAAATGATTGGCGTACGACGCCATCTGCAAAAAGTATAAATGTTCCGATAGGGTGATTAATTTTGCGCCCCCTTTCACCAACATTATTCTCTTCTTAAAAATATCATGCTCTGTTTGTTCTCTTTCTCCTAGAATTCTGAACGTGCTGCGGACCACGATATCGATTGTGATAACTTCATTTCCGAGTCGGAGCATTATCAATGTGCCACACCGAAGTTTCCTTCCTTCAAATCGCGCTGGGGCAGTGCCAATGCCGGCAGCAACAATTGCGCCGGAAAGAATCTCAGTTTGCACTGCAGCAAATGTAACAAAGCCTACCTGAACAACGCAAACGGAAGTGCCACTATTAACGGTGCTCTGAGCAACAGCGTAGTAGTTGGTGGATTGAAGCATCAGCCCTCCTTCTACGAGTTGGTCGAGGTCTCTCACTTAACTTCTGTAATTCAATGTACGGCCATCTCCTGCAAATACACGGGCATCTGCATGCACTCGAGCGCGGTGGGCGTGCCATTGGCCGAGCGTCGCTCTTCTTCATTACCTATGCAAGCTGTGCACTTTGTGGAGGATACCACTTCATTATCTGAGAATTGCCTGGCTGCGACGACCGCCAGCATGACAACAACGCAGAGTATGAAATTTGGTCAAGTTATGGGACAAAATCAACAGCATCTGCACGCACAACATCAACACAACCATCACCATCATCCGCATCGAATACCAATGCGCGTCTCTACGACAAAGCGCGATACGAAAACCGCTAAGACGCTGACAATTGTCATGGGTGGCTTTATCGCCTGTTGGCTGCCATTTTTCGTCTACTACCTGCTAATGCCATTCCTTCCACGCGCTGCGGTATTTCAGGGTCTTATGTCCTTTCTAACATGGGTCGGTTGGGTGAATTGCGCCATTAATCCCTTCATTTATGCCTTTTACAACCCAGACTTCCGTACCGCGTTCTGGCGACTAACTTGCAGGCGCATTTGTAAACAAAAACCGCCACCCAACCACATAGCCATGTTCCGCGGCTAAAGGATTGCAGCATAAGTACACAACATTTAACATATGGGACCCTTTTTTAGCAATACATACGTGAGCCCGCATATGTATGTGTGCTGTGTGCGATGCTGAGGGGTTAGGTGAATTTGCTGAAAAATTTGTACAAAAGACATTTACGACCAAAATTATTATGGCGAGCGGCGTAAAATTACCGGCATGGGAAAATAAACAATCGACAGATAAATGAAGACAATGTCATTTGGATTTGCTAGTGATGATTCTTGTCATCCAGAAACGAGTAAGGGAGCCGTGGGTTTGGCAAGGGCCAGCATGGGATGAAAATAAATTCTTGTTAGGTGCCTTAACTCAAGCGAGCATTTGAGCGGCTACCGAAGTGCAAACAAAACATAGCTCTAATTTATTATTTAAGTTAAAATGGAGGCAGCTCAGCTGTGCCAATTTTAGCCAATGTTCTGAAACGAATTGCCATGTACACGCATACACACCACATACATACACACGCTCAAAATAATAGCAGCGCGACTATTTTCACTATTTATTTATTTCAGTTTTTTATTTCTATCAATTTTTTTTTAACTTTTTTTTATAAAACAGTAATATGTATTCATTACAACAAGAACCATATAACTTAATTTCAAACTCTGTACAAAATTTAAAAAGATTCAAAAATGTTTCTTTTTTTGCCGGCCAAGTTCGATTATTTCTGTGATTTTATCGACATTTTCGACATTTTCTTTAACATCAGAAGTGCCCGAACGAAATCGATGAAACCAAAATTACACGTAATTAGCTGCTACAGTAACGGCACCATAAACACCATTCATAATTTCGGCGGCCTGGCTTCCACTTTCGCCTGCATCAAAGATAAACATGAAAATGTACCGAATATTCTCTTTGTTGACTTCCAATGTTAACACCCTGTAACTCACAACTGAATGAAATAAACTTAAAACAGCACAGAATTTTTTTTTGTGTGTAGTATCACCTTGACAAGAAGCCTAAACTTTAAATTGTTTGATCGATACTTTGAGAGATATCGACCACTACAGCCATCTACCGAGAAAACGATGAATTTTATTTTGCCAAACTAATATTTAGCGAAAACAAAAGAAAACTTATGAGTATGCAGTTTTGCAGGCCATTTAATTTTGATATAACACCGTGTCAATTTCAAGTAGCGCAAAAATCGCATTGATTTTTGATCATTTTTTTGTTGACGGTGTTCAGCATTTTCTGCCATTTAACGATTGCTCGAAATTTTTCATATGGAGAAAGTGAAAATAAAATATTTTTAAAAACCAACGCGATTTTTGAGCTATGTCAGACATGCACATGACTTAAACAAAATTTAATAAGCTACTAAACTACATACTCAGAATTTTACTACAAACATTTTTATTAAAAGGAGTTTTTAATTTTATTTTTTTTTTTAATTTTTAAAAATGTTGGAAAGTTTGGTTTATGTAGATTTTGTTGTATTATAAATTATATTTTTGTGAGATTTTTATAAAATACAGTTTTCTAAAAAAACATTATATAAAAAATAAATAAATAGTCAATAAATAGTCAATACTTTGTAATATGTCGCGCTGCTATTATTCTGAGCGCAACTGTATGTACCATTTTCTATATAAGAGTAGCTAATTTTTTTAATTTAATATTTTAATAACTACTGCTAATCATAATGAGTAGATATATATGCATGTTTCTAAGTATCCAAATACAATAAAAATAAATGGTCGACATTATGGGGAAAGAAAAACTGTTAGTCCCCAAATTTGTACAAAACTCTACGCAAATGTATGCTTAATATTATATGTAAATATTTATTTGTAGAATTTACACTAACTTAACATTAAATAAATTAAAAATATGGAAAATAAAATATCCAATAAATTTTACTTTAAAAATGGGGTTAAGTCCTCATTAATGCCACTCAGTGGGCATCGAGAAATTTAATTTGCTAGGAATGCATAATTGCGTCCAGCTCATATGGGCCCCAGGACACAGCAGTATAACTGGGAACGAAGGAGCAGCCTGGCTAGACAGGCCGCGTCCTCGTTATCAGTAGGACCCTAGCCCTTCACTGCTATGGGACAACACACCATCAAGAAGAAGCTTAGAAATGAAGACCTATGGCTAAGTGACGTGAGTTGGCTACAAATTATGGGGCTAAGCCAGGCGAAGTATTTATATTCAAAGGACGTTCAGGCAACTCATAACCCATATCCCAAGGCATAAACTGAGAATTCTCACCGGAATACATTCCACTACAGATTGCATAGTCATCTGTAAACGATTGGGATATGTTCCAGTGACTCCTGTCATTTCCGCGTCCAGTTCTCGGAGACTCCATCACATTTTCTTTTCGAATTCGACGCTATTGTGCGAAGCAGGATGAGACATCTCCGCCAGATGCAGTCGGAAGAAAGGCACATACGCTCAGCACAACCCGGCTCTATCGTAGGTTTATTAAGGAAATTGGATTTGGATGAGGTACTGGGATAAGTGGAGGGCACAAAAGACCTTGAGGCCGAGGCGCAAACCTCATTTTCATTCATATATTTTTCATTTATTTTCAATTGCCCACTTAATAAATCTAGAAATACAAGGATTCTTACAGACTACATACGAATAGAACTAACAGCAAAAATTTTATTTAATTATATTCTTCTTGAATGGCGTGATAGCCACTTAAGCGATTTTGGCCGAATTTAGCCAAGCGCGCGTTTCTTTCTCGTGCTAATCGGCGGCAGTTGAACAGACCAAGGGAAGCCAAGTACTTCCCAAGCTGATCTTTCCAACACAGAGGAGGTCTTTCTCTTCCTCTGCTACCACCATCGAATACTTTCAGAGCCGGAGTCTTTGCATTCGTTCGGACTACATTACTTAGCCAACTTAGCCGCTGGATCTTTACTCGCTCCACTATGTCTATGTCGTCGTAAAGTTCATACTGCTCATCGTTCCATCACATGCGATATTCGCAATCACCAACGTGCAAAGGTCCAAAAATCTTACGCAGAATCTTTCTCTCAAACACTCCAAACGTCGCTTCATCGGATGTTGTCATCGTCCAAGCTTCTGCGCCATACGTTAGGACGGGCCTTGTAGAGTGTTAGTTGTGTTCATCGAGAGAGGACTTTACTACTCGATTGTCTACGTAGTCCAAAGTAGCACTTGTTGGCAAGAGAGATTCTTCATTGGATGCCAAGGCAGGCATTGTAATCGGTGTTAATGCTGGTTCCTAAATAAAGGAAGTCTCTTACAACCTCGAAATCATAACTTTCAACAGTGAAGTAGGTGCCGGCCCGCGAGTGCACCGACTGTTTGTTTGAGGGAAGGTCGTTTAGTCCTTGACAATTGATCTACCAACCATAAAACCACTTTGATTAATAGAGATATTGCGTTTTACAGCGAAGTTTAATTTTTGTGTTACAATAACTCAAAGAGCTTTGGAACCGTTGAATGTTTAAAAATAGGCTTGCAGCTCGCGATGTCATATTTATTCCCAGCTTTGAATATAGGTGTGATCGAAGTAACTTTCCGAGAATCTATGAATGGTCCACAAGCTAACGATTATTAGCGACTAGCGGGAGTGGGAAGGCAAGAGCCGAACATTTTTCGATAAAATGAGATGAGAATCCATCAACATTCCCACATCATCAATAATTAGCAGGAGAGAACCGAAATGAAGAGGAAGTAATATTCCCTTCTAAGGGGTCCAGATGCAGTTTCAAAATTGGAACTGAAAAAGTTCGCAAGCAAATCAACAGCCTCCTTGGTATAGGAGGCATAATTTCCACTGTAGAACACATCCAAAGGAGTGCTACAGCAGGGATTTTTGATTTTATATAAGCCCAGAATACATTATCTATCACTTTAAGATTAGTAGTTTATAAAGGGCGATCAATTTAGAGATTTTCAATTGAAATAAAAGTACGAAAGTTCAAATTGATTGTGTAATCTTTATTATTTTTGTGTACAGCCATTCATGACATATATTTATAAGGATAATCCCTTGCAAATATTGGCCGCATCTGCGCCGTAATTCGACTATCCCTAAACACCAATTTTGAATGACTCGCGACTCGCTGGAGGACTTCGGTCGATATCTCGTGAATAACTTTAGTAATGTTGGCTTCCAATGACTCAAACGAAGTTGGTTTATCCACAAAGCATTTAGACTTTACATACCCCCACAAATAAAATTCCAAAGGTGTGATATCACATGATCTTGGTGGCCAATCCAATGGCCCGAGATGAGAGATAAACTGTTCACCGAAATGACAACGCAGTGAATTAACGGTTTCACGAGCTATATAACAAGTAGCGCCGTCCGCCGTCTTGTTGGAACCAAATGCTGTGTTGATCGCGGACTTCAATTTTCGGCATCCGGCATCAAAAAGTCGTTTATCATGGTGCAATAGCGTTCGCCATTCACCATGCATTATATCTGCACCAGCTTCGTCTTTGAAGAAATATGTACCGATGTTTCCTCCAGCCCATAGGCCGCACAAAACGGTTGCTTTCAATGGATGTAATGGCTGGAATGGCTGTTCTTGGATGGCTTCGAGTTGCTCTTCAGCTCAAATACGGCAATTTTGCTTATTGACGTAGCGGGTAAGCCAAAAATGGGCCTGGTCGCTGAACACCACAAGTTGGCCTGAGTGCGCCATGAACACATTTCACAGAGCGTCGATTTTCGTAATAGAATTGCACGATTTACAGCAAGACTATAGCCAGTCTGTGCGGTTTAGGAACCTTATTAGGTTGTTGACGTCCAAGCCAGAACAGCGGTTTGCCCAGGTATAACATTCTGTCCTTCCATAGGACAGGGCATTCACAGAGGAAATAGAAGATTGTTTCCTTTTTCTCCGGTTGTTTACAACTGTGACAGTATGTGTTGTGAGGGATGCCCATTTTGGCGGCTTGTTCTCCGATAGACCAGAAGCCAGTTACGACTGCCGTTAGTCTACAGTCGTCCCGTCGTTTCATGTTTATCAATGTCGACGATTGCTAGAGGTTGTAGGTGAGCCATAACGTTCTACTGATTTTGCATTTCGTCTGGTCTCTCCATCTACAATCTACGATTCGAAGGTATTTTAGGGAAATTGAATTCTTGACCGCGCCTAATGGTGTGAATACGGGTACTGCAAGAACGCTATTCATGGCAGATCCCCTTTTTGCCAGTTCATCAGCTTTTTCGTTACCTTCTATGTTCCGGTGTCCCGGGACCCAAATTAAAGTTACTTTGTAGTTTTCACTCAAGTTGGTGAGGCTATTCCTACTTTGCTCCACCACTTTAGAGGTTATCGTGGCCGAATCCAGTGCCTGGATTGCAGCTTGGCTATCCGAAAGAATAGCGATATTGCCCTTAAAAGAGAAATCTGCGATTAGTAGCCTACAAGCTTCCCCAATTGCCAATACTTCCGCCTGGAAGACATTGCTGGTATTAGGGAGACGCACAGATTTCTCAATTTTAAGTCTGTGAGAATATACAGTATGCAAAATACGTATTAGTGCACCCCCTTATAAATAAAAAAACCACGTATATTTTCAAATTAATTTTAAAACAAATGCTTGAAACCGTTTTATTTTATAGATAATTAACTAAAATAAGGCCAAATAACAAAACCGCTCACAAAGTGTATTGAATTGCAAAAAAAAAAATAAGAAAGAAAGAAATTAACAATTTTTACAGAAGCAAAATTCGTAGTAGTACACATGTATTTTTAAAGATTTAAAGAGTAAATAAAAGATAGTTCAGAAAATTAATATTTTGTAGGATACCCTCGTTGCCTTAGGACAGCAGACAATCTCTTCGCATAGATTCCACCTATTTTTTTGTGAGATTTGGAGAAATCTTCTTCCACTCTGATTTGAGGACTTTTTTTAAATGTTCTCGGTTCCTTATTTGATGATGTTTCAGTTGCTTTTTGAAAATCGACCATAACTTCTCTATGGGATTAATATCCGGGCTTTATGGTGGTGTTTTGAGATAATTTGTCCATAACCTTGTATCCAACGCCGTGTGCTTAGGGTCGTTATCTTGTTGGAATATACATTTTTTTTGTAACCCAATTTTTTGGCACTTTTGCGTAGATTCTTTTTTAAAATATCAATATATTGCCTCGCAGTCATAATTCCATCAATAAAATGCAATTTTCCTACTCCGTTTGCCCCGAAACATCCCCATACCATCAGAGAACCACAACCGTGCTTGAAAGAAGGCTGCAGATTTCGTTTTTGAAGGCTAGTATTACACTTTCTCCAAATTTGTATGCGTCCATCGGACATTTTTATATTAAATTTACACTCGTCTGAAAAAATTACCCTTTTCCAAAACCGCATATTTTTGTTTAAATATTGCCTGGCGAATATAACACGCTTTCTTCTATTGATTGAGCTTACATACGGTTTTCTAACCGCAGTTCTGCTTCTAAATCCCATTTTTTTTTACATAATTGCGCACTGTTTGAGGTGTAACTTTGATAGAAAAGTATTTTTCTAGTTCTGCAGCTAGTGAAACTCCACTGACGGTGGGATCTTTCCTGATAAGGCGTTTCAAATAAGTCTTGTGCCTCTGTCCAAGCTTTGCCCTGTTCACATTTCGAAGCTTTTTGTCAATCCTTCCACGGTCTCTATAAATTTTGACTACGTTTTGTATTGTAGACACACTTTTCTGCAATGTTCTCGCAATTTCGCGTAAAGACTTTCCGTTTTTGTTCAATATTATAATTAATCTCCTAGTTTCGTTTGATAATTCACTTAGTTTAGGCGACATTGCAAACTAACTCCGCGAACTTCAACAAATGGCAACTAAAACGCAACTGCCAAATGTTAAACATTGAATGTTTAACACAATCGTTTCGAAAATAACGGTAAATACCAACAAATTGTTTACAAATTCAACGCATACTAAGTGTACTAATACGAATTTTGCCTGCAGTAGAAATAGCTACACTGCTACTAAAGCTATTTTTTTTTCAATTCTATGCAAATGTTTCGGGGTTTTTGTTATTAATCTATTTTTTTATGAATTATACAATACCGCACTACGATTGAAATCAATTGCTTAAAGTAAATTTGAAAATATACGTGGTATTTTTATTTGTAAGAGGGTGTACTAATACGAACTTTGCATACTGTAGGTATACCAGCTCCAACACCGCAGCCCATTTTACTGCCATCCATATAGACTGTAGTGTCGAAGTTGTTTAGAGAGAATCCCTTATTCCATATTTTCTTAGATGGAAAGAGTGTGGCAAAATTCCTATTGAACGTTACCATCGGGACGATGTACTCAGTTCTCACCGAGGTTAACTGAGCTTGTCGCAATTATAGACTAGCGTGACCATACGTTTTTTCTTTCCAGCGACCCGCTTCATTTAACCTAAATGCACTCGTGGTTGCCGTCTTCTTAATATGTAGGTCAATTGGAATAACGTGTGTCAGTGCATTGAGAGCCTCGCTAGGACATGATCTGAATTGTACTCTCTCCCTAGAGCTTTCCACCAAACTGCCGAACCATAAGATAAAATAGGTCGTATAACCGCCTTATGCAACCATAATGTATGCTTAGGTTGAAGACCCCATCTTCTTCCAAGCGTACGTTTGCAGGCATATAAAGCAATTTCTGCTTTCCTTACCCGTTCTTCGACGTTTAACTTCCAGCTAAGTTTGGAGTTCAGAACTACCCCTAAGTACCTTGCACTGGATGATAGTGAAAGAGTTTGTCCGTTGATATTTGCTAGGGTAAAAGTTGGTACCTTGTATCTATTTTACGCGGGTTTAAACTTATGCCACTTCCATTTGACGGTAATCAATAATGATCTATTAAGAAAACCTTATTGGAAAAGTACCTTCAATCTGATCAACCTTTACTTTGGCTCTTTCAACCATTGTTTTTTCTGTTTTATTCGTAAAAAATGTGAGCTATCTTTTGTTTTAATTTAAATATTAATATGCCTGCATTTATGAACGTTAGCTAATGCTATTTTCCCACAGCACGTAATTCGCTCTCCTATTCGTAGTCAGCTACAATTACCCCTCGAATTAAATATTGTAATTGCCCACACAAATTTTTGAAAGCGATTTAGCTGTTGGAAATTACAAAATTCAGAATTATTTTCTTTTCATATTTCATTTCAATTCTTCGTCCACAGCTTATTTCAAATAAAGTTAGTCCTTTATTAAAAAATATATTATTTTCATTATACTTTTCTTCTAATACATAATAATTTTGGGCCACGAGAGGTTGTCGCGCCAAATACAGCATTGAGAAAAGAATAAGCTTACGCTGATTTTTTGTAGTTCATACGGAAAAAATATTCTAAACGGGCACTGGGTACACGTATGCTTGTATGTGTATACATATATAGTTATATGTAGTGCATTGATTCTGACCAAATTAAGTATTTATTTGTCTATGTAACTGTAAATAAGTATAACTGTATATAATTTAGAAAAATGGTGTATGTGATTTTTTCCTCAAAAATTTGAAGCATATTTTGTGTACTTTGAATTCTATAGTCGCTGTTGATATACGAGTCACACTCGGATGTGCGGATGTATGCGTGTGTATGTGGATGCCAAGACGTGTGTGACAAAAATGTAAACTTTTGCTTCATTCAACTACACAAACTGCTATTGCACACGAGTCTCTGCCGTCGTTATCTTCTGGCAAATGCAACAAATCAAGAGCAAATTGCAAAGCTGGAGAGTTGCAAAACTAATCGCGTAGTTACACACAACCGCGCTATACAAGCGATTGGGGTTGCCCGAAATTTGTGCATTTGCATTCCACAAAATTCGTACCAGGAAAATGTGGCTGTGGGATTTTCAATTTGCGCACAAATGCTTACGATTTCAATTGTGGCGCCACGTCGAGAATATTTGCCAATGCAGATACGTGCATATATCTTTATATCTACACACATACAGAGACATACATTTGTGTGCACACTGGTATTAATGCAAGCTGGTGAATTCTTCTTCACAGACTAGAGCATTTTTGTGTGTGCTTAATCTCGTTCGCGGAAATGCACAAGTCGACTGAGACTAGTTTGTATTGAAATGGATGCACACACACACATACATACATACATACATTCATATGTGTCTATGCAGTAAGCAGGTGTTATTACGCTGTGTTGTTTTCCTCGCTGTCGTTGATAATAACGCTCAGACAGACGATACAGGTAGGCGTCACTTGGCGTAGCTCTCAGCGTGTGGTGATTTCATAAAAAATATATATCCGGCGCATTTTTAGTGAAGTGAGGGGAATTTTGGTCTCATTCGGTTTCAGGAGGGGAAACGGATAACAGTACGTAGATAGTAGTAGTAGAGGCGAATTTTCTTATATATACATTGAATTAAGCTCATTAAAATCCGATCAGGAGAAGGCGTGGCTTATATAGCAATTGTGTCTGTTATCAAATTCAGAGCAAAGACGTTTCACTTCTCTCCAAGAAGAACTCGTGATTTCTGCCACGCTTGAGATATTGTTGAAATATAAGTTTTTTCCAAATTTTAAATTTTGTGCAAATTAAAAAAAATCAAAAAATGTTGATCAAAGTATCATACTTTTAAGGGGTTACATATGTCCAGCAGCGCCAAAAATGCGCTAAAAGAAAAACTGTTTTTAGAAGGGATATAAAAAATATAAAAATGAATATATAAAAAATGTATTCATTGTTTTTTAGTATTTAAGCTTTATAAAAAAAATTATTGTAAACAAAAATTAGTATATAAAAATCTCGTGACCCAAATACAATGTAAAAAAAGTAGCTCCACTCTCTGCATCATTTGTCCTGGAAATGTTGATGGATCTGTAAGAAGTAAAAAATTCTTGTAAAATAAAGTTGTAGTTATAGTCTGTCGAGCTGGATTTTTGAATTTCTAAAAATTTTGCAATTTACAGCATTTAAAAGAAAGTATGCGTTTCCCGACATAGATGTCACACATTGATTATGTTTATAAAATTTTTTAATAAAAATATCAAAAATCAAAATTATAGAGAAATCATTCGAGTATTTAAAAAAACCGCATCAAAAAAAATATTAAAAACTGTATGAGTTATGATGCAGACCATGACGGAAAAAGTAGTTTCGAGAAAAACGAGTTTAAAGTTTGACGTACAGGATCGCGCGGACCGCTCTCTACCTAGTTAAATGGCTGTAGAAGCTACAATATTGGGAATTTCCGGATGAAAATTTCACAGTATATTCTTAAGATGCCATACTTTCGAAAATCGATTTTTTTGAAAACGCTGGTCGTACATATGTAACCCTTAAAACTGAGACTTTAGGAAAATTAGTCAATATAGACTATATGGTTTCAGGTTTTAAAGAGGAAAAAAGTTTTAAAATTACATTCGAATAAGAAGGATGGCGTAATGGGCAAATACATTTCACAACTTATACGGGCGGCTCACGGAACTTTTATACGGACGATTCTCAAATTACTAATGGAGTAGGCGCTGAAATATACTGCCCAGAGTTAGACCTAAAGAAGTGGTCTAAGCTTTCAGATTACTGCAGTGTACTCCAGGCAGTGGTTCTTCGCAGTTGAAAAAATAGCAAAGACCAAATTCAAGGTTAATTTCTACATACATACAAGTAGATCATTAGGCAGCCATTAAATCAACTACATCGTTTAGTATACCGTCGAAGATCATTCTTCAGAGCAGGGAGGCAGTAGAAAGATTGACAGCAAATTGTAAGCAACATTTCTATTGGGTTCCAGGCCACTAGGGCATTGAAGTAAACGAGATAGTAGACGATATAACGAAAAAAGGGGCCTCTTTATCCTCGGCTCTTCTTAACGAAATGCCAGAGTCAATACGAATACTCTACAAGTAAGTGGTGGCCAGTTTATGTCACCATTATGTGAAATTAATCGATCGGGGAACTTAGATCTCAATAATGCATTACTTTCCCGTCGTTGTATGACTTGTGGTTCCATTTTGTTGAAAATAAAGGAGGTCTGTGTCTATTTTTCCAAGCTTAGCCCACAAAAAATTTTCAATCAGTTGTCTGTAGCGTTGTCCTGTGGCAGTAGCAGCTCCTTCAATTTCATCTTCGAAAAAAAACGGGCCAATTACTCCACCAGCTCAAAAATCACACCAAAACAATACATTTTAGTAGAAGTAATGACTTTTTGAAATTACTCAGGTGTTTTCTTCTCCCCAGATGCGGCTATTTCATGTGTTGAAAAATGCTTCCAGTGTGAAATGAGCTGCATCACTTGAGATGCATTTGCGTGAAAAACCATCCGATTCGAACCAAAAAAAAAAAAAAAAAAATTACGCACTTTGCGATATGTTGTTCTTAAAGATAAAGTCTCAATCAGTTTACTGCTTTGTTCCGTCGCGTAAAATTGTAAGAGTACATCTGTTTACCACCCCAGAGGACATAAAAAACATAAAAAAAGGTACCGTGGTACCGTCTACTGATATCTGGGCGTCTCTTGCGAAAAACCCTTTATCATGATGATGATATTGAATTTATTTTATGCTAATATTTGCTCAAAAATAATGTCCATACTGCTCCAAAAGTTCCATATTCACCCAATATTTCCTCGCCTGACTTTTTTCTCTTGAAATTGTTTTCCTTTCGCTGACAACTTCTGTGCGGTGTTTGTATAAGTACGAGTACAATAAAGCAGAAATAACTCCTCCAAACGCCATCAGTTCGTTTTTTCAAAGAAAAAATCTTACGGTAAGCTGAATGTGCAGATACTAATAAAAAGAGAACACCGAGTGTTTCACTCCGCGCGACACTACAACAACGAGCTTCACATTTAAGTTTGCTTTGATTAGTTTTTTTTTGTAACTACTTCCGAGAGTGGAATGTAGCAGTGCGCTAAGTACATTTCGAAAACCAGCAGCTTCCCCTGGGAATCAACGCTCTTTTCTATGCAACAACACTCTTGTGCATGATTTTCTTTTTTCCATTCGTGTTCTTATTCATTGGAGCAAGTCGCACATTTGATTTTTATTACCTCGAGAGACATTACATCTGGCTGATATTTTCACAATCATCAAGAGGGACAACATAACGAGCGCTTTTTTTAACAATAACAAATAAATACAGGCACGTGCTCGGCAATTTCTTTGAGAAAATTTCTCTCCATGTGATTCAATATTTATATTGATACTCATAGTGAAGCTCTTATACATACGAGTATGTATGTATGTATGTATGTATGTAATAAGTGAGCAGTTTTCTATTCTTATTAGAAATATGTAGATTGGAGTGCGGCAATGCTATTATCATAAGAAGCTAAATATTTGTTATATTCAATTTAAAATAAATTGAGACTTAATGCAAACAAGTGCACACGCCAACTAAGTCTGCTGCAAGGAGGCCACTCATCTTTCGTCAGGGCGTCCTAGCAAATCATATGTTGTTTTAACATGCCAAGAAACTCATCCTCAAACCCATTGAAGTGTATTCTCTATACGTCATGACGAGAAGCACCAGATTTGGAATCAATAAATGATTTTAAAAATAATCATGGCTTGTTGAAGAGCAGAGTGGGCTTTAATATGAGTATTATTTGGTACTAAAACAAAAAAAATCCGCAAATTGTGCATCAGCATATTCGTAGCTATAATACAAGGTGGCGCAAAATTAATCACCTATTTTTGTTTTTGACTAACTTTTTTACTAAACAAAAAATAAACAAAAGATTTTGAGTGACATTTTTTTTCTTGTTTTCATTTATTTGTTGTAATTTAACGGGGAAACTGGTTTAGGAGGCCAGAATTTTGGTGTTTTTCGAGAACTTTTTGAACAAAGAAGAAATAATCAGAAATTGTTTAGAGGATATTTTATTTATATTTTTAGGTACACTTTTAAACTTTTTTAAAGCTATTTCCGCGGGTGATAGTGGCGTTAGAGCGCGCTGTCCATGGTCGATCGCCATCCGAGTGTCTTGCTGGTGGGGATTTCTAAAGTTGCAATTTTTCTCTGAAATCAACAGCAATTTTTTTTTTATTAACATATTTTCTAAGAATATGAACCTAATTGTGGTAAAAAAATATTGAAAATTGCATGCTTTTGAGGCGCTTGAACACAAAGTAGTTTTTTTATACCATATTTTTTCATCTATTGTGTTTAACAAAAACATATTTTAAATAATAACATAATCAAAGAATCAAGTTCATATAGATTAGAATTGAATAAAGAAAAAATTCCGGAAAATTTTAGAACGATTGGTCGATAACTTTTTAAGCTAGAATGCCCACCACTTCAAAAAAGTAGTTTCGAGAAAAACGTCGTTCTAACTAACGCGCGCTACGGTGCGGAACCGACGGGCAGTCACTTAAGTGCTCATAGAATCGGTAATAATACGAATTTCGCTTTAAAATTTTTACCACATATTCTTGAATAGTTATACCAACGACTTACCCCCCTTAACCCCTGGTGTAGTCAGGGGCCTAAAAAAATTATCATTTTCAATATTTTTTTTTTTGCTTGTCAATCACTTCACTTTACAAAAGTAAAAACATAGCATTAATACAACATACTTCGACTTGACTTTGGCAAAATTTCAAAAAAAAATTAAAAATTGGAAAAGTTGTTTGTGTGTTGTCCGTTTCTCCAGCAGTCCCTTGCGGTGATCATCACAAGTCCTTAGAGATTCATCTGAAATCAATCGGGCAGGATAAATAAGTTTTATTAGTAGATAAACGTGAGCCTGATCGAAGTTTTTTTTTCAAAATTAAAAACATGGCAGCCTCAGGAAGAATTTTTCAGATTTTCGAGAAAAACAATGACAATTAAGTGTTAAAAAAAAATGGAAATTTTTGAAAAACAAATCCTGCGATCAGGCTCGAGTTTTTTATGTGTTTCAAAAGCAGTACAAATTTTACTGAAATCTACCAAGCGGGTTTTAACTTACAGTGATGACCAGTTCAAAAAACACAGTTCTGAGAAAAATGCATTTAAAGTTTTGTTATCTGTTCTGAAATGCCCGAGTGACCTTTGTTATTTGTTGAATAACTCGAAAAGTATTTGTCGGATTCCCTTCAGATTTTCACACAATATTTTTAAGATATTACAAAGGGTGGTTAAGTTTCAACGGCCGGTGTTGATTTTGAATAAAATACAATTTTTTTTAGGAAATTATTATCATTTCTCTTTATTATAATAATATTGGTATGGCTTAATTACGTATGGAAAAAAATATTGGTAAATAGCCGCCGCGACCTCGGCGGCACATCTCCATCCGATGGTCCAAATTTTCGATGACGCTGAGGCATAATTGAGGTTCTATGCCGTTAATGTGCCGAATTATATCACCCTTTAGCTCTTGAAGCCAGCAATAGCTTATCGACATACACCTTTTCTTTCAAATAATCTTAAAGAAAGAAGTCCAACGGTGTCAAATCACATGATCTTGGTGGCCAATTGACATCGCCGCGGGGTGAGATTATTCGGCCATCAAATTTTTCGCGCAAAAGAGCCATTGTTTCGTTAGCTGTGTGACAAGTGGCACCGTCCTGTTGAAACCACATATCGTCCACATCCATATCTTGCAATTCGGGCCATAAAAAGTTCGTTTTCATCTCACGATAGCGAACACTATTCACAGTAACGGCCTGACCGGCCTCATTTTGGAAAAAATACGGCCCAATGATGCGGCCGGCCCATAAACCGCACCAAACAGTAACTCTTTGTTGGTGCGTTGGTTTTCCGACAATCACTCTTGGATTATCATTCGCCCCAATGTGGCAATTCTGCTTATTGACGAATCCACTGAGGTGAAAATGTGCTTCATCACTGAAGATGATTTTCTTCACGAAGTGCGCGATATGCATTTTGATTTGAACGCCCGTTTTCATAATAAGCCTGAATAACTTTAACGCGTTGCTCGATTGTGTATCTTTCCATGATTCGAATTGAATTAGTATGGAATTGAAAAATGTCAAACGAAGTGCAGAAGAAAACTTGAAGTTTAGGTGTGGTTTACATTCAATATCAGCCCTTGAAATTTAACCACATTTTACATTAACAAAATCCAATTTTTTGAAAATTCTGACTACCCCTAACCCTTTAACATATTTTAGCTCAGCAGACTCATTTACTATTTAACGTATTTCTGAAATATATGTATAGATGTAGCTACAAGGTGGCGCAAAATTAGTAATCCCATTTGTTTTTGAATAAATTCTTTACTAAATAAAAAAAAAAAAATATTTTGAGGGCTGAAAATCTTTATTTTGACCTTTACGCGCTTCATTGCATGTCTGTCTGTATATGTACTACAGCTGTCTAATTCAAGGGTGTCAAAAATGTTTGAGGTACGCCGCAATTTGCAAAAAATTATAAGTCGTCCGATAAGCAGATTAATTTGGCGCAATATTGCATAAAAAATATTATTTACTGTGCGTTTTGCATTCAGTTGTGATTTTGCTTAAAATCCACAATAAAATTTTCCCTCCTTCACAGCATAGTTCGCTGTTTACGCTCCTGCGCTTGCATTTATTAGCTTGTACAAATTTGCTAAGGTTGGCTTGGATTTCAGTCATTCTTTTTTTTCATTTTATGCATAATTACTGTTGACACAGCGCCTAATGTGGAAATGGATACGAGCGCGAATATTTGCAAGCTTTAAGAACCCGATCCAACTTTTTGTGGTAGCTCGCTAATGCTCGCTTATGACTTTGAATGAAATATAAGCCTTTAAAATTAATTTGCTAATGCTTTTTTGTGCAACGAGTGACATGAGTGGAGTGCCACGTGTGCTACAATTACAAATTACAGTCGGTGAAGTTCCTAATCCTCGCTAGTAATTGGAATCGTTGCGAATTAAAATCATTTACGTATTTAGTGGAAGCATTACCTGGACTTTTGCGCTACTTGGGGAGTGCCAGTCGGGTACTTCAACCATTTCACCTAGGTGTGTGAGCAAAGGCATTCGCACATATAATACACGCAGCCACAGCCGAGTGGATGTTCGTGTGACTACTTTTCGGTTAGACCTGGGGTTTAAAATGATAGATTATCAGATTTGGTTATTCGAAGCAAAATTGTGAGCGCAAATTTGGTTGTCACGTCATCGTGGACTCGTCAGCAGAATTGTGGCCACTCACTTCACATTGTACTATTATGCAGAAAAAGTGGAGAAAAAGGTAGCAGTTAGAAAGACAAACTGTTAACTAGTGAAAAAGCCACTCCCAGCTTATCTAAGTAAATATTCAATCTAAAATTAAGCCTTCAATTTACAATAGCTCAGCGATGGTATCGAAACATATTTTCAGGCATTTTCTTTTTTTAAAGCCTATGCAAATATTTATCACACAGCCGCATTGAAAAGCATAACCAACCCCACAATTTTAGTTGCGAGCATTGAATAACCGGAGCATCGAATAACGACTAAAAGCGAAACGCCAATTTGCCCACGTCCATGTTTGTTGACCAAAATAAATTCCTATGCACACACACACACACGCACGCACACTGGTCAACGGCTGCATGGTCTGAGTAAAATTTATTATGCTCTTTGTTGTAGCAGTGCTTTTTGTAGTAATTTTCACTGTTCTGTTTTTGATTTATTGAAAGTGTTTACGCATCCGCCGCGCGCCAACACTTTTTTTCGCCACCTCAAGTAATTTAAATTGACTCAAAATGTTGCTGCAGAAATGCGCAGGCTACATAAAATGACTACAATAGAGTGAAGGTGAGGAAGTGCCGACGGTATGTACGCAAAGACAAAAAAGAAGTTTATGGGAAAATATAAACAAATAAAATATGTGTGTGTGCAGACCACAACAAATTGCATAATGAACCCACTGGACCGAGCCCAGCTAAAAGTAAAAGTAAAAGTAAAAGAAAACGGAATAAATCGAAATAAGAGATGCCAAACGTTGCCCAGGGCGTATGAGTAACATTCGTTTGACTACGGTAGCCATCCTTGCTGTTATTGTTGTTGCGGTTTGACTTTGCAACGCGATTTTCTTTGGCCTACACATACACACACAAATCGGCTGAATTGAACTCAAATGCGCATATTTGTATGCAAATGAAATATATTTACAAAAGAAAATAAAAAAACGACTTCAGTATTGTTTGCATAGGTGATGGGCAAGTGAATTGATTTTGCAGTGTAGTGGTGTGATGCAAATTGACCGTTTGTACACGCGTGTAAGCTAGTGCCCTAGTGTGCATTGTTGTCCTGTTTTATGTATTTTATTTATTTAAAAATTCATCAATTATAGTAAGTCGCAAGTCGATTAGGAAAAAAGTAAGAAATACTCGGTTGGTGAATAAATTCCTAGCGTTTTTATATTTTCTTTTATTTTACAAGGATTTGTTTGCTGCTTGGCAAAGGATAAGTATTCATTCGATAGAACTCTTTCTGCTCTACAAAACTATGTTACTTGTATTTTTAGTTATTTAATCAGAAATAGAATACCCAAGAGGAGAACATCAATATTTTCGACACCTGCTGTTCTTTGCTTTTCATCGAGTTAAAAAAAGCTGCCGAAGCAGCCCGGGACATTTGCGTCGTGTATGGAGAAGGTGTCATAGGCGAGCGCAGAAATGGTTTGCAAAGTTCAAAAATGGAGACTTTGACGTGGATGACACGTCACGCAGCGGAAGGCCTGCTGAATTCGATGAAGAACGTCTCAAATCACTTTTGAAGATCGTGAATTGGCGGAAAAAATGAACAGCGATCATAAAACGATTCTCAACCAATTTCATTCAATTGGACACGCGGTCATATGCAGTACTTTTTGTACCTTTTGTGCCAATTGATCAATACGAAGAAAAGAAAGGAGTTGAGATACGCCAAAGCCGAGAGTCAAGCCGGATCTTCATCCGAAGAAGATGATGATATGTGTTTGGTCGGACTGGGAGGCCAAGGTGCACTGGGAAATGCTCGCAAATATTTCCACGGTCAACAAGAAGCTCTACTTGGGCCAGCTTCATCGCGTGAATGAGGTTATTCCACTGAAAATACCTGATCGTCATGGTCAAACCAATGTCCTTCACAATAACGCCAGGTCCGCTGTTGCACAAGTCCTCAAAGCCACACTACAAGAGCTGGAGTTCCTTCTGCATCCGTCGTATTCTCCAGGCCTTGCACCGACCGATTATCATCTTTTGCACTCTCTGTCAAACCGTATGAAGGGTGTTACCTTCGATAACAAATAAGTCTTTAAAAACTGGTTCAACTATTTCGTTAACATCAGACCAGACAATTTTTGGCAGAACGGCATCAACAAATTGGTTGAAAGATGGGAAGAAGTTGTAAGCAGCAACGGCGAATATATACTTGATTAACTTATTGATATAGTTTTATTGTTTGAATAAAAGTCTTTGGTGAAAACGCTACGAACTTATTCCCCAACCTAATATAATAGGCTACTCTTAACATAGTTTTGTAGAGCAGAAAGAGTTCTATCCAATGAATACTTACCCTTTGCCAAACAGCAAACAAATCGTTTAAAAAAAAAAAAAAAAATATAACACCACTATGAACTTATTCCCCAACCCAATACATTTTTATGTTATGTTTTTATTTTGTCTATGTTTTTTGTGCTTTTGGTTTTTTTTGTCCGTTATTTTTTCTTTTCTCTGCTTCTTTGTGTTGTATTTTTGGTAGAATAGAAATTTTTTGGCAGAATGTTTTCCAAACAGTTAATCTGTCGATGAAACGAGTGAAGGATACACCACCGCTTTTATTTTCATCTCACACTGTGACCAAATCTAGTTTACCATATTTTAAATAAACGTAGTTGCTTTTGCTCGATACCGAAACATTTCAGATGTGTGTACGTTAGACAGCCATACCACAAGGATGGATGAAAAAATATATGTATAAATCCAAATACTCACACAAATATGTTTGGATATATGTGCGAATGGTAATAACATAACCGTGTGAATATGTGTATGCACATACATACATATGTGCATAACCGCTAATGCCTTCTATTGTTCCACACTCTCTAATCCCTGTACTGTCGAAAGTGTTGAAATAGCAAATATTTTGAGAAGCATACTTTCGTGCGCTCCGGCTTTTTTATGTGTACCAAAATTGTATGTGTGGCTTTGCGTCTGTCACAGTGTTGCGGTCTTAATCGGCTTAACATTGTATTATAACTGCACTAATAAAGTCAGCGATAAGCGCTCGGCAAATAACTGAGTATGCCACATATTCGTAGTGCTGGCGGATGTAAAAATGTTGATGATCATCTCTATGTGAGTGTGAAACTGTGGACAAAGGCAGGTGTGTGGTGTATAATTTAATTACTTGAACGGCAAAAAGTGCTAAAATTTTGGTTAAGTTTTAGATGAGCGATTTCAAATGAGCGAAAATGTTTATGATATATAAGAAAGTATTATAAAAAAAATCTCAATTTCAACCTACCTGCTTTTAATGGCTGTTCAGGGGCGTCGAATATCGTTTTTGCTCCTCCGTCCGTTACCTTAGTCCACTCGGATATTTAGTGCGTTGTGAGCCAAACCATGACCTGCACATCTTACTGCCGTTTTTGTGGCAAAAAATGAGTACGCCTAAATAAGTAGTAGTTGTGTCCAGAGAACTGGATATCCGAGCACCAGAGTCGGATGTAGTAGGCCAATCATTCACTCACCTTAAACTCTTTACGACATCTGAAACGACATCACATAATAGAACCCAAAAGGATCCCAAGATGACGACCTTTAGCATGAATCAAGAACTCGTTTTAGAATTCTTGTATCACTATGCCCCCCCTATAAGTATTCTGATGTGGTGATTAATTTTGGGTGATCTTGCACATTTTTCTTTTCTTTTTTTGTCAGGACAAATAAGCAGGTACATCACTAATTCTTTTCTTTATCTCTGTCTCTATTCTTTCCGATCTCTTTCTCTGATACTTTTCTTCTTCCCTCCTTGATCATCTACCCTCTTACCAGAGCTCTAAATACAATGGGCTTTTTAGCTTGAGTGTTTTAAGATCCATCAAGTCTCTTGGTGCTCCTTGGCTCGACCTATTCAAATTTTAATTTCACAGCACTCAGAAGGGACTAAGTCCATTATACTGTACTCGGGTTCCCTTTTTAATTTTCTTTATATCTAACCAACCTCCGAAGAGATCAAAGTAGATCTTGTGGTGTCAAAGAGCCAAGGAATTCGCTTCTAAACACATCAATGCCAAAGTCATCAACTCTGATTCGAATGAACAGACGCACAGACGAGCAGACGCACAGGAAGTGGCCCGCCATCTCATCCTCCTCTTCGCAAGCTGGGCAGAGTAAACTGTCTGACATGCCTACCTTTTCCGTGTGCTGCGCACATAGAAAGTGGCTCATCATCAGCCCAACCAGCTGCCTACAGTTCCTTCTGCATAATGACAGGTGAATCTGCGACAGTCGGTCGGGCATGACAGGTAGCATCAGTTGGCCTCTCTCAGCCTTAAGCCTCTCTCAGCCAAGCTCGCTTGCGGTTTGAAGTAACTCGCTTGCTAACTTTGATGGCTGCAGAAGGGAGTGGCAGAACGGGCTCCGGACCTAAGAAGTTGGCCTCAGAGCTCATCCTATGTCTGTCCGGTATCCATGTTAGCATCCTGATGCTAACCGACATAGTGCAGCCTGGATTTACAGAACACAACTACCTTTGAAGTGGTTGAAGTGCTGTCTAAGGCCGTAAGCGCAACTATGCTGTCGCTGCCGACACATACAGATCTGCCTCTCCACCTGTTTTCCTCAACAAAGTTCATTGCTTCTTGGATAGCATACACCTCCGCTTGAAACACAGATGCGTACATTCCAAGATCAAAATGTAGTTTTCTAGTGGTAGCTGACTTCTCCATAGACACCAGAACTCTGGAACCGTGCTTGGTGAAAAATCCGTGAAAATGCGAAAACAGTATTTGCCAGGCTCATTTTCAGAGTTTGGCTACAATTGAGCCTCTGGTAGCACCACACTGTATCTTTTTTTAAGTACAATTCTTGATGGAATGTAGTCAAGGGGCATGGGGAGGATCGTTGGATCGAAGTTCATGACTTCTCTGTTGTCCAATGCCGGAGAGGGACCGTACCAATATCCATTGTGTTGCGGCCTTTAAGGCCTCTCATTGGAAGAAAACATCAAGTGGTAGTGGTGGTAGACTAATCAGAGCATCTTATGCCGGGCCTGTAGTAGTCGGGAAAACACCGGTGAAACAGATGGCCACAGTGCGTTGTAGACATGATAAGGTCCTCCTGACTCCCACGAGACAGAGTCTAATCATCCAGCCTACTAATGCATAGTTGATAATAGGTCTTATCTTACCTGATGCTAGGAGAAAGACCCCATGTTTTCTTAAAGACACCTTTGCACTACCAGATGGCTCTCAGTGTTTTGGATGGCTTTGTTTCGACGTGTGACTTCCAAAGGTGGTTACTATCGAGGATTACTCCAAGATATTTGATTTCTTAGGATAGCTGGATTGTGACTCCCTTTAACTTAGGTAGAACGAGTCCATCAAGCTTCCTCGTTCTGGCAAAGAGGACAATACCAGTCTTGGTCCAGGTGGCCGATAGCCCATTCGCACAGCACCAAATGCCAATCATATCCAGAGTTTTCTGCGCTTTTTTACAGGTGTTCATGAGCTGAGGGCCTGTCTACAAACAGTCCTTGTACATACTTACGACGAGCGCTAAAGTGCGCATAGTCCTTGTATTGTTTTGAATATAAAATTTAAACTTTTCCTAAATATTTCCCTCCCAGTAAAGGTGAACGCTGTTAAGGCACTCGCCTCATTTGAAATGGTGTTTTTTTGGTGTTTCTTTAAGAGCGTGTCAAATGGAAACGAAAAAAGATTTTTTATTTCTGTTTTCAGTATTCTATTTTTTTCTTCATTGCTAAAAAATAAAAATTTTGTTTTTGTCATACAAGGTTTTTGCAAAAAGTTGACAGCCCTCTAAAAATGGAGTAAGAAACGCGAAGTCATACACAGCTTCTTGGAAATTAAGAAATCTTTTGTCGAAATCAAACTGCCTGGATGCGTTCAAAGGCAGCAGCTACTAAGTCATCCATTACCATGCACTGCCTAAAATTAATTTAAAAAACAGCCATTAACACTAACAAGATAATTCATTTATTTTCAATTGTCTTACATTTGCATTGTTTATAGCCAACACTGGGCTTATAACTTAGCTAAATATTTTATTTTCAATATTTTATTAAATAGATTAAAATTTACTTAAAATAGCATATTAAAGATTCACAGTATCCATTCGTTTTTCAAACTACAAATGCCATGACACGCATACATATACATATGTTTATGTATGCAGGTGTAAACGATTCCTTATTTGATATTTTAGAATGCTGACATAGCACATCGTAAAGGCCTAGCATAGACGAGCACACTAACACTAACAAAGAACTACTTATGCATACAAACTTGTTTAGCTTTGATGGGAATATTCAGTGGAAATAACTTCATGAGTAATTAAAAGGTAAATAAACTTCTTCTCCGAACTGTCAAAGTTAACTAAATGAAGCATTAGCGGAGGGATGGTGGTTTTGAAGGAATAGTTATGGACGGCCACTTTCGCCCGAAAGTACACAGCCGGGCAAACAATAGCTGAGGGTCAACATGCTGCCTTTGTTTAAAAGTCCATTCATCATACTTTCATTTGTGCGCATTGTTGCGGGCGTTTTTTTCCGGTAAATTAGGTTATCCAGCTAACTTTTGTGGGTGTTGGACTATTGAATTACCCAACGCCAAAAAACGAGCAACGCCAAAAACGAGCAAAGCCAAAAAGTTTACTGCGCGTTGCTAATAAATTAGACACCATGCAAACGCCCAGCAATTCAACCGCTCCACTGGCCTGTACCTGACTAGCCGCGCTCCATCTTTCTTTTTGGCTATTGGCGGTGGCGCTATGGGAGTTGGCCGCCCCTCAACTGACGCAATTCGGTTTAGTGTTAAGCAAAGCAATATCAATTGCTATTCAAGGGACGATGTTTTAGTTTGCGGGTAGGTACACTTTAGCGGTAATTATTGTTATCATTTACGTGCGATGCGCTGGCATCGTTAAGTGAGCTTATTTGTGTGCTACGAGTATTCCGTTGGATTGCATAATAAGATAGTTTTAATTAAATTTAGCGTAAAAGTAGTGAATGCGTAAACATTTGGGCGCACGTTTGGTTGTCGAGCGGCTTTTTGCCCTTTGTGCGGTTCAAATTGAGCCAAATGTGTATCGCATTCCCCGGCTACAGTTCTTTGGCTTAATTTGTGTACATGCAAGTATTTATATATGTAACTGATGCCAGAAATATGTGCTTTTAATAGTGTGGGTATATTTATAGCAGAACTTATGACTAATTAGAAAAAACACTAAGCTTTTTGTAGCAAATATTTACACAGACTCGATGTGATTAGTTGTCGATACTTGCAATGCGGATATTTGTACAAAGCCGATATTTATTTAATGCTCAGCCATTCAAACGATTGCTATAAAATATCACTCGTTTTAAAGTGCAAACTTCTTTCTATTAATATACTGCACCCAGTTCTCAAATTCTACGCTTAGGTTTTATTAATACAGATATGAATATTTACACTTTAAAGCTATTAATATTGGCTATTTTCACTTTTGCCATTCGCATTATCCACCTATGAATAATTAATATTTAAATTAAGCTTAAATGCGACTTAGATGTAATTATTTCTACCAATAAGAAAATTAAGCGCTACATCACATAGTTTGGAATTTTGTTCGTATAATATTTTGAGATATTGAAATTGCTTGTAGTCGATGGCGCAGCTTGGCCCATATGCCAACTTGCACTAGGATTTCACTATCAACAAGCTGGATTCACAGGAAATGAAGGGGAATGCGACAAGCCATATTTTTTATAAGGTTTTCCTTGCTACATTAAAAAAACAAAAATTTCTTAAGGGGTTAGGGGTAGTCAGAGGCCCGAAAAAACGATGATTCTCAATAATTTTTTTTTTTGCTAGTCAATAACTTCATTTTACAAAAATAAAAACATAGCATTAATACATCATTTTTCGACTTGATTTTAGCACAATTTAAAAAAAAAATTGTAATTGTAAAAATTATCGGTTTCACTTCAAATTTTCACACAATATTTTTAAGATTTTGCAAAGATTAAACAAAAAAAACCAATTTTTTGAAAATTCTGACTACCACTAACTCCTTAAATAATAACTATGTGGGACAATGAAGAACAAAATTTTTTTTTGAAATTTGAAATACTGCTTTTTGGGTGTTTCTTTAAAAGCTTGGAGAACGAAAAAAGATTTTTAATTTTGGTTTTTAGTATTTTCTTTTCTATTGCGCTATAAAAAAACAAACATTTTGTTTTGGCCACATAAGGTTCGTTCAAAAAGTTGTCAGTCTTCAAAAACTGGTGTTTGCTTGGGCAATGGACATGGATACGAGGGCCGCCTTTTATATTTCGGGATTTGGTAACCCTGGTGTTGCAATCTGGCAACTGACAGCTGTATAGCAAAGTTTGACATTTTTTGGCCTTTACGTACTCAAAACGTTTTGAAATACCAGCACTATTTGTGTTGTTTACAGTAACTTAAAAGATTCATCTCGGTCCAAAAATGGAATTAAATCGTGAACATTTTCGTGCTATTATTTTTTACAACTTTCGACGTGGATTAACTCAGCAACATTGCATGGATGAACTTAATTCATTTTTTGGCGATGAAGCTCCATCAAGGGCCAGTGTTTATCGATGGTATGGTGAATTCAATTCACTCCAAGACGAATTTCGTGAAGGTCGTCCAAAATCAGTTGTTGTTCCTAAAACCATTGATGCTCGTCATGTGACCTATCGTGAGATTGAGACAATCTTAGGCATTAGTGGGACCAGCATACATTCAATATTGCATAAACATTTGACTGTCAAAAAAATTTGTTCGCGTTGGATCCCACACAATTTGTCAATCGCCCAAAAAAAGGCTCGTGTCAATTGGTCGAAGGAAATGCTCAAACAATACGATCGCGGGGCTTCGAAACACGTCTATGACATCGTGACAGGTGATGAATCATGGATTTACGCATATGAGCCCGAAAGTCAACAGCAGTCGACTGTATGGGTGTTTCAAGATGAGCCAAATCCAACAAAAGTTGTTCGCGCACGAAGCACTTCCAAGCAAATGGTCGCCTGTTTTTTCGGAAAAACTGGACATGTCGCAACCGTATCACTAGAACAACGCAGAACAGTAAATTCTGAGTGGTACACAACCATTTGTTTGCCAGTTGCCTTCCAAAAAATTAGGAAAACCAATCGCCAAAGACGGATCACTCTTCACCAGGACAATGCGAGCTCTCACACATCGGCTCAAACAACTGCATTTTTGAGCACCCTAAACATCGAATTAATGGGTCATCCGCCGTATAGTCCTGACTTGGCACCGAATGACTTCTTTTTATTCCCGTATGTAAAAAACAAACTGAGAGGTCAACGTTTTTCGACACCTAAAGAAGCGGTTGCGGCATTCAGAATGCATGTTTTGGAGGTACCTCATTCAGAGTGGCAAAAGTGATTCGACAATTGATTCAAACGCATGCAAAAGTGTATAGATCTTCATGAAGAATATTTTGAAAAACAATAAAGTGATTTTCGATGATTCAAATTTGTTTTTGTCCTCTAATCCCGACATATAAAAGGCACCCCTCGTATAGCCGGTTCTACTGAACCGATTGTGATAAAATAAAATTTAAACGACGTAAAATTGTTGTCGTTATTATATGAACTACCATTATTTGGGAAAAAAAATTTTAGTATTTTTTTCAAGCCTTTAAAGTCAAAAAAGGAGGTCAAAGTCGGTTTTTCATATCTGAACTTCCGCCATTTTGCGTAAAGGGAAATAGATAAGTGACACAAAACTAATTAAATTAAATTAAATCTTACGAAACGATATAAAATAATATTTAATAGCTTGTATATTCGCCGTCAATTATTGTAGCTGCTACCAGTCGTCGTGGCAGCGAATTTATGAGTGACAGGACAGAAAGAATGATTTTTGTCCATTCCTATTGAATCAATTTTTTAAGGTGCAATATGCCATCAAACTGGCATCCGCCTTTATAAACTGGCTTGCTGGGAATGCAGCTTCCAAGTTCTCGAAATTTGTGTTTTGCTACTAAAAGTAAAACTTCATGCAATCAGCATGGATTCGTCACCGAACGGCCCACTGTGTGTGAACTGGCCGTTTTTAGTGAATATTGAATTAAAGCCCTCTCAGCAAGGCAGCAAGTCGGCTGCATTTACGTGGATTTTTCCAAAGCTTTGAACAGAGTCTCTCATCACATTTTACTACAATACATAAATTATATTTACCTTGATTTCACACTGTTTTCTTGCAATCTTGAAATATTACTTATCCGGAAGGCGTTGTGTGGTCACAATTGATGGTATTTCCCCTCAAACATGTATTGCCTGCTCTGGAGTGCCTAAGGGTAGTGTTTTAGGTCCGCTACTATTTGTGTTATTCATCAGCGAACATTAGCAATGACTTCTCATTTGCTAAATTTCTGTTATATGCTGATGACTTAAAAATATTTTCAGTTATAAATAACACAACTGACGTTTGCAGGCTTCAAGCAGATGTAAACAAATATGTTATGTGGTGCCAGAAATCTCAACTTTCTTTAATTATGAGATAATGCTGTCATGTCACTTTTTCCAAAACCCTTATTGGCTTTCATACTTCTTCTAGCATATCAAATATTGCACTTCAATCTGTTATAGAAGTCAATGATTTGGGTGTAATTTTTTACTGCCGTTTCATTTAATAGCCACACTAATCTAATATTACCTGTCTTAAATTATTCTATCTTAGCCTTTATACGACAGAGTAGCTCAAATTTGACGGACCTTTATAACCTGAAATTGCTGTTTACTGTATTCGTGCGCTCCAGATTGGAATACGCCGCCTTTATTTGAAGCCCACATCATACATTTTTAATCGACATGATCGAAGGTTTGCAAAATGCTTATCTGAATTACGTCCTAATATCAGTAAAGTAGTTTGATCAACTTGAAGTCTTTAGAGAGTAGAAGATAGATGCTTGCTCTCTCATTTGCCTTCACTGTTAATAAAGGCGGCAGTGATTGCACATTTATGCTTCACAGTTTTAATTATCTTACGTCTCCCAGAATTCTTGGTAGCGCTCTTACTTTCTATATAAATAAGTTTAATATAAATTATGCTCGCAATGCTCCTATTAAAGTGCGCTTTGTGGTTTGAATTAAATCAAGAATTTTAACTTTCTGGATTTTTCAGTTTCTAAGGAAGAATTTTCGGTACTACCGAACTCTACCTTTCGGATAGTTAGAGGAAAGTTTCTAATTGAATTTGTAATATTTTCATTATTCTTCAGTTTTATAAGTCAGTCTGAAATTAAGTTTTTTGCCTTCTTCAAATAAGTAAAATAAATAAAATGCTCCACAGGTTCTCCATTAGCTTTAGAACTGAACTAATTACGAATCACTTCAACGCAGCATCATTTTTCGACACCTTCCTTTGTGTGCTTAGCGCTGGGGATTGGAGTAGTGGCCTATTAATGCGTCCTGTGCCCACCATGAAATTTTTCGGCAAAATTCAATAAAACATCATTTAAGACCTCTACGTAATTTTCTGCGTTCATTTTATGCAAAATAAAACAAGTTGGGGTCTTGCCACTGCAGCTAAAAGAAACACAGATCGTAAGAGCGACACCATGGAAGTTTCGTGAGTGACGCGTTTGACGTTCCTCGTGTATACCTTTCCAATACTTCGGACAACCACCAGTGCCATCGAGATTACATTTGTTTTTTCATCGCTAAAAATGCTGGATTATCATTCATCATACCAGAACTTCCCAGATTATCAGCGAATTCGTGTCTTACTGCTTTGTGGCGTAGTGTAAACTTCGGTTTAGCCAGCCTATTTTGAAATTTTAAGCTCGAATCTATACTCAAAATGTGTTGTATTCTTCTCTTTATTGGGACTAAAATGGGAACAATTACATTATGAAAAGGTTCCCAGCTCAGGGGGTAGGGGCTGATATTTTTATTAACAGCCAAGCGGTTTATCTATTTCGGACATCTGTCGTCAGTTTTAAGCTTTGGACCTTTCCTAATCTTTCCATAACCATCAAGAAATTTCTAAAAGTTGTGGAAGGAAATTTAATTTCGATTTACTTTTAGCGCTACTTCGTGAACTGAGACTCCCGATTCACTATAAGTTAGTGACTAGCGCAAGCCTCGGTGGACTGCTGCATTTCCCTCGGTTATTTGCCCCGCACGAAAACTATTTATTTGCTAATGGAAACTACTGGGTTTACTTCAAGAAATCTTTTAAATAATGAAATAGGTAGAAAAATATCACGTAGTTGCCACAAAAAGAAATTAAATCTTAATAAAAGCTCATAACTCATAACTATTTCCCTCAAGAAACTTAAATTTCAAGCAACCATCAAATGTTACGAAATAATATGAAACTACCATTAGTTCGTGTCCACATTTAAGTACATTAAAATGCAACTCAATAAAATATTATGCAGCTGTTTTACCAGCAAATTTATGAAGTTGGTTTGTCCAGCAAAACTTTAGGCTGTCCCAGTTATAAAACTGTATACGAAAATTTTTTTCTAGAAGCTCGAGTTAAAAACCATAAATTGGTATGCAAAGTTTGCGAAATTTTGTAAAAAAATTCAAATTTGGAGTTATGTAGTTTTACGAAAAATAATTAATATTAAAAAAAGTAGTCATAACAGGTGAAAATGTTGAGGTGCTAACGGTTTGTCGGCGAGTGTATAGGTAACTGCTATAATAAAAGTTTAGGACCATCGGTTCGGCACAACAAAAAAAAAATATTAAAAAATAATAATAATAATTAAAAATAGTGTAAAAGTGTCCAAAAATATATTAGAAACATTTTTAACAATCGAATTGCGCGAAAATTTTCTTGAAATATGAAGAAGTTTTGCTTGAAATCCATGGCGCAGCTTGGCCGTGTGCCCACTTGAAAGCAAAGTTTGGGGTATTCATTATTAACAAACCAAATTCACGAAAAGTACCAATAGCCACCAATGCAAGTTTTCTTTTGTAACGCTAAGAAGCCACGTTCGCATGGCTCAAGTACTTGATAATCATATTGAAAATTTTCAAAGTTACTCATACGCAACGTCTAACTTCTTTAGTACCATGTGGCCTACCGAATTTTGCTAAACTTGGGCTTTACGAGTACTACACACCAGCAATGGACTTTTTTTTGTTTTTGTTTTTGTAACACGCATCTGATTGCGTTTGATGTGATATATGCACTTTCGAGACATTTTTTTGTTTGTTTTTTTCGTGTTTTTTGTTTTTGCAACACAACTTCAGAACGAGCAAATCGTGTGACAGCCAGAAGTTAGATTTTCCCGCTGCCATTTACCACAAATCTAATATACTGAGTTCCGTTCGTGAATTCTCGCAGCATTGCTTCGGGGAGAATTCAAGTCACGTTGCACACTGACCCATTTCACGCCAAAGCAAAAGCTGTGTCCCGCATTTAAACGGATTTTTCGGCATAGACCCAGCTTAGTTTCGCTTCGTCGAGACTGTGACTGTCCTTAGCATATTCAACGTGTTGCCGCACAAAAAGAATTGAATTTTTTATGTTGGTGCGCAAAATGTGTGCGAAATATGGTAGTCAGTTTTGCATTCTACTAGGCAGTAAAAAATGAACGAAAGCAAATAGAAATTTCACTTGTTTGGAAACAGTTTAACAGATCAAACGCTTCCGTGGGCAAACATGTATGCATGTTTAGCTGTACTCGTAGTCGCCTAGAGGCATATAAATGTATAAATGTCGGTGAATGTGGGGCGTAAAACAATTTCAACCATTGCCCTTGGAATTAATTGACTGATGGTCGTTACTATTTTCAGTACTGAAAGTTTTCAACAAGTCGACGTTGACATTTTGGTTGAAGGTTTTGCGTGATTAGCGGTTGGTAGGGCGTACATATAGAAATTTTAAAAAGAGCGACGTGAACTGGTTTTTCATAATGCATACTTACATAAATACACCTGGCGCTTACACTCTTTTTGGGTGTTTGCTCGAGGGACCTTTAGTTTTAAGCAGCCACCGAACGGCAGATGATTTTTTATAAGGAGATTTTCCATGGCAGAAATACACTCAGAACGAAAGCTGTTCGAAAAAAAAAATTTCGCTCAATTGACTTTTCATGTCCGGTGTTTCGAGCCTGTGCAATTTTGAAAGGTAGTCACGCACCACCTCATTTGGCTACGGCGGTCGCTTTTCGGTGGCACACTCAAATTATGTATTGAAACTATAAATCAAAGAGGTTTATTTAGGCATGCGAATTTTTTTTTATAAGATGGCGCAAAATTAATCACCTTAACGAAAGATTTAAAATGTTTGCAAATGGCATCGTACGTCAATTATATTTGACATTTATGATAAACAGATATGCAGTGGAGCGCTTAAAGGTCCAAATAAATATTCCATCATAAAAAATAAAATTTTCTATTTAATAAAAAGATTCCTCAAAAAATAAAATTGGATGATTAATTTTGTGCCACCTTGTATTTTATACCATATATGCTGCGCGTAATTGTAGAAAAATATATGTACATGTGCACATACCCACTCAAATCTGTTTGCAATACCTTCTTCTGGTTTGGCTTTCATTTAAGCTGGCCATATAAATTCCATAGCATTACGATATGAACCCGATTCAGCCACATACCACCTCATTAGCTTCATTTCGTATCGTAATATTGCATATGTGTGCGGGATTTTTCTATTAAATACTACTTAAACACAAATTGCATCTCCTTAACTAGCATTATTTATGTGTATGTGTGTGTGTGTGTGTGTGTAAATATTTACTTATGCGTAATACTATGCATGCAGAGCGTGTAACTATCGCCTTATGGACATGGTATTCGTTGGAAATTGCGGTTTCATCGAGCCGCTACAGAAGCGTTTGCATGTGAGTCGCCAGAAGGCCGCCCGAAAGTCAACACTGTAAAATGCATAAATGAACGGATTTATGGCGCTATTGAACCATCCCAGCCAGGTGAGTCCCTTCGCCAGTGTCCGGCTAACTTGATGCTCCGCCAGGAAGGGCGTTATCAGATAGTAGATGAAAAATGGCAGCCAACAAGCAATGAAGCCACCTACAACAATACTCAGCGTTTGCGTAGTTTTATTCTCCTTCTTTAGCGAGGTAATGCGATTCGAAAAGGATTTGTGATGATGATGATGTTGCTGCTGCTGTATGCGACTTTGTCGCGTCAGTGCAGCGACTTCGGGCTGCAAATTTGGTGAGGTGGCCACATTGCCAACCGAAGTGTTCGCACTGATGCCAATGCTGCCACCCGAAGTGCCAAAGTGATGATGATGTCGGGCGCTGTGTGTACGTGTGGGCCAATTTTGATCGCTGGCGTTTGTACTGCCAATTGCGGCGACATTCAGAGCTCCGCTGGCGCCGCCACATGTGCCGCTCGTGCCACCACAACCGCTTGTCATGACTGTCAAGGTGGACGACGATGTGGGCGTACGTTTCAATGATGAGGGGCGCGTCAATTCGTAGCAACTATTCTTGGCATTCGCTGTGGACAAAGTCAATAGTGAGTGGCAATATGAAGAGGAACCGCCGCCATTGCCCCCGCTAATTGCTGTTGCTGCATTGGCGGCGCCAGTCTCAGTTTCGGACAGCACCACGTCGTGTAACTCCTTGCCAATGGTTTGATTGGAAAAGGTTCGGGCAGCTGCCTGCTTTCGCTGACCCGAACTGAGCTCCTGCTCAGAGAACTCATGGTCAATGTCATTGTCGACGTCGGCGGCTGTGTAGCGCTTGAATTTCTGCAAAATAGAGTGAATTGCCATATGAAAGAAATTTTGTTTTTATTATTTTTCGTGAAATATTTGGTTGAATTTATGTTGCTCTAAAAATTTTAGTGATTATAAATATGAAATAAGAGATTTACAAATTTTTTTTCATGCGCGTTGGGCGCACAAAGTAAAGTAAATTTTTTTATTAGTGATTTGGTTCACTTTTTCTAATACATTTCGCAATTTTTTTTACTTTTTTATTACTTTTTTGATAACATTTACTTTTACACGACATTTTTAAGAATAATTACCATAAAAAAACAACAAAACTCCGCACATTTTATCGCATATGCACATATATATTTACACTAGGGCGGGTCGATTTTTAATGGAATACATTTTTTTCAACGCCTTTCCAAGAATTTCAGATTCTACAAGAAATTGTAGGAAAAAAGTGCATTGGACCTAGCTCGAAGGACAATTTTGAGCACGCAAAATTTAAAAAGCAGCTACACTTTTGGTGACATAATTAAGCTACTTCATCTTTTCACAATATTCGCAACATTTTTCATGGAAATTTTTTTTTTTTGTAAATTCTTTTTAAAAATACAGTAAACAAGAATATAATAGTAAGTATAATATAAATCTTATAAATGAAAGTTCGAAACTTAGTACAAAATTCACAAAAAAATTAACAAATTTCAAAAATGATCACCAAAATTTTCCACTCTTAATACGAATTCATTATTTATGTATTTAAATGAAAAAAAAAAACAAATTAAAAATTAAATTAAAAATTATGTTGTATCTTTTTTTTTACAGAAAAAGTCGCAAAACGGCGCTAAAAGCAAATTATACGTAATTTTTCAAATTTATAATAGCAAAAATGGCTGTATTTAGTTTTTTATATGTAAATCGAACTCAAACTTAAAAAAAAAAAATGTAATATTAAACCAAAATAGAAAAAAATTAAATTCTTCGTAATTAGAAACTATCAAGCACAACAAATTAACATACAAAATTCCTAAGTAAATATTAATATCCCTAATAACCCTTTAACTGCTTACTGCTTAAGTTTGTTTCGAAAAACTGTCTCTGCCTGCTTAATTCTTTTCCAGCGAAGACGAGTATACTCGACATAAACAGAGTAAAATGTTTATGCCTATAAAAGTTGGCAATTGTCACTAAAAATAAAACGTTGAGTGTTGGCTTTTTAGAAAATATTTATTCTTACTCATTGTTAACAAACAAAATTTATTTCTTTGATGAAAAATATATCACATAAAGATAAAATATTAATGCAATATAAGAAGGAAAACAGAAGCAATAAAAGTCCAAATGAATTTCAAGAAATCTAAGTTACAATTCCTTGTAAAACCAGTACCCAAAGCAATGATACGACGCATTTCATTAACAGTCGATGGAAACCATTTTTTAAATCTTGAATTGCTTTTAAATTGCGAACAACTTTCGAAAATCCTTGTGGCATATACATAAGCCTGATCACCTATTACTTTCATTAGGTCATTAAGCTAAAATTTTCCATACGTTGTAAAATAAAGGGTAAGATGAAGGAATATCGAAGCGCTTCCCAGGATTAGATAAGAACCCAAAACGTTCTCGTTCTCTACCCACAGCAGCCCATGTTGAACTTATTTCTGTTATTTTTACTTTTTATTTTTTTGATTCATTGATTTCTCTTTGAAATTCATCCCTATCGTCTACAACTTGAGCACTGCTTCCTACATCTCCATCGCTACTCTCGTCAGAAAACGACAAAATTACCATTCCTTTGCGTTTTTTTCTGTTTAAAAACATAATTTCATCATTATTATAATAATTCATCTGGTAGGGATAATTAAAATTATGTATTTCACAGCTCCATTCCTCAAAGGAATAAAAGAACTTACTTTTTATGTCAATAAAGTCCACAAGACTCTTATAACCTTTACTTTCGCAGGCTCAACTGAGAAATGAGTTTTTGTTAAAAAAAAAAACAGTTTGTACGGTACGGTACTTTCAAAGAATTTGTTATTTCAGCTGAATATAAGCTATTTTGCATTAAAATAAAAAAGGCTGCCAGACTACCGAATATTCTAAAATAAAAATAAATAAAAAAAAAAATCCCCCCCTGCATCCGAATTTGCGAAGAACGTTGTTAGAAAAAAATTAGCCTACCCTAATGACATACAACTGTGCTAATGTTACTAGCCGCGTGACAAAATTTTCACTAGTTGTTTATTTTTTATTTAATTTTTAAACTTTTTTATAGAAATATAGCTCCTACTACAACAAAAACCATGTAAATTCAAGTTTCAAACTTTGTGCAAATTAAAAACAAACACATCAAAAAATATTAATAAAAATTGTATAATTCTTAATAAGAAATTAAAAAAGTTTTATAAAAATAGAACTCTTACTAATAGGACTATGAATAAGTTCGTGCGGGTTTTTTTCGAAATTTGAAACTTTATTGACGTAAAATGGTTACAAATTTAATATTCAAAATATTGTCCATCGCTTACTACTACTTTTTCCCATCTTTCTGGCAATTCACGGATTCCCTTTGTGAAAAATTCGGTCGGTTTTGCCGCAATCCACGAATCGATCCATTTTTTGACTTCATCGTAATTACGGAAGTGCTGGTCAGCCAGGCCATGTTGCATCGATCGGAAGAGATAGTAATCGGATGGCGCAAGGTCTGGACTATACGGCGGGTGGGGTAGGACATCCCATTTATTATTTTTTTATTTAATTTTTAAACTTTTTTTATACAAATTTGTGCAAATAAAAAAAAACGCATAAATAATGTTCATAAAAATTTTACAGTTTTTGATCAGAAATTTCAACAGTCTTATAAAAATAGAACTCATATTATTTTTTTATTTAATTTTTAAACTTTTCCTTATAAAAATATAGCCCATACTACAATAAAAACCATATAATACCATGTTTCACACTTTGTGCTAATTAAAAAAACATTCCGCAAATTTTCTTCAAAATTTCACGCTTCTTAAGGAGCTCCCCCACTGTGAAAATTCAAAAAAAATTATTTTTTTTTTAATTGTTAGTATATCTATTCAAAAAAATGTGGTAAAAATTTTAAAGCGAAATTCGCTTTATTCCCGAATCTATGTGCACTTCCGTGAGCGCCCGTCGGTTCGGCCCCGTAGCGCTTACGATACGATGCTTTATTTCAAACGCGTTTTTCTTGAAACGACTTTTTTTGATACGGTGGCAATGATTTCTCGAAGACTAACTAAGACCGATTTTAATTTTCTTTTTTTCAAAATTTTTGTTATCGCATTGGCTATGGTTGTACGTAGCCGATTTTCAAAATTTTGAAAATAACAATTTTTTGGGCCTGTTGAAAATCAAAAAAATGGCGAAAAACACACATCGAAATTCAAATCACCACCATTTTGTCAGAAAAAAAACAAAAACAAAAAAACGGCTACGTACAACGATAGCCACTATTGTGTAGATTAATAAAACTTTTGGTTTGTTGATTTCAGATGATTATTCATTGCTGTATCGCTGCCACAAGAAGACGTCGTTTTTTTTAACTCGTTACGTTTATTAACATAAATGTGTCAATTTTCAATATTTTTTAATAAAAATTTGAATCAAGATAGTTTAATACAATATATATATATAATAAATTGCCTTTTGTCCGATCCTCGAATAATCATTCCTACTTACAAAAATAAATTCCCAAAAATCGACTATTTTTTGACCCCACAGAGTGGCGTTCCCCTTAATCAGAAATTAAAAAAAAAAAAATTTATTGTATAAAAATAGAACTGATGCTACAACATTCATTTCTTATCACAATATCAATTTTTTATCAGAATTTTTAAAACATTAAAAAAATTGTGAGCTGTAACTTTATACTCCATTCACTTTCGGTATAATAAAATTCAAGTCTCAAATTTTGTACCCAAACTATAAAAATTTCACAAACTTACTATCCGAATTCCACGCATCGTAGTTAGAATTTTTGGAAAAATGTGTGGTACGGCAGTTCTATAGCTCATTAAATTTTAGTACAATAAAATTCAAGTTTGAAGTTCCTAGAAAATTGCGTTGATTTTTTATCATTTTTTTCTTCCACGGTGTTGCGCATTTTTTTCACATAAAAAACAAATTTCCTTAATTTTCTAAATTTTATTTTAATAGAGTGCAAGCTCCAATTTTCTCAAAAATCTCGTTGATTTTTGATTATTATTACTTTTTTTTTGCTGACAATATTTGGTGCTTTCTTGCAAAAGAAAAACAAAAATGTCGAGCATTTGGTATATGGAGCAAAATGCATAACAACGTTAAAAAAAAATATCTAAACTTGAATGTGCTACCAAACTGCATACTCAGAGTTCTTCTACAAATTTTCACTAAAAAATTTAAATTTTTATTGACAGTTTGCTGAAAATTTTGAAATTTTTTGCACAGTTTGAAACTAAGTTGGTTTCTGCAAAAACAAAAAATAAAAAATGATAAAAAAAATTATTAAAATTAAACAGGAAGCAGTTAAGTAGGCAAAACTTGTCAAAAAGTCCCAGCGCTCTAGGTATTTAATGCAGCGTATAAAAATATAGATTAGCGAAACCAAAGCAAAAGAGGAGTGAGCAAGCAAAAAAAAATTAAGGTATATGTAATATTTATGTAACTGTGGAACATTCAACATTTCCTCACCTGCTGTCACCCACACACACACAACTCTAATTTGCTTACTTCTCACTCACCTTGTTATGCACACTAATGTCAGTCATGTGGTCATGGCGTGATGCAACGACACAAGAAATTCGCGCATAAACATAAATCATAACGGCCATCGGAATGAAAAATGAGCCCATGGCGGAGAAAATCACATATCCTTCATTCTGGTTGTACCGGCATTCATTCAGATCTCGGCGACCCGGCTCATACCTGTGATGCGGAATAAGAAGAAATAGAATGAAATGTTACCTAAATTAATTACATGAAAGGAAAAATGGACGCGAAAACAGAAGTGCATATGTACGGGGTCCTCTAAGTGCGACTTTTTTTTGTCTTTGGTTCTAACTCCATACATATTTTGAAAGGGATTTTTTGTTTATTAAGAAATGTGAAAATGTAATTCTAATCTACATTTCATGTATGATCTTCTTCTCGATTCATTTGGGAAGCAGTTTGATGAAAAAAATATCGGGAATTGTTCATTTGAAAAGCGCGCGTTACACATGTCTAATTTTTTTTTGCTGAAATATTGGTACAACTATCCCCTATAGTGTCACAAAGTTTGAGCGTGATCTGTCAATTAGTTTGTTTTTGGCATTTAATTATATCAGTCAACCGCAGGTGTGCTCTGCGATTTTCACTATGGATGAAAATATCGATGGATGAATTTCTCTTAAATTTTGTGTTTTGAACAGGACTTCGTTTGCCGAATCATCATTGAAAATATTGCAAAACCTATGGCGAGTGTGCTTTATCAAAAATTCGGGTCCCTGAGTGGTATAAGACTTTTCCAGAGGGCCGAGAAGTCGTGGAAGATTTGCTCCGATCTGGTCGCCCATCACATCAACATCTTGAACTGATGAAAACGTCGAAAAATGGTGCTGGAAAACCATCATTTCAGTATGAGGGAGGTAGCTCGTGGCCCTAGCGTGTCTCACGAATCAATTCGCAACATTTTACACCATCAATTGGGCATGAGACGCCAAGACGCGTGGCTGCTCAACTCGTTCCAAGAGAGTTAAATTTCTTTCAAAAAATTGATCGGAAGAAAGTGGCCGAAGGCATGCTTGAGCAAGTGACTTGGGACGCATCATAACAGGTGATGAGACGTAGGTATATGAGTTTGACATGCAAACCAGCCAACAGGCGGCTGAATGGCGCTATCCACATGAGCCGAAACCGAAAAAACCACATCAAAGTCGGTCAAAAGTGAAAGCCATACTACTAGTTTTCTTTAATTATCATGGTGTTGTGCACTCTTCGTTCTAAGTTAGCGACATTTGAGAGAGAATGTGCGTGAGAAACGGTCCAATTTGTGGAAAGTAAACTCATGGACCGTTTCCTAAGGCTCATATTGCGAACACTTTTTTGACCAAAATCTCGACAAATACCATCGAACAACCACCGTACTCACCAGATTTAGCCCCCTGTGACTTTTTCCCTTTACCAAAACTTAAATTTCCACCCCACGGACGCCGCTTTGAATCAACAGAAGCCATTAAGGAGAATATGCTGAAGGAGATAAAGAAGATCTCTTCATATGCGTTTAAAAGGTACTTTGATGACTAGACTAATCGTTGGCATATGTGTATTGCTTCGCATGGAGCCTATTTTGAAGGCGACAAAATAAATGTTGATGATTAAACAATTATTTTGCGTTTTATTCGACAACTCCCGGTACTTTTTTAGCAGAATGTATGAAGATCATTTCCATTCGAATTGCAGACACAATTGGCGTGTTTGGCCATTGGAAAATAAATTCGAAAATAAATGGCAATATATTAAGAAGCCTTTAAATTCCTATTTTTTGGCGCGCTAACAGATTAAAAAAACATAAAATAAATAAAATCAAGCCAGCTGTTCTACTGCCGCAGCCCGCCAAATTTGGCTTAGCTTACTTTGAATTTGTTAAAGAAACTCGAACTTAAAATACCCTGCGACTACTACCGAGATGTCCAAAAAAGTAATTATGGCAATCAATGCACAGCTTCTCAATTTCAATGAAAACTCATTTCCACAAAATAGACCAGCTTTAAAAAAGAATCCAGTTAGTCTGGTGAATTGAGATGAGTTTCGTTGAGCAACACAGGCAATTTGTGAGTTGTTCTATTTTGATGTGGGATTTCATTTATGGCAATTAATTTTGGATCGATTAAGATGATTTAAATATATAAAAGTCGCTGTGTCGCAAAATTAATCATCCAATTTTGTATTTCACATTTTTTTTACTAGTTACTTTTGAGTAATGAAAATCTTTTGATTGATTAATGGAAAATTTTGATTTTTAAGTACTTCTTTACTTATTTGTTTGTATACTGCAGCTGTTGTACACTGCCATTTCCAAAAATTAGATAGGGTGATTGATTTTGCTCTACCTTGCATTTAGGAAAAAAATTCATTAAAGATATCTTCTACTAATCTCGCGCCTTCTTCAAGATTTCAATTTGTTAGTTACAGTTCTTGGGTCAAAAGCGAAATGAAGTCAATAGGCTATAATCAGTGGATTTGCTATACTATGGTAGTAGACTTGAAGTTCGAGTTTCAAAATCAACATTTGAATGGGTTTGTTACATACAAAGGGTGATTAGTTTAGAGGTATCGGATTTTCAAGTGAAATAAGACGACGAAAATTCAAATTGATTGTGTAATCTTTATTATTTTTATGTAGAACCATTCATGATGTTTATTTTTTAATGATAATCCATTTTAAATTTTGGCCGCAACTGCGCCGTAATTCGGCCATTCGTAAACACCAATTTTCAATGACTCGCGACTCGCTGGAGGACTTTGGCCGGTATCTCGTGAGTAACTTAAGCAATATTGGCTTCCAATGCCGCAATCGAAGTTGGGGATTTACACTTTACATACCCATACAAATAAAAGTCCAAATATGTGATATCACACGATCTTGGTGGGCAATCCAATGGTCCGAGACAAGAGGTAAATTGCTCACCGAAACGACAACCCAATGAATTCATGGTTCACGAGCTGTATGGCAATTAGAGTCGGTTTGTTGGAACCAAATGTTGTGGAGATCACAGGTTTCACTTTCTGGCATCAAAAAGTTATCTATCATGGCGCAAGAGCGTTCGCCATTTACCAATCATTATATCTGCACCATCCTCGTCTCTGGAGAAATATGTGCTGATGATTCCTCCAGCCCATAGGCCGCACCAAACGGTTGCTTTCAATGGATGTAATGACTGCAATGGCTGTTCTTGGATGGCTTCGAGTTGCTCTTTAGCCCTAATAGGGCAATTTTGCTTATTGACGTAGCTATTAAGCCAAAAATTGGTCTCATCGCTGAACACCACAAGTTGGCCTGAACGCGCCATAAACAAATTTCACAGATCGTCGATTTTCGTACTAGAATTGCACGATTTGTAGACGTTGTTGAGGCCTTAAACCTTCCATAATGAAATGTCAATGAATACTGCACAAAATAATGTATTTAGTTTGACAGTAGTCACGCGTGATCTGTCAAAAAACCCCTATTGGGAAAAGTACCGCCAATCTCGTCACCCTTTACATTTTAATTTTAATTGCTTACGGTTAAACAAATTTCGCTGACGGTAGGTGACAACATAGAATTAAATGATACATAAATTTAAAAAAATAATCTAATAAAATTTCGCTGGAATTATTCAGTTCTTATCAAACCTCGCTGTACCAGTATTAGTACACAAAATTGTTACGAAAGTCCTTATCAAAAATATTTGCAACTGTATTGAGTAATTTCCATAGCTTTATATTTTGGCTATAGAGTTTGTACAGGCAGCCAACAATGGCCCTCCCACCGCCCAACGTACACGAAGCGCAAAGTCCGCATGAGTAGGCATTATTTTTGTTTTGGCGCCAGGCCAAGTTAGTACTAGAATAAAAATTAAGTGAGTTATTAACGTAGGCAGAAAAATGGTTGTCAGATGAAGGAGCATTTGCGTATAAAAGATTATTCACCGAAGGAACAAAGCTTTTTTTTCTTTTGCGCTTTCACTACCTTTCCCAACTGCCCACGTCAATTACTATTATGGTGGCATTATGTTTGAAAAACAACAATAACAACATAAAAATTAAAAGGCATAATTTAAATAATTCATTGAAGTCATTTAACATCCATAAAATGATTCTCACTTCTTGCGTTCCCTTTGCCTTAATTTGCCATTATTACATTTTTGTGATTTATTTCTTGGGATGATATTTTGATGAAATGCTACAAACGTACACTGTTATGTAGTGCTCCCTTATGATATTTAGCATTTAATGAACCAACTGTTAAATTTTCGTAAAAAGGTGCATACTTACCAACCCAACATCGGCGGACATGTAATGGCCAATGCCAACACCCACACAACCAAAATCATGCAGAAGGCCAAACGCTTTGAACGCCTTTTGCGTGAATATGTCAAAGGTTGCGTAACTGCCAAGTACCTGTGGCGAAAAGGACAGAAAAATATAAAAAAATCACAAATAAATACAGTTAAAGACTAGTGAAAAATGTGTGCACTTTCTGGCAACTGATGCAGGAAATTTAGCTCAGAATTTATTGTTAATTGAAATTATTTTACAGGCGTATTCTTTTCGCATTTTTAGTTATTAAATAAACAACCAAATTTAAATTTGTTAAGAAATTTTCAGCAGCTTTCTGTTGTACTTACCTATCCACGCTAATCGCGCAAAGACTCAAAATGGACGCCGTGCAGAGCAGCACATCGAGAGATATCCAAATGTCGCAGAGCACCCAACCCAGACGCCAGGAGCCTGAAAGGAGAGAAAACGGAAAAGACAAACATTTTCAGATGCCGCCCGTCAAGAAAAGTGTCAATAAAATGAAATTAAGAGTACTCGAATGCGTTTGTGTGTGTGTCCTTGCCGTGCTGCATTTCATAGGAATACAATAATTTTCAGTTGAATAAGCAAATAATAGCAGAGATGATATTGACAAAGTAACGTTTTAAATTCGCTCTAGGGAAAAGCTTTAGAAGGGTTCGTGGTTAGTAAAGCTGCATATTCAAAATATCTTCAGCTAGGTAGATTGGATGGCAAGAGAACCACGGGTACACTGTGAGCAGCGCTAGAGTGTTACCAAGAAATTACCGAAAAGTTACAAAACTTAGAGGAAGAAAAAAATCATCTACAGACATCCAGTGCTGTTGATGTGGTGGAGTAGAGAGGTTCTATGCGGAAGAACTGTCTCAGGCTATCCCCAAAAGGCACACTAAGGAACTTCAAGCGCCTAGCCGCCAGACCCGGATATTTGCAAAGAAAGTGTTCAACAGTCCCTTTATCTGCAGGCTCCTCACAGCTTCTGCAAACGGGTTTGTACGAAAGTTCAAGCTTCTCCGCATGAGCTACGATCACGCAATAATCGGTCAACACCGCCATGAGTTGGGAAATTGATTGGCGGAGGATCCCCAGCACTTAAAGCGTCCTGCTTCTGTTATGCTGAGGCCAAAGTGTTTTCGAGATAGCACACGTTGAGATAGAACTCCACCCTTTAGAAAGAAATTTTGAATTTTTTCTTTAAAAATTTGTCAAGGTGTCCCCCAAGGATATCTAAGATGGGGAGAACTGAAACCGTTTCTGTCGACGTCTTCCTAGCAAGCTCTTCGGCAATTTTATTTCCCTCTATGCTCCTATACCCTGGAATCCAGATAAGAGATATGTTTCCTGCACGTTCGAGACGTTTGATCTCCTCCTTATAGGAGATGACTAGAAGAGAGCTGCTTCAGCTAGCAAAGTATAAAAATTCAAGGCTAATATTAAGTTTTTATTCAGCTGCAAAGGTGAGGTGTTGATTCATTTATAAAATTAAGTTTTAGAGGCGCCAAACTTGATCCAGCGCAGAAACGACCAGCATTGCAAGGTTGCTCTTAAATTTGTGGCCTAAATGGAGCCCTAGACAGAACACATTTCCATTGCCATTAGTTGGTACTAATCGCTGCTGGAGTACTTTTTTACAAAACCTTCAGACATAGCTTAATATTAACGCAGGTTGCACAGACTTCGAGACTACGCGCTTTAATTGGAAGAATTTTCATCCTACAATTGAAGAGGACGAATGGCACGAAGGCATGAAGTCTGGCTGTAGGACTTTTCATATTTACACAGACAACTCTAAAACTTTGTACGGAGTGGGAGCGGATATTTACTGCTCAAACCTACGCACCAGGTAGCCAATCAAGCCACCGTACCAGATCAGTATTTTCCAAGTGGAAGCTTTTGCTGTTGAGAAAGCCGCGGAGCTAGCCTACACAAAAATTTGAAATAGCTCAATAATTAAAAGGTCAGGCCCAAAATAAAAAAGACTGGTTTGTATATACCATATTTCCTATAAATAATAATAATAATAATAAACAAGACTGACGTCATACAAATTTTTTTAATGGCGCCATATTTTTGATGATTTGGTGCGTTGGAAGTTACAGCCCTAGCTGACTTGCAGTGCAAGCTTGATGATATTCGGTCTAGTGGAAGCCAAGTTATTGCGTCTAAAGTGTCAGTATGTTTGTGTCATTGGTACAAAAATGAGTATCGAGCAAAGAGCTAACATCAAATTTTATTTTAAAATCGGTAAAACGTTCACCCAAACATTTGAATTGATGACAAAATTTTATGGCGATGATTGTCTATCTCGTGCCAGACTTCATGAGTGATTTACACGTTTCAGAGATGGTTGTGAGGATATGAATGACAATGAATATACGGACTACCCAAAATCAGTAATCACCGAAAACTCCATCGAAATTGTTCGTAAGTTTACCAAAAATTAACCGAAACCATCGTTGAAGTTCATGGAATCGGGGTTGAATATCTCCAAAACATCGATTTATCGCATTTTGACTGATCATTTGGGCTTACGAAACGTCTGCGCTCGTTTCATTCCGCACAACTTAACTGAGAACGAAAAATTGCTCAGAATTCAACATTCGAAAGGATTCATCAAAGAGGCGAGAAAAGACGAGAACTTCCTTTACAACATTGCAACTGGTGATTAAACGTGGTGTTTCCAACATGAACCTGAAACTAAGCGTCAAAGAGTTGAAAGAAAGGCTCCAGACGAGCCACCACTCAAGAAATTCGTTTGAAGAAGTCAGAAATCAAGTCGATGTTCATTTTGTTTAACGATTCCAAGGGAATTGTCCACAAGGAAGTCGTGCCAACAAACCAAATCGTCAATGCAATTTTGCCCATCCAAAAGATTTGTAACGACATCCCGAGGGATATTCCGGTCAATGACCAGGAACACTCTTTCGAAAGGCTTTTAGATCGCGCAGAACAGTGCATCAAGGACAGAGGGGACTACATATTGCAACTTGCACAGACTTTGTGCGTACTTACAAGATATGTATAGCTAGCAACGACAAATGCAGGAAGTGCATTGGAAACTTTAGAGCACCTTCTGTGTCTTTGTCTGGCGTTACGAAAAACGAGCTCGAACTACCTGGAAGCCCCACAGTTTGAGGCCCTGGAGGATATCTCAAAAATAGATCTTCCAGCGTTGCTTACATTTGGTAAAAGCGTTGACATCCTATGTGATGTCTATTTTAAATCTTAGTAGAGGTCAGTTTCCATCTGGTATCGGAAGGGACGAAAAAGTCTATGCGTGGCTAAATGCCAGCCGGGTTTACCTAACCTAACCTATGTACGTACATATACAGTGCTGGGCATAACTGAATGCGTGAAGGTTATTTTTTTTTTTAAATTTAAACAACTTTTCAAATTCATATTTCTTTCTTATTTTAATTAAAAAATATTGCTCGTTTGGAAATTAAATAAAATTTCTTTTTGTTCTGTATTTTAAGTCTGAAATTTTAGAAAAAATTCGGGTATGCATTGATATGGCCCATACGATTTTAGTAAAATAAGTGCAAATTTTAGTGGCTTAGATATTTAATATTTTTTTCTAACCACACTTTGCAAATTCTTCATATAAAACCGAAGCAAATGCTACAAAACCGCATACTTTTTTAATACAAATTTTTCTGAAAGTTCACATTAAAAAGTTCAAAATTTAGATGTTTTTTTTTAATTTTTCTAAATTCTGTATTAAGTTTGAAAGCTCTACTTAAGGAATGCACAATATCTTTTAAATAAAATAACAAATAATTTTAACTGGAAAAGCAAATCATTACGCACTCTGGTATGCTTGCCACTACGTATTTATAAATATAATATTAGAAACGGGTGAATTATGGCCGATAATTGCTGTTTGCAGCTTTCCCATTTGGGAAGCAAACTTTCTAACTGAAAACATTTTAGTTGACTAAGACTAAATGTTGATGAGCTGAGATGTATAAAACTTGCGCGCCAACTGGTGAAGGGCTGCTGCCTCACTTCCCAAACATACACAACGCAAGTGCCAGTTGTCGAAATGAACTCGTAATAAGCGCATCGCCAGTAATTCGCAGCTAAACTTAGCCAATTAGACAATAGCTATTGTATACATTCTACTCTTGGATATTAAGAAAAACGCTCTCGATTATATTTTTTATTTACCTTTTTTCTTGTAGGAACTTCTCTATTTAAACATTTACTAAAGGATTGTAATACTTATTCCATTATTTTAGGCTAATTGCCTGCAAGTTTCAGATTAAGTTTGTGTTATTCTTTTATATTTACAAATGGTTGAAAAAACATACTCGAAGAACAAAAAATAAAAAATAATAACAGATCAAATAAATTATTACTATGTCAAGGTAGGTAGGATGAATGTCGCAATGACACACTTAGACCCTTCGTAGGTCCATTGTGATACCACTGGAAGTTATCCTTACCCTATGGAGTCCTTTTCAAACCAACCGGTAGCTTTAAAAAACGATCAAAGCTTCGTTTGTTTTAGATGCGCTATGTCCGCTACATCAAATGCCATGTCAAGAGTGCGGAGCCTTCTTGTCCTCTTCGTCTGTATTAAGACAGCTTCTACAGGAATCGAAGTACGGGAGCCCTAACCTTCTAGCGTGGCTGCCTATCAGACAATGACCTGTTAATACCCCTATCAATTTTCTTATAGCTTCTCTGTTAAATCTTAAAAAGCTTTTTGATCGACCGCTGTTCCATTTCGGCCATGTTTTGGGCAGGTTTTGCCAGGTAAATACCTTGTTGATGGTTTTCCTATCTACAAGTAGCTTACAAGTGACTATAGGCATAGATATCACCGTCTTATCCACTTGGAGATCAAGCGTTGTACCAGTTCGAGCAATTTCATCTGCCTTGGAGTTCCCTGCTATATTCCTGTGGCCTGGCACCCAAATAAGGGGTACTTTGTATGATAGTATTTAGATACGTCATTTAGAAGCTTAAAACATTCTATGACTGTTTTTGTCGCGTGTGTTTTAAATTCTGCTGCTTGACTCTCCAAGTATATGAAGACTTGTGGATAATACTCTCGGTTTTATTACCGTAAGTCTTTCTTTTATAGCAGTGACTTCCGCCTGAAATACTCTGCAATGATCAGGTACGCGAAATGATTGGCTAACCCCGAGCTTATCGGAGTAAGCCCCTCCACCAACTCTGTTGTCTAGCTTTGAGCCATCTGCGCATTTTCCTCTAACAATAAGCCCGTTATCCTATTCTTCTTTGGAAGGAAATACTGTGACGAAGGATTTATTTAAGTTGATATCCTTGGCCTTACAGAAATCCATTGTACCAGGAATGTAGGGGAATTTTTCAAAATTGAAGAGTGCCATCTCTGGTTCGTTCTGAGTAGACCGATTTTTCTTAATCTGAGAGCTGCCTTGGCAGCTGTTTTCTTACCGAATTTCTCTATTGGTAAGAGGTTAAGCATAATATTTATTTAGTGCCCCTGTGGGTGTAGTCCTGAGGGCTTCGCAGAAGCGAAGACTGGCCATTCTTTGTACATGTACCATGGTTTGTTTGATATATAACTTATCTAAAGCCGGCCACAATACTAGTACCCCGTGTGTTAGGATTGGTCTTACAATTGCTGTGTAAGGACAATATAACAGTTTTTTTATTCTTAAGATTGTCTAAAAACGACAAGAATGCGTCACAGGCTTGACTTGGCAAAAAAAAAAAACAATACCGCAAGACAAAGTACATATCCACTCGGAGTGTATGTAGATATTGCGGATGCAAATCTATTTCGAATTGAGTCATGTAATTGTGTAAGTGTTTGGCGGCAAAAAATTTATTTTTTTAATAAAGAGACGTAGAAGTCTCTCAACTGAGTCGTATCCATCGACAACTTGCGCGTCATAAGAAATCATCGACCTTGAGCACGCATCATCGATTTTTAGTTTATTTGAAGTGCAGATTCGAGAATTATTAATGTAATTATTTAAGCCAAGTAGCATTGATAGCGGATTTAGAATCAGCGAGCTGGAGATTTAAGTGTTTCGTATAAGAGAGTTTGTAGCGATGACGCTTATGTATCATATTTGAGCCGAAAAAAGCCTCTTCGCATTATGCTAGAAATAAGTTTTTCGTTGCATTTCAAAGTCAGTTTAAATGTGAAACAATTGACGTCGTATCAAAAATTGCCTTAAGGAAATTTCTTCTCTTCAAATTGCCTTCAAGGGAGCTTGTTGCCTTCTAATTCAAAAGTTCCATTTTGACAGAAAGCCTTTTTTCGAAATTCATTAATATAAAATTATTGTAATAAATGTGATTTAACTAAAAATTATGCACTTAAGAAAGGTTAGCTAACATTTTTTAGGTATAAAAATAAATAATAAATACTTTGGGCGAGCTCCTCCTCTTATCTGTGGCGCGCGTTTTGATGTTATTCCACTAATGGAGAAGCCTACACTTTCATGCCATCTCCGAGCGGCAGATATTTTTTATGAGGAACTTTGTCGTGGCAGAAATACACTTGGAGGTTTGTCATTGCCTGCCGAGTAGAGACCGCTATTAGAAAAAACTGTTTCTATCATTTGGTATTTCGTGCACGGGGATTCGAATTTACGCACTCCCGAATGATAGTCACACACCAACTCACTCGGCTTATTTGTTTTCTTACCAACGTTAAAAGAATTGTTGTTAAGTTCATCAAGGTCAGCTTCACACTCGGGACTTTCTTTAACATGAGTTTTAAAGCTTTTTATGCTGCGCCACCGTTCTCTTGAGGGCAGTGATGGATGAAGTTTTAAGTATCTATTATAGCGTGGGCCACGAAAAATATGCTTTTTGAATCGGCTATAAAAAAAACTAATGAATATTTTTTCTAACTTTTTTTTTATTTTGAAGATTTCGTGTTTTAAAGCATCAATCGTCTCTGGATGGTTCACATAGCTTTTGTCCTTAACGGCTCCCCACAAAACATAGTCCAACGGGCTTAAATCACAGCTCCGAGGCGGCCAATTGAATTGGAATTTCGGCTGATTATTCGGTTTTCAAAAACGGTAGCCAAAAGTTCGAGTGTAACTTTGGCAGTGTGACAAGTTGCACCGTCTTGTTGAAACCAAGTGGCGTCCATGTCATCCTCTTCAATTTTTGGACACAACTCGTTGAGCATGTCAGGGTAACGCTCGCCATTTACTGTAACCGCGGCTCCTCGCTCATTTTCGAAAAAAAAGGCCTGATGATGCCGCCAGACCAAAAACCGCACCTAACAGTGACTCGTTGTGGATGCATTGGCTTCTCTACAGTAACGTGTGGATTTCCTGAGCCCCAAATCCGACAATTTTGCTTATTGACGTAGCCACCGATGTGAAAATCAGAAAAGAAGACGAAGACTCACCACTTTGGACATAGGTTTTCAATATTTCCCAACTTTGTTTAAGCGTATAGTGTCCCATTTCGTAAATGTCAAACCTTTAAGTAAATTATGAATACATTTGACATGTCATTGGTGTTACCATTCTCAAAAAAATAGGTGGTTTAGAAAGCAAACGCTATATCCCAGCCTGTACAACGCTTCGTTTCCCTTATTATACCAGTAGTTTCGTTTCGGATTTTCTTGTACCGGTGCCAAGAAGTATCCGTCTCCAGAAATATTTTTCTCAATTTAGCATAAAATTTGTTGCGTTTTCTAATGGCAGATCAAACAAATTAAAACATTTACACAACAAAGTGGGTCATACACGTTGAATACCGAGGACAATTTATAGTTGAGGAAGTCAAGTTTATTAGCAACAGTACTAAGAAGCCAATATTCATTAAAACTCATAAAACTCATATTTGAATACAGAGAATTAACATTCAACGATAGCACATCTCGACACTTGTAACTGGCACCTAAATCTGAACGATTCATCACAATATCTAAAGTACAAATTATTAAGTCGTGGTCGGTGATAAAACCAACTCATTTCACTTCTTTAGGGTTATCTATATTTTATACTTAAATAATAATACGATATTGAAAGTCTTCAGGCGCATATATACACAGCACAAAACAAATATAAAACATTTTGTCTGTACAAATTCGTTTTGGGAAGGGAAAAGTTAAGTTGCCCATTTACTAGTCAAATTTTAAGTACAAACTTTTCTACTCGATTGTCAGTTGCACTACTTGAACATTTCGCCGGCAACACTGAATAATTACATACATACATATACGTATATACATGTATGTATGTGTGTACACTTTATACTTATATATTATTAACTCAGCGCCGGCTCGCACGTTTTCGTCACAAGCCTTAAAAAGTTTCCTTCAGTGGATGACACCCTCGAGAAAAACATTGGAAATAATTAAACGCAAACTTATTTATTTGTATACACAGCAAGTTTTGCAAAGTTTTACACTTTCTTGTAGTGCAAACCATGGCTATTATATTCGTATTTACATATTTTGTTATAGGAATCTTCCGGCGACGGTCCAATCAGTACACTTCACGTGTAATTTCTCTGCAGTGTGGAAGTGTAGTGCAGCCCAATAAATGAGTTGCCTGGAGGAGCAAACTAGAAAAAAATTCAAACATGTTTAATAATTTTGCTGTTGGTATTTTGACAGCTAAAATCTATTGTGATTTTGTCTAACTTGGAGTGGTTTACGCTGTTAGCGCTTGCTTGTTTGCAACAACAAATTTATATCGACTTACGTTTCGTGCTGAGTAGTAGATTACTTGCGTTTCTTTATTCATTATTTTGTCTTGGTGGTATAAGACACGACCTTGAAGTATTAAAAGTTTATGAATGGAATATGAAATTCGAGCTTTTGCTTTAAGTATGCCTTGGCAGCGATTCGATTGGAATGCCGCCCATTCATTTCATATACGAGCACAAGCTGACAATTTAGCGGAGCAAAGGATTGCAAGCACTGAAGCACTGAGTGGGCCATCGGCATTTGAATTGCTGCTCTGCAACATGAAACCACTTTGTAGTGATGTAGTGATGATGGAGTGCTCTCATTTGGCATTTAAACTTAGTGCTAAGTTGATTGATGGGTCACACAGTTGTCACAGAGTTTTTAATTTTCCTTAAAGGTTGCACCTTTCCGTTTAAACAACCTTGCTGTTGTTTTTGGCTAACGAAATCTTCTATTTACGTATTTTGCTTAAAGACTTGTACAAAAGGAAATTTATAAAACAAAATACCGAACCTAGACAGACATCTTTTTTTCTAAATAAGAAATATATAATATACCGCCATAATTAGTTAGAGAATTAGGACGTATTGACAAGTTTTATAAATTCATTTCCTTTTTGTTTAAATCTAATAATTTTTTTCTTGAAAATATAAACCCATCTTCCCACAAAAACTATGTATATATAATCAAGTTTCAAATTTTGTGCAAATTAAAAAAAAAATCAACAAATTCTAATCAAAATTTCACGTTATTTAAATAAGAATTTTAAGAAAATTTTCGAATATGTAGCTTTATAACCCACTAAATTTTAATATATTATAAAAAAGTGCAAGTTTCAAGTGTCTCAAAAATCGCATTGATTTTTAATCATTTTTTCGCTGGAGGTCTCGTGCATTTTCTCCATATAACAACTGCTCGGCATTTATTTTATATGAAAGAAAGCATCAGCAGCAAAAAAAAATTCTTAAAAATCAACGCGAATTTTAAGCTACTTGAAACTTGCACTTTGTTAAACTCAACAAACTCAATGATCTATCAAACTGCATACTCAAAAGTTTTCTTAAAATTCTTATTTAAAAAAGTGCAAATGTGAACTTTTGTTGAAAATTTGTAGATTTTTTTTTTATTTTCAAAAAGTTAGCTTTTGTAGGAGAATAAACTACATTTTCATAAAAAATGGTTAAAATTAAATCAGCAATAAATACCTTGTCAAAACTTATCAATGAGTTCTTGCGTTACAGTTATTTAACGCGGTGCATTCATTGCATATTCCGCAATACTCTGCGCTCGTAGATACTGGACAGCACTTCGATGCAGGACGAAGAGTAAGGGACCCGGTATAAGCCGCTATAAAACTGAACTAATTATCTTTATAAAGAAGCAAGGCTTCCTATGATCTCCCCTTATTCAGATTTCATGGAAAGCAACTACCATTCCCGTCTGCCATAACCTTACTGATTCCATGCCGAAACATATGGTTCAGATTTAAACCATCGAGAATTCTCAACAAAGTACTAAATAATTCATAAGTGGAAATAAATTTCAAGTAATAAGTGCCAGCCAACTGAAGAAGAGCTTAGGTAGAAGGAAACAAAGGGTTGAGACTGACAATGGCGCACTCGATACATAAAAAAATCAAAAACAAGAATAAATAATTCGCGCGTGCACTTCTGTTAGTTGTTTGGCCGAGCTGCTCCTCCTATTTGGGGTGTGCGTTTTAATGTTTTTCCACAAATGGAGAGACCTACAGTTTCAAGCTGACTCAGAGCGACAAATGATTTTTTATGAGGACGTTTTTCATGGCATAATACAGTCGGAGGCTTGCCATTGCCTGCCGAGATTCTATGGTTTGGTATTTTGTGCTCGGACATTCGGAAGTATACGTACGTTTCCGCTACACACCAGCCGTTATATTAAAAAATGAACCAGCACTAAGAGGCGTAAGCTGAATGCCCAACAGTCGCCATCTCGCTACGGATGGAAAAGCAACAACTTGACCGCAAGGTGAACTGTAAATGGTTGATCCCGGTTGCTTACTCTGGACACATATGCAATGAATTCAATCATCCGGTCAGACTCGGAAAACGGTATGTGAAACCATTGGTTGGCTAAAGGCTTCAGAGAGAAATATAAGCGATTTCCTCATGCATCATTTCATAACTAACTTCAAAATTTATATCTCCTCTATACCTGCAAAGTTTCTCCTTCAATCTTTCATTAAACGGACCAGTGTGGAAATAATAATTTTGTCAGCTCTTTCGGGGTCAATTTCGTTTGTTCTTCTTTCACAGCTTTTTGTTTCTTTGGTCCATCTGGCTCGCTTGTTTTGGGTGAATGCGGAATTCTCTTGCAGGCGCCCGGTTCACACTTTCTTGGCCACAATAGATGAATCCAAATCATTTTTTATATTTTTTCAAGTTATGTATCCCAAATATAGTAAGCTTTGGATAACCAAAGTGGTGTGATCTAAGAAAGCGATAAAAAATAGTAGCCAAACATGGCACTTAAAGGAAGAATCGGTAAGAAAACTACAGTCATTTGTATTTGTCATTTCGGCATTTGGTGGCCTCGAACCATTTATAACCAACGTCTATTGTAATTAACCAAACCGGAACCAATTGAAAAGGAAATAATGCGCAGAAAGAGCAATTGGAAAAGGGCACACCCTGCGCAAAAGCCCGGACGAAATAGCTCATTCAGCTTTGTAGTGGAGTCCACAAGGCGCCAAAAATAGGGGCAGCCCTAAATTGACTAGAAGAAGGTGTATTAATGAGGAGATTAGCAAATCAGTCAAAGAACACAAAAATATGTAGCAAGAAACCGTGATTTGTGGAAATCTTTTGTGGATAGACTAAGTTCTTAATTACAACGTGGATTGCAATATTGGATATTGCAATATCTTCATCTTCCTGTATATTTTGTATATGCCGCTTTTAATGATCTTCAGACAGTTTTTTCGTGAACGTTTAATGCATTCTCAAGGAACCCAGCTTTAATAAACTTCCAAAAGTCACAACCATAGTGCAAGCCCAATTAGTTTGCTATCCTGGCAGCCTACACATTTATGCCTCAAATACCAAGAAAGCTCACGTACATTATTAATATTTAACTACATACATAGGTACATATATTTATACCATTTCAACTATTCTGTTCAACAACTGATTCCTTTGATTAACAGCTGTAAGGCATTGAGAATGAAAGCCACTTGAGATGCTTCATTGAACTCACACAAAGAATGATTCAGCACAGCCGCCAAGCTGACAATCGGTTTAGAATTGTCTATGGTCAACTGTTCTGTATTGAATATTCCTTTCACGCTTCAAGTGCTAAAAGATTACACTGTACGAAAAAATTAAACTTTTTACAAAATAAGCAAAAAATACTGGCGATTTCAGAGTTTACTTCATTCTCCGAAGTGCCAAAGATTTCATCGCTTTGCACATTCTTTGGGTAAATCGGCACAGAAAACAATGAGATCCTTAGATTCTAGTTCTATGATGTGTTCGGGAGTTTAATGCAAAAAATAACAAGGAACATTTTTGTGCAATATTTTAACCCTCTAACTCCTCAATAAGGGGGACCTTTTTACCTCTTTCTAGGAAATGAGTCAAAAATACCCATAACAGTGGTATATAACGGGTTAAAATGTACTACAAAAATATTTGTCATAAAATTCTACTATAAGTCTCTAAATAAATCAAAGCGCAAAATTCAACACAAATGCCAGAAATAAGTCGAAACGGAAAGTGTGAGTTAATTGTTTTATTTTGGTAAATCATGATACTAATTAAAGGGTGGTTAAATTTCAAGGGCCGATGTTGAATGTGAACCACATCTAAACGACAACGACACCGTTTGACTTCGTTCTTTGGAGTTATTTGAAAAAAAAAAAGTGGACGTCGATAAGCCAGCAACAATTCAAGATCTAAAGGATGAGATAATTCGGCACATTAACGGCATAGAACCTCAATTATGCCTCAGCGTCATCGAAAATTTGGACCATCGGATGGAGGTGTGCCGCCAAGGCCGCAACGGCAATTTGGCCGATATTTTGTTCCATACGTAATTGAGCCATACCAATATTATCATAATAAAGAGAAGTGATAATAATTTCCTAAAAAAATTCGATTTTATTCAAAATCAACACCGGCACTTAAAACTTAACCACCCTTTATAAAAGGTAATGAAGCAGCCACCGTAGTCGAGTGAGCTTATGCATGCGTAGGTTCATACTCTTCCTTTTCCGGATCTCTTAAGATTCATCAATGAATCTAAAATGTTCACGAAAGAGTGACCTCAAACCAATTTTTCCGTCTTAACCCCCATATTGTATCTATCCTGTCTCTTTTTTATTTCCATGTAATCTATTCGGTTGTAGTACTATGGTCTTCTTGACTGAGTGCTTGTACTTGTCTGACCCCCAAAAATCTAATTTTATCTAATTTACCATTCGGTACGATATGAGTTCGAAACCGGTTCTGGTCGTTCGGAGGCGGTATGGAACTGTAGGTTCCTATATTTGTGGAAGATCATCTAGACGCGCAACACAAATTGGAGGAGGACCTTCGCCAAATACCTAACGAAGGATGAACCCACCATATACACGCTGAAGTTGCGATCTGAATTCGTATGCTGTAAGTGACATACGAGGGTCGTTTGAAAAGTACATGCAAAGTCACAGAGATTGCACTATTGGCGCGTACCGAGGTTATGTTTAGTTAGTAGCATCTCTTGGGAGAGCACACGCCAAGTTTCAGCCATATCGGACTATGTATTTCTTTGTGCTTGGCGTTCGTTTGAATCGAGGAAGTCGAGTGATTTTCGTTGTCCTTCGCGACAATGCACCAGCTCACGTCTAAGCAGTAGTGGTCGCAAAATTAATGGAAATAGGGTTCAAACTCATTGCACATTCCGTTTCTCTTCAGCCTTGGTTCCCAAGGTCTACATTTGTCCTACAATTTGAAGAGATAACTGGCGGGAAAGCAATTTTATTCAAACGATCAGGTAATTGCGGTAATGAATGGCTATTTTCCAGACGTGGACAAATCCTATTATTCTAAAGTGGTCAACAAACTAGAACAGTGTTGGACGATGTGTATAAGCCTAAACGGAGACTGTGTCGAAAAATAAAAAGAACAATACGACGGGCTTTGGATGGGCTTTTCAAACGACCCTCGTTCATACCTTTATTGAGTTATCAATACTATCACTTACCTATCAAGTGAACGGCAACCGCTGGCGGCATCACAAATATCCCCACCAATAAATCAGCTACGGCCAAACTCATCACAAAACAGTTCGTGACCGTCTTAAGGCGGCGCGTTGTTATAACGGCCAATATGACGAGCGTGTTGCCAATAATGGTGACCACAATGAATGTGCTGAAGACAGCAATTAGACAAATGCCCTGCCACGACAGCATTAAATCGTAAAAACGCACCCATTCCTCGTCCGCATCGATGGCAGTCGTAATGTTATTCGTGGTATTGGCCATAAGCAACGATGGCGGAATGTGAATGATGTTGCTGGGCGGCGTTGCGTTGTCACTGACAGCTGTTGTCAACAACAATGAGCGATTGATGACATCCAATTCGGTGTCACCATACACGAGCGAGCTGTTCGATCTCGAATAAGTTGAATCTACACCAGCTATGGGAGTGCGTGACTGCGACTCTGACCCATTGTTGCTATTTTCTATTTGATTATTGTTATTGTTGGCGCTGTAATACATCCCATATGGCATTTTTAGAGCTGTTTTATTGAAAATTGTATTCCGCACATTTGCTGCTTGAGAACTATTCACACTTTTGTGCGATGAGTTGATGATGCCGGCATTCTTAATTCCAGCTGATATTGTCCAGACGGTGGCGTATAAGTCGTCGTCGGAATTTATAACGGAAGGTCGAACAATCATCATTGAATATCATTGGTGAGCTTTTGAAGCTGTCACTTATCGATTTATCTGCTATACTGCAGCACTTATTGTAATTGTGAACCGCTTTACTGATTGAGGCTGAAAGTAAAAGAGAAATCATTAACAATTTCAAATGATTTTAAGATGGAGATCAGCGTGTGCATTGAATAACGGTAGTTATGTTTGTGGGTAACACCTCCAAAAAAATCAAAAATTCGTTTGTATTACTTTTATAGAAATATTTGAAAAATTATCAAAGTGGGCTCAAGAACATTACCAGGTCCTACCACCTGCGGACTGGACTGGTTAATATTCTGTATAAAAGCGGGAAAATTTTGCGAAAGGTTCCTAAACCGCCAGAATATTTGTTCTTGTATACTTAAAATCACCCAACGGCAGTCTCCAAGACGGAGACTATATCGGCCGTAGCTTACAAAAAAAAAGTGCCCTAATTGTCAACTTATAATATTTTATACAAGTACGCCGCTTTCACTTTTGTTTTATGGAAAAAGAAACACGGCAGTTGTATAGCAAACGAGGAGAGCACATCAAATGCTCCAGAATCGAGGCCAACAGGTAGATAGTGGGCTATTCTAAATATTGTAAACTTTGTAAATCGGAGCTTCAAATTCAGTAAAAATTACAAAATTGAAAAGAAACTTACTTTATAATACAGTTATACAGTATAAAATATACAAATTTTTAACCAGTATTTTAGAAACCCTCTGGATATGCAATTCTATATATTGTCCATTCAATTTTAGTACACTGAGGTGTAACGTCTTCGATAGGTAGGACAAGTATCATACCTCGAATGGAAGACAACATAATTGCAAAGAAGACTTTTAACTCTCGCTCTGTGGGCAGCAGAAAGCACTGATGGCCGCCAAGAAGGCTGATGTGGAAGACGATCTGCGTAGAATGAACCTAACAAGAAGGCAAGCAATGAACTGAGTCGTATGGACTGCAATAGTAAAGGAAGCATTGGCTCAGCCCCAAACTGTACGAATGTCATTCAATAAGTTCAGAGAGATGGTACTGCTGGCGTATATTGAGATTATGTTTAGTTAGTAGCATATCTTAGAAGAACACACACCAAGCTTCTGCCAAATTGGTCTATTTATTTGGCATTCGTTTGAATCGAGGAAGTCGAGCGATTTAAAAAAAAAAGGGGCGAAAAGTATTTCATGTGTGGAATTTCACGCCTCAGTTGTTGTGGTGGTAAAATTAATGGAAATAGGGTTTCAACTCGTTTCACATCCCCCCTATCCTCTTTGGCTCCCTCAGATCTCTCGGTCTACTATTTGTTCCACAATTTGAAGAAATGGCTGGCGGGAAAAAGATTTTATTCAAACGACCAGGTGATTGCAGAAACGAATGGCTGTTTTTCTGACTTGAACAAGCCCTATTGTGTAGAAGAGATCAACAAATTATAATAACAAACAGCGTTGGAAGAAGTGTATAAGCGTAAAAAGATAGTATATCGAAAAATAAGAAAGATAAAGTTTTTATTTTTCGATTAACTTTTCAAACCACCCTCGTAAATGCTATTTTGGTGATGATGATGAAGAAGGTGCAAGTTTGAAGTAGCTCAAAAATCGTGTTGATTTTTAACATTTTTTTTCAAGCGATGCTGAGCATTTTCTTCTATATCCAAGACCTCCTCGGAATTGTGAACTAGACAGCTAAATAATACAAACTGGTAAGCAATGGAGCGCATAAAGCCCAAAATAAAGATTTCCATCATTCAATATATTTTTTTTTTATTCAGAGACTCCTAACTGCGCTGTTAGATTTCTCAGTGTGCTTTTTAAAGCAATTCCTGAAGTTGGCCACTTTCCTTCTCAATGGAAAAAATCGACCATATAATGATACCGAAGCCAGAAAAAATAAAGCCAAGGCAGCTTCATACAGACCTATAAGTCTGCTGCCATCTCTCTCCAAACTATTTAAAAAGTTGCTAAAACGAAAACTGATACCGCATCTGCAGCAAAACAATATTGTTCCAGCTCATCAGTTCGGTTTTTGTGAGAAGCACGACACAATTGAGCAAGTCAATCGTATCAGCTCCGAAATAAGCAGTGCTTTTCAATGACGGTAATATTGCTCAGTCATATTTCTTGATGTAGCTAAAGCGTTCGACAGAGTATGGCACGAGGGACTTGTCTACAAAATCCAACGCACACTGCCACAAAGCTCACACAAAGTATTAGAATCGTATCTTACAAATCGGTTGTTTATGATAAGATACCTAACTGATCAAGTCGCTATTAAAGCCGGCGTACCACAAGGCAGTGTACTGGGTCCGCTTTTATATGCAATATGCACGGCTGACCTTCCAACGAATATTTACATCCACGTTTGCTGATGACACTGCAATCTTTTTTCGAAAGATCTTCATTGGCTAATCAATTCCCCTTCCGGGCCCATAGCCTTGATCACAGAGTCCTTCTCTACAATACCATCATCAAACCAATCTGAACGAATGCGTCACAACTGTGGAGTAATGCAAGTGCCAGCAATATTGCAATTATACAACGAAGTCAATCTAAAATATTAAAAATGGTTACTGGAGCTCCGCGGTACATAGCCAATGAAAATATTCATCGAAACCTAAATGCAGAAATATCAGTAATCCGACAAAACTGCTACCAAATCTGAGGCACCACCCAAATTCATTGGCTCGGTCGCTGTTGCATACCGTCAATTCGTCACATCTCAGAAGAATTGACCTTTCAACCCTGTGATGCTTATTTGAGGCCCCCATAGCAACCTTAACCTTCTTCAAGAAGCTGTAGGCACTATAATTTGGGTTAAGAGTCGAAAGCTTATTGTTAGTATTAAAATTAATTAATAGGTTAGGTTAGGTCAGCCTGGTAGGCAACAAGCCACGCATAGACCTTTTGGTCCCTAGCGATACCAGATGGAGACCGACCTCTATGAATACCGAAAGTAGACATCACGTAGGATGTCAGCGCTGGGAGATCTGCTTTTGAGACGTCCTCCAGACCCTCAAACAATGGGGCTCCCAAGCATTTTAAACGCGTTTTTAATAATGCCGGACAGACGCACAGAATGTGTTCTAAGGTTTGCTAAACATCCTCTCTGCATTTTCTGCATTTGTCCGTGTTAGCAATCCCTATCTTGTACGCATGTGCAGCCAATATATTATGACCTGTTAGCATACCTATGATAGTTCTGCAGTCCTTTCGCGAGAGCGTAAGTACGAATATATATGTACCTATTAAAACAAATTACTAAGAAAGTTATTAAAAAAAAGAAAAAAAAATGGATGATTAATTTTAATTTAAAGTGATTGAGGTAATGTGCGTAGGCATGTATGCTCATTTTTTGCTATTTACGAGTATTAATAAAAATACGAATTTTAAAAAATCATTGCTTGTTTATTACTTGGGCCCTTGATAATGCTCGATTCGGAGCGACCTAAAAAATCGCTGTTCGGTCGTTCTCTACTTTTAATGTAACCTCGAGTTCTTGGCCATCATGACGAAATGTAACTTTATTAAATTCAGGTTTTTGGTCGTTAAAAAGTGGACATTTTGTAATTTTAATTCATGCGAATTTTCATTCAATAGATTCTAATTTTTTTTACGCTTCCATAAAAACAAAAATAGTAATTACCAGTTAATTAGTTGACATAAGCATCGGTGCTTTTCGGTGCTTAAAAACACACAAGTCCTCATACTGGTCTTTCTAGCACATCTGGCATATGAACGCGTGAATTTTACTCTCCGCTTCATTCCCCTATCACTTCAAAAATATTTGCAATTACGAATGCGTTTCGAGGTCATTGCGTTCTAAATATTCCAAATTACAAAAAAAACTTACGTGATTCATATGTGCATGGGCAGAATGCACATTGTACATGCATACATACACACATCCATACATACATGCATAAATACACACGGGTTCATACACATATATGTACATACTCTTGTATATTTAGCTGAATAGCAATGCAACGGCTGCTTATGCCATAGGTTCGGTAATAAGTTGCATAAGTATGCGTGTATGTATGTGTGTAGTGCAGTTTATGAAGCAGAAATCGGAAAAGCGTGCATTTAACGCATTTGTAACTTCTCACCTGCCTGCCACGACTAATTGCATTTAAAAGAGCACAGCCCTGGTTCAAGGCGTTAATGCGCAAACAAGGGTGCCGCCACGATAGGGCCGCATCGAGTCACTTCGGGCTGTGGGGTTTTCAGTTGCGGGAATTCGCTACCAACTTTCTGCTTTGAGGACTGACTAATGTTATTTATACCAAAGAGCTCTCATTTTCAAATCACTTTGATGTGGAGTATCGCAAAAGTATCACTGCAAATACATTTTTTTTTTAAGCTTTCACAAATTTGGTTCAAAATTTCGACTGCAAATTTCTGCACAGTTTCTAATATTACTAAAGTAATGCACTATAGCACCTGCAGTTTCCACTTTGCGTGATTAGTTGTCACATAAGCGAAAAATCGTATTTCCCCAGTGTAAAGTATTCGCACAAATGATGGGCACATCGCTCATTCACTTCAATAAAGTCCTAATCCAAAAGAAATTTTTTCAAGGCAAGTAAGCAAAAATTACCACAAACTCTTCTTTTACGCCGTCTAAAAAATGCATGGCTATATCTGTCCACTGTATCGGATTAGAAGAAAATATGTCTTCACTATTCCTTGGGGAGGCAGAGTAAATTGCAAGCGTCACAACCATTTTTCTCCCCATTTCGGTTTATGGGCTTATGATACTCTTGCAGTAAATGCGCGAAGTGCATTTAAAATTCTGACTAAATCATTTTTTAGCTGCCTGCTTATGTATGTATTCTCGAATGCACCCCATAATTCGAAACAAGGTGTGTTCCAAAATAAACAGTCTTTTTTTAATAAGAGCAAGGAAAAATTTTGGTTTAAAAAAAATTACACAGGTCTACAAAAACTCTTTTTTTTTGTGGTTTTTTATGGGACAAATCGCCTGAAATCAACGCTATGTTTTAGTAATTTGACACTTGAGCTGTGGGCTATAAAACTGCATACTTAGAAAATGTTTTTAAAAATTTGTTTCTGTGTATTTATTTGCTAAGTTTTTTAAATCTAATTTAGCTGCTGAAGGACTTGATCTTCCGTGCGACTTTTCTTCTGTCATAAATTATACCTTGAACTTTGAAACTCTATGTCTTTCTCCTGAGGATATTATGTAGTAATACTTTACTTAAACTGAAATTTTCCTCTCAAAGTGATGCTGATGGACATTCAGCAGTTTTGAACTGTCTACTACAGGGTCCGACACTCGAAGTGTAACCAACTTCAGACCACTTACGCAGCTAATTCACAGCCCATGGACGTTTCAGCAGGACTCGGCACCGTCTCACAAAGCTCGAGTGAACCAGGAATGGGTAAAAAACAACGTGTCGAACTTCATAATGTCCACACAATGGCTCTCAATCTCAGCAGAAGTGAATCCGATTTATTATTCTCTTTGGGACATTTTGGAGAACAAGCTCCGAACTAAAAGATTCAACAGTCTCGAGGCGCTAAAAAAAGCCATTGTCCGCGAGTGGGCCAAAATACCTGCAAGTCACATTTGGGCAGCTTGCGATTCGTTTCTAGATCGTCTCAAGGCCATAGTCAAGGCAAAAGATGATCATATCGAGAAAAAGCAAATTGATTCTTAATTTTGTATTACTTTCACACATTTTTTACTTTTAATTGAATAAAAGTAATTATCCAAACTAAATGTATGGCCTTTTTAATTGGTTACACTTCCAGAGTCGAACCCTCTATTCAGGTACGCTTATGCGCTAGGCTGATTTTAAGCTTATATAGCAGGCCTTTGTGCCCTACCTTATCGAAGGCTTGCGCAATATCTGAAAAGGCTGCAGTACAGTATTCCTTTTTTTCGAGTGCTTCTCCAGCGAATTTGTATACACAATTAACCTGCTCTGTAGCGGAGTGAGGTTTGCCGAATCCAAATTGGTGTCTGGGAATGAGTTTTCTTTGCTAAATTATCGGATGAAGTCTTTTGAGAAGCAGCTTTTCAAAAGTTTAGAAATAAGAGGCAGCAGACTTATTGTCCTATGGTTGAAAACAACGTTCGGAGGTCTGCCAAGCTTTGGAATAAGTACAATTTTAGCAACTTTCCACTGAATGGATACTCGTTTTTGACCATCGCATTAAACATGTAAATGAAGTATTTATAGCCACTTGTGGGTAGGTAGTTAGGTAGGTTAGATGGCAAGAGTACCCCAGGTACACCACAGGTAGCACTTACGTGCCGTTTTGATACCATAACGTGGACCAATACCTGGAAAAAATAAATTCAGGGAAGAAAAAAACCCGTCTACAGCTATCCAGCGCTGTTGATGTAGTGGAGCAGAGAAAAGGGATCTAGGCTGGAGAATTTATTCAAGTCATCCCCAAAGGACACGCTAAGGAATCTAAAGCCGCCAGAGCCGGACATTTGCAGAAAAAGTGTTCAACAGTCTCCTTCTCTGCAGGATCGCCACAGCTTCTGCAATAGGGGTTGTACGGATTTCCAAGCTTCTCCGCATGAGTACCGACCACCTAGTGACCAGTGAACACCGCAGTGAGTTTGGAAATTGAATGGCGGGGGTCTCCCATTACCTTACGCGTTCTGTTTATACCGTATTGAGGCCATACTGTTTTCGAAATAGCACACGATGAGGCCAACCTCCAGCTGTCTTGCGCTTTTTTTAGAAAGAAATTGTTTCCCTTTAACAACAGTCAAGGGGACACCGATGTCTGAGAAGGGGACAACTGAATCTGGTTCAGTCGACCCCTTCCTGGCTAGCTCGTCAGCAATTTCATTTCCCTCTATATTCCTATGCCCAGGAACCCAGATAAGAGAAATGTTTCCTGCACGTTCGAGACGTTTGAGTTCCTCCTCACAGGAGTTAACCAAAAGAGAGCTGCAATACGGCGACGACAGGGCCTTGATCGCAGCTTGACTATGGGAAAAAATATTAATGCCTCCCTCCTAACAGCGATCCCTACGCATTTTGCATGCTTGCAGGATCGCGAAGACCTACTCGTTTCCGGCAGCTGGAAGGGGACCGAAATGCTGGCTTATTCAGAGAAAACCCCCGCTCCCACTCCAGTTTCCATCTTGAATCCGTCAGTAAAACCAGAGGTGCCTATGTCAGTGCCGACTCTCCCCTTTTTCCAATCTTGTCTGCTCGGAAAGATAGCCCTAGCGCACCTCTCAAAACCCCTGTTTGCGGATGGAGAGATCAGTATGAAGTATAGAGAAGGAAGGGGAGATCTGCCTCAAGATGCTACTGTGTCCTACAGTAAGTTGCCTCCAGAGACTAATCTCCTTCAACCTAATAGCGCTCTGAGCAGCAGCTACTGACCTACACTCAGTAGCTCTTTTAAAATCTTACTTGTTATGAGATCGTATCCTGGCGCCTTTTTTTTGTTCTAGGGTCTTTGCTTTTTGTGTGTTTTACCAGTTTCCAAGTAAATCGTGGAATCGGGAAATCCATTTGAAATGGTGTTCTTCCGCATTTTGTCTCGGAAATGGTGCAAAAACCTTTGAAATGTGTTTCGAAAACTCGATAGCTTTTCCTTGTCAGTTTTTGTTTCGGTGGGCAAATAAATGGATTATTTTTTCCACGAATAAATCACTTCATTGTTTTCTACGGATTTCTACTTTGACGTAACATTCTGAGGTACAAAATGTTGTTGTTGGCTTTGTGTCACCAACTTTAAGAAATTCAATTTGTTAAACAATATTAATAAAAATTTAAAAACTTGAAGCGTTTCATTAAGCAAATTGATAAAATACGGTCCATGAATTTTCAATATCTCTACTGCGTATCCTGCACACCCCTCATTTCAGTATTCAACTCTCCCTGACTGTATATCAGGGTTGGGCATTTTACACTACCATTAAATTGTTCTATCACTAATTTTCCAGTGGTAGTTAAAACGAAGGTTTCTTTATCACCAAGTCTTCAGTTGTTCAGAGTTTTAACTATCCGCTTATTGCATTAATTATTTAGTTCACTATGCCCAACTCTGCTGACTAATAGACGTAGAGTAATTGTGATTGTGATTGCTGTGATTTTTTGTGCATTACTCGAGGAATGCGAATTTTAGTAACGCATCGGCCACAGTAAAGCACAGTAAAGCACAGTAAAGCATTTGTAAAGCATCCTCCTCTGCGATGCGCTGCCCGATGTTCGATCACTTAATTCCATTTCAATAAATTTCAATCAATGAAGATTTTGACAGTTACTGAGGTTGATCTTTTATGCATCCACGAACAGTTTTGGACCTTTTTTTATTTCTATATTTTATTCGTACATTTAATTCCCTGAAACCGGTTATTTTTAAAAAGAGCGCTTCACTTTGGAAAGCGTCGTGTCTGTATATTCTATTGGGCACACACACGTATATAATAATGCATACTTACTAAGAGCATATGCACACACATTCAATATGTACACTCATACGCACATACATATCCTGTGATATGCTGCTTAATAGTAATGCACTTGAAGTATTTGTGAAGTGGGACGGCAGCGCAAAGGTGTAGGCACCACAACTGAAATGCAAGCAAATGGTAATTAATTACGGGTACTGGATCTGCAACTGTGTAGTCGGTGGGGGCTCTACCAGCCCAAGGGAGCTCAAAACTTCTTACATACATATATATTCACTTATAAAAGGTCTTTCAGAAGACGCGTTTGATGTTGTTTTAAAAGTTAGATTCTTCCGGTTTTCACTATTTTTATTCAAAATACGGCTCTTAGCAATTATATGTAAAAAATTACATCATTTAAGGGGGCAGCTCCTCCAGACAATGACTTTTTCAATCGTTTTTTGCGAAGAACTGAGAGTATTTATCATATTAAAGTAAATTATTGGGTTGTTCGGAAAGTAATTTCGTTTTTTTTGTGGTGAAAATGAAAGACAATCTTCGTATAATGAATAAATATTTAATTAAATTATATATTAGCCATTCTGATCCAACACCTTTTGCCATATTTCTGGTAGCACCATGATTTCACGCTCATAAAATGTTTGGTCTTTGCTGGCAAAAAACTGATCTAGTTGATTTTTGACGTGTGCATTTGGGATAAAGGTCCAAAAAATTTTGCAGTGACCGGAACAAATAATAGTCCGCAGGGACCAGGTCTGGAGAATATAGTGGGGGTGGCAGTACAAGGTGTAAACGCTTTTGGCGAGTGACCAAACTTGTATGAGGTCTCGCATTATCTTGGTGGAACACTACACCTTTTCTGTTGATTAATTCTGGCCTTTTCTGTTGAAGTGCATTACTCAGTTTGCCCAGCTGATGACAGTAGACTTCCGAATTAATTGTTGTGTTATCCGGCAAAAGCTCAAAAAAAGTGACCAAAAATCCCACCAAACAAATAGCATCACCTTTTTTTGATGCATGTCGGCTTTTGAAATGCTTTGAGCCGGTTCATCTTTTTTGCTCCATGATCTCTTGCGTTTGACATGGTTATATACAACCCATTTAATAATGCGCTTCAAAAATTGATCATTTTTGTAACATTTGAGGAGTGAAGCACAGACGTCAACGTCAAATTTCCCTCCGTGAGGACATGGGGAGCCCATACATCGAGCTTCGACGTTAAACCCAGGCTTTTCAGTTGGTCATGAACAGTTGAATTTGATAAATTTAACCTCTCGCCGATCTTACGTGAAGTTATTCGCCGGTTTGCATCAACTAATGCTTTTGTCGTGTCTTTATTAGCTTTAACCGGCCTTCCAGAACGTGGTGCATCTTCAACATCAAAATTGCCGGATCGAAATTTTGCAAACCAGTTCTAGCACTGGTATATTGTCAACACATCTTCTCCATACACATCGGTTAATTTCTTTCTGTAGTAAAAAAGTAAAATATGACAGAAATGCTGCTTATTGCTCTTCATATTTTAAAAGGACACTAACCAGAAACTACTACGTAAAATCAATTGAACTTATTCACACACAAGCTTTGCTATATCAGCTGTCAAAACATATAATGACAATGCGCCTTAAGTGTGAAGTTAGCTGTGTAAAAATACAATTAAATCCTCTGCCGGGAAAAACGAAATTGCTTTCCGAACAACCCAATGCATATTAATAATCATGCTTAAATTACAATAATATACAAAAAAAAATTTTTAAATAAAAAAAATGGCGGCGCTACAGACGCTCAAACGTGGTACCTTTAATTTGCCTCGTGGAATGTACAGCCTCTTGTAATCAACTGAAATCAACCAAGCAAATTGATCATTAAAATAAGTTACGCCGCTGTGCACTTACCTGTTTTTAACAAAACCAAATGAAAATTTGAAGTGAAAAAGAAAAAAATTATACTTTTTTATAAAAGAATTGATCAAAACCATATTTTTAGTGATAATTAAAAAATATTATAATTTTAGGTACATTCAAAGGCCAATATGTCAAAGAATATCCCTATAGAATTTAAGTTGACATCTTTAATAATTTTTGAGTTACATTCGACGGCGCCAAAAAAACGCGATTAAAGTTTTCATTCTTACTCATCTTTCGTTTGACGCTCATCTCTTCACTGACTTTATAAGGACTTTTAAAACTTTCTGTTAAACTTAAAACATTTGAAAGGATATTCTTCAGTTTGTAAATGTTAAGCAAGACAAATGGAAAATTTGAAAGTGCTGGAAGAGCTGCCCCTTAAGGGGTTAAGGGTAGTAAGAATTTTCAAAAAATTAGATTTTTTTGCATGTTCCTTAAGTACAATATCTGAGAAATATTGTGTGAAAATTTGAACTGAGTTTGACATATACTTTTCGAGTTATTCAACATTTAACAAAGGGCGCTTGGAACGTTCGAGAGAAAGTTGCTAGCAGCAGCTGCAAGCAACCGACTTCTCGGGTTTTATTGTCGACAAGGTAGAATGCTACGTAGGCAACAGCAAATCGATATTCTGGAAGCTGCTATGAGGGCTGAAGAACCATTATATGGTCCAGGAATAGATGGCACAGTGTAAGTAATTAAATAATTCGTATAACTCTACATAGGCGGCCGCCGTAGCCGAATGGGTTGGTGCGTGACTACCATTCGCAACCTCGGTGAAACACCAAAATTAAGAAAAACATTTTTCTAATAGCGGTCGCCCCTCGGCAGGCAATGGCAAACCTCCGAGTGTATTTCTGCCATGAAAAAGCTCCTCATAAAAATATCTGCCGTTCGGAGTCGGCTTGAAACTGTAGGTCCCTCCATTTGTGGGTCCCTTCTCTTGTTCGATTGGTTTTAAATAGATGAATCTCCAAGGATTTGTGATGATCACCGCTAGGGACTTCTGGAGAAACGGACTCACAAACAGCGATAACTTTCACAATTATATATTTTTTTTTTAATTTAGCTAAAGTCAAGTCGAAACATGATGTATTAGGCTATGTTTTTATTTTTGTAAAATAAAGCAATTGGCTAGCAAAAAAAAAATATTGAAAATCATCATTTTCTCGGGCCTCCGACTACCCCTACCCCCAAAAAAGTCCACCACGCGCACGTCTGCAGGTAAAATTCGCCAAACTGTAGATTCATGAATGCCTAATTGTTGAGAACGTCGAGATGTCGATCTTGAAGGTGGTTCAGCAACACTTTGATCTACAGCTGCACAACAGAACGCCAGTTTCTGGTCTGCTGCGAATGGTTCCGTTTCTATACCCGATACTCGTACAACCAGGTTCTTGAAATTGTTCACGAGCCTTTGAAATATCAACTCCTTCGGATGATTATTTCCACCAAAAAACTCACGAATTTTTCTATATATTGTGCTTAAAGGGCGTCTATTTTTTTATATTAATAATTTTCAATAAACTTAATGCATTGCTCATCGTGTAAAATTTTAAAACTGTCTACTTGACAAATGCCAAAGATGATTATGTCATCGTTACCGCCTAGGAATTATTCACTACTGACCTCCAGGCGTTACTTTGGATAGACCGTTTACATACAGGGTTACCAGGAATGTAGTGATAGATATCTTAGACATCATTGTTGATTAATTTGGTTATATGGCATGCTGCCCAAAACTTCACTGTTCTCGACCTATGCGATTTTAAAGACTATTTAAAAAAATTGTTTTATTTTGCTGTACGTCCACTTTGTTAAATGTTTGTTTATTTATTTACTTATTCATCTCCACATTAAGTTTTAACTTAAAAGTCTCTCGACAATCAGAGAATATAGTGTGTCTGAATTTTATGGGATGCGTAGGACGAAAATTGGTTTTGTAAATGGTGAGGTAAATGGAATATATTGCTGAGCCTAAGGTTGTGAGTGAAATTAAAAAGTATTAGCTCCAGTTAAGAGTGGAATTTGATATGATTCGGGGATATGATGGAGAGATAAACGTGGAGATAAATATTACCGATGAAATTTTTCTTCACATTTCTACGGTTGGGAGTGTTAACAAAAGGCATCTACTTTTTTATGCAGGCAAACTATGTACAAGAGGACGAAAGGAATGAAATGAATGGCAAATCTAGTGAAACGTTTCTGAACGTTCTCATTTCTTAAAGATTTTTTTGTTTTTTGTTTTTTCGTTTTTAGTAAACTTTATTTTGTTTTCTGTCTATACTTATAATTAAGAAGACATTTTAAAAATATTTGATTACATTTAAAAGTGACTTTGATTGTATTGCTAAAGGTATATTTCCTGTGAAATTCTTAAAGATGAACTCAAATAGAATGGATCCCAGATAATGCTGTAATATTCGAGGTTTGATCTAAAAAAAGAAAAATACAAATTCTTCAGCGTAGAGAGATCCTGTAATTCCTTTGAGTTCCTTACTACAAAGCCGAGCATAAATCTACACTTGACACTCATAAAGTCTCTATTTTTATAAAACGAAATTTTCGATGTTGTTGGTGTCCAACTTGCAATCGAAATCAATCTCAACTTTGCAAGGATAAGTTCTGGCATTTACCAGCATTAAGGGATAAGGAATTATCATCACTCCAAGCTGCCAATCTTGTTAAGTCTTCTTGAAGTTGCATGCAGTCAGCTACGTCCTCTATACGACTGTCATCTGCAAAAATCAGACAACGCGATGTCTCAAAAACGTCTAGAAAGTCATTAGCAAAGATTAAGAACAATAATGGCCTGAAATGGCTACCTTGAGCTACATCTGAGGTTCACCTGAGGTAACTTTGATGGCATCAGATTTTATATTGTGTATACGATCGCGTTTCGAAAAGTCAATGAATATGACATAACATCGTTGGCCTGTTTCAAATTGTTTCAAGATCAAAGTTGGGAATAAGGTGATAGCTTCGGTTGGTGCTAACTTCGTGTGCTGTCATCTATCAATCGACGGCAAAACAAATTTCAGACTGATTGATAGGTTCGTTTGGATTTGGCAGCAATTCGAGTAAGACGTGTTTCGTAATTTTTGCTAAGATGGAAAAAGAGCAGCATCGTTCGGTGATTCGCTTTTTGTTTTTGGATGGGATAAAATGCGAAGGCAAAGTTGGATGCTGTCCATAGGGACGCGTCGCCATCTATGACCACAGTTAGATATTGGTTCGACGAATTTAACATCCGTTTTTGTTGAGGAGCGACCAGAACGCCCGGCAGACGAGGTTACCGAGAAAATCATTGGAAATCATTCAAATAGTCCATAGAAATGGTTCTCGCTGATCAACGAATGAAAGTGCGCAAAGTAACAGAGACCATAGGTGTGTCGACTGGAGCGGAAATTAATATTTTACATGACAATTTGGCGATGAAAAAATTGTCGGCCTGATAGGTGCCGCGATTGCTCACCGTGGACAACAAGCGGATGCGGCTGTTAACTTCGAAGCAGTGTTTAGAGCAATTTAAGCGAGATTCGAAGGACTTTTTGCGTCGAGTTGTCACCGTTGATGAAACTAAACAACAATCAAAACAATGGATTTCTGCCAATGAATCTGTTCCAAAGAAGGCGAAGACAGTCCCATCGGTCGGAGAGGTCATGGCGACGATTTTTAGGGTGCGAACGGCGTCATCCTCATGGATGGTTTAGAAAAAGGAATAACGTTGACTGGACAATACTACAGGAGTTATTGAACCGCATTCACAAAAATTGAAGGAACATGAAGAAATGGCTAGCGGAGGAAAAAATGTGGTGCAAACGAGGAAGTCATCGCCTAGACAGAGGCGTATTTAGGATAGCTCGAAAACTCCTATTTTTTGGAGGGGTTAAAAAATGGCCAGGGAAGTGTGTCTTTCTAAAAGGGAACTATGTTGAAATAAAAAATTAAAAAAAAAATGGTGTCTTCATTTCTAACACGGGTACATATCGAATCTCCCTCGTATATCTAGCCTTCACAAAGCTGAGCTGATATGGTGATAAGAGATAACTAACAGATCTTATAACACCGTATCAGTCTCTGATTTATTTTTAGTTAAAGGGTTTGTCCACCCTCATAGTTAAAACTAGCTTCTGCTAACGTTTTCAGTGTACGACTTTCACTAAGTGTTTCGTACCACTTATCATTAAAAGCAACAAAAAAACTAATTTCGTCTGACAACTTTTCTACAAATTATTCTCAAAACTATTGTCGTTTTAGTTATCCAAAAAGTTATAATATTCTTGGATTAATGTGATTAAATAAACTCGGGGGAGAAGCCAATATAACGAAATATCGATTCCAAACGATTTTAGTGCCTGGCATAATTTAAGTTAGAATTTTCAAAAAATCAATTTTTTTGTTTTATTTTCTTAACGTATGGTACATAAGGCGTTTTTCAATAGGTGCGCTTCAACTTTTTTCCGATAGGGAGAGCGAACGACGCAATATTTTTTATTTTTCGCTTTCATGGAACGCTACACACTTGAGCAACGATTGCAAATCGTGCAAATGTTTTATGAAAATAATCGTTCTGTTGCTGCTACTTTAAGAGCATTACGGCCATTTTACGGTCCATTTAACAAGCCGTCCCGTTTTGGGGTTATGTGAAGTCATTGGTCTACAGTAACAAGCCGGCGACGATTTGTGAGCTCAGAGCCAATATTGAACGCGAAATTGCTGGAATTTCGGCCGATTTATGCAAAAGAGTGGTCGAAAATTGGGTTCAACGATTGGACTTCGTAAAACGTGCACGCGGTGGTCATGCAAAAGAAATCGAATGTATATGTTCAAACTCGATAATAAAAAAAAAGAATTAGTTAAAAAAGTCAAACCGTTTGTGTTTTATTCAAAAAAAAAAGTTGAAGCGCTCTTACTGAAAAACGCTTTATATTATATTTAAGAATACACACAGAAAATTGAATATCGATCCGGTGAATATTTTCGAAGTTACACGCAAATTTGAAAAGGCGTTTCAGAGTGCTTGAAAGTGCTTTTCAAACTTTAAACGCGTTTTTCTCAAAATGGTATTTTCAAAGTCGACGACCAACATCACTTCAAAACAGCTAAACCGATTAGTCTCAAATTTTAAATCTTTTTAACTTCTTTTAAATATATTTTTTAGTAATTAATCGAAGATTTTTCCTTACCATTAAGTAAGTAGTTTTTTTTATAAACAAATTTTAGTCAAAAATCGATTTTTTTTTTGGGAATCCGCCACTTTGTCAAAAAAATTTATTATGCTTATTCCTACGGTTAGTTTCTAGATTTAACATTACTTTAACGAAATCTGTTTGGTTTTTTAATTTCAGAGGATCTAGTTCAGAGATACCTATAATGGGCACCGCAAAACGTCGTTTTTAAGAGGAGCTCCTGGAGATCAGCTGTAACTCCGTTCTAAATAAATATTTTTACTAATAATAAGTCTTAAAATACAGTTAGAAGATAACATAATATGTGTACAAATTTTTAAAACAATAAATTTAAAAGTTTTCCCAGAAAAAAATCTGCAAAATTCGCTTTTTCCGGCCTTCTAACTGCATACGAGTATAACCCCTTAAGTAATTATTGATATTTTTTTCTTATATACTTTTATTTTTTCCTTAGCTGGTACAAGCGATTCGTCTATGGCAGTTATGCTCCACTTTGCTCTTGGAAAATGTCTATAAAAACGTGACTAGGCTTGGAATTGTTGGCTGTTTCTTCTTCTGACTGTGTGACTTGGCTTGAGGATTGGATTTTGATTTCTACTTGTAAATGAGTAACCAAATTAATTATAAATTAGCTGATTAATAATACCCTTATACATATGTCTAGGAAGACTTTCCCAGTAACCCTGTATATGAATGAATGTAAAATATTTACGAAAAAACTCACAGTGAGTTTGTTTTATGACACCTTCGCATGCAATTAGTTTTATGCGAAAATTTTTTTCCGAAAAACGGGCGTTCTACACTTGGAGGGGCCAACTGTTGTATGGGAACTGCATTTATGGAAATGCACTTGTAGAAAGACGTTTGATGCTTTATGTCCCCAGTGGTCATTGAGGCTGGAACCAACCGAGTGAAGGTCACCTACAATGGCGGCCACCTTATCAAGTTATTAAATCGGCCTGCGGCATGCACATCTAATAACTGTACAATTATTCATATGTAGCGCAGTGACATTTCCAATTTTTTTTTTCATTTTCTCTGCTAAATCTGCGTATGTATGCATGTAACTACATTTATTGTAGGAGTATACAATTATTCCCACGAGTATTACGACTTCAGTGAAATCAATTGTGCTCAAAATGGAGCAAAACTTCTACGAGTGCTAGCTGCGGGCTCTAAATGTAGCTGGTCATGATAAGTTCTCGTGTTTTATTTATATATTTTTTCTTTACACTCCGTTCGTTCAGAGCCCTTGCATCACTGTGCTCCGCGAGTGCGGGAAGTGGCCGGTATTTAGTTTTTGTTCCATGTGGCAATACGTGTGCATGCAGTTCCTGCCACTTCATAATTTGAATTGAATATGCGGGCGTGCAATTGCGGCCATTAGCATCACGATTGCCCGACGGACGGAGCTGCAATTACGCATTGAAATGGAGGCAGCGCTGCTACCGCGAAAATTGCTGCTGTGAAATCTAACACCTCTCGCCGATCTATGTATGCATTCATGTTTATGTATGAGCACATGTCTATGTGTGCGTGGCGATAAGTGTACATGCATATGTATGTGTGCATGTAAATCGAGGTTCTAATGCGCTTAGTCCTTTTCGCTCACGCAAACCTGCTACTGCATTGCCGCGAAATTCATGACAAGCCGGTGCCATCGTTGTGGTAGTAATTTATGCGCATACTGAAATTAAGTTGCCACCGCACAAAGCTATTGGGAGCGGACTAGAGGCGGGGAGCCGTTTCGTGCGAACAGCAGGTGTGGCAATCGCAAACGAGCCCTTTTTAAAATTAATTCAAAGCTGGACGCCAGACAAGTTTTTGTGCTGTGTGCTTTAGAATTAGTTTCTTTTGACTGCGAAGATCGGTTAATTAAAAGCACTGGAGGAATAGTACATACACATATCGTTCCGTTTGAATGCGCCTTTGGACGCTTTGAAGCTCACATGGAAACTTGTGCGAACAAAGATTCACGCCTTATTTGAGTGTTACTCGCACACTTTTATGTTTTCTGAAATTGAACAATTTGAAAATTTAATTAATAAGCAGCAAGCAATTTTTTTCACACACAGACAGATGCTGTCATCTGGCATTCGGCGTTTGTAAAGGGTGGTTAAATTTCAAGGGACGGTGTTGATTTTGAATAAAATACAATTTTTTTAGAAAATTATTGTCATTACACTTGGTATGGCTCAATTACGTATGAAACAAAATATCGGCAAAATGGCCGCCACAAATGGCAGCACACCTCCATCCGATGCTCCAAATTTTCGATGACGCTAAGGCATAATTGAGGTTCTATGCCGTTAATGTGCCGAATTATCTCATCCTTTAGATCTTGAATTGTTACTGGCTTATCGACGTATACCTTTTCTTTCAAATAACCCCAAAGAAAGAAGTCCAACGGTGTCGTTGACGTTTAGGTGTGGTTCACATTCAACATCGGCACTTGAAATTTAACCACCCTTTACAATTTCGTTTGCAGATGTAATGCAATATGAAAAAGTTTTATACAATTTGGGTATCTAAGAAATTATTTGAAAAATCATATCTAAAAAAATATACAAAAAATAATAAATATTTTTAAAAAGTTCCATACGATTGCGAGCTGCAGCAAAATCGGTCAGTCCCACAATCATTCCATTACAGAAGATTTATTCACGGCGACCATATTTTCCGGCTATTTGCATTTTACTTGTCCAGTCTACGGGATAGCTTTACGGAATATTTCTAATTTAAGAGAGTGAATAAACCTAATTAATGGTAATGTGCATGCATCAGCTCGTATGCAAAATATGGTCGGATGAAAGCATGACTGCTGATTAGAATTTAAGTGTGCACTGCCCAACCCATAAGGAGAGGGATTCTGCAATGTATGCCAATTACCAAGGGATTAGTATTCTAAGTATTGCATAATAGAAAAAGTAAGGCTCTATCGAGCGTATTTTGTGAAAGGCTGAAGCCTACCATCAACCAACTGATTGAACTCATTGGACCTTATCAGTGTGGCTATAGACCTAGAAAATCTACAAGAGATCAGATACTCACATTAAGCAAAGTCTTGGAAAATACCCATTAAAGGGTATTCGACAGTACGGAAAGGAGTTCCTTGTATGCCGGCATGTCTGAATTTGGTATCCCCGCAAAACTAATACGGCTAGGCAAAATGGCGTTGCTCGATACCAGCAGAGCCATCAGAATTGGGAAGGATCTCTCCGAGCTGTTTGGTACCAAACGAGGTTTGAGACAGTGTGCCTCACTATCGTATGACTTCTTTAAACTGATGTTCGATAGAATCGTACGAGCCGCAGAATTTAATCGCTCATACACAATTTTTTATAAGAGCGTATGGCGAAATATGGACAGCGTCGACCTTAACAACCGCGCTGTTAGGTCTTCCTTTTCCAACCTGGATAAAGAGGCAAAAGGAATGGGTCTGGTGGTGAACGAGGACAAAACAAATCAACTCCTGTCGTCAAACAAACAGTCGGCACACTCGCGTATCGGCACCCACGCCACTATTGACAGTTATGATTTTGAGCTTGTAAAAGACTTCGAATACTTAGGAACCAGCATTAACACCGATAACAATGTCAACCTTGAAATCCAACGTAGAATCTCTCTTGCCAACAAGTGCTACTTCGGACTAAGTCCTCTCTCGACGAACAAAACTAACACTTTATAAGGCTCTCATCATGCCCGTCCTATCATATGGCGCAGAAGAGTGGACGATGACAACATGTGATGAAGCGACGCTTTGGACCAAGATTCTGCGCAAGATTTTTGGACCTTTGCACGTTGGCAACGGCGAATATCGCAGGCGATGGAACGATGATCCAGCGGCTCCGCTGACTGCGTCATGTCCTCCAAATGGATACAAACGCTCCGCCTCTGGAAGTATTCAAAGCGGTACCAGCTGCTGGTAGCAGAAGAAGAGGAAGGCCTTCGCTGCGTTGGAAAGATGAGGTGGAGAACTTGGACTAGACTTCACTTGGTGTGTCCAACTGGCGTCAGTTAGCACGAGAAAAATGACTAGCCGAATCTAACCAAAGTGGAATTATGCAAAATCTATATATAAAATCTATAAGTTACTGCATAGACGTATACTCCTAGCAATTGGTTCATTGTAGCCATAATTAATTCTATGCCATAATTAGTTCGTCAAGCAATTGAGAAAGGTATTTAGGTAAGAGAATATAGCTATGGCTACTGTGGACTCAAGTTACACTGAGAGATGGTCAAATGCTGTATATGTACACAGTGAAACCTCTTAGGCGGACGCTCAAGAGAGGTGTCCACGCAAAAGTGGGTAACTTCTTCCGCTATATAAGATTTACCGTAGAAAAAATGTCCGCTCAAGGTAGATACTCAGCTAATAGAGGTCTCCGTTACGAGAGGTTGCACAAGGAGAGTGAATAACGGACTCATGCACGCGCTACCAAACGTTGGAGGACCACAAGGAGGTAGAAGAAAGACGCTTTGGCTACTTCAATTTTATAAGGATACGCCGAATAGTAAGGATTCCACACTAGACAAGAATAATCAAGGTGGCTCCTTACTAATGAATTGTAAAGAGACTCTAATGACATTTTCAGCATAGAAAAAGCTTTGGAAACAACAAAGTCGACATGCTTGATGGAGGTTAGTTTAAACGTCACACCAATATGCTTAATTTAAACAGTGCTGACTTAAAATAACATTTCTCATGGAATGTTTATGGTGAGTACTTTGTGGTATCCCATTCCATGCATTGATGGCAAAGTCACAAAATGAAAAAGATATCTGTTTTACTTATATATATATATACAATTGACGCGTACAATTTTTTGGGTGTTTGGCCGAGCTCCTCCTCCTATTTGTGGTGTGCGTTTTGATGTTGTTCCACAAATGGAGGGACCTACAGTTTCAAGCCGACTCCGAACGGCAAATATTTTTATGAGGAGCTTTTTCATGGCAGAAATACACTCGGAGGTTTGCCATTGCCTGCCGAGGGGCGACCGCTATTAGAAACAACTTTTTTTTCTTAATTTTAGTGTTTCACCGAGATTTGAACTGACGTTCTCTCTGTGAATTCCGAATGGTAGTCACGCACCAACCCATTCGGCTACGGCGGTGGCTCGGTTTTACTTATTACAACATTTTTTTTCATCCGCAGTATTTTTTTAAATTTTATAACTAACAAATAAAGAAGGCGATGCACATTTTAGCAAAATTAAATTTAAAAAAATTTTTCAAAACTCAATTGAAACTTTCAAATTAAAAAAAAAATTTATAGTTTTTTGGGGTATGCAGTTTTATAGAACAAAGCTTAAGTTTCAAATTGCTAAAAATACCTATAATTTTTGGCAATTATTTTTTTTGGACAGTGCTAGGCTTTTTCTTGCATATAAAGGGTGGTTATATTTCAAGGGCCGATGTTGAATGTGAACCACACCTAAACGTCAAGTTTTTCTGCATTTCATTTGACATTTTTCAATTTCAGACTAATTCGATTTGAACCATGGAAAGATACACAATCGAGCAATGCGTTAAAGTAATTCAGGCTTATTATGAAAACGGGCGTTCAAATCAAAATGCATATCGCTCACTTCGTGATTTTTTTGGTCAATTTAATCGTCCAAATGTGCGTACAATCGGAAAAATTGTGCAAAAGTTTGAGCAAACCGGGTCTGTAGCAGATATGTAAACACCAGTGCATGCTCGTACAGCTCGTACAGCTCGTACTGTAGAAAATATTGCTGCTGTTCGCGATAGTGTAGTTGAAGAGCCGTCCACCTCAACTCGTCGTCGTGCCCAACAATTGCACCTCTCACGCTCGTCGTTGATGAACATTATGCATAAAAACTTGCATTTACACGCTTACCAGGTGCAATTGACTCAAGAACTAAAGCCTCTTGACCATTTCAAGCGTCGTCAATGGTCAGAATGGTGGCAGGAAATGGCAACAGTGAAAGACCAATTTTCGAAGAAAATCATTTTCAGTGATGAGGCACATTTTCACTTCAATGGATTCGTCAATAAGCAGAATTGCCGCATTTGCGCAAATGATAATCCAAGAGTGATTGCCGAAAAACCAATGCACCCACAAAGAGTGACTGTTCGGTGCGGTATATGGGCCGGCGGCATCATTTGGGCCGTATTTCTTTCCAAAATGAGGCCGGTCAGGCAGTTACTGTGAATGGTGCTCGCTATCGTGAGATGATAACGAACTTTTTATGGACCGAATTGGAAGATATGGATGTGGACGCTATGTGGTTTCAACAGGACGGTGCCATTTGTCACACAGCTAACGAAACAATGGCTCTTTTGCGCGAAAAATTTGATGGCCGAATAATCTCACATCGCGGCTATGTCAATTGGCCGGCAGGATCATGTGATTTAACACCGTTGGACTTCTTTCTTTGGGGTTATTTGAAAAAAAAGGTGTATGTCGATAAGGCAGCAATAATTCAAGAGCTAAAGGGTGAGATAGTTCGGCACATTAACGGCATAGAACCTCAATTATGCCTAATCGTCAACGAAAATTTGGACCATCGGATGGAGGTGTGCCGCCGAGGCCGCGGCGGCAATTTGGCTGATATTTTGTTCTATGCGTAATTGAGCTATACCAATATTATCATAAAAAAGAGAAATGATAATAATTTCTTAAAAAAAATGAATTTTATTTAAAACCAACACCGGCCTTTGAAACTTAACCACCCTTTAGAAAAATTCGAGTATCTACTTTGTATGGTGGGAGAAAAGACGTGACACTTCAACTTGAAAAAATTGCGAAAAATCAACGGTAATTTGTAGTCACTTAAAATTTACGCGGTGTGTTTATAATTTTGTAACGGAGTGTTTATGGGAAAAAATAGTAGGTGCAAGAGTTAATAAAGCAAGTTATTTGTCTATGTCTATATCCGTTACATACTCGTACAAGCGTTATGTGAACAAAATTATAATAAAAAGGTATTAGCTAAGGCGCTGCTTTTCATTTTCGTAAATATGAGATGTGGCATCTAATGACTCGGCAGTAGTTCCAACACAAATGTTCGAGTTGGAAGCTTATTCCCAAAAGTGGAAAAGAGGTATGCATGCAGTTGGTATTTAATTAATATATGTACGCGTGTATGTAAAGTATGAATGATATACCATAAAATTATATGTTTAGTCAGCCGGCTGCTAATGACAAATTATCAGATATGCCTTTTAGCTATTTGAGTGGATATTAACTTTGCATGCATTCACTTGTAATTCCGCATTTGCTATACGTGTATATATGTATGGTTATGTGTGTATGTATATGTATATATGTAGATATATAAGTATATATGGCTATTTGTCTGAATGTACAATTGGTAATATTTGCGAGCACTTTTGTGCATCTGTGTGTGCATCATATCTGGTGGATATGTTTGGTAATCTCATTGCAATTTTCATTAAATAAATATACAATCTTGAAAATTTTCTAAAATAATAAAGGTTTTGCCTTCAGTCTCGCCTCACACAATGTGGATGTCTTTTAGCGCTGCAGTGCATAAAACAACATTATGATGAAATTTAACAATTCATAGTTACATAAACAGTTTCAGCAAATTAAATTTAAAAATCTCTTTTTGATATGCATTTTTTTCGAGTCCAACAAAATATTTCTTTTCTGTTAATTTAAAATGCAATTTCAATTTTATGGAATTTACTATAATATAATTCGAAGCGGACCAAAAGATAAACTTGAATAAAAACATTTATCCGCACTACCCCTTCACTTTTATGCACTGAATTATTTTCGAAGATATTGTTCATCCTTTTACAAAAGCCGTATAATTTCAAGTTTCAGAAATGGTGTTTTTTGGGTGTTTCTTTAAGGGGGGAAACCGGTTTAGATCGATCAAAAAATCGATTTTTTTTTATTGCATAATCGTTAGTATAAATACTCAAGAATATGTGGTAAAAATTTTTAAACGAAATTCGCATTATTCTCGATTCTATGAGCACTTAAGTGACTGCCCGTCGGTTCCGCACCGTGGCGCGCATTGGTTAGAACGACGTTTTTTCTCGAAACCACTTTTTTCAACTAGTGGGAATTCTTGAGTTGCCTGAGCTGATCAAATTGCAGGGCAATATGAGTTGGATCGGAAGTCTAATAAATTGTGGAAAAAAGTTTTTACCGATTGTTAGTGATATCAGTAGGAAATTGTTGGGTAATCAGTTCGCAACTTTCACGGAAACAAAAACCACTTATAGACTTTATGATAGAGCTGGCGGAATACATGATTGCTGAATGGAAGGAAAGAGCAGCTGTTCAACGCAGTGGCACGTCAGGAAGAAAGAGGAAGCTAGCCGCAGGTCACCTACCCATTCCAATTCCCAATTGAAGACGTTGCACAGGCTGTGCAGAACAAAAAAAAGAGAAGAGAACAAAAACGTTTTGCGAAGAATGTCAGATTCCTCTCTGCAAAGATTGCTTCCTCCGTACCATAAATAAAGGCCAAACTTTTTTATGTTAAAAATATTGCTTTTGCATTATTTTCTATTATATTCATTACCGAAACAATTAATTGAATTCCAAATAAAATTAGTTTCATATAAAACCAAAGTGCAATTATATATGAGGTACCGGATCATAAACTACTAATCGGGACATATAAGTCCCATTCAGAAACACTGTCGGGACATATATGTCCCAGCCCCTCCCACCAACCCTTTTTAGCCGATTCAAATCCTGAAGTGATGGAATGCTTTTATTTTTCCTATTGTAACGATTGAACACATAAAACAAGTTCCCTTTACCTCAGCGGCTTTTCGACTCGAAAGGGTTAAAAAGTTGTCTACCAATCGTTCTAAAATTTTCTGGGATTTTTTCTTTATTCAATTCTAATCTATATCTAATTCTGGGATTATATTATTAATTAAAATATGTTTTTTTTAAACAGGTGTTTTTTAAACAAAATAAATGAAAAAATATGGTATAAAAAAACTACTTTGTGTTCAAGCGCCTCAAAAGCAGGCAATTTTCAATATTTTTGTAACACAATTAGGTTCATATTCTTAGGAAATATGTTGTTAATAAAAAAAAAATTGCTGTTGATTTCAGAGAAAAATTATTTCAGAGGAATTCCCACAGGCAAGACACTCGGATGGCGATCGACCATGGACTGCACGCTCTAACGCCACTATCACCCGCGGAAATAGCTTTAAAAAAATTTAAAGGTGTACCTAAAAATATAAATAAAATATCCTCTAAACTTAAATAATTTCTGGTTATTGCTTCTTTGTTCGAAAAATTCTCGAAAAAAATCAAAATTTTGGCTTCCTAAGCCGGTTTCCCCCCTTAAAAGCGTGTAAAACAGAAACGAACAATGATTTTTCATTTTTGTTTTGAGTATTTTAGTTTCTGATCCCGTGTTACAAAATAAAAATTTAATTTTAGCCACACGAAACATCGAGTTCAAAAAGTTATAAGCCTTGCAAAAATGTTCTTCTAAAAACAGGTATGTCGGCTTGATTTCAGACCCTTGTGGGGTCAAGATTCAAAAAGACAAAAGATTCTTGTTCAGTATGAATGTCGGTATCGTGCGAATTACGATCTTTAAAACAAAAATAAAATTGGACATAATGGCGGACGTTCAAAAGTGGGAAAGAACTCGCCTCGAATTATCTCATAGTAGGTAGGTCCTTTTTCCCTAAAAAACATCATTTTTGCTTTCCATAGTATTTTGTTTTATAGTTATTATTATTTATTATAATAAATAAGCCCAGGCAGCTAGTGCTCCTTTTATTGTAAAATAATAATTTATTGTTATTTTTCATATATTAAATAAATAAATAAAATAATTATCATTTTTTTTTATTATTATTTTCTGTCTTTTTAGATTTATAAACATTCTCTAAAATTACTGTTATAATTATCAAGAACCCAATATGGATAAGAAAAGGTCACTGAATTAAAGTGAAATTGAGTACAACGCAAATCTAAGTGATTCAGAAGATGATTTCAAACGCTGGTGGATTTATTTTTCTCGGATGAGTTTCTTGCATTACTGGTAGAACAAACTAATTTATATGCTGAGCAAGAAATTGCAACATTGGAAAATGGGAATCAAAATGCTATAAAAAAATCTAAAAGGATATCAAATTGGCAAGACGTAAGTGCTACAGAGATGAAAGTTTTTATTGCACTTTTATTGCAAATGGGGCCTTGTACTTTTCCAACAATAGAACATTACTGGAGCACAAACAAGCTATATAATGTAAACTTTTGGCGCACACATATGAGCCGCAATCGATTCCAGTTGATACTTCGTTATTTGGTTGATAACTCACAACCATCTACCGACAGATTATACCAGTCCTAAATCATTTCAACGATGTTATGCGTGAAAACTATGTACCAAGTAAAAATATTTGTATTGACGAATCCATGATGCTATCGCGGGGAAGATTGCTTTTCCACCAATACATAAAAAATAAAAAACACAAATATGGTGTCAAACTATATGAACTATGTGAGTCCGACGGTCTTGTAATAAAAATAAAAATTTACAGCGGAACATCTGAGGAAACTACCCATAATGTAGGTCACACTGCTGACGTTGTTTTACATTTACTTGAGGACTATCTCGATAAAGGCTACGCGCTTTACGTGGATAATTTTTATAATCCAGTTAGTCTTACAAAACTGTTATATACACAATGTGTGGAACCCTTCGAAGTAACAGAAAAGGTGGTAAATCGTAATCTAAAAAGAGGGGTTGTTTTTGGCAGAAAAATGGTCCTGTTACTGTATGCAAATGGAAAGACAAACGAGAAGTCCTTTCCATTTCAAACATGCACGCTATTGAAATGGTAGAGGTGCCCAATCGGGATGGAAGAATTTCTATGAAACCGAATATAATTCGAGATTACAATAATGGAATGTCCGGCATTGACCGATCAGATCAAATGATTTCGTACTATTCATCTCTAAGAAAGACTATTAGATGGCGCAAAAAGATTTCACTTCATATTATAGAGATATATATACAAAATGCTCACAGAATTTACCAAAAAGTAACTTCATCTAAAATAAAACTGATAAAGTTCAGAGAAGAATTCGTCTTGGCGTTGATTGGAGATTTTCAACCAGTTTTTAAAAAAAATAGATCTAAAGAGTGTTTACCACCAACGGAAAAAAACAGCGTCCGACAAAGCCATGTCGTGTATGTACCCAAGAAAAAAAAAGCCGAGAAACGCGTTACTTCTGTCCAGCCTGTCCAGAGAAGCCAGCCCTTTGTGTGGAAAATTGTTTTAAAAACTTCCACAAACAATAATACAATATATTACTTTATTTCTTGTATTTGAGTTAATTTTTCCATTATATTGAATGAATTTTTGCATTATATTGAATAAATTTTTTTTTGTAATAAAAAAAAAAGCTCACGGAAGCCAAATCCGAAATTGTTTTCTTTTCCCAGAAGCCATTTATCGATACTAACACTATTATAATACGGTTTTACTCGTAGCTACACAAAAAGTGGTAGTTTTAGGTAGTACGAGATAACGCGTAGTTGGCTTCCTGGAAGGGAAAGAAGACTATCGGAAAAATATTAATGTCTTCCTCACAACAGCGATCCCGAAGCATTTTGCATGCCTGCGGGATCGCGAAGACCTCTGCTTGAAAAACGCTGCCTGTTTTCAGCAGTTTAAAGGGGAAAACAGAATAAAATCCCGAAATTTTCGGGATTAGCCAAATTGTCAAGATATACCGTATAAGTATGTAGAAATTTTGTTAATTTTGTTCAAATCCGTAGGGGACATTTTCAGGATACAGGGAAAACAAAATAAAATCTCGAAATTTCCGGAACTAGAGAAACCCGAAAAGTGGAATTCCTTATGAGTATGTATTGATATTTGTCAGAAATTTTTAGCGCTCAAATTCAGAAATGTGTTAACGTTTATCAAGCGCGGCATTCAAATACGAAAAAATACAACGAAATCTTGTTACACAATTATCTGACTCACGTACATATATTTGTGCTCGATTATCAGTTCATTTACTAAATTTATTGCAATAGTAGCAAAATGTACGCATTTGTTATTTATGACAACATTTCTATAGATTTCCCGCAATTATGCAACTACTACAGACTACACTATTTTCCCATTTAATGGGATAAATTACTTTTATATTAGACTGCTTTACATTTATTACACTGGCCAACAGTGGGGCTTTTGGATGAAGGCGCTATAGCGGGTGATTTCGCTTTTATATTTAAGTACGAAATTACAAATATTTTAGCTGGAGTAGATGGCAAAGCTTGCGGTATTAGTCACTAAAATTTCAGCCTACCTCAACTGTCTCTGCGATCAATTTTGTGAGACTTTTTTAGCGTAATCGCCGAATTTTGGCTTACGAATCGTAAATTATTACTGGTAAAGATATTACTGGGTAAAGATTCACGATTCATGTCATATGACCTCGTCGGCTGGTACACAAGTTTTTTAAAAATGTTTCAGTCCCCAGAATTTGTCGTAAATTACTGGGTGAATACTCCGATTTCTAGGGCATGTGCAGATTTAAATTTGTTTTTCAATTTTTCTGGTGCTGATTTTACATGGCCGGATGGCATCCCAGTCAACCATCTTAAATCGTTTTTTTCTTAGTAGTTACTAAACTATTGTTCATTAGCTTCAAAGACAAATAAATAGATGGCATCACATAATATTAAGGTACATGTAGCCTTCTGAAAAAGTTCGAACCAATGATATGTCTGACATGCAATGCATATTCCAGGTATGTCAGTGGTCGATAAGCCAACTTTGTTGTAAAACTGGATGTAATTCTAAACTAAAGATGAAGAAGAAGATATAACCGTGAACAGAAGGATCTCGCGACTTTGCACGTTTGTACACTAAGTCAGCGCTCACTGAGTTGACGTGAAATCCATCTTTCCTGGAGCAAACCACAGGATTTTAAGGTGACTAGGAACCTAAACGAGCCTAATCGACTGCAGTCGAGAGCGAAGTTAAACATTCCCTGAATAAATTCCCAAATAACCAAGAAGGAATCTAAGGTTCAAAGTGGCTCTTCGCTATTTGGCACATTGGTTGGGTGGTTGGTTAGAGTGGTGATTCATCCACAATCCAACTAGCGCTTCTGCACCATTTTGTTACCACATCCTCGTTACCAACTTGTTTAATTGCTACTTACAGCCTCACTATATCCAGTCTGTGCGGTTTAGGAACCTTATTAGGTTGTTGACGTCTAAGCCATACAGTTCTTCGAGACTCCCGAACAGCGGTTTGCCCAGGGTTAACATTCTGTCCTTCCATAGGGCAGGGCATTCACAGAGAAAATGGAAGATTGTTTCCTTTTTCTCCGGTTGTTCACAACTGCAACAGTAGTTGTTGTGAGGGATGCCCATTTTGGCTGCTTGTTCTCCGATAGACCAGAAGCCAGTTATGACTGGCGTTAGTCTACAGGTGTCCCATCGTTTCATGTTTATCAATGTCGACGATTGCTTGAGATTGTAGGTGGGTCATAACGTCCTGCCGATTTTGCAATTGTTCTGGTCTCTCCGTCTATAATCTGCGATTCGAAGGTATTTTAGGGAAATTGCGTTCTTGACTGCACCTAATGATGTGAATACCGGTACCCCTCTTGCCAGTTCATCTGCTTTTTCATTACCTTCAATTTTCCGAGACCCAGATTAAGGTTACTTTATGGTTTTCACTCAAGGTGGTATGGCTATTCCTAATTTGCTCCACCACTTTAGAGGTTATTGTAGCCGAATCCAGTGCCTGGATTGCAGCTTGGCTATCCGAAAGAATAGCGATATTGCCCTTAAAAAAGAAATCAGCGATTTGTAGCCTACAGGCTTCCCCAATTGCCAGTACTTCCACCTGGAAGACACTGCTCGTATTAGCGAGACGCACAAATTTCTCAATTTTAAGTCTGTGAGAATATATACCAGCTCCAACACCACAATCCATTTTACTACCATCGGTATAGACAGTAGTATCGAAGTTGTTTAGTGAGTGTCCCTTATTCCATTCCTCCTTAGATGGAAAGAGAGTGGCAAAATTCCTATTGAAACTTCCCGTTGGGACGATGTAATCAGTCCTCTCCGAGGTTAACTGAGTTTGTCGCAATAATAGACTTGCGTGACTATACGTTTTTTCTTTCCAACGACCCGCTTCATTTAACCTAAATGCACTCATTGTTGCCGTCTTCTTAATATGTAGGTATATTGGAATAACGGTGTCAGTGCATTGAGAGCCTCTCTAGGATTTGCTCTGATTGCACCGACCGTTATGGCACAGACTGATCTTTGTATTCTGCCGAGTAATTTGGTATTGTAATCTCTCCCTAGAGCTTTCCACCAAACTACCGAACCATACGATAAAATAGGTCGTATAATCGCTTTATACAACCATAATGTAAGCTTAGGTTGAAGACCCCATCTTCTTCCAAGCATGAAGTACGAAGAAAGTCGCCGTTGCTTTTCATCTTACACACGACCAGCTGAACTTGGCTTTCTCGCATATTGGCTCTCGAGGACTCAAACAGCTTTCTGTGCATGTGCAGTACGTACCACAAGTCCTTAAAAAAGCTTTAGTTTTTTTCTCTTAAGCGGACAACCCTACCATAACACCTTAACATTCTCATAACATATTATTAACTTTCTTAACACTTTTCCCAATAAGCGGACAAAATGTTCAGTCCCTTAAGTGTCCGTTTAAGAAAGAGTACTCTGTACTTTAATTGTGATACTCAAGGCACGTTCATTAAGTTATTCTTACAATGACTGAAATGTACCTTCTATACCTCATATACTGCATCTTCTTCTGCCAGCACTACAGCTTTCAGAAAAACTAAATTTATTACCAGTTAAGCTAATTGTAAATATAAAGGCAAATTTTCAACTACCCAACAACCAAGGCGCATTCATTAAAGGTGGCGGCACTAGACCAACAACACTGTTCTGTACATTTGATTGTCAAAGCAAAGTATTGAGAAAGCAGAAAACAAATAATGAATTCGCCTTGTTTCATTCATGGCTACGGCGAAAAAAAAAACAACTCAGCTGATTTACCAACACCACCTTTAATAGATTCACCTTGCCAACAACAAACAATTTCAGAAATTAATTAAATACAACTCACACTACAAGGTGGCACAAAATTAATCAAAATCTTGTTTTCTCATAACTTTTTTATAAAATAAGAAAAAATGATTTTGAGTGATAAAAATTATCATTCTTTATGCGCTCCATTGTTCGTACTCCACAGCCGCTTAGTTCACAAGTGTGCACAAAATTTTTAAAATTCTCTAATTCCATCCCTCTAATTTCTAATTAACTTAAAATATAATTTCTAATTAACTTAAAACCTCTAGAAAATAAAAGGTTGTTGTTGTTGTATAATAAACAGCAGCATAAACATTCCCCATACATATACGTGGAATACTGCCCTTGGTGGCCCTTGGCCGGATATAAATCTGGGTCGTTCCTGTTACATACAAGGTGAAGTTCAAAATAAACAAGACTGGGGTCATAAAATTAAAATTAAAATTAAAAAAACATTAACCTGAAACTAAGCGTCAAAGTGCCGAATGGAAGGCCCCAGACAAGCCACCAAAAATCGAGTTTGGAGAAGTCAAAAATCAAGTCGATGCTCATTTGATTTTATGATACCAAGGGAATTGTCCACAAGGAGTTCACGCCAACGGGCCAAAGCGTCAATGCAATTTTCTATTTTGGCGTTTTGAAGCGTTTGTTGCATCGCATTCGTCGAATTCGCCCTGAATACCGCGAAGGAGAAAGCCGGCGCTTATTGCATGTTAGTTCACCATCTCATCGATCCACTCTTGTGACTGATTTTGTGATTTTAAAAATCGCATTTCAACCATCAATCACTCACCGTATGCGCCTGATATATATTAGCTCCCTGCGACTTCTACTTATTCGGAAAATTGCATTTGGTCATGAAAGGAAAACGTTTTGCGTCCGTAGAGGCTATCCAAAAGGCTTATACCGACAACCTGAAGGACATTTCGGTCAATGATCTGAAACACCCTTTCGATAAGCTTTAAGATCCCGCAAAACAGTGTATCTAGGCCAGAGGGGACTATTTTGAATAAATAAACTCGAAGTTATCAGAACAAAGCGTGTTTTTTTATTTTGGACTTCACCTTGTAGAATCGACTGTCGTGGGAACGACATCCGACATCATAGAAGGCCTATGCTCTAACTGTCTTTTATTTTTTGTGTAATTAAAGGAGAAATTGATTATTTATCTCTATTACGGAGTATTCACTTTGATATTCCTACTAGAACTCTACGCAACGCTTTCCCATTCCATCTTCACGAATTATGCTCGCAATGCTGCTATTGCCCGCGATCTAAGCGAATTCAATGAGATCTCGAGTTCTATTCCGTTTGACTTTCGCTGTGAAAGAATGAATTTTATAAATTTCTTAGCTCTTTTTTTAATTTATTTATTTAACTATTTGTAGTAATTTAAGTTCTAAGACTCTCTCTTGACTTTAATTAAGCCAAAACAAAAGCGTCAAATATGTTTGACGCACGACGCCATTTGCAAAAATTATACACTTTCCGATGGGGTGATTAATGTTGTGCCACCTTGTATTTTCTTAGCCAAGCAAAAAGTCTCAATTTTATTAATATTTTACTTGCATGAGTAGATTTTCGATTTCTCGAGTTGAGGGAAAAAATGTTCAAACCGCATCTGTGAATCAGCATAATAAAAATATGTTTGCCCTATTTTTGCTGAGTTATGTGAAAAGAAAAAAGTAATTTATTATATCACTGCTATGTATGGCGCACATAACATACACACATACATTAAATAGCCGTATGTAGGTATCGCATTTTGTATAAATAACTGGTAGGCTGTGCGAAAATTCATCCGCCTTACGTAATAAATTCCTGTAAATCTTATTAAAATGTGTAAAACTTTGCAACGAAATCAATTGCAACAATACATACACATGCATACCTTTGTACATATATACATACACAAGCGCATATTAATTTCCTGTGGCTTGAAATAACGCATATTTGTATAAAAACATACATAAAATATTTTACATCTGCCACCAAAGCAAATAAAGGTTCGAATTTAGTGCTGCCGTGAAGCACTCGATAACTTCTTAATTGAATTTATTAAAATTTTATCAGTTTCTAGGAAAGTTGCAAAAGTCAATTAAGAATCACTGCTCACTATTTCGATACACTGCTTTTTAAATATTTTTAATTTAGTTATTTTTTGTTTCAGGTATGCCAGGTGGGCATTAATGCATAAAAAACTCTCAGTGCGTTTCTGATAATCCATTTGTATACAAGAAAAAAAAAAACAAGTAAGGAAGTGCTGAACGCGGTTCGGAACGAACGCGCACATTTTATTAAATTTTAATTTTGGCTGGCTGTTCATTTTTGGAATCAAATGGAATTATAGAAAAAGTGAGTTATAACTTGTAACATCAGACGGAGGGCTGGAGATTTAGTTTTAACATTCTGAGCTTTTTTGTATATATGGAAGTTAACAGCAGCATTCGCGTTTCCGGTCAACATTTCGGTGCCACTGAAAATGCTGACGGTCACAAACAAATAAACTTCAATAGTAAACAATCATGGAGTCAGCAGTGAAAACATAACAGCAGGGCGCTAGGACAAGCTGTGTTCTGCCGAATTGCAAAGTGTTCACACAAACAAACGTGCGTAGCAACTAGCAGGGTTTATTGCTGCAAAAAGTTCAGGTATTTAGACTTAGTCCTCGCAATACTTTGTTAGTAAAATTCAGCTGGATTGACTCACCTGTAAGGAAATAAATAATTTAACGGAATATGTTTTGTTTAAATAAAATAATTTATACCTACAAGTCTACATCCATCTCGATTTTCATATGCTGTAGATCATTCAGTAGTGTCCGGGTAGGAACGCACGACACGAAAATTATGAAAAAGGTCGCCCACGGCAGACAATGGTAAACCTCTGGGTGTCTTTCTGGCATGAAAAACCTGCTCATAATTAACCATTTGCCATTCGGGGGAGGCATAAAACTGCAGATCCTCCATTTGTCGAAGAAAATCAAGACGCACATCACAAAATATGGAGAATTCGAGACAAGGAAAGGATTCGCAAGACGCTATTAAAAAATCCAAAAATCAAAGCAAGTTTTATGTTGCGCCGGACTCGCACTTTGTTGTATCAAATTTAATGGGCTATAAAACGACATACTCGAAATTTTTCTAAAAGTTCTGACTAAAAAGTGTGAAATTTTCATGAACCTTGTTTTAATTTTTTTTATTTTTTTATATTGTTTTTACAAAATTTGCAAATTGGATTCATATAGTTTTTGTAGTAGGGCAAACATATTGCGTTCTAGAGGCATACCATCATTATCAGCTCAGTGCTGTCGCAAGCGAAGTTGACCTTAAAATAAATAAATAAATTTCAAATTTTACGCAAAACCGGATCCCCCGGTTTGCTGTGTACGGAAAAGAAATCAGTCTTAAGACGGAATTTCGCAACCTCGGGTTTAAAATAACACCAACTTGCTGTTTTCCAGTGGGCCAGCATATGGGTTTCAATTTCCATATCAGTTAAAACTAAGCTATGAATTTTAATTCCAACGCGGTAAAAGCGCTACATGGCTGCGAACCCTGGTCGCTTACATTCGTGCTTATCCGAAGGCTGCAAACATTCGTCAACTCCTGTTTGTGCAAAATTTTTAGAATGTAGTGGCCTCGTGTTATTTCAAATCAGAAGTTGCTTAATTCGACCCATGAACTCCCAATCAAGCTCATCATTGAACGCAGACAATTTGGCTGGATAGGCCACACTTAGCGCAAAGATGCCGGCGAAGTATGCAGCGATGCCTTATGCTGGAATCCGCAAGGTGTTAGGAACCAGATGTGTGCATTTGAAATAAGCAAACTAATGAAAATAGAGTGCCGCGTGTTAAATTTTGATAAGAATTAAAGATTATAACTCAAATTGGAAAACATAGAAGAGAAATATGTATTATATTCCGGTGCATGAACTCAAAAGGTGTGATGTTGTTAAGTCAGTAAAAAATTGATCTTTACCACTTAGGAGATGAGAATGGGTGGGTAACGTATCGCCTATTTTAAAGCGGCGAATATGACGGGGGTTGTGAAGTTCCAATATTTACCTTCTTAAATTCTACTGACTTCCTGCTACTTATTAGAACCACATCAGTTTTGTGCTCTGCTAATTCCAGATTCATGGACGTCGGCCAAGCTTTGATCCTATCTACTGATTCGCTGACGACTCTTTCAATATGATATCATCCTCAATATGATATCATCCGCGAATCCAATGACTTTCTTCTAAAGTAAACCTAGGTTGCTGATTGATAAACATAAAACGACGGGATGCCTGGAGACTAACGCCAGTCATAACTGGCTTCTGGTTTGTCGGAGAACAAGCAGCCAAAATGGGCATCCCTCACAGCACGTACTGTTGCAGTTGTAAACAACTAGAGAAAGGGGAAACAATCTTCCATTTCGTCTGTGAATGAACTGCCCTATGGAAGGACAGTATATTAAACCTGGGCAAACCGCTGTTCGAGTGTCTGGCTTAGATGTCAACAACCTAATGAGGTTTGTGAACCGCACAGACTGGGTATAGTCATACGGTAAATAACTGTTAAACAAGTTGGTAATGAGGATGTGGCAATAAAATGGTGCGGAAGCGCTAGTTGGATTAGGGATGAATCACCACTTTAACCAACCAACAAATCAAGCCTAAGTCCTTCATGAGAACGTCATCTAAAATAGCCATGTATGTATTTATATTAATAAGGAGGTCAGGTAAGCCTAGCTGGCTAAAAGCCAGCATATATGTACATCTCTTGGCCCGTAGTGGGGTCAGATAGAGCTTGACCTTTACGGTTCTCTGTAGTAGACTTCTTGTAATAAGCCTGCGTCCTTTGCGAATTTAAGTAAGCCCTGAAGCTCACACCTCGAGAGACATTCTAACTTCTCATAATGTACAGCTCCTAGGCGTTTCCTGCCTGCGCCCAGTCTTTCTATGGCTTCCTTGCTCTTAAGACCATTTTGAGATGAACTCTCATATGAGTTTATTGCCGCTCGATGAGCAAAAACTTCTACTTGAAAGTTACTGCAGTGGTCAGGGAGCTCAAATGGCCGCTTGCTGGCTTGTTTTGCGCAACAAATCCCTGTACCTACTCCGCCCAACCTTTTCGAGCGGTCAGTAAATATTTCAAGTGTATTACAGCTAGGTTTCATGCCTCTTTTCCATCCTTCTTCTTCCATTGTTGTGTGGAATCTCTTCATCCAGTTGCATTTCAAAGTCATATAATCCTTATTGGCCATATAACTCTCGCCTATGAGCTATGTCTGCTATTAAGGAATACAAGAATAACAAAAAATAAAAAGTTTTGCTGCCTTAGTGCGTACACGCAATGCAACGCTTATAGTGAAGAGAGTTTAAATTTTCGTTTATTTCTGGCTCCAAATATTTCCATTTTTTTATTTAGAGTAAAGCAGAGATAAATAAAAAATGGTGGTACTACAATATGTATAGACTGAACTACTATTCACATAGCGTTAGGGCTCACAGTACCCACTCATCGGTATTTCTATGCAAATATTTCCCCCTGCCTATACTTGCAAACATAGTAGACGTGCCATAAAACTCGACACCACTGCAAAGTACCATTCCAACCGCTGATTTGCCGACATTGCACGCACTACATGTCGGTGGTTGTGCTTTCTTTTCTACTTTCTGCCAAAGTCGGTGTATACGCAACGTTGCATATGGATGTGTCAGGCGTTCGTTGAATGCCAAAGTTGGCCAATTGATGGAAAAGGAGTCTTGTTTCGGGCAGCAATCCAGCAACGCGGCTAATGTGGCATTTGCTACTTTGTTATTTCTCTATGCAATGCGCGTTTAGCTCCGGTTTACCAACGCATACCAGGATAACAATCAGCACAATGCATTTACCGTTACGTTTGAATATGCTGTGCCAACTGTGTACGAGTAAATCCATACAGACTGGAGCTACATTCTGTGCATACCATTGGCTGCCTTTCCCTGTGAAAAATACACCCATACATACATACACACACACATATATTCAAATTAGGATCATATTGCAATTGAATTTTGACGAGATTTCGTGCGTAATTCGATTTTCATTCATTGAATGTCAAATGGGAAAAATGAATCACAAAGTGGTGATTTAAAGCGCTCGAATTGAATTTAGAAAACAAAGCAACAACATCTAGGAAACTTGTTTTCATATTCGAGCTGAGTAAATTTGCAGTTTGTTTACTTGGAATTAACCAAAAAAGGCTGTTTGCAAACAGGAGCAAGGTTTATTTTAGTATAAATGTATGTTCGAGGGTTGTTTGAAAAGCCCATGCGATGGTCAGAGAGATGGCACAACTGGCGGGTATCGAAGTATTGTTGAGTTAGTGATATCTCTTGGAAGAATACACACCAAGTGTTAGCCAAATCGGTGTAAATATCACCGTTGATATTGTTCCTCCAAAAATCGCCTGGTCTGGTGTCAAAGAAGTTGTTGAGCCAGGTTTTAAGGACCTCTTTATTATCGAAGGTAACGCCCTTCATATGGTTTGACAGGGAGCGAGAAAGATGGTAATCGGTCGGTGCAAGGTCCGGAGAATTCGGCGGATCCTGAAAGTCCTCCTATTCGAGCACTTGGAGTGACCACCACCATCCCCTTATTATCCACATTTGGCTTCCTCGGATACCTCGGTTGGAAAATGGAAATGGTTGGCAGGAAAAAGATTTTATTTAAACGAGAAGGTGACATTGGACAAAGTGTAAAAGCAGACTATGTCGAAAAATAAAAAAGGTTTATCCCAAACAATTTATCATCATCATTGGGTCCCGGTTCTGCCACTGAGTATAAGGCCTCAGTAAAACTCCTTATGGGACTGTTCTCCTCCAAGATATTTGTGGACGGCCTACCTTGCGAACACCTTGTGGACTCCAATCTAGTGCTTGACGAGAGGTTTTATTTGACGAGATTTGCGTCCTTGCGAAGCGTATGCCCAATACATCTCCACTTTCGTAGTCTTACCATATTAGCTACCGGCTAGTTCAAGTTGTTTGTGAACCAGGTTTCCGATCCGAGGACTGATAGTACATTTGACATGAACATCCCTAATTTTGTGTGTACGCTGAGGATGTTCGACGACTAAATAGATCGGAGCTGTGCATACGTGTCGCTCGTTTTATTTATTCTGACGATAACGTCTTGTTTCGCACTATCTTGAGCGGTAATAAGACTACCCAGGTAAGCAAAAGTGTCTACATTCTTAATTTGATCACCATTAAAGATGAACGGGTGGTTGCTTGTGGAGCGAATGTGCATTGCTTCATTTTTTCATGATTTATTTTTAGTCCTACATTCAATGAGGTTGAGAACAGATCGTCAATTTTGTTCCGCATGTCGATGTGTTTGACGGGAGACGGTATATGTCATCCGCGTAGGTAGGGTCTTCGAGATGTTCATAGAAGTTCGAATAGATGCCTCTTCTTTTCCCCTCAATGCCGCTTTTTACCATATCATCAATAACAATTAATAATTAAAAGTAATAAAGGAGACAATAGGCAGCATTACCGTACGCCCGCACTGGCGGGATTGCTTTCCGACAGATTACCATATAGAATGGGGCCCATAATACTGCCTTGACAAACATCATCTGATCGCCTTTCATCGCCTTTTTTGACAAAGAACTACCGATTTTCGCGGTAGGGCTTAATAAGTGTGTAAAAATTTATTGGTAGAGTGTCTTTTATTTTATAGAGTAAACCATCAGCCAAACGCGGTCAAAGGCCTGTGATATATCGAGAAAAGCCACTGTGCAATATTTTTTTTTTTTCAAATGCTTCGTGTATGCTGTTCATGTATGCCTTCAATTATAGACATCATCCTTTTGAGAAATAGGACTTCCATTACTTTAGATGCAATAGGCAATAGGCTGATGGGCCGATATGATTCGACTTGTTCAGCGGTTTTTCCTGGTTTGAGGATCATTTTTACTTGATCTCCTTTCCATTGAGGTGGAACAAAACCAGATAATACTGGTATATTAGAATTATATATTTGTATGTTCCTAAGGAAAGAGATTTCTTTTTCTTAGAGTTGTTTCAGTACTTCTCCTGTTATAAGGTCATATACAGGGACCTTCTTTCTTTAAGTTTTTTTATCACTTCTTTAACTTTATTTTTCAAGAAATTTTTTATGGAAGGGTCCATCTGGTGGTGTGTGTCCTGCAATCTATTAGTTTCCCCAAACAATTATATAGTTTTTATTTTTGCGCAAACTTTTCAAACATACCTATAATGGCTCTTACACCCTTTATTGGTTATTTCATGTCCGTAGATTTGAACTTCCGCACTTCCGAATGGTAACCACGCACCAACCTATTCGACTATGACGGCCGGTTATATTTTTTATAAGAGAATTAAATTTCTACAACGTGAATAAGTAAACTTATATTTCCTATGGATTTCCTTATGGATTTTAATACCACGCCATACCTACCATAAATACTCGTAAAAGTTCATTAACATTTTTGTTAAGCAACTTAAATTTTTACCATCATATTTTGCTTTATAAAATAGTAAGATTTTTTAAATTAAATTTTGTGTACAAAAATGCATTTTACAGCATTTAAACAATTTTCATGATTTTTTTCCACTCCATTGACTTCTGTCGCAGCTGCTGGTACAAGAAGGAGAGGAAGAGCGTTTATTTTTTTCTTTACCACTACCCCACTCTTGCTAAAATGCGAAACCGGTGTCTCAGCTCTAACTTCTTTGGATGTCTAGCAGACTTGGAATGGGCAGCCAACCACCGTATTTTATCGCTTGTCCGAAAGGTGAAGTGGTTCTACCCCATTGGGAATCAGAGGCGAGAGTTGAGCTCGAACTAGAGGCATCGGAATGGGCCTCTAGGTCTACAAGGAGCCTCCCCCATGTCCTCATGCAGAGTAGCAACCACCCTACAGCAAACTAACTTACAGACATTCATATGATCAAAAAGTACCCGGAAGGTGGTGTTGACTGTTTTCCTCGATTGTGAAGGCGTAGTGCACCATGAGTACCTTCCATCGGGCCAGACAGTCAATAAAGAACATTATTTATCCGTTTTGAAGCGTTTGAGAGATGCTGTACATCGCAAACGGCCGGAAATGTGGGCAAACAATTCATGGATTTTGCATAATGATAACGCGCCATCGCACCGAGCCCAAATTGTGCTGGATTATTTGACCAAACACAAAGTAAATACCTTCGCGCAAGCACCGTATTCACCTGATATGTCCCCGTGCGACTTCTTTTTGTTTCCAAAGTTGAAGTGGAAGGAGATTTCAGTCGTTTAGAGGAGATCAAAGAGAATTCGACAAAGTAGCTGAAGACCATCCCTTCGTCGGCCTACCAGGGGTGCATGGAGGACTGAGTTAAAGTTGGCACATATTTGTTGCTTCAGACGGGTCATATTTTGAAGGAGATCAAATAAGTTTGCGGGAAATTTAATTCAGTTTTGTTTTATTTACTTACTGATCATAGGGTATCATTCAATTTATATTATTTGTTTTAATATCTCACAGTTGACAGTTCTTCCGCAACGCTGCTTATAAAAAAATACAAAGTGCAAATATACAAAAAACGTATACATATGTATGTATTTACATATACATATAAAATATCAGATAAAACTAAAAATAATAAACTTCCGGATATGCCTGCTATAAAATGTTTATATTTATATCTAAGTATTAGCAGAAGGTTTCGCTATAAACAATGGAAATTAGATGAAATTAGGGATTTCCTGTGTCTGCTACAAATAAGCCAGCTCTTTTAAGATACTTCAACTTTTTAATAGGTGGACAAATTGAAATTTTTTTTATATACACATTTTAACGTTCGTCACTCGTAATCTGATTTTCTTACATTTGAAAGTTTCGCGCATCGTAAAAAGGTTAAGTAACACAAAGCGAACGCCAAAGCAACATTTTGTAGGAATTCAAAGAAAAATCCACATTCATCCTTAGACGAAAGAGATATGCAGGAGAAGAGTTTAAACAGGCATACGGATAGATATTAAAAATAAATAAAAAATGTGCTTTTGCTTATACAAGGTGGCGCAAAATTAATCATCCGAAATTCGATAACTTTTTTTTTTTAATAACTTTTCTACTAAATTAAAAAAAAATGATTTTGAATGATGAAAATCTTTATTTTGAACTTTGCGCACTCCATTGCTTGTACGTTTCATTAATTCAGCTGTCTAATTCACAAATGTCATATATGATTGACGTACGACGCCATTTGCAAAAATTAAAATCTTCCAGTAGGATGATTAATTTTGCGCCACCGTATATATATTTACTTTGCTGTGCTATAGTGGAACCTGTAATAAAAAATGTTGGCTAGTTTAATGCTTGGCCTTACTCTGCAGTTTAAGCCTAGTGTTAAAAAATGTTGAAGCAATGCAAATCTAATAACAAAATTACAATCCATTGGGATTTAGAGATTTGGCGTAAGATCTCTTATAATAGGCGTCTTCAATTCGTCACTTCTCTGCTCGCTTGACGAAAAATTTACATGCGAAAGCAACAACAAAGTTATCGAGCAAGATTCACCACCAGCGAGTATGTTTATGCCCCATAAGATGAGTATACCTCACTATATTCATTACTGTTAACACTTTTTTCTGATATTAGGCAAGTCTCATTAGACTGAATTCAGGCACGGCAAATTTTTTTGTGGCAACTCCAAACTTTTGGTAGAGAGGTTGGCAGGAAGGACGAACGGTTCCGACTCGTTAGTGCTCGGGTAACACGCTTTGTGTTCTCGTCCTTCGCAACGCTGTTGTCAACTTGCAGACTAAAAAAAACAAAAATAAATGCAAGCAACTGGATTAGCCGTGTCTGAACGCAGTCTTACTAATGCTCATTAGGTGTTTCCAAAAAAGAGTAATTTTTGGCAGCTCTTGTCCAGTGGTGTCAAGGAATGATTATTTATGGCATTTTTTTTTCATCTATTCAGCACTCGCTTAGGGATTATGAATCGAAGAGAGCTAATGTCTGCTCCAATTGCAGTAAATGGCGATAGGTTAAAGAGTAGCTGAAGAGCGTGTGCCAGAAGCAAAGCGAATCTATTAAAGTTAATATCAGTAAATCAGCTGATTTGTGTATTAGTTTTTATTTCGTCGTGTAATTAAGGATGTCCATAGTTGCTTGCTTATAGCTCCAACTGCAAGACACTTGATCGACGTAGTTGGCCCCTTTCCTTTCTACTCTCTGTTTTCGTGACATTGTTGGTTAGCATTAGACTTACCCTATATTAAATTCGCCTTGGCCAGAAGAAACTGTACGCAGTAACGTCAGATTGTGGAAAATTTCCCTATTTTAGCCAAAAAAAAAGTCTCCATTTTGATTTTAACGCCTCTATTACTTGTCTGCTGTAAACCGCAACAGGTTAGATTACAAGTGTCAAATATGATTAACATGCGACGCCATTTGCAAAAAGTGCAAATCTTTCGGCAAGGTGATTAATTTTCCGTGGCGGATTGTATTAAGTATGAACAAACAACTCAATGCCGTACTTTGTCAACCAATCAAGTTTTTACATTATATTCTTTTCGATGCTAGCATTTCGTGCAAAAAATTTTCATCAAAATTTCTTACTTTATCCTTTCGAAAACACTTTCAATATGTTTTTTTTTTTTCATTGTTAGCGAATGCGCCACCCTATACGTCAGTCAAAATATTGCTCACACTGCCCAATGAGATGCCTAGAGCTTCTACTAAATCTCATTCAGTCACTCGAGGATTTTCCAATACGATTTGCTGTATTTTTTCTACGTTTTCTGGTACTGTTACTGTTTTTGGACGTCCTTGACGTGGATGGTCTTTAAGCCTTGTACGACCACATTTAAATTCAGTAGCTCATCTTTCTACTGTACTAATTGATGGCGAAAAGTCCTTATCCACTTTCAACATTCGTTCATAAATTTCCGTTGCTTTTAAACCTTCCGAAAATAAAAATTCAATCACTGCTGCATAATTGATTTTTTCCATTTTAGAAAATACTGAGACACGTCAATATTAAATGGCTTGCAAAAAAAAATAATTGACAGATACAAAATGAAACTTCACTTACGTTCATATGAACCAACATAACAAAAAAAATGAGCTAGTAGCAATTCACTTTCTTATCGAAGCGCAAAATTTTCTTAACAACCTAGGAGATACATATATAAATAAAAAAGGAAATCCGATCAAAGGAACTCCCATAAAGGCATTAGTTCAGCAGTAAATTTGTATTTCACAACGCAAACTTATCATATCATTAACATTGATGGCTCATATCTGCGCATACCAACATGCATACTAGCTAGTAAATACATACATACATACATACACACCTACACAAGCGAGTATACTGTGTGCCTTCTTCTGAGTCCTTGTCGCAGATTCTTGTCTTTTAGCACCACTTGCTTTGTGGACAATCTTGTTGGCCGCAAATGCGCTACTCGTCCTTAATTATCATCACAAGTACAATCTTTGCACGCACAGCATCGCCCAACACCTTTTCCTAGCTCAAGTGCACACACTACAGCCACACAACTACAACACAAAGCCCACTAGAGTAGCATTAACGGTGAAAGCAGAAAAACTAGTGAGCGCTGCTGCTGCTGCTGTATTTTTAAATGTTAAACACTGTTGATGTCTTCACTTGAACGACAGGAGTAATAATCAGCGCCAACATCCCCATTGAAGACAGCTAGCAGACCAATGAGTAAAACAATTACTGCTGTAAGTTGCTGTCAGTTGGTGAAGAGGTTTGTATGCACCGAACAAGAACAAATACTCGTACTATAGCTTACCGGTCTGATACTAATTGTGCGCGCCTAACAAGCAGAGGCGAGGAAAGCAGCGCAACGAGGAAAGTGTTGACGAAGGACTCTTAGTTGTAATTGTTGTTGATGATTATGCACTTAAGAGAACGCATAAAAATTACATAAAAATTACGTAAAAGTGGCAGCGGACACCACAGACGTCAGTGTAACTGCAGCGAAAGGCGAATCTATGAAAATACTTATGGGCTCTAAAAGGCCGGTGGCCGACGGTGGCCGATTCAACATTAATGCGTATATTTTCTTTTTAGCAGCACTTAGACGCGGAAGTACACAGCGCGGTAATTGTTTCCGTCTCGTTTACGGATTATTTATATTTTCATTTTAGACTTGCATTAATTAAAATCATAATTTTATTTAACTTTTTCAAATTCTTAAGGCAAATACCTTTATGCGTCACTTGGGCTCAAACTTCCGCTTCCGGTAGGCGTTAGAAATTTTGGGCTAATTAACATTTTAGTCACACTTTATTGCCACTCACGCACAAATAGTTTATTAAACGCACTCAGCACAGCAATAATTTAAATACGGCAATTTAATTAGATCACCAACGGTTTTTTTTTCACATAATTTATGGTATAAAATGTACATACATACATATGTTCGTGCATATTTTCCAGCTTGTTAACACTTCTCCACACAGCATCACCATATGGGCACAGAACGTTTTAAATATTTTGTATTTTATTTTTATTTTATTTTTTTCTGATTTTTTGTTTATTTTCAAATACTTTGTTATTCAAATGGAGTATTTTGCGCTTGCAACAACCGATTCAATAGAGCGTTTCGTACGGACTGTTCCCAACATTCGCCAACATTTGAATAGCTCTGTTGCTTGTATGGCCGCTGTTGTTCGTAACATTTCTGCCATTGGTATGCATTTAATCAGAGCAGAGAATGTTAATGAAATCAGAGAATGTTAATGAAATGAGAACAGAGAATGTTAATGAAATGAGGAGGCGGATATGTTACATGAGATTTTCTAGTACTGTATTGAAATTCGCTTGCAGAGAATTTCAGATTTTTACTGCTTGTGGTAAGCTGGAAGAGGTTTACTGCAGATTCAACACATCGTTATGGCGAATCGAATTAATGAGCGATTTAGACAGAGTGGTGAGGAATTAGGTAATAGCACAAGCATGAAAGACAAATTGTCAAGACGCTTTGGCTCAGGTTCAAGTCCTGTACACATTTTTCTTTGTTCGATACTTTTATTTTATTTTTTCTATCAGCTCAGTCCATAAGTTCGTGCGTATTTTACCCATAATTTCATTTTTGTACGATTTTTGCATACAAAAAATTATTCGCGGAATATAACGGAACTATTTGTATTTCCTTTTATATATTTTGCATTCAACAAGTGATTTTAATCGCGGATAGAAGCACGTGTTGTTAAAAAATAAAATGGAGCCCTCGAACGCGTATAAGAGGCATATTTTGTATTTTTTTTAAAAAAGTGGTAAATATGCAACAATTGCTGTTGCAGAAATAAACACTGTTCACGGAGAGGATACCGTGAGTGTAAGGACTGCGCAAAAGTGGTTTTCAAAATTCCCAAATGGTAACTGTGAAGTGGAGGATGCCCCGCGCGCTGGTCGTTCTGAAGTTTTTAACTCCGACGCCTTGTTCGAACTCGTGAAAGCTGAGCCACATTTGACAGTCGATATGATAGCTCAGAGGCTGAATTCATCACATGGACTAGTTCAAAGGCACCTGGTTCAGTTGGGAAAGGTTTCAAAGCTGGGAAAATGGGTTCCGCATAGACTTTCTGTCGCCAACCTTCAGCAGAGTGTGAATGTGTGTTATCAGCTGCTACAACGGCTTGAAATTGAAAGTTTTTTGAACCGTATCGTTACTGGTGATTAAAAATGGGTCCTTCACTATAATACTGTTCGCAAACGCCAATGGTTAGATAAAGATGAAACACCAGAACCGACCCCTAGAGATGGCCTTCACCCCAAGAAGATTCTCCTGTCTCTTTGGTGGGATATGACCGGTATTGTTTAATATGAACTTCTGGAACCAAATCAGACGATAACTGCAGATTATTATTCCCATCAGCTATAAACCCTGAATAAGGTACTTAACAAAAATCGACCGTCTTTAGTGAATAGACGCAAAGTTTTGTTTCACCACGACAACGCAAGACCTCATATCGCAAGGCAAACAATAGGCAAGCTGAACGAGCTCGGATAGGAGCTAATGCCGCATCCACCATACTCTCCGGATATTGCATATTGTAATTATCACCTTTTCCGTGGACTTCAATCCCATATGAGTAACAAGAACTACTCCTCAAAAGAAGCTATAAAAAGGGATATCGAAGCGTATTTTGCCTCCAAGGACTAAAAATTATTTGAGCAGGGAATTAAAAATTTGCCTTAACATTGGAAAGACATTGTAAATAATGAAGGAAAATATATTATTGATTAATAAATACTTTGAACATCTTTTTTATTAATTTTAAAACCCACTTTAAAAAACACACGAACTTATGGACTGACCTGATATTTGGTTTGATTAAAATTGATTTAAAATAGTGTATTGAGGTTTTTCTAATATCCAATGAAAAAACGCTATGATCTACTTTTCAAAAAATGTGTTAAACTTATTCCGGCCGCACGCATCGACATCTTAACATCTTTGCTTCACAACACAGTCGCAGAAACAAACGTCTTTATCCCTGCCACATGCCTGACTTGACATCAATTACCGGCGCCAATTTTTTTTTTTTTTTTTATTTAAAAAAAAAATTTTTTTTATGTAATCGAAAAAATATGTGTAATAAATTTTTTGTATGCGCTTATTATTTCAAAAATAAGAAAATTGTATATTAAAAAAATTTAATTTAATTGAATGTTGACGTGAGAGATGTGTGTGGTGTCTTCAATTTTTGTGTGGGCAAAACTCAGTGTGGTGTCTATAAAGTTGGCGCTCTAAAATCCTTTACATGAAACCCTTTAAAACTCAATTGTACTAAAAATATTTAACAGTAGCATTTACGCCTTCTCATTCCATTAACATTCTCTGGCTAAGGAATGAATATTTCCATTGGACTGGAAACAATCATATGTACGTGTGTATGTTCTTGACACATGCGCACTCCGTACAAAAATGGAAACAAAAATAAAAACAAACTGTTACAAAAAGCGCGCCAAAATTACTAAAGGAAGTGATGGAAGAACCGCATGTTTATATGTAGACAGCCTCAGCAATCAGCACAGCAAAGTCAGACACAGCGGCGCATTTCAGCCGGTCACGAGGCCGTGGCATTTTATCATAATTCGTAATATATTTAAGTAGCTGGAAGATTTTAGCTGTGTTTTAAAAATTCGCAAAAATTAATATTTTCCTGTTGATGTTCACAAATCCAAGCAAATTTATGGCTTTAGTCAGGTGTATTATTTGCAGAAGAAAACTATTTTCAAATGTAAGCAAGCATTAAAGCATTTCACGTTTCGGAGAAAGTATAGAGAAGACCAAATTCAACGAGTGGTACGAGTATATACAAAGCATAAATATGTGCATGCATTTGTACAGTCAGCGTCAAAAGAAAGTTTACACCACGCATTGCTAAGTTTTGACTATATATTATTATTTCATCAAATAGTTTTTTATTAAAATATTATTTATACTGCAACAAGAACTATATATAGTAAAGTTAAGTTTCGAACCACATATAAAATTGGTAAAAATACGGAAATTTTTCACCAAAATTTCAATCAATTTTTTATTTACAATTTTTAGAAAAATTCAGGGTATGCAGTTTTATAGATCATTGAAGTTTAGTATAATGAAGTGCAAGTTTCAGGTCGTTCAAGAATGGCGTTGATTTTTCACAATTTTTTCTGCTGACGGTGTTGGGTGTTGCTTCCAAATAAAAGTAATGTGGAGTAGGCGTTAAATGGAGAAAACGTGCTAGACTGGACGGAAAAAAAATTCTCAAAACCCAGTGTGATTTTTGACCTGCTTCAAATTTGCACTTTATTATTACAAAATTGAATGAGCTATAAAATTGCATACCTGAAATTTTTTCACAAACTCTGAGCAAAAAGTTTGAAATGCTGATGGAAATTGGCCAAATTCTTACAAATTTCGAAATTTTGTTTTGTATGGTGCTTGTTGTAGAATGAATTATATTTTTATGAAAGAATAATTCAAATTAAAAAGTCAATAAATAAATAGAGAATAATTCAAATTAAAAAGTCATTAAATAAATAGTCAAAACTTATCAATATTCGGTGTACATTTTCCTTTGACGTTGAATGTATATACCTACATATACACATACCTACATATTTATGCTTTTATAAAACTAGCGCAGTACACCTTTTAAGTGTTGGTATAAGAGATAAAAGCAATTTTTTAGTATATCCAAACAAATATTTTGGTATATTTATTGGCATGTGTAGATATGTATATTGTATATTTATAACGTTTCCGTTAGGTTGCTGTAAACAACCGCTGTAAGAACATTGTTGTGCAATTAAACCTATTGGTCACCATACGCGCGAAGCTGCCGAAATATTATCAATCGAAATAAACTGACACAAAAATCAATAATTTTATTACTGCGCTAATAAACGGCATCTAAAAGTTATTTGAAATTTTTTGACAACAACAAATCCAATTTCAATTTTTCGTTAGTCGTCAATGAATTTTTTTAATATCGGCGTTTTTTAAGAGCCTGAGGATTTGAAATGATAATAAAAAATAAAAAAAAGTTCATTATTTTTTAATGAATTTTTTTATTAGTTTTGTTTTTTAATATTCCTTTTTTGTTTTTTTTTTTAATTGCATCCCAATTTGGGAGTGATTTACATTAATTGGGTACAGCTTTGCTGCAAGCCAATAATTTATAACAGGTACAAAGATTACAATTAAATTAATGTCTATAAATATTATATAAAATAGTTAACAATTTCACAAGCAAGAAAAACGTTTACTGTAAAAAGTTTCGGATTATATGACAAACATTGAGTAAAGCTGCTTTCTGCATGTTGAAAATTAAATATTGTGGAAGTTGAAGAGTTTTCACGTTGTCTGCTAAGTTTTAATGTTTATGCACTGACGTTTGACATCAATGCCTAAGTCAGAATATTTGGATATTTTTTCTGCATATGTTTTTTGCATGTTTCTGTTTAGAGGAACAGCAATATCAACTATATAACCAGTCGCTTGGGATTTATCAATAAGGAAAATATCTGGCCTATTGTGGTCTCTTGTGGCATTTGTTAAAATTGTTCGGTCGTAATATAGAAGGTAGTTGGAGTCTTCTTGAACAGGTTCTGGGGTGTATCTGAAGTACGGTATTTTGCTTGGATTGAAGTTGTACATCTGCGTCAGTTTTAGATGGACTATTTTCGCGATGTCATTATGTCGCTTCAGGTACATAGAGTTTGCCAGTGTGGTGCATCCCGCTAGCACGTGGTTTAATGTCTCACTTCGACTATTGCATCTTCGACATCTGTCTGCAGCGGCATTTGGATCTCGCATTACGTATTTAATGTAATTTCTCGTTGGAAACACACCATCTTGTATGGCGAAAATGGTACCCTCCGTTTCGGCAAATAGTGCGACAATTTTTGGTCGACATGTGGGCTCAGCAAGTCTTTTCGATATACGCCATGGACAGCCATTTCAGACCATCTTTGGATTTTTTCATCTATTGTGGATGCGTTCTTGATCTCGTAGGATCGATTCATCCGAAGTGGAGTGTAATTATCATCCGCAGCACTTGCAGCCTTTTGCAGATCGGATTGGGAGCACTTACGTTAGAAATATGCTCTTATGTTTAAGATAAGTTTGTCATGCAGTGCTCCAACATCAATATTCATATTATATCATATCAGCATATTTCTTTTATTATTTTTTATTTTAGTTTTTTTAATAGTTTTTTTATTATATTTTTAATATTTTTTAATGTAATATATTTTTTTAATACTTTTTTTATTCAATTTTTTTAATTATTTTTTTTTTATTATATTATTTTATATTTTTTTTATTTTTTATTATAGTACAATATGTAATGTTGTATTTGTTTTTATTTTTTTTTTTGTATAATGTTTTTAAATATTTGTTTTAATTATTTTTTTTAGAACTTTTTTTATTATATATATATATGTATATATATTTTTTTTAAATAGTTTTTATATTATAATTATTTAGTAATTTTGTTTATAATATTTTTTTTAAATATTTTTTTAATATATTATAAATAAATTTTTTTGATTATTACTTTTTTTTAATATTTTTTTACTATCTTTATTTTCTTTTTTTAATATATTTTTCGTTTCTTTATTTTGTTTTAATATTTTATTATTGTTATTATTTTTTATTATAACCTGGTAGATAATTTCATGGCCTTTTTTTTTTTTGAATTTGATATGCACTTATATTCGCTTCGGATATGAGTTACATGGTTAATTCGATCAGACCAATTTTTGACTACTTTTTCGAATAAATTTGAATAATAATTCTAAATGAGCCCAATCAATAAAAATGCGACGCAAATGATGGTCATTTGGCCTCAATTCTTGGACGAGCTATATTTATAGGCACGTAAATCAAGATCCTTACGTAAAATTTTTTAAGTAGTCGAAGAGCAAAGGCCCAAAAATGAGAACCACGACGAATCGGTATAGTATTTCGGCGTATTCGTCAACACTTCACTCTATGAACTTCGCGAACAGATTTATTTATTTACTTTTAAGTTTTTACAAATTAAATATCCACAATTAGGAAGCGTTAAACGATTCATGACTGCGATACGATTACATTGTGATTGCAGACTAAAAAACTTTACACCAGAAAATTCTTTAGGTGAAAGTGAAAAGATGAAACGGCCAATCTAGTAGCGTTGTTTAATTCACATTTAAAAATTTGAAATTCCGCTGAATTGTTTTTCCTTATAAATAACTATTACGCGAATGCGCTTATCGCTAACAACTTTGTATTACGACATCTACGTATGTATGTATGTATATCCGCATGTGCATATACACTCATATATGTACGAGTATACGTAAATATACACAGTTGTTAGCTTTGAAATTTTAGTGTTTTGACAGCTGTCGTTCCTTCTTTATCGATAGCACATTAGCTCGATTGTGGAAACTGGATGCATTGATTTTTTAATACACATTACCTATCTTCATAAAAATCACTTACACTCGATTTCAATAAAACAGTAAATACTCGTGGCTCGTGTTTACTGCCGTATGCAGGTTTATAGTCGATTGATATTTGGTATAAGAAGAGCAAGTTGCAGGTGGCTCGAACTGCGTTGATTTTTGAATTTTTTTTCTTGTGCATTTCCTCCATATAGCAAATGCTCCATTTTTCTTTAATATATAAAAAAATCCCCCACACCGTCAGCAAAAAAATTGTCAAAGCACGTTTTAAGCTCCATATAAATTACACTGTAAAAAAAATTCAAGGGTTCATAAAATAGCAAACCCGAAAATTTTCTAAAAATTCTGTTTGAAAAGTTTAACATTTTTATGAAAATTTTAAAAATTTTTCTTAATTTACACAAGGTTTGAAACTTGAATTTATTTGGTTTTTGCAAAATAATGGGCTGTATTTTCATAAAAAAATTCTAAAAAATTAAATGGTGGGCAGATAAATTGTAAGAACTGTTCAATAAGCTCCAGTGCTCGAGTTATTTAACGCAATGTAGATCAGAGCAGTAGACCAAAGAACATCAAAAGGTGTGTAACTGCTGAACATTGGAGGACCCAACCACACATGAAGCTTATTCCTTGCATCTGTTAGAAAATCGATAATGCTCTATGCAGCGCTGTTCTCAAAGTGTTTAGGGCTTACCGTACAATATCCGTTGAAGTAGCCACTGTACTCGCTGAGAAGTTACCCATTGACCTCGAAGTTAAAGTGACGGAAGCAACGTGGCTTCGCGCCGTGTATAGGATGATCGGGATAGGAATAGACTGACAGAAGCACATCGACCAATGGCAACGGCAGATGGACACAACACAAAGCGGATGATAGACACACTCCATAATTTCAGACTTACGAACCTGGAGAGAACGAGAAGATGGGAAAGTGAATTTCTATGCGACTCAGTTTCTTTCTGGTTATTGGTGTTTCCGCACCGATTTAAACATGTCAACGATCCATACTGCCATTTCTGTATCAATAAAGTCGAAGAACCTGAACACTCAGTCTCAAAATTCGTGCGATTCACGGAACTGCGAAGACTGGTCGATCAACAACTAAACTGCAGACTGAGTGCATATGAACTCGTTCGACAAATGCTGTCCTCACTTGAAAAGTGTGAAACTGAAAGCTATTACATAATCATTACAGATAAGACCGCGGCAAATTGATCAAGCTGCACGAGTCAATGACGCAACAAGAAGTTCAAGTAAATTAACTGAACCCTGCGAAAGAAAACCTTCAATGTGAGTCCCGCTGGGAACTGACAGGAATGAGTTTGCGGGGGTGATTTTAGTCCGTAGACGCTTAGCGATTCGGTCATGCTTATAGCACGGGTAGAGTATCTTTAGAAGATTTAACCTGCAGGTCCGCATACCATAAAAATATGCATTACATAAGACCGAAGTCATTCTTATGACACGAGGTCAGCATGCAAATAGGCGACACGTCCTTAGTGACCCAAAAAGTAGTGAATTCACCTAGGAATTCAACTTGACTGCAGGCTTACTTTCTGAGCCCAGATACGGCTTGCGGCTACCAAAGCAGCAAAGGTCACGGGAATGCTAAGTAGATTAATAGCAAACATCGTTGGGCTAACACAGAGCAAAAGAAGGCGCCACAAACTCAATTCTCCTGTACGGCAGCGAAGTATGGGGAATTGGGCTAAACTCCAAAGCCAAGCGCAAAGCACTGGAGGATGTGAACGAACAGCGGCCTACCGCCTTGTCTCTGGCGCTGCAGTCTTTGTGATTAGCGGGGAGATACTCGTCGACCTCATGGATGTGTGGAATTCCTAGAAGGAACAAGCCATCAACAGCGTCGAGGAACAGAAATGCCAAACCATGCTGCGGTAGCAAATCCGATGGGACACTAAACCGGGTGGCAGATCGACGTCGAAACTTATACCATTAATTGTCAAATGGGTCCAAAGGAACTTCGAAGAAGTGAATCACTTCTTAAGTTAGTTCCTCTCAGGCCGTGGATACTATATACCGCGGAGATACCTATACCGTGTGGACAAGGTAAGCGATCCCAAGTGCTTATACTGCGAAGCACCGAGCGATACGCCGAACACACGTTTTTTAGTTGTGACAGGTGGCTTATGGTAAAATATGATTTGCGGAAGCAGATTGGCCACATCGCGCCGAGCAATATAATCGCAAACTCCTCGAACGGTAGGACAGCTGGAACGCGGTAAAGAAATACATCGAAAATGTACAACGGAAAAAAGATAGACTTCTACACAGTTCAACAAAGCGAAGCCGCATTGGTAGAGACACAACGAGCTTAAAGCATGAAAGCTGGCTACAAAAATGTTGCACCAGACGTGGAAGAATAGAATTGGTCCTTTATGGATGCCGTTCTGATCACTGTAAGTGCGAAGGCTTTTTGAACCCTACCTCACCCAGCAAAAAAAAACAAAAAGAAAAAAAAAATGTGATGGACCCATGCGGTGGTATTTAGGTGTTGGTTTGCAAGTAGATGCATATAAATTGATAACAGTTTTGGAACACCTAATGACACAGTATTACTGTTGTAAGAATATGAAAGGGAATAATTTCCTTGAAGATACTAACTTACTGAGAAATCAAGGCGCATACCTCATTCACTGTCTTACCCCAACTTTTAGCACAATGACTTGCAACTCCTTCGAAACAAACTGCCTTCCGCATTGTATGCCTTAACGAAGTCTTAATGTACATATGTAAGCACATCTATTTTTTTTTTTTGCTTTTGTGTTTACACGTAATTGTGTGTAGCTCAAGTAAATACACAGAAGAAAGGGATGCAAATGTTAAAGTTAAATGACGCACTTAATGGACAACGCAGCAGTCCAAAATGATGTCATTAGAGTGAAAAATGGAAAATTCACTGAAACACATTTTGCAACATCACCAACTTTGACCGACTTCGAAGACAAGCCGAGTCGGCAGCGAATCCTTTCACCTAGAACGACAGCTGCGTGTAGTGAAGGGGCAACTGCTATTTATTATATATTTTTTGCGGGATTATACTGCCGTTCGGAGAAGTGACTGCAATTTCTGTGACAAATGTTGTGGTAACCAACACAACCATCAATTTGTGCCTGTGTTAATATTAATTCTGTTTATTCATTTGAGTTGCGCTGCTACTTTAAGACGTTGGCGAAAAGCTTTGTTGGGGTTTGTAATGCAGTTTAAAATATATGAACGTTGGTTAAAAGCAAAAGGTTGAGTGCAATAGTTTTTTACTGAAAATAAACAAAAATTAATTTTATTTAATTTTAAAAAGTAAAATTTGTATCATTTTATAAAAGCTTGAAAAATTGTTTTGAGCCACCAAACGAGAGACTCGCTTGCAGCCTCTTAATACTTATGCAATGAGTTGCTTTTTCTAGACCTAAATATGGGCGCATAAATACGAGGATCGTTTAAAAAGTCCCTGCGAAAATTAAAAATACTTAGTTGTATGAGGTAAACCTTAAACAATCCTCGTATATACGCCCTATAAAATTTTTGTAAAGGCAGGACATATTGGCTAATTTTGACTATTGACTTTTTAAATTTTTATTTCATTTATTAATATAGCTAATTCTATAAACTTAAAAATTCGCTAAATTGGCATGAAAATTTGAAAATTCGTTTACTAGAAATGAAATTAAAAATTGGGTATCCAGTTGTATAGTCCATTAGTTTTTAGTCCAATAAAATGAAAGTTTGAAGCAATTACAAATGTTCGTCGATTTTTGAGAATTTTTTACCCTAACACTAAATTTGCATGAAAATTTGAAAATTTTTTTTCCAGAAATAAAATAAAAAATTGGGTATGCAGTTTTATAGTCTATTAATTTTAATGCAATAAAATGAAAGGTTGAAGCAGCTAGAGAGTTTCGTTTAATTTTGATAATTTTCTCTCCTGAAGATACATTTGCATCAAAATTTGAAAATTTAAAAAAAAAAAATGAAATAAAAAATTGGGTAGGCAGTTTTATAGTCTATTAGTTTTAGTGCAATAAAATGAAAGGTTGAAGCAGCTAGAAGTTTTCTTTGGTTTTTGATAAATTTTTACCCTGATGCTAAATTTGCATAAAAATTTGAAAAAAATTTTACTAGAAATAAAAGTAAAAATTGGGTATACATTAATTTTAGTACAATAAAATGAAAGTTTGAATCAGCTGAAAATTTTCGTGGATTTTTGAAAATTTTCTCTCCTGACGATAAATTTGCATCAAAATTTGAAAATTTTTTTACTAGAAGTAAAACAAAAACTTGGCAATGCAGCTTATAGTCCATTGGTTTTTAATGCAATAAAATGAAAAATTAAAGGAACTACACATTTTTGTTGATTTTTGATGATTTACTGCCTTGACGATAAATTTGCATAAAATTTTAAAACTGTTTTATTAGAAATCAAATAAAAAATTGAGTATGCAGTTTTTTACTCCATTAATTTTAGTGGAATAAAATTACAGTTTGAAGCAGTCATAGGTTTTCGAAAATTTTTTCACTGACGATGTTGCGTATTTTCTCAATATGAAAAAAAATCTTGCATTCGTTTTAGCCACCGATTGAAAAAATACGCTTTTCCTGCATAAAATATGAAATATTTGTAACAACTTGTAAAGTTTGCAAACTTTCTGATTTAATAGGTAATAGATAACACTGTAAAACAGTAGAATCGGTTTTACTGCGGTGTCTACCAAACCAAAGGGATGTCGCTACACTTCGTTACAGTTTTTTAAAGCGCATTAACTTTTATATTTTTTTCATAAAAAATAGAAATAATTTACTTGAAATGTTATATTTAGATTAATGGAGGGGCTGAACAATAACACCCACATTATGCTACTGTGTGATAAGAAATTTTCTGCAACAATTTCACCAGCTCTAATTTCGTGCACGTATTGGCCTTCTTAGAGCTGGCATTTTGAATAAAATACAGCAACACTGTATTTAAATTAATAAAGAGTATTAAATTCAGAAAATTATTTTTCCATTACTATGAAATTCTAATAAGTAAATGTCCCATCTAAGTGTTGAATATTTCAGATAATCACTTCTCCATGATAAATTCGAAGGTGCACCTGAGCGTATACGTAATCTCGATAAAATTCACCTCCATGCAAAAAACATGCCAACATCAGCAAAAAACCCAGTTGAACAGAATTTGCAAGTTTTTGCACTTCATTTAGCGAATGACTGCCGATGAATGAGTCGAAAGTAATTACTGCTGAAACGCAGCGCATTTGAAGCACTGATTGCATTCAAATACGACTCAAATATGAAGCGTTAGTGTGAACGAATTTTGTATAACCGAGGATTTGTATAATTGTAGGAAATGAGAAAGCAAAAAAAAAATGTAAGCGCATCTCGCTCATTTCGCCCGTACAAGTGCTTAACTTTAATATTTCAGCTCATGAGAGTAATTTAAAATATCTTTAACCTTGCAAGCAGCTCTTGAAAAAATTGTTCAAGCAAACAAAGCGAAAGCACTTTCAATATTCTCTGAATCCAAAATGATATGCTGCTCAGCCGATATGTGCATACATTCGTTCCAAAATTATAAGGCCGGCGAAATACGAGCGCCCACTGCTAGGCAGTTAGTATTTTGCTGAGACTTTCCTTTGTGAAAATTGAGTATTGGCAATTCTAGCAATTCTAATAATAGGTATAACACCTAGGCTTTGTATAGTGAAAAAGAAAATGAGTTGTGAGCATTTTACAAAATCAAAAGTATACTTTCGTATTACACCGTGCGGCAGTAAAAGCTATCCAGCTATCCAGGTAGGACTATGAATAAGTTCGTGCGGGTTTTTTTCGAAATTTGAAACTTTATTGACGTAAAATGGTTACAAATTTAATATTCAAAATATTGTCCATCGCTTACTACTACTTTTTCCCATCTTTCTGGCAATTCACGGATTCCCTTTGTGAAAAATTCGGTCGGTTTTGCCGCAATCCACGAATCGATCCATTTTTTGACTTCATCGTAATTACGGAAGTGCTGGTCAGCCAGGCCATGTTGCATCGATCGGAAGAGATAGTAATCGGATGGCGCAAGGTCTGGACTATACGGCGGGTGGGGTAGGACATCCCATTTGAGCGTTTCTAAGTATGTTTTGACCACTTGTGCAACATGTGGCCGAGCATTGTCATGTTGCAAAATAACTTTGTCGTGTCTATCGGCGTATTGCGGCCGTTTTTCTCGCAGTGCTCGGCTCAAACGCATCAATTGTCGTCGGTAGACATCCCCCGTAATCGTTTCATTCGGTTTCAGTAGCTCATAATACACAACACCCAGCTGGTCCCACCAGATACACAGCATAACCTTCAGGCCATGAATATTCTGCGCCGACGTCGATGTTGAAGCATGGCCAGGGTATCCATACGTTGCCCGACGTTTTGGATTGTCGTAATGGACCCACTTTTCATCGCCAGTCACAATTCGATGCAAAAAACCCTTTCTTTTGTGCCGTTGAAGCAGTTGTTCGCATGCCATAAAACGGCGTTCAACGTCTCTTGGCTTCAATTCATACGGCACCCAATGGCCTACCTTTCGGATCATTCCCATGGCTTTTAAACGTTTGGAAATGGTTGATTGATCAACTCCCAAAGTTTTTGCAACCTCTTCTTGCGTTTGAGCCGGATCTTGATCGAGCAATTCCTCCAATTCGGTATCCATGAACTTTGGCGGCGCACCCTCGCGTTCTTCGTCTTCCAAGCCAAAATCACCACTTTTAAAGCGTGCAAACCACTTCTGGCACGTTCGCTCAGATAGAGCATGCTCACCATAAACTTCCACCAAGATACGATGACTTTCGGCTGCTTTTTTCTTCATATTAAAATAATGAAGAAGAATTCCCCGCAAAAACACATTATTTGGCACGAAATTCGACATTTTCAAGTGTGGTAAAAATATTGTTGTTTACGCTTCAAATAAAAAACTTATACTGACGTTTGTGCCTTACGACAGTAGCTCTCCAATGAATGTTTGGAAATGTGGATCGATGGAATAATAATCAAGTTACGCCATCTGTTGTAAAACCGCACGAACTTATAAATAGACCTATTAGAATTTCATAGGCACGTAAAACTATAGATTTTATAAAGTAAGGCTGCGCACTCGTTTTTTTATTTCCCCATTAATTACATTTGTTTTTTGTTTTTTTTTTTGTTTGGTTTTAAAGAATTTTAAAGTTGCAAAGTACTAAATTTTCAAGAAATATTGGGTATGGGAATTAGTTACCGTACTTTCTTAGTCACAGTTACGAATTATTTAAACAACTAAAGAATACATGAATTATGTGCCATTGGAAGCTACAACTTTACTCCATCTTTCAGTCAGCATACGGATTCCGCTAACGAAAAATTCGAGTTCTTTTGACTTGATCCATTCATTTAGCCAGTTTGCGATGCTCTCGTAAGAGGTGAATCGCTCTCCAATAGAGTCTGACTGCATTGATCGGAACAGATGTTAATCCGAAGGTGCAATGTCTGGTGAAGATTTCCCAATTCAGTCCCTCTAAATATTTCTGGACCGATTTAGCGATTTAGCAACGTGTGGCTTGGCGTTGTCATGCAGTAAAATCTGTTTGTCTTGTCTACCGTCCTATTCCGGATCTTTACGCTACCAACGAATGTAAGCTACTGCGATCGAGAACTCACATATACACCTTCAAATCACCAGTATATTACTAGAGTGAACACAAAAATAGTATCAACAGCGACACCTTTTTCCCGAGGCCGGAAACTTATTCCAATACCAATATTTTCCACTCGTTTCATGAATTCCTAATTGTTCCGAATGTCGAGATATCGATTCGGAAGTTATTCAGGAAGCCTTGCGCTAGACCAGCAATGTTCTCAACTTAACGACCAGTTTTTGATATGCTGCGAGTGGTTCTTCTCCGTTCCTCAACATAACGAGTCCTTTTTCTATCCTTAGCAGAACCAGTTTCTTGAAATTTTTTCACCAACCTTATTCGGATAATTATTTCTACTAAATAATCATGAAATTTGCGTATTTTTGTTCTTAAAGATCGATCATTTTTCCTAATAATTTTCAATAGCTTTAAGGCATTGCTCTATCGCGCAAAATTGCACGTCTGCCTACTTGACAAATGTCAAAAGTGGCATGAAAAAAGCTACCATCGAGGAATCATTCACTACTAACATCTACTTAAATGGAATCATTCACTACTAACATCTACTTAAATGTAAGCTTAAATATTCCAAAAATGTACTAATGCAGTTTAAAAAACAAAAAAATACGTAGATCGACTTCGTTTTAAAAAATAAATATATAGAAATATTTGTGAAAGTTTCCTCCCATGAAATAAAGTATGCGCACTGTACACCTCCGACAACGTTTTCCGCTTTGAAATTTTAAAGCATTTTCAAAAATTTTTTAATCAGTACATGAAAAATGGGGTACGCAGCATTACCATCTATAAAATACGTACATAGCTTCACGAGCGCATCCAAATTTTTGGGTGTAAAAACAAAAGTTGATTTTTGTGGCATAGTGTTACCAGGAAATTTTTAATTAAATTCTGAGTTATTTTGTATTGAGCCGAAAATAGAGAATTTTATATATAGATCCTAATTTAGTTAAAAAGCGTGAAGAATACACGAAATAAATGAAAAATATGCCGAGCTGCAAGGAATTTTTTGGCTGCTACTATCAACTGAATAGGCACTTGAGCAGTAAAGACCTCTCGTCTACGGCATCAACGAACAGAAATCATCGTTGTCTCCCCCAGCGTATGACGTAGAGAAAGAGACAAATTACTATTGGTCACATTTACGTCTATTTCGCCATCTTACACTAAGCAAAGGACTGCATAAAATTCATTTAATCGAATATCAAACTAATTAAGCTATACAAAACCATAATTCATAAACAATTTCTCGTTAGGCATTAACCCTTTGCACGCCAATACTAACGACCAACTCCAGTACCACTTTAAAGGCCGTAAGCTAACTTTTGCTCTGTAAGGTCAACTTCAGCAGCTGTTTACATGAAAGGATTATTTGCATAAACAAGTAGCGAGCACCCCTTATATTTACATGTTGTTCTATTCATTGTAAGCTGGTCTAAAAGCCAACGAAACGTAATGTGTGCTCAGATACAAATATGGCATATATGGATGTATGCGTGTGCGGGCATTTGCACATGTGCCTTTGTATTTGCTTGTAATCGCCTAAAGTACGAATAATGATCCAACTAATTGGATAAATTGGTGTCGTATTCACTCGGTAACACAAATTGGCACTTGGGTCAATATGACTGGCGCAGCAACCGGCAGATTGGTGCTGACAGAGACTTTTGCAATTAGTTGTAATTTATCAGCCAAAGATTAGGAATGAACTGTGGGCGCATGCAAATTATAACGCAACCCCAGGTCAAGGGACTCAAATAGGTGGCAGTTAGCTGTACCGGATATTTTTACGACCAAGTGCAAATTAATTTTACCTAAGTTGTGTAGAAGATAGAAGATTGGTAATATTGAATTTTTATAGCCAATGTTAAAAAGAATTGCAAAATTTAATTGCAGTGGCAGATGGACGAAGTTAGTCAAGCAAGTCGCTAACCACATCAATGCGCCGCACAAGTTACTTAAGTGTACGCAGCATAGCACAGTGAGCTTTCTGGGCGCATGATACTGTCTTCACTCCTCACTTAGATGTCTGTATTTATGTGTGAAATTCTTAAATCTTTGAATTATCTCTCAAGTAAGCCAGTGTTATGAAGAGTGCACCCCACAAGCTAGCAGCTTTCAATGATAATCTAAATCAAATTTTTAATTGAATTAAAACGCATATGGGGGTGGCGCCGCATGAAGTGTTCAAGAGACATTTATGATGACGAATAATTTGGAATGGTAATTAAAATTATTTTCGCATGGCTTAAAACAGCAGACGAAGTTAACAAGTTTGCATGCTGTGGCTAATCATGTGCTTATGCATATATATTAGGGTGGGTAATTTTTTTTTTTTAATTATTATTGCGACTAGTTCATAAAGATTTACAAATGACTAGGTTACGTAAAGTTTGGCAGCCACATCGCACATAGGAACAGCGATGACGCTTAGACCACGTAGAGGGTCTGTTGTGAGCCGCAGGAGCTGGACTATATTTCTTCTTGCAGACGGAACCAGTTGATTCTTAAAATGTATAGATCATCCATATTCATTAAGAAGTGGGATCTTAAATATCGGTTCCCGCTTCTGGCTAGAGCCAGGCATTGCAACAAAGGTGTTGTTCCCTACTACTCCTCATTCCTAAAGCTACGACATAAATCATGCATGTAAGCGCTTAATCTCCCTGCGTGATTTTCTATGAGACAATGTCCTGCGAGGGCCCCTACTAAGATCCTAATTTGAAGTCTACTCAATTTCATAATATTCTTGCACAAACGTAGATTTAGCCTTGGACATGTTTGCCTAGTAATTTGACAGGTATTGGCACTAATCCATCTTTGATTTACATAATTGATTAGTGCGTCCATAACAAGAACCTTACAAGTTGTGAGATACCATACAGGTGGCATACATGTACCTTCTCTTCCAAGTTGGTGAGCCCTACAGCTCTCTGGTATATATCTGTGGCTTGGAACCCAGCATAAGATAATACGATACTGTTTAGCCATCTTATGAAGAGATTGGTGACAATGAAAGACACTCCTTGAAGTTATTTGAAATGCATTTGATGATATTCTGTTTATCTCTAACCATCCTAAGGCGTAATGAATTGCGTTTATTTCCGCTGCAAAAACACTACAGTGATCCGGTTGTTTAAAGGATTCACTGACAAAAAGCTCTGCGCAATATAACACTGAACCTACACCCCAACCTATTTTAGATTCATCCGTGTAGATCTTAATGGGTGTGTTGGGTGATGGATCTTCTTCAAGCCATTCCAGTCTACTTATAGAAGGAATTTTCCCTGAGAAATTCCCTTCGAAGCGGAAAATGGGAAAGTGATAATCACAATCACTGGGTATAACCGTCTAAGTCTAAGATGGTTGAATGCTCATGTCTGACAGTCTTCTATTGTGAGCTCGCTCTGAGCCTTAAAGCTGAACAGGCCGCTGAATATTTGCAGAAGAAATCAAAGGGTGACAGATGTAACATGATATCCAAAACCATGGATGGCGTGGTTTATATGACGCCACATATTGCTAATTCCGCTTATCTCTGCACCTGCCTCCATTAATTAGAATAAACCTTTTTCTGCATAGCACACCACCAGACAACATTTCCATATAGAAGAATGGGTCTGACAACTGCAGTACAAAACCAAAGAGCAGCCTTAGATTTAATTTCCCAGAAATTACCTATATTCCCTTACAGACTTAAAAAAGCTAGGCTAGCTTCCTTAACTCTTTCTAAGATGTTTAACATCCAAGACAATTTTCTAATATGGTCAGTCCCAAGTACTTGGTTTCTTCCGCAAGAGCTTTCTTCCCCCTTAAGCATAATTGGACTTAACTGAGAAATTCTATGTTTCCTAGTGAACAATATGAGATGTGTTTTGCCTGGGTTGACTCCTAAGTCACACTTTTCTGCCCACCTAGAAAGTATATCGAGAGCATATCGTATTAAGTCTCCTAATTTATTGGTTGGGGAATAAGTTCGTAGAGTTTTAGTGAAGACTTTCATTTAAACAAAAAAAATAATTGTATCAATAAGTTAATCAACTATATATTCGCCGTTGCTGTTTCCACCTCCATTTTACCACCTCTCGACCAATTTGTTGATGCCGCCCCGCCAAAAATCGCCTGATCTGGGTCGAAGAAGTTGTTGAGCCAAATTGTAAGCCCCTCTTTGTTATCGCAGGTAACGCCCTTCATATGGTTTGACAGAAAGTGGAAAAGATGGCAATCGGTCGGTGCAAGGTCCGGAGAATATGGCGGATGCTGGAGAGCCTCCCATTCGAGCTCTTTGAGTGCGGCTTTGAGGACTTGTGCGCAACAAGGGACCTGGCGTGTTCGTAAAGGAGTATGGTTTGACCATGTCGATCAGGTTTCTTCAGTCGAATAGCCTCATTCATGCTTTGTAGCTGGACAACGTAGAGCTTCTTGTTGACCGTGGCATTATTTTCGAGCATTTTCCAGTGAACTATGCCCCCCCAATCCCAACAAACATATATCATGACCATCTTTGGATGAAGATTCGACTTAACTCTCGGCTTTGACATATCTCCTGGAGCTATCCACTTCTTTTTTTGCTTCATATTGATGTTTGTATAAGCACCATTTCTCATCTCCCGTGACGATTCGATCGCGTGTTGCTTAATGGCGGGCGAGACGCTAAGAAGCAATTTGAAGGTGACGTTCTTTGTTTTTTTTTTTGGTGAGGCAGCTAGGCTTCCAATTTTTGGGTAAATCCCATTGAATGAAGGTGAATGAAACCCGTTTTATGATTGCAGTTAATTTTTTTGCCAATTCACGACCTTCAAAAGTGATTTGAGACGTTCTTCATCGAATTCAAAAGGCCGCTGCGGGACATGTCATCGACGTCCAAGTCGCCATTTTTGAACTTTGAAAACCATTTATGTGCTGTAGACTCGTCTATGACAACTTCTCCAAACATGTCGCAAATGTCCCGGGATTATTTGGCAGATGTCGAAAATGTTGCCTAAGCCTTATAAAAAATATAAATAATTATATTAAAAAATCAACCAAAATAGCAGAATCGGATATTTCCCTGCATCTAATTAAAGAAAACCTCTCTCAAACTTAGGTGAGCTCGAAATTTACTTAAATTGTATGTAGCATCCGAATCTGCTGCGAATGATGGTGAAAAAATTCGACCCGCTCTAATGCACATTTGTATGATAAATGTTTGTATTCTTACATACTTAAATTTTAAGAGTGAAACCAGCATTTATGCAAATATGTGCGCGCAGAGATAAAATCACAGATGAAGAACAGACTTAAGAAGATTTTTAAATAAGCAGCTCAGCGCTTGTCAAGTAGTTAAGCCAAATAGGTGCGTATGTATGTACATCTGTAAGTAATTAGTTGTAAATTCAGCCACTGCCCTGTAGGGAAATTGTCAAATAAATAAATTTATGTTTCAGTACTGAATTTTAGCTGGTGAGCAAAAGCGAGTGCAAGGTTGGAATCAACGTCATCTGTTCATATTCTCAATAAGTTTTATTAAATCTGTGCTTACACTTCCTTACAGAATAGATTAGACTTGCATGTATTATATTTTCTTTTATTTTACAACGATTTGTTTGGTGTTTGGCAAAGGGCAAGTATTCATTCGATAGAACTTTTTCTGCTCTTCAAAACTATGTTAATTGTATTTTTTTATTTAATTCTTATTAGTTTTGAGGCTTAGAAATGGCATATCCAGAAAACAAAAACAAACATTTTCGACACCTGATTTTTTTTGCTTTTCATCGAGGTCGAAAAGCTGCCAAGCATCCCTGAACATTTGCGTGGTACATGGAGAAGGTGTCATAGACGAGTCTAAAGCACGGAAATGGTTTGTAAAGTTCAAAAATGGCGACTTGGACGTCGATGACACGTCCCGCAGCGGCCTTCTGAATTCGATGAAGAACGTTTCAAATCACTTTTGAAGGTCGTGAATTGGCAAAAAAATTTACTGCGATCACCTTCATTCAATGGGATTTACCCAAAAATTGGGAGCCTAGCTGCCTCACCAAAAAAAAAAACAAAGAAAGTCACCTTCAAATTGCTTCTTAGCGTCTCGCCCGCCATCAAGCAACACGCGATCGAATCGTCACGGGAGATGAGAAATGGTGCTTATACAAACATCAATATGAAGCAAAGAAAGAAGTGGATGCCTCCAGGAGATTCGTCAAAGCCGAGAGTCAAGTCGGATCTTCATCCAAAGAAGGTCATCATATGTGTTTGGTGGGACTGGGAGAACATAAATCACTGGGAAATGCTCGAAAAGCATGCCACGGTCAACAAGAAGCTCTACATTGTCCAGCTACAAAGCATGAATGAGGCTATTCGACTGAAGAAACCTGATCGACATGGTGAAACCATACCCCTTCAAAACAACGCCAGGTGTCATATTGTACAAATCATCACAGCCGCACTCCAAGAGCTCGAATTGGAGGTCCTTCAGCATCCGCCGTTTTCTCCGGACCTTACACCGGCCGATTACCATCATTTCCACTCGCTGTCAAACCACATGACCATATGGCTCAACAATTTCTTCGATACCAGGCGAGGCGATTTTTGGCGAAACGACATCAACAAATTGGTCGAGAGCTGGGAATAACGGGTGATGATTTAGCTATTATCTTTTTAAACAGTTGGTTTAAACAGCTGACGCTCGTTTCGTGCTTTGTTTCACTGTCGAACATCTTCAGCTTGGTCTATAATTTAACCATGAATCGTCTTACAAACGAACAACGCTTGCAAATCATTGAATTTTAATATAAAAAAGCGTGTTCTGTTAAGAAAGTTTATCGCGCTCTTCTTCCATTCCAGTGATGAGGCACATTTTCACCTCAGTGGATTCGCCAATAAGCAGAATTGCCGCATTTGGGCGAATGATAATCCAAGGGTAATTGCCGAAAAACCAATGCACCCACAAAGAGTGACTGTTTGGTGCGATTTATGGGCCGGCAGCATCATTGGGCCGTATTTTTTCCAAAATGAGGCCGGTCAGGCAGTTATAGTGTTGGCTTTCGTGAGATGATAACGAACTTTTTATGGGCCGGATTGGAAGATTTGGAAGTGGACGATATGTGTATTCAGCAAGACGGTGCCACATGTCACACAGCACGCGTAACAATTGACTTGTTGGGAGGCGAGTTCGGTGAACATTTTATTTCACGTTCGGGACCTGTCAATTGGCCACCCAGATCGTGCGATATAACGCCTTTAGATTATTTTTTGTGGGGCTATGTTAAAGCTCATGTCTATTCAGACAAGAATGCTTCAATTAACGCATTGGAAGACAACATTAAAAAATTTATATGTGAGATACCGACCGAAACATTGGAAAGAGTATGCCAAAATTGGACTAAGCGGATGGACCATTTGAAGTGCAGTCGCGGTCAACATTTTAATCTTCAAACATTAAATTATATGGACTGTACTATCGATTTAAATAAAAATCTCATGCATTTTTCTGAATTTAACGTGTGTTTTTTTCCTATAGCTCTTAAAAAATCGCCCTTTAGCAACGGCGAATAGATAATTGATTAACTTATTAATAAAATTACAATTCTTTTTAGTAAAAGTCTTCGGTAAAAACGCTACGAACTTATTCCCCAACCTAATGGTATACATTGAATGTTCAAATAGCTTTTTTCTCTTCCTTATTAGGAATCTTTTAATCTTATCCCAGTTTCTGCTTTCCATGCTTCCGAATGCATTATTTCTCGTATTCTTTTCTCTGCCTCTGCAATGCAACTCTGAGGATTTGAAAAGTACTATTTTGCCATCAAGTTTGATGTTCAATTATTTACGCAAGCACTACGAAAATACTTAACGCTAAGCATTTGCTCCTTTGTAGGTAGGGCCAACTTATCGAAGCCATTTGTCGAAAAGCTGTGAGTTTTTGCTCATTTCATCAGCTCGCTTTGGCTTCCAAATGCCCTAAGAGTTGTACGATTGATCTTCTTAACTACTTTGCAACTTTTAAGAGTATTTCTCGCGAAACTTGTATTCTTTACATGAAGAAAAGCCTAACTGTTGAGTGCAATGCTATTGCATATTTAAATGAAAATTTAGGATGTAGAGAAATTTGCGAGCATTTGAGTATTCCATTTGAAAATTTTAAATTGATTCTTACATTAAACAATAGTTTTGAGAAATGTATTGTACATTTCTGTACAAACTGGTACGAAGTGCTCAAAAATTATAAGCAATATCACGATTTTAATAATTGAATCCGGATTACTTTAGACTGAAAAATTGATTTGAAGTCACTCCTCTGCAAGTATTTTGGATTAATTGGTGGTGAAGAGGATGAGTATACACTTTCTGCATGCTCGGAATATCACGCCCCAACAACCTATGTTTGATTCCAGAGGAGAAAGGTTGATAGTTTTTTTGTTTAGTTCTTTCAGAAAGCACTTGGCTACTCTATAGATAGACCAAATGAAGCCATCAATCCATAGTTGGGTCGATGCAGAATTGACACCTATAAAAGGTTCAGGGCCGAGTGATATGCTTGCAGAGCCTTCATTAACCAGCTTATCAGCGAGCTCGTTCTCTACAATACCACAACGTCCAGGCAGCCAAATAAGACAAGCCTTACTGTGCTTTGCAACACTGCTCCATTTTTTTCTCACATTCACCGACTAATTTCGAAGAGCAGCGTGGGTTAGCAAAGATTCTTAGTGCATCTTTTTCGCAATTGGCCAAGAAATGCATTCAAGATGGCATAGACTTCCGTCAAGAACACCGTGGCCATCTGTCCGGTAGCGTAGGAATACTTAGAGTCTTCATCCAACTACCTTCCAGATCCGCTATCGTCACTAGTTTTGGATCCGTCGGTGTAGAAATTGTGCTAAAATCTCGTTAGTAGGCTCTCTGGACTTAGCCATTGATCTCTATTTGGGATCAAAACATCATACTTCCTACCGAAGCTAACTTAGGCTAACCTCGATTGTCCGCTGGCAACGAGTTCAGTGTTTTTTTTTTTTTTTTGTGGAGGAGGGGAAGCCTGTGGCCGAAGCCGTGGTGTGGGACTTTAACCCAACTAAACCCCCCCCCCCCCCCCTCATGTCCTACGGTATATCCTCCTGGAACTTCACCGTTAAGTAGTACGTCAGGAGGCCGTTGTGAGTATATTATTACTCAATCGTCTGTTATTGTCATTCTGTTCTGTATATTGTGTTAAGGAGCTCTTTCTAGGGATCTAAGTGAATATTCCGCGTATTGAAGGTTCTTCATGATATTTGCGGCCACTACAAATGCAATTTTCCAGTTTTCTTCGCTTTCGCACATATGTGGGATAAGATTTGTCTCACTTATGTTTTCGCCAAACGCTCCCTCAAGTATATTTCGCTCATTAATAAACCGCGGCCTCGCCGTTTCTTGTTCTTCGGGGCACTGCGGGCAGTACGGGTCATTCTGAAGATGGAACCTGTGTAGGTATGCTTTAAAGCAACCGTGTCCAGTCAGCAACTGTGTGATACAAAAATCAATTTCTCCGTGTTTTTGCTCAATCCACCTCGCAATGTTTGGAATCAGTTCAAAGGTCCACCTACCTTTCTCGGATTGTTCCCATCGTATCTGCCATTCTTCAATTGCTCGCAGCCTTTCTTCTTTTTTAGCCACGTTCGACGGTTTCTGCCCAATGGTATTATGCAACCTATACATCTCAACCGCGAGAAGGTCGATAGGCACCATTCCCGTTATCACATGTATTGCGTCATCTGAGACAGTGCGATAGGCACTGGCTACTCGCAGGGCGCCAAGTCTGTATGTGGCTCGTATGTGTTGGAGGTACGATGGCTTTGTGTTTGCCCAGTTTGGTGCTGCGTACAGAATCACTGAGCTTGTAACTGTTAACAGGAGTCTCCGTATACTTGCGCGAGGGTTGCCAATATTACGCATTAGTCTAGTCAACGCGTTATTTATTCTTACGGCTTTTTCACTGACTGACTCTAAATGATGCTCAAAGGTCATTTTCGAGTCAATGAGTACTCCCAGATATTTGATATATGGCTGCGACCTTATGTCATGGTACCGTAATCACTAACTCTTCACGTACCCGTCGTGTTGTCAGTAATACGACTTCAGTTTTTTGAGCTGCAAGTTCTAACTTCACATTTTTAAGCCATCTTCTAATTCTTACAATTGCATCGTTGCATAACGCTTGCAACACGTCCAGATGCTTTCCAACTACCACCAACGCAATGTCGTCTGCGTATCCAATGAGGGTAGCATCTTCAGGAAGCTCAAGCTTGAGGATACCGTCATACATAGCATTCCAAAGTGTTGGGCCAAACACCGAGCCCTGTGGGACACCGCCAGTTACTTTATATGTGCCTATTCCGTTGCCAGTATCATAAAGCAAGAGCCTGTTTTCAAAGTAGCTTGATATGATTTTTTGCAGGTATTTCGGCACCGCGAATCCTCTCAGTGCACTCATAATTTGGGGCCAGCTTGCGGAGTTGAACGCATTTTTTATATCTAAGGTAACAACAGCGCAGTATTTCTTCGAGCCACCTTTGCATTTCCTGCCGCTAGTGGCTTGACGAGCAATACTCATTACAGCTTGTATTGCGTCCACGGTTGAGCGGTCTTTTCTAAAGCCGTATTGGTTTGGGGAAAGCCCTGTTGGCTTCTCTAGAAACTCTTGCATTCTGTTACATATGATGCGTTCTAGTATTTTGCCGAGTGTATCTAGCATACAGAGTGGACGGTATGACGATGGATGATCCGGCGGCTTCCCTGGTTTGGGTAGCAGTACCAACGTCTGTTTCTTCCACACTTATGGGAAAACGCCTTCGTTGAGACATGTGTTGTACAATTTAGCAAAAACCTCGGGTGTTGATGTAATTGCTGCTTTCACAGCTACATTTGGGAAGCCATCTAAGCCCGGAGCTTTGTTATCCGCAATGCGCTGTACGGTGGAAAGCACTTCTTGTGTGGTGACTTCTGGGATATTAGCCGCCATCACCCATTGTGTCTGTCGTGGGTTTGACTCCACCTGATATGGAAATAATGTGGAAACCACTACTCGCAATAGGGCTGGGCACGTTGGCTGTTGTGCTCTTGGATTCTTGATAGTTCTCATTACAACCTTGTATCCCATTCCCCAGGGGTCGACGTTCACGCTGTCGCAAAGCTCTTTAAAACAGAGATTTTTACTAGCCTGTATAGCTTTTTTAAGCGTAGCTTTACAGGTTTTATGGTGTGCTAATAATGTGTCGATGGTTGGTGTACCACGAGCTCGCTTCAGCTTTCTGCGCACTCGATTGCAGTCTCCTCTTATTTTTGCGATGTGACTATTCCACCAATATACTGCTTTTCTGTGTGGCCTTCCCGATACCCTAGGCATGGTCGCGTCGCAGGCCTTGCTGAGACAGTTGCTTATGACCGCCGTCATGCCTTCTGCTTTCATTTCTCCAGCGCTATCTAGAGTTAGGCAAGCGTTCCAGCTCATGTTGAAAACTTCGGGATCAAAAGATTGTCTCTTCCATCCTCTTTGCTGTGCTCTTTGAGGGCGAAAATCGCTATTTTCTACACCCATTAGTATATCGATGGTTATTGCCTTATGATCGCTGTACGTGTAGATAGAGCTTACAGTCCATGTTGCGTTGCGCGCTATAGTACTATGGGCGAAGGCGAGATCCACTATTGAGCATCCTCTTTCGGATTGAAAAGTGAATTTACCAGGCACATTAAGTAATTCCAGGTCAAATGGTGCCAGGCTTTCCAAAAGCACTCTGCCACGTCTGCTAGTACGCGTACTTCCCCAGGTAGTAGACCAGGCATTGAAATCGCCGGCTGTAAGCACTGGATGCTTGCCACGTGCCTCAAATGCCAAGGCTTTCAGCATTCGTTCATATTCTTCTGCGGTGAGGCTCGGTAGAGCATAACAACTGAACAAATAGATGCCTTTCGTCTTAACCCATGTAAAGCCGTGTTTAACAGTCATCATTTTGCTCTGCGGCTTAATATGTCCCATTGTCCAAATCGCCGCCTTGTTTGAACCATCCGACGTCCAGGAATAACCATCGATGTTTTTGTATTGCTCGGATATAAGGGCAATATCTATTTTGTGCTCTTGCATGGTCTGCTCCAGGAGTTCTTTTGCAGTTTGACAGTGGTTGAGATTAAGCTGTAAAACCCTCATTGGATGGCTTCTCTTCGCGCCTTTTTAGCTAACGGACATTTGTAGCTGCCAGTTGAGTTCAGTGTGCACCGCTCCGACAAATGATGGCATATCTGACGTTTCCCCATACTCTGCTTGAGCCTGTACGCCGCCTTCATCGCTTCCTTTCGAATTTGAAGATATAGAGGTTGCGCGTTCCGGATGGCATTAAGGGCATCATCAGATGTAGTACTCACAACACCTGTGGCACCGAAGCACACACTTCTCTGTAGTCTGTTTAAGGGTTTTACTCTGAAATTAACCAAAGGGCCTTCCATCACACTACAGAGGCTTATGGTTTCGGTTGTTAAGGCATTCGTACACTAGTTTCGATTCTACAGTATAATTAGCTTAGTGCTTTTGATGCAGCTTGACTGTCAGCATGTACTAGCTATGTGTGCACCCTTGTTGTCCCTCGAATATTTCATTTGGGCTAGCTGCCAATTTTTTGAAGGACAATGAGAAATTAAAACATTTTTGCTTAGGTGCATTTATTTTTACCAAATACTAAATAACTAAAGAAATTGGCTAACTAAAACTTTCTTCTTAAATTGCATTTTTAGTTTAGTTTATATACAATTTGATTGCGTCTGTACTTAAGCCAGAACTCCTTACCAAGCGCTTCATGCACTAGTGCTTTGAGCGCTTTATTCAGCTGACAAATCTCTTATTTATATGTCCCCGTAATAGAAAGACAAATGGCCTGAAAACTTGCGCGTTTAAATCTGAAGTTGGCTCTTGTCAAAACTTACGATTTCGCTTCTAATGCAGTTTTTCTCTATTACTTAAAATAACAGACGCACAAACATGGAAGAACTTCCAACAGCGCAATGAATGTCAAGCTCTTAGTTGAGCTTATGTTTACATTTGAACATCGACGAACTTAATAGCAACATTATTGAGTTAAGAGTTTGTCTTTGTACTCAATATTGTGGCCGAACTCAATAATACGGCGATCGTACGTGTCCTTTGTACCCGCAGCATCAAAGCGTACGGCAGCGCAACGAAGCAGCAAATACTACAAGCGACAGCTTCCGGCTTCCCTTTGCCGCCTAGCACTGCAGTTGCTGCTGCAATGCTGAGGAACAACACCCACGCAGTGCCACTTTAAATTCCCGCCAATAACTGCGGCTAGGAAAGCCAGCGAAACACGTACGCACTTCCTCTGCGTAAGTACTTGGCAGAGGTCTCTTGAAAGCTATTCGAATGATAGCAGGGCATTTAGTAATTTGCAACAAAGCGCGTAACTTAGCAGTGTAAATAATATAAAAAATGTGTTTTTTATTACATTTCATAATCCGGCAATGCAAGGGTTTGTGCATCACTGAGCTGGTAGTGTATTAAAGGGAAAAAAATAGTTTTCATTCGAAATGGCCACCATTTGCCTTTACACAACCCTTCAAACGATTAGGCCAGTCATCTATTGCAGCACGCACGGTTTTCATGGGTATTGAAATCGCTGCTCGAACCAAAGATTGTTTGAGACTTTCAACTTTTTTGTGAGGTCTTTGACAGGCTATGTTCTCCAATTCTGAGCACAAACTGTAGTCCAATGGATTCAGATCTGAACTTCCAGACGGCCAATCTTCTGCGGCTATGAACCCAGGAATATGGTTTTTTAGCAACTGCTGGGTGGTTTTGGCCTTATGGGATGGATCGGAATCTTGCTGGAAGAGCCAACGTCTTCCGTTGAAGAGGGTACTGCTCAACTGCCTCACCATGTCTTCTAAGACATCCTCATGCTACACTTTTGCAACGGTCCTAACCACTTTTTCGCAGAAATGAAGAGATGTAGCGCTTTTACAAGGCACTCCCCACCAAACCATTTCGGAGACTGAATGGTGGTCACGCTGAATCCTTGAAAAAACATGTCTTGCCTCTTTAGAAGTTTTAGCATAGATTTTATTGTTTCTCTTATTAAAAACTTCTTCAACAGTGGAAATTTTCTCATCTGTGAAAATAATATATATTTTCATGGCTGTTGGCCGCGTGCCACCGAAGAAGCTGCTTGCATCGGTCGAGCCTAATTTTTTTCAAGCGCATTGTCAAAAGATGAACAGTTGAGCGACAGAAGGCGCTCATGTGGAGATCATCACTAATTAGTCTTGAAATGGATCTGGTCAATACATTCATTTCTTTGGACATGATTTTCTGCTTTCTAAGGGGATTTCTGTGAATTCTTTCTCGCGATCGGGCTTTATGGTTACACTGGTTCGAACCACGCGAGGACGACCTCTTCTTTTTCTGTCTGTCACCTCAGACGTTTGGGATAAACGATTGATCGTGCGGTTAGCAAACATTCTCGAAATATTAAGTCTTTTTAGCAATTCATAAATCTCACTTGCACTTTTACCCCACTTTTGCATTGCAGTCACTGCAATGTGATTTTCCTTAGCTTCCCACTCCACTGTTAACAAGCGAAATTTGCCACGAAACTGAGTTTAATTCATGAGTAGACAATGCATACGAGGAAAAGCAAAAATGGCGAAACTTTTTTCTACGAATTTGTTCTGTAAAATTTGTCACAGAGTTTATGGAAAGTCAAGTATATCAGTGCCGATACAAGGCATCTTATTACGCGTCAGTTTATACAACTCAAATTTTTTATGAGAAATGATTCCATATTTCTGGAGTAAAGCTGACTTAAGGGGAGCCGATAGTGTAGGAATTTAAAAAATCGATTTTTTGTTATTTTAAAAATATTCTAGGAAATTTTCATGCGGAAATTCCCAATATTAGAGCTTCTACAACCCATTAACTAGGTAGAGAGCGGTCCGCGCGCTCCTGTACCTCAAACTTTAAACTCGTTTATCTCGAAACGACTTTTTCGGCGTAGTGTTGTCAAAAACAAAACTATTCAACCGAATCGTCTGAAATTTTAATATGTTGTTCACAACATCAGTGGCTATCCGCCCGTACTAGAATCATATTATTATTTCAATTATTTCGTATTTTTTTATTCAAAAACTGAAAAAAAGCCGATTTTTAGAGTGTCAAATTCAAAACCGCACATTTTGTCAATTTTTTTTATTCTAGTAGCGGGACATATAGCTACAGTTATACTGATTAATATTTTTGTTTTAGATAAATAGAAGATCCAAAATGGACAACAGCGTACAGGTTCAATTTTTCGGGAGGGTCAACGTCAACGCCATTTTTAAAATTAAAGAGAAGTTAAATAAAAAGCCTTAAAAATTTAAATATCGTCTCTCATTTTTGGTATTGTAAAAAAAAATCCTGAAAATAGCTGAAATTTTCGAGCTCTTGACCACAGGGATCCCTTAAGGTCTATTCATTGAATACCCATATGGTGATATTTTATCTAATATTGAAGCATCATATTGCTGTTTGTGTAATTCACAGTCGACCACAAATGCAATCGTGTAACAACTTCACAGGAAGGTTTGGCGTTGTTTAATCGCAATATAGAGGAGGTTTTGCGCCGTTTTGTAACCGTGGACGAAACATGGATCCATCACCACACACCAGAGACCAAACAACAGTCGAAACAGTGGGTTTATAAGGGTGAATCGGCTTAATAAGCACACGAAATTCAGTTTTTTCCATTTTCTCTGTAAAACACAAACTAACTGACGCAGCACGTTCAAATTTTGACAGGAGTCAACTGACAGATGCCTGTTGACAGGAGCAGTATTTCTTTTTCAGTAAAGAGGTCAGAAATACAAAAAGTCACGGATTTATTGATTCGCCCTCGTATATTGGCTTTATAAGAACTTTGTATGCAAGAAAAGCACCCGTCTGATCGAATACAAATCTTTTGAGATTGACTTTGCTTCCTCTAAACACTCTTTGCTTAAACTTCTTTGTTATTTTTATAAATACATAATTGATTTATAATAACTGTTGGACAAATGCAACAGTGCGAAGCAATTTCGTCTACGAGGTTCTTGCGCCATCTATAAATCATTTTTGTAATTATTCAACATTATTAATCTGTCAAATACTTTTTCAACATACATTCAATATTTCGCATTTCCGTTTTCTTAATAATTGTTTCTATTCATTGAATAAAGCGTACTCTGAGCAACAGGTTATGGGCCCAGACACGAAATCGAAAAGAAAAATAAAAATTGTTTCAATTACGTTGGATAAAACTATCGGGACAGATAGTTTAGTTAAATAATAGCCCGACCGTTTAAAATAACTATGGCTGGCACATCTATAAGGATTGATCCGCTAAACGCGGATAATTATGATAGCTGGAAATTGCACATGCGTGCTATTCTGATAAAGGCTGACCTGTGGAGCTACGCATCGGGAGAGAAAGCCTGCCCAACCGGCGAAAATGCAACAAAGTGGAAAGAGTTCGACCAAAAGGCGTGTGCTGATATAACGCTTACAATATCTTCCTCGGAATTAGGTTTGGTCTCCGAATGTGAAACGTCGTATGATATGTGGAGGAAATTGGAGTCTACTTTTCAATCAAAAGGTCCTGCAAGAAAAGCAACACTCCTGAAACGCATAGCCCTCGCGCGAATGAAGGAAGGAGATAACATCCGTGAACATTTAAATGAGTTTTTCCACGCCGTGACTAAGCTAAAAGAAATAAATGTTACTGTGGGTGATGATCTTTTAACAATTTTGCTTCTTTATAGTTTGCCTGATTCCTTCGAGACTTTTCGGTGTGCCTTGGAAACACGTGATGAACTCCCCAAGCCGGATGTTCTTCGTGTAAAGATACTGGAGGAAGAACAATCGCGAAAAGCAAAGGAGGCAGCTGCGGAACAGAACGTATTCAATGTTCAACCAAAATTTAAAAATATTCACAAGCAAACCGGCAATGCTAGCAGCAACTATAAACGAAAAGGAAATTCAGTGCCAAAATTGGTTGATCACAGAACTTGCTATAAATGCGGCGAGGTTGGTCACATATCGCGAAATTGTCGATCAAAACAAAATAACAAAACTTCCAACTGGAATGCACGTCACGCTACTGAAGAAAAGATCGAAAAATCAATGTTGTTCGAATCGGCTCTCTTGCTAAAGAATTCAAGCGAATATTGGTGTATGGATAGTGGTTGTTCTTCTCACATGAGTTCCAACAAAAACAACTTCACTAACTTCAAAGAAATAAGCAAAACACTTAGTTTGGCAAATAGCGACACAGCGAATATCGCTGGCATAGGCAACGTCAGGGTTGTTATTAACGAAGAAGGGAAAGAAGCACCGATAAAATTCGAACAAGTTATGTACGTGCCAGATCTGAGAACAAATTTACTTTCAGTCTCGAAGATTACAGAAAAGGGATTTGAGGTAATATTTAAGCGAGATAAAGCACTTATTATAGAGAAAGGTAAGCCTGTACTTACTGCCACACGCATTGGTGGGTTATATTATCTTAAAAGTTCACAGCCGACAGCAAATATTTCTGAAGCGAAGCCTATCAACCTTAACACCTGGCATATTCGTATGGGTCACCTCAATGAAACCGATTTAAAACGTGCCGCAGGTATGGTACATGGTATGAATTTTGACAGCAATGAAAAATTAGCGACTTGTGAGATTTGTGTTAGCCAAAAACAAACACAAGAGAGCTTTCCTAAGCAAAGTGAGCAGCGTACCACAGAACTGCTTGAAATTGTGCACACTGATGTCTGTGGGCCTATGAGGGTTTGTTCACACTCAGGTGCGAAATATTTTGTGACATTCACGGACGATTTTTCTCGTTACAGTGAAGTTTATTTTATAAAACGAAAGTCCGACGTACTGCCAATGTTTAAAATTTTCAAAAATTCTGCCGAAACATTCACTGGAAAGAAAATAAAGTTTCTCCAATCAGACAACGGCTTAGAATATATTAACGGCAACTTTCAAAAATATCTGGACGATTGTGGAATTAGGAGGCGGTTGAGTGCGCCTTATACACCACAGCAAAACGGCGTCGCAGAACGAAAAAATAGAACGCTTTTGGAAATGTCTAGATGCATGTTGGCGCAGGCGAATCTACCAGGGACATTTTGGGCAGAAACAATTAACACAGCGAACTATATCAGAAATAGGTGTCCAACTAAAGTTCTTAAAAGTGAGGTACCGTTAAAACTCTGGTCGGGGAAAACCCCCACAGTTGTTCATTTCAGACCGTTCGGTGCTAAATGTTACGTGTTGATGAAAGGCAACCAAAGCGGTAAATTTGACCCACGATCTGAAGAGTGTATTTTAGTGGGATATTCAAATGAGGCTAAAGCTTATCGAGTCTGGTCTCCCAAAAAACGAAAAATTCTGGTGAGCCGCGATGTCAAGTTCTTCGAAGAAAGGTTTCACAAATCTGATCACGAGAAAAAAGATTTCGAAATAGAATTGGAGTTGAAAGCGGTTAGAAACGAAACTTGTTGCGAAGACATTGCTGAAAAATCAGTCAGTGAATGTGAAAGTGAAGATGCTTCTCCATCTTCGAAATCGAAATACGGCAGAGGTAGGCCAAGATTAATGAGAGTTGGCTTAAGGGGACGACCTCGAAAGATATATCAAAAGGCGGCCAGTAACACAAAAGAACAAGCAAATGACAGTGTGTCAGAATCGAGCTCTGATTTTGAAGATTGTGAATATGTTAATATGGCAACGTGTGAAGATCCAGTGACACTAAAAGAGGCATTTAGCAGCGACGAAGCAGCAGCATGGCAAGTAGCTGTTGAAAATGAGTACATCGCACAGATTTCGAATGAAACATGGGACATCGTGGAGCAACCTATCAAGGGAAAGATTATTGGCAATCGATTTGTTTTTCGAACAAAAGAGGACAATAAGAAGAAGGCACGTCTCGTAGCAAAAGGGTGCTCGCAACGTCCAGGGGAGGATTTCAACGTCACATATTCACCAGTCACGCGATTGACATCAATTAGAACAATGGCAGCTTTGGCAGCGGAAATGAATCTTCAGATACACCAAATGGATGTCATCACTGCTTATTTGAATGGTGATCTAGATGAAAGCGTTTATATGCAAATACCAGAATATATGGAAGTGATCCTCAAAAAGGTCATCTCAGGTAAGATTCCGGACACAGCTGATCCAAAAACTAGTCAAATTCGAGCTATAGCAGACAAATGGTTGACAGCTTTATCCGAAAACAAGAACCCCGTATGCAAATTGCGAAAATCGCTTTATGGCTTAAGACAATCTGGTTTTCAGTGGTACCAGAAATTGAGAACTAAATTACGTGAAATGGGATTTCATTCATCGAAATGTGATCCATGCCTTTTTATTATGCATAAGAATTCGAGTCTTGCGCTGATTACCGTTTACGTGGACGATTTATTAATAGCTACAAATGATCAATCGCTCTTAATTGAAATCAAACAGTCTCTTGCCGCAAGCTTTGAGATGAAGGACATAGGTCCAGTAAAAACTTGTTTGGGCATAGAATTTCACCAAGATCTCAAAAAACACAGTGTGTTCCTAAATCAACGTGAATATGCAGAACAAATTTTAAAACGTTTTAATATGGAGGACTGCAAACCAGTCAAAACTCCACTAGAATTCAACACTAAGCTAGAAAAACCCGCTGTACGTGATGAAACTGAAATGAAAAAATATCCATATCAAAGTTTGATTGGTGCCTTATTATATTTGGCTGTTACAACGCGTCCTGACTTGGCTTTCAGCATTAATTTTTTGAGCCAATTCAACTCGAACTACACCGAAATTCATTGGAAGGCAGCTAAGCGTGTTTTAAGGTACTTAAAAGGTACAACAAACTACGGCATTCTCTACAAAGAATCAAATAAAAAATTATATGCAATTGCTGATGCAGATTGGGGCGCGAACATGGTGGATAGGCGATCTTATTCCGGCTACGCCTTTATACTAGCTGGAGCTGCAATATCGTGGGAGGCACGCAAGCAGAGGACTGTTTCACTGTCGAGCACTGAATCCGAGTATATGGCTTTATGTGAAGCGACAAGAGAGGCCTTATACCTGCGTAATCTTATAAAGGAAATCGGATTAAAGGATAGCTCAATTATAATATATAACGACAGCCAAAGTGCACAAAAGTTAGTGCAGAGTAGCGCTTATCACTCGCGAACCAAGCACATAGATGTACGTCACCACTTCATACGAGAAAAACATCAAAACGGCGATATCATACTAAATTTTATGCCAACTGAAGATATGCCTGCAGATGTCCTCACAAAAGGATTACCTGCCGAAAAACACTACCGGTGCATCACAGATCTGGGTATGGTTGATGAGAATTGATTGTTGTCGCATCCGGAATTCTTCGAGGGGAGGTGTTGGACAAATGCAACAGTGCGAAGCAATTTCGTCTACGAGTTTCTTGCGCCATCTATAAATCATTTTTGTAATTATTCAACATTATTAATCTGTCAAATACTTTTTCAACATACATTCAATATTTCGCATTTCCGTTTTCTTAATAATTGTTTCTATTCATTGAATAAAGCGTACTCTGAGCAACAATAACTATTATATTTAGCATTTTTTTTCTTTTTACGATTTATTAAATTTCTTGTTAAAACATCTGTATTTGTTTTTATTGGCTAACTTTTACTTCAATAAATAAATATCTCTGTTACAAAATACTTTCTATTAAGTCGCTCTATAAGTATGTGAGTTAGGCTTTTATTGATCAGCTGTGTACGCCAAGAATGCAGGAATGCAGGAAAAAATGTTGGTGCATCAACCACAAAGTGGCATTTTGTGTAGGTATCAAAATAACTCAATATAGTGGCTGTGCAAATTTGTGGTGCACAAATTACAGCCCGCACACACACACACACGCATACATAACTGCGTGTGTGTAAGTTAGAATTTGCATTAACTAATGCGCAGATGTGCGGTAAACCCCTAATGAGACCGACATAAAAGTAGTTATAATAAAAATCAGGCGCTCCAACTAGCACCAGCATCGCAGCAGAGTGAATTGCCGCCAAATTTAATTAATTAGCGGGATTTGATACCATATAATGGTCGATTGTTGTAAATTTGTTGTTGCGTATATTTATTAAAATACCCAAATATGCTGGCCTAAATACCCAATATTGGCGGTCAATGTATGGAGGGACATTTTCAAAGGATTGTGGGACGTCGGGTATGCGGCATTATTGAATAAAGATGCGAGATTCCACAGTTGTGTCGACCTGCAAATATATAAATACGATAGGAAATATATTTATGTAACTGTAGATGTATTTATGTAACTGTAAATATATTTTACATGTCACTATTCGAATATATAAGTACACTGTTGGGAAATATATTAGAAACAAATATAAGTTTGGGAAAAGAAAAATCCATTTCTTTTTTTGCGTCAAATTCAAAACTTTATTTAAGATGTTTCCGAATTTGACCGATTTGCGTCACATATGCAACAATTTGTTGCATAATTCATTGCCATTTCAAAGGAATCTTCATAGTGCCTCCCTCATAGCAGTCTTGGCTCTTATTAGCGAAAAACGCAAGTAATCGATTTTCACAATCTTCTCTTGATGCCAATTTCTTATCACTCAGCAAATTTTGCAATGAGAAAAAAAAAAGGTGGTAATTGCTTGGTGTCAGGTTCGGTCTATATGATAGATGCATTAAAACTTCCCAACGAAGCTCCCGGAGTTTTTGGCGAGTCACTGGCGAGATGTGTGGGGCCTTGCGTTGTCCTGATGGAACACCGCTTCTGTCCATTTCTGATCAATCGCTGCTTCAAACGGTCCAGTAGTTGACAGTAGAGGTCCGAATTTAGCGCTTGGCTATACGGAAGCAAATCGTAACAAATGTTTCCTTTTAAGTCGCACCAAATACCCAGTAGAACCTTCCTGGCCGTTAGTCTTGGCTTAGCCACTGTTTGAACTGCTTCATCACACTTTAACCACGATCGTTTTCGCACAATGTTGTCGTATGTGACCCATTTCTCCTGACGATGGATGATGACCAACGGTGGCTATTTACATTCGTATAAACCACTTAAAGCTACTGATGAATTCCACCAGATGTGTAGTATTTAAGCCCGCAATATCCGCAGGTGCAGCGAAAAAGTAAGAGCCCAGATGTCTAAATCTTTGACCGACGAGAGCAGGGCAGCTGAGAAAAAGGTGCTTAGATCATTCCGCAGAAAGAACTTGAAGCAGTCCCAAGTCTCATCGCATGTACACCTAACGGACAATGTCCGGGAGGGATACTTACCAAATTCGATAGCTGCAGCTTTGTTAGCCTTAGCAGTTCTATCGAGTGAGCCCGAACTACCCGTGGATCCAGAAGGACCTCGCGATTTGCACGTTTGCGCACTAGCCCAGCGCTCGCTCAGTTGACGTGAGGCCCATCTTTCTAGGAGCAGACCAAGGGTTCTCCTCTCATTTTACGATGAACTCGTCTCCAGGGACTCCGGTCTCTAGCCAGCTTATCAGCCCAGCAGTTTACCGCTATGCCGCTGTGACCTAATACCGAAGTATACGGATGCAATCGAGAGAGTGAAGCCAGTCATTCCCCGACTAATCTCGAACGCACAAACTATGAGCCCAAGGCCCTAATTCCCGCTTGGTTGTCGGAATAGATATTTACATCCTTTATTGCAATTACAAAAGCAGGCAATCAATACAGTGTTTCGTAAAATGCAGCTACCTCCACTTGGAAAGCACTACATTGGTCCCGAAGCCTGAATTTGAGCTTGGAGCTCCCCCTTGCAGTATACTCCCCCAACCCTTCCGTCCAACTTCGAGCCATCCGTAAACATGTTTGCCATGCCTTGCCTCCAAATGTTGCACCCCGCCTACTGCTCACTTGGAGGGAATGTGAATGGAAAAAAGTTCCGATCGGACCTAGCGAGGGTGTACAATGATCCAACATCATGGGGCTGAACTCAAAACTTTAAAGATTTCTAGAGTGTACGTAGCTAAAGTCTAGCTTATGACCCGAACACCCCAATTTGATTGCGTTGCCTGCAGTGGAGGTTTTTCCTGCAAAACATACGGGTTCCACTAGGCTGAATGTGCCGTTGAGCGCTAGAGTAGGAGGTGTCCGAAGCGCCCTACTGATTCCAATAAGGGCATTCAGCAGCAGTACTCTTCCGTGTGTTCTGCCTATTAATCCGGCCTCTACTAACCGGTATCGAACTGTGCCAACCCTGTATCTACTAGTAACTGGCTAATTTAGCTCAGTTTCAAGCTCGTTTGATGACTAAAAAAGGGTTACTTTTTGTATGTATGAGTTTCTTGTTTTCTCTTCCCAAAACTTTACGTTCTCTTCCTCGAGTTTCTCCTTCCGCTACGTTATGAAAAGCTCTAGAAACTTTTTTCTTTGAAGATTTCATTAATTCCGCGATTTGATCCAACGTTTTTTTCTTGTTTTCTTTTTCAACAGTTAGCGCAGCCCATTTTGTCTATTTGATTTAATATGAAGGAGCCTTTTCTCTAATTTTTATTTCTTATATCCTTGTTCACTCAGTTCGGGAACATACAGTATCGGACGAAACATTTGCAACTAAAATGTGGGCAATGAAAACTGTCGATTGCTCAGCCGTATTTGTTTGCAACCTGTTAATTTCACTTTATTTGTAATAAAAGATGTTGATTTACGTAAATAAAACAAATTTATTCAAATTCAACAGTTCATATCTTAAATTTAAAAATCAAATGTGTCCAACACCTGTATCTAATAAGATAAAACAATTGCAACTAAAGGAAATCAGTAAACTATTTTTATTAAACTTAGTATTTCGTGGCAAAACCATTGCTCTGAATAACAGCTCTGCATCGTCTCGGAATTGAAGCTATCAAATTGTCAACTATCGTTTGTGGTATATTTCTCCATGCCTCCAGGACTCTTTGGAAAAATTGGTCAGTGTTTGCCACATTAGTCCGATCAATTCTCTTTTTTACAATTTCCCATAGGTTTTCTATGGGGTTAAGATCTGGGGATTGTGGGGCCACTCCATTACGTCCACTTTATTCCTCTGGAACCATGATTTCAGGACCTTCGCCGTATGCTTCGGGTCATTATCCTGTTGGAAGGCCACTTCAAGGGCATTTCCCACTCAGCATGTGGCAGCATTACCGATTCCATAATGTCCCTGTAAACGTACTGGTCCATTATGCCCATAATAAGATGGAGTGGTCCCAAACCAGCAGCAGAAAAGCATCCCCAGACCATAATGTAAGCACTATGCTTAACAGTCTTTACACAGTATGATTTTTGAAGACGCTTGTTACGCGGGCGTCGAACGTAGGATACGCCATTACTTCCGACCAAATTAAATTTGGATTCGTCGCTGAAAAGAACAGCTTTCCACTTGCTTAATGGCCAATCTATGTGATCCCTTGCAAACTGCAATCGTTTCTGTTGGTTACGCTTACTAATAAGCGGCTTCTTTGCTGGTCGGTACGTCCGTAAATCAGCTTCAGCCAGGCGACGACTGGCAGTTTTTGAGCTGATTGGTAACCCAAGCTCCTTTACCAATTGGGGGCACTTCTAAATGGATATTTTTTTACCTCTCTCGCTATTAGTTTGTCAGTTCTTTCATTCGTTTTTCTTGATCGGCCTCCTCGATGCACCACCGCGATAGTTTTGTTTTTTATAAAGTTCGCAATAATTCGAGAAATTGATGACTTATGAATATTATATTTTATGGATATATCTTTCTGGGTCATTCCTTTGTTATATTCATCTACAACACGCGCGCGTAATACTTCATCGAACTTATTTCGAGCCATTACTTCATTTAACTCAACTTTACAAAAAAATTGTGTTATCGCCACAAATTCTGCACAAAACTGATGTTCACAAATTGACACGATTAAACTAAACTCAGAACAGTTAGAAAACAAAACCAAGCTCAAGCATTTTTACCGTTATATAGATAAGCTCACAAGGTTGCAATTGTTTTGTCGCGCATAGGTGCCAGATAATTTTCTTTTTTTTTAAATACAGCTACAAAAAGGAAAGGATCTTGAAAAGATTTTTTGGAAAATATTACTCAGATGCTCTAGTATCCATGGCGTGAAATTGAATTGCAATTGAGTGAAGAATGACATTATGACAAAAAATAAATTGAAGGCTGCATTGCAGTTGTAAATGTTTTGTCCGATACTGTAGGACCACGACAAGATAGTGTTGTGTTGGCAGAGAATGTTAATGGTTCATTAACATTCTCTGGTGGGGCTGCCAACTTTTCGCAGCTTAGAAACCAAGATTTCCGGTGACTATAGCGCCATCTGTACGTGTTGTCTGCCAAACGAATCGAACAGATGGTTGCGGACTTCAATAAAATTGAAATCTTACGCCCTGCGTACAGCTACTGGCCGTCTGCTGCTACTGCCGCCCCTGCTGCATTAAGCATTTTAGCAGCCACATGCAAGTAATCAACAGACTATTGTGCCGGAGTGGGACTGCACAGGATTAGTTTTCTATTTAGTTTAGTTGAGAGATATTCCTGGGGTTAGGAAATTTTCTGAAACAAGGAGATCTTAACATTCAGATAATTAAATTTTTCTTTGAGGACATCTGAGTGAAATTATAAGGATTGAAATTCGTTGCTATCACAAAACAGTTACCATTTCTATTATTTCTTCCAAGCACAAAACCCATTTGCTTACTCAAGTCCAAAATGCGAAAGAGGCAAAATAGAAGATGAAATGTAACACAGAACAAAACACCGTTAACCATTGATCACATATTGTAAACAACCTTTTACAAATAATTTGCAAATGACTGATGCAGTCTATGCGCAAAATTTTAGTACACCGTTTCCATTATATTTTCCCACAGCAGACAGGCAATGGAGTGCGTAAAGACCAAAATAATCCCTTCCGTCACCGAAACTCAATTTTTTTATATACAGGTATCCCTCGTATAACGCGATAGTTACGTTCCAGAAGAATTGCGCGTTATGTAATTCCGCGTTATCTAAAACATAGTTTTCATATAAATTTGGGGGTTATGTTCCAATAGGTTTTTTTTTAAATAAAATACATACAAAATAACAGATGCACATATATTTCAACTCAATACTAAAGTTCAGACTTTCTTATACAATTAAAAACACAAAACAAAAAATTTAAAAACAAACTAAAACAAATTAAAGGTTTATTAAAAACTTTATTGTTATTCTTCAAACTAATTAATATTAATAATTAATCTGTTTCACTGTCTTCAAAGATCTTTGCACGTGGGCGTTTTGGGGGAGCAATAGCTTCATCAGAAGATATTTCTTCAACATAGTTTTCGCTATTGGATAAGAAACTAGTTGTGGGACCTTGTGGTTCTTCAGAACTTCTCAAGCTCACCACTGAGAATGGTAGGAATTTTTAAACGGAAACACAATTCCGCTAAGTACTAAAATATTATACTGATAATGCAAATCAAATTATATTATTAGTAATTTTACTGCAATTTTTTCAGTAATCAGTAAAAAAATATTTTTACTGCAATTTTTTCAGTAATCAGTAAAAAAATATTTTTACTGCAATTTTTTTTCAGTTATCAGTAAAAAAATATTTTTACTGCAATTTTTTCCAGTAATCAGTAAAAAAATATTCTTACTGCAATTTTTTTTCAGTAATCAATAAAAAAATATTTTTACTGCAATTTTTTCAGTAATCAGTAAAAAAATATTTTTACTGGAAATTTTTTTCAGTAATCAGTAAAAGTTTACTGGTAATGAAAATTAAATTGCAATATCAGTAAAATATTATATTTACTGCATTTTTACTGTTACTGCAAAGTGCCCACCTACGATGTTTAGTGCCTTGGCGATATCATGGCAGCTTGTCACAGCCAGGACCGTCACCTGGTCAATCTTTTCCATAATTTCATCGACTTTTTCAACGATAGGTCGACCGGAGCGAGGTGCATCTTTCACATCGAAATTTCCAGAACGGAAACGAGCGAACCATTCTTGTGCTACACGAACTGATACAGCATCGTCTCCGTAAACTTCACAAATTTCATTGGTGGCTTGCGTGGCATTCTTCCCTTTTTTATACAAAAATTTCAAAATATAGCGAATTTCTTCATTATTTTCACTCATTTTTGAACAGCCATAACTTTTTTTTCAACTTCTCCGAATTTAATTTTTTCTTGGTTGAATGAAGCTTAAAATGTCACCTTTCTAACACCATATGATATGACACAATGTGATTGGTAGCCCTGGAGATAGATGACTCCAACGACATCTATTGACAAAATACGAAAAGACTTTTTCGACTACCTTATATATATATTAGGTGCTCAAGTAAGATCCCCCTGTTAGTCAATAGATGCCACCAGCAGTGTGTGCTAGTCGATTCTAACATAACCTAAACGTCATAAACCAAGCTTAGACATATTGTAAACAAACTGCTTCGACACATTAGTGATTTTGTTTTGGTATCATATACTTGTGGCTTTGTGAAAATGTCTGATTTTGTGCCGAATAATCGTCATTTGCGGGAAGTGTGTATTTTCCTCTTTCATTCGAAAAAAATGGTGTCTGAAGTGCATCGAGAGGTACAAAAAAGCTTATGGAGATGCTGCTTTAAGTGAAACAACGTGCCGGGATTGGTTCCGTCGCTTTAAAGACGCTGATTTTAATGTTAACGAATACTTATCTAGCTTGTCACCTACGGAAGCTACTAACTACTCACTCTGGAAGGCAACGAAAAAGATCTCACAACCAACGCCTCACAACGCAGCGATAAAAACGTGTAATGGAGATTGGGCAAAAACTGATAAACAAAAAGCAATAGAGTTTGCCAAACATCTATCAAATGTTTTTCAACCATTTCCGAGTCAAAGTGCGGAGGTAGACTCAGAAGTTAACGAATTTCTCTCAGCTCCGTTTCAAAGGGATTTTCCGATTGTACGATTTACCTGGAAAGAAGTTAAATACGCAGCAACCAAAACTCTTAAAACCAAAAAGGCGCCAGGTTACGATCTAATAACTAGTAAGGTTTTAAAAGAACTACCCAAATTCCTCACCATTATATTTAACGCGATGATCAAACAAGAGTATTTCCCAACTCAGAGGAAAGTTGCTGAAATCATCCTTATACAAAAGCCAGGAAAGACCCCGAACGTGGTATCCAATTACAGGCCAATAAGTATATTGCCTGTTGCCTCCAAGCTCTTCGAAAAGCTGCTTTTAAAAAGGATAAATCCAATAATTGCGCAAAGAAATCTCATTCCAGCCCACCAATTTGGTTTTCGTAAGTATCACTCCCCCATAGAGCAAGTTAATTGTGTGTATGATTTCGCTAGACAAGCACTTAAGAGGCGACAATACTGTACAGCGGTATTTTTAGACATAACGCAAGCCTTCGATAAAGTCTGGCATGAAGGCCTGTTATACAAGCTTAAGCAGGGCTTACCGCACAACTGTTATACTATATGCTCATAAAATCATACTTGCAAAATAGACATTTTCTTGTTAAAGTAAACAACGAAACCACTAACCTTCACGCAATCAGAGCAGGTGCACCACAAGGAAGTGTTCTAGGCCCCGTCTTGTACACTTTGTTCACGGCAGATCTTCCACTATCAAAGAACATATATACAGCCACGTATGCAGATGGTACTGTCGTCATGGCCAGGAGTACCCCTCCCTCAATTGCTTCTGATTACCTACAAGAAAACCTTAACAGTGTTAGCGACTGGATGAGAAAATGGCGCATAAAAGCTAACGAAAGCAAATTGGCGCAGATAACATTCACTCTTCGAAATGGCTCATGTCCTGCCGGATCTCTTAACAGCGTTCCAATACCACAAACAGATAATGCCAAATATTTAGGTATTATATTAGACCGGCGCCTTACTTGGCGATCGCATATATTTTTAAAGCGAAAGCAACTTGGACTGAAATTGCGATCACTACACTGGTTAATCGGCTACAATTCAGCACTTACACTAGACAATAAGGTGCTTATCTACAAAGCTATTCTGAAACCGATATGGGCGTATGGCGTTCAATTATGGGGCTCAGCTGCAAAATCAAATCTAGAAATCATGCAAAGATTTCAGTCAAAGGTGCTCCGCATGTGTGCCAATGCGCCATGGTTTGTACGAAACGAGATATTGCACCGTGACCTAAAAGTTACGACAGTTTTCGAAGAAATAAACAACCTCAGCCAGAGATACAACAACCGACTTGCCACTCATCCGAATAACCGAGTAAATAACCTTTCCAAGATAAGCTACTCCTCAAGATTAAAAAAAAAAGTCAGCCTAACGATTTAATGCAAAGATTTAAAACGTAATATACTACGTAAATGCAAAAGTTGTAAAATTGTATAATATTATATTTGTATATGTTATATGATGTTCATTATTATGTAACGAATTCCACTGGATATTCTTACTCTAAGCTATTCTTCTTTAAATTGTAGGTAAAAATAGTACTTATTGTTATTGTTATGACAGACCGTCCACGTGAAGGAAGGCCAAAAACCTTCGAAGACGCTGAATTAGAGGCATTGCTCAATGAGGGTCTGTGTTAAACGCAGGAAGAGCTTGCTTCAGTATTAGGAGTTACCCGCTTTGAGAATGATTCAGAAACAGGGGACTTGGGTTTCTTATGAGTTAAAACCAAGAGATGTCGAACGTCCTTTTTTCGCCTGTGAACAACTGCCACTGCTCCAGCGGCAAAAAAGGAAGGGTTTTCTTCATCGCATCGTGACGGGTGATGAAAAATGGATTCATTATAGCAAGAAAAGACAGTCATGGGGACTGCCCGTTCATGCTTTTACGTCGTCGTCGCCTGGGCCGAATATTTACGCTGCGGAGGTTATGCTATATATTTGTGGGACCAAGTTGGTGTTATTTTATTATGAACTGTTAAAACCAAGGGAAACTATCACTGGGGATCGGTATCGACTTTAATTGATGCGATTGAGCCGAGCACTGCGCGAGAAGCGGCTGTAATATGCGAAGAGGCATCAAAAAGTGATTCTACAGCATGACAAGGCTCGGCATCACGTTGCCAAACCCGTTAAGAACCTACCTGGAAACAATGAAATGGGAAATCCTACCCCACCCGCCATATTCTCCAGATATTGCGTTGTCCGATTACCACCTGTTCCAGTCGATGGCACATGGTCTAGCTGACCAGCAGTTCCATTCATATGAAGGAGATCAGAATAAAATACCTAAACGCAGCGAAGCTAAATGAAGCAGAAGTAATAGATATACTTAATGGCCACAATTGGAAAATACTAACTTGCTTTATATACTCAGCCTTTCGCTATAGACATTTTCTTATTGCAGAGTTCAATTTTTGATTAATTTTTGAGTTGTGACAGACAACATTGTTATTGCCACAAATTTATTATTTCTTTCTTTATGTATTTATATGCATATTTAAACGAATTATTTTAAAAATTATTGTAATGTAAGATGAAATATTTATAAATAAATAAAGAAGAATTACTACTACTACTACTGAAGACAAAAAAAAGGCTTGACCCGTCGATAGCCTCAAAAGATGAACAGTTTTACCGCGACGGTATAAGAGAAAGATGGGAAAAAGTGGTAGCCAGCGATGGGCAATACTTTCAATGATTCATTTGTACCAATTTTTTCAGAATAAAGTTGTATTTTCATCAAAAAAAACCAGCGAGAACTTAGTTGTGCACCCAATATATGTATATCGCACAATCACGCGAGTTTTGGCACTTTTACTGAATGAAGATATTCAGGTCAACTTCAAATTAGAGAGCGCTTTTGCTCCTTCAATACTGTTGTTATTTTACAGCCAATTTTAAAATTCTGTACATGGTTAGAAAGGCTGGAGCTTGTACCATCACGCAATGAAAGTTCCAAGGCAATCGGAGCAAAATTAAGGGAGTTATCACTTGGACACGTGATTGCAGAAGTGTCATCTTTTCTAAATATGCCAAAATCATAGAAATTGGTTGTCAAACAACAAAACTGTCAAATCTCCTTTCTGAAAGGGCTGGAACTTCCTGAACTTTGCTCTGGTTGTCCTGAAACTTTGACATAAAACCTTCCAGTAAAAGTGCCATTACTCCCTCAATTGTGGTCCGTTTGCTTTGAAACTTTCTTAGCGCGATTGTAAGAGCCCAGCCTTTGCAACCATGTACAAATTATGAAAATCTGTGGTAAAACGTCGACATTATCGGCTGAACAAAAACTGTCTCTAATTTCAAGTTGTCCTGAAAATCCCCTTGCGGTTAAAGTGCCATAACTCACTCAAGTTTGCTTGATGCTTTAGCAGGAAGTAAAAAAGCAATATTCGATATTCCTAAAATAAACCCGGAAATCTCGTTTAAAATTTTGTTTTCTCAAAGTTTCTCTAACTGCAATAGATCACTTCAGTTAAGTCAAATATCTCCGTAAGTTTGACTCGGATTTCCCTGAAATTTTGCCACAGCATTAAGGAAGTGGGGCTTGTTCGAGTTTCAATCACAACCGCAATGTTGCATGATTTGTGAAAGTATCACGTTCGATGTAAAATTCTGGCAACATTGTCAAAAGCATAACGTTCGAAGTGTCAAAAATTCGGCAAATGTTGCGCGCGAATACAAATAAATCGGCATCAAAAATTTTTTGTTTGCCGAACATGAGAAAAGTATCAGTTGAGCAGTGCAGCAGTGTTGCAAACTGTCATCAGTGCAGCAGTATTGCCGCTTTTATTACGTGCCTCCAGCAAGCCCGTGATCTGCTTTAGAGGAAAGTAAAAACACCGAAAAACCGAACCTAATAAAACACAATGCGCATTTATTGTTATACATTTTATTTGTAATTTTTTTTGTTTTTTTTTTGGTAGTTATTTTCATATTCATGTTTTAATTTAGGTTTAATTCATTATTTTGTCTTTCTTAAGTTTCTCTGCATTTTAGTTTATTTGTATTTGTGTTTTAGCTTGTTTTTTACATACCAACTGTTGACTTTTGACTATTTTAATTTAACATTAACTTTATAATTATAATTAGTTTTTGTTTTTGTTTTCATACTGCTCACACACCCTACGTTTGGTACTCTTCTGTGTACAGTATGTAAATATGCTTTGGATAAGAGGCAATAAATGAGTTATTTGCGGCAATGCAATTTCCTAAATATTCAACAAAAAATTAATGTTTTCCTACTATGTTATAAATTGAAATGATTCAATAGATGTGCCATATTATGTTATTGCAAATTCTGTAATTGTAATTTATAAAGAAAAATTGTATAAATTTTATTGCACTGCCCAAATGCATTTTATACTTTTTTTATTTATTTCGCTTCAATGATAATACGGTGCTACAAAGTGAAAAGAAAATGCCATATACTTTTAAGATTACAAGTAGACGCTGTTTAACTAGTCGGGTGCAATACAAAACCATTTTTCAAAGTTTTCATATATCCTGAAATTTATTTATTTATTGTTAAAAACCCGATTTTTCGGCACTGGCTGCATTAGAAAAATTGTTAAATACATAGTACGTACGTTTTGAGCGTTTTAGGATTTTCATATTTCTAGGTCTTTTGTTAGCTTTGAGTTGAAATTGAGGAAACTCTAAAATTGTACCTTAGTTTTTACATTTTTCAAGTTTTATCATTGCAAATTTTCTCTAAAAATCACTGTGAAGGTAGAGTTTGCTCGACTATAACGCGAATAAAACTCTAATATGTGCATATGTTTGGAAAGCCTTCGAATTTCGAAAACTTTCGCTTTCATAAAACCAGCTCACAATCGTAAATCGTACAGTTCAATAAGAGCGAAATCTGTTCTTTCGGAAGGTTTTTTTTTGTTTTTTTGACAATAAATAAATATTTACCGGGGCATGTGAAACATGAAGTTCGGAACATGGTTTTGTGATGTACGCGTCCAGTTCTGCAATATCTACTGCGTCATCTGAAAATCACAAAATGGCTGTAGCACGGCGTATTTTCTCTTTAGTTTGCTTATTTTTTTACACTTACATTTGCTTTTTGTTATATGTTTTTTTTTTGTTTGTTTGCCTAGTGTTTTATGCGCTAAATAATTATATAATTTGTTAATAATTATTATTTATTTTTTATTCTTTCCGTATTGAATACGCGTTTAATGTATCGGTGTAGTTGGTTGTTTCAAATGTTTTTTGTTTTTTTTGTTTGTTTTTTATTTAAATTTAAATTTTCTTACATACTTTCTCAGTTGGCTAAAGTATTTATGTTGCTACGTTTTATGCTCTTCTTTCAAGTTTTCTTTCCTATATTGCACTTGTTTGTTGTTGTTTTATTTACCCTTATTTGTAGATAGTTTGAGTTTTCAATATGCTTCTTAGTCATTGGTTTGTTTTGTTTTTGCTTTTGCTTTTTTTTTTGTTTTGTTTTTGTTTCTTTGCAAAGGTACATGAAAATTGAATAATGCTGCTTTGGTGATAGAAAAGTAGTGACGTTGGCAATCATTCCAATAGTTCAGTTGCGCTTAACAGTCATAGTAAATATACATATGTGTGTATGTATGTATGTATGCGCGTATGTATGTATTTACTAAAACAATTATTTTTTATGTATGTAGAGTAAGAAATGAATGAAGTTTATATTAACAAGCTTTTCCTCTGTCTGGCCCCACATTATATTTTACAGTATTTTCTAGTCGGATAATTCCTTGACCCACTTGAAAAACTTAAGCCAATTTGTTTTTGCTTTGAATCAATTCAATTCATAGGTTAACTTGCGCTAGTAAATATATTTATTTGATAATATTTATTTAATTATACGTCTGCCTTATCTGTGGTGCTCGTTATTTATTCAAATTCTAAATTGAAGTTTATTTCGAAAAAGCTTTTTTTTTATATTAATCCTTTGCGGTCATATGTCTACTGCCAGCTACCATAGCAAGGAACCATACCAGTTTTATACTGTAGAAATTCCATACTAGATAATTAATAAATCTTGTTTATCCTGCATAACCCCACAAGTTATGTATCCCAGCTCCTTCAACGGAAATTTATTCTGACCCGTACGACATCGGTGTCCAAATTTAATACGACGCAAAAGGTTAGAATGTGCAGTCTTGCGCCATAATATCAGGCTCCGAGAATTAAGGTTATACATCTGTTTGTATGTATGTTATAAAGTTATTCGGAATTTAAGAAGCTATACAAGAAGAAATACCACAAAAGCGGTAGTACGGATGAACGCTGAGTTCAGCTTGAGCGCCAATTTTTCCGTGCTAGTTTAACAATGATTTGCAGTTAACTACAGTGACGGACATAAGTATAGGCACAATAACGGCAATGGAATAAAAATCCAGTTATTCAAATCAACAATAACAACAATTATTTATACCACATAAGCTACGCATACTCAAACATTTTAGTCAAAAATCAAATTTTATTTTTTTCAATGCTTAAACCATAAATTAAGAGAAAAGTAAAAGTGCAGCAATATTTGCTGGACCAAGGTATAGGCACAGTTCTTTTATATGCTTTTTATATACTTCGTTGGAAGGCCTTTTTGTTTTAAAACGATTTTCAATTTATTCGTACATTTTCTGACTCGTCGTTCCAATTCCTCCCACAAGTGCTCAATAGGATTGAGGTCCGGAGACTGTGGGTGGTGCGGCAGAACATGTGCCATGTGATAAGCAAGCCACATCTTTATATCATGCGCCGTGTGCTTAGGGTTATTGTCATGCTGAAATGTGAAGGAGTTTGGTAAATGATCAACTGATCTGCACTTTTTTGAGATTTGTTTTCAATATGTCTAAATAAACTGATTTGTCCATTAGATCTTCAACAAATACAATCTGTCCCACGTCTGCAGCATACATGCAACCCCAAACTATTGATCCACCACCACCGTACTTCACACTTGGTGCTATATTTTTTGCAGCGTAAGCTATGTTACGTTTTCAACACATACATAGTTCTGCGGCCGTCTGCACGAAAAATATTAAATTTGCTTTCATCTGAAGACAATACTTTGTGCCCCAGTAGCTAAGAGGCTGGTTTTCAAATTGTTTTGCATATGACACCCTTTTCGTTTGGTTGGTTGCAGATATGAGGGCTTGCGCCTAGCCACACAAGCATTGTGCCCAGCCTGATGCAGTACTCGCCTAACTGTTTTGGCATGGACTTCTTTGCCAAAATCTTGTTTTAGCTCCGCCGCGATCTGGATTGATGTAATTTTCGAATCATTCTTCACTTTTCGCACAATTTGCGATCGCTCTCGGTCTGTTAATTTGCGCGGACGACCACTTCGCTGCGAGCTTGTGAAATTCCTTTTTATGTATGGTAAATACATTTTTATTTTACGCTCTGATTTCCGCTCTATGATTTCCTTTCCTTTTGAACTCATTGTGACAAAAAATCTTACGCCACGCACTAATTTTCTCTGATCTTGCACACAAAACTATTAAAATTTAAGTAACGGTATATTAGAACATATGTCTTGTAAAAAAGAGTTGCCAGCTAATACACAAAGTGTTAGAAATGGGAAAAGAATGAAAAATTGTGCCTATACTTTTGTCCCCCTGAAAATTCACATTTTTTACATTTAGACTGTATCACTGTTCTCGTAACAAATATAGTAAATATAACACTTGGTTTAAAAATTTAATTAAAGTATGAATAACATGCATTCAACATTGAAACGAAAGCGGGGAACGCAAGTGTTGTAATTCCTTAAATGAATGAGGAAAGCTTATTGTGCCTATACTTTTATCCAGCACTGTAGGTTTAATAGCGTAAACACTTTGACGACGGCAGACGGCAGGCTGCAGCTGTCAAATATTAAAATACAAACGCAATTATTTATATTACGAAACGCAATATTTTGACGACAGCACGACTTCAGGCCCGAAACAGAATTGCAGCGGCACAGCAGATAACGGAGTGGCTGCTGATCAGTTGACCCACTTCCGTCGGATAATTCGGGTGGTTAAACACAATTGTGACGGGGATAGAAAACACTGTTTCGACAGAATAATTTTCATCTAACATTTTGTGGTTATAATTAAACTAATTTTGTGAAATCATTTTTTGGTTGGCTATATTTGTAAAGCAACTCGTTGAAGCTCATTATTACTAACTAAATTACTATTTCTAAATTATTGATATTTTGCGTGTTTTTTTGTGCAAATCGAATAAATATTATTTACTTGACATTTGCCTGCTGCTGCGTGTAAGCACATAAATTGCAATCAAGTGATCAGAAAAGCAACCCTAAGTCTTCAACCCGTCGGGAAAAATAGAAATAAATCCAATTCTCTTGGTCTTAAGTGGTGGTTTCACCCCCATGTCATGGAGACCAACTAAGAGGGAAGCTCCATATGGGGATTGACTAGCCATCCATTCGCTTTACGGCGAAATTGGTGGCCATACAATCACCATGCGAAGATCACCGTACCGACGAAGATCCCTTGTTATTCCTAAACCCACGTCATCCCATTGTTTCCTCTCCTTTCCCTAATCCAAGGTGTTATGCGACACCGTGCCCATTGGATGGTTTGCAGCCAGGGGGTTTAAAAGACCGGCTGTATCTTAACAGCACCTCCCTAACACCGGACCGCCTTAGGGCGTAATTTTGGCTTTGCCACGCCATGGGGCGCAGCCGTGGTGGACCATTTGAATTCCCCTTTATACTACTTAAACCACAGCGCTTACCTTGTTGAGCAGGTGGTCGTACGAAAAAGGTGAATTCAAATACTGACTCTAGCGACCTAACTTCTATTGTAACGGGAGCAGGTTACAGTGGTCGTAATGCTACTGCCAAACATACGGAAAACGCTATGCAACGCACGGGTGCCATAAGAAGAAATCCATCCCGCCGCAATTCTGTGAAATTTCATGCAATTAAATGTGTTCTAATTTTAACAGTGGATACCCGTCAACCCGTTATTCGCTGCTCGCCGGAATACTATACTGTTTTGCTGCAAAAGTGCAAAACTGCAAATTGCCGTTGTCGACGAATTAAATCTATTTCTAATTTTGGAAGCGCTGCCACTGAAGTGCCCCATGTTCGTGTACTTGCGCAGCGCTCGCTGAGTTGGTGCAAAGCCCATCCAGGAGTAGAACGCAGGTTGTCAAGGGATCCCAATCCTCTCCTTTCGCGGGCACACTACCTCACAGGTCCCTTGTCTGGCCAGCTCGCCGGCTTCGCAGTTTCCCGCAATGTCACTATGACTTGCTATAAAATAAAATATGAGTTCCAAAAAAATAGAAAAAAAGATACGCTTAGAAGGGAAGAGCTGGGCTAAAAGACTTAAGCTAACACCAAATTATGGGAGCATGCCAGCCGAAGCTCTTACTGAGGAGGCATACTCAAAGGAGGTTCAGGTAACAAATAACACTCCCTCTCACAGTTCAGACAACTGGACTGGCTCAGGGTTAAGATTAACTAACTACTGTCGTTTTAGCGACCAATCCTCGGAAACTCCAACGCACATTCGCATGTGATGTTATAGCGCGAAGAAGAATGAGATATCTCGGCCGGAAGAAAGGCACATGCGTTCAACCAAAGCCGGCTATATCTTAGGTATAGTAAAGAAACTGGGTTTGGATGAGGTACTCCGATGAGTGAAGAGCAAACCACATTTCCATTCATTAATTCATTCAATCTATTCACAATGGACCTCCTTCGCTTTGCTTTTGTGCAATCTCATAAACTGCAAAGTGTTTAAATTTTTACAGCGAATCTTCGCCGACGAAGTTTGCTCAGCGATTTGGTTCTGTTTATACATTACTATAATTTACCATAAGAAAGGAGTAATGGTGAAAACTTGAGATGGTGTGGCCAATAACAAACTGTTAGCCGGCTCTCAGAAAATTTGTGGCCAATAACAGACTGTTAACGGGCTCTCAGTGAAAATTTGAGATGGTGTGGCCAATAACAGGCTGCTGTCCGGCTCTCATCATATTTTTTAAACGACGTTCAGCGTATTTCACAGAATCAGCTGATATATTGACGTAACTGGGGTCACGAAGCGGTTTGTTTACGAAAAAGCTAAGATTGTGTTGGTGATATACAAAAAAATCAAAGAAACCACTACTCAAGTCACTTCACTGCCGTCTGAACAACGACTGATTAGACGAGTGTGTGAATATGTGTGAAATGATCGTGCAGAATTCGGCAGCCGACTACCCTCACATATTCTTTTTCACCATAGTTCTTGGCCAAGCCTAGTAAGTCTATCATCTTTGGAATGGAGTCACTTGCCCTAAAAAGCGGGTTTAATTTTGAGAATTTTGAGGAAAACTCGAATTCCTATAAATCGTTTAATTTCAAGTCACTTTCAGTTTTTTCTTTTGTAAGTATTTTGTGCTTTTGCCACTGCAACAACAAAGATCCTCAGAAGTTTGCTTGTATTGCAGTGTTTTTGAAAAAAAAAACTATACAAATTCTACATAAGTTTTTTTCGCGCAGCTACCCAATTTATTTACATTTGTATGTATGTATGTATGTATGTTTGTGTGCATGTACAAAAGCATATAATTTATTATCAGTTTTGAATTAAGAGTCTTTGAAAAAAGAGAAAGGTGGTATTTGCTTTTCATTTGTTTTCGCGAAAGGTGAGTATAATTTCCTAAAATTCTACGTAAATATTAATGTAAAAGATTTAAATATAAAATTTGACTAATATACTTTGCAAGTATTTTTTGCATTGATCTATTAATGTCGCATAGAATTTTTTGCTCATAGTTTGCTTTCAATGTTTGGAAATTTATTGAGTTTTTAGGGAAGGGTTTCAACAGTGAAAGCAGTAATAGCATTTCCGCTTACATTTTTTATTTTGCAGTTTTTATTATTAATATTTATTTTAATCAACACATGTTTGCTACCTAATATTTCTAATTATTTAACATTTATTTGAGTTAAATTCATTTGTATTTCATTTGTTGTTAAATTTTCACTATTTTTTACTGCTCCACGTATTTTTACTTTTATTTTTTAATAAATTTTTCAATGTTACTAATTCCGTTAGTTGTTGTATTTTTTCATTTAGCGACGCTATATTCAATCGGTGACATTATTTTTATTTACTAATCATTTTTTTTAATTTTATTTTTTTATTCGATTGATTTATTTTGTATTTTTTTTATTGTTTTCAGATGTATGTTCTAAAATGTTGCTTTACTTGTTTGTTTGTTTTTCTTCGTGTAAATTAGCGTTTTTTTTTTCTAATTTGCATTTGTTTTTACTTCAATTATAAGTTTTTGGTATTTTTCTGACTTTACTCTGATGCTTTTTTTTATCGCACTTTAATTTTTTTCCGAAGTTTTCAGTTTAATTAAGCGCTTAATATACAAAGAAAGAAGAAGAAAGTTTAGTGACTCTCTGGAAAGTTGTTGCCCTCATTAATTGTTTTGTGTTTGATCAGCGCAATAAAGAAAATTATTATATTAACACCGGGAGTCGAGTTATTAGGGCATTTCTACTACTGGTCAGCTCAGCCTCATTTAGCTAAAAAAGCTTAGAGCTGAACAAAGCACCGAAAGTTAGAATACCGCAAAATTCTGTTGTAGACTTCTAAGAACTTTCCTAAGAAGACTATCTGAATGTCGGGACCGTAATCATTATGAGTTTTGTCCAAAAAAATTTATATTCAAACAGTATTTTGAGATTTTCAAATTTTCGATTAATGATGATAATAAATTTCTGAGCTTTATGGTATTATAGCGAGTTCAATTTTTTTGATCAAAAATAAAAACTAATTTTTCGAATGTGTTTCGTGCTAAAGTAGTGAATATTTTTATCAAAAATAATCATTATTCCGGGATTTTAAAATCTCAAAAAAAAAAATTTAAATAAAAAATAATAATTTCTGAGTTTTTTACATTGTAGGGAGTTATATTTATTTGAGCAAAAATAAAACAAATTTTTCGAATTTTTTTTTGCACTGAAATAATGAATATTTTGTGAGTTGTTATTTTTTTATAAAAAATAATCAATATTTCGGAATTTTACAATCTCAAAAAAACAAAAACAAAAAATTTAAATTAAAAATAATAATACAATACATTTCTCAGCTTTTTTTTTGATAAAAAAAAACTAACTTTTCGAAGGCTTTTTTCGCACTAAAATAACGAATATTTTGTGAGTTGTTATTTTTTTACAAAAAATAATCATTATTCCGGGATTTTAAAATCTTTTTTTTTAGTAAAAAATAATAATAAATTTCTGAGTTTTGTTAAATTGCAAGTAGTTAAATTTTTTGAGCAAAAATAAAACAAATTTTTCGAATTTTTTTTTTGCACTGAAATAATGAATATTTTGTGGGTTGTTATTTAAAAAAAAAATAATCATTTTTTCGGGATTTTACAATCCCAAAAAAAAAAAAAAAATTTAATTAAAAATAATAATAAATTTCTCAGCTTTACGAGTTATATTTTTTTGTTCAAAAATAAAAAAGCCTTTTTCGATCTTTTTTTCGCACTGAAATAATGAATACTTTGAAGGTTGTTATTTTTTTATAAAAATAATCATTAAATTTCGGAAAAAAAATTCAAAATTATTATAATAATAATAATAAGTTTCTGTGTTTTATTGTATTGCATAGAGTTAATTTGCGGCCGCCGTAGCCGAATGGGTTGGTGCGTGACTACCATTCACAATTCACAGAGAGAACGTCGGTTCGAATCTCGGTGAAACACTAAAAATTAAGAAAAACATTTTTCTAATAGCAAATTTTTCTTAAATTGCAAATTGTCTCCCGAAAAATTTAGAAGAATTCTTATTTTTAAAAGCAAACATTTCGAATTAAGAAGCAGTGCGCCTGGGACGCGCTACTGACGTGAAATTATCTCCTGTGAAAATTGCCCTAAATCCTTCCGTCATCCTGATAGTGCTATGTTACGATCTTAACATAACATAGGATAACATAATACAACACTGTGTTACCTCGCACAAGAGTTTCATGGATTTCATGGACTTAGACTCTCCCAGCGAACAAAACTAACGCTCTATAAGGCTCTCATCATTCCCGTCCTATCATATGGCGCAGAAGTTTGCTCGATGAGAACATCTGATGAGACGTCCCTTGGAGTGTTTGAGAGAAAGAATCTGCGAAAGATTTTTAGACCTTTACACGTTGGTGGCGGCGAGTATCGTAGGTGATGGGACAATGAGCTGTATGAGCTTTACGGCGACATAAGCGTAGTGCAGCGAATAAATATCCAGCAGCTTCGTTGGCTGCGTCATATCGTTCGAATAGATACAAACGCTCAGGCTCTGATAGTATTCGATGCGGTAGCAGCTGGCGGTAACAGAGGAAGAGGAGGGCTTCCTCTGCATTGGAAAGATCAGGCGGAGAAGGACTTGGCTTCACTTTGTGTGCCCAACTGCCGCCGGTTAGCATGAGAAAGAAACGACTGGCGCGTTTTATTAAACTCGGCCATAATCGCGTAATTGGTTATCGCGCCAATCAAGAAGAAGAAGAGCCGCGGCATAAATTTCAAGAGAAGAAGTGATGTGAGTTAGGATGGGCTGAGGTGATTTGAGGTGCAGAGAGGCGCTTTGAGTTTTTCGATCTACCAAAAGAAATAAAACTAAACTTTTTTGAGAGAAACTTAAACTTAACTGAGAAAACATAAATAATGTAATGTAATAAATAATATTATATGATAATAATAAAATAATGAAAATAAAAATAGATATCAAAAAAATAAAACTTATAAAATAAGGATTTTTTTGGCCAAAACGATCTTTCTCACCAAATAATCATTATTTCAGAGCAAAAAAATTACACTCGGAAAATAAGTTTTCCTTATCACAGAAATATAACTCATCCCCGCTTGTATTTTCCGAGCGATTAGTTAAAAATGAAAGGTAATTTTTAAAAATAATTTTTACAGATATCGTTGAAAAGTTTGAATTTGTAACAGACTCATAAAGACTGTCAAAAATATTACTTTTATATTTTTACACACTTCACATTTATGCATACATACATATGTATATGTATAATATATTCGAAACTTTTTTAAGATATTTGGAAGCTTTTGATTTTTTAATTGAAAATTTAGAAAAATTAATTATTTTCGGTCCCTGTCCGAATGCAAATGCATGAATCGAAAAATATACGCACAGTAATGGTTTATGGCTAAGGATACATTCGAACTGAGCGAAAAAAACAGACTTAAGTTAGGCGTATCTTTGACAAAATATTTTTTTAAAACCTGAATAGAAGTTTTATAGAAAAAAACAATATAATAAAGTTTGATTTTCGAAGACCTAAGCGACACCCGTTATTTTTTGAGTCTTGCATTTTCCAAAAATCGAACTATGAATTCGTAAAGTATAAGACTCTTTTGTAAATTGCTTATCTACACTTTTCATCAGAACTTTTTTGCTGAAAAAGGTATTTAAAAAATGTGAGACAAATTTGAAAAACACTTTAAAGCGAAGTTCAGTTACTCATGACAACTCGCAAGCTCCTCTCAATTTTATACTGCTTGTACCAGCTGTTGTTGTTCGGTATGAATACGTTTGATATTTTTAAACCCTTGAACAGAATTGCAGCGTACAACGGGTAACGGGTAACCGCTGTCAAAATTAGAATGCATTTAATCGCATCGAATTCCACAGAATTGCAGCGGGACGGATTTCTTGCTATCGGTTATTTTTACAGCGGCAAAATAACTACAATAAATTCATTTCTATGTTATTTTCTCGGACGGATTGAAGACTCAGGGTTGCTTTTCTGATTACTTGATGACAATTTATTTGTCTACAAGCAACAGCCGGCAAATAACAAGCAAATCACATTCGATTTGCACAGGAAACCCTACAAATTATCAATAATTTAGAAAGGAGTTTTTTTTGTAACAACGAGCTTCAACGATTTGCTTCAAAAATGTAGCCTACGAAAAGATTTCTTCTTCTTCTTAACTGGCGCGATAACCGTTTACGAGATTTTGGCCGAGTTTAACAAAGCGCGCTAGTTGTTCTCCACCTGATCTTCGAAAAGATTTCACTACAAAATTAATTTTATTGTAACCACAAAATGTCAGCTGAAAACCGCCCCCGTCGCAATTGTGTTTAACCAACCAAATTTTCCGACGGAAGTGTATGAGCTGATCACCACCCGTGAACCCGTTACTCGCCGTTCCGCTGTAATTCTGTTTCGAAGTTCGAGTAGTGAAATACAAGATAGTGAGTTTTGGAAAATCGTTGCGCAGTATTTGCGCGTGTTTAAGAGTTATTTTACATTTCTCGGTGCGACAACGAAGCGACTTTTCGAACATCTGGCCGACTTCATTTGAGTAACCATCGTAGATTATTCATTTTCCTATAAAACATTGCAATACAGAACAGCTACTCGCGCATTGCTTAAATCTTTGTAATAAATTTTGTTTTATTCAGCAATAGGTACATCTGACAACACTACCTCAGTAGTTTTACTTCCATGAAGCGAACATTTGTTGTATTTTAAGTCCAGTGCAAAGAAATTTCAATAAACTCATATAAAAAAATATGTAGCCTTTAAACACAACAACTTATTTCATTTTAGTAGCCTTTGATTTTAGGCCAATATCTTCTGTTCCACTGCAAACAAGACGAATCTCTTAAAGGTGGTATTGGTAAATCAGCTGAGTTGGTAAATCTCTTTCGCCGTGTCCATGTGGCTGTCAGCTCAGAATGAAGCAAGGCGAATTCATTATTTGTTTTCTAGTTTCTCTCTTTGTCAATTGCTTTGACCATCAAACATATAGAACATTGCTGCCCAATGCCACCACCTTTAATGAATGCTCCTTGATGGTAGCATTAAAAATAATAAAATATCAGCAAAAAAAGTACAAAATAATAACTTTGACCATGATTCAATTATTAAAGAGATACTGACTTATGACAATAGATTTTTGACACTCCCTTACAAAGGGTTACTTTTAAGAAGGCGAAGAAAGTGGAAAAAATTAAATCCTTTCTGATAAAAAATACAACAGAAAAAGGAATTTTTTACGTAGATGGAAACAAACCGCGAACAGTTTAAAAAAGTTATTGGCGGAAATTGCCAAGTCTGATATTAAAATAAAAAATGGTGTCACTTTATTCAAGATTATATTTTGTGAATTATTTTTTAAATTTAAAACCGGTTGCGATCGAGTTGCGAAGTTTCGCCAATATCAAACTAAAATGTTCGCTCTCTCTACCTCTCTTAGGTTCACAGTCTGTGGTGGACCATTGCTTCATCTACAATCCTCGTCCAATTCAGTCTCTCCCTTGCCTCATTTCTCCGATTACGAACGTTCATCGCTTTCAAGTCTGCTTCGACGTCATCAAGCCATCTCTTTCTTGTTCGACTTCTCTTTCTTCCTCCAATTGGACGCAAAGTAAACACCCTTTTTTAGATTCTTGCGTTGGGTATTCTTATGATGTGGCCAATCCATCTAATCCGCTGCGCTTTAATAAAACATATTACATTTTCACCACCAATAAGGTGTTCAATTTCGTTGTTATAGCGGATGCGATGCGTGCCGTTTTCAAGCCGAATATGAGCGTAGATTTTTCTCATTATGGTTCATTCAAATCGTAATAACTGGTTAATATCATTAGTAAGAACCGGACGTATCAAAGTTGGATACATCTTGATTTTCTGCATTCGTGATAAAACTTTTGATCTGAACCATTTTGAAATTGCATAGTATGTCTTATTAGCAGATTTAATTCTTTCACGATTGCAATTGATGTGTCTTTACGCGCTAATAGAACTAATCCTAAGTCTTTGAATTCATTTACACTTTCAAAAACAAAATCATCTATGGGTAGATTGTTGGCGTCCATATTACGTGCTGAGCGAAGCATAAACTTAGTGTTTTCGGCGTTGACATTCAGTCCTATAATTTTTGCTTTTGTTTCTAGCAGCTTTAATATGCGAATTAGTTGTTTTTGTTTTTCGCCATCATGAGCTCGTCGTCAACATAAGCAGATATAGGAAAATATTTTTCAAATATTGTTCCGGACAAGTTAATTTCTTTTACAACTGTGTGCAACATAGGGTTGAAAATCAGAGCGGGCAATGCGTCAGCTTGTTTAACACCAGACATGACCTGGAAGGGATCAGACATTTCTCCTTGTACTAGCGCCTTACTAGTAGTATTCTTCAACGTGCAGAGAACCAGTTCAATCAGTTTCAATGGAACGCCAAGTTTATGGAAACAGTGTTTGATTTGCTTTCTCTCTAGACTATCAAACGCTCGAAAAAATTTTAAAAAATTTGGTTTAAGAGGAAACCTTGATCAATTGCTGCTAAAAATTAAAATGTTACCAAAACAAAATAGGTTCATAACGAATTCTTTCATACAGTCTGTGTCAGAAGGAAAGAACCGGTTTTTTTCTTGTAACTTCATGATATATTTCGTTCGGCTTTTTGCTGCATAATAGTCCCACTCAAGGGCTACGACGTCAGTGCTAACACAGGTTAGTGTCGTTCGAAACTTTCCCGTAATCGCAACCAAACAAAAATGAGTGCGCCAAGCGTTTTGAGACGGTATTTTTATGCACGCATTCGAAAGGGTCGAAATTATCTGCAAAAGTAATTAAAAAATCAAAAAGTTTGTTGTGATGTAGAATCAGCGGTATAAGGTGTACAAAAATGTTAATGACTTCTCCGAGTGCGGCGTGAAGCGAGTGACGACAAAAAAGCAGGATAAAGTGATCGTCCAACTTATTAAGAGGGACCGTTCTTTGTGACTACGCCAAGCATGTTCAGTTCTTGCTTAAAAGGGAATAGGTGTGAGTATCAACACTATCGAACGTCGACTGAAGGAGGCAAACATATCCTACCGTCCCACATCATCAAAACCACTGTTCTCAGAAAAACACATTGAGAAACTACAAAACAAGAAAATGGCGTCACAGTGTTGGACTTGCCTTCCCAGTCCCCAGACGCCAACCCCATTGAAAAAGTGAGCGGGACTATGAAAGCGCATCTTGCCGGAAGGCCAGACCATGATTTAAAGCAACTCGTGCGTCATGTTCGCAAAATCTAGTCCTGTCGACGAGCTACGCAGAAAAGCTGGAAAAGGAATGAAACCTAACCCAAATACTCTTAATATATTTACCGATCTATTGCGCAGAGCTAGGCATCAGGCAGCCATTTAAGCTTCCTGACCACTGAAGTATCTTTCTTTGCGGTAGGAAAGGCTGCAGAAATAGCAATCGCAAAGACATCAAGCAACTCCAAAATAAATATTATATATACGTTGACAGCCAAGCTGCGATAAAAGCAATAAACTCATATGAAATTTCATCTGAATATGCTCTCAAAAGCAGGGAGGCCATAGAGAGATTAGCCGCAGACGGTTGCATATCTATTGGGTACCCGGACATAAGGGCATTGCAGGAAACGAAATTGTAGATGAGATGGCCAAAAGCGGTGTTTACAGACAACTCGAACAAGAAAACGACATACTGAAACCTTTAAATACGGTATACAAAGACATCGCTGCGGATATGCAAATACGGATAGATAAGAAAGAAAGCAGAACTATCGTAAATATGCTGATAGGCCACAATTTGCTAGCGGCGCACGCATACAAGATAGGAATCACAAACAACGTAGCTGCAGATTTTGCAATAAACTAGAAGAGAGGAAAACGCTAAAACACCTTCTATGTTCCTGTCCTGTATTAACTAGAACCAGATTGAAATGCTTAGGAGCTTTACAATATGAGAAGTTAGAAAACCTCTCGGGAATAGAGCTCCAAAGTTTACTTAGATTCGCAAAAGACGCAGACGTATTACAAGGTGTATACTACAAAGAAACGTAAGGGTCTAGCTCCATCTGGTAACACTAAGGATTAAGAGGTATATGTGATGGCTTTCAGCCAGCCAGGTCAACCTAACCTAATATTCAAGTTCAGTTTAACGATAAAGCAAAAAAGTGAAGCGCAGTCATAAAATTTTCCCTGAACTATTTCAAGTGCTGCATTGCATCCATAGCTTCAAGACAAGAGGGCTGGGACTCAAGCGAATATACAAGTATGCGTACCAGCAGGTTTTTGTGCGAAGTAACGTTTTTGTTTTGTTTTTGGTTTTTAGTATTTTACTTTATTATTATTTAATTTAATTTAATTTAATTCTTATTGGTTGTAATGCTAATGCGCAAGCCATTACTAATGTTGCCATGTGGAACATAAATATATATGTATGTGTGTATGTATGTACTTAAATGTATGTGTATGTATGGATGTATGCATGTATGTATGTATGTACTTAAATGTGTGTGTGTGCATGTTATTGTTTTTGTTTTGCTTTTATTTTGAGTCTTTGGTTTCAAATTCAATGCTGATTTATAGCTCTGCTGATTTGTTGTTGCTTGATTATTACTATTACTACTATTTTTATTTTTTGTTTTTGTTTTTAGTTTCATATTTGTTTTTATTTTTAGTTTTATTTTTACTTAATTTTTAGTTTTATTTTTGCTCTTATTTTTAACTTTACTTTTATGCTGTTATTTATTTATTTTTTTCCTGGTTTTCCTTCTTTTCATACGCTTATGAGCTATATGTGTGTATGTGTGTGTGTGTGCGTTTGAGTAAGTGTGGATTTCATATTTGTTTTAATGCTAATAGTTAATTTTTGTGCCATAACCAGCATCAAAGTTTGTTTTGCGCTTTGTTGTTTAAAACCTAAAATGCCTAGCCGCTAAACGACGGTTTCATTTAAACAGCTGTTTGATTAATTTTCATATTTGTGTTTCAGTTTGCTTCTTTGCATGCATGTAGTTTTTGTTGCGTTTTAGTTCAACTGTTCATTAATATATATATATATTTGTTTTTTATTTTCAAATGGTAATTAGACCCTCTTTAATTGTTTGTTTCTGTTTTTTGGTCACACCGGCGGGCATAACAACAAATATATTTTTACATGCAATTTCATTATGCACAACTGCTCTAAATTGCTGTTTCAATTTCTTCTAAAATATATATGTATATATGTACTATATTTATAAACTCTTGGTTTTTTGTTCAATCATTTGCTGCTACATATTTTTCTTGTTCTATATTTTATTTTTTAATTAATTTTCTTTTCTTTTTTTGTTCTATGTATTTTTATATTTTATTTTTTCAGTTTGAACCGCTTTGTTGAGAATTTTGTGTATTATTTATACATAATGCTTCGCATACAAATTTACATATGTTTTTACGCGTTTTTGTTGTTTTTTATATAAGTTTTTCCTTTTTAATAATATTTTTACTAAATTTATCATGCAAACTTATTGAGTTATTTGCAGTTGCAGGCAATTCACTACTCGAACTCTCAATAACATTGGTATTTGTTTTTTTTTTTCATTACATTTTACTATCCTTGTCACTATTTCGTTTCGTGTCTACAATTTAAGAGGAATAATACAATTTTATATTAAAAAATTACACATTTCTTTCCGCATATTTAAAAAAAAATAATTTTCTGAAAATACTTGTACATATGTATGTATGTATATTGAAAATCAAAATAGTTATTCAAATGTGTAAATCGCAGCTTTGCACAAAGAAAGGCTTGTTTGTTGTTGTACTTGCAACATACAAAATACATTATAATCATAAAATAACAAGCATTTTATGTTTAATTTCATTTAATACTTTTTCACGGCGCTCGTAAAACTAAAAAGTTGTTCAACTAATACAACAAATAAACACTCACACACATACGTGTGCAATGCTTACGCAATGAATCAAAATCGTGCGTAACTTTTTATCAAAATACTGGTAAGCAGAAACAACATCTTTGTGGCAAACAAAATTAATGTGCAGCAAACAAAATTAAGTGGTTACATACGTCCAGAATTTTCAAAAAATCGATTTTTTTACAGATTATTACTCTTTATAGTTTTAGGCGTATTTCTGTGGAAGTTGATTGTAAAAATTCCCCATAGATACAAAGTTATGGTAGAAAATGTAACTGCCCGACGAGAGTTTGATGCGCACCGGTAGCTGCACTTTCCCTATAGATAATCTAGCACAAGAGCGCAAACGGAGATGAGAGGCAAAAAACACAGGAATCCCAGTACCATGCTTCTCCGATATTAGAGTTCAAACGCTCACACTTTGGCAGGCAAGTTGGAACTCTGAACGGCACGGTAGATGGACAGCGAGACTAATACCCGATCTAAAAAAGTGGGTAGAAAGAAAGCACGGCGAGGTTAACTATTACCTCACACAGTTTTTGTCCGGACATAGGTCCTTTCGGAAGTATTTGTGGCGAATGGGATATGGGTGACCCTCCCAAACTGCATATATGGAGATATTGAGTATGATGAAGCGGAGCACACCTTCTTTAAATGCGAGAGATAGAACATAGAGAGAACAGGTTTGCAACGTGCTATTGATGTATTTACACCTGAAGAAATTATCGAGAAAATGTTGATAGACGAAGAAAAATGGAATGCCGTCGCACATTTTGTGGAGGATATTAACCGAAAAAAGAAGCGTGAAGTGGAAAGATATGCTGAAGAGCATTGAGCATAGGAGAGATGATTAACGATTTTTATGTTCGGAATCGGGTGGTATTCCGTATATCTGGACAATGTTTATTTTCAGCAAGACGCTGCTACGTGCCACACAAGTAACGAAACCATTGAATAACACGGTCCATCTCTCGAAGAGGTGATCACATTTGGCCACTTAGATCTTGTGGTTTAACACCTTGTGACTTTTTTCTTTGGGGCCACGTGAAAGAGAAGATCTACGCGAACAGCCCAGGGTAGATTCAAGACCTCAAAGATGGAATTCGTGAGGCTATCGAGGACATAGGACAGCCACTTTGCAATTCGGTTATGGAAGATTTCATGAAAAGGATATTGTCCTGTAAGCGTTAGTGTGGTGATTTGCCTGATGTTATTTTCCACTATTATCGGCATACTTTCCTCTTTATAATGAAATAAACATCCGATCATTTATATTAAAAAATAGCATTTTTCTTTGAATATCAAAATATCACCTCTTATTGGAAAACTCTTTATTTTTTTACTTTTTACAGATCCATCAACATTTCAAAGAGAAATAATGCAGACCGTGGAGCAACTTTTTTTTCATTGTACTTTGGATCACGTCATTTTTTATATACTAATTTTTGTAAAGAAAAATTAAAATAAATTTTTTTATAAAGTTTAAGTTCTAATAAACAATGTGTAAAACACAGTTTTTCTTTTAGTGCATTTTTGGCGCTGCTGGACCTATGTAACCTCTTAATGTGCAGCAAAAACTTTCAAATTAGTAAAAAATTATGTATAAATACTCGTATATTAGTTTGGGAAAAAAGAAATCCATTATTTTCTCGTTAACTATGGCTGTAGTGATCGGCATCTCAATCGTAAAGTATCGATCAAACTATTTAACCCTCCATTGGAAACCTTTTTTAAAACCTTGGGCACGCGGATCTGGCCTTTTTTTGCTTTATGCGAGAATCCTTTTTAAAAGGTTATATCCATGAATCGATAGAAAGTCAAATTTTGGGAAGCTACCTGGAAGCTCAAGTCATTGGGTATAATAGAAATATGTTAAATTGTATTCAGAAATATTTTAAAAATGAAAAGGCCAGACGTGGGTGCCCAACGGATGGTCAAGAGGTTAGGAGTAGTCAGAATTTTCAAAACATTGGATTTTGTTTTTGCATTTTCTTTAAGTATAATATTTTAAAAATGTTGTGTGAAAATGTGAAGTAATTCCGACAAATACTTTTCGAGTTATTCAACATTTAACAAAGGGCGCTCGGGCGCTCCGGAGCGTTCGTATGCTGAAAAAATGGATGTTGCACGTATGAAAGTGGCAGATAAGCGCGCTAACGATAACACTCGAGAAAGTAGAATGCTACGTAGGCAACAGCAAATCGATATTTTCGAAGCTGCTATGACGGCTGAAGAACTTTTATATGGCCCAGGAATAGGTGGCACAGTGTAAGTAATTAAATAATTCGTATAACTCTACATAAATCGATAGCAAAACTTTAAGTGCGTTTTTCTGAAAACTATGTTTTTTGAACTGGTGATCACTGTAACTTAAAAACCGCTTGGTAGATTTCAGTAAAATTTATACTGCTTTTGAAACACATAAAAAACTCGAGCCTGATCGCAGGATTTGTTTTTCACAAATTTCCATTTTTGTGATGATCACCGCAAGGGACTGCTGGAGAAACGAGCTCCACACAAACAGCGATAACTTTTACAATTATTAATTTTATTTTTTTATATAAAATACCCCTTAACGCCCGCGTCTGAATCAAACCGGGTGCCCAACGGAGCGTTAAATTTATGCTGGTCAAGGTGACATTTCACACTAAAAAAATTATGTTCCTTTTTTTGTTTATTCCATTGAGGTGGAAGTCAACAAAGATAAAAGTCAGTTCATTTTACAGTTTCTCTTTGTTAAAGGCGAAAATGCAAGCCAGGCTGCTAAAATTGTGGATAGAGTTTATGGCGTCGCTACTGTAGCAACGTGCAATTTTAGTTCCGTCGATCCGTTCAGGCACTTTTTATGTTAAACGAAATGTCTATAAAATCACAAAAATAACACTAGTCTACAAGGAAAAGTATCCGAAATAATTTAAACTAATATCTGCTTCTCTGTCCATGCAAAATTCGGATTGATAACTAAAATTAATTTATTAGTTTGAGTTTTCGAGATATCCTAACCTAAAAGTGCAAAAAACCCCATTTTTGCCCATATTTGAGGTTATGTAGCCTTGCAGAAGTTTTCTTTCACCAAAATTAAAGGATGGCATCTTTAAATACAATCCTTCTTTTTTCAAATGGCGTTTTGTTTGCTCAAATATCATTTTTTTTCGCAGAGATATCGCATTTTGAAATTTTCATGTTTCGAAATTTTCCTACACCTGAAAATCGATTAAGATAACATAGACATGATATATTCGATTACTAATTTTCTTGAATTGAGTCTTATTTTTCTTAAAATTTTGTCTCACACCATAAGTGTGCTGACTCACCACATCCCTACACTATCTAACCTTTGGGTACCGAGTCACACACAGCCCTAACCCCTAGAAACCACCCCTATCATACCGCGAGCAGGCTAACCCACATAACCGCAAGCAGGCTTTCCCACAAACTCCAAATTTACATACTATTAATCCATATATTTCAGGCCCTCAAACCCAAGAAAATTAGTAAGCGACTATATCATGTCTATGTTATCTTAATCGATTTTCAGGTGTAGGAAAATTTCGAAACATGAAAATTTCAAAATGCGATATCTCTGCGAAAAAAAATGATATTTGAGCAAACAAAACGCCATTTGAAAAAAGAAGGATTGTATTTAAAGATGCCATCCTTTAATTTTGGTGAAAGAAAACATCTGCAAGGCTACATAACCTCAAATATGGGCAAAAATGGGGTTTTTTGCACTTTTAGGTTATGATATCTCGAAAACTCAAACTAATAGAGCAATTCTGAGCCCAGATTTGGATTCAGCGCATCATAAACCTTCGGAAATATATAGTCTGGTTTCTGGGTCTGAATGTTGGTTAAATTTTGTCGGCCTGTGTAATCGAAGTTGAGCGGCAAGTTAGTAGTCGAGTAGTCGTAGCATCGCCCAGGAGCTAAAGATCGACCGAACGCAAAAAGGTTTTAAGCCATTTATGCAAAAATGTTACACAAAAGCAATGGATTTATTTTTCCCCAAACTAAAAATTAGTGCGTACAACCTTTCTTCGGTTCGAGGATCGTGGCTCTCTTCCAGTTTGTCGTGTGCGTCTTGCTATTGTTCTACAATATGGCGGCAGCAGATATTTTCAAGTGAAGCGCTTTCAAGATAGAAATGCATTAGTAGGCATATATATAGATATGTATGCTTGCCTCTAGGATCGATTGCCATTAGAAAAAATACTGGCTATCCTTACAGGTTTGATGCGAGCAACGAACTCAAGCCTAATTAAGTTATAACCGCGCACGTACCAACTCGTCTACACTCGCGCATTCAAATAAGCTATCGTTCATCATTTAATGGGTAGACTGTATACAGTATACTCTCTCTTAAGTGAACACCTAAAGGACTGTACAATTTATCCGTTTATGGGACTTGTCCGCTTATGAGAGAAGTGTAAAAAAAGTTATGGGAGAGTTGCTCGCTCAAGAGAAAACATTAAAAAAAATGCTTAAAGATTTGTGGTATGTACTGAAGAAAGTGTGCGCTTATGGGAGTTGTCCGCTTAAGAGAGATGTCGGTTAGGTGTACTCTCTCCTGCATATTAAGAAGCATACAATTGAGAGTAGGTAACGCGCCCAATCGTCATATAATCCAGCTAATGAAACAGCCGCCGCAGTCAAATAGATTGCTGAGTTACTACCATTCGGGAGTGCATAGATTCGAATCTCCGTGCATGAAATAGCAAAATGAAACATTTATTTCTAATAGTGGTCGCCGCACGCCAGGCAATGGCGAACCTCCAAGTTTATTCTGCCATGAAAAAGCTCCTCATAAAAACCTTTTTTTTTATAAAATAGCTTTGCGCTTTTAAATAAAACTCTTCTAAGCGAAAGCTTGCAAACTGCCAGGCAGCATTAAGCTAGAATTAGCGGTGCCGTTGCCATGCCGCACCATTACAGTATTTGCCTATTGGTCATGTCGTAACCAAAAACAGCTGATATTGAAGTAGAATTAATGACAACATTTGCATTTTGGCATAAAAACAGGAATAATTTTCCACCAAGTCAATTAATTTTTCGTCGTTCATTTCTAATATGCAATTTATCGCGAATATCAAAAACAGCAAAGTATTTCACAGCTGCTTAAGGTTACGGAGAAAATATGGCTATGGCGTTATGGTGCGGCACCTATAATTATTTACAGTGATGCTCATATGTTTGATCAGAACAGTTGATTGTTAGGGTTACCGTTATGGCTAAGGTACGGCACCACTAATGGCAGCTTTAGCCAGCATTACATAATGATTATTGTTTTTGTTGCTGCTGTGTGGTGAAAAATGCTTGGTGAATGCTGTTGGCGAAAAGCTCTTGGCCGTAAATACAAAAATACGACGAGTTACGGTAGCTCAAAGCCGCTGTTATGAGAGAAAGCAAAAGGAGAAATCTACAAATAAAAAATATAAAAAATACAAAACTCGTTTTAACGAAATTAATCCGAAAACTAAATTAGTTAATTACTGTCTGTGTTAACAAAGGCGCATTCATTAAAGATGGTGGCACTAGACAAGCAACAATGTTTGGTTCATTAGAATGTCACGACAAAAGAAAATAGAAACGAAGAAAAGCACGAACTGCATTGAAAAGCCGGTATGCTAAATGAAGCTAGAAGCATACGACGTTGGGGCGAATGGAAGGACTTTTCGTTATTTGATTTTGTGCTGACATCCGAAGGCACTCAGCGAAAGAAAGAAATAAATCAGCTGATCCACTGATATCAACTTTAATAAATTCGCCTTGGAGAAATCCCTAAAAATTTGTTGTAGTGCTAATATGAAATTAAACTCCCTCAATTTCTTGCTCGTTTCAAGCTCGTTTCTTAAGTTGGCAAATCAGTGACCCGAATGAGGGATTAGTTACACAAAATGGAATTTAAATGAATAAATTTTGATCCGTTTGGCGCGTTTTATATTATTAAAGAAAATTTCTCAATAAATGCGAATGCATGCACCTTTTACTGCAGTGGTTGGTTGGTTGGTTGGTTAAAGTGGTTATTCATCCAGTATCCAACTAGCGCTTGCGCACCATTTTTTTGCCACCTCCTCGTTAAATTAAAGATGGTGGCACCAACATATTTTGTACATTAGAATGTCACGTCAAAGAAGAAATGAAAGAAGTGATTTATTTTTAAAGGGGTTATATACAGTTAGAATTTTCAAAAAATCGATTTTGTTTTTATTTTATTTTCCTAATGTACATATATTTAAGAATGCACACAGAAAATTTAATATCTTATCGAAGTTACACGCAAATTTGAAAAGGCGTTTCAGAGAAATTTTACCCCATGTAAAGCGCTTTTCAAACTTTAAACGCGTTTTTCTCAAAACTGTGTTTTCGAAGTCGGTGGACACAATTTTTCAAAAACGGCTGAACCGATCGTCTTGAAATTTTAACAGAACCTTCTCAGATATATTCTCCAGGTACTAATCGAAGGAATAAAAATTCAAGTGATTTTTTCTATTTTTTTAGGCAATTTTTCGCGAAAATGTTTGTTGAAAATTCGATTGGTTTTCCTACAACCGCCATTTTATCAAAAATTAATATTTTTACTATTCCTTCAATTAATACCTAGCTTTATCTATCCACAAAAAGAATCTAATTGGTTTTTCGATTTCAGACAATCCAAACCCGAGACATTTTGGCCACCGCCGAACGCTTTGTTTTGGAGGACCCTTTGGAGATCATATGCAGGAGCCGTGCTCTTCAATATTTCCACTAACTTTACGTGCTATAATTAATTTTAAAGTAGATATTATTTGTTTAATTAAAAATTGTATTTGTGTAATAAAATGGTTCTTTGTAAAAAATTCTCAAAAAACGTGATTTTTTAGCCTTACAAGTGTACATAACCCCTTAAAACAAATTGCACACTTTCACATTATTTTATTTATTTATAAAAACAATTTTGAATTTAATTTCAATTTTCAAAATACAAATTTGAATGTAGATAATACGTTTCGTAGTTTAATTTTGTGCTGGCATCCGAATGTATACGGCGAAAGAAAAAATAAAATAAAAAATATAAGTCAGCTGGTCTCAAGGCGAATCTATTGAAAGTGGTATCGGTAAATCAGCTGAGTTGTTTTTTCTCTTTCGCCGTAACCATGTAGCTGTCAGCTCAGAGTGAAACAAGGCGTATACATTCTTTGTTTTCTACTTTGCCAATACTTTTCTTTGACAATCAAACGTACAGTACAGTGTTGTCGGTCTAGTGCCACCACCTTTAATGAATGCGCCCTGTTTGAATGTAAATACATTTCGTAATTTAATTTTGTGCTGACATCCGAATGTACACGGCGAAAGAAAGAAAAATAAGAAAAATAAATCAGTTGGGCGATTGATATTAACTTTAACAGATATTGGTTCTAAAATTCATTTCAAAAATCAAATTAATTAATAAACTAAACAATCTATTTAAATATTAAGCAGTTCTCAAATGAAACCCTTGGCGTATGCTGGCACGCTTCTAATAGCAGCGTCACATTGCCGCACATAAATTTTTTGTATAATTGAATTCAATTTAAACAGTAATTGTTTTTGCTTACAGCTGGTAGCACAATGTAGTTTTGCATGTTCAATAAAATACAATGGTTGCACTTTAAAATAAGAAACAAATCGTAAAAGTGTGCGTTTGCAATTTTATTTCAAATAAATTTCATCTCGTTTCAAGCTGAATGCTTTCAATACAATCCAAATTAGTTTCAAACTAAATTACACTTCAAGGAAAGCATGTACATGTACATATACATATATATAATTGTTATAATAATTAGAGGTTATGTTGTAAATTAAAATTAGTTAAAGATTACTAATACAACAAAATAAAATTTGTTCGCTTTGCTTTAGAAATAATAATACAATAAAAAAACGTCGTTTCTTTTTTAACTATATTAAAAAAACAAAAAAAAAACGTCGTTCAACAAATGTTTCAAATGCATTTAACTACCAACAAATCAGTAATAATGCATGTCTGTAGTATGCGTGTATGTGTGTGCGTGCGTTTTTATACTCATATTGACTAGATTTGGCGAATGACACTTTACATTCGATGTGTTAAAGAAGTGAAAAATACTCGCTTGTACTAATAATATAACATCAATTTTACCAACAACAAAAAAGGTCATAAATAATATATTAAGCTACAATATTAAAAAATAACAAAAAACCAAACAAAAGTTCATTAATTTCGTTGAATGCTGAATTCCATTAACACATAAACATAATCATATACATAATAGCGCATATGTAGCAACTAAAGCTTAGTAGGACTCCAACGAGAGCCAGTTTCTGAGCGCAAGTTTAAGCTCACTTTCTACTTTCAACGCATAGTTTCAAAATTCGCCGGTTTACACGCGCAAGAAACGTCTGTTGCGCTTTGTTGAGCTCGGTCAAAAACTCACCAATCAAGAAGAAGAAGAAGTTTCTAAATTCACCATAGTTGGACTGGCACTGAGAAACTCGCTCTCAGCAAAACAAATGTCTCGCCCTAATTTACAAGATATTAACATAACATGATTTTAGGCGCTTAAACTTTGCCTAACAATAAACGCAATTTAAATTAAATTTGACAATTTGCTAAAAAATTTATTTTTACAATTTTATATTGTATTTGTTTTTTTTTCGTTAGCTTTTTTTTGTTTATTTTTGTCAATTAAACAATTCACTAATATTCAAATACGTTGTTGTAGCTTTCCAAGGCTTCATTTATATACCTTCACTCAAATTCATAACAAATAAATAGTTTTTAAAATACTTTACTGCATTTTACCAGGTATATAAAATCTATTTTATTTCTTATGAATTTATGCGGTATATCTAAATAATAACAATACAATTATTTTAATAAAATTTTAATACGCTAGGTAAAATGTTTCATAAACTAATAGAAAAATGAGATTTCTACATACATTTGTTGGCAACAACAAAATTCACAAAATAGCACACAAATTCGTTTGAGTAGTTTGAGTGAGATTGAAGAACAATAATAAATATTTTTGTAACTAATTTGTAAAGCTAGAAAATATGGCTGGGCAGGGCATTTCATTTCTAATTTGGCAATAAAGCATACAATTTGAGATTTTTTTTTTGATGCATTTTCGCATTCTAAACAATGTGAGTAATACGTATCTTTTTCACCAACTCGAGCTAAGTGAAAAGTTTATATAGCACAAATTAACAAAAAAAACAAAGACTAATAGAGGATCAAAAAAATATGCATACAAATTCATTTTACTAACACCAAGGCTTGGCAACGCAAACTTTAAAAAAATTCTTTTACAAATTGATTTTACGTGCAGCCTTCAGAAAGATATTAAGAGTAGAACTGCAATAAGAACTGCCAGATCTTTAAACAAGATCATTACCGCGCAATTTAAGGTAACAAAAAACAAGTTACCGGGCTGCCTAGTGTTAGGTGGTGCCTCTTTGTGGTTGGCTAATGGAAAACAACTCCGTATTTGCTTTAGCCTCCAACTTTAGCCCTATAAATATATTTAGATTTGCAGTTCTAAAGTGGTTGCACGAATTGAGAAAGGTAAATAAAATACAAAAACAACTACATGCTTTAATCTACACAATGCATAAACGCAAATTTGCAAACCTTTATAGATTTTGTTTTTGTCGTTAATAATTTTTGTGGTTATTAGATTTTTATTTTGCAGTTTTTTCTTCCGTTGCATGTTACAAAGTGTTTTTTTATTTTAACTTTCATTAATTTTTTTTTTTTTTGTGTTATGTTACTTTCAACCTTTCCTTCTTTGTTTATTGGTTATTGGATTGATTTTCTTTTTGTTTTTCCTAACAAATACTACGAGTAGAGTTTGACGCGTTAACAATATAAGCTTGTTTTGTGTTTCACATTTCGCGCATGCCAAATTTGGAACTCGCAGCTGCACATAAATACAGCGTAAAATAAAATGGCACACACACATATACATGTTCGATGCAACTCATGGCGTCGAACGAATATGCACAACTCGTTATTTAAATTAAAATCAAGACAAGAAAAGCACAGCTGCTGAAATGTATTTGTGGCTTCCGGCGGCATTGTGCGGCGGTGACATGTGCGGCTTCCTGCGCGCGCATGTGTGAGTGTGTGCAAGCGCACACATTTTGTAAAAAGAACGAATATAATAGTAGTAATAGTTGTTGTTGTTGTTGTTGATGTTGCGTTCTTGGCTTTGCAAATAATTTGCTTGTTGACTTTGCTTTCTTCTTGACTTTTTATTTTGTTTAGTTTTCTGTATAGAAGTTGAATCCTTCAGGCGCCTGCGCACACACACAAAACCACTTAAAATACTTTACGTTCGGGTCCGAATTTCGGATTGACAAATGAGAAGCCAGCGAATTCGTCCTGATTAATACAGCGTATAACATCGTTGGAAACGGGCGTGAGTACTGGTTCCTCTTTCGTGAACTCTGTGTCGAAATTGGTGGCATCACGTGGATTTTTCTGCATGAAAAGGGTGGGCAAAATGTATCAATATTAATGATTTTAAAATAGAAGGACTTGAAAGTGTAAGTAATTATTACCATTTTTGGTCTGAAAGGCGGTTTAATATTGCGCTTTTCCAATTCATCCCAATCTAATTTACCGAAAAATGCATGCCTACGTATGGCGTTTTCATCGCCGGAACACCCTAGACGGTTTTCGGGAAGTTTTGTTAGGAACCCTGGGAGGTCGAAGAATTAAGTAGATGAATGTGAAATATACAAAATAATTAACATTTAATGGCTCAAATGCATTTTTTGTGAATTTCTTGTTTTTTTTTTTTTGCAAACGACGCACCTTTCAAAATGGACACAGCATCTCTGGACAACCAAACCGGATATAATACATCGTCGTGCATGATTGAATCGAATAATTCATCCTCGTTGTCAGCCTCGAACGGCGGTTGACCGGCCATCATTTCGTACATAAGCACACCCAACGCCCACCAGTCGACGGAGGCACCGTACTCTTGCTCTTTTAATATCTCAGGCGCAATATAATCCGGAGTGCCACAAAAGGTGGTGGTTAAAACACCATTTATAATGCCCTCCTAAATGCGAAATAGAAATACAATAAAATTAGAATATTAGTGATTGAGGAACCCAAAAGAAATGATGGAAAAAAATTTATAAAAAAAAAATAATATAACTAAAAAATAAGAATTGAAACTATCTGCCTGTTTGTCAGATATACTCGTTGACTCAGAAATCGCATTGCATGAGAATGCATTATCTCATCTGTCCATTCTTGTGACTGATTTTTTGACAAGAAATCGCATTTTAACCATCAATCACTCCCCGTATTCGCCTGATATGACTCCCTGTGACTTCTACCTATTCGGAAAATTGCGTTTGTCCATGAAAGAAAAACGTTTTGCGTCCATACAGGCCATGCAAAAGGTTTGTACCGACTGAAGGACATTCCGTACTCCGGTCAATTACCTGAAACACTCTTTCGAAAAGCTTTTAGATCGCGCAAAACAGTGTATTGCGGTCAGGGGGACTATTTTGAATAAATAAACTCGAAGTTATCGGAACAAAGCTCAGTCTCGTTTATTTTGGACCTCACCTTGTATACAGATTTCAGAAGGTTAATGCAAATAACATTAGACAAAGAAAAATCTAGCACGATAAGAGATGAGATCCGTTTAAATTCATTAAGGGCGCGAGCTATTGCTGCGTTTTGCGCATCATTTTTTGTTTTTGTTATTACTTCAATAAAAAGGTTAGAAATTTAGAAGTTCTCTTCTTGGAAACTTTGATGTTCCAGATGTTTCCAGAAGGGCAGCACAGTCAAAATCTCCCGTTACAATGCCATATACAAAAGATTACGAGAGAACAGATATTTTATTTGATGGAAGAGGTTCAGTGAATCGCAAAGACCGCAAAGCATACTTAAGAAAAATCATTTGAATTTTCCCAATCCTATTGATTGAGAATTTTATGATAAGGTCTCCAAGTAATAGTGGCACACTCAAGTTGTGAACGTATAAAAGAGGTGTAAAACAATTTTAATGTGAATGGGTTCGAGAACTTAGCTCGGAGTGACACCAAGCATCGCATACGGTTTTGAAATGATAAAGTTAATGTGATTAATGTGATATCTTTCATGTGATTAATAGTCTGCCGGAAATGGCTAGCAATACTATAAGTGCTTTCATAAATAAACGCGATTTTGAGTAAGTGGCATGAAAGTATTTTTAATATTTAAGCCAAGACGAGACATAGTGAACCACAAATAAAAAAATCAGCTTGAAGATTCAACATATCATCTGCGGAATTTATTAACTAATAAATGTTCAAATTATTAGCGTATAACACTCAACTGAGCATGCGGAAAACAAGAACGATTCTCATTAACGCACAATACGAAGAAGAACGGACCTAGAATACTGCCTTGAGGGGCACCGGACATTGCATGGAAGGGTTCAGATGACACGCCGTCAATAGAGACAACACGCCACCTTTTGCATAAATACGACTTAAGTCATTGCAAAAACAAAGAGTGAAAGCCTAGGCAAGCTAGTTTAGGAATCATGAATGTTATGGGAGACTTTATCGAATGCTTTGGAGAAATCTGTGTAGATGACGTCGACTTGACATACAAAAGGAAACGCTGAGATACAGTATTCACTAAAAACTGCAAGGTTCGAAATTGTAAAACGCCCCGTAACAAAACCATGTGGGTTAGAGAAAATGAAACTTTTAACGGAAAAATAAATCATATCCTTAAACATTCGAATAACTTAGAGAGGTTCGATATAGTCCTGTAATTGCATACGTCACTCTTGTTTCCGCATTTGTAAACCAATTTGCGAGGCATCGATAAACTCACCACTCTTTGTTTCATTTCTCATTTCATTTTTTTGTTTGTATGACAAAGTGGCGCAAAATGAATCAACCAGTTTTGGTTTTTGAATAACTTGTTTACTAAATAAAAAATAATAATTTTGAGTGATGAAAATATTAATTTTTACCACCTTTACGAGCTCCAATCTTTTTTATACAACACCTGTTTACAAGTGTCAAATACGATTGGCGTACGATGCCATTTGTAAAAATTATAAATTTTCCCTTAGGTTGATTAATTTTGCGCCACCTTGTAAAATAAGTTTATGGCAATGTTAGAGCTGTAAGTGATTTACCTTGCACATGCCAAAATCGGCCAATTTGCAGTGGCCCTCTTGATCCAGAAGAATATTATCCAGTTTTAAATCACGGTAAATGACGCCATGAGAGTGTAAAAACTGAAGTGCCAACGTGACCTCGGCGGCATAGAAAGCGGCGCGTGCAGCTTCAAAGCGACGTGCTTTTTGTATTTGAAACATCAAATCGCCGCCGTTCACGTACTCCATAACAAAGAATAGACGATCCTGAAAATAAACAAAAATATATATTTTATATTTTACTCAGATATATAAGTATATGCAATACATATACATACATATATAATAAAATACTTATATAATATAATAAAAAAATAAATCAATTTATAACCATGATGGGTATTCGTGAACAAAATAACCTGCATACAAATTGTGCAAGAAAAAATCAATTCAAATCGAAACTTCTTTCTGCTATAACTGTAAATGCAAATTAATTCATTGAATTTATTTTGATTTATAGATTTTTTTGGGAAGGACTGCCGCAGCCAAGCTCAACATAATCATTCCTCTTCGATTACAGGGTCCGGCACTCGAAGTGTAACCAATTAAAAAGGTCATACCTTTAGTATGCGAAATTACTTTTATTCAATTCAAAGTAAAAAATGTTCACACATATTACAAATGTCCACTACGATATCGTGACTAAATAACCCGCACGAATAACGAAGCTAACGCGGTCCCCTCCCCGTTCATATGCTCAGCGGCTAGGAAGAAACTTTCACTTTAAAACCTAATTATGCCACCAGACTCCTTGTATTCCAAATCGGATAAAACTTTTCTAATAATAAATCAAAACTTGTTATGTCCCTTTACAAAAAAAAAGACATAAGCTTACTATAATCTCCCCGCTAGTTTGTAAGGGTGTGGCGATTCCTTTGAGAGAAATTGCCAAGTACAAGTGGACTCATAAGAGATAGAAAGCTTACATGGAAATCTATTATTGAGGAAAAAGTAAAGAAGGCCAAAAACGCAATCGATTTTAAATGGAGGTTAACACCTTGTGTTACACACTGGCTTTACACTTCGGTAATTCGGCCTATTTTACGGTAGATACCTATGAAATGAGACTTTCAGCTATTAGTCCATAGGTGTCGCTAAGAGTATTTTTAAACCTCCAAGTAGAGTACAGTGGTTCAGGTGGTTTGAAAAATTCCGAAGTGGTGATTTTAGCGTGGAGAACGAGGACCGTGGTCGGTCACCGAAAAAGTTTGAGGACGCCGAATTGCAAGCATTGTTGGATGAAGATGATGGTCAAATGCAAGAAATGATGGCAGAGCAGTTGGGTGTATTTCTCCAATTCCAAGCGTAAACGATCGTATGGTCCGCCCGGCCACAAGCCAAAAACAACGGCTAACCCAAATCTCTTCGGTGGCAAGGCAATGCTGTGTGGTTTGATTTGGAATGAGCTATTAAAACCAGATGAAACAGTTGACGGTGCACGCTACCAACGACAATTGGCAATTGGCAATTGGATTTGAACAGCGCTATACACCGAAAACGCCCAGAATATGCCGATCGGCGTCACAAAGTAATTTTTCTTGATGACAATGCACCTCCACATCGAACAAGAGCTACCCGGGAGTTGGTGGAGACGTACGATTGGGAACCGCTGGTGCATGCGACTTACTCACCAGACTTGGCGCCTTCCGATTATTATTTGTTTGCATCGATGGGCCACGCACTTTCCGAGCAGCGCTTCAATTCTCACGAAGAAGCCAAAAAATGGCTCGATGATTGATTTGCGGCCAAAGACGGCCAATTTTTTTGGCGCGGCATACACAAATCGCCTGAGAGATGGGAAAAATGTGTCGCTAGCGATGACTACTATTTTGAATATTAAATTTGTAACCATTTTTTGTTAATAAACGTTTGAAATTGAAAAAAAAGTCTCATTTCATAGGTATCTACCGTATTGTATGGAATACTTGTATGATGGATGGTCAGCTGCTCAAAAGGCGAGTTACGCTAAAACCATGAATAAACCAGCTTTTTTATGCATCTCTGGTGCTTTAAGGATTACCCCAAACAAAGCGCTGGAGGTGCTAATCAACTTGCCTGCGGTAAATCTTGTAGGAAAGCACGTGGCCGCCGCCTCGGCGCTTAGACTTAAATATATGAGGCTATGGGAAAAACGGGGGTTTGCCCACGCCTCTATTTTGCAAACACTGAATAGTCACAAACAAGAAGTAGACTATTCTATTCCTCGACTCACCTTCGGCACACTCTTCAAGGCGATCATACCGTCAAGAAAAAATTAAAATTTAATTTCTATACAGATCGTTCCAAGCTAGACGATAAGGTTGGCTATGGAATATTTTCGAAGGAATTAGGACTTGAACGATGCGTTCGACTACCAGACTACTGCAGCGTCTATCAGGCAGAAGTTCTAGACTAGAATCTAAATACGCATGAAGTAACAAAAACTACAATAAATACATTCTCGGATAGCCAGGTGGCCATTAAATCAATGAATGCGGCTAAACTAAGATCAGAGGTTGCACAGAAATGCCGGTCAGCCCTAAATGCTATTAGTGTCGTATTCAAGGTCAGTCTTATTTGGGTTCCGGGATACAGAAATATAGCGGGAAATTATAAAGTCGATAAGCTAAACAGGAAAGGTATTACTCTTCAAATGCACAGTCACAGAAGTGCCATCGGGACAGAAGTGGCCACGAGCAAATTAATAACTAAGAATAGCATTACCCAAGAGACCAATAGGGCATGGAGAGATGAAGATACATGCGTAACAACAGCTTGGTTACTATGGCTGCAAATAAATAAGAAAAAATCAAAGGAACTGCTTAGCCATTCCTTTAGAGTTTTCTACTCTAAATATTGTAAAAGTTGTAGAGATGAGGAGGATGAAGAAGCAGTTCAGCACATCCCTTGCAACTGTCCAGTTATAGCTGAAACCAGAGCAGGTTTTTTAGGTAGATACTTTTTCCATTCTTTTACGAATCTTCTGGCCTGAGGATGCGACCAATCCTGCGCTTCATAAGAGTCACAAATTGATTCCACGAAAAAAAAATTAGGTTCCCGTGTGGCTCAGAGCTATCACAACGGACCTGCAAGGTCTAAGTGAGTGGGTCGTACAGACCGACTCCACCATAACCTCACCTAAACAAAACTGGTGAATAAAGTGCATACATATGTATGTATGACTAAATTAAGTATAGGGGAAAAATAATGTTTTTTTTTTAATTTTGCGTAAACCTTGTTTTTCCTTTTCAGCAAAAATTAATTAGAGGCCGTTAATGGGTTAACCTAACTTGTGAATAAATTACAAAAAAACATTACCCACAGAAATAAAAACGTTTTTTCTCCTATTTCATTTTGCGTAAATCTAATTTTTCCGTTTTGCCAAAAATTAATTAGCGGCCGTTAATGGGTTAACCTAACTTGTGAATAAATTACAAAAAAACATTACCCACAGAAATAAAAACGTTTTTTCTCTTATTTCATTTTCCGTAAATCTAATTTTTCCGTTTTAGCAAAAACTAATTAGCGGACATTAATGGGTTAGCCTTACAACCATCACAAAGGATTATTCAAAAAAACGTTAATGTGTTATTTTATTTTCGTACGCACCTTAGTCTGAAAACAGGAATGTAGTGCTGTCAAAAATGGATGGTTAGCGGCCAGGGCCAATATGCGCTTTTCGGTCATTGTGCAATCGACATCGTCATCCTGTATGATGGCATCCTTTTTCAGCACCTTAATAGCGTAAATCTCTTCGGTGTCCTTCTTTTCGGCCAACATCACCTTGCCAAATGAGCCTTTGCCTAATACTTTGATGAAATTAAAGTCCGATAATGAAGTTTTGCCTGGACGCGATTCGAAGTATTGGCCTGTAATCGCACTGAGGCCTGTCATTGCAGTCGAGGTGCTTGTGGCCGAGCGTTCCGACATCATCGAGCTGCGTGTGGAAGTGCTACTCTCTGTACCCAGATCACTACGATCGCTAAGACTGTAGCTATCGTCTCCACCCGGTTGATTTAAATACTGCAAGTAACATTTAAAAAAAAAATTCAATTATTCGGCAATTCTGTATTACGAACATTTCAAATGCAGTTTGTATGTATGTATGTAAGCCCACAAAGGAACGGCAGCGGTCTAAGTGAATTGATTTAAAGACCGACTGCCACTTCTACCCTGTCTGTAGGTGTAAGTTTGCGTCTGCTATTACCTTTGAGCGGCGTGGCTGGGCTTGTTTGTCCGGTGAAATGCCCAGCGAACTAAGTATTTCGGCCATTTCTTTTGTGTTGATGCCACACGTATTGGCCACATTCTTTTGGCAGCGTTTGTGCACATTCATATTGCATTGTGTGCACTGTAATCCCTGCTTGATCAGGCCGTACAACAGTGAGCCGCAGTGATCGCAAAACGTGAAACGTTTGTAGTTGTGCACAAAAAAGCGATGCGGCACGTTGACGTTGAAGCGTTGACCGGCCGGTGCCATTTCCATGGTGTTTTGCTGTGTGTGCATACAAATTTATGAGAATAAAAATATGGAATGTTTCAGTCGATTACTATTTGTTTGGAATAACATACTTTCGAGTTTACCTCTTCGCGCATGCCTGGACATTTGGTGACCACGGAACTATGGCATCTCTTATGTACAACACAGGTGCACACTAGAATAGTGAATGCAACAATAATAGTAATGATGATAACAGTAAAAGTAAAAGTAAAGGTAAAAGTTATTGTTAAATTTGAGGAAATGTGAGGACAATACGGAATAAATCGTACATTTATGATCGGTCGATAGTGGATTAATTAAGGTTTTCCAACCTCTTACACATAGCACAAACATATATGAACACGTAAGCACTGTACAATACATAATTAAAAACAATAAAAATATTTAACAATACAGAAAACGCATACAGGTTATGTTTGCTCATAGCTCACACTACTACATTCAATAATTTTCTATATTAAAGATTTATGTGTAAATGCGGTTTCAGAGGAGATTTTCTTTAGTTCGCCATTTTTATTATTCGATTGTACAACCTTTCGGCATTTGTTTTCAGAAAAGTTTGACACCACATTGTTGATCGTTAAAAAGTAAGAGCAAGAACTGCGTAACAAATTTTAATTTTTTGGATATCACTGGGAAATGATGAAACGTGTTGGGGCCGCTGACTACAAGATTGCGGAAAACTAATCATCAATTTTTTTAAATAACTTTTATATATGTATACAGCGTAATCTCCCTAATGGGCACTTCTATTAGACCCACACTTCTCTTGAGCGGAAATTTGTTTCTATAAGTATACCAAATCTTAAGTATCGGAACAAATTACCCTTTCTAGAGCGGGCACATCTCTTAAGGGGACACCTAACTGAAAAATTTGTCCGCATATGAGAAAAGTGTAAAAAAGTTAATAATATGTGATGAGAGGGTTGTCCGCTCAAGAGAGAAATTAAAAACAGAATTCTTAAGGATTTGTGGTATGTACTGAAAAAAGTGGCCGCTTAAGAGAAGTGTTCGTTAGGAGAGAGTACCCTCCATGTACATATATAATTAGTCCTTGTATGTTTGGCTGAGTTCCTCCTCCTATTTGTGGCGTGCGTCGTGATATTGGTTAACAAATGGAGGGGCCTACAATTTCAAGCTGATTCCGAACAGCAAATGGCTTTTTATGAGAAGCTTTTTCAAGGTTTTTCAAGGCAGGAATACTCTCGGAGGTTTGCCATTGTCTGCTGAGAGGAGGCGACCGTTATTAGAAACAAACTTTTTCTATCATTTCGCTGAGATCATTTTCACGGAGGATCGAACCTATGGTAGTCATCCACCAACCCCTTCGACTACGGGTGCCACCGAAAGCAAAGATTGGGCTTTTGAAATATTTGAAACGGATTAGAATTTCTATGGCATACTTGCATGCACGTACATTGGGGTGACTCACCAAACAACTGCCGGTTAAAACACAGTAATTAATTATTTTTTATCTTTTTCACGGCTTCCGCGAAAGTATTTCGAAAAAATATTAAGATTTTCATGTCTCCAAATATCGACATTTTGATATTTACAAGGTGAAGTCCAAAATGAGCTAAAATAATTAGAAACGACAGATGCTCTGTTCTGATAACTTCGAGTTTATTAATTCAAAATAGTCCCCTCTGGCCCGACACACTGTTTTGCGCGATCTAAAAGTTTTTCGAAAGATTATTTCAGGTCATTGACCGGAATCCGGAATGTCCTACAGGATGTCGGTACAAGCCTTTTGGATGGCCTCTACGGACGCAAAACACTTTTATTTCATGCCCAAATGCAATTTTTCGAATACGTAGAAGTCACAGGGAGCCGTATCAGGCGAGTACGGTGAGTGATTGATGGTTAAAATACGATTTCTAGTCAAAAAATCAGTCACAAGAGTGGATCGATGAGATGGTGCATTATCATGCAATAAGCGCCAGCTTCCTCTTCGCGGTATTCAGGGCGAATTCGACGAATGCGATGCAACAAACGCTTCAAAACGTTAAGATAGAAAATTGCATTGACGGTTTGGCCCGTTGAAACGAATTCGCTTGGAATCGTAAAAACCAATGAGCATCGACTTGATTATTGACTTGAGAGAAAAGCGGCCAAATTAGGACGGTAGACATGAAAACCTGATTTTGCTGCGGTCCACAAATATTTAGAGGGACTGAGTTGGGAAATCTTGCCCCACCCCCCATATTTCCCAGACATTGCACCTTCGGATTATCAATTGTTTTGTTTCAAATGTATATTTAACAGCGCTCTGTCGATTTGACATTTCAGTTTCTCACGTCACTTCGGATGTTATCAATCGAGTTTGCCATTTCCGAGCGGTAATAGTAAATGGCATTATTTTTTTTTTTTTTTTTTTTTTTGAAAATTGGAAAAGTAATGAATTACAATCACAATGAATTAAAAAGCATTAGCGACTAGGCCATCAGCTTAAATGGCATTATTTTCAACAGATTCTGTGTATTCAAGTATCTTTTTTACTAATTATTCTGACGGCTTTTAAAGATACCATTTGGCCATAGAAAGTTTCAAAGTAAAGCAAAGCTAATCTGTATTAGCCCAGCCCTTGAAATCAGTAGACCATTTTAAAGTTTTGTCTTTCATAAGTCTAAATTTGAATTCAGTTTCTCAAGTAGTTTGGTTTTTACAGCTATTTAGAGTTCACGCTTGAAGTATTTTCTAGAAATGCAAAAATGGGCAGTATCTGGAAAGCAAACTTTTGATAGCTTGGTGAATGTGTTGAAAATTTTAAAAGCGAGCTCTTTAACTGACCGATATTCGGCTCTCAGCGAGTTTGACATAATCGGCTGATGGGCTGACGTCATTTCGAGTGTGTTTACAAAAGAACTGAGATTGAGTTTGTGATATACGAAAGCAATCAGTCAATCACATTTCGTTACTGTCTGAACAACGACTGATTGGGCGAGTGCGTGAGTATGCGTGAATATGTATGAAATGATCGTGCAGAATTCGGCTGCCGAATGCCCAAGTCTTTTTCACCACAACTAAATAACAAACCTGATAAAATCTATCATCCTTGCTGCTCCTATGCCTCAGCTACCCTGAGTAGGTTTTTCGGAAAACCTTTCAGAGGTATTTTAAAAATCGCTAGCGCTTATTAAGCTTAAAGGAGATCACTTCGAAGAACAAATGTACAGGGTGAACGATATGAAGTGTTACCAACTTCACACTGCTTGTATCTGTAAAGCAGCTAATGACATCAACGTCAAAATTGTTCTAATGACAGTTCAATATATTGTTTATAAGCCATCAAAAGCATTTGCGTCTCAGTTTTGTTCAATTTTTTTTTTTTCTGTGATGGAATTCAAACGTAATAGTGTAATTGCGTTATATTTGGCTGGAAAATCACAAACAGCCATTGTTCGTGAACTCAGTCACCTCAAAGTAAATAAAATGTTTGTGTATCGCACTATAAAACATTACAATGATACTGGTAGCATTGCAAAACGCTATGGAGGTGGACCAAAAGCTCGACTTGAACGAAATCCACGTCGAAGTGGAAGAAAAATTGCCAGAGAACTGAAAATATCGCAAGACAGTATTCGACGCATATTAAAAAATGAGCTCAAGGTCATGGCTTACAAGTTCCAAAAAGCACACGATCTTTCACCCCAGCAAAAAAAGTTCGGTGCGAAAGAGCAAAGGAGTTGTTGCGCTTGCACGAACGTGGCGAATTTCCTAACATTGTGGTTTCTGATGAAAAAAATTTCCCAATTGAGCAGTTCGTAAACACTCAAAACGATCGTGTTTACTTGACCGAACGCTCATACAAGAATTTGAGCCTACGTATGGCCACTCGAAGCAATTTCCCATCGTAAGTAATGGTTTGGGCCGCAGTGACCGCTGATGGGCGCTCTCCAATCGTTTTTATCGAGCCTGGTGTCAAAGTGAATGCGACTTATTATCGGGAAAATGTTTTAGAAGCTGCTTTAGAGCCGTGGACACGCAAACATTTCAGTCGTAGACCATGGACGTTCCAACACGACTCGGCACCGTCTCATAAAGCTCGTGTGAACCAAGAATGGTTAAAAAATCATGTTCCACACTTCATTTCGTTCACACAATGGCTTTCGAATTCGCCAGACGCAAATCCGATGGACGATCCATCTGGTCCATTTTGGAGAGCAAGGCCAGTATGGATGCGCTGAAAAAAGCGATTATACGAGAATGGGTCAGAATACCTCAAGACCACATTCGTGCAGCATGCAACTCATTTTTGACCGTTTGAAGGCTATGGTCAAGGCAAAAGGTGGTCATATCGAGCTAATGAGAATATATCGCACCCTAAATACAAAAGGGTCACAACTCAAAATGTACCTTGTGCTCAAATATGAGCGAGACGTTATCAATAAAACGGTCCGCGGATGACATATGGCAAAAATAAATTTTTTGTTTTTTGGTAGGACTGTTATAAGCTTATATGGCAAATTTCAGCGTGATATGTCACATAGTTTGTTTTCTGTGCTACTGTAAACAAGTCAAGCTCGAGTGTGGAAAATTTTGAGTTGTGCCCCTTTTGTATTTAGGGTGCGATATGTTAAAATTGTAATCATTTTTGAACAATTTTGTCTTTGAAATCAATAAAAACTAATTTCACACAAAAAAGTTATGGTGTTTTGAATAGGTAACACTTCATATCGTTCGCCCTGTATTTCTATCGTAGCTAACGAGTTGAGCTTTCAGATAATTTACACTAACGCCACTTGAAAAACGTTCGAGTCTAAAATTCTATACAATAAACTTTGACGCAACAAAGGCAACATAATAAACAAATAGTTACAAGTGCAGTAATGAAATACAAGGTGGCGCAAAATTAATCACCCTATCGGAAGATTTATAATTTTTGTAAATGGCAGCGTACGTCAATAATATTTGACACTTGTGAACTAAGCAGCTGCAGTATACAAACATACCAGCAATGGGGCGCGTAGAGGTCAAAATAAAAACTTTCATCAGACAAAATCATTTTTTTTTTTTAATTCAATAAAAAAAGTTATTTAAAAACAAAATTAAATGATTAATTTTGAGCCGCCTTCTATACGAGTATGTGTGATTTGCTTTGTGTCTGTGTGTATTGATTATTGCAACTATTTAGCTTTAATTCTTTACATTAAAACAAGTAAAAGTTTTGAAAATATTATTTGATTAGAGAAAACAAACTTTTTATTTTTAATGGTCTCAGAGACCTCCTGGGTCATCGGGATCCCCCAGACTGTTGTTAAGAGGGAATTGCACAACTTATTTCTCAGGAAAGCGCAGAAAAGATGGAGCTCCATTTCTTCATGTGCTATTTCGAAAACCCTATGACCGCAGTACATTAGACGGAGGACTCAGAAAGTCCTGGGGATTCCGCGCCATTCAATTTCCAAACTCGTAGCTGTGTTTACCAGTCATTGGATGATCGGCGCACACGCGAAAAAGCTAGTCATTTAACCTCCATTGCAGAAGCCGTAGCTGTTGAACCTTTCAGAGAAGGTGACTGTTGCGCACTTTCTCTGTAAATGTCGGCGTTTGACAGCTAGACGATTAAGGTCAGTGGCTGCTCCTTTCTTCGACAACCTGAGACAGTGGGCCAACTCAAATGAGCATTTAAATGATGTTATTTTTCACATATAATTATTTAAAGTCGTATTTTTAATAAGAATAGTGAAACCGGAAATAATCTAAATTTTTACATGCATTTTTTACTTTAAAACAACATCTAGGCGCGTCTTTTTAAATACCCCTTGTACAGCAGCTTTCTAGTTCACAAGTGTCAAATTTGATTGACCTATGACACCATTTTCACAAATTATAAATCTTCCGATCGAGTGATTAATTTTGCGCCACCTGATACTCGGCTCTTAGGTTAGGTTAGGTGGATACAGTTGTCGCATGGGACACACTCAGGCTCATAGCGCATTGTGATGCCACGTGGGGAGCTTGTACCTATCCCTCCTAAAACCAGTGTTCAAAAATTTTGGAATGTCCCTGATTTCTACAGAGTTGTGATTTTCCAATTCATTGAAAAATTGTCTACCTAGAATAGTAAACCTATGTCTGGATAAAGCAGGACAACGGCACAGATGGTGCGAGATCGTCTCTTCCTCTACCTCATCTAGACCGTTTCTGCAGAAGTCATGTGTTTACACACCCATTCTCTGGGCGTGTCCACCTATTAGATAGTGCCGCGTTATAACGGAAATCAGTGTGCTAAGACTATGCTTATTTTGACTTGACAGAGATTCTGTGCACTTAGCATTGAGAGTCGGACACAGTTGTCGGACGGTTCTGCAAGTGGTTTCATTACTCCATCTTTCGTTCGCTGCTCTTACGATTTCTTCAAAGATAAGTAGCTTACATGTTTGTAAGGGTATGCCTATGTCATTTTCTGTATACTCATCGGTCAATTTAGTGCCGAGTCTCGCTAGATCATGGAGCTCTACAGTTACCCTCAATGTTGCTATGGCCAGGAACCCATGTTACCTTAAGGTGAAATGACTCAGCCATCTCTTTAAGAGATGCGCGGCATTTCATGGCTACCTTGGAGGTTGTCGACTGTTTTGTTTTCGCCGCTTGCCTATCAGTGAAAATGAAGATATCATTTCCGGATATCCCATCACAATGTGTCAGTGTCGCGGCTTTCATTATTGCCATCAGTTCAGCCTCAAAAGGCACTACAGACCGGAAAACTTAAGGAAATCCCCGGATGTTCGGACTATACACCTCCGCCCACCCTGCCCTCGAGGGTGGCTCTTGCCATTAAGGAATTTTACGACGCATTCAAAGAGGAAAGTATTAGAGTTCAGAGTTTCCCGTAATAGTTTTTGAGAATACATAAAATTTTTTTTTTTTTTTTGATAAAAAAGAAGCCCATTATTTTTGCGTAAAATTTTTGCGCAAATGGCTTAAAACCTGTTTTTGATCGGTCGATCTTTAGCTCCTGAGTGATGCTACGCCTACTCGACTACTAACTTGCCGCTCAACTTCGACTATTTCTGTGATTTCATCGACATTATCGACATTTTCTTTGACATCCAAAATGCCTGAACGGAATCGACCAAACAAAAATTGCACATAATTAGCTGCTACAGCAACGGCACATAAACCCCATTTTCAATTTTAGCAGACTGGCTTGACTGGTTGACCTGGTTGACTCCCTGTAACTCACAACTGAATAGAATAAACAAAGATAAAGCTGACACTCTTCATCTGCGATGGGTGGTTATTGCTGTTGTTGTAGGAGCATTAACCATCCGGTGGGTACGCAGGTCTGGCAAGACTGGATTTTTCATTTTTAACATATTTTTGAATACAATTTAGTTTAAAAATCATCCTCGAACAGGACGAAAAGCAGCCAGTCCCGGGTGTCCAACCGAAGAGTTTTAAAAAAGGTGTCCAATGGAGAGTTAAAATTTTTGATCGCTACTTTACGAGCCATAAGCTCATATTGTATTAAGTCCAAAAATGTTCGACGGAGCAGGGAGGCCATAGAAAGGCTAGCCGCAAACAATAGGCTGCATATCTACTGGGTACCCGGTCACAAAGGCATTATGGGAAACGAAATAGTAGATGTGATAGCAAAAAGTGCTGTTAGACTACCTTTTGAACAACAGAACGACATAACAAAGCCGCTAAATACAATATACAGGGTTTGATTGAAAAGAAATGAGCCTTCCCGCGCGGAGCGTCTGCCAAGCGATCAACCGAATCGGCTGGTGGGGGAAAATGATCGTTGGACCTTCCCCTTCCACTAGAAACCGATCCCAGTTCGCTGGCAACAGCGGTGCAGTCAACATCGCTCCGCGCGTGAAATTGTTTTAAAAGTGTGTTAGGATTTTGCAGTGGCGAAAATGCAGCGATCGTTGGAGCAACGTTACTCGATCGAATTTTGCGTAAAGCTAAACAAATCGAGTACCGAAACCATAGGGGGACTCAAGGAGGCTTACGGGGACCAATCTTTGTCCAGAGCCCAGGTAAAACGGTGGCACAAGTCGTTCAAGGAAGGCCGGGAGAACGCCGAAGACGAACAGCGATCTGGAAGGCCTTCGACGACGCAAACAGACGAAGATGTGAGCCGGGTTCGTGAATTTTTGAACATTGACCGTCGTGCTAGTCTACGTGAGATCAGTGAAGAGTTAAATTTAACTTATGTGCACACGAGCCACTCGAGGCGATCCAAAAAACTGTGACAGCCGAATTGAACGCGATTCCGGCAGATGAGTTTAAAAAAGGTTTCCTGCAGTGGAAGGACCGCTACCAGCGGTGTATTGACGCTCAAGGGTCCTATTTTGAAGAATATTAGTTGTATAAGCCAAAAGGTTTAATAAAACTGCTTAAAAAAAAAATAAGGCTCATTACTTTTCAATCAAACCCTGTACAATGAAATGGACGACTACATGAGGAGGCGAGTAGAAGCTAGTTGGACTAATCTGACCACATGCAAAACAGCAAAAGTCATGTGTAGAACTAACGACAAAAAACTGACTCAATTCAGAAATGCAGCAAATGCAGAGAGGATGTTGAGGAAACTTTAGAACACATTCTGTGCGTCTGTCCGGCATTATTTAAAACGCGGTTAAAATGGCTGGGAGCCCCATTGTTTGAGGGTCTGGAAGACGTCTCAAAAGCAGATCTCCCAGCGCTGCTTAGATTCGCCAAAAGCGCTGACATCCTACATGATGTCTACTTTCGGTATCCTCTCCATCTGGTGTCGCTAGGGACCAAAAGGTCTCTGCGCAGCTTGATGCCAACCAGGCTAACCTAACCTAACCTTACGAGCCATCTACCGCGAAAATAATGGATTTCTCTTTCCCCAAACTAATATTTTTTATCGAATAAATTAACAGTATTATTTATAAAGCATTTTCAATTATTATGTTTGGAATGAATGAGCATACAAATGAATAACTAACTATGCGCATACATAAATATAAGGGTACATAGAAAATAGAAGAATATAAAAGCGATGTCGTAAATATAAAAATGTGAATACAAAAATGGATGCATGAACAAGACGACACAATGCAAAATTTCTTATAATTTTAAAATAAACTCATACAAAACAAGCCAATGTAATTATAAAAAACTATGTAGAAAATACAAAAATATAAATAAATAAAATCGATGAAGGTGCAGCTACAGTACGAGTAAAATACAAAGGAATAAAGAGCGATGTGCTGCAGCGATTGTTTCTTGTTTTTGTTTTTGTTTTGTTTGTTTCTTAGTTGATTGACATGTTTGGTTGTTTGGTTGTTTGACTGATTTGTTGGTTAATGATTAAATTGATTGAATGCAAAGCTACACCGGCAATAGCAACAACAACAATATCGCAGAAAACAATGCGGAGCAAAAAAAAGAAAAACAAAGAAGGAAAATCAAAAACAAAACGGTAAACAGGAAAATAGTAATAGTTGCAAAAATGCAAAAGCAATCACAGATAAACTTTACAATTCATATCATGCGAGTAGATGCATATAAAAATATGTATGTAATATTAAGTAGACAGCAACATATTTTTTGCAACTTTGGCGGCGGACATTGAAAATCACCACCAGCAATGAAATACACATTACAACATTCAATTTAACTACATTTGTGTGTGTGTGTGTATGTAGAGCGGCCTATAGTAGTATGCATTTAGCAGGAACTGGTATGTTTAAGTATGTTTGGGTGTGTGATGTTCGTGTAGTTGGTAGTAGTTGGCTGATATGCCTGTATTTTTAGCAGCGTTTATTTAGTTTTTAGTTGTTCATATATTTAATATTTTAATTATAATTTTATACAAGAAATTTATTTAGAATTTTGTAAGTATGTATGTATGTATGTACAAGTGTTATGAGCATATTTGTATATATATGGAGTAGTTGTCAAGTGTATTTAATGTTTGCGAACGAAATCTTTGCTAAACTCAACGTTCGAATAATCTTTTCGGTATGTTTGCTTGTTTACTATTTGGAAAACGAGTACAAATGCAATTACGAGTACGAGTACGAGTACCGGGTATGTAGTTGTTGTTGTTGCTGCATGTGAACACATACCTTGACATTGATAGCCTTGTTTACCAATTCCCCTGCAAAGGCAAAAAATTTCCGTAGCTTGTATATATGTGAATATAGATTAATATTAAGAGTTAATGTACAAAAATTAGCTGATCAAATAGATATATGAGCCATAAACGTAAGAAATCATAGTACTAAACCAGTAGCGAGATGGATTATTTTTTTAAGAAAAAACAAAAAAAAAAAAAAACATCAATTATATAAATCATGAAAGTGAACCAAAGAAAAAAGCAGAATATGAACTATGTTATGTAGATTTCCTTGGAAGCAAAATAAGTCCGCATCAGTATGAAAGTAGCATTTTTTTTCTTTTGTATATTTAATTTTCCAGCGCCAAACTACACCCAGATAATAAAAAAAAATATATATATATAATATTTATGTATGTATGTATGTTCTCACCAAACAAATAAAACATAAAACATTGAATAGATATGTAGGTATGTATTGTATGTACCAACTAAATTCAAAATATATTCCTAATTTTACGCAAAAATACTTTCTAATTTTCTAGATAGTTGTGAAAACAAGAAATCTCCAAAATAACGGAAAGTATAAAGTGAACAAGTTATAAAGGTCATTGATACTTCGATACCAAAAAAACGTGAAAAGGAATATAATAAATACAGTTATTCACTGGTATGAGCATACAAATAAAAAAATAGATGATCAATGTAGTAGCAGGATAAGCGTGTTGGTGAATTTTTGAGCGCAACGTTCGGCTGGTCGATCGTTGTTGATATTCACTGCCGAACACAAGTATGCACTTACCAAATAAATTCGCGGCAATGTGAACAAAAAGTCGGTTGACGCAGGAAAGTCGCCATAAATTTGTGCCCGTTTACCTGTAAAATACAAATACAATGCATTTACTTTAATATTCTTTTAATAAAAAAAAAAACGATTATTTCGTAATATATACAGTCTGTGTCAGAAGAAAAGAACCGGTTTTTTTTCTTGTAACTTCAAGATATATTTCGTTCTGCTTTTTGCTGCATAATACAGGGTTTGATTGAAAAGTAGTGAGCCTTATTTTTTTTTTTTATGCAGTTTTATTAAACCTTTTGGCTTATACAACTAATATTCTTCAAAATAGGACCCTTGAGCGTCAATACAACGCTGGTAGAGGTCCTTCCACTGCAGGAAACATTTTTTAAACTCATCCGCCGGAATTTCGTTCAATTCGGCTGTCACAGTTTTTTGGATCGTCTCGATGGAGTCGAAACGCTTCCCCTTCAGCTTTCTTTTCAGGCGCGGGAACAAAAAGAAGTCTGGAGGGAACAGGTCTGGGCTGTAGGGAGGGTGGGGAAACAACGGAACCCCCATCTTGCCCAATGCAGAGGTGCAGAGGAAGGCGGTGTGCGGCGGCGCATTGTCGTGATGAAGGGTCCAATTGTTGACGAGGTCGGCCCGAACCCGGGCGACGCAGTTTTTCAGCCGAAGGAGCACTTCTTTGTAAAATGCCGCGTTTACAGTGCTTCCTGGAGGTACAAACTCCTTGTGGACGATGCCTCGAGAGTCGAAAAAGATTATCAGCATGGTTTTGACCTTGGATTTCGACATGCACCTCCCGGCCTTCCTTGAACGACTTGTGCCACCGTTTTACCAGGGCACTGGACAGAGATTGGTCCCCGTAAGCCTCCTTGAGTAGCCCAATGGTTTCGGTACTCGTTTTGTTTAGCTTTACGCAAAATTTGATGCTCCAACGATCGTTGCATTTTCGCCACTGCAAAATCCTAACACACTTTTAAAACAGCTTTCACGCGCGGAGCGATGTTGACTGCACCGCTGTTGCCAGCGAACTGGGACCGGTTTCTAGTGGAAGGGGAAGGTCCAACGATCATTTTCCCCCACCAGCCGATTCGGTTGATCGCTTGGCAGACGCTCCGCGCGGGAAGGCTCATTACTTTTCAATCAAACCCTGTAGTCCCACTCAAGGGCTACGACGCCAGTGCTAAGTCAGGTTAGTGTCGTTCGAAACTTTCCCGTAAACCCAACCCAACAAAAATGAGTGAGAAGTACACGAAACGTTTCGCGACGGTATTTTTATGCACGCATTCGAAAGGGCCGAAATTATCTTATGCCGCGGCTGCAAAAGTAATTAGAAAATCAAAAAAGGTTGTTGTGATGTGGAATCAGCGGTAAAAGGTGTACAAAAATGTAGATGACTTTTCCGAGTGCGGCGTGAAGCGAGTGACGACAAAAAAGCAGGATAAAGTGATCGTCCAACTTTTTAAGCGGAACTGAAATTGAAACTTGAAAAGGTCAAGCCAAGGAGCACCAGGAGATTTGGTGGCTCCTAAAACACTCCGGCTAAAAAGCACATTCTATTTAAAGCTCTGGAAAGAGGGTAGATATTCAAGGAGGGAAGGAGAAAAGTATCAGAGAAAGAGATAGGAAAGAATAGAGACAGATATAGCGATAGTAAGTCCTGTGAGAATTTTCCAGATTCTTTGGCAAATCTGTAAATATCTTCCAGTTTTAGGGAACGAATATTACTCATTCTCATGACATCGGAACCCAAAACTCGTAGCCGTACTCTAGCAAAGGCAGACACTCACAGAGAAAGTGCTCAGTGCTATCCGCCTCCTCCAAGCACGACAGGCACATTGGGTCCTCAATGATTCCAATGGTGGTCATATGCTGACCCCATAGGTTGTATCCTGTAATGATACCGACCATCAACCGGACATCTTTCCTTCCAAGTTTTAGTACAAAACACTTTGCAGTTCTGCAGCGTTCTAGACCGGACCATCGCTCTTTATGTAGATTGCCTACATAATCGCTGATCCAATTCCAATCATAACCTACCGTCCCACATCATCAAAACCACTGCTCTCAGAAAAACACATTGACAACAACACAAGAAAATGACGTTACAGTATTGGACTGGCCTTCCCAGTCCCCAGACGCCAACCCCATTGAAAATGTGTGGGGAAATATGAAAACGCATCTCGCCGGAAGGCAACTCGTGCGTCAAGTTCGCAAAATCTAGTCTTGTCGACGAACTACTCAGAAAAGCTGGTTTAAGGCATGAAAAAGATGCCGGGCTATACTCGACAGCAATTGAGACTACACGGTTTATTAAGTAATTGCGACTCGTAGTTTTGTACATACCTTCATGTAAAAAAATTTTAAATGTATATCTTTTATATTTCATGATTAATCGCGGTTCCTTTTTTCTGACACAGACTGTAAGTATAAGTACTAGTTTGTTCAATAAGTTTTGCGGTTCGATAAGAAAAACACAATTTCATGGTTCAAAATACATTTTATTATTAAACATAGCCTCTCTACGGCAGCCGCCGTAGTCGAATGGGTGATACACCTAAATGAAGGAAAAGTATTTTCTAATAGCGGTCGCAATGGCAAACCTCCGAGTGTATTTCTGCCTTATAAAAAAATATCTGCCGTTCGCAGCCGGCTTGAAACTGTAGGTCCCTCTACTTGTGGGACAACAACAAGAGAAGACACACACCACAAATGGGAGGAGGAGCTCGGCCAAACATCAATACACTTTTTTCCAGTTTATGAGTTCCATCGCTGAATTGAGAATCTGGAAGCGCTGCAAAATACGATTCCACAGCTGTTATGACCTTATTCATTGATGAAAAACACTTTCCACGCATGAATTTTTTTAGATCTGGAAACAGATGGAAGTCGCTAGGGGCCAAACCTGGTGAATATGTTACGATGGCTGCTCTAACAATTCGAACTTCAATTCATGGATTTTAGTCATTCTCAAAATGCTCTTGTGACACGGTGCATTGTCCTGATGAAATTTTTTTTTTTCTTTTGTAAACTGGGTATTTTTCACGAATTTTTTCCTTCAACTGGTCTAAAAGGTTACAATAATATTCAGAATTTATTGTTTTAATAGTTTGCAAGTAATCCACAAACGAAATTCCCTTCGCATCCCAAAAAACTGATGCACCTGAACCCCTTCTTGGCCGATTTCTAGATATGAACTCTATTCTGAGCCGAAGAACCAGGTGCATAACACGCTTTAGCTTTTTTTTTTGGTTTAGGATCATGGTCATAGACCCAAGCCTCATCCATAGTGATGAATCGATGCACAAAATCCACTTAATCTTTTCGAATGTTGCTGAGAAAATCGCATTCGAATGTGTTTTTGTTGGCGAATGCGGCACCCATTTGGCACACAGCTTTCTGAAACCCAATAATTCAGTCAAAATATTGCTTACACTGCCCTTAAAGGCTGCCTAGGCCTTCTACTAATCTCTTTCCGTCACACGACGGTTTTCCAATACGATATCTTGTATTTTTTTTACGTTTTCTCTTGTCGTTGCTGATTTCGGACGTACTTGGCGTGGCTTGTCTTCAAGGCCACGTTTAAATTCAGCAACCAATCTTTCTACTGCACTAATTGATGGCGGAAAGTCCCTGTACACTTTCAACATTCGTTCATAAATTTCTTTTGCTTTTAAACCTTCCAAAAATAAAAATTCAATCACTCTGCGATACTTGATTTTTTCCATTGTAGAAAATTCTGTGGCTCGTCGGTACTAAATGGATTGAAAGCAAAGAATGAATTAACAGGTTGAAATGAAACTTCACATACGTTCATACCTATGAAGAGTGTATCAACATAACAAAAACAAATTTAGGCTAATAGCAACGCTCTCTCTTATTGAACCGCAAAACTTATGGAACACCCTAGTGGGTTAGATAATTGTTGGCATATACAAAAGTTTCTAACCTGATGTACACGCCGCCGCATGGCACCACGACGGCGATTGAAACCAGCGCGCTCTTTGAACTCCTTGTTTTGGGTGACCGCCTGCACCACTTCAGCCACATCTTTATTGGAATCTGTTAGCGGCACAAAGTGTACTTGTAAGTAACTGTAAAAAAAACTGAAACTCCAAAAATACGTACCAACTCGGTTCTTTAATTCGATTACAATATGTAGTTTACCCTGTGGCTCCAAATTCACCTGCAATGGAGAATAAATTTATTGCATAATTCGATTTTGAAAATCCTGCTCGCATTGCTTACCCATAAATCAAGTACACCCGATTCATTTTGCATAATATCTTCGAAAGGTATTTGGCAATTGGCAACAAAATCATCAGGTGGCAGCGCTGCATCGTGAAATACCGTCAGGTTAATATTTTTTGCATTGGTCACGTCGTGAATGAACTGCTCATTCCATACCGGATCGAATGTCTTTGGTCGTGTAGTCGAGCGATCTATGTAAATAAGAAAATTTTAATGAAGGGTGTACAATTTCAAATGTTTTATACAAATAAGTTAAGATAAATATAAAATGGCGCAAAATTAATCCCCCTATCGGAAGATTTATAACTTTTGCAAATGGCGTCGAACGTCAATCATATTTGACACTTGTGAACTAAACAGCTGCAGACAAGAGACAAGCACTGGAGTGCGTAATAGTCAAAGCAAAGATTTCTTTCATTCCAAAATAATTTTGTCTAATTGAAAAGTTATGCAAAAACAAAATCCGATGGTTAATTTTGCGCCACCTTGTATAACAAGCCTACAGTTTTTTCAAGGAAAAACAAAAATCGTCTAATTATTAGGACGCAAGAATGATAGAATGAATACACGATTGGGCATTCCGAATTCGCCGTGTCGTAAGAGCCCATGAATAAACAAGCAAAAAGAAGGGGAATTACTTGTTTGTGAAGAAGAAGAGTAGGCGAAAACAATGGAAACAACCAACTACCAAGCCATTCACTGATTTTTCACAAACACGTAATTTCTCCTACTTTTATTTGCTTTTTTTCATTTGCTTTGTATTTGAAGCGAGCTGGCGTCAGACTTGTCAAAGTCGCGAAAAATAAAGTAACTGTTTTCTAATCGCTCCACCTTAGATACTCAATTCGCCTTGAGTAGGACGTAAACTATGTACGGCGAATTCATAAAAGGTGCACGCTGAAGCATGGGTTGTCAATGTGGATTTATTATAGGTGACAGCATTCACCCAGCTGAATTTTTCGCCGTAGGTATGGCTTATATCAAAATGATATGCTTTGTTTGTATGTATTGGTATGTTTACATTCGTTTGTTTACATTTGCGATTGTACGTTGACGTGATGCTTGGACCAAACGCAACAACAAATATATGTAGGGTTTTACTTATATGTGGTTGCTGTCACCTATAATAAATTCGTCTTGGTCGTAGACTGATGCAGTCGCTTTTGGGGTATTCGAGAGAAAGATACTTCGGAAAATCTTCGGCCCCTTCGTGTTAGCGATAACTACTACCGCCGAGTGAACCCTGAGCTGTATGAGCTCTACGACGATGTGAATATAGTGAAGCGCATCAATATTCAGTACTTGTGCTGGCGTGAGTACTTCGAGCGTATGGATGCAGAAGTTCCAGCAAAGAAGTTGTTCAGATGGCAAGTTATAGGACAACAACGTAGGGGAGAACCATGCCTCCGATGGAAGGACTAAGGCAAGGGAACCCTATCACCGCTTGGTGTAACAAATTGGAGAATGCGCGCGTAAAGCAGAGACGCCTGACGAGACTTGTTGCAGTCGGCTTTAATCCGGTAACGGGTGGCCATCCTTGCTCAGCCATTTTAAATATCAAAGCAAACTATTTTTATAAGCCTTAATACGAGGGGGGTTCAATAAGTACCCGTGTTAGAAATGAAGACACCATTTTTTCAAATTTTTTTTTTGTTTTTTTCAATATAGTCCCCTTTTAGGAAGATATACTTCCTCTAACTTTTTTAACCCCTTAAATACGCCTCTGCCTCGGCCATGATTTCCTCGTTTGAACTAAGTTCTTTCCCCGCCACCCATTTCTTCATTTTAGGGAACAAGAAAAGGTCGCAGGGAGGCAGATCGGGTGAATATGATCACTGTAGTATTGAATAACTCACTGTAGTATTGTGTAGTGATCGTTCTTCCTATTTCTAAAAAATCCTTGAGAATGACGGCATTCGCATCGCAAAAGATCGTCGCTATGACCTTTCCGGCTGATGAGACTGTGTTCGCCTTTTTTGAAGCAGATTCGCCAGGAGAAATCCATTGTTTTGCTTGTTGCTTATTTTCTGGTGTGTAATGTTGAATCCAGGTTTCATCAATGGTGACAACTCGACGCAAAAATTCCTGCAGATCTCGCTTAAATTGCTCCAAACACTGCTTCGAAGTTAACAGCCGCATCCGCTTGTTGTCCACCGTGAGCAATTGCGGCCCCCATCGGACCGACAATTTTTCCATCGCCAACTTATCATATAAAATATGATACTAATTGCCGCTCCATTCGGCCTCTGACCTTGGCCTATGTTACTTCTCGCACTTTCGTTCGTCAATCAGCGAGAATCATGTCGTGGACCTTTTGAATGATTTCCTCGGTAACCACGTCTGCCGGGCGTCCTGCCCGCTCCTCATCTAAAACAGATGCTCGGCCACGCTTAAATTCGTCGAACCAATATTTAAATGTAGTTATAGATGGCGAAGCGTTCCCATAGACAGCATCCAACTTTGCCTTTATCTCCTCGCATTTTTCCCATTGCGAACGTTGCTGCTCCATCTTAGCAAAAATTACGAATCACGTCTTACTCGAATTGCTGCCAAATCCAACCGAACCTATCAATCAGTCAGAAATTTGTTTTGCTGTCGTTTGATGGCAGCATTTGCTGTTAGATGGCAGCGCACGATACTAACAACAACTTCCCCCAGGAACGCTCTTTGTCTTTAAACACGGGTACTTATTGAACCACCCTCCTATTTAGAGAGCTCTTATAGAATTTAATAATATCCTAAAAAAATTAATATTGAATTTTCTTCGCTGAGATCTTTACATTCTCGCTTGCGTCGTTTTACTCTCAACCTTAATTACGTATTCTACTTTTTAGTTTTATATTTAAATATGCAATCTAATTCCAGCCTCTGAAAGAACCTATTGTAGGTACCTCAATAACTGTCCGTTATCTTGATCTCATTTGGCTTAGTGACCAGCAAAGCTGAGAATGACAGTAAATGGGCTTACATTACCGGATTTACCTACATCACATATATATATTTTTGCAATTTTTCTTCCCCTTTCCTCGCGCATATTCAACATTACAAAGAATGGGCACGAAAAAAACTAGTCGATTGTGTTTACTCATCACTTGCCTTCGCTTAGTCTAAGCATAACTTTATCCACCCATATTCCATCAAGGTAGGAGTGGACAGGGGCCAGCACTTGGGGACAGGGCCTGGTTAACCTGTTCACGGATGGCACGAAGTTGGACGGTAGGGTTGGAGGAGGAGTATTCTGCAAAGAGCTCCCCATCAAACTCAAATTCAGGCTACCGGATCACTGCTGTGTGTTTCAAGCAGAGGTGGCCGCAATTAAAGAAGCAGCTGACTGGCTACTTACTAGCGTAATAACTGTTAAGAAGGTAAATATTTACTCCGATAGCCAAGCGGCAATTAGAGCCCTAGGCTCTATTATGGTACACTGGAAACTGGTCAGGGAATGCCTGGTCTCTCTCTCGATTGCATCAGAATTCTTCGATAGAAAGATAATTTGGGTACCTGGTCACAGTGACATTGCTGGAGATTGCGAAGTCGACGAGCTGGGCAGACAAGGGACCTGTGAGGCGGTGTGCCCGCGAAAGGAGAGGATCGGGATCCCCTTGACAACCTGCGCTCTACTCTTGGAAGATTAGGCTTTGCACCAACTCAGCCAGCGCTGGGTAAGTACACGAACGTGTAGGGTCGCGAAGTCCTTCTGACCACGTTTGGATAGGAGGCGTTCGAAGTATATTCTGAGGATGACGAAATCTCATCTCTCAAATTTCGTGGGCATCCTCACGCGGCACTGCCAGCGGAGTACACATGCCGTAAGACTCGGAATCACTTCGAGTCCTTTTTGCGTCAGCTGTATGGAGGATGAGGTGAAATCATCTCAGCACCTGCTCCTCAGCTGTCCAGCTCTCGCGGGACTAAGATTCAAACATCTTGGTTCTCACTTATTTTCTGCGCCTGCTGATATAGCGGGTTTTGATAACAAAAATCTGATGAACTTCATCAGCAGCATAAAGAGGTTCACAAAACCGCAGACCAGTCACCGTTCATAGTCCACAAACACTCAACCCTCCCCACTCCTTTCCCTTTCGTCCTTTTCCTTCACTTCTTTTTCCCCTCTTGCAATGGTATCACAAAGGATGAACCAAACTTTTTCGTCCAAGTGGGCCCACTCTCTGGGCAACCATCACTACCTAACCTGCCTAAAACTAACTGTAATAAAAAAATAAGTATACGTATTCATAGTATTTGTTGGCATTATTAATTTGTCGTATTCACTTTTGTCAACTTCTACGTTTTCTTCAAAACATATCCGGTTAAGTAAGAGCTTGCGGAGAAAATTGAGCGCAATAGCATGAAAATGGTCATTTGTCGCACAAAACCATAGCAACAACTTTAGATTGTCCGAAAAGTACGGTAACTTACGTGTTAAAAAAGTTAAGCGAAACCTTGTCGGTGGAACAAAGGCTTGGCAGTGGAATAAAAAAAAGGATTTGCGTCAGAAGCAAAAAAAATTGTGAGATTATTTCGAAAAAAGCTGACCTTTCACTTCGAGATGCTGCAAAACAGGCCCGTATGTGAGAAGGAAACGGCCAAGAAGTGGGCAAAAGAGAAGTTTTACGATCAAATAAAAACACCCAATCGAAATGATAAACAAAATAAGAGTAATAAAGCACGTGCGCGAAAATTATATAGTCAAGATATTCACTATGGGTGGTTGTGCCTATGAAACATACGTCAAAACAGACTTTAAAAACATTCAGAACGCGGATTTTTATACTACAACGAAGGAAAGAGGAGTCCCATGTGCCTTTAACCCAAAAATATTGGACAAGTGCAGTAAATACAATATTTGGTTTGCCAGCCATCTGTCGGTATGGTGTGAAAAGCAAAAAGTTACCACCAAAAATTACCACGAGCACTAAAAATCAAGAAGGGTTTGCAAAAGCGTTTGCTACCATTCATAAAACAAACAAAACATCAAGGCTCAGTTCTGTTCTGGTCCGATCTAGCATCGCTTCATTATAGCCGTCTTGCTATGAACTGGTATGAAAATTGCTTGTAAATTTTGTTCAAAAAGAGCACAACCCGGCAAACTGCCCACAATTTTGAGCCATTGCAAAATATTGGGCAATTATATATTAAAAAAAAAAAAAATTGCTAAAACTGAAAAAAGAAATTAAAATGAGCGGCAGTTTAAAATGAATTGGCAGAGAGCAGCGGATACCGTAACTGATGTCCATCGCCTAATGAGAGGAGTCAAAGCGAAATTGCGCCATTTTGTTTATAACAAAGAGAATTGATATGAGTTTTTTGTTTAACATTTGGGCTTAGCAAACCAAAAAATAAAAGAAAAAATAGTTTGATAGTTTATAAAGGGTTTTCCAATAACAGGTGTTATTTTGAATAGTCCGCTATTTCGGTAGATGTCACTTTTGAAGCTGTCATTTTTGATATTTGACAAGTAGAAACTACGGCATTAATAAAAATGGAACGATACACGCTTAAACAACGCACTGAACTTATTAAAATTCACTATAAAAATGGTGAAAATTTGGCAGAGATGGTTCGTAAAACTCGAACATTTTTGGGTCATCGTGAAGCACCTTGTCGAACCGCAATACAGAAATGGGTGAAAAAATTCGCGCTGTTGGGACAAGTTAGTGATGTGAAGAATAAAACCCGTGCACGTCGCTCAAGAACACCTGTAAATATTGCTGTTGTAGCCGAAAGTGTTGAAGAAAACCCAGGTTCCCCATTCCTTGTCGTTCTTTGGAATTAGGCATTCCACAAACGTCATTACACCGTATTTTGCATAAAGATTTGAGTCTTATAAAGTCCAGTTAACACAAGAACTTAAGCCGCCTGATCATCAACAACGTCGTGTCTTTGCTGATTGGGTAGTTGAAATGCGTGAAAATGATATGGAATTTCAGCGAAAAATCATCTTGAGTGATGAGGTCCATTTTCACCTCGGTGGCTTCCTCAACATGCCAAATTGTCGGATCTGGGGCTCAGAAAATCCAAGAGTTATTGTTGAAAAGCCTCTCTATCCCCAATGTGTGACTGTTTGGTGCGGTTTATGGTCCGGCGGAGTCATTGGATCTAACTTTTTCGAAAATGAAGCTGGAGCAACAGTTACGGTGAATGGATTGCGCTATCGAGAGATGTTTATCGATTTTTTATGGCCGGAATTGGATGGTGTTGATCTGGACAACGTTTATTTTCAACAAGACGACGCTACGTACCACTCAAGCAAAGAAACCATTGATTGAATATCAAAATAACACCTCTTAGTGGAAAATCTTTACAAAGTTTTTGTTATCACGATTTTCACTCGACCAATATTTTTCGGCTCCATTCTTAAGGGCTCCATTCATGGGTTTCGTGGGTTCAAAAAATCGATTTTTGTTTTGCCTTATTACTTTCTACAACATCTCAAGAATATTATCCTAAATTTTCAAGTCGTTCCGAATAATAGTTTCGGAGATACAGCCTTTGGAAGGTGTGCGCTCCAAGCCACTTTTATTGTTACTCAAAACTTTAAACGCGTTTTTCTTGGAACCGTGTTTTCAAAGTCGGTTGTCAAATGTTCTCGAAAGCTACTCAACCGATCTTGATGAAATTTTACACAAGTGTTCGAGATACAATTTACTCGTGCTTGGTCGAAGGATTTAAAAAAAAAATGCCAAGCAAATTTGACCGAAATTTTTTATTTTTTTGGAAAAATGTCTGCCAAAATTCCAATTTTTACTTTTTTTTTTCTTTCCTTCATTCAAGCACGAGTTTATGGTCTTAACTAAAACACTTATTTTTGTTTTTTCATTTTTGACGAGCCTGTCAGGAGTTATGCTGACAACGCGCATGCATCTTTTTTTCGAGGGGTCACCGAAATGACGTCACAATGGAGGAGTTTTCATTTTTTTTTTTTTTTGAAAATTTCGGAAATTATTCTTTAAATGTGTATATATAAGACAGAAAAAAGTTTAAATTAAATAAATAATTTTTTACATAGAAAAAAAATATTGAAAATAGGCCTTTTTTTTAAACGACGAAACCCATGTAACCCCTTAACATCAACATATCACCGAAAAGTAGCCATAAGCATAAAATAAATGAATTAAGACAAAAATTACGGAATAATTCTTATTTAATGCTAAAATTCATGAAAAACAAAAAAAAATCTTGCTTAATGCAAAAATAAAAATTAAAAAAAAAAAAAGAAAAAAAAAACATACAGAAAACGAAAGACGTTGTAATGTTTTAGCACGCGGTAAAGCCGTTTGTAACAAAGAAAAACCGCTTCATATAACATACACCTAATTCTCTTCTTACACGAATTTTATTTAACAAGAGTTAAGAAAAAAATAAATCTTGTTTTACAATACACGAATTGTTTAACACGATTTTCCATATTTTAAGAATTTTTCTTGAATCTTTTGGAGCAAATGGAGTGAGACTCTTCGACGCATGTACGAGCCGTTTAAATTAGGCTCAGGAAAGGTCTCTGAGACTCGGTAGATTTTGCACTCGCCGTTTAATAATTTATTTCTTATATTTTGTATTTAATGAATTAAAATGTGTAAGCACGAAATAAATTCTTAAGTGAACTCTAAAAGAAGTTTTTTAATATTGTTTTCACCTAATTCTCTTTTTACGCAAAAAAATTTGTTACACGACTTTTTAAGATCGTATTCATTTTGTAAAAGAGAATAAGGTGTATTTTATATTTTTATTTAGTAGCAGATACGCTTATAATTCACTCACCAAAATGATTATCGTCAACATCTATTGAAATATAAGGATCGATCGGCTGTTCGTCGGCTAGCTTTCCGAAAGTCAAATTGTGACGCTTTTGAAAATCGGTTGGACGCAGACCGATTGCTTCGCATACTTTTAATTGTAATTTACCCGTAAACATTATGTAGGCAATGCTAGTTGAACCGCTTCAAAATGAAATGAGTCTGCAGAGGATGTACGAATGAGAGCGTAGGAATGGTATTGAAACGGAAGCTGGAAACGGGTTTGTGCTGGACGTTAGATGTCGCCTACGCAGTTGTACAATGTTGCGGTATATCCTGTTTGCATGAAATCAATCAATTAAATGCAATGCAGGTGTATTTTGTCAATAAAACTTCAACTCACAAAGATGCGACAACAGCAAGGCAACTTTAATGGTGACTCGGTGACGAAGGCAAATCCGACAGGCGAAGTGAGACGGAAATCGTCACAGTCATACACACACACACACACACACGCGCACAATTTTACTCTGCCGCTATTGAGAAACGGTGGGGCGCGCGTGCGCCTTTTTAACATACGATCACTGACGTTTAACCGAAATCACGGCTTTAATAGTTATTTCGACAATTTTTCTGCAATACCTTGTGGTAACAAAATTAAATACATAAATAGATACGCTTTTAATTCACTTTTGTTAATGCACTTTTAATTGCAACAATTTTTCGCACTATTTCTTTGAATTACAGTTTCCTTTATTCTATTTTATTTTATTTCTTCTTAAAGACTTTCTTGTTTGCTGCTTCCACTTTGAATATGTTTTCGCGTTCACTTTCGCCTTCAAGTGGCAAATTTATCCAATTTATGAAAATTAGATGCTGCCTCAGATTTTCTTTGTGTGCGTGTGTGTGTAATTCACCTAATTACACATTTATGTTTGTGCCTCTGCTGCTGACGATGCTGTCGTTGCTGCTGATTTTGTTCGTTTGTTGCGCACTTCGCCCATTTAATGCCAATTCAAGTTCGCCTTTCGCAACACTTTGATTGTATTATGCGTTACATTTACATATATTTTTTATGTTACTCTTCCTTTTATGTGTTATGCATTAAATCTTGCTGCTAATGAAACTTTTGTTTTCGATTTTCACTTTAGTTGTATCCACAAATTTACTATACAAACCGCCACAGTAGTTCAAAAATTCCTAAAAAATAACAATCACTTTAAATTTTGTTTAATACTACGTACACACATTTATGTACATACATATGCACATCAATTAGTTTTCTCCTTGAATATCTCTTTTTGCTCATACACTAAAAAGTAAGATTTTTCTTGAAAAAAAGTATAGATTGTTCATGGCGCTCCTGTTTTTCTGCTGCTTCTGCTGCTGTTTTTCATCATTTGCAATGCACTAATATTTATTTGGTTCTCAGCTTGCTGCTTGTGGCTGTGTCTAACTTGTTATGCTGCCTTCTAAATCTAATGCATGTAGTATGTATGTACTCGTATGTATGTATGTATGTATGTGTGTATGTAGTTTTGTTCCTGTGCTTTTTTTGTTGCTGGCTTTGCTATACTACATCGGTATGTTTTCGTCGCTACTTTGCACTTGCTGCTTTGTGCGTCTTGCTTTGCCTCTTGTTTCTGGCCTTATTCTCGTTCTTGGTAACTTGATTGACTGAAGACTAGGTATGTAGTAGTTAGAAGGCTATTTGGTTGGTTAGCTGTCTCCTCCAATTTTGACGTTTTGCTTCTTTTGCACGTTCTATTGTTGGTATATTAGAAAGAAATATACAGCAAAGTGAAAAAAACGGAAGATATTTTACTTCCACTTCCCCCTTCCTGTTTGCGCGCGTACACATACGTACACTCACTTACTCAATATTTACCTATTAAACTTTTTTCTTAACATTTTTAAATTAGTTGATAACTAAAAATTTTAAATCACGCTGTTCTTTATGTAAGTTATAATATGCGAGTAATTGTGTTTTTGTTGCTTTTCTATTACTCGGTGCCAGTGTATATTCACTACGCTTAGTTTAGAGAATATGATTTTCGTCTTCAAATGCTTCTCTCACTACTTCAGTGTTTGCTTGCTGGTGCTTTCGACTTGAATTCCCTTACTCGTATTCGTTTACTTTTTGTGCTTCGTTTGTTTGCGCATACACAAATTTCTTAGTTTTTTCACACTTGCGATTCGTTAATTATTATAATACTCTTATTGGTGCTTTTTTAAGAAATGTTCATTAATTAATAAACATTTTCAAACTATGAAAACGATTTCCCAATATCTTACATTTTCTCTTACTTTCTCAACATACTTATCTTCTCTACTCTTTTACGCTATCCTTCTTTTATAAAATGCAAATTCCAGCACAAATTCTATAATTCGCACTGGAAGAATTTTCCAACGGAAAAACTTTTCCTTACTATTTGCACAAAATGTGGGGTGCACAAAAGATGAGGAAAATGGGTAGAGAAAGAAGCAGAAAAAGGCAAGAAGTCAAATATAAAATTCGTCTGCGAAATTTTCACTTTTTTAATACACCACTCAACACAATTCCATAAATTTTTAATTACTTCGTTGGTATTCCACTTGAACTTGGTTTTGTGCTTAATTTTGTAACTATTAGGTTTTATTTTCCACTATGAATTTAATTTTAAATATGAAATACATGAATTTTCTTCACGTCTATGAATTTTGGATTTTCAGCGAATGTGGAGCAAAGCGCAATGAATGGAATTTGTATTTCCATTAATTGGGAGCTTATTACAGATTTGCATGTGGAGCTTTTTGTAAAGCAAACATCTGTCTACCAAAATAATCTGTGGTAATGCTGTGATGCCATGTTACTATATTATTGCAGCGATTTTTGAGGGATTTTTTAATCGATAAATGAAGGTGGATTTGTGGAAAACATGTTTTGAAAATAAATGTTGGAATGAAAATAAACAAATTGCTTATGGTAAAAGTCATTGTGAGTATGAATGTATTTTGCTAAATCGGCACGAACACGTGGAAAAGTTTTTTAACTATTTCTAACCGAAAGTAGCAATTCTATAAAAGCCTGCCATTAATTTTTTTATTTTCTTGCGAGCGAAAAGACATATCCGAAAGATATATACGTGTTTGGCCAGGCGCCTCCTCCAACTTGTTTCACAAGTGGAGGGGCCTACAGTTTTAAGCCGACTCCGAACGACAGATATTTTTTATGAGGAGCTTTTTCATATCAAAATTACACTCGGAAGTTGGCCATTGCCTGCCGAGGGGCGACCGCTATTAGAAAAAGCTTTTGCATTTTGCTGTTTCATGCACAAAGATTCGAACCTGTGATCTTCCGAATGGTAATAACGCACTAAGCATTCGGCTACGGTGGCCGTCGAAAGACTCTTCATGTTAACATCATCCAGAGGACATTAATGTTCTCTGCATCATCATACATAAAAGCTTAACCAAAGAACATAGAAAAATTAGAAGCTGCAGTTCCAGTTGGTTCCTCTTAAATGCAAGCAAACGCTGCATTATTTCCACATTTAGCTAAATTTTACTCGAATTTTCGAAAAAAAATTAGTTCGTACATTATTTTATCGCATCAATCCACCGTTTTTGTACAAATTTTGTTAGCCACGTGAATCGAGGTGTTCATTTGCTCAATAATGCATCATTAACATTCTCTGATTTGACGTATTTCAGCATAAAGTAACATCTTAATATATGTATGTATGGATGTAAATACATAAAAGACAAAAGAAATGTCATGTAATTCCATTGCTTTTTATAACATCTCGCCTAAAAGTATGCCTTGAAAAAGTTGTAGTACACTCATAAGCCCATGCACAATATTTTACAATAAGAAAAAACATATGGCACTGAAAGTAAAATGCATAATTAACCCTTTTGCATCGTTCGACGGAATAATCCGCGAACAAAAACTTTCTTATCACCAAGAGTGGAATAGTCCACGCGAACAAAAGCTGTATCTTATCACCAGTAACGCAATAATCCGCAATAAATTAATTTCTTGTTAAAGTTCGAGAAAACTAAATAATTTTGGTAATCCTGCAACATTCCTTTTCATTAGAACAAACAGTAAACGCTCTGCCGACGCAAGGTGTTTTAAGAACATCTCACATTTCGAGCGTTGTTGCAAATGCAGGCTTAATAAACGCCGCATCATTAACACATTTCGAAAAATCACAGCTCATTCAAGAACGAATATGAACGCAGCATTTAAAGATTCGAGCAAGAAATTTTATAGTGAAGTTGAAACAATTACTTTCGGCATACACTCCAAATTTTTAGTTTCGAGTTAAGATGGACTTAATAGAAAACCATAAGTTGTCACTCTCGCTCATTTAAAATCTGATGGTCTTTTCGTCTGGAGTTTGTGCAAAAGCGCATTTACGTATAATTTCCAATGTTGAAAATAAAAACAACAAAAATATTTTGTATTGCAATGGACTTTCCATCAGTCATGACTACTGCATACAAACACCAATGAATATATTAAAAAAAAAAGATTATTAACCTGATAAGAGGGTATTGGATGATGTTATCCCCTATTTCATTTCACTCAATGCAACCCTGTGTTTTGTTTTCAATAGTGGAAGCTAAGTCGGCTTTTTGGTAAAATTCAACGTATGCATTTTCTATAAATTTGTAAATTAAATTGAAAATCGCGTATTGCATCTTAAAAATGGGTAAGACAATAAAACCACCAGAAAAATAACACATTTTATTAAGTGCATTTCTGCTTCATATATTCACCAAAAACAGGGGCGGAAACCAAAAGTGGTAGCAGTAATCTGGTCTCGGCTGTGATCTCCTGCATACTCAGCTTGGTCATATTCGCTACAATGCGCTTCTACTCCGGCTGGCTAACAGCTACACAAATGAATACAATTGTTGGTGGCTTCGTTGGTTCGTGGTTGTTTGTCTTTGCGTTGACCGCCGTGTCGAATGTGGAAATGCTTGTGTTCGGCAATGATTTTCAAGCTAAATTTATACCAGAAATATTGACTTGCCTAACGCTGGCTACCGTGGCTTCCGGTGTGGTGCATCGAGTTTGTGCCACGACATGGTGAGTACTGAATTTCATTCAATCGCTGCATTGATTTGTTTATGTTTTCCATTTCAGCATTGTGTTTTGTATCGCTGCATTGTATTTTGTAAATCGCATTTCAAATAAATATCACAACAGAGGTACCAGCGCCGTGGAGCAAGCACCTGTTCGCCGCGGTGGTGGAAAGAAAAATAAGTAGAAGTCGAGTGAAAAAAACGTATTAATTAAAATTTATAAGTTATATGCAATGAGAGTAGCCTTTTTTGGTATTGTCATGACATTCAATTGTTGAAAGAAAACGAGGATTTCTATACTTAAAGTTAGGGTTTTTTGTCACGATTCTGATTCAGTCAATTTGGATTTGTTTTCATTGGTTTAAATATTTTGTAAACAATGAATTATGTGAATAAATATCTTGCAGAGTGTCAAGTATACTGAAATTAATTAGTATGATTTATCTATGGGACGATAATCCACGAGAAGAAATGAGAATGATGAGAAATTGGGGCGCAGTGGCATACTGGTATATAGGTTCGATACGCATTTCACCGCGAAATTAAGCATAAAAATTGCCAATGACGTTTCAATAGTTTTCTACTTTCATATGACACCAGCATCCATTGCTGCACTGGCAGAAATTAATTAGCACCCTGCAACATCTCTGATAAGCTACTAAATGTATGTTTGTAAGTATTTGCCCAATGCTTTTTTCTGATATCCTTGGTCCTTCCATAAGTTCTGTTACAAGTTAAGTCCGTTATAGATATGAAATTATAATATTTTTTTAAAGAAGTTAATTTTATTAAAAACAAAAATTTAATTTTGATTCGAAATGGTAATAATTGGCGTTCACACGTTCCCATGACAGTCGATTCTACGTTACCGTTATATTCGGCCACGGACTGTCACTCCAGCAGCATTCCCCGTGCATGTATGGATAATATTTATGCTGCTGCAACAAAAACAACAATACAAGCCTTCAAACGATTTGGCCAATCGGCTATTGCAGTACGCACGATTTCATAGATATTGAAGTCGCTGCTCGGACCAAAGATTGTTTGAGACTTTCAACTTTTTTGTGAGGTTTTTGACAGACCATGTTCTCCAATTCTGAGCACAAACTGTAGTCCAATGGATTTAGATCTGAACTTCCAGACGGCCAATCTTCTGCGGCTATGACCCCAGAAATATGGTTTTTAACAACTGCTGGATGGTGTTTACCTTATGGGCTGGAGTGGAATCTTGCTGGAAGATCCAACGTTCTCCGTTGAAGAGAGTACTGTTCAACTGCTTCACCATGAATTCTAAGGTATCCTCCTGGTACACTTTTGTCCCGCCCTTAACCCCTTTTTCGTAGAAATGAAGAGATGTAACACCTTTACAAGACACTCCCCGCCAACCATTACGGAGACTGGACCCTTGGAACAACGTTTTTTGCGGGCTTAGAAATAGTAGCATAGATTTTGTCCTTTTGATTATTAAAAACTTCTTCAACAGGAAAATTTTCTTACATCTAATAAATCAAAAATTTTCAACATCTTCAACATCCAAGACGTCGTCCTAAGAAGGACACATTCACTTACCTACCCTGCGTCCACAGACGCCTGTTTTGAAAAAACATTTGCTTAATGCACTTCACCATAAGTTTCCATTTCACGCCTTTTTTCGATACTAAAGGGTGGTTAAGTTTCAAGGGCCGGTGTTGATTTTGAATAAAATACATTTTTTTAAAGAAATTATTATCATTTCTCTTTATTATGATAATATTGGTATGACTCAATTACGTGTGGAACAAAATATTGGCCAAATGGCCGCTGCGACCTCGGCGGCACACCTCCATCCGATGGTTCAAATTTTCGATGACGCTGAGGCATAATTGGGTTCTATGCCGTTAATGTGCAAAATTATCTCATCCTTTAGCTCTTGAATCGTTGCTGGTTTATCGACGTACACCTTTTCTTTCAAATAACTCCAAAGAAAGAAGTCCAACGGTGTCGTTGACGTTTAGGTGTGGTTCACATTCAACATCGGCCCTTGAAATTTTACCATCCTTTATATCGGCATTCCATTTTTCTTCGCCTATCATCATTCCTCGATTATTTCTTCCGGTGTACAATTTATTCCGATAAACCAATAGCTCGTTGCAGAGCTGCTCTCTCTATGTTCACCTCTCGCATTTGAACAGGGAGTGCTTCGCATCATCGTATCCAGTATCTCCATAAATGCAATTTGCTAGTGTCAGGTTGGGCATGGCAAATCAAACGCAGAAGGTGGCAATGGATAGGTCACATGCTTCGAAACCCACCAGATAGCATTACGAAAATGGTACTGGACTTGAACATGCAAGGAAGCAGAGGTCGCGGTCGGCCAATGATCACTTGGCGAAGGTCGATGTTGCGGGAACTTGCAGATGCCGACATCAAATGGGCAACCACTGCCCAGTACGATGAAAGAGTCTTGTGGTTTTTGTTGTACCAGCATAAACAATCCCCATACATATATTGGGAATGCTGCTGAAATGACAGTCCTTGGCCGGGTCGTTCCAGTTACGTAGAACCGACTGCCGTGGGAACGGTCGAGTCTTGTCGGGACGCTATGCTCCCGAGCGGAGTGAACAAGGATATAAGAAAAAAATGTTCATCTTACCCATTCGCCACAAATACTTGCAAAAGGACCCGTGTGCGGACAAAAACTGTCAGAGGTAATAATAATAGTTAACTTCACCGTGCTTTCTTTCTACCCACTTTTTTAAAACGGGTATTAAATCTATCTACCGCCCATCTACCCTACTGTTCGGAGTTCCATCTTGCTTGCCAACGTGTGAGTCAAAGTTAGTAGTGGAAGTTAGTCGTTCTGTTATGGCAGTCATAAATAATAACAACTTTATTTTGTAATGTTATTTTTTCTTGTAATTTTTATAATTAAATTTATTAAGGGTTTTCATTTTACTTTTTCATTCATTCAATTATGTCTGTATATCCTGCACTTATTAGCATGTACGCATTTTTAATAATCGTTTAGTATTTTTTTCGTTAATTTTTTAAGCATTCTTAATATTTCTTAGCCCATTCAAGGTTATATTTTTGTAATCACCTTTTTTGTTTTGTTTTTTTTTTTTTGGTTTTTTGTTTTGCTTTAGTTTCTTTTATTTTCGTAAGTGAATGCTGTCTATTATTAATATTATCTTTATTTCCATTTTTGTTGTTGGTTTTAAGTTTTACCAGCTAATATATATATGTATATATATATATATATATGTGTGTATGTACGTATGTATGTAATACATCTTCTGTAATACATCAAGTTTTATGCTTTCATTAATTTGTTTTGTTGGGTTTCATTATTAATCATTGCGATTTTCATATATTTGTTTTTTTCTTTTGTTTTTTGCTTGTTATTTTTTTTTAGCATTTTTCACTGACACATACATTTACATGACTAAAAACATTAACAACTACACCTACAATCGTCGGTCGCACTCTGACTTAGTCCTCATTTCTCCCTTGAATTAGCTTTTTTGTATTTATGTTTTATCTGCCTCGCATGCACACATTTTATACTATGTGCTAGTGCTACTTGTATACATATATATGTATGTATGTATATACCTATATATTTCGTTAATGACGCTTCCATCGTCCCTTGCTCAAGCTTATTACAGAAGTACATACAATCAACGGTTTTGAATACGCTTTCTACTGATTTTAAAAATTCATGACTGCAATTAAATTTGATTTTTTTCGTTATACTTGTTTTCTTCTATATTTTGTTGCTTTATATATTCTGACTTAAAATTTTTAGTTTATAATTTGCATTTGACATATATTTAGATTTACAAACTACCAATATGCAATTGTAGGGAATTAAATAAAAATAATAAAAAGTTTAATTTATTGCATATTATTTATTTATTATTAATTATTAATATTATTTTCATGTTCTAACGATCAATTTTTAAACATTACTTCACTTATATTAAGTACCTGTTAGGCATTGTTGTTTTCCGTATGCACAATTCAACATTTATTTTGCTTTGTATACTTTTGGCTGTGGCTTCTCACATAGGCACATCCACAGCAAATGCCTATTCCCCTATGTATGTGTGTATATGTGTATATACATATGAATGCCCCCCTTTCATTGAATTCAATGCAGTCATTTGTGACTATCTTAACGCGCTCTGTTATATTCTCCGTATTCCAAACTCTATGCTGCGAGCTTTAAGTCGCCATCGAATAGTACGAAACGAGTCCCGTAACCTGAATCCGAATGAGTTGAACGAATTCTATAATATTTGTATGTGTGTCCGTCAGATAGGTTGCAAATTTACATTAAATATAAGCCGATTTTTGTTTATTATTTGTAAGCTTGCACATTACATTATCGCATAGCGCACATACATTTTAACACATAATTCATTTTCCTAATTTCCATGCTTACACGATGTGTATTATCAGTTTTTTATTTACATTTTCTGCTTTGAAATATTTTAGCTCCTCGTCGGATATGGAATATATTTTTTGCTTTTGCACAAAAAATATTTATTTTTTTTATATACAATAATTTCTATAACAAAAAGAGTTGCAGATAAATAGTCGTACATAAACGCAGCACTGGCTATGATGCCATAGTAGTAGTACTTTCGTTTGTATTTCGGTTTTTTTTAATGTATAAAAATAATCTCAACAAAAAATGTCTTACCAATTTTTTCGAGTATATTTCCTGCTTTGCGTTGAAGCATCTACTTATGTATGCATAAGTACGTACATAAATGAGACCTCAACTATGATTGTGCATTTTTTTGTGTTTACTCGTGTCAAGTGAAAAAGTGCGTGGCGTGGTAGGCAAATAATTGTATGAATGGACTGCCCAAAACAGGAATAAAGCAGAACCTTACGACGAGATTGGCAACGACCCGGATATATCGTTCGTTTGCCAGGCGAATGTCACGAATCGAAAAATTCAAAATTTTAATAAAATGAATTCAAATTTTCCATAAGTTTTCATGCCTTCATAAGTAAAAGTGAAGTCACATTTTCATCTATGCGTAGGTGTGGCCTTGCATTTTTTACGCAGCATAAAAAGAGCAGATGGTAATTTCGGCATATTTACATATATAAAAACGTTTCTCTTTTTGGATTCTGACACTTTTACAGCAAAGGAGCGGTGTGTATAACCGCCCAAAACCATTTTCGATTATTAGGAGAATTTATGCTGTTACAATAAAAACAACAATCCCTTTTTTGTAAGGTATAAGAACTGGTTAGCTCGCAAAAAAACCTTAAATTAAAATGGAAATGATGTTCAAGGTGGCCCAAAATTAATCATCAAAACAAAATAAAAAATAAAATATATTAATTAATTAAAATAACGGCAAGCGACAGTAAAATGAAACAAAATAAATTGAAAAAGTAAAATAAAATAAATTAAAATATTAAAAAAGGAATGGAATATATTAAAAAAATAAAATTGAAAAATGTATTAAAATAAAAGAAGAAAAGAATTAATTAAAAGAACAGCATTTGACAATACAACAATATAAAAGAAATTAAAAAAGTATAAAGAAAATAGAATAAAAAAAAAATAAATAAAAATTAAAATAAAGGCATTTGACAATAAAACGAAATAAAAGAAATTAAAAAGGTATATATAAAGAAAATAGAATAAATTAAAATGTGTTAAAAAAATAATAAAATTGAAATAAAAAGAAAATAAAAAAAGAAGTAAATAAAAATTAAAATAACTGCATTGACAATAAAATGGAATAAAATAAATTAGAAAAGATAAATAAAATAAATTAAAATATATTAAAAAATAATAAAATGGAAAAAAAGAAAACCTAATTAAAAAATAAAACTAAATAAGAAATGATAAATAGAATAAATTGAAATATATTAAGAAATAGTAAAATTGAAAAAAAGAAAACCAAATAAAAAAATAAGTAAAAATTCAAATAACGGCATTTTACAATCAAATAAATTAGAAATGAAAAATGGAATAAATTGGAATATATTAAAAACGGAATAGAATAAAATAAAAAAATTAAAATAACGGCGCTTGACAACCAAACGAAATAAAATACATTAAAAAAGTGAATATTAAACAACATAAAATAAAATTAAATTAACATAAACTAAAAAATAAAAAAAAATACAAAATAAAGTAGAAGTATTAAAAAAAATAGAGTAAAAAAATACATAAATATAAAAAATATATTACAAAAAAACTAATTAGAAAGAATAAAATAAATTTAAAAAGAAATAAAATAAGCCAAAATAAAATAATTAGATAAAAATATGGCATTTAAAACGAAATAACATAAATCCAAATATTTAAATATATCAAAATAATGCAAAATAAAAAAGAACTAATTTATTCGAAAAAAAAATTAATTAATTAAAAAAATAATACAAAATAAAAGAGATTAATTTATTCGAAAAAAATGAATGAATTAAAAAAATAATAAAACATAAAAATTTAAATTAAAATAACTAAAAAAATAATAAAAAATACAGTAAAAAATATAAATAAAAAAATACGAAAATAAGAACTACATATATTACAAAAAACTAAATAGAATAGAATAAAATAAATTAAAAAAGGAATAAAATGAGTTGTAAACAAATAATGCAAAATAAAGTAGAATAAATTAAAAGCAAAAAAATTAATTAATTAATTAAAAAAAAACAAAATAAAACAAAAAATTTTAGTACAACTAAAAACGAAATAAAATTATTTTAGTTTATTTTATTTCTTTTAAATTAAATTATTTTAGCTTCTTTTATTTCTTTTTAATTTTACCACTATTTTTATTTTTTTCTGAATTAATTAATTAATTAAATAAAAAGTTTTAAAAGTAAAAATTTTAAATAAGATTAAACAATGGTATCTGACAATAAAACAAATATAAGTTAATAAAGTAAAATAAAATAAAATAAAATAAAATAAAATAAAAAAAATAAAATAAAGTAGTAATTAAAAAATAGAGTCAAATTTTTTACCTTTTATTTTACTCTATTTTTTCCTAGATTCCAAAAAATTAAAAATAATAAAATAAAACAAAAAAGGAGGTTAAATAATGGCATTTGACAATAAACGAGGCAAGTTAAATTACAAAATAAATATAAAGCAAAATAAAGGGAAATAAAGTAAAGTAAAATGAAATAAAACAATTATGAAACAAAATAAAATAGAATAAAATAAAAATAAATTAAATTAAATAAAAAAAATAGTTAAAATATTCAAAAAATTGTATATAATAAAAAACAAAACATTTAAAAAGAAATAAAATAAATCAAGGCATTAGATCTGCAATATCACATGGAAACTTGCTATTGTGGAAGCCCACTCGTTCCTGTTTGCCACATTCATATATTTTCATGAAATGTTTACCATAAGAGGCAAAAAATGTTTTTGATTATAAGATGAATATAAAATGAAATAATATCCCGTCCGTTATTATGTGAAGCAAGGGATAGAAAGTCAAATTTATTGCTTTGAAACAGCCGCGCCACACAAATACGTGATTCAAATTTTAAATCACTGCCGCTGAAAGGGATAACGGGCGCTTTATGTTCCACTTTACTTCGACTTGAAATCAAACAAATACTGCTATCATTGAATGGGACTCGGCAAATCAATGAAGTAAAAAGTAGCATCGCCGTTATTGACTTCCGTAACTCCGTTTCCACGCCAGTCAGGTTTACGTTACTAGAACCACGCGGATTTACGTTAATCCTGCCAGTTGCTGTCAATTCAGCAACATTCGTTAAAATTTGTATTACATTGGCCTACATAAAAAATTTATATATGGAACTAATTCAACATTGAAATAGCGGTTAAAAGTTTATGCAATGAAGAGTGACGAAGAAGAAGAACTTATGAAGGGTTATAGTAATACAGGCCATTAGTGCCTGAAAGTGCAACATGCAACAGCGTTTACGTAAAAATGCCCGTTCCCACGGCTGCCGGTTCTAAGTAACCGGAACCACCCGGATTTATACCCGGCCAAGGACTATCACTTCAGTAGCACTCCCGGTATATGTGTGGGAAATGTTTATGCTGCTGCAACAACACAGTAAAATACGATGCCTCGAAGGTGAGAAAAGTTTTTTTTTCAAAATTCTAAGCGAGCCATAATTCTGATTATCTGGCGCTCTTTCATCAAGCTAAAAGTGTCAAGTTTTCTATATGGGATAATAAAACTTCATTACATCTTTAATTAAATGAAAAATTCTAAGAAAATTGTTTGTGAAGTTTTTTTCGAAAGCATCCATCACCTACCGCAATTAGTAGCGGAAACTAAGAGCAAATAGAGTAGTTGATAAATAGGCCCGGGAGCGCTCTGTACCCCTAAAACCTACAATATCATGTATGTAGACGTTTTCTCAGTTTATGCGCATTGTTTTCATTTAAAAAATATGTTCTTTATTTTGTATGCATACAATCATTATTTAAAATTAGAAAATTAAAATAATATTTTTAATAATAATAATAATACAAAAACTAATATAATTATTACCAGCTAAAAGTTAAGCAATTTATATAAATTAGTTTCTTTTTTTTTTTTTTTTTTTTTTTAAATAAAGCAAACATAAATCTGTACTTATACTCATTCAAAATTCAATTCAACATCATTTTCGCAATTTTATCAATATTTCATAATCAATTAGTACATTTATTTATTATTTGCATTGGTTTTCACACTTTTAATACATTTCCAATGCAATCCTTGCATTTACATGCTTTTCGAAAAAAAAAACGAAAAAAAAAAACAAACAAAAAAAATGAAAAAATTCCAGCAACTAGCCCAGCAGCAGCAAATTTGATTTTAAGTGACTTTCACTTTTACCCTAATAATCAAATGAGGAAAAGGGACAATCAAAGGCTGTCTCATGCGCAGCAAATCGGTGCTGTTGTGAGAGCTGAATGACAATTCGTCACTAAACCTTAATGAAACATTTTAGTTTTTTAATAATTTACAGAAAATATACAAACTACAGTTACTAATTTTACAGTATGTGCTGGTGTGGGGAAAAAATCCAATACTCAACCGAGTTTATGTGATAAGCTACTTAACGCTTCTCAGCTTTCGCTACAATGAAAGTGCAAAGAGCGGTTCAACATAAAGTCAGTGCGAAAGTTTGAAAGCCAACAAGTTAAGTCTACGTTTTAGAGCTCTTGCGACACTCAGCTGCCAAGAGTATGCAATTCGAAGTTGTAAAAGCTGTCAAGTCGAGTACTTTGGCAAAACACATGAACGCTTTTGGTCGAGAAGCGAATAAAGCCTACAGGTGACGTTTTTGTGTTCGAAGTTGTGGGCAAATAAATTATTGAAGCCAGTTTCTGAAGTTTACAAAATTTGTACAAAAACAGACAACCTACTCGCAGCACTGGTCTCTCTCCCACTCTCTCTCTCTGAGGGGGTTTGGAGGCGCATCCCTTAGTTTGTTTGTTTGAAACGGTTTTTGTTCTTTCTTTCTTTTTGCTTACCGGAGAATGCCTTCCCCTGCGCGCTGATTTGTATGTACTACGCCGCTTATGCACATACCCATATATGTATGTATGTGTGAAGTTACAACGCGCTACCACGCGTAATGTATTTTGTATTTATATACATACAAATACATGTAAATATGTATGTGTATGTAAGTATGTTGTGCACGTACAAAGAGTTATCGAGTTCACTTTTTTCGATTTCTGTAGAAATATGTGTTTACATATATGCATGTAGTAGTTGGCGTGTACATGTGTGTAAGCCACACACACACACTTCATTACGCTAGGCTACAATTTAAATACGCTCAGTTTGTTTCATAATTAATCAAGAGTACCCATTGTCATTATAAGTATTTTGTTTGTTCGTTTTTTTTTGTTTTTGTAATTTGTATTTCGCATTCAATCAATTAATTGTATTATGGATTACATCTGATTACATGCACATAAGTATGTACATATACATATATGTGTATGTATGTATAGTAATATATTATTACAACTAGGCATGTACAAATTAGAACTTAAAAATTATGAAATTGGTTTAAAAAAAATTGACAAAAAATCATTACATTTACAGCTTTTTGTTTTACTAGATTTGTTTTTCTGTTTTCTGTTTTTTTTTTTTTTACTTTTATTTTTACTGCATTTATTAATAGTAAATATGTATGTATGTATATATTAAGTTTAGTTTATCATTAATTTATATATATATTTATATATATGTAGTATTTAAGCATATATTTTATGTCTATGTATGTATAATCACGCATTTGTGCAGCAAGCAACAAACACGCGCATGCGTCATGCGTAAGCAGCAAATCTAAGGTGAGTTTTTTTAATTTTTTATTTTAATTTTAATTTTTTGTTTGTTTTCAATTTTAATTAATATTTTTTGTTTATTTTGCATTTTTACATGAATTACCATGTTTGTTTGTTTGTTTGTTTGTTTGTTTGTAAATACATATGTGTGTGTGTATGTATGGATCTATGTAGTACTAACACAATGACAGCGACTCAGTACGACCGATGCAGTCGTCATGCCTCGACGAACGCTAACACATTCATGCTTTTATTATAATTTAGTAAATTAATCGTTATTCTGTTGTTATTTTTGTATTTTTTAATATTATTTTTTAGTTTTACTTTTGCTTTTTATTATTATTATTTTTGTTTTTTTTTTTCATTTCATTTTATGCTTTCAACGCACACATCAAAAACATATATGCATTTTTTTGCAGTTTACGCTTAGCTGCTTTTGCTTATTCTCATATCTATCCTGCCAATTCTTTATTCTTCTATTCATTTAATAAACAGCTCGCTTTTGAGTTATTTATTTACTCCGACTCCGTTGTATGTACACAAGTATCTCTTATATTACTATGCCACCGTCAGTTTTTCTACACAGCATCAAAATTATATATTTTGTGAAACGTGTTAAGCCTTTTGTTGTTCGACCGGGCGCACACAATCAGCACTTCAAATTAGCCTAAATAAGTTTGTATTAATCAAGCCGCAGACTCGCCCTGCCCAGAAAAGTAAACTAAAAACAAAAAATCGCGGCGCCTTATCATTCCCCTGCAAAGCCACCACACCAAACAGTGGGATATGACGCGCTCAACCAGCCTTGACTAAAAACGTTACGTTGCGTCCAATATTGCCAACGTCCCATTGCTGATGTACACACACAACAACAATCAGCCATTATAGTTTAAGTAATCCAACATCGCCCACACTTGCCAATTTTACGCTTTTGCTTCTTTTGCAGATCTTCGCACTAAGCCGTGCACACCGCGCCGACCTTATTGTGCTTGCGTTCGCTTCTCACCCTAATCTATTTTGTTGTAGTTGCAGTTGCAGTTGCAGTTAATATTTATTATTAGTTTTATTTATATCAGTTGTAAGCAATATAAATGTACAGCTACAAACATTACTTGTATACATATTTAGCATTCATTTATTATGTTTAGTTGATTTTGTTTAAAAGTATTTTATAGTTATAATTAATAATTAATCATTTTAATTTAATGCTGAAGTTTGTGTTTTCTTCTTCTGCTTCGGCTTCAGCTTCGGCTTCGGCTTCTTCTGTGTGTACTAATCAACTATGCATAGTTTTCTATGGTATTGTTTTTTTGTTTTTGTTATTTTCCCCTCTCCTTCCTCGTTTATCATGCGTTACATTACACACGTACTTATTCAATAGTTTATGTTCATAGTTTAATTTATAATTAGTATATAATTTAATAAGTTATAAACTAAACAAAAGTATATAAATTTACTTAATATTCCTTTTAAATCTTCTGCTTTTTCAGCATTTTTTAAGCTGCTCGCTTGCTCAACACTGTTTGACGTTTTCAGTATTTTTACTTTTGCTTTTTGCTTTTTGCCTTTTGCTTTTTATTTTTCTGAATTTCTTTTGTGTTTATTCTTTTTTATTATTCATTTACATGCACATTTTGTTTTTGTTTGTGGAGTTTTTTAGCTTGTTTTCAATGCGTACATATACATATATAAATTTCTCATAATTTTTTTTTTTTTTTGTGTTTTTTTGTAATATTATTTTACGAAATACATATTTATATTAGCATCATTAAATATTTTTTAAATGAATTCGTTAAGTTGCATTAGTTATCAATAAAGAGGAAGTGCAGTGCCATGAAGTTTTATTTTCTTGTGATTTTTGCATAATCTTTGTTTTTTAATTTGTTGCTTTTATTATTGTATTTCGTCACGGTCTACGCGCCTATTAAATATGTGTCTACTGCATGCGTACTTGGCGAAAAAAGAATTGGGCAAACTTAAGCTGAGAAAAAAAAACAAAACAAAACAAAAAAATTCAATAGTCCCTATCAATTTCGGGGGTACACTCTATTCGCTATAGTTAGCCATTTGGCTACATTTAAATAATTTACTACTATTAAAACTTTACTTTATGGAATACAACATATTTACATGAATTGATGTTTATGGTTTGAAAAAAACAAAAACAAAAAACGACACTAACACCACATACAAATAATAACGGAAAAATCGATTTCGAATCACACAAAAAAAAATAATAAAAATAAAAAAATTAATGGTCATTGTATGCGGAAACGACTAACGAATACTAAGAAATTATTAAGTGCAATTGATTATTTGAATTTAGCGTCAATACCAGCTGAAAAATTGTATTATTTCAAATAGACCAATCGATTTCATGTGCTTTCTTGGCTCGTATTGAATATTTGTTCGTGCTCAATCGTGCTTGTGTTTTCCTTTTCTACCGCAATTCTTACACTCTACCTATGCCACGATTAACATATTACTTCACTAGAATACCCAATTACAGCATACAGCGCAACGCAATAATTTGCATCACCTGTGGTGTCGATGGAGTTTGGTAGCTTTGAAGCAAAAAAAAAAAAGGGTTAATTTGGAAAAGGGAAATTTTCAAAAAGAGGGAAATTTTTAAAAGGAATTTTTTTAAAGATGGAAATTTAAAGGGGAAATTTTTAAAAAGAGGTAATTTTTTACAGCGCAACGCAATAATTTGCATCACCTGTGGTGTTGATGGAGTTTGGTAGCTTTGAAGCAAAAACAAAGGTTAATTTGGAAAAGGGAAATTTTTGAAGAGGGAAATTTTTAAAAGGAATTTTTTTAAAGATGGAAATTTAAAAGGGAAATTTTTACAGCGCAGCGTAATAATTTGCATCACCTGTGGTGTCGATGGAGTTTGGTAGCTTTGAAGCAAAAAACAAGGTTAATTTGGAAAGGGAAACTTTCAAAATGAGGGAAATTTTTAAAAAGAAAGAAAAAGGGACATTTTTAATAAGCGGGAAATTTAAAAGGGAAATTTTTAAAAGGAATTTTAAAAGGAGTTTTTTTAAAAGAGGGAAATTTAAAAGAGAAATTCTTAAAAGATTGGAAATTTTTTAAAAAACGAGAAATTAAATGAAGGGCACTTATAAAGAGGCAAATTAAATAAAGGGAATTTTCAAGAAAAGTGAAATCCAAAAACGTTCTAAACGGCAATTTAAAAAAGGTGAACTTATTTTCATTTTTGAATTTTATCGATCCCTTTGCTACCTCTCTCCAACCTGGCGTGTTTGAACTGTTTAATTCCCTACATGTGAGCACTTATCACTATGTAATTCTCATTATTCTCCAAACACCTTTTGAATTTCTTTGTAGTAAAGCTAAATATAGAGAATTTCTTGCTTCACGTTTTACATATTCCTTTTCCGCCTTATACTTTCGCATCGCGTTGATTTGTGCTGGCGTTTGTTATGCCCATTTCTGAACAGTTCTGTCACATGTTTGTCGGATGCATCTTTGTTTGACTTTTTCCTAACTCTATATCCCAGTATAGGTAAGAAATTATAAGTATCTTAGAGCATCAAAAAAATTAAAAATAAGATACAAAAAGAGAATAGAAAAAAGTTAGGCATACTTTTTTTACACCCACTAACTACTACTCATATTACTAATGCTAAAATGTTGATCACCGCTATACATTTAATTTATGTTGTATCTTCTCTACGCATGTATGTCTACATATGGGTGGAGAATGGCGGAGCAGATGGCTGTTGTTCATCCAACGTCCCTGTCGCACCTGCATCACTTCTGCATTTAACTATACTCTTGTCTCGTTTATGTTCGCAAAAGTATTTCCTTCTGTTCGCCTCTTGCGTTCGTTATACAATGTTTTGTTTTATTTTATGTTATTTTACTTTCTTGCTGCAATCAGTTCCCTAGCTTCGCTGCTGCTGTGCTCTATACGAATAATTTACAATGTACGCTTATAGTGGCGCTTAGTGTGCATCTTCCGGCTGATGTGGTTGAGGATGTGTTGGCGACTGCAGCGGCGGCTGCTGCTTGCTCCAATGGTAATGGAATGGCGGCACATGGTAGTGTGGCTGCGGCGGTGGTGGTTGCTGTTGGTAATGCGCTTCCAGCTGTGCATAGTGGTGATGCTGCGGCTGCTGGTGGTGAAGATGGTGATGCTCCATGCCAAGCTGCTGTTGTTCGTGCATGTGAACATGTTCCTGTTGCTGCTGCTGTGGCTCTAGCGATAAGTCTGCGTGTTGCTGTTGCATTGTCACTGCCGGCACTGCTGCTAACGTCGGCAACATGGTTGTGTACTACGCAACTGCTGCTGTTGTGGTGGCTGGGGGTGCTGCGGCCGTGGTTTGCGCAGCTACTGCTGCGGTAGGTGGTGGTGGTGGCGACGATTGTGTCGTCGCGCTTGGCATCACAGTCGATGGCGGCGCGCTATTTCTGTTGTCGGCGCCATTACCGTTGTTGTTGCTGGCATTGGTAAGTGGCACGGCGTTAATAGTAGGCATTGTTGCGCTTATCACATTTTTACCACTGCCGTTGCTACTCAGCAGCGTTGCTTGCATGTGACTTGCCTCGCTATTGGTCAACGTAGGTGCCACCGCGTTCAGCGCATTCACATTGGCGTTTTCTATCGCATTCTTAATGTGCATATTGCTGCTGGTGTTGTTGTTGCCGCTGCTGATACTATTACTATTACTGTTGCTGCTAACTGTGCCGCAACTGTTGCTGTTCGTGCTGCTATTGCTGACGTCATTGAGTAAAGCAGCGGCAGGCGCCAGTGCATTGCTGCTGTTGCTGTTGTCATCGACGGTGGCGCAGGCGTTTTGGGATTTGTTAATCACTGCCGCTGCGGTTGCAGACAAGGGCAGCTTGTGTATTGGCGCAGGATCGCTACTATTTTCACTGATGTTGTGGTTGTTGGCGCTGCTGTTGCAGTTCGCGTTAATGCCGCTGGTGTCATCGGTTGCATGCTCTGGCAGCTCTTCTCTTTTAATATCACTCGCGAGTGTGCGGGCTATGTGTCCTGCCGCTACTGACGTAGCCATTGATGGTATGGCTGTAGCTGTGGCGGCGGTTGCTGATACTGAACACACAGTTTCTACTTTAACTTCGGCTTTCACGTCCACACCACTGATAGCACCAGTACTAAAATGCCTCTCGGCAGCTACATTTTTGTCCTCTGCCTGTCGTTGCTGAAAACGATATTCCAACGATGCCATCGAAGACGCCCCACCGACTCCGGTGCCACGCGAAACTTGGAACAAAACACGCGATATAATCAAAGCTACCTGCTGGTCGAGTATGTTGGACATTACCAAGCCGAGCAGGCGTTGCTCTTGATGCATGAAAAGCGAGCGGTTGTCTGGATGCTTGGCCAGGTGTAATAGCGTGCCGGCAGCGCGCCGCAACATGTCCAAACTTGTGCCCATTGAATCCGGATTTTCGCGCAGATAATTGATTCCGTGCTGGTTGGCTACACCCAAAGCCGTTTGTTCGGCCTGTTCAATGAAAGCCACCAAGTAGGAGATGCAGGGCGATTGGAGTGCCACGGTGCGTGCCATGGCGCTATCCGCTGCGGCTAAGTAATGCAACAGGTTGACGGAGAACTCGCGTAACACCTGATCTTCGTTGCGACACAGATGGCGCGTTAAAACCGCGCACAGCTTTTCGAGCCGCGAATGCGGTGGTGTCGCTATAACGAGATCGACATTAGCATCTGTCACGCACAGTTTGCAGAGAGCCTCCAACGCTAGCCGCTGTGGCGAAAGAGAAGAGTTGGGACCACAAGACGGAAAGGGATCTTGGCCATGTGCGCTTGGACAAACAGCCCAATGTAGGAGACCGTCGATGAGTGGCCGTGCGATAAGCTCATCGTAGCGTGACAATTCCAGATGACCTGCAATGTTCGCCAAAGCGACGAGCATATTTTCTCGTATATGGACCAGGTAGTCCCACCACCATTCACGCTCTCCCTGCAGTGAGCTGCATGAGTCCGAGAAATCAGTGTCCTCCTCGCGATCGTAATTACGCGTTTTGGGTGTGCGCTGCAAGTGTTCGTGGTTGAGCAATAGCAGGCGACCAAGTATGGCGAGAAACCGGCGCGACTTGGCTAGCAGCGTTTCGTTGCCCGGCACGAACGTCAAGTTGCGGAATATGTTCGATAGGCAGATACATCGACGCGCCAGCGCATCTTGACACTCACTAACTAGGTACAGACTGGCTTCGTCGCGTGTATAACACTCTTCCTCGACGGTGGAGCCGCGGCGTCGCTGCAACACGTGAGCTGCATCGCGCACCGTCGACATTGGGTCGAAGTTTTTCAGTATACTACCACTACCGCCATTGGCTAGACGTTGTTGGGGTAGCAGCTCTATTTCCATATCCACCTCACGGCAGTCGCTATCGGTGGCGACTGAAGCATTCTCTGCAGACAAAGCGTCCGCAAGTTCCTTTTTAAGACCCGGTTGCGCAAATGCTGCCTCGTCGTCCTGCAGTTTTGACTTTTTGGCACCACTCGCTTCACAGCCGCCTACGCTATACTTGCTGCTAGAACTATTACTGTTACTATTATTAAATAATCGCCGCTTTTTGTTAAACGTATGCTGAAGTTTACTGTCCTCAGTACAGCCGTCTTCCGTCGGCTCATTTGTCAGAATCTTGTTGCTTGTTTCGCAGTCTACAACGCCCTTCCCATCTTCCGCACTAACAGCGCTACTTTTCGCCGACGGCTTTGTTGCTTCCGCCCTATTACGACTTTTTTCGCTGCTGCCGCGTATGTAACGCGCAAATGGAATGTTTATGATCTCCGATTTGAAAACGTCGATTATGCCGTCCTGCGCGTTTCGGTCCGCAAAACCATACGTCCAACTCCATGCTGTAGTTTCAGTCCCCGTTGCCTGCTCATATATGGGCTCCACTTCCGAATCCCACTCCTTCTGTCTGTTCGTTATAAAAATATCATCTTCTGCTGACTGCAAACGAACCGGCAAGCCCTTGCGTGACATCATCGTATAGTTGGGCGTGTGGCTGAGCAGTGTGATCCGCTCCTCAGGGTTGGGTGGCACGCGGATCTGACCCAAGTCGATTCCTTCATCTTCGTCATCATCCTCGGCTAGTGGCATTTTCGAGGTCTTGAATTTGTCGTAATCGTTGTTGTACTCGGCGGTGTCACTAACTCCCAGATAGTGTCGTTTGCGGTTGTAGTTTTGTACGGAGCGCATACTCCGACCACCACTACGCTGGTCAACATCCACGTCGCAATCGTGGAACATTTCGGCGAGATTCTTTTGGAAATGCTCCAAAAGTAATGTCAAAAGGCCCGGCAAATGTGCCAGTCCAAAGTACTGCACCGTTGTGTCGTCGAAAAGCAACACGTTTAGCACGTCTAACGCCCAGGTGCACTCAGTCAATAGCCCCGAGCGCATTGCCATAAATATGCGCCATGGATCCACAGGGCAAACGTCGGCCTTTGTCAGCCGCTTGCGCCTATATAGCACTGGTGTAGTGGCTTCAACGCTGTCTGACGGGAAAACTATTTCCTTTTTAACCAGCTGCGCGCCTGGAGGAGTTGGAAATGATTGTTGCGGTTGTGGTTGTGGTGGCTGCTGTTGCGTTGGAACCTGCGGCATGCCAGGTGTGCCCAATTGTGGTACAGCGCTCACTACAGAAACGGGTGGCTTAGGTGCACCGGTCACTGGTGTGCCCATGACAGGCGGCAATGCACTGACCGTGCTAGGTGGCGCTACAGATGGCGGCGGGCCGCATGCAGGCGTACCTGCACTACTGACTTGTGGTGGCGGTGGCATCACAAATGGTGGTTTTGTCATGGTTTGATTGGACGTCGGGCCAACGGGTTGTTGCTGGGCGGGTGGCGGAGGCATACCGGGGCGTTGCTGTGGCGTTTGCTGTTGACTGCCGCCTGCCGGCCGTAACGCTGAGCCAGGTGTACCCGGCTGTGGTGGAGGCTGCACAGCGCCAGCCATTTGCGCCCACTGCGGCGGCGGTGGTGGCTGCTGTTGTTGACTTTGCTGTTGGTATGGTGGCTGCTGTTGTGGTGGCGGTGGAGGCTGTTGGGGCGCATAGCGATGCTGTTCCCACTGCACGGCGGCCGATGCTTGCTGATTGGGTGGTCCAAGTGGACCACTGCCTGGTGGTGCGGCTGTTCGCGGCGGTGCGCTGCCCCAAGCTTGCGGGGTTGGTGCAGAAGGATACTGTCCACGGAACTGATTAGAACTACTCCAACCACCTATTTAAAATGCAGACAAAATTAATTACGAATATGCAATGAGACGATGCGAAGTGTAGCTCGAATACTTACCATACATTTGTGGCCTAGTATTATACGCTGGATAGGGTTGAGAGTCTTTCACAAAATCTGGATGCCGTCTTGGTTGAGGAGTCTAAATATGAAATTAAAAGAGGAGTTAGCGAATAGCGAACAAACGTAAATGCATGCAAAAACCAACCTGATCAGGCGGTCTGTAATAATCCTGTTGTGTTGGAGCACCGGGCGGATAGCCACCGCCTGGAGCTGCCGGACCACCAGTAGGTGGGCCAGCTGTGCCAGCTACAGCCGAACCAGGCGGTGTGGGTGTTTGAGAGCTACCTGGTGGCGGTTGACTGTACGAACGATTACCATAAGGGCCATATTGATTTGCACCAGGTGGAGGACTAAATGGGAATTGAATAAATGTGAGTTTCACGAGACAATCAAAAATACTTCAAATATCAGTAGCCAGTTTATATGCTGGACAAAGTGTTAGAAAACAATACTTTTGTAATAACTGTTCGGATAAGTAGTTAACAACAAATGGACTACTATTTAGCAATGTATGGAGAAGTAGAGAAAATAGCACTCACGCTTCCCCCTCTGGCCCATAAGGAGGGTACATATTTCGATTCTGTGGCGGAAATTGAGGTCCCTGACTTTGGCCGAATTGGCCGGGCGGCCCAGTTGCATTGTATTGATCGCTAGAACCATATTGACCGTAGGCACCCGGTTGTCCTGGATATGGAGAACCTACGAAAAAACGAGAAATACGGAACTTGTAAGTGATAAATCAAATATTGCAGTAACATAAACGTAAATGAATAGCTGGACGTAGGACAGAGAGGAAGAGAAAATATAGTCAATTGTGTGGCAGAAAATATGAGACCAATTAAAGTAGTGTTTGTAGTAGATTTTGCTGAATACTTTGTGTGATTTTTTAATAGGCTAAAATGAAAAATGTTTGTTAATTATTAAATTTCATCCATCACCTCAATTCTAAAATGGCGAAGGCTTTAATGAAGATAACTGCGTACTTATTGCATATAAAAAGCTAATTTAAAGAAAATTGTTAGTGGATTCTAGTTTACTATGAATTTATGGTGTACTTGAATTAGTAATTTGTACCGGAATAGCCCACTTTAGAAATAACATCAACTACACATTCAGAAACATCCTTCAAATCGACTTTACATTCAGCTTAAATTTATTAATTAAAGTTTGGAAACACTTTTGAGTTATACAGAAAGTGATCAGAGTTGGCAATAAAGTAATTTCGGGTTTTTTGCTTTAAAAAGATTCTGTCTGTATTAGAATTTCTCTCCAGCAACTTACTTTAGTAGGAATATTAAAAAGTTTATTTCCATAAAGACAAGTAAGCTGTTGAGGTTCATAAAGAGATATAAGAATTTTATGGTGATAATTGCGGGAGCCGGAAGCTGGAGGTGAAAAAGGAACAGCGACGTATTATCAGAATGAAGAAACAAGCGGCCGAAATTCGTGCGTGCGAGCGAGGAGCTTAAAATGTTAAACAACTAGAAACACACCCGAAATATCGACCAGAAAGTTCGACGGCTTACAGAAGGTTTCAAGACCGTGGCGATTTCCTGTAAAAACAAAAGCGGCGATCTGTTCACGGATATCCAGAGCGGGCTTGAATTATGGAAGCAAAACTTCTCAAACCTGCTAAATTGGACAACTGCGCATGTTACAAAGAAGGTGAAGATCCCCGATAGCCCAATCGTTGACCACATGACTGTCTTCCGTTACCCGACCATGACGAGGTGAGATTAGCTTTAACGCGGTTAAAGAACAACAAAGCCGCGGGAGCTGACGGACTGCCGGCTGAGCTATTCAAACTTGGCGGCGAGGAGCTGGTAAGGTGCATGCATGGGAGCGGTCCGTGTAAAAGGTGGTCGGATAAAAGCATGCCAGCCGATTGGAGTTTAAGTGCGCTCAGCCCAAACCACAAGAAGGGTGATACTACCAGTCTGTGCCAAATACAGCAAGATTAGTATTTTAAATATCGCGTATAAGGCCCTAGAGAGCGTATTGTGTGAAAGGCTGAAGCCCACCATCAACCAACTGATTGGACCTAATCAGCGGCGTGGCTTTAGACGTGGAAAATCCACAATCGATCAGATATTCATAATACGCCAAGCGTTGGACAAGACCCATTGAAAGGAGTAACGACATACACCATATTTTTGTCGATTTTAAAGCTATGTTCGGCAGTACGGAAAGGAGTTGCCTATATGCCGCGTTGCCTGAATTCGGTATCCCCGCAAAACTAATACGGCTATGCAAAATGGATTGAGTCGGATCGGATGTAATCATACGAGCTTGGAATTGGGAAATCACTGAAATGTCTTAAGACGTATTAAATTGGTGTACTGCAGAGATCGAAGGAGATTCACTCAAAACAAAAAGCTTTTATTTTGAATTGCAGTCAAATTTAAATTTACCGTTTCAAATTTACCATTCATTCGTGAAAGGTAGAAGGCAAAAATATGATATTTTAGTGAGTCATAATTTTGAGGGCATCAGTCGCATCACATTTAACTTTGATACCACGACTCCTTATGCAAGGACGATGGGTTACTAAGTTCGGCCATCCGCTATGGTGCAAAACAAAATTGTGAGAGTAGCTTTGGACGCCACGCCATCGGGTACTCGGAAGCAGAATTCTGCCCGCTCATTTGACGTCAGTCAAACAACTGATTTTTCGCTGAGAGGCGGTTAACGGTTTGATATTGGCTACACCTCCGAAATATTTTCCTTACGCCTTTATGGAGACTTTTCTGTACATCCGCTGCTTGAGACGCATTCTACGTATCTGGTGGCCAGACAATTGGATATCTAACACCGAATTTCATCGACGATGCCATTAAAAACCAATTGCTTGGCCATACCCTACGGAAAGGTGGCAGTGAAATCAGCAGACAAGCGCTGGACTGGCACCCCTAAGGACAGCGCAGAAGAGGCAGATCTAGGGGTTCTTGGCGACGCTGCATTGAAGAGGAATACAAAGCCGTGGACAAAACAATGACCTGGCAGCAAGTGAAAAATGTATCCGGGAATCGCACAAAATGGAAAAATTTTACTTTGGCCCTATGCTCCGCAACGAAGACAAAGATATGATGATGATGATGATCCGCACATTATCTATATACTATTTTCATCTCACTTAGTTCTGTTCTCACACCAAATTTCAAGTCCACTTTTACGGACCCTATCATATAACCGGGTGTCAGGACTAAACTGTGCAACGTTCCCACGACAGTTGGAACTATGTTACCGGCACAATTCGGATTTATATCCGACTAAGGGCTGTCGCTTCAGCTCTAGATCCAAATCGCAGTACCTAATATTCCGGTGCTCGGCCGCCGTAGCCGAATGGATTGGTGGGTAACTACCATTCGGAGAATTCAGAGAGAACGAATCTCGGTGAAACAGTAAAATGAAGAAAAAGTTTTTTCTAATAACGGTCGCTCCTCGCAGGCAATGGCAAACCTCCGAGTGTATTTCTGCCATGAAAAAGCTCCTCATAAAAATATTTGCCGTTCGGAGTCGGCTTAAAACTGTAGGTCCCTCAATTTGTGGCACAACATCAATAAGCACACCACAAATAGAGCGAGGAGCTCGGCCAAACACCCAAAAGGGGTGTACGCGCCAATTACATACATATATATATAGTATATATATTATATTGTATTAAAAAAGAAAATATTCACATAGCCAATCTTGAGCCCTTATATTTCTTTGAAATTGTACTACGATTTGAAGGCGGCTTGAAGCCCAATATAATTCAAGAGGTTCTTTTCATTCAAGCACACATCCTTGGGAGTATGCGCCTTAACGTAGTTTTACAAATGAAGTTAGCTAACAGTTTACTTCCGCTTCCGTACGGTAGACAATTTTTTATTTATGAGCAGCGTTTTTGTAGGAGAAATGCAAAGGTTTACCTTTGTTTTCTGGGAAGCGGCCGCTATTAGAAACTCGATTTTATTCACGAGTACTCTCACTCGGCAGCGGTGGCGCTACTTGGTAAAGAATTTATTATTTTTTGTATAAAATTGTATTGAAATTTTGTTGCATTTCACATCAAAAACCAGAAATTATTTTCTTGCCAACTCAATACTTTTCATTCTGTGTTTCGTTTATCGAAAACCATATGCCGTGCAGTAAAAATTTCATATTTTCTCAGCCCTTACGCGGGGGGGATTAGTATTTTTTTCTAAATGATTATTGGTAAATGATTTTTTCTAATTGATCACTGAGTACAGTCTGTTACATAAGAGCGTGGTCACTGTTACACGTAGATAAAAAATCAGAGCGTCCTGTTTCTTTTCCTATGACATAGAGGGCACCTCAGTCCTTCATGCTTTTTGTAAAAAGTCAGCTGTCTGTCAAATTTAGTCGTCAATTGAGTCGTTTTTCGAAATGAGTGCTGTTTACGCCTCTCGCTTAGAGGCAATTTTTCTATGTTTGCATGAAAAAGGACCCAAATTAACGCAAGCTGCTGTTGCGAAATATATGGGAAAGTCGAAGCAGTTCGTTAGCAAGTGGATAAATCGCTATAAAAAGGCCGGTAACGTGATGATTTTCCTGATTGCGGAAGTGCAAGCAAAGTCTCAAAAAAAGACGAAAAAATATTTTCGCATTGTTCTCGAAAGATCCAACTTTGACTTTACGTGGAGCTGCTGTGAAATTGAAAGCAAAAGGTGTTTACATATCTCACGGATTGCACGATTCGCAGGCACTTGCTTGCCAATAAACTGAAATATCGCAGTACTTCGGAAAAACCAATGTTGAGTGCAAAACACGTTGAAAAACGAGTGGAATGGGCGAAGGAAACCTTGGGCCGCGATTGGAGTAAGGTAATTTTTTCTGATGAATCCTCCTTCTGGGCATTTCCGAGCATCAAACACGCCTGGACATGTAATTTAGATCAACTTTCTCGACGAATTCGGAAAATTTGGAGGTATTTTCCGGTAGTATATATGCAGAAAAACTAGTGGAAAGTATGCCCGACGGTGCCAGGCCATAATTGACAATGCAGGAGATTGGACTTGCTACTGAGGTATTTGCATTGAGTATTGACGACCAAATTATCAATCAATTTGCGAATTTTCGAAAAATCAATTGCTATTATTGTATTATTTAACAGTAGCCACGCTCTTATGTAACAGACTGTATATGAAAAGCGGCATTTTTACCTGCCGCTTAGCCAATTCTTTTTCTCCGTAATATCTTTATTTTGATAAGCTGGTCCACAACAGAAAACTTTTATGCGCAATTTTAATTACCGAAAATTTAATTTTTTTTTTGTTTAAATTGATTTAAATCTATATTTTGCTTAAGCCCATTTACCAAAAAACCTTTGTGCTCAAATTTTAATGACCAAAAATGAGTTTTTTAATTTGATTCTTAAACAGCTGATTTTCTTTTTTTAACAGCGGATTTGCTGTTAACAGCTGATTTATATCTTTATTTTGATAATCTGGTCCACACAAGAAAACTTTTGCGCTCAAATTTTGATAACCAAAAATGTACTCTTTAATCTGTTTCTTAAACAGCTGATTTGCTATTTTTAACAGCTGATTTGAATATTGATCTTTTTCAGCTGGTGTACTAAAAAACTTTCGAGCTCAAATTTTAATAACTAAAAATGTGATTTTTAATTTATTTCTTAAACAGCTGATTTGCTATTAGTAACAGCTGATTTATATTTTTATTTTTTTTTTTATTTGATGTGTGGACCAGACACGAACACTTTTGCGTCCAAATTTTAATGACCAAAAATGTGTTTTTTAGTTTGTTTCTCAAACAGCTGATTTACTGTTTTTCACAGCTGATTTGCTATTCTTAAAAGCTGATTTGTTATTCCTGATAGTTGATTTAAATTTTTATTTTGTTTAGCTGGTTGCTCAAAAACTTTAATGACCAAAACAGTGCTTTTTAATTTGATTCTTAAACAACTGATTTTCTTTTTTAACAGCTAATTTGAATATTGATCTTTTTCAGCTGCTGTACTACCAAACTTTCGAGCTCAAATTTTAGTAACCAAAAATATGCATTTCAATTCATTTCTTAAACTGCTGATTTTCCTTTTTAACAGCTGATTTTCTTTTTTTTAACAGCTAATTTATATTATTATTTTACTTAACCTGGTTTAGTAGACCTCAAATTTTTCGAGCTCAAATTTTAGTAACCAAAAACGCGCTTTTCAATTTGTCTCTCAAACAGCTCCTTTGCTATTCCTGACAATTGATTTATTCTTTTATTCTTAAAAGCTGATTAATTTGTTATTCCTAATAGCTGATTTATATTTTTATTTGCTGCTTTAATGACCAAAAATGTACTCTTTAATTTTTTTCTTAAACAGCTGATCTCCCATCCTTAACAGCTGATTTATGGTATGGCATTTTTTTGAGCAACGAAACGTCAAGCAACTCTAAAAAAATATTCCACCAGCGAAGCGACGTTATGTACTACAATTTTGTTGACTTGTGGCAAAACAACTTATTTGACTTAAGCAGTTTTTGCGTTAGGATCAATAAACCTTGATTTTTGTTGCAATCCATTATTGGAATGAATTTTTAAGTTATTTATATGAATTAAAAGCCAGCGATTTGTGTTGGAGGGCAGGTAAAAAGTGCTTAGCGGATTTCGGTTGTTTTGCCAAAAATTCACGGATTTGTTTCGATGTGGATACAACAATACATAATTTATCTCACATATTTCGTACGTAAACAGTTAAGTAAGAAATAAAGAAAATAAGCGTACAAACACAGATTTAAGTATATAAATAATAGATTATTGCATATACACAACATAAAATAAGGAAAATAAATATAGAAGTCAAATTGTGCAAAATGAGATGTGTAGGAGGCGTTTTTTCCCCAACAAAAGGACATTGCAAAACATAAAATAAAGTAAAATCAAAACTACACGAAAAAATTAAAATCAAAAAAATTAATACCTGGCGTTCTAGACACCGGCGTGTATGAATTGCCAGCGCCCTGCTGATAAGGGGAGGCACGTGGTGGCGGTGGTGCGTTGCTGACGCTACTATTGCCACTACCACCGCCACCCACAACCGGATCGTCAAAAGGATTGCTCACACTAATATTATCACCAGCTGCTGCTGTTTGAGTATTGCCTATGGGATGCGTGATGCGGGATGAATTGTTGATGATTCATATTATTAGCAGTACATTAATTTTGTTTTTGTTTGTTTGGTTTTCATTACCACGCACGATGGTTGTTCATTATATTTTATTGATTTGTTGTTGGTTTTGTTGATGATATTTAAAAAAAATATATTTGATTTTTTTTTTTTGTGGTAGTGATGGTGGTGGTGGTGGTTGTGGTTTTGGTGAGATGATGATGATGGTTGGTGATGAGAAGGTAAGTGAATCGAGATTGCAAAATAAGAATTAAAAATAAAAGAAAAAAATTAATTTCAATTAATTTAAAATTTGTTGTTGAAAAATGTTTAAGAAACAGATTGATAAGAAATTTAGAGTGCTTTGTTGTTATTAGTGAATTGAAAACGAATTAATAATTTGAAATTTGGAATTTGGACGCCCGCCGCTTATATCCAGTGTTAGTAAATGTGAAATGTTAGTTACGAATGATTGAAAATAATATTTTTTTAGTATTGTTTTCATAAAAACAAAACAATTTATGGAAAAATTCATTATTTTGAAAACAACCGGCTTGGAAAATGTACATAAATGTTAAAAATAAGATTTTATACAAAGAATTAGGTGCGCCTAAGTGAAATGCATTTTTTTTTTTTTAATTTCATGTTTTTTCAATTACCTGCATGTGGAGTTTGTGCGTTGCTTTGTGAGGGTGGCCGTTGCATTTGGCCACCGCCAGCACCGTAGTCGGGTTGTGGGCCAGTCGTGCCGGGATAGCCGCCCGGATAGCCTGGATAGCCGTCAATCGATGCATTCGCGGCTGCTCCCGGAGCGGGGAATGAATCTTGAGAATTCGAGGAACCTGCTGACATTGTTGATGTGTTTGTGTTGTCCAACGCAATTGCACCACCAATTTTTTCGATATGTGGGGGTTTTTGAAAGACAATTTTCAATAAATTTACAATTAAAACAGTGCTCCATATGCGAAAATTTTTATAATTTCTTCACAATACAATACCAAATTATGAAAAGATATTTTGTTATATGCAAAAAAAAAAAAATATTTTTACCCGAGTAGGTAAAACTTGGCAAAGCTCAGAATTTAAACATAATTAGATTGAGTATACAACTCAAATACATATACAGTAGTTTTCCGATTTCACTAGAGAGCAACAGAAAGAACTTCGCGGCTTCGACAACGAAATTTTATTTCGGTTCGGCTTTGCCCAAGAAAGAGTCGAACATTTCTTTAAGAATAGAGTAGTAATGCCCGCAGATTCGAGGACTACCACTAACGTAAAACTAAGGTACGTGAAATATGGTCAGCACTCAGTACAGCTTCGTCTGAAATAGCCGGCAGTTCGGAGTTCGGAATTAAAAATCGATGTCCGGTCGTTCTCTAGATTTAACAAAGACAATATTTGTTAGACCAATTCGTTAAACGATTTTTTTATACTGAATTTTTTTTCGTACTGAATTGAAAAATAAAATTTCAAAAGGATCCGCTCTCCTCAGCTTAAGCGCAGCAGCTGCATATTTATACAAAAGAGCTGCGTAATTTACTACAACAAGAGTATTAAAGAAAGACCCAATCGATTCTCTTCAGTCCTTGTCTGCTTCAAAACAGACTGATTATTCACTTTGTGCGTACTTCGACAAGCACCTCAGTGCACAATGGAAGCTGGCCGAAAAGTGACGAGAATAAAGCAAATATTTTCGCCCGTCACCTCTCAGAAGTTTTTGAAGATTAAAAAAATAAATAATTGGCGCGTACACTTCTGTTGGGTGTTTGGCCGAACTCCTCCTCTTATCTGTGGCGCGCGTTTTTATGTTGTTCCACAAAATGGAGGCACCTACAGTTTCATCCCGACTCCGAACGGCAAATGGTATTTCATGAGGAGCTTTTTCATGACAGAATTACACTCGGAGGTTTGCTATTGATTGTCGAGGGGCGAGCGCTATTAGAAAAAACTTTCTCTATTATTTGATGTTTCATGCACGGAGATTCGAGCCTACGCACTCTGGAATGGTAGTCACGTACCAAGCCATTCGGCGACCGCCTAAGAATTTTGATTTTGAAAATGTTGTACAATTTTGAAGCTTTGCGTTACATAGTATCTGTTGTAAAGGGTTTTCCAATAAGAGGTGTTATTTTGATATTCAAAGAAAAATACTATTTTGTAATATAAATGATTAAATATCTAGGAGTAATCTTGGATAAGAAGCTGACTTGGGAGACACACGTTTCACTGAAGGTGAATCGTGCATTGAAGATTTTTCAGCAATGCCGTAGAGCCTTTGGCAAAACTTGGGGTCTGAAACCTGCTGTGGTCCTATGGATATACACGGCACTTATCAGACCAATCATCACTTACGCTTCTGTGGTCTGGTGGCGACGGAGCATGGTTAAGTCCACAATCCGGGAACTATACAGGCTGCAAAGAAGTGTATGTTTATGCATCACGGGTGCCATGAGTACAACCTCTGGAGATGCCCTAAATGCTATGCTTGATTTGCTCCCCCTGGATCTTAAGATACAACAGGAAGCAATAAAAGCTATGTGTAGACTCCATAAATATGGTTTCTGACACGAAGATGGAGCTTCGGGACACAGAGAAATCTTTAAGTTGCTGTCGGAGCAGTATCCACTGTTTTTGGCACCTAAAGATGACCTGATACCCACAGTTTCATTCGGAAGGAAATTTGATGTCAGATTTCCATTGCGTGAGCAATGGAGCAATCCAGGAGGCATGCAGGGAGGTTTGACGGATATTTTCTTTACCGATGGGTCCAAGACTGAAATAGGGTCTGGAGCCGGATGGTACTTAAACGATAGTAATAAGTATCACTACGCTATGGGGGGAATGGCAACTGTCTTCCAAACAGAAGTTTTTGCCATCCTAAAAGTAGCCGAATGGATAATCGAGAGGAGATGGAGCGGGAAACAGATTGGAGTCTTCAGTGACAGTCAGGCTGCATTGAAGGCCCTGGAGAACGCGAAGCAAACCTCAAAGATTGTTCAAGAATGTAAGAAGAAGCTTAATTCTGTCGCAAGACAGAACAGGCTTGTACTTATATGGGTTCCAGGACACTCCGGTGTTCAAGGAAACGAAATTGCCGACGAATTGGCCAACCGTGGATCAGCGGTGCCCCCACAGGGACCAGAGCCAATAATCGGAATCAGTCCCGCAGGAATCAAGAACTGGATCAACGATTATGTAGGCAATCTACATAAAGAGCGATGGTCCGGTCTAGAACGCTGCAGAACTGCAAAGTGTTTTGTGACAAGTCCGAACAGAAAACTGTCAAACTTTCTACTAAAACTTAGAAGGAAAGACATTCGGTTGATGGTCGGCATCATTACAGGACACAACCCATGGGGTCAGCATATGACCACCATTGGAATCATCGAGGACCCGGTATGCCTGTCGTGCTTGGAGGAGGCGGATAGCACTGAGCACTTTCTCTGTGAATGTCCTGCCTTTGCTAGAGCGCGACTACGAGTATTGGGTTCCGATGTCATGAGAATGAGTATTATTCGTTCTCTAAAACTGGAGGATATTTACAAATTTTTCAACGAATCTGGAAAATTCTCACAGGACTAACTATCTCTATCTCTGTCTCTATTCTTTCCTATCTCTTTCTATGATACTTTTCTCCCTCCCTCCTTGACTATCTACCCCCTTTCCAGAGCTTTAAATACAATGGGCTTTTTTTTTAGCCTGAGTGTTTTAGGAGCCACCAAATCTCCTGGTGCTCCTTGGCTCGACCTTTTCAAATTCATTCAATATAAATGATTGGATTTTTATTTCATTATCAAAAACGACGAAAAGCAATACGAGTACAAATACTCATAAAAGCAACCACAACTACAACGATTTAGATGCTAACAATGATATGTCGGATGAATTGAGCGCGTACAGCTCGGAGGAAGACGAGGTGACATCACGAAAATCGCGAAAAATACAGCCAACTGATGCTGCGGATTACGAGGATGGGGGAGGAATGTAAAAATGTAAATTAATTTGTGTGCAAGTAAATTACAAGTGATATTTTCATATTTGAGCCGTAAGCCCTGGCAGCTAGTGCTCCTTTTTTTTGATTGTAAAATAATAATTTATTGTTATTTTCCATATATTAAATTAATTAATTAATTATTTCATTATAAAGAGGAAGGTATGCCGTTAATAGTGGAAAATAACATCAGGCAAATGGCCACCACACCAACGCTTACAGGACAATATCCTTTTCATGAAATTTTCCATAACCGAATTGCAAAGTGGCTGCCCTATGTCCTCGATAGCCTCACGTATTCCATCTTTGAGGTCTTGAATCGACCCTGGGCTATTGGCGTAGACCTTCTCTTTCACGTGGCCCCAAAGAGAAAAGTCACAAGGTGTTAAATCACAAGATCTCGGTGGGCAATTGTGATCAACTCTTCGAGAGATAACACGGCCCGGTAACTTTTCCCGTAAAATATCAAAGATTTCGTTGCTTGTGTGGTACGTAGCGCCGCCTTGTTGAAATTAATCAGATCAATACCTTCTAATTCCGGCCATAAAAAATATTCAAAATAACACCTGTTATGGGAAATCCTTTAGTATGAAATATATTTTCATAAAAAAATTGTGGTGAGTTTATAGTTTTGCAAAGGTGAAAAAAATTCAAAGGATAGCTCTTTAATAGACCGTTATTCGGCTGTGAGCGAATTTGACAGAACTAGCTGATGGGCTGAAATCACTTGAGATGTGTTTACAAAAAAACTGAGATTGCCTTAGTAATATACGAAAAAATCAACCAATGACATTTCTTTGTCATCTGAACAATGACTGGTTGGACGAGTTTGTGTATGTGTGTGAAATGATCGTGCAGAATTCGGCTGCAAAATACCCAAGTGACGACGTGGCAGCCAAAGTTCCCCTCACAATTTTCTTTTTCACCATGGCTAAATGGTAAACCTAGTAATCTACCATCCCTGAGATGTGTAGGGGTACGTATGAGCTACTTAGTAGTTACAATTGGATTGTGATTGTTTTGTTGTATGCGGTTTTCGTATCAAATCGAAAGTTCGTTAAATCGGAAACCTACTGTATTTATATTTTTCGATCAGCCCTAAAAAACGTTTGGTGAATTTTTTCTTATATTCAATATTGCCACTAAAAATGTAATGACATACATAAACCTTCGATATTATATTATACAAGGTGGGGCAAAATTAATCATCCAACCCGATTCAAGCTCAAGATAACTTTTTTTTACTAGATAAAAAAAATTATTTTTAGTGGAGGAAATATTTACTGTGACCTTTGTGCGCCACATTGCTTGTCCATTTGCATTCCGCAACTGTCTCGCTCATAAGTGTCAAATATGATTGACGTATTACGCCATTTGTAAAAATTTTAAATTTTCAGTTAGGGTGATTAATTTTGCACCACCTTGTATTTATCATATTTCTCAGATAACTGACACAACATATTGAAGCACCTAGTTTTACGCCTTCATTCATATACTCAAATGCTAAGCCCTCGGAAGCTACTTAAAAACATTTTGCATATTTCGCTAATTTCACTCTCTTACCTGGCGATGGTACCGAAGCGGCTTTGGCCGATTTTTTCTTTGTGCCGGCTTCCACTTGTTGAATGATGGGCAAGGGATCGATATCACCGCGGTCGAAATGACATTCAAATGTCAATAAATTCTTTGTGTAGTGTTTGCGTAAAGTATAAGCGGCGCTGCTGCTGGCGCCTATGCCCAACAAGCCGGCGATGTCCTTCCAGGTTTTACTTTTTGTAACCTTTTGTTGAAAACATTTACAACGACGTTGCAAGTAAGTTCAGGTTTTTATAGAACAAAGGAGAAATTTATAGTTAATAAAATATGAAAACAAAAACTCGAACAAATATACGAATAATATCAAATGTAAATTTAAATTTAGATAGAGAAAAATGGCAAGCAAACAATGATGTCATTGATGCAAATTGCTGTTTTTTTTTTTTAATTTTATATATTTTTTTTCTTATATCCAATTGTCACTTAAACATAGAGATATTTTAGTAAGATAGTTCGAAAAAGGAAAATTGAAAAATACACAGAGAAGAAATGATACAAAGTAAAGAGGAAAATACTACGGGAGTTGAATTGCATGGAATTTCGAAGGAAATACAAAACATAATAATTTGACTACTTACATACACACAGTGGGAAAGGGAACTAATCAATACACATTTTTGCACTACTACGGAAGAGGGAAGGCGGATTGACGGGTTGATGCGTGATGGGCGATTTAGAACTACATTTAATGAGAGTCGGGTGGGTTATTGTGTTGAGAAGTGCTTAATATAATTGTCTAAACTATTTTAAAAAATAATATTTAGTATAAATGAGTTAAACTGTTTAAAAAACACATTTAGTGTAAATGAGTTAAGCTACTTTAAAACATAATTGCAAAATTCTGTAACTTAAATTTATAGTTTTTATTATTGTCACATCGACTACTGCCTCTAATCCGTGAAAACATTTGGCATCACTGCGTAACAAATATCAAATTAATATTTAATGAAGTCAATTATGAACTGAAAAATGCAAGCGGCAAGATAATTTTTTTTTTTTTTTTTTTTGTTTTTTAATTAATAGAAAATTGTGTACCGATACTTTGAACTATCGATATCGACAACTATAGTTTAACAGCTGAGAATAGAAAACTGTGTTCGGTTCAGTAAGCAAGTTGGCAGGTCATCATGAATCGTTTAACGCCAAAACAACGCTTCCAAATTGTGGAAATTTACTTAAAAAAAAAATAAAAATGAACAAAACTGTTCGCAAAGTTCACAGAACACTGCCGGCATCATCGGTCTTTCTTTCTTTCCAAATGAGGAAGGAGCTGTCGTTACGGTGAACGGCGAGCGCTATCGAGCTGAATTTTTGTTTCCAAACGTTAATCCGCTAATATCGACGAAAGACGGTGCAACTTGCTATACACCATTGATTTATTGCAATATTCAAGCCACCATTGCCGTCATGCGGACAGATTTATGGGAGAAAGTAGTCAAAAATTGGACTGATCGAATGGAGCGTGCAACTCGTAGCCGTGGCGAACACATGACCGATATCATTTTCAAATAATAAATGCCATGAAATTATGCTATGTACCAGATTATAATAAAACAAATTTATTCAAACAATTCCAATCTGTTTTGTATTATCATTTTAAGTTCTCAAGTTGTTAAAAAACGGAAGTCCGATATTTCATAAGCGCATATAAAAAAAAAAAATATTACAAAAAATAAAAAAAATAATAATACAAAAATAATAAAAAATAAAAATAAAAAAATATAGGTTAGGTTAGGTTAGGTGAAGTGGCTGTCCTACGACGCACCTAGGCCAGTTAGAGGCCCCTTGTGATACCACCGGAACTGTCCTATCCTACTCAACTTGGTCCTCTCTAAACCATTGTGTGGCCTTTAAAAAGCTAGCTATACTAGATAGTTTGAGATTTGCAACATCTGCAATGCTGTCCAGAAAAGCGAAACCGAGCAATCTCCACCGCCTTCTACACAGAGCCATGCACCCGCATAGAAGGTGTTCGATTGTCTCTACCTCCTCTATATCTTGACAGCTTCTACAGTAGTCATTAGATGGTGCCCCTAATCTACTGGCATGTCTTCCTATTAGACAGTGCCCAGATAGGACACCTACTACAATCCTTAGATCCCTCCTGCCTAACTTAAGTAGACTCTTAGTGCGACCCATGTTCCATTCGGGCCACGCTAGCCTACTTATAGCGCAGGTGTTTAACTGCCTCCAGTTGGAGTTAGCAGCACTAATGGTGTATCTGTCTATCAAAAGTTTACATGTTGCCAAGGGCATAGGTATGTCAAGCCTGTCCTGACTAATTTGGAGCGAGGAGCCTAATCTAGCTAACTCATCTGCCTTACAGTTACCTATAATGTTACTGTGTCCTGGCACCCAGAGTAGATTAATAGAAAAGTACTGTGCAAGTGTTGTTAATAATTTGTAACACTCCTTTACTGTCTTAGACGAGTGTTTGCTTGATAGAAGCGATTTCAGAGCTGCCAGACTATCGGAATAAATGAAGATATCTCTAACAGTGACTACGCTTTTATTTAGCATTAAAAGGCTTTCTGAGATTGCCAGGATTTCGGCCTGGAATACGCTACAATGATCAGGTAAGCGAAAGGATAAATTGGCGAAAATAGTTTCCGAATATACACCACCTCCCACTTGATCATTGAGTTTTGAGCCGTCCGTATATATACTAACCCCGTTTTCGTTGTTTGTTAACCCATTCACCCATTCCTCTCTGGATGGAAAATGGACTGTATAAGGCCTGTCTAGGTATGTATTCACCGAGTCACAAAAGTCGGTGGTATTAGGAATACCTGGAAACATCCCAAGTATGCGCGAGTGTCCCCATTTGTTTGTCTTGAGCATCGATGATTCCCTCAATCTTAGAGCCGCTTTGGCGGCCAGTTGTCTACAATATAGGTCAATTGGTAATAGATGCAACATAACGCTTAGAGCCGAAGTTGGCGTTGTTTTGAGCGCCCCAGTAATACTAAGGCTTGCCGCCCTCTGAATACTATCTAGTTTCTTAATGGAAGTTTTCTTATCAAGGGATGACCACCAGACCAGGACTCCGTAGGTCATAATTGGTCTGACAATGGCCGTATATAGCCAGTGAACTATTTTGGGGGCTAATCCCCATTTTAAGCCTACAGTTCTCTTACAGGAATAAAGCGCCGTAGCAGCCTTCTTTATTCTTTCCTGAACATTCAGCTTCCATGAAAGTTTCCTGTCAAGGGTTAAACCTAAGTACCTGGCCTTTTCACCGACCAGCAAAAGAGTTCCGTTGAGTGTCAGAGGCCGACAGTCGGGAATTTTATATTTCCTTGTAAACAACACTAGTTCCGTTTTGGCCGCATTCAGGCTCAAACCACATGTTTTGGCCCAAGTATCCACATATTTTAAGGTTCTATGCATTAGACTGCAGAGGGTGTCTGGAAACTTCCCCCTTATTAATATAGCTACATCGTCCGCGTAGGCCACAACCTTAATTCTCCTCTCCTCCAGATCCAACAACAACTTGTTCATTGCTAGATTCCACAGAAGAGGAGAAAGTACCCCGCCTTGAGGAGTACCTCTACAGACAGATCTGCGCATCACCGAAGAGCCCAACGTCGAGTTCACGAACCTGCTCGTAAGCAACTGCTCAATGAAATTCACAAAGGTTCCGGAAATGCGCAGGTCTGACAGCGTGTTCGTTATGACCTTAGGCAGGATATTGTTAAAAGCTCCTTCGATATCTAAAAAGGCTGCCAGTGTATAATCTTTAACTTCAAATGAGCTTTCAATTGATGTGACCAGTGAGTTTAGGGCCGTCTCTGTAGATTTTCCTTTACAGTAGGCATGTTGCGATTTGGACAGACGTGAGTGGGGTATGCTGTTCCTGATAACCGAGTCAATCAGCTTTTCTAATGTTTTCAGTATTCAAAAAATATAAATATTAATAAAAAAATATAAATAATAATATAAAAAATGATAAAACAATTAGAAAAATAATAATAAAAAAATAAAAATTAAAAAAAATAATAATTAAGAACAATAAAAAAATAGAAAAAAAATTAAAATAAAAATAAAAAAACAAAAATAATAACACAAAAAATAAAAATTAAAAAACAAAAATAATAATAAAGAGTAATAAAAAAATAAAAAAAAAATTTAAATTAAATTAAAAAATTTAAAATAAAATAAAAAAATACAAAATATAAAGCAATAAAAAAAATATAATAAAAAAATAAAAACAAAAAAAAAACAATAAAGAATAATACAAAAAAAAAATTAAAATAATTAAAAAAATAAAACTAAAAAAATATAAAACAATTAGAAAAATATAAAATAATAATAAAAAAATAAAAATAATAAAAACAAAAAAATTTAAAGAAAAACAATAAAGAATAAAAAAATATGAAAAGAATTAAAAAAAAAATCTATTGTTGACTAAAATAGTAAATTTACTACAGATTTTAATAATCGATTAAAGCTTATAAATTTGATTGATGATTAAACTAATTCGTACAATTAATGCGATCAAACTTATTAATTAGTATAAAAAAATATCTATACTCACAGAATTAGTTTTAATTTTTAACAACTGTGTAAACAAACCAATTTTTTTACGTAAATTTCCGACTACATATTTAGATTTTCATAAAAATTTAACGTCTTAATAAAAATTTTACTAAGAATAATATTTTTTACTAAAACCAAAAATATTACTAATTACTAAGAATAAAAAATTAAGAGGTTATTGCATGGAAACTATGTAAAATATGCTTCTAACTAAAACAGAGGCAATTTTGGAGTTTCTATGGCAACTTGCAAATTGAGGATAAAAAAAAATATTCGCCAGTAGGCCAATAGGTCATGGAGAGAAGAAAATACATGTGTTACTAGTAGTATAATTTGGCCGGAAATAGATAAGAAAGGGTCAGCAGAATTGCTCAACCTCTCAAGAGAGAGAGCAACTCGAAGGTCGTGGCTTCTGTTACCGGTCATTGGCTGTCAGATAGGCACTCTTCTAGGCTAGGAGTATCTTCTCATGAATATGTACTGCAAAAGTTGTAGAGAAGAGGAAGAAAGAATAGAAGACTTCCTCTGTAATTGTCCAGCCTTAGTTAGGAAAACACACTTTTGACTTTTTTACGGAACTGCCCGGTGTTGGGATAAAACCTATCCTACGCTTCATAAGAGCGTTTAAATCATTCCATGAAGAATAAACACTGAGGCTCCCATGTTACAACGGACCTGCATTGGTCTGAGGTCCAAGTGAGTTGGCTATTCTAAACCGACTGCAACAAAAACCTAACCTGATTTAATTTTAAATTTTAATGAATTAATTTAAATTTGAATGAAAATATTATTGCTAAATAAAAAAAAAAATTAAACTGCTAGTCAGTCAATGTAGATTTTAGCTGCATGAATCAATTAAACCACATCACGTATTCAAAGAAGAAAAAAAAAGTAGATTTCTGGCCGTGAAATCACGTTTTTGAGAGTAAATTTGTTTGCTGTCGAATGAAGTGAAATGTTGCAATGAAAACAAAGCAAACCAAAAGTGCTGTGACTGAGTGCGATTATTAACGGTAATTATTATAAAATATAATAGGTAAAATATTTGAAAATTAATAAAAATATTAATAAATAATTGACGCGTACACTTTTGTTAGGTGTTTGGCCGAGCTTCTCCTCCTATTTGTGGTGTTGTTCCACAAATGGAGGGACCTACAGTTTTAAGTCGACTCCGAACGGCAGATATTTTTTATGATGAACTTTTTCATGGCAGAATTACACTGCCTGCCGAGGGGTGACCGCTATTAGAAAAAACGTGTGCACCATTTTGGTGTTTCATGCACAGAATGGTAATCACGCACCAACCTATTCGGCTACAGTGACTGCCGCGCTTGTTAACGGTAATTATTATAAAACATAATAAGTAATAATTATTTAATTGAAAATTAACAAAAAGTGTTCATAAAATATGGTGCTCGCGAAAGAGAGCGGTTTGCAATCACGGCTCGGTTTCCCAATGCAAAAGAAGAGTGAAATGTAAACAAAACGAAAACCGAAAAACTTCAAAAACGCTACGCACCAACTTTTGTTTCAAATTCAATTACAAATACACAGTTTGCTAATTACTTGATCTACAGCATCAACCAAGTCTAACCTATCTTGATCTGTAGTCATTGATTCATGGCTTGGACGTGTATGGTTTGTAGTGTTTGTTAAGAAAAAAATTGAGGAAATAGTACGCACATACAAATAAGTGAAACATGCAACTTTATCGCCAAAACAATGAAGATAAATATTTGGGGATGTCCAAAAACATGCAGTTCGTAAATATTTCTATCTACATTAGCGATATCAGCAAGGCAAAAATATTATATTCTGTACTTCCTATGCCTATGCGATCTGGGTGACATAATTTTTTTTTCTAAATTATAGAAAATACATTTAAGTTTTAAAAGCTAGGCTAAAAATAAGCTTCAACCTTTGTTTGATATCGAAAATATTTACAGCTAATTACTATTTTTTTTTTAACAAAAATTGCCTATACTCTCAGTTCACAATAAAATAGCTAATACAGTGGAGGGACTGGTGATGATTATGATGACAATGAATGCGGGATGATGATGATTGCTCGCAATGAATTTTTGTAGTGCTAATGGTGGCAGGTGACATTATAATGCATAATTTTCATTTAAGTTTTTTTTTTTTGTTTTTTTTTTGTTTCATTATTTAACATTTGCTAATTGTATGGGTAGTTGTACAAAGTAGTAGTAGTGGTGGGTAGTTTTGCTACTTGGTAGTACTAGTAGAAGGTAGTAATGGTAGTGAATCTAAAAAGAAGTTAGTAAAAGGAATTACTACGGCACCTTGCATACCTCGACGAATCCTCCACGTTCTTTTACATAAATATATAACCTATACAAATCGAGCGGTTGCTTCGATATTGTTGGACAGGCGGTTATCGGTGTTCGGCGCTCCTCCATGAAGGCGCGCAGCTTATCCAGCCAACTGCGTCTTTCCGGATTATCATCCATTTCGTACAGTTTACAGAGGCTATCCGATTTTTTCGTAGACGATGTACGAAAAGTCTCTTGTGGCGGCACATGGCTATTGAAAACTTGCTGTAGATATGCAAAGGCAAATGATTATGTTAGCAGAGGTTTTCTTGTCTTGTAAGTTCATTGTGTAATTTACCGGACTAGCTGGTGTTCGCGTCCAATTTGGTGGTGAATTCATTTCGTACTCCTCACCAGGTCCACTCGGATGTCCGGGATGACCGACCGGCGATGTGCTGGGTGGCGCTAAATGGCTTTGGCTGTATGGATCATTTTTACGTGATTTTGGTGTTGTGCATTGTGGGTCTTCACCAGAAGCTGTGAATTGCGTTTAAGTGAATATTCAATTTGTTTTACATTACAATTAGGAAACTAGGCGCATTATCAATTAAATAAAAGTTTTCCGTTCGCAAATTAGCTCACCTGCTGATGCATTGGATAGCGTACTTTGTTGGCTAACTTCGTCAATGGGCGTGCCATCTGGTCCGGTCGTCACCAACGAAGTGACCGGATGTGGTCCCGATGCTGTCGATGAACCCGACGAACTAATGCCATTGTCCTGTGAGATGTGTTCGCCATCGCCAGACAATATCACACCGCTACCTACACTGCCGCTCACCCCAACCATACTACCGCCGGGGCCAACCCCACCTGGTCCCACAACACCGCCCATTGTTTGAGGCGGTGTGCTGGTCGGTGGTCCCATGCTGGTGGGCCCGTGCGGTGGACCCATGTGATGTGGCGGCCCCATTGGCATTCCCGGATGCATACCAGGTCCATTGCCGTAGCCCTGTTGCGGCGCAGGACCGCTACCATAGCCGCCTTTATGTTGTAAATGCTGCTTCAGATAGTTGAGTGGACGCGGCGAGCCACCGCCGGGTGGTTGTGGTGGCCCACCCGGTGGTGGTGTACCTTTGCCCTGTACATGATTGCCCATGCCCGCTGCACCGGCACCAACTGGTGCCCCACCTCCACCCGGCCCGCCTTGTGGTGATGGTGGCACCCAATTCTGATAGGGTGGATACTGTGCGTGTGGACCACCAGCACCAGTGTGATTTGGCATTGGTCTCCCAGGATATTGAGGACCTCCACCCGGTGGCATACTGTTCGCGGATGTTGGCTGATTCGAAGGAGGCGGTGTGGGCGCATAACCGCTGGGCGTATACTGCGGACGTGGCGGGTAGGTTCCTGCAAAAGAAATGGAGAAAAATTAATAATACTTCAAAACTAATTGCACTCTCAATTACTTTTAATCGATCTAAATCAGTATAAAAAGTAATTCAAGCCTTTCGAAGTCTTAGCAACGGGAACTTTGCCCCTTACCTTGGGAATATTGCTGCGACTGCTGTGGTGGCGGGTAGCCGGTCGGCAATCCTTGTGGTCCTGGACCAGGACTTTGTCCCGGCCCGCCCATCTTGTAGACACCGTGCATATGAGGCGGTGGTGGATAGCCGCCCGTGCCACCACCCGATCCTTGAGGAGGTTGTGTTTGCATACTGTTCAAGCCTTGATTCGGTGGCGGTGGTTGTTGCTGCTGCTGTTGTGGGCCGGTGGGTACACCTGGCCCACCTGGTGGCAGACCTCCAACCTGCTGCTGCGAGCCACCTATACCGGCTGGGGAACTGTGCACACCAACTGGACCTCCGATCGACTGCTGTTGAGATTGCGGTTGTGTCGGCATTTGTTGTTGCTGCTGCAGTTGTTGTTGCTGTGGACCGCCGCCACCTTGCGTCGCTTGCATATGGGGCAGTGGTGGTGGTCCAGACGAACCAGGTTGCTGCATAGGACCACCACTACTCGACTGATTACTTGAGGGACGTGAAATGGGATGATTTTGTGCTGATAGAAAAGACCAAAGAAGGTTGAGATTAATTTATAAAAATATTGCAATGGTTTTGTTATTTGACTTACCCACTGCCGGTGACATGGAACGCGAACCAGATGAGCCTGTAGGTGAAGGTGTGGGACGCATTACCTGTTGAGAATTGGGCGTGCCCGGAGGTCCCGAGCCCATGCCACTGTGTGCGCCACCACTCGAACTATCGTTGCTATTCTGACCGATCAATTCCTGGAAGGATACAAAAAAAACGAAATAAAGAAAGGTGGGGATTAGTGGAGTTTTGCATTAGCAGTTGTTGAGAGATTTGTAGGAATAGCAAAATGAAATCGATACAATACTTTGTACAAACTTTCGAAATGCTCCCAAGGCAGAATTTTATTCATGTTTCTCTCGATTTAGCTATTTTGTTTATGATTTTTTGTTTGTTTTTTGTTTATATATGATTCTTGTGTCGTTTTCGTTGGATTTTTCTTTTTTTATTTTATTTTGTTTTTTTTTTAATATATTTTCGTAGTCTTATTTTGTTATTGTCGACGATTCCAATTCGGAACTATAGAGTTTCTTTGCTCAGAATTTTCTGCTGTAGAATTTTTTTCATTGCTGTCATTGCGTATGGAATTTTTGCTTTTCAAAAATTTACTAATTCAGAAAAATTATTTCAATACAAAGTGAAAACTAACGGAGCAAGTGGGTGAGGACGTGGGAGACGGTGCGAAAACGGAAGTTTCGCAATTGAGGTATTTGATATGTCAGGCGATAGAGTGGCAAAATGGAATGGCGGTGTCGTTGAATTGCGAGCTGGCTGAGAATACCATAATCGATTAATTATCGACACACAAATTGGAGTGGAATGATATATACAAAGTCAAATCACAATTTTCATGAGGATCCACAATCATTATCATGGAAAAAGTTATAGTTTAGCGAAATCGAACTACTTTTCCGTTAAAGTATCGGCAACCGTAAAACAGAGAGGTAAGTAAACCGTCATTGGCATGAATTGAAGGCATCATAACTTATGTAAAGAAACAAAAAATCGAGAATGAAAGAAAGTATATAAAACAAAATTAGAGTTGAGAAAAATTTTATGTTCTAAAAATTGCGGCTCTTCCAAATCAAATAAATCTATTTTCTTTTCAATACTTTCTTAATATAGTAAACCTAAGAACGTGCAGGAAACATTCCTCTCATCTGAGTTCGAGGGCATCGGAACATAGAGGGAAATGAAGTTGGGGTTGAGCTTTCGAGTAAAGGGTCGACTGAAGCGGGTTTCTGTTGCCCCTATGATAAATGATAATAAACGGTTCACTAGACAGGGCTAGTTTACTGGGACGGCAGCCCTTGTTCGGGAAAAACACGTAGAGCCGGCTGTCATGTTAATGCCTGTTGTTCCCATCTCAGACATCGGTGTCCCTTGACCGTTGTTAACGGGAAACTGTAAAATTTCTGCCTTAACAGAAACTCTCTCTCACTACCAAGAACGGAATAATCCGCAATAAATTATTTTTTTGCTGAAGTTTAAGGAATATTCAAAATTTTGGTGTTTTGGTAATCCTGTATTATACTTTTCCATTAGAACAAACGGTAAAAGTCTTGCCGACACAAGGTGTTTTGAATACATCGCGCATTTCGAGCGGTGATGCAAAAGCGCAAGACAAACCGAATCCTATTTTTTTGTCTCAAAAATACTTTGACCTCAGTACAACAGAGGCAGGAAGCTTAAAGAGCTGGGGATCCCTCGCCATTTAATTTCCAAACTCATAGCGTTGGTCACCGGTCACTGGGTGATCGGAGCGCATGCGACGAAACTTGAACTTCCGTACAACTCCCATTGCAGAAGCTGTGGGGATACTACAGAGAAAGAGACTGTTGAACACTTTCTTTGCAAATGCCCGAGTTTGGCGGCTGGGCCCTTGTTGCTCCTTAGTGTGCCTTTTGGGGATAGACTGAGGCAGTTCTCCCGCTTAGATCCCCTTTCTCTCCTTTACTACATCAACAACACGGGATGGCTGTAGATGGTTTTTCTTCTTTTCGCTTCAACCTAACCTAAGCGAGCTCTTTGAAACTTGTCTACTTACAAGAGAGAAAGAAACTAAGCGGCAGTCGCTTAAACAGTTAAGTTTAAAGAGAATTCCCAAAAGTCCATAAATCTTGAAGAGTTCTTAATCACTCCCCTTACTTATCTAAGTTTTTATTGTATAATAAAAAAATTTAAGAATATTAACATTTTTCGCGCGCAATTTCCAACTCATTAAGCTCATAAACACTGCCGAGAATAGTAGAAAATAAAAAAATAAACATCCCAACTACGTACATAGATATGTAGGTGTGTATGTATGTACATATATATATGTTCAGTTATGTATGGCTATTGTAGATTTGTATAGATAAATTGGCATGAACGGCATGTGTCACGTTCGAATGGCAATAAAAGCCGACTCAACACAAAAGCAAAAATAAAAGGTGACGTTTTTTCTTTCAAATCGTCTTTGCAAATCAGTTGATCTATTTTTTTTTCATTTTTTTTTTATATATTTTTTCTTCCAGTCAGCTGGTTGATTTAATTATGCCGACATCACGACATTATGGGAAAAAGCAAAACATCAACACACAATCGCTGATAATATCAACAAATTTTTGGCGATCGAGAACAATAAATAATTAAAACAAGCCACCGGCAGAATTTTTAGTTGAAGAAAACAAATATGGCTCATAAAATATAAAGGTAAATAGTGTGACAATGTATTAACATCGCATAAAGAAAGCAAAACGTATTGAATAACCACAAAAACAAACGTAATATACAAACATAACCACAACAAGAAAGTCTACAATTCGAAGAAGACAGAGGCAGCGATATTTGCCGGCCGGCATTAGTAGCTGATGACTTACTTCTGGCGTGGCTTTTATTTTCTTTGTTTATAAATAACAACATTGATGGGCCTGTTAGAAAAATAAAAGCGCATGATATTTCGCATTACAAAAATTCCAACCAAACTGCTGAAACTATAAACTTGAGGCAACACAAGACAATCAGCTGCGAAGGACAGAAAAAAGCGACAAGAACAGAAAAAAACATTTAACTTTGCATTACTCGTAAATGAGAAGATAAAAATTCTCTCATACGCAGTTAGGGGGCGTCCATAAATTACGTGAGGTGTTTTTTTCAATTTTCTGACCCTCCCTCCCCCCCTGGTGAGATGTCGTGAGATTTTATTCAACCCCCTCCCCCATCCCCCAATCTCACGTGAGATTTTTCAAAATGTGGGTTTCTTATGTAAACGCGTTGGATTGTTATTGTAAAAAGAAAAAAAATTTGCTTCGTGCTTTTATTTACGACTAGTTAAGACTAGTAATCAATATTGCTGAGAGTTATAAGTGTAATAAAAATTTAACAATAGAAGACTTAAATCGTAACTACTGCGATTAAAAAAAGAATATCTACTCTAATTCAGTCCATGGAGAATCATGCGCGGTTTCAAGAGAGACTATTGGGACCAACATGTCCATATGATTTTCAGTAAAATCATGTGCTCCTTCAACTTCGTTCTAATCTAGCCACTCTAAGCCGTTGACGCTTGCGCACAGTAACTCATTAGCTCGTCTTGTGACAATCCGTGAGGGTCGCACTTTGCGGAACATACGCGCTTGCTTAGCTGGTGCAATGTGAGCTGCTCTCCTGTGCTCTGCAGCTCTTGTGATAGATGCGAAGTAAATACCGCATGTACTGCAGCATATTTTCTCTAAATCCTCACGTATACTTGGGCAATAGAGATCAATAGGCGTGCTGATGAAGACATTCAGCGGTTGAATCGGTACGCGTATTAGAAATGGAGCAAATGATTTTCCGTCATGTTCTTTAAAGTCCGGAATTGTCAAGCGTCAACCTGAGTGATAGGGCGTTCGGCTCATAGTGGCGCGAAAACAACCGACGGGCTACACTGTACCGCAAATTCAGATTAAATTGAGCTATTTGGTATAAAACAAATATGGTGGTTTGACAGTAGTAATGTATAACGTCGAAGTATGAATGAAAGTATTTTCTTTCGAACGAATTAGTGAATGATCTTAATCATACTACGATTACGCTTGAGATTAAATCTTAAGCATGTACAATTTTTTTGTTTCAATCAGAAAAAAAATTGCGTGATATTTGCCGAGAGATTTGACTCGACCCCCTCCCCCCCTTAAACATCTCACGTAATTTATGGACGCCCCCTTATCTGTGGACTTTTTGCAAAACAAAGTATTTGACTTTACCAGGTTTTGCTTTAGATCAATGAATAGTTAAGTCAACTAATATTTCATAAACCAAAAATTAGTATTTGATGTCAAGTTTTATAACGATAGTTTCTTAACTTAATGTTATGAAGAATCATTAGTTTAAATATAACATCGGAATGCATCAATTTATTAATTGAAGGGGGAAATGCGCTACAGCTGAAGTTGGTACAAACTACGCTTGCTTGTATACTTTAACGTAGTTATAAAGCATGAAAATGCGCTGCTTTTTTCCGGTTCAGCAGGGTTAATACTTATTTTAATTTCAGTAACCGATTTTCACCGATGAAAGAGGTATCTAAAGACTTTTTAGAAACATTTTTATTTATAAATATTTGACTGCTTTTCTCGTAAATAATATCCAACAGCGAAAATATGGCGAATTACCATCTCCCCTCTCTCAGCGAAATAAGAAGAGTACAAAACTAAAAAAAAAAAACGGCGCATAGTGTGTTCTGTAGGCACACGCCGCAGAGCCCAAAGTAGATCTACTAACTTCTTTCACACTTAAATTCTTAATATTAATTTTTGCAACAGCTAAATTAAATGCTGTGATGTGCATAAATTGTAATTAGCTGTTTTTCCTGGTGGTACAATAAAAAATTTTGCAACAGAAACCACCAGCTTCCTCTCAAAATTTAATCGTCACGTTGCTATCTCAATTTCCCCTGTTTTGTACGCGAGCGCCAAAAGCATTCGTATCAGAAATTATCAACTTCGCGAAAAAAACTAATTTGTGATGAACTAATGTTTTACTTATTTCAGCAAATTCTGCGATTTTATTTGCTTATTTTAACAATATAATTTGTTTTTCTTTTATTTGTTTGTGTGAAATTTTAAATAAAATTGGAAATAGTGTAAAACTATCTGAAAACAGAGCTGGAGAACACAGTCACAATGAATACATCGAGGAACATGCCTAATGGATAGAAAAATTAACAAAATTTATTAGAAGTGCGCTAAGTCGGGCGTATTAGATTTCCATATGGGACAATGGGTATAAATTACAATAAATGTTGTGTAAATACGCATACTTAAGCAAGCGCGAAAGTAGAAACCAAGTGAGACTGGTTGACAGACTTTAGCCAAACTGTCAAATTACGATAAGGGACAAGAGAAAAGCAAATAAAAATGCAAGTGATGGTATGTTACAATATATTCTTGACAAATATGAAAATAGATATGTATATCGTGCAATATAAGTAATAAGCTGCAAAAACTTTTTACGATTTATGTTTTTTATATATGTATAGTATGTATGTATATTTATGTCATACACAAGTTATAAGCACATGTTTTCTAAGTAACACGCCCACACAAAACAACGATTGGTGCACGTCTCGCACACAGAGAGTAAAAAATGGCAGGTGAGTTCGGCATAGCATAGTTACTCTACCTTTAAGTGGTGGGTTGTGAGTGAAGGTAGGCGGATTAATGGAGACAATCAGTTGAGCCAACAATAATAATGCTCGACTACCAGCAGCTTAGTGTTACTTTGACATTGGCATCGCTCGCTGAGCTGCTGCCACAGACTGTGATGCCGGTTGTTGCTTTTATCAAACCAAAAATTATGATATGAGTGGTGTGCAGAGTATAAGCAAAACAAGAATGCGACTAGGGGGTTTATTGTACTTATACATACATCAAAGGGAAACAAATAAAGGAGTAACCTTCGATTGTTCGTTTGGCTGTGGTGATGAATAGGATGACAGCAAAAAATGCTAAATTAACAGAGAGAGATGGTACATAACATTACATTTGTAGGTACATATTATTATAAAATAAAAAAAGAGAAGAACAACAGCATATTCAAAAATGCAAATTAGCAAGCGAAGTAGTAATCATAGTCTAATGGCTATAAATTTTGCAGTAAACCAGCAAGAAAAATGTAATATAAAAAAGTATGTGGTATGCAGCAAAGCAAGCAACCTAAATCAGATAGCACATCGAAAAAAACAATTTTTCTTTAATTTTTGTCGTTGTCAAGATAATAGCGCTACTTGAGCGCTTACAATTCGTTTAGTGGTAGTCACGTGCCACTTACAATGCCGACCAGCAACAACATTATACAGCAGCAGCTGCTGGAAAAAAATAATAGTAATAACGAGAAGAAAAAAAAAAGCTCTTCTCAGAGCAAAGAGCATCAAGCGATATCACACTGCGTCATAACAAAACAAAACACAACAACCAATGAACTCTTACAAATTATAAAAACATACTTAAATTTATTAAGCCAAGTATGCAATCCAAGTAATTGTTTACATCGCGTGCCGGTAAAATGTAAAACACTTGCACAAAATACGTTTCTCTACGCAGATTTTCTCTTCCACTGCAAAGAGACGAACGAATTTTTTCGAACGTGTATATGGTAATTTAGACATTTTTGTACTTTTTGATATGCAAACTGGTAGATTGATGTGCGGTCGATAACAAAGTATAAAAACATATACACACGTGTGTATAGCGAATTAAGCGAAAAATAAGCGAGCATGAGCTTTCTTATCGAAAGAAGTATCCAAATATTCATAAATCACACGAAAAAGTACTTAAATCGTTTAGTCCAATAAAATGAAGAGATATTTAATGAATGGCAATTTATTTCGGACAATAATAGAATTTCTTATATCGCTTGACACTTACACAAATTTGCTCGAAGTATGTTTTATTAAGGGGTCAGAGTTGTTTTTTTAAGCTTTCAGAAATGCACTTGGATGTTTAGCATCGTCTGTCGGGGTGTCATCGCTATTAAAAAAATCTGTTTTTTATCATTTCATGTTTCATCTCATCATTTGATGTTTCATGGAAATCGAACTCGTAAGTTTGAAAGCCAAAATTTAGGCAAAAGGTGGCCACATTCAAAACCGCTGGTGCAGTTTTCGAAAAAATTAATTTGCCAACAATTTGTGTTTCATTCAATAAAATTCATCCATAAATAAACCAAATGTGGCATTTTTACTTGGCGATACGCGTTATATTGGTCAGTTTTGACGATTTTTTTTTATTTTGCTTAGTGTTTTATTAAAATATATTTCATTATACAACAAATATAATGCAAAAAAGTTTCAAATTTTGCACTAAACGCTAAATTTTCATCAAAATTTAAAACTTGTTAATTAAAATTTGGAAAAACAAAATGTATCATATTGAATTTTAGTATAAAAAATATTGGTGTAAATAATATTGTTATAAAAAATAAAGTTTAAAGTGGCTCAAAATTATCGTTGATTTTTGATAAGAGCTTGCCAAACTATCGCATATGTATTATTTTGATTACTGCTGAATATGCGTATCCCTATCTATATCAACAACCGTTATGTGAACAAAATTATAATTCTCAGATAAAACTGACAGTTTGTTTACCTATCCCAAGAAACGAGTATTTGTCCTTCTGCTCTACTTAACTATTGGGGGTGAGAGGATTTATTGAGGTGTGACCAAGATGAGACCGTTAACCGGCTCTCAGCGAATCAGCTTATTGGCTGCTGTAACAGGGGTTCACGAAATAGTTGAGATCGTGTTGGTGATATACCACAGCCTCCGCTCATGTTGCTTCGTTGTTTTCTGACCACGTCTGATTGGGCAAGTGTGTGAATACGTGTGAAATGAGGGGCAGAATTTTGCTAACGAGTACACGGTGAGCCGCAGTTACTCGCTCAATTTTATTTTTCGCTATAGTTGAAAACCAAACCTGGTAATCTATCATCCTTGCCATGTGACGTGGCAGCCGAAATTACTCGCTCAATTTTTTTTTTCGCTATAGTTGAAGACCAAACCTGGTAATCTATCATCCTTGCGGAGAAAAGGAAAGACGTGAACTAGTATGCTTCTAACTTCACTAGAAGTGCTATATACCAGTTCTCCTACAGGGTACAGTAAACAAATTTACGTACGAAAACGTCTCTGTGTGATCATAGAAATCCATTTAATTTAAAGTATTTTGTTTTATAGGAAGAAGATTTGATCCACCAAACAATCCACGAAAGTGTGCCATTGCTCAAGCAAACCAAAAACAAGTGCGCAAAATATAGAGAAATCGCTAGCGAATTATTAAACACAAATTTTATTTTGAGATTTTGTCTACCTAGCAAAGCCTGTAAATCAGAGAAAAATAGAAATGTGGTTGGAATATTGTCGATTTTGATCAAGATAACACGTAAACCGCATAATGAAGTTTTTAGATCGCCAAAACAGATCTTCACGCGCGCCTTGATAAACAACTGCAAAAACATTACAAAAAAGGAAAAAGTCATAAGTTGTAAGCAAACAAAAAAGTGGACAATTTACGAAATTTGCCGAGACAACCTCAACGAATGTTTGCACAAACCAATACTGATTGCGGATAATAAATTATATAAAAAAAATAAGAAGAAAAATAACAACAACAAACAATTGGCCAGTGATGAATACGCAGACAAATGAGGTGGCTGACTGGCGGTTTGGGTCGAGTTAAATCAGAAAAACAAACAAACAAGCAAGCACAAAAGCAAACGCGAAAGCATGCAGCCAGATGGACGGACGGGCGGGCGAATACACTAAGGTTGTAAAATGTACATTTGCATGTTGGTTGGCGATGAAGTTGTTTGTCAAATGGTAATGAAGATGAGGTGATTGCTTGCGAGGCTATAGCTTTTTGTTGGTCACTAATAAAAATTACTTGGTTAGAGATAAAGAATAGGCGAGCAAAATGATTGCTTGAACACTTGTGGGTAGTTGCTCAAAATAACAAAGAAATTAATAAACAAAGCAAAATAAAAAAGAAGAAACATACAAAAAAACAGCAATGAAAAATTGCCACTAATAGGTACGGCAAATGGTAAACAAAACAAAAACACAAACAAATCCAAACCATGTTCAAATTAATGGCACTAAACATTAGAATAAAAGGAAGATGAGCTAATGAGATTTTTTGTTTTTAATGTTGTTTTGTTGTAGTCACAAGAGTTTATTTAAAGGATAGTAGCGACTACGAAGTGATATGCAAATGATAGCATGGCGAAAAATAAAATAAATGAAAATTAAAAACTAAGCGAGATATGTATATTAATTAAAAATTTCGTTTTTCCTTGTTGAGTTCTGCAGAGTGTTTTTAAGTTCTTGTTGAGATCTGCAGAATACTTTAAGACCTTGTTTTCAGTATGACAATCAACTCCACCAACCATGCCGCTTTTTTATTTGCCTCACATTTCATAAGTCACAGATTTGCACCCGAGCAACATTTAAACTTATGCAAATCGCCGAAAATATAAAACTGCTACAATACTTGGCTCAATTTAGGCTTCGCGGACAAGTTAGGAAAAAAATTAAAAGAAAAACATAAAAAAAAATTTAAAAAAAAATTTTATTTAAAATTAAAATTTTTGTTTTATTTAAAAAATTTGTTTTTGTTTTTAATTTAAAAAATTAGTTTTTCTTTTTAATTAAAAAAATTTTGTTTTTGTTTTGAATTTAAATTTTTATTTTTTTTATTTAAAAAATTTTTTTGTTTTAAAACAAAAAAAACTATATTTTTTGCGTTAAAAACGTGTTAGAAAAAATTAAAACATTGTTGAAACAAAAAAAAAAAAACAAATACAAAAAAAAAAACAAATACAAAAAAAAAACACAAATACAAAAAAAAAAACAAATACAAAAAAATTGTTCAAAACAAATTGTTAAATAAAAAATTGTTAAAAAACTAACAAAAAAAAACGTTCACAACAAAAAAAAATTGTTAAAAAAAAAATAAATAAATAAAAAAGAAAATATATCTAAATATATAAAAAATGTTCCAAAACAAAAATTAAAAAAAAAAATGTTAAAAAAAGTGTTATAAAAAATTGTTCAAAAAAAAATATAAAAAAACAAAGAAAAACAAAAAAAATGTTCAAAAAATAAAAAACTCAAAAAAAAAAAAAATTTCAGAAGCAAAACAAAAATTGTTCAAAAAATAATAAATAAATAAAAAATAAAATAAAAAAAGTGCAAAAAAAAACAAAGCAAAACAATCGAAAACAAAAGCTGCCGAGCTGTCGCCCAAAGAAGCCGGTTATGTTTTTCTACAAATAATTAATTGCCTCATTGTGCATCACAATATTCTGAAATAAAACACTTGGATCGAATATGTATGTACATATGTATAATTTAAGATTAATCCGTTGACAAATATTATAAATAATAAAAAACTCTTTCTTATTTTCCACAGCCCCAAAATGAAAACGAACAAAACTAAAAAAACGTCATAATTGTACTCAGGTAGCAAACAACAACAGAAGCACAGCTTAGGTGCATATATGTAACAAAGAAATAATAAAGAATTAAATAATACACAAATATCGCCTGCCTATGATCTACTAACAAGCGAATGAAATGCGACGAGCAAACGAAAGGAAAACAAATTAAATAGGAAAATGAGAATGGATTCGAAAGAATGAAAAAATCTACTGTCCAGCGCTGACTGTTCAACTGCATCTGGTTGGATTGTTGTTATTATGGCGGTTGGTCGATACGTTGCAAGTTCGCCGGCGCGAAAGCTGCTTTGGCAAGCAGACGGCTTAGAAAATCGAGCATGCATGTGCAGACATGCACACATAACACTGAGCCAAAGCCCCGATAGTCCGATAGTAACCTTTAATAAAGCAAATATAAAAAAAACCAAATCGGCGTCAACGTTGACTACTACTGGCGACGATGTTTTGCTTTGCAAATGGTTTGAAACATTACAAGATTGTCGTTTATGACCTATTGACTGTCAATCGGACATTCTAACGTGCCAGTTATTAGAAACTTTACTTTTATTCTTATTATTATTGACTGCTTTACGTGAATTCAGCGGTTAGAAAGCAGCTAAAATCATCAGATAAACAGAAAAACAATCCTCACACGCACACGCACACACTATACACAACCTCAGCGCGAAACAGTACCAACTGCGCGAACAGTGCTGTGCATTAACATCAAAACAACAGCGGCAATAATCAGACACAATAATCAGCCGTCAAACGAACGAATGAATAAATGCGGCTGCGAACGTAGCGAACACAAAATTTTACGCATACATACTATATGTACGTGGATGTGAAAATTTCATTGGAATTGTTGGCGAATAAACAGCAACAATGAATGCTATCGCAGCAATGTACACAATAATGAAAACGAAAATAAAATATAAATTAAATAAACTTCAAAATTAATTTTGAAATAGTCATCAAGAACAAACTAAATAAATAAAACAAAGCAAAAACGAAAATATAATATATGTCGGTACGTAATTGCACTGACAGTGGAAAGGAAAAGCGAAACGCTATGCGACGACGTTGAATAACCAAGCCGTACGAAATACATAACAGCGAGTCGACGAGTGGCGACTACTGCGGTGGGTTGTGTAATGTATTTTAGGTGTTAAAAATATTTATTGTCAATTAGTGTTGTCAATGAACTTTTAACCTGTAATGCAATATGACATTTCATTTTGAATAAAAAGAAGCTTCTTCTGCCAACAACACTTAACAATGCAAACAAAAAAATTGTATTGAAGAAATTACCATCCAATCTGAACTAAAAAAGCGGGAAATTGGTTTAGCATATGGTGAAAAAACTTCAGAAAGTGTGGCCAACATCACACCGTCACATCGGCTCTCAGTGATTTTGAGGTAATGTTGTTGTTGTTTTTGTAGTAGCATAAACATTCTCTATATATGTACGGGGGAATGCTGCTGGAGTGACTGTCCTTGACCAGATATAAATCCGGGTCGTTCCGGTAATGTAGCGCCGAATAGAACCTGTGGTGGGAACGAAATTTGAAGAAATGACGTCACAGGGATGTGACGGCGATTTGTTTACGACAAAACTGAGATTGTGCTGATGATATAAGAAAAAATCAACGCAATCACTACTCAAGTTACTTCTCTGCCAACTGAAGAACGAATGATTGGACGAGCGTAAGAATATAGGCATCTTCTATTCGCCACTTGTCTGCTCGGCTTACATGAAGAAAAATTTTGATGTGAAAGCAGCTACAAAGTTATTGAGCAAGACTCGCCGCTACCGAGTATGGTTATACCTCATAAACCTGGTATAACTCACTATTTTACAAACAAATGTAATTTTAGGAAGCTCTATTCCAGCGTTGAAAAACTATATTTATTAAAATAAATTGCTTCATCTATTCGCCAATTACTAACGCTTGACGAAAAGAAGAGAGCTTATGTGTGAAATGCACGAGCAGAATTCTGCTGCCGAATCCCCGATCACATGGCAGTCGATGTTACTCTCATATTTAATATATCATCATTGGGTTTATTGTATATTTAGTAGTGGGTTGCATACGAATCTGAATCGGGATTTTTTGCTAACAAACTTCTGTTAACAAATTCAGACTTAACTAGTCCCAAATCGGAATTTTGCATTCACCAATTGATTGACTACTGAAATAATTTTAATAATTTAATGATCCGAAATGAAAGTGTAAATTTTTCAGAAAAACTTTCACTTGTGTTTGCATATTGATGTTTCATGGATGTGTTATCCGTTCGAGCTTTCACTATAATTTGTATGATATTCCGTCTACAAATGGCGGATGATTTTTAGGAAAGGTATTATCGCCCAAATTTCGTACTATAACAACCTTTTGAAATATGTGTATATAAATTTGCATCTTTAATTTCAAGTAGCGGATGTCTGGTACAGGGTTGCATGTGCGTCTAGTAAAAGTGCTCTGTTAGAAACGGCACAGCAGGAGTTCTACCATTGTAGCAGTCTAAAGCTGGTGTTATGGTATATTTATTTATAATTAATTTCACTCAAAGTAACGTGAAAAATAATTTTACGCCACACATTCTTATTTAAAATTTGAAGTGGTTCCATACAACTTTACATTAAAATGTTTTACATAAAATATCTTTCGTTTTCTTTATACATATTTATTTTTTCTGAGGAGTAATTCCATTTTTTGCTATACTGCAAACCACAACGACGACAACAACAAGCGATAACAGAACGATGCGAAATAAACGCGCAAAGGAGACGGGCGGTATAATGAGCGATTCACAACGAGCGCCTACACCAGATAAAGAGTACCGAGGCAAATACCATTGAGAAGACACGACAAAAAATGGCAATCATTAGCCGTACTTAAATAACAAAAAAGCGGCAGCAAATTGTAGTAAAACACACGCGTCAAAGCGATAGAGGTCGCCAAATCAGGAGGTAAAAAGTGCAAACAGGCTTTGTGGAGCCCCGTTTTTGAATGCAAAACCGAAGTGAAGAATAGTATCTTGACATAAATCGACCGTTCAGAACGTTATGTACACGTTTCACTATATATGTATTATAACGAATCGAGCTAATATACCGACAGGCGTGCCGTTGATTATGCCTGCTGCCACCACTGACACTAAAAAATATTTCAGTACCGCAGCGGATAGAGTAGCTTTCATGTGCAAGCGAATGAGCGAGCGGGCGAGCGTTCGAGCGTGCGATGGGCAGACAAACGAACGATGCAAAAAACAAACGCACGGACCGAGCAAATAGCAAAGCGACTTATGAAAGGCTGAGCGGGTGTGGAGCAGTATTGGTGCGCTGCTAATTGACTACCGGCTCGTAATTCGCTGCGATTGGATTGGGGTCGGTCGGAGGGGATTTGGTGACTCGAAACGTTGGTTTTGGGTTCGATGCAATGCGAATTGAGTGCTACAACAAATGCTCGTGTTCTGAGTTTTGAGTGTTTAGAGCACCCATATGCTCGCTGGCTGTTGTTAATTTTATTGTTGTGATTGTTTAGTCATGCATATGTGTATATGGGAGCAAGCACGAAGAGAAATCGAAGTAAATTCTTTTACCGCTCTTTACTCTCCGCGTAAAAACTTCGAAAGATAATACATTTTGAGAAATTCACTTACAAATATGGCCGAATATGAAGAATTAAAAATTAAGATAATTAAAAAAAATATAGATTTTAATGTTAAAATCTAACAAGAATCAGATTCAATGTATACAAAATGACAAATAAGCCAACTAAATAAAAATTGTGCATATTAAATAGAACTACCGATGGCAAAGAAAAATATTAGAGGCAAATAAAGAAAAATGACCACAACACAAACATTAATGATAAATACCTAATCAACCGCATGGGGTCAAAGCAACACTTGGCATAGCGCAAAACAATAACAAAACTATGACGCATACAGCGATTCTCGGTTGGGGGAGAGTACGTAGAGCTAAGAATGGAAATAAAAAATATGAAAACACCGCACATACAAATTAAATATATTTAGCAGTCATAAAAACTATGAATAAATTGCACACAGGGAGATTGCTTGAACGAGTTATTTAGGCAATAACAAAATTGCTTAAGCTGATCATTTCGACGCTCTTCATGATGTGGCCAGAGGAAATTTTTACTGTTACTATTGATGAAGAGAACGATTAAGTTGTTCTAGCAAAACAGCTCTAAGTTGCAGGGTTTTTGCGTCCGGAAGCGGAATTAAATTTTGTAAAATTCTGTCAAGCACGGAAACAACATTTACTAAGCCTCGACACATTTTTGAAACACTTCCTCCATATATTGCATTTTACAAATAGTCCGTTACATATAAAAGGGGCCAACTACCTCGATTCGGCGACGATTACGCGGCAGTGGATGGCAGGCATGGCTACCAACTACCATTCGTTGGCGCCCCGCGTATGAAACACCGGAAACAATAGCTATGGCAAAAGTAACTGTGCCGACTGCGACGCAAACTGGATTGGAGGCTGGCAAAGGGAACAGATCTGATGATGGGCCATCTAATCTGGTCAATTTGGCAAATGAAGCGACGGCAAGCACACCAGTTGGAAAAAGGAAGAAGAAAAGGAGGAAGGGTAATCCAAGAGATTCGCGGAAGAGTGACCTGAAACCAAATTTTCAGTCTTAGCGTCCATAAAATATCTATCCTGTCTCTATATTCGTTGCACTGTAATCTATCCGGGTGTTGTACAATGGTATTTCTGATTGAGTGCTTATACCTGTTCAACCCCCCACAAATCTTAAATCTAAAAATGGATATAAAAAGCATCTAAGAGTGAAAAACCTTACAATTCGCGTTAATTAATGTGAAAAACAGGGAATTGAAATTTCCAAATCGCATAATTTGAAGGCGTAAGTGGTACGCTCTTCCACTACGAATTCATATTTTATTAAACGCCAAAACAAACATAAATAATTGTCCGCTAACTGAGCAGATGCTCACAATTAAATACCTAATCACTACTCTTGACAAGCAAACCCATCCGTCACATAAGATTAATAGAAATGTTATCGGTGGGCTTTGTGACAAACGCCGCAGCCACTTGTTGAATCATTCAACAAAATAAAACCAAAAAAAAACCGCTAAAAAACAGACAACACGCAATGAAGCATACTTTAGTGAGATTTTCATATATGCCACTCCCACTTGCGAATTTTATTGCGCGCTTGCATATCTTACGGCAGGCGACCCAGCCAAAGGGCCCCCGCCACGACCAGCCTGCCTGCTACGGTCACTTATCGCGCCGCTACAACAGAGCACACAAAGCGCTTAAATACTCAACGTCGACGTCGTCATCGTACCCACAAACTGACCATAAAAAACTGTAAATGACAAGTCGATTAGAAAATATTCAGGCAGTCAGGGAAAAAGTAAGCCAGCACCAGCACCAGCATATGAGAAATGAAAACAAAACCGCGGGTTGGGTATAAGAAAAATTAAGAACTCCAACCCGCCGCCAGCCAGCCTCTAGTAATGATTCGACGTATGAACGAATTGAAAGGAACGTACGAACATTCAAACGACTGACAACCCAAATGAATTACGAGAAACAGCGTTGGCAAACGAATATTTCAACGAACGATGTAGCAAAGCAGAATAAGCGAAGCGAATGTAAAATCCAACAAATGTACGAAATGTATTATCTGCCCACCTTCTGTGCCCTCGACGATCTCCTGCTGCATGCACATGTATGTATGTATGTATGCTGTATGCCCATACGACGAGGTACGAGTATTCTTTTAGTATCTGAGAAATGAAATGAAATAAACCAAATGATGTTTTACGACGGCAAAGCAAAAGTCGAATCGCAGCGGAAACAACGACGAGGCGAACGAAAACAGCAAACATACTCTATAGAACACCAAGGACCGTACAAACTCAAGACTCGACGACTGTTGGCAGTTGAAAGTGGTGGAAGCTATAGCAGAGCAGTTGGGTTGCTTGACGGTTTGAGGAGGGCGAGCATTCTAAATGTACGATTACTTATGGTGTTGAAGAAAAGAACCACAACGAAAACAACAATGTCGAATGACCAACAACAACCGTCGTCGTCGTCGTCATCATCATCGTCGTAGCCGTAGTCGCTGCTGACGATGACAAAGGCGTGTAGATAAGAAACAGAAGCGCACACATAGCACAAAATCGTAGTGTACCTTTATTCACGTCGACTAAACGTAAAGCGCTGGTTCACGGCTCTTGGCTGTGCGCTGTGTCGTGGCACAGCACGGCATGAAACGTCGCAATAGAGGGAGAATAATAAAAATGCGGAGGCAAAGCGGTGGTAGGTATTGCAAGTAATAAGTGTGTTGGTGTGTGAAGTGGTACGGCTTCAAAGCAACTTGACAGCGACGAACGACACAGCAAATGGGCGGACGTTCGGACAGGAGTGTCGGCGGGGTAAGAGCTTTAGAATGTCTCACATTTTATGAAGAAACCCAAAAGATACGACGGCAACATCGAAAATACACAAACACCAGGGATTGGTGAGTTGAGTGCTCAGAAAGAAGCATTAAATGAACAAACAGAATCGAAATGACAGCCAAGCAAACCAGTAAACCAAAGGAACGGATGGACGAACAGAACAATACGACGCATAGACAGTACGACCGACGAGAAGACACCGAACAACGATGGTGAGCTCTAGCTGCCACCAAAGCATAGTAGATAGAGACCCAACAACGAATAGATACTCAACAAAAATACAAACAAACAACCAACCAACCAACCAACTAACTAACAAAACAAGAACTTCACCGCGCGAGTACAGAAAAGTGAACGAACAATGAACGACTCAGCAGGGAATGGCTCTGATGGGTTGGGTTGTTAGTTAGTTAGCTGCATAGTTGGTAGCTTCGTTGCTTGGTGGCTTGGTTGGTGGCTGTTGACTGCTTCGACAGCAGCGATTGAGAACGATGCGACCGTTCAACCGACAGCCACTTTAGCGAAAAAAGTACAAGCAACCAACTCAAAGACAAGCAATGCGGTGGAACAGAGCCAGCGACGGAGATGAAGACGAAGACGAAGGCAACGTGTGCGACGGAGGCAGGCAACGACGATGTCGATAGCGATAGCAACTACTTGTACATACCCCACAACATACAACACAAAGCCAAAGCCAGCAAAGCGGATTCGAAATATTGAAAAATAGAAATACTTGGAAATGCTGTTGAGCACAGAGAAGCGCACAGCACAATAACACTGTAGAAACCGGCAAACGAATGAACAGACGATCCACATAGAGCCAGTGAGCTAAGCACACAAACGAAGTACGAGGTGCGAGGTACGAGTAATAATATTATAATACGACTCACAAGAAAGAAAACACATTTTTAGCGCGATAGCAAACTCAGCAACAGAAACAGAAACAAAAACTCAAAGCAAAAGCAAAAATAACAATAAAACAAAGAACAACAATAAAAATATACTTTTTTTTCTATACACAATAGAACGCATAGCTCAAGAGTTCTCAGTATGAGCGGGCATATGGCGCGTATGACGGTGAATTAATGCGCTAGAAAATGGGGCGAGCAGCAGGAAAAAAGTCGTCGGACTGGAGCAGTGTGTGGGATGTGAGACATTGCAAAATTATAGAAGCAAGGCGTATAGTGCCATGGACGTGGTTGTCTAGAATGTAGGAATTGCTACAGCAAGAAAAGTTTCTGTTTTCAGCAGTTGAAGCGTACAAATGAATTCAAAGGCTGGAATAAAGGCGGCGAGGGAGCGCGACGTGCGACGTGCGTTGCTTGCGAATTGTTACTTAGTTTGAGTGCAAGCGCAAAGGATGGTAATAGCAGTAGAGCGGACAGTATTATCTTGCACAAGTTGAAAGCAGCGCAGATGGTTGGGAGGTGGGAGGGGACCAAAGACTACAAGAAACACAAACGAATTACTTGTTGTTGTGTTTATGAAGTTTTATTACTTTGGAGGTCGACGTGTCGAGTTGAGTCGGGTCGACTTGGTCAGTTACGACAGTCAGCCAGCCAGCCAACCAACCAACCAACCAACCAACCAACCAACCAACCAGCCAGCTAGCCAGGCTAAGTTGGTGAAAACTCTTTCACAATGCTTTTAATGCCGGATACTGGGAGCTGAAGATAAACCAAATGAGGCAGCTCAAAGCCGAGCGTCGTTGTGGGGTCGGTCAGCGGTGTACTTAACTATCTTTTGTTTGTGTTGTTGAAAGAAATTGCGCTGCGTGCTAAGGACTTTAGTGCAAGGGGTCGCGGATGCTAGGTATCCGAAGTACTTGCTTGCGAGACCGTACGACCGCGCGACTGCTGATTGTGATGAACACAACAACCGACTGTGGCAATTTTACAATATTTCTTCATTAGCGCTGGGGGTATTGGCAAAGTTCATTGGTAGACAAGGATGCAATAAGAAAGCATTTGGTGCTTTCGTTATTAATTTTGAAATTGATAAATAATGAACACAAAAAAAAAGCTTACCTTTTATTGATTATGGTAAAAGGTGGCCCGTAAAAGACTGATTTTTTTTAAGTTGCTCAATAAAATATCTCGTCATGGGGGAAGGGCGCTTTCAGACAGTCACTAGATTGATAACAGGTTATGCGCACAAATTAATGAGTGATATTGTATAAAAACTTTTCAATTGGCAGAAATAGAAAAAATAGGTTTTCAAAAGTAACCTCACTTTTATTTCTTCGATTCCGATTTTATTGAAGAATCGGAGATTCTGTTAAAAGTAAAACTCGAAAAAAAAAAAAACAATTTTTTAGCATTGGACCATGTTGTTGTTGGGGTTTTTTCTACTTGAAATGTACAGATGTCGCGAAAACATCCGAAGGCACCGACAAAGCGGCCTGTGCCGATGAGTAGTTTTCTCAGCATCTTTCAAGCGAGAATGTGTGTCATCTGCCAGTAATCAATTTAGGAAGAAACCTCGGAAACGGGGGAATTGCCATTCCGAGTGCCAGTCAGACTGAACTCATAAGTCCTTGAGTGTATCGAGAAATCGAATTTACTGCTCATCGAATTTACTACAAATGCTCAAAGCCATCTGTCTCATATGAACCCCAGGGTACAAGGGAATAACTCGGAACGAAGTAGTGGATGTACTGGCTGCTTAGAGTGGCCGCCGCCCAGTTACTAATAGGACTCGAGTCCTTCCTTGGCATGGGACAACATACCATTAAGAAAGAGCTCGAAAATGAAGGGCTCGGAAGCGAAAAGCTACGAGATGTAAGCAGGCACAAAACTATGCCAGGCTAAGCCCTTATTGGGGGTATAATCAAAAGAGGTTAACGCATCTCGTAAGCCTTCCTGGGGCTACTCCAGGCTGAGTCCTTATTGGAGGTATAATGAAAAGAGATTTAAGCATCTCGTAAGCCTCGCTAAGGACAAACTGGGAATGCTTACTGGCAATCTCACAGGCCACTGCAGTTTGCTCAGCCATCTACACTGGCTCGGGGATATGGTCCACCAACTCTTGTCATTTCTGCAATCTATTCCTGAGAAACTCTAACACACCTGCTTCTCGAATGCGATGCCACATCGAGAAGAAGGAGTAGTAGATATCGCGCTGCTGTAGTAAATTGCTACAAACACAGCAACAAGTAAATATATCGGTCTGGTGCCGCCAGAAGAAAAGCCCACTCTATCATCTTAAAGTCAAAGTGCAAACTTCCTTTTCATTCACGCAATTCTGCATTCATTTTGAATATTCTTATCCCTCCGTTGCGACACCATTTTTTAAAACCTGCGGTTGGGCACCCGGGTCAGGTCTTTTTTCGTCCTGTTTGATGATCCTTTTTAAAAGGTTATATCCATGAATCAATAGAAAACTAAATTTTAGGGCGCTACCTGGAAGCTCAAGCCGTTAGCTGTAATAGAAATATGTCAAGTTCACGTTCAAAGTCGAAGAAGACAGTCTGGCCAAATCCGGGTGCCCAGCGGAGGGTTAATAACATCCTATTATATCATAAATGGTGGAGTGACTTAGAGAAGTGATTTGAAGGTTTTTAAGAAAGTTTTACGCTCTCGATGGAGTTTCATTATGAGCTGACGTATTTCAGCAGTGATTTGTATGGATTTAGGTCGTTGTTGTTATTACAACATCTGAAAACATTCCGCAATTAACCATCAGACTACTAGCAGAGGACTTGAACATTGCTTATGGATCTGTTCAAGGTATTGAGGTTATGATTTGCGTTTGCGCCGCGTTGCTGCAAAGTTGGTCCCAAAGGAGCTGCATTTCATGCAAAAAAGGGGGCGCGTGGATATCGCCAACAGGCATGATCTCCAAGGCTGAATCCGATCCAACATTCATCAAACGCATCATTACCGGAAACGAGACGTAGGTTTATGCATACGATTCGCAATCCAGACATCAGGCGAGTGAGTGGAGTGCTCCGGATGAAACAAGATAAACAAATTACGTTGTTTTCGGGCAAAAAAGAAAGCGATGCTCACAGTTTTTTACGGATTACAACGGTATTGTACACCACGAATTTTTGCCAGAAGGTGCGGCAGTCGACAAGTATTATTATTTTGGGCGTTATGAGACGTTTACGTGAATCAATTCTCCAAACAAGAAAGGATTTGTGGAAAAATAATTCGAGGGTTGTTCACCGTCGCAGACTGCCATTATTATCCGGGAATTTTTGAACAAGAACGGAACGAATACCATCCAACAGTCATCAATCAAATTCACCTGACATGACTCCCTGCAATTTTGTTTGTTTGATCGAGTCAAAAAACCGCTACGGGGAACGCGTTTTAACAGCCGAGAGGAAGAAATGGAAAAATCTGATGGCTATACCGAAAATAGAGTTCCAAAAATGTTTCGAGGGCTGGATCAAACGCTGGCATAAGTGCGTTGTAGTTGATGGTGAGTATTTTGAAGGCGATAATATCAATTTTAGAGGATAAACTTGTATTTTGAATTTTCTGAATATATTCCGAGAACTTTTTGATCAAGGTATACAATGGTACATTTTTCAAGTTGGCTTTCAATGGTACCTACAGTTAAGGATCTTATTGCCTCGACAATCACTTTTCTACTACTGTATATTAGTAATCGATTGTATAGAAAATCTATTCACTCTGTCGCGTCAATAAAGGACACACACAGAAAAAACTAATGCACGTAGATGCATGTCTGTGTGTCCTCACTATAAATACAAGACTATAATTATTTTTTCAATTTCAGCGTCTACAACAAATCTCAGCGCATTCACCTTTATCAAATTAATCAATTATTAATTGCTCCATTAACAATTCAACGCCATGGAATTACTTAAGGAAAGAAAAAGAAGAAGCTACAAAAACACATGGCGATAAGAATTCTTGGCAGCAAGGATAACCAAAGCGACATTAAACAAAAATAAAGAAAAAACTATGACAATCAGCTGTCACAAATGGTGCAGCACTTGAGCACAGCAAAGCACAACGCAACTCGAAAAGTCAATTCAGCACAACCTCCGCGCTCTCAACACACAAACTTACACCCATGCATGTGCACAAAAGCCAACACATGGACAAACAAATCCACCGGCATTCGAAGTGCTCGTTGCTGCAATGCTGAAAATGTTTCGCGCGCCAAAAGCAAAAACATCAAGTCATCCACACATACACCAACCTACACGCACTGAAGAGCTCAACAGACACACACCTTCATATATACACACATAGATATGTATTTACTTCTCTACTTATGCGCACAGTTATCATATCGCAGCACTCTGCAGGCACTTGAGAAAAGAGCAAGTAAGCCCGACTGCCTCAAGAAAAACAAAAAAAAAAGTAATAAAAATGAAAAGCAATAATAAGAATAAAGACCCAAAGCCAGGTTAACGAGAGCCACCCCAACATGAAAATGGATTCGAAATACCGACGCGCCCGACTTTGATTTGGAAACATTTGAGAATGCTTTGAAGTGGTTTTAGTGGAGCAAGAGGAAGAGAGGAGAAGGCCGAACACTAGCAAAAGAAGAAGTATTAGTGCAGTGCAGTGCAGTCCGAGTAGACGTGCAAGAATTATTGCTGAGGAGCGCCAAAGGCAACAAATGCCATCAATAATGTGACCGGCCAAATAACCCAACCAACCAACCGACACAGAAAAGCGAGGAGACTATGAATAGCCGAGAAAATGTGGGAAGCACACATGCGGGGTATGAGTACGAGGAGTGTGTTGGAGAGTAGTGCATAGAAAAGGCAATCGAAACATTAATTTTAACATTTTTTTATTGCCAACTTGCAAGAGACACATACAAATACTCGTAACAACAACAATAAGTAGATACTCGGTAGTCACATATCTTCTTCTACTTTATGACAGTAGTATTGGATGTGCGGGTACGTATGAAATGTGCATATGCATACATACAAAAACAAAAAAAAAAAACAAATTTTGGGTAAAGAATTACATAGTAAGTCAGAAATCAATGGGTTTTCTATGAATGTGCAGAACGAAAGAAAATGAGTAGACCATTTTAGAAAATAGCATTGAAGATATTCACAATAAGTGACTCAAATTTAAAAGTAAAAAAAAAAAACATTTATTCGACCAGCTCGAGTGGCACCAAAAGGCGACTTCTCACACAAAAATAGTTAAAGCGAATTCATAGTGCATTCAATAGAGGGGCAGGCCTGGGAACGTATGAGTTGGAAGACACCTATGCCGTATGAAAATTGATATGAGTATGCATGCGAATGAGAGTTAAACTCCTCTCTTTGGTATTGAAGAAAAATGCTACAATCATTTCTTATGCAGAATGCAGATGTATGAGCCAGAGAAATTTGATTGCTGGACGAGCTGTTACTTGAAGTAAATAGTAAATGTACGAATGAATAAATGTTTTCATGCTTCATTGCCAAGTGAATAGCTTCCGAGCGTGATATGTTGGTGCTCATGGATGGCTCACAGCATATTTAGTGCGAGCCTTTATTGAAAAGAAAATTTGTGATTTTTTTGATTTCAGTTGCATTTTCAAACACAAAAAACACCTTACTTTCAAAGCGGCAAATATTTGAATTATAAACTCCAACAATTAAATTTAAAATAACTTCAATTTTAGAAGAATTTCTACAACCAAAACAAAATACGGCGTAAAACTAAGGCGAATTGAGTATCTAAGGCGGCGCCATTAAAAAACAGTTACTTTATTTTTCGCGATATTAAGAAGACTGGCGTCAGCTCCCTTCGGAATACAAAAGAAACGAAGAAAATAAATAAAAGTAGGAGAAATCACATGTTTGTAAAAATTCAGTGAATGGCTTGAAAATATTCTGATTTATGAGATTTAAACTAATCAAACTAATGAAAACGAAATGCCGTGTGTTAAATTGTGAAAGCACAAATTAATATAAAGCCTCCAAATGCAGTTTTTTTTGCGTATTTATGCGGAAGGCCGTGCTTCCATTGCTTTCCCCTACTCCTCTTCTTCATAAACAAGTAATTCCCCCTCCCTTCACTCGTTTATTCTTTTGCTCTTACGACACGGCGAATTCGGAAGGCGTAATCGTGTCTTCTATCATTCTTGGTCGTAAAACGAGCTCACAGACTGTGTCCTGAGCGAACTTTTGGCCATTAATATTGCGATTTGCAAACTATGGAAATTTTTTTGAATGCTACTCCAAATAATTTCTTATGTTGATTTTCATATTCTCAGAGATCGAACGCGAATATAAAATTTATACTGCGATGGATCACCGTACGCATATAGAAACACACGAATTAGTAGATCGGCAAATCGCAGAAAAAATAGCTGAAAATATGAATTTAAGCACCTCCCACATTTCAGTACATAATACAACGTTTTGTCCGTGAAAATAGAGTGGCTGCAAAGGTCGCGAGGCCCAAAATAAAATGTTTATCGAGGCCGACGAAAGATGGCTATTGAACAAAATCAAGATCAATCAATCAATCAACCATAAGTGTACCAGCGTTGACGAAAAAAAGTTCAGCTGATAATCGGAAACTCTTGTAATCTGGAAAGTATAAGAATAGCTCTGCGCAAAGCCGATTTTCGTGGAGGAAAAGCGCGAAATAAACTATTTGCTATTTACTATAGCGCCGTTTGCTAAAAGTCGGGGAAATAAGGGCGAAACTTTCGTTATTTTTACTGATGAACGCAAATTTAATCTCTTTGGTTCCCTTAGAAAGACGTTTATCTGGCGCCAACTTAATTCTGAGCTGTAGCCGAAAAACCTGTACAAGGGCTCTACCATTCATTTCGGTGCCCAGTGTAGATATCAAATGTCAAATGATAGACATTTTTTTTTTTTTTTTTGATTTTGTAAAAACAGTCGCAGGCAAGCAATCGAGTACAAAAACTTTTCATAAAAATCCCTTGGAAGGCAGCCTAAAATGGTAGATCGCCTTACCCATACACCCATAAGTATATTTAAATATTAATTGCCACGTAAAGGTGTGATGCAGTTAGCTTAAGAGGAGCTTTATGACCATCTCGCAGCCTTTCCTAGTAAGCGGCGCATTCACGTTTATATGTATGTATAAGTGAGTAGCAACTGTAACTTTATTGCTTTGAAATCGCAATCGAAATGGGCAGCAGCAGCAAGAAGGACGTTGAAGGATAGGAAAGCTAGCAAACAAGGCAATGGAAAAATAAATATGAGGAAAGGAATGCAAGGTAAGTGTTGTGCAACTGCGGAGCTGCCATCCAATGTGGGCCAGACATAAAACCAACCACCAACACCTTCGCCAGCAAGCGAACGCCTACCCCTCTTTTAAATTACAACCAGCAGTCCAATGCAGTCGTATGCACGTTTTAATTGCGAGCCACGACGTACGACTGCCTACATTCTCCAATGTCCAACAACAAGCCACCCACCACCACTCACAGCTTCGAAGAGAATTTTTAATGCCAGTCTCGCGCGCAAATCTTCTCATACATTCATATGTATGTATGTGTAGAGGAGGGTGAGTGGAGACCCAGAGATATGCATATATGCAGTGTTGCATTTTATGACATCCGCAGTTGCACGGCTGGCATACATCAGCTGTTTATGGCTAGAAGAGCATGACGACGACGATGCTGTTGTGCCGCGTGTTTCAGCTATTTAACTGGAATTATTTGTGCAAACAATAATAAACAAAAGAAGAGCAGAAGAAAAACAAAAATATAAACACAACCGAACGGCATTATGCTGAGCGCTAACATGCCACAAAAGCTTAAAGCGAACGCAGCAAACATTCGCCGCATATAAAGTGAGAAATTACTTGACTGACTGACTGACTGCTGAGGCTGCTTGCTGAGTGTGGATGGGGTTCGAGTTCAATTTCAGTATTACAAAGTGCTACGTATGTACGTACATACAAACGCATTTAGTTATTTATAAACTGACAACGAATTTCGTACATGCATACAGACATACAGACAAACATGAATACGTGCATGAGAAAATACTGTCTACTGTAGCGACACGCTAATCCACTGCAGTGTACGTTTATACAGCGTTCAGTGTTGATATTAACAACAATAGTTTGCCGGCCGGATAGTCAGCCAGCAATTTAGTCACTTAGCCGAGTCAGCTGTGCGCGCCAATGCAGCACTCCAACAAATGGCTGATTAACAAATAGCCATAGAAGCACATTTCAGACCACCAGCTGTTTATGCTGCTGTATAGCCTTTAGTTCCACTATTGCTGCTGCTGTTGTTGTTGTAGTTATTGCTGCTGCATTGAAAATTATTGTCGACAGAATGGCTTGGTTGGCTCTGACTGCCTGCCTCGCTGCTGTGGTTAACTGCCACGCATTCCAACCGAATGGGTTAGCTTTGCTCTGTTCGCCACAAGCATGCGGTTTAAACGTGCACCGGCAGGCATTCAACTTCAATCAACTGAACTCAACCCAACTCGGCTCATATCACCGCATACCTTTATCCAGCTCCATACAGCTGATGCGCCTCTTCCTCAAAGACTGTAAGCTGTATGCTCTGAGCAGGCAAGTGAGTCCGAATCTTTAATGTTACGAGATTTCTTGCTTTTATTGCTTTATGCGCCCTATTAAAAGGGTCATTTGAAATTAATGGTGGCAGTAAGGCAGAGAAACACACGAGCAGGCGGTCGTATGTCCAAAGCAAGCAAGTGAATAGGTAAGGTTGTGTTGTTGTTGTTCGTTTTTCTTTTTTAAGTCAAATATTTGGCATTTTATGACCGGTTTTCTGTGAAAACTATACACACACATACACACAAACACATTTATATGCCGGAGTAGTGGCACAATGCGATATACTTTGGTGTAGGTTAATTGCTCGATGTACAAAGTCATTTACATAGAAAAGGAGGCATGTTGGCGAACATATGGTTGTATACTCGTGTTAAAATAACACTGAAAATTTTAATTTACTGAGATTACCCATAGTGCAAGGAAAATAAGGCAATGTCAGTAACTTAACCTCACTTTTTTGACGACTCCGTTTCGTGCATGCATTTGAAGGTCGGTAGGTGAAATGGTTGAAGTACCAGTCTGGCACTCCCCAAGTAGCACCAAAGCGTCGATTTGATAACTTTTTGAGACCTCCAGCGGGCAACCAACTACAGCCGACTAGCCCTGTTGATGTCAAGGAGAAGATTGATGAGATTTAGGTGGTAGCACTGCCTTAGGCTGTCGAAGAAAGACACACCTTAATCGTCTAGCTGATAAACCTACAGAGAAAGTGCTCAACAGTGTCCTTAACCGCCTAACTGCCAAAACCGGAACGTGCTCAACAGTCTCCCTCTCTGAAAGGTCGCCACAACTTCCGCAATGGAGATTAAATGGTAAACCTAGCTTTCCTGCGTGTGTACCGATCGCCCAATGACCAGTAAACACATCTATCAGTTTGGTAATTGAATGGTGAGTGCAACGAGCTATCTGCTTAAGGTATCTAGTAGAGGCAAATTTATGGGCTTTTGTAAGCTAAAATTTCATATTTGATAAGATTCTACCGATAACCGAAATGAGCCGGATTTATGTCCGATGAAAGGTTTCCACTCCAATAGCGTTCTCCAAGTATTTATGGTGAATATTTATGCTTTCACAACAACAGGGCCTTTTTTGCGTTGAAAATATCTAGTGGACAAGGACTTGGCTTCGCTTGATGTGTCCAATTCGCGACGGTTGGTACGAGGAAGAAAGGACTTGCACGCTTTTGTTAAATTCGATTATAGCGCCAATCAAGAAGAGTTTTCAGCTCGGTTAATTTAGATGTGGCACCGATCTGGGCTGATGCATTGAGCATGAAAAGCTATAGAAGCTATAAAAGCTATAAGAAAAATAATATACATCTATCGTCTAAGCGCGTTGCGAACTATCTGCGGATTCCGTATAATTTCTGATGAAGCTTCCTTCGTCATTGTAGGACTAATCTCGGCTATCCGAACACGGCGCTAGAGCAACGCATAAAGAAATTATCGCAGAAGAAAGACGTCATTCGACCGCACATGAGTTAATACCCACCTTTACGACGTGATTAGAGAGGAGCCATGGAGAAACAAATAACTACCTAACTCAATTCCTTTCAGGGCACGAGGTATTCAGAAAATACCTGCATAGATTTGGCCAAGATAGTTTACCAAACAGCCCAATCTGCACGGAGAAGGAAGAAGATGTTGATCGCGTTTCGTTCCAATGGCCATGCTAAGCTTCCGAAACCTTTAAAATCTTAAACGGAGAAAATTTTATAGATTTTATGCTGAAGTCATTTAATTGGAAAGGAGTGGAAAGTCACAGTGATCTAAGATGCGCTTAGTTTCATAGGCGTCAGCAATAATTAGGAGCGTTTGAGCTAACCAGCCCCGTGAGGTAATACGTTTCTTCTCGGTGAATTTCTGAATAAGAATTTGAGAACTCGTATGGATTACCTGATAGGTTACTAAAGCTGACTGATGGAACGGACTACGTCAGTCATGGAAAACGGCTATCGTTCCAACCAAACTTAGGAATTCTGCAGCCGCAAAAGTTCTTAATTTTCTAAGTAGCCTTATACGGTTGGTGTGAAATCAATTAAAGGGAAAATAAAAGTAAATCACACATCCGAAGTCGACTAGCAAAAGAGGCTTTAACAAAAGTTAATGAAGCATAAAAAGAAACATCAACTGGCAATTTAAAATCACCGGGCAGGCGCTACTAATTTAATGTGCAGTAGGTGGCGTGCAAAAAGGCAAAATAAAAGCCAAAATAGTGCTGGAGGTTTTGCAGTGAAGCTCAACAGTCCACAGCAAATTTTGCCAACAAACCAAAGCAAATAAGCAAAACAGGCTGCCAGCCACCAACAAATGGTGGTGAGATGAACGCGCGCATATGAAAAGCCAAAACACAGGCACACAAATAAATGAAATCCACCAACAACAAATATGCAGACATTATTGCAACACCAAAAAATTAACTGACAACAAGTGCCGGTACAACAACAACAAACGAAATCAATTACAAATGTGTTCACCGTAGTTGACAAGTTTCGAGTGTACGAATAAAACGTGCAAAAAGTTATGAAAACAATCGAAACCAACAACAATAGTGTAGTTGCTCATCATGCAACATTGCTATGTAGTATGGCAATGATGCATGCCACAAATGCCACATTGAGTAGTTACTGCCGTAATTTAGACCAGCACTTTCACAATAACAACTGAACAAGTAAACAACAACAAAGCCAACACCTTCTCAAGCGCAAAACTTCACCCGTTGCACTTCCTCTCCCACAACCACTTTGTGTTTTTTTTTTTGTTTGTGTTGTTCCCTCGTGTATTCTACAATGGTCAGTGCAGCAATAACAACAACAGCGAATTGTGCCTGCCATCGGCAACGTCATACCTCACCTTCGCATTCAGCAAATTTCAGCTGTTCAGCTGTTGTTCTACTCTGGAGGCTATTATTAGCACCAACAGCAATTTCGCGCCAACAAACAATCAAACAAACAAAGGAAGACAACAAAAGCAAGAACAATGCAAACACTTATGCAGTCAGTCAAGAGCAGCATCTACTGCTGCCGGTACTTTCCTAGTTTGGCACGGAAGTGGAAGTGGCTGGCAGCAGCTGGTTGAACGGACGTACGGACAGTTATCGTTGCTGCCCAGATTCATATTCACATAGCAACGGCATCAGCGAAGAATATATCGTACGTTTCTCAGGCCAATTGTAGCGCGGTTAGCGGAATAGAAGAACAAAAAAAAGTGGTTGATATAACTGGTGAAAGAAGGAAACAACACAAAATTTTTATTTTCACCTTTCGCTGCAGTTGAGAGGCTGAGCGGCAAGAAATGGTGGAAAATATAGAGAATTGTAGGAAAGTTGCAGAGTACAATTCGTTGTGGGCAAATGGAAAGGATATATAATTAAATGCAATGCTGTTGCTGCCGGAAGCGAGAAAACGCAAAGGTATCAATAAAACAACGGAGTGAAAGAAGTAATAAAAACTAAATTATGAACTACTTAAGATATTTCATTGGGACACCCACTTGAAAGCTTTCGTTTTTTTCTTCACATGCTCAAATAAGCTTAGATGGCTTGAGTTTGTATTCTATTTTCCGTAAATGTCACGTTAAAGTGCTGCTATTAGACGAAAGGTCACTTCATTAATTTATAGCATTTGGCTGATGGGTAAACATCGCTCATAGGTGAGCTGCTTACAGCGGATTTGGCAGAGTTTTGACTACTTTTTAATTAATTTTTCTATTTTTTAGGTTTTTTTTTCATAAAAATTTAGGTATACTACAACAAAACCATATAACTCAAAGTGTTACACTTTTTACAAAATTAAAAAAAAAACTCAACAAATTTCGAACTTTTTAAGTTAGAATTTTCAAACAAATTCTGGATATGCAGATGTATAGCCCATTAAAATTTAGTTATTGTTAAATATATTTAATACAGTTTAAAGAGCTAAAAACTTGCATTGATTTTAGGTAAAATTATTTGTCATCATTTCGATATGAGCGACAAAGAAAGCTCTGGGCCACCAAATGAGGCTAATCGTTTGAGGACACAGAATTAGAGCCATTCCTCAACCTCAACCTCACAAGCAATAAAAATGCCAAAAGCAAGGAAATTGCGAGCAATGCAAATTGAAGAAAAGACGTTGAGTAGCGTTTTCAACATGTAAATTCCTGCTAGCACAAAGGAGGGGTTTTGAGCTGGCTTGTGACTGGAGTTAAAAACAATGTGCATACACGACATCCCAAGAAAAATATATTACGCTAACGTACGCAAAGTAACGACGAAGATTACGCTAGGGAGCGCAACCGATGGTTCACATTCCGGCTATGCCATACCCATATAAGATTGAGCTGGGGCAGAAATTTAATACATTCGTAAGTTTAGTAAATGGGTAAATAATCGACTGAAAGTTAAAATGTGAAATTAGTTTTCGGTAATACATAGGTCGAATTCCCAATGGATAAAGAAATATATGAATAATCAAAATTAATATACAAAATTTAGAGTAAGAATAGACCTCAAGAGACCATCGAGCCACACGGCCACAGTTCAACTTGGGGCAAAGACAAAGAATTGTTGAAATCGACATTTAAGTCAATAGGCCGAACGGTTCTAAGCTATGCTGCGCCTGTCTGGTCGTCTGGAAGTAGTGACACGCAGTGGATAAAGCTACGTACATGCCAAAATACTGTCATTCAGACAGCGACCACTTGCTTCCTGATGTCCCCCTTCAACACCTTCACAATGAGGCACAGATGCTCCCCGTAATGGAGCACAACAAACTGCTCATCAAGCAGTTCCTGTTAGGGTGCTACCGCACGTTTCATCCTTGCAGACAACTGCTTGAGCCAGAGCCGCGTCCCAGGCACATCAGGAAACACCTTTTAAACTACGCCGACGAGATCCAGGACAAAAAAAACAGAAATCTACTGGACCAGACAGTGTTTAGACAGACATTAAACGACTTTCGCCGGGAGACCGTCACCACCTTCTTAAGCTCCCGACCTCCGAATGCCGTTATCGAAGTCCAATCCCCACCAATCGCAGACGAAGAACTCCAACTTCCCCGAGAGCCCCGCGTAACCTTGGCACAACTACGTTCTGGATACTGTAGCAGGTTAAGCTCCTACTTATCCAGAATCGACCCCGACATAGCCAATATATATGTCGTGCATGTGAAGGCACCCCGCACGACACTAACCACCTTTTCACATGCCCCATCAAACCCACTCATCTAATACCCCTCTCCCTCTGGACCCAACCTGTCGAAACAGCTAGTTTCCTGGGCCTACCGTTAGATGATCTAGACCGGTGATTAAATTACACTGACAGGGCAAAGTTACTGCTACAACAATAACAACCTCTGTTCAAGACGAACTGTTGACCAAATCGTCTTCCAAAATGAGCATTTCAATTCGTCGCCTAGATATATTAAGCGATCTATGCTGATAAGCCAGCTCCGATTGACTACTTGGAAGCCAACATTGGGATGTTATTAGCGAAAGAAAGTGCTACCAAATTAGACCTACCGGATGGTTTTCATAAGATTTCTTCTTTTTTTACATAAAATGCAGTCGAAGTATCAATATATGGTCATATACGGTCATAAATACTAAATACCATTTCCTCAACTTACTGAAAAAGCTTCTCATGAAACCCCATTTGCCGTACGGAGGCGACATAAAACTGTAGGTTTCTCCATTCCTAAGACAATATCAAGAATTTGGTTTGTCATTGCATTGGGTTGTATCGAAAGGTAGCATTACACCTCAAAAAGATCGCTTTGACAATTTGTTTTTGTTGCAGCCAGTTGAGTTACAGAACTCCAAAATTAATGTAAAAAAAGAGAGAATTTCATACCCACTACAGTCGGTTCTACGTTACCGGAACGACTCAGATTTATATCCGCCCAAGGACTATCTCTCCAGCAGCATTCCTCGTAGATGAATGGAGATGCTTAAGCTGATACACAATCAACATCATCATCATCACAACAACAAAAACCATCGGCGACAACAAAAACAACGAAAATTCGATGCATTCTTCAGTCCCACTGTGACCAAAGTGAAAAGACGGTAGTCAAAAAAATTTCTGTTGTTTAAGAATCCAAAGTAACGATTGCGCAGCAATTCCTTTCTGGTCGGCCAATTGTCGAAAACGTTTATAAAATCATGAAAATCATCGAATCGGAGCGGCCTCTGATCACTTCTTATATTGCCTAGGGATTGAAGATTAAGGCCGGCGGGCCAATTAAAAGGTCAAAAAAAATCGATTTTTTTTTCCTGAAATCAATAGCTTAGATATTCAAGAACATGAGACACAAATTTTCAGAGTTAAATTCCAAGTATTTGCAGAGCTGCAGAGCCGAGCGTAGTGCGGCGTCGAGCAACCGTGCGCTTATTGTTGTAGTTTGAAGCGCGTTTTCTCGGCTTTTCATTTTCACGATTTTACCTAATTTATGTACACGATTGCAAAAAAACTAAACGAGCTATCCATTTCATTCAAAATGCGTTATCTTCAGTATTATTTTCTCTTCTATGTGAACTAAAAAAACATCCAAAAACTTTTTTTAAGCGACTTTTTTACCCAGTTGAAGAGTTTTTTTTTCCTTGAAAAAACCACTTTTTTTCTACCTTCCCCAAAAATTCGAATTTTACGTGTTTCTCCCATTTTTCTTAGTTCACATCGAAGATAATTACATCAAAATTAATAATCTTTTTTTTTTTTGTTTTCAGATGAAAATTGCAAGTTGTATCTTGTACAGAAGTTGGATACTTCAGTGGCAAGGCGCTCTGGGAATCTATTGATAACTCGGATTACAATATATTGTTGGAGATTGTACAAATTTTTTTTTTTTTAGTTCAAATATATATTAAACTATCCTCAAAACTTCATTTGGCTAATTGTTTTTTTTCTCATCCTACAACGCTTCGCGAAAACTACTGAATTTAGGACATCTAATTGGCCCGCCGGCCTTAACAAGAAACCTCTTTGGAACCATTTGCATATGAATAAATCCGTGCAAAGCTATACCAAAGTCATCGTCAAATCAAAGCGGAAAAAACGTTGAAAAATTGCTACTTCATTCAATACAAAGTGGCGCAAAATTAATCACCCTAGGTCAATCATATTTGAAGCTTGTGAACTTCACAAGCAGTAGAGCGCGTAAAGGTAAAAAAGAGCTCCATTACTCATAATAATTTTTTTTTATATCATAAAAAGTTATTCAGAAACAATATTGAATGATTCATTTTGCGCCACCTTGTATTATATATGCAACACGCCCATCTCTATCTACTAACAAGAGAAAACTAGAAAACTCAGAAACTCCCAAACAAATTTCACAGAAATTTCGAATCCAAAGTGAAATAATAAGAAATAATAAAAAAGGCACGTCAAGTAATAAATTTTGTAAGAAAAAAGTGAACCTGGAACTACAAAGAGGCAGTGGGAGAATTTGCGTACTTGAGGTGATCTATTGCGCGCTTGCTGAATGGGCGAGTTTTCTCTGTTACTATCTGATGCAGGGAACCATTTTGGAATGCTGATTGGTTCTTGGTGCACTTGAACGGTAATTCTACATTTCAGAATAACCAAAAATGACAAAAATTATGCACAGAGTCAGTGATTCAGAGCCACAACAACTTTGTACACTCATTTCCTTTCAGTGTAAAACTCATAATAAATGCAGTTTCCCCCACTCGCGAAAACACGCAAACAAAAAACTTTTCGTAAAATTATCCAACACCTACAAAAAGGGAACAACTTAACACAAGACTAAGCGTATAAGATTCAGAAAAAGTATGGAAAACTAGGAGTGGAGAACTAAACGAGTAGCGAAACATACGTACATTATTGAGCGCAGAGCCAGAAGCAAAAACAGGCATCGTAAGCCAAACATAGTGAACAGCATAATTTATTAGGGGGGTGGGTGGAGAGATTGCAAATAGAAAAAAAAAATCAACCAACAACGGATGTAGTGTTGCCGCAACATTGGCGGCAAATGATGAAAAACTTTTTTCACACACACCCACCATCACCCTCCTTCCTCTTACACTCCACTCCTATCGAGCTCTCAATGAACTCTAGCAAGTAAGCATCGCTCGAGCATTGCTGTCACCCACCAACAATCAGCAGCGGTAGCTGCAACCTTGTCGCCGCCGCCACTACACAACTTTGCAACACTTCATAGCTGTTATTTCCATTTCACGCCACTCAATACTTATACCGCACACATACATGCATACAAATATTTATATGAACATATCTCACATTTAAAGCAATGACGGTATGTGGTGGATGGTGGATGGCTTCAGCAGGAACCGAAAAAGCGGCAGCAGGCAGCAACTTTATGCGGCTAGTTCACGCTTTTTGTACTTCTGTGGTGCAGCAAACTTTGTCATGTGGCAGGCACGAAACAAATTGCGTAAAATATAGCACATACATACATATATATTTTGGTTCTTTGGCATGGCTGCATATTGTAAAGTTTTTTGTTTTCTGATGCTGCGGGAGAGTACGAATAATAAAATCGAATTAAATGCAGCAAAAGCTGGAGTAAAATCATAAAAAGCAAAATATACAGCGAAGAGAATATTGCGTTCTTTGCTGGAGGGTGTCGCAGATAATGGACAGATGCTGGAACATTGTGGCTAAAATTTGGTTCGAGGGATTGCACAAAGAAGCGTCTAGCTTCAGCTGAGTTTGATACCCATTAACATTGCGAAATATTCTTATTGGCGGAGGAGTCTGGCGTGTCTCGCTTTTTGACAAACTAAGAAGCTGGTTTATATAACGAAAGATCAACGTTGAGATGGTCCAACTGAGCAGCGGCATGAGGAACCAATTCATTGAAATTAAGGTGAAGCAGCAATTAAAAAATATTAGTGCGCAGTGAGACGAGAGGTAAGACAAGCAAGTGTTGAATGAAATGCGTTTTACCAACTGATGGTTTGGGTATCTACTATTTGCGTAGGTGGCAGGCAGCACCTTCTGCCGATTAGAACCCCCGCAAAAGCTTCCAGCATTAAAGTAAGAGAGCGCATACTTTATCAGAGAGGAATAATCATAGCTGTGCACTCTTCGACAGACTAGGTAGCAACCCATTCATGGGGTCTGAGTCGTCAACGGGTTTCCCAGTGAAAGTGAGAACCGGCTTTTTGAGACGTTTCTAGTTTTCACAACTACAACTACTGGACCGTGCATTATGCAAACATACAATAAACGACATTCATTGGGAGGATCTTAATACCTGCCTAAACTTCCGAGCCCCGAATGCCGTTATCGGAGTCCAACCACCAGCTTTTGCAGACGAACAGATTCAGCTGCCCCGCGAGACTCGTATAACTTTGGCTTACGTTCTCGATATTGGAGTAGATTAGACTTCTTGTTTATCCAGAATCGACCCTGACATATCCAATATATGTATATGTCCGGCATGTGATAGCACACCGCACGATACTAACCACCTATTCACATGCCCTATCGAACTCATCTAACTACTCTTTTCCTCTTAGTCGGTTCTATGTTACCGGAACAACTCGAATCCGGCCAAGGACTGTCAGTTCAGCAACATTTCACAAACATTTATGGAGAATGATTCTAGGAACAACAACCGACATGCATTTAGATGTCTCGGTTTTCTGGCTGGCACGGCGCCACCCATACCTAAGAGTAGGTAAGGTTCAATAAACCACCGCGATTACTCAGCCTTACTTTTCTGTTTTTAATTTATCTGACAGGTCCTGAAAGACTTTTTGTACAATTATCTCCAACACAGAAGATGAGGAAACAGTCAGACATCTTTTATGTGAGTATGAAAGCTTACCTATAAAGAGGCTCTGCACTCTGAATACGAGATTTTTAACCGATGTAGCGGACATAGCGCAGCTAAAACTAACGAAGCTTTACTGGTTTGAAAAGGAACGCATAGGATAAGTTCCAGTGGTATCACGAAGGATCTGAGCGGTTCTTCGCGACAGCCACACTACCTACCTACCTACCAAAATAGAACGCCTCGATTTACTGATGGTAGTAACGCCATGGAAATATTTATTACCAGATGCCTTCTTTGTAATGATCGTGGTGTGAAAAGTATCAACTGTTTCTCCACCAAATCTAAAGATATCAACCTTTATGGGTTTCTTCTACCTCCTCTTTCCCCCTTAAGTGTTATCAAAATATCACTAGAACGAAAATTTTGTTCTCTTGTACATTCGGGGTCTGAAGAAAAATTAATGACCAAGTATTTAGAAGAATCCTCTGTACTAATTCTTTCTGATCATAAGAAACTAGAACGAATTGAAAATTCTGCCACTGCATATTTACCCAAAAAAGCTTTTACTGTGTGTGCCCGACCAACAAGGCATTACGAAAGTTTCTTTAACGCTTAGAATTGAATTGAATTTTATGTGAGGCAAACAACTTATGTAGAAGCCACTATGCACACGCACCAACCAGCCAACTAACGAACCAACCAACCAACCAACGAACGAATGGAAAAAGCAACGCAAGGCAGTCAGCCCGAGAGCCAACAACAGCAAACAGCCATGGCACAGAACACCAAAAGCGAACGAACGAACATCGAAAGAAAGAACAAATGGGTAAAGCGGGTGAAGAGCAGCACGGTACGGCAAGGCACAGCAGTTTTCATATGTAGATAGTCGGCACTCAACTTAAATCATCAGCCGGTACGCCTCGCTCACTGACTGACAGACTGACTGTATTCTGCCTCGTTCGTTGTTCGTCGTTGTGCTGTGCTCATTCACACATTACGCTGGGACATTTGGCCGGGTTGTTCTTTCACCAATTGTGTTGTTGGTGTGCTTAGCGCGCACACAAAGTTGTTGGTTGTTTGCCTGACGGGCTAAGTTGGCTGACTGGCTGGCGGCTCTGACTAACTGCTGGTTCTGGTTCTGGTACTGGTGCTGGTACTGCTGGCGTTGCTTATTGCTGACGATGACTACAATGACTGCTGACTGGTGGGGCTGCCACTGTCGCTGCTGCTGCTAGCCAATGGCTGTTGCTGTTGTTGCTGCTGGTGTACGGGAGGCAAGCGATTTTTGCGACCGAAACTCGGAATGTGAATGCGAATTGGCACGCCAGCAAAGCGAAATGAGCTGCTCGGAACGTTGGATCTGGCTGTCTAGCTAGCGAGCTGGTTGGTTGGCTGTATTCATCGTGCACATCGGTCGGTCGACAAAGCGCTCTGTTGTGTCAGAGCACTAGCACAGTCAGCAGCAGCAATCAACGCCAACAACAACAATCACAACAAAATGTTAAAGCGACAATAATCGCAACGGCACTGAAACTGACGCGAATACTGACTTTACTGCCGGTGGTACTGATGCTTGCGCTGCGGCTGATGATGATGACTACAAGTTGGCGTGACGAAGATGAGGGGAGCAGTGTTGCTAGCGACGCAGTAGTGAATGGAATTCGTGGAGCGACTTTGCGTCGTGTACACAACACAGAGCACAGTGAACGAACGAGTCGCATTAAATGAGTCGAAGCGAAAACACCAAGCAACACACACACACACACATGAATAAGCACTCGTAAACCAAACGATATACAATCCAAATGAATTCTTGTCGTTGTCGCAGTTGCTGTTGCTGTTCCCGTTGCCGTTGCCGATGCTGTCGTTTTGATGATCAAAGTGTTGGTGCGCGAGAGCGTAGAGGCGCAGCGGAGTAAGCAGCTGTGGCGGCAAATGAAAAACGACAGCATTGTTGGCACACTTGGCAAACATGCACCAACGACTTGGGACTCAAGAGGGGAGCTGATATGGGCGGCATGGTCGACAATGAAATGAAGGGAGTGGGGAGGGACGTATTATAAAGTGAGTGGTGGCGCGCACATTTCGCATTCGCACTCGACTGCACTGAACTGAGCTGAACGTTGAAGTAAAATGAAATGAACCGACCTCAACTTGAACAAGGCAAAAAAAAAAACAAAAACAGTGAAAAAACAGAAACCAAAAACAACAATAATGAAAGTTTTAGCAACAACATAAATTAAGGGAAAAAAAACGATAAAATTAATATAATAAAACCAGAGAAAAAATGTCAGTTACAAGAACAAAAACAAAAAAAAAAATTAAAATTAAAATCAGCAGTTGAATTTGAAGAACTATTGCGGTGGTGGAGTAAAACGGAGCAAAATTTTAACAATGTGGCGATTAAGCAGAAGCATACAACAACAAATAAGACTGAAGCAGAGAAGATTTCAGAGGAGGGGAAGGAAACGTGTCTCTCTGGAATAGTTACTCACTAAAGTGGATTGGGATCGCAAAAAATTGTAGTGCGAAACTTTTGTTGCTTTATGCGTGCACTTATCTACATACCTACACATATACATACGCGTATGTATGCATGCTTTAATGAAGGAAAGCCGGCAAAAAGTGTCTGAAACTTAGCCGTCAATACTGCCAGCCAAGCCGTGCGCGCGCTTCATGTTTCCAGCTTTTAAGGCAAGAAGAATGCGCGCGAAAATTCTGGACACAAGTAGCAACCAAGAGATTGCATAAAAAAAGTGGTGGTTAACAAAAGGAGTTCGCAAATGAAGCTGCAATATCTTCACTATTTACATTTCTGTGTCAATGCTTACCTTCAAACAGTGGCACCAACTACGTTCCCACCACATCGGTTCTACGCAAGCGGAACGACCCGGATTTATAACCGGCCAAGGATTGTTACTCCAGTAGAATTGCACGTATGTAGATGTGTGGGGAATGTTTACTCTGCTACAACAACAACAACGACTCTCATGGACCAAATAAGGTTGCGGATCTAGCGATTTACTTGAATTTTTCCACGGGAAATGGTTCCAGAGCTGGTGTGGGCATTTAATCAGAACAAATGTACCTGAAATTATGACTACAGACTGAATAGGCAACAAAATGGCAGATGAGCTTGCAAGAAAGGACCCTACGGTCTCATTTTGCTCGTTCTCGACGATTTGTTGCTGTTGTAGCTGCTGTTGGGTACGCCGCTAGTCAACTGCAAGCTTAGTATCAGGTATATTTTTCTCAAAAAAGCGGTTGTATCTGCAAATTTCTGTGATACGGATGGTACATGGAAAGCTCACAGGAGCTCCCAGTGTTGATCAGTAAAGTAAGGTAGCCTCATAGTATTAAGAGGTGACACATTTAAGAGACTAGGGTTTGCTGCTAAAGGTTAGGTTAGGTTGAAGCGGTGGGACCCCTTCAGGCTCATAGCCCATGGTGATGCCACTTGGGGAACTTGTCCCTATTTCTCCTAAAACCAATGTTCAAAAATTTTAGAATGTCCCTGATTTCTACAGAGCTGTGATCTTCCAATTCATTAAGAAATTGTCTACCTCGAATAGTAAATCTATGTCTGAATAAAGCAGGACAATGGCACAGAAGGTGCGAGATCGTCTTTTCCTCTATCTCATCTAGACAGCTTCTGCAGAAGTCATGTGTTTACACACCCATTCTCTGGGCATGCCTACCTATTAGGCAGTGCCCCCTTATAGCTGAAATCAGTGTGATGAAGCTGTGTTGTAGCATTGAACTGTGCTTTTAGCATTGAGAGTCGGTCACAATTGTCGGGCGAGTCTGCAGGTGGTTTCATTACGCCATCTTTCGTTCGCTGTTTCGATTTCGATTTCTTCAAGGTTTATTAGCTTACATGGTTGTAAGGGTATGCCTACGTAAATGTCTATGTACTCATCGGTTCTGCAGTTACGATGTCGTAAGAGATGTGCGTCATTTCATGGCTATCTTGGAGGTTGTTGACTGTTTTGTGGGGGATTTTATCGCCGCCTGAATATCAGTGAAATTGTAGATATCATCTTCAAGTATCGCATCACACTGTACCAGTGCCATGGCGTTCATTATTGCCATCAGTTCAGCCTGAAAGAAGGTAGAGTAGTTGAGGAGCCGAAAACTGAAGGAGATCCCCGTCGAACTTTGAACCATCTGTGTATACATGGAGGGATTCGCCCTATCTCACATCGTCCCATTCCCACTCTTCCCTTGAGGGCAGGAGAGTCATTAACGTAATAATGGCAAGTGTGGGCGGGAGTGCATAGCCCACCAGTCCGCGAAGCACCAAAATGCCAGCCAGGATTGTCTGCTGAAAAGCCAGAAACTGTAAGTCTCTACGAATACCTAGTACATTACCAGAAGCGATGCGGGATGAGATGAACGTTACTAATCCAGAGATATGCAGGCAATTCCCACTTTCCAAATGGAAAAATGAAAAATTGTAATTAATATTTTTTGATACGAAAAAAAAGTTTATGAAACCACCAGGTATGGGTATTAGTTTTTATTTGCTTAGATTCACTTTGCCAAATAAAAGTTCCTGGAAATATGAAAATTTGCAGTATTTTAAGAATCGTGAAAACCTCTTGAAGGCATCCTTTAACTATTGCTGCCTACTTCTTATATTTTTATATGCGATTTCATTTTATTTGTGTCATCTTGCAAAAACAGCTGATGTCAGAGTACCTTTTCTTTTTTCTTTGGCCTTTTTCATGTTTCCGAAATATGCGCGTCAATTTTTTTCAAAAAGTAAAGGCACTACAAATATATACGAGAACACAAATGAGTAGAGCAAACACTGCTTGGAAGGAAGAGAAGAAAAATGAGGACGCAACAACTTTTGATAGCTCAATGGCAAGCTGGCACGACACTGCGGACAACAACACAAAGTCAGCACAAAGTGCATGTAAAAAAAAGCGGCACGTCGCAGCACGTCGTCTGTAACACTGTTGCAACTGCATCTGCCAGCAATGCCAACTAAGTAACACATAGCAGTTATGTTGTTATTGCTATGCCATTACTACTGAGCTACTGTCGCGCTTTTGCTGAAATTGTTGACGATGATGATGACGACGACGATACTCTAGGAACTGCCAGTGCACACACACACACATAGAAACATGCATTTGTATGCGAGCTCTGTGTGGCTGGCAAGCCAATACGCCAAGCAACTAAACAACCAGGCAGATAGTCTGTAGTAACAATGTTGCTTAACGAAAGCAGCAAAAAAAAACAAGACAAGACAACGAACAACAGCAACATAAAAACCAAAAGTTATTCGCGCGCGCTGTCATCTGATTTTTCAAAGCCATCTGACGAGTATATCGAATAGTTTCTGTGCATGCAACGACTGCCATAACACAAACATCAGCAGCTGCAACAACAATAATAACAATGAAATGCTTGTTTTAAGTATTCAGCTGGAATTTGTTCAGTGCGGTTCATTGATTTGTGAGTTGTTTCGTTGAAGTGGCGTTGATGGTGGCACTGCTGGTCGTGATAGTAGTGGTGAATGGTGCTACGGAGGAGGAATGTCGCAGCGCAAACAACGTGACGCCGTGATGCTCAGTTGCGTGGGTGGCCCCTTTTCAATGATTGCTTGGTACATGACTTGCAGTACAATTTAGATAATTATGCGTAAAGGATTCTTCGTTGGTGCGAATATAACAACAAAGTATGGAGAGCAAAACAAAACAAAAAACAAACAACAAATAAAAACATGTGGAAAAGCGCGTACTTAGAATTAGAAAATATCTCACGACCTTAATTTTAATAATTCTTTAACTTATGTGTGATAAGGAAGCATGTAAATGAAGGTTATGTGAATGTGAATACAAAGGAAGCTTAGACTTTCATTCCTTTCGAGTGAAAGTTGAGCGCATATTGCATGAATTTTGAGATTTCCAAAAAATAATTTACATAAATTGGATAATTTATGGGTCTGGAAATTGTGTTTGGATAAGGTACTGCCACGGGTACAGGGTACAAAAGGCCATGAGGTCAAAGTGCAAACCTTGAAGCAATCTAATCTAATCTGCGACACTCTGATTTTACTCAATAATCAATTATGGCGGATACCTATATGAAAGATGACTAATTAAGACCGCAGAATGGTTTAGCACGTTCTCGCCGGCATGTACCACTAGTGGTACATTGAGGCCTGTCCCATTGGACGGCTTGTATCATTGGTGGTACATACGCAATTGTCTCATCGGACGGTTTTCTGAGAATGCTGGTAACGGTTTTCTGAGCAAAAAGGAGATAAATAGTTTACATCTAACGCAGGCATAGTCGGCAGCTCTCACTGAGCGATATGCAATTACGATTACAACAGCGCCGTCCGATGAAACGATCTTGGAGTTACAGAGTCACCAGATGCCGAGAACAACAAATTCGGTAGCCGGCGGGAACATGTTTGAAGACGTTCGCCGATCCCCTTTTGCCAGTGGCCGGCGACCACGAGCTCTTATCTACATAGGTACACCCATGATTAAAATAATAAATTCGCGATGTTTTGATCATTTTTGACAAAGCGAATTCAGTCAAGGTGATGGCAATAGAACAGCTGATTTTGCGATTTTGTGGCTTGATTGTCAAAGTGGTCTCTTTACATTCTCATGGAAATTTTGGCATTAAGAATCAAAAAAATTTTAATATTTTTTTAAAATACATATTTAAACAAAAATTTTTTTTAATGTTTTTTTAATTTGTTTTTCATTTTTTTATAATTTTATTTGAAATTTTTTTTATTTTTTTTTTAATTTTTTTTTTAATTTTTTTTTTTATTTTTTTTTTTATTTTTTTTAATTTTTTTTAAATTTTTGTTTTTTATTTTTTTTTATTTAAAAATTTGTTTTTTTACATATTTGTAATGTTTTTTTCATGTTTTTAATTTGTTTTCAAATTTTATTTTTAATTTTTATATAATTTTATTTTTTTTTTAATTTTCTTATATTTTTTTTTTTTTTTATTTTTTTTTTTTAATTTTCTTATAATTTTATTTTTATTTTTTTTATGTATTAATTTTTCTAATTTTTTGAGTTTATTTTTTTTTATTTTTTTTTTTGAATTGATTTTTTTTTAATTTATTTTTTTTTTTTAATTAATTTTATTCTATTTTATTATATGTACATTTATTTATTTTTTTGTTTTTTTTTTTTTTAATTTTTTTAGTTCCTTTTTTATAATCATTCTGCAAGAAGGGGAAGTTTCAAGCTCCGCTATTTGTGAAAATTCAAGGAATGTTCATCACATTTCAAACTTTTCAATTGGAAAGAAAAAAAAATTTGGATACAAAGTTATGTAGCCCATAAAATTTTAGTATAATAAAGCGCAAATTTTAATTTTTTTTTATTTTTTATTTTTTTTATTCTTTTTTTTTATTTTTGTTTTTTATTTTTTTTTTTGTTTTTTATTGTTTTTTAATTTTTGCTTTTTATTTTTTTTATTTAAAAATTTGTTTATTTTTATTATTTATTTTTTAGTTTTATTATTTTATTTTCTTTTTATTTTACTTTGTTTTTTTTTATTTGTTTTTTTTGTATTTTTTTTTATGTATTTATTTTATTTTTTTAATATTTTTTTTTATTTTTTTATATATTATTTTCTTTTTATTTATTTTTTTCTTCTATTTTCTTATTTATTTACAATATTTATTTTTTTTTTATTTTTTTTTTTATTTTTTTTTTTATTTTTTATTTATATCTTTTTTAAGTTTTATTTATTTATTGATTTTTTAATGTATTAATTTTTCTAATTTTTTGAATTGATTTTTTTAAATTTATTTTTTTTTTTGAATTTATTTTTTTTTTTGAATTGATTTTTTTTTTAATTAATTTATTTTTTTTTAATTAATCTTATTCTATTTTATTATACATTTATTTTTTTTGTTTTTTTTTTTTAATTTTTTTAGTTCCTTTTTTATAATCATTCTGCAGGAAGGGGAAGTTTCAAGCCTCGCTATTTGTGAAAATTCAAGGAATGTTCATCACATTTCAAACTTTTCAATTGGAAAGAAAAAAAAATTTGGATACAAAGTTATGTAGCCCATAAAATTTTAGTATAATAAAGCGCAAATTTGAAATGGCTCAAAATTCTCTTTGATTTTTGGCCATATTTTTCCTTGACTGTGTTGCGCATTTTTTCCATCCAAAAAATAATGTCCTGCAATAGTTACATGGAGAAAACACCGTCAAGGAAAATATTATAAAAAATCAACAAGAGTTGTACGACACTTAAAATTCTTCAAATTCTTCTTTGAAAATACTACCAGGCTCTAGTCAAATGGTTAACCAAAAGTAATTTCAGCCACTGTCAAAATGTTTTATACTGAAGTTTATATGGAAATCAAAAGTTATGAGGATAGACAAAAATGTATTCTCAAAATTCCCCTACATTTTGAGGTTGGATTCTGCTCATCACTTCTGGGCAATTATGACTAGCACAAGATATGGCTTCTATTTCTATTTCCATTATATAATATTTCTAAAATATTTTGGCTTCTCACAAAAGTGCAGCTGATTACTTCAAGCATAATATGTTCCCAATTGGAATTTTCACGCATTATCAATTAGATTTCTTGGCATTCTAACTTACAATCAACACTATTCTCCACTTAGTGGCTAGTGGTGGCGCATCATTTCGCTAATTGATGGGCGTTTTTGTACCCACGACATGCCGACACATCAGTGCTGAAATGAATGTAAGCATTGTTTTGTTTCATATTTATTTATTTTGTGGTTTTTCTTATCGCTCAATTCGCGCTAAATTCACATGCGCTCACTTATGTAACGCGGTTGGAATGAAAGGGTGTGAGAGAATGGTTGTTCCAATAAGTGGATAGTTTAATGAGAAACTTTTTTACGAATTTGCAACAAAGTTGGTGGCAAACTACCACTATTTTTATTTTAAAATATTTTTAATATTGCAGGAGTGCATCGATCAACTTTAGATTGATTGGAGGTTTGCACTACGACCTTATGGCCTTTGTGCTACTTTGATCAACCTACTTTGCCACTGTGCCAGAAGCGAAACTGTCACTAGAAAAGCTTGAAACAGTCAATGCTGAGTGCTACAGAACCATTTGTTTGGCAGAAGTTTTCAGAAAATTAAGGAAAACAAACCGGCCAAGACGAATTATCCTTTGCGTCCCACGACAGTCGGTTCCACGTAACCGGAACGACCCGGATTTATATCCGGCCAACTTGTCACTTCAGTATCATTCCCTATAATGTATGGGAAATGTTTATCCTACTACATCAACAACAATCATCCTTCACCGAGACAATGCGAGCTCTTACGTATCGGTTCATACAAGATAATTTTTGAACTCTCCAAAGATCGGAAACATATAATTAATACTGTATAGATTAAGAAACTCTTGATTTTCACTCTTATTAGGTAGTCTAAGATTATAGGCGGCCGCCGTAGCCGAATAGGTTGGTGCGTGACTACCATTCGGAAATCACAGAGAGAACTCAGGTTCGAGTCTCGGTAAACACCAAAATTAAGAAAAAGATTTTTCTAATAGCGGTCGCCCCTATGCAGGTAATGGCAAACCTCCGAGTGTATTTCTGCCATGAAAAAGCTCTTCATAAAAATATCTGCCGTTCGGAGTCGGCTTAAAACTGTAGGTCCCTCCATTTGTGGAACAACATCAAGACGCACACCACAAATAGGAGGAGGAGCTCGGCCAATCACCCAAAAAGGATGTACGCGCCAATTATATAATAATAAGATTATATTGGATATTGAGAGTTGGAGACGTATAACAGGAATATGGATGATCTCTCCATCTAAACTTTATATTATTTTACCATCATAAGCAATTATGAAATGCTTCTTTCTAAACTCATACGATTTGTTTTTGCTTTCAACTTGTTCGACTCTTTGTTTGTTCCTTCGACTCTTTGCATGTCCCTCAAAAATCGTATTATTAATTTGCACGCTTCTGCGAATCCATCCAAAATTCCACGCTCCTCCAAATGAATAACGCTCCACACAATACAGCAATTGGGTTTGAAACGCTTTGAATTAACTTAGCTGATCCCAAAGCAAGCCAACATTAGCGAGAATAATACACAACACATACGCACATAAATACAAATGTAATAAAATATAATTTGAGTAGCAAATTTCGAACGTTTTATTTTGTTTGGCGTATTTTTTCGTACGTTTAAAAAGGAACGAACTTGAAAGCATAAAACGAAAAGAAGCGCCAAAACTAAACGTCGTAAAAACTCGACTTGACTGAATGCATAAAAAATAAAGGAAATCGTTTTACGACTACAGCAATGTGCGTAGTGTTGTTGTCGCCGCTGGTGTCATGTCGGTTGTCGTGCGGATTAAAAACGGCGGCAGCAAATGCACGACGCAGCAGTAAAATAGCATAAATTGCGACAATGGCAGAGAAAGAGTGGACGATGAGAGGGAAGCAACGCAGCGAACGCTCGAAGGTTGATAAGCAGGTTGCTCTTGGATTAACTGGGAGGCAGTCAGTCACTCAGCCAGTCAGTCATCCAGTTAAGGAGCGAACAAACAGGAGGAGTGGCATAACTCCGAGAGAAAGTGTTGCGTCCCCAGTGGCACACACACACAGAAACAACATATAAAATACGAGTGCATGACAGAAAAGTTGACAGGCGTTCAAATCAGGAGGGAGTAGGCAAAGAAGGTTAAGAATGACTATGAGCGCGGGAGCGCAAATATGTTTAAGTAGAAGACTGGAAGGATAAGTGAAATGTATGTATGTATGTGTATACGCACGAAGGTGTAGCATAACGGCAATTTAGTATTTATTACAGCAAAAGGTAGGTAGGTAATCAGCGTTCAAACGAAAGAAAAAAATACCAGTTTTGCAACAACAAAAAACTAAGAAAGTGAGCAAGCAGGAAAGGCAAGTGTAAGGCTGGCCAACATTTGCCAACTCAAAGGAGCGACTGAGTAATGCTGCCATAGTAACAGCAACAACAATAATAGCGACAAAATATGACGAACATTCAACTAAGTTGAATTCAATTGAATTGGCTGCGCTCACTCGCTCGCTCATTACGACTTTTCTCTTGGGATTGGGTGGATAAGGCAACAAAAAATGCTGTGCACTGGTAGCAACTGCCATAACATCAGCAATACGTACAATTGTTGCTGTCTGGTTGTTGGCAGAATATGGCTTGCGGCGTTGCTACCGCTGCAATCAAATTGTCGTTGCTGTTTTGCAGCAACTGTGTGTGTATGTGTGTGTGCCAACAATCGGCAGCAATTATCAAAATTGAAATCTTTGAATGTCTGTCGTTTGTCGCAATTGAAAGCAGTAGGTAATCGACAGGCGGCAACCCACCAACCGACCAAAGCACTAACAGCCCACAAACGAGAAAATGAAATGCAGGCAAAGTAAAAAGAAATTGATTAGATTTTATATATAATTTTCGTTTTTTGTCTTTTGAATTTCTCGTTTTTGTGCAACAAACCGTCAGACATTGGTATAGAGGCAAGTGCGCCAACATGAAATTCGAGCTCATGCACGCATCAGCAACATAGACAGCTTTTTGGGCGAACAATTTTCAAGGCCAAAAATTGCTATTCGAGACGGTCTAAGGGAGCACAAGGATACCAAAAATATTTATTTATAGGAAAAGTTTAATTTTTAAACGAACAAATCCATTAAACATTTAATAATTGACTTCATTTGAACGTAATAAATTATTATTTTGCTTTTAAGATTTCTGCAAGAGTAAATAAAAATAAATAAATAATTGGCGCGTGCACTTCTGATATTTTGTATGATAAACTTTTTCATGGGTCTCTTTACATGAAAATGCGCTCTTCTTGCTGACTTCTGTTATGAGCAAACCCTAATACGATTCCTGGGGAAATGCTTGGCATTAACAGTTGGCATTGGCAAAGTTAACAGAGTTCTCAGGGCTAAGCATTCGCTGGAACAACAACTGAGTTTGAGAGCACGTAAAATACAAAATATGCTCAGATATGCTTCTACTTGCTGAGTTTAAACTATAAACATTTCGTTGATTCATTTGAGTTGAATTTGTGAAATTTTGCATACCGTTTGTTTGTTTTTCATCAACAACCTTCTTTAGATCTTCATCAATCAGTGACTAAATATATGCAGATATTTACTTACACAGTTTTCGTATTGCATCGTTTCAAAGAGAATTACAATGGAAAGTAAATGTACAAACCTGAAATAAAGAGAGAAGAGTATTTAGTTAGATACTTCTTGTAAAAGAATAAATAATGTTAAAAAATAAATAAATTAAAAAAAATTAAAAAGGGGCAATTTTTTTTAGAGAGAATTTTAACTAATTATCGAAATTAGAAATGTGTTGCTTGCTGTAAATTTTCAATAAATTTGGCAGCACTGAAATATGACAGTTGCGCGTCGGTGTAGTAAAGAAAATGTTTGGCCTAATGCATCAACATTTATTAAAGAGTAAAAATGGTAGTAAAAATTAAAAAAAATTGCATAAATTAAGCATTTATATATTCCTTACCGCTGTACTCAGGCAAAAAAAAAAAATAAGTATGAAGAAAAGGGAATCGCTTCACGAGCAGTGCCATAAAATCTTTTCAATTTGGCAGAAAATTTGTTAGTAAATTTTCTTACTTTCTGAACACTCAGCACTTTATGCCGGCCCCATCAAGTGGGCAGACGCTTTGACAATCACCGTAAATGAGTGACGATTTGTTTAATGTTTATTGTCCACGTTGATGGCGGCGGGTACCATCGTCGATATAATGATGGAGGGGATGAGCTATGCAGATGTTTCAAGATTTTTTTTTTATTCCTTGCTGCTATTCCCTAAATTTGTAATAATGGGCCAACAATTGAGACACTTAATTTTTATATCTATCTTGTGTACCCAGAGTTTTTCTTCAATGGATCACTCTCTCTCTTTCTCTGTTTTCCACTTATCAGGGGTGATGAGGAGTGGCCTAGGACAGCTGAAGACATTCGTAATAAAGGCAGCTCCCGTTTGGCCCAACGGCTTTGTAAACTTTAGTTTTTCTGATGTCTTCCAGGACTTCAACGCTGGAGAAAGCAAGCGGAGGATGCCATATAAATTGTCGGCTAAAATAGCTCGTGCATAGCGTCGGATCCGAACAATACACAGCCAACACCAAGTGCTTGCCACATTTGCATTGTGCTTTGTAGAGTTGAACAGGGCATTTTGCAGCGGACCAGACAAAAATGATGATGTGGAATGATAGAATTGAATGTAACACAAAACCAACCTATGAATCATGTCTGAGTTTTAGCTAACGACGTGTTTGCCGTCAAGTACGAATAAGTGTATTCGTTTCTCTCTCTTTTCCTCAATTCAAGCTTCCCCTGCAATGTATAGTTCAGCTCTTTGCGTTGTTCTACGAATGGAGGGGCAATAGAGTTTTATGTTTCGTATCCATTCATACAGTTGACATCAAACGTCAGACCATCCATTTGGTAGTCATACACAAACCCACACCCACACGACTGTGGCGGGTGCCGACACCTGTTTTTACAAGTCATACAATTCACATTAACTAGTGATCATCTGCCGTTGCAACTCGTCTTCCAGGTGCTGAATGATTTATAAAAACGTTTCATTATTTACTGACAGAAATTCCGACACAAGCGACTTTGAGCTAATGAATTGTGGCGAACTGCAAGTTTTATTTAGGATATTTCACCAAATTTGGAATAACACGAAAAATTCGCTAACTCTTCTATCGCACTTAGATCGCTTTAAGAATATTTTTACACATGCGAAGTATGATACTTAAAACTTTGAACTCCACACTTCACTGCCACAGAAGAGCCGAGTACACATAGTACATGACGTTTCAGCAACTCCCACTTTGAGACGTGTAAAAAAAAGATACAACATGAGTTCATTATGCAAACCAGATAGAGTCCAAAAAGTACGCAGAAAGCACATTTTCAACTGAAACTAAACAAAATGCATAAAAACGCGCCAAATATGCATAGAAAACAAATATACACACAAATCTAGCCAAACTCAAGTCACAAACGAAAAATGGTGAATGGAAAGCGAGGATGGGAGAGAGGGCACAAAACGGAACGCACGCTTGCTTCTGAGTCGACATGCGACAACAACAAACTGTTGCTGCTGCTGAAGTCATCAACGTCAAGTCGGTTGAGTGCCTGCAGAATAGCACAAAGTCGTAGTGCAATTCCATGCCAAACAAAAACACACAGCTGATGGCGGCGCGCCAGTCATTCAGGCCGCCAACCAGCCAACCAACGAAATATTCAGTCAGGAAGTTGAGTTGAGTAGAGTAGTTCGAGTTCAGTTGCTTTGAAATGAGTTGCCTGCTCATACGACCGGCAGCAGGCTTGGCAATTTTAGTTGGCAGGCGACGGCAATGGATTCATGCCGGCAGCTGGGCAACTGCACGCCCCACGGGCATGTTGAAAAGCAATAAAATTGCCAACGTTCACAATGCTCGTAGTTTATGCAATCTCCAGCAAATAGTATATTTGCAGTAGCATTATGTGCGTGCTCGTTCTTAGTCGTCGCCACCATGCGATGCGTGGAGAAGAAGGGGAGTGCGAGGAGGGGGCGCAGTGTACTGTGCACGCTTTATGACATCAGTCGTTCGTATTTAATTAAGATTGCGAATATGCCATTGCACATAACCAACGTCGTGTGCTGCACACAGATGTACACCATACATACATACAATACTGAGCCAACGAAGATCATTGGTGCAACAACATCGGTACACAATAGGGAAATAGGCGCAGGGATGGAAGTGTAGCAAGTGGGGCCGGCTCGCAAATGAGGACATAAAAAGGAAATTGTAATAAAACACACAATCATCAAAATTAAGTCAACAGAAACCTCTGGTAACCAGTCGAAAGAAGACGTCAAATTAATAGTGCACTTTAGTATGGAGCGGTGACAGTCGCAAATGGGGAAAAAGCGGGGAGTGAGTGACAAGTGACGTTGAGTGGAAGTTCTGTGTGGAATGCGAAATAAATGAAAGCTATAAAATTGTTGCCGTTATTGAGCACGAAATTGGGCAGTAAATATTTATCGAAAAGGCGGGCATAAATGCTTCATTGTTTTTTTAGGTATTCAATCAAGAAGGCTGCCTTTAATTGAGGCATAATTTAAACTTTTTGATTGTATCCAAATTGTGTTCCAAAATGCTGGACTAATGGCATAAACTACTTATATAAGGCACATACTTTAATGTGCGAAATCGAAGGCACTGAAAATGTATGCAAAATTCCTATTAACTTTGCCCATCATTTGAACACTTTCGAATGTCACTCACAATTCAAGACGACGGCATGCATGGGAAGCACACGTGTCGGCACGTGGCAATACCGTAGTGTATGCCACAGATAAAACACGTAGCATGTCTATGCCACACATGCCTCAACGCACGGCACACGTTTCTTAAAATGTTGCAAACTTACCGGTTCCAACGCCACTCAGTAACACCCTGCCGCCGGCGCTCATCCCACCTTTCCGCTCATGCACACACACTCCTCCATCTATTGTTTCTACGCACTGCTAGAATAAGTTCAGCACTTGCGGTGCGAGCGCGCGAAAGCATTAATTTAGCTCACATGTCGCCGCGCTTCCGGTAGGCGACAGCGACAGCAACAGCGACCGCGTCGACAACACCACATTACACTTTGCGCCCGCCCCAGCGGTTTTAGACCTCCTCTTCACAAACAATGGCAAGCAGTAAGTAGTAAAGTGGTGCCACAGCAAGAAATCATTTTACAACTTAAAATTGCTGACAGCTGAGACAGTCATAATGATGCTGCAATGTAGCTGATTATGAAGCTGACAGACTTCACAACCGCCGCACAGCAGTGACGGCGGCAGCCACCGTACAAGTGGCACAATTGGCCCAAAACGAACGAGAATGTTGACAAATCCAAATATCAGGGGATAAAAGAAGAGGTAAATACGGAAAGCGTATTGTTTGTTTTGCTTTTAGTAAAATGAAAGCATTCGAGGGTAAATATTGCTGTGAGGACGCTCCGTTGCCTGGATGCGGCCGCTTTTAGGATTTCTTTGTGCATGAGCTGAATTTTAGGCAAACACCAACAACAATGTTTGCAAATAGCACAGAAAGGCACGAATTAAAAAATTTAGACATATATGTAAAGGGTGTTATTATGGAGGCATAGGACTTAAAAAAAAAAATTTAAATTATTTAAAAAAAAAAATTTAATTATTTAAAAAAAAAAATTTAAATTATTTAAAAAAAAAGTTTTTAAATTATTTTTTAGATATTTTTTTTAACTAATTAAATTTTTTTTTAATTATTTAAAAAAAATGAAAAAAAAAAAATAGAAAAAGATTAAAATTAAAAATTGTTTTTATATTTCCATTAACTAAAGATAATTGGTTGTTCAAATCTCGTAAATTCTCTTTCAAAAATGAGCTAACTCAGCTTTGTTGATTTAACAGCAAGTTATGTGTTAACAGTGACAGCCATCTCACAAATGTAGAATTTTTTTTAAAAATCCGTTTGCTTTCAGCCAATGCCATACAAAAAGCTATACAAACAGAAATTATCATTAATTAATTCTGTGTGTATGGCTTTGGCTGAAAGCAAAGGGATCGTACAGCTAAATAATAAAATAAATAAGTAAATTTTCCATTATTTTTGAAATAGAGATATGCTTTCCGTTACAAATGATATCAAAAGTCCCATTATTTGGAAAACAAAAATTATAAAAACGCATACCAAAAATATGAAATTTGAAAATGGGTCTCTTTACATCACAATGCAGCTCTTCGTGCTGACCTCTGTTATCAGGAAACCTCAAATTTAAAATCATAAGCTGTTTGAGTAACACTATTCCTGGGGAAGTGCTTGGCATTAAAAGATTTAACATTGGCATTTATCATCAGGAAACTTAACAGCAGCTAAGCAGTCGGTGGAACAACATTTTTGATTTGGAAGTACACTAGCGGGTTTGAGGGCACGTGAAATACCAAATATGCTCAGAAATTTTTACACTTAAATATTATTAAATTAAAACAAAAAGGAAATAATTTGACTTTATCGACCTCAACATTCTGCCACGGAGGATTTATAAATCAGTTCGGCTGTTGTTATTGTTATAGCAGTTCATTAATCCCTACCAGTACAGTGTAGTCACCGGTCGTCATCGTCTATCTTGGTTGGGTCCAAAGGGAGACGGGTGTTAGGTATACGAGTTTAAAGTGGCATGTGCATAGGTGGTTAGTATCGTAAGGGGCACCTTCACATGCCGGAAATATATTGAATATGTTGCGTTCGATTCTGGTTAGGTAGAAGTTTAACCTGCTATAATATCCAGATTCGATATTCTATAAATCAAAGATGGATTAGTGCCAATAACTGTGAAATTGCAAGGCAAACATGGCCAAAGCTAAATATACATATATATCCAAGAATATTATAAAATTAAGTAGACTCCAAATTCGGACCTTAGTAGGGTCCTCGCAGGACATTGTCTCATAGAAAATCACACAAGGAGATTAAGCGTGATTTCTGTCGTGCTGCAGCAATGAGGAGGAGTTGGAAACAAATCAACATCTTTTTTGCACATGCCCGGCTGTAGCCAGAAGCAGGAATCGATATTTAAGATCCTACTTCTTAATGAATATAGATCATCTATACACTTTAGGTATCAACCATTTTTTACGCTTTGTCCAAAGCTCAGGATGGCTCAATCTGGATGGGGCATGTAGCACAGCCAATGTAGCTTACAACGGACCCATTTCGCGGTCTAAGTGGCATCGTTGCTCCTGCGTGCGATGCGGCTGCCAAACCTGCCTAATATTCAGAACATAATTGTGTCTAAGTTAAGCGGGTCTGAAGGCAGCCGAAGCTCTTCGTCTGCGATCTGTGATGGTTGGTTTCCGATGAAGGCAATCGGGAGCTTAGGAAAGTGGTAAGAGACTCTCCATGAGCCCAATCTAGTGTGCTGAACTTCAAGTCATTGCAACTCGACGTCTCGACTGCGATTTATCAAATCCAGCCAGTGGACCCAATCGTATAGCAGCCCGTTCCCTGCATAATCTCGGTTGTTATTGTCGGTCTAAATAACGGGTTTCAAATCCTCAATTGTAGCGAGCTGATCAGCATAGGCTGTCAAGTGGCTCCCTTTAAAATTCGAGTCCAAATGAGCCAATTTCTCTGCCTTAGGTTATAGATAACCAGCACATTTCTTGAGATAATTCGTTTAAAAAAATGTGCCTCCAAAAATTTAAAGGTGGTTAAACACGGCAAACGCCACCACTGTGCGACAAAGACATCTCGCAGCTCCAAACCAAAAAGATGCTACAGACCAGAGCACATTTAAAATGATAAAGGAGAAAAAAGCGGTGTAAAAAAAACGAAATGAGACGGAAAGTTATTTGCCACGTGGAGAACTTTTTACTTGAGCGAGACATGCGAGGAAAGAAGGTAAATATTTCAAAGTTAAAAGAGCCCACAATAACAATGTAACAAGCACGACATGAGCAATAACAAGGATAACAACAACGAAATAAATAAAAGTTAGATTTTAAAAACTTTTCACGCTTCGCATTTACTTGATTGAATATGAGTAAGCACCGCACTCATAACACATGTCGGCTTGCAACAATGAATCCAGCAAGCGCACGAAAAGCCGACCCTGCCATAGACTGAATGGATATCTGAATAAATTTATACTTAATGCGTGGCAATACGCAGAACACAATGTATGGGTTTTTTCAACTACCTGAATCCATCGGCAAAAAAGAGCAAATTGCACACAATGATGTCCTGAATAGAAGGATGGGGAACGAAGATATGTTATTGTTGTGGTAGCATATGAAATTCCCCACACATGCACGGGGAATGCCGCTGGAGCGATAGTCCTTGGCCAGATATAAATCCGGGTCGTTCCGGTAGTTACGAACCGACTGTAGTGGGAACGTAGGTCGGAAGAAGGGATAGTAGGTCGCCGTTCTTCATTATTTAAAGACCACACAAAAAATATACTTAGGTTAAAATGCTAAACGGGTTTTACGAGTAAATTCCATAGCTCTCCTTTAAGAAAAAGGTACTGTACGTGCAATAATTACACTCGATTATGTCTAAGTGTGTTTAAATATTACAGTACAATACGGGTGGAGTGAACTAATTCGTGGAAAAACTCTTCACTCAAGAAAGATTGAGAACTCAGAACTCAAATTATGGAATTTAAAAATAATTTCAATTAATTCACTGATAAAATAAAAACATTTTATTTAAAGTATTTTATTTAATAGGACTATGAATAAGTTCGTTTCGGTTTTACAACAGATGGCGTAACTTGATTATTATTCCATCGATCCACATTTCCAAACATTCATTGGAAGCTACTGTCGTAAGGCACAAACGTCAGTATAAGTTTTTTATTTGAAGCGTAAACAACAATATTTTTACCACACTTGAAAATGTCGAATTTCGTGCCAAATAATGTGTTTTTGCGGGGAATTCTTCTTCATTATTTTAATATGAAGAAAAAAGCAGCCGAAAGTCATCGTATCTTGGTGGAAGTTTATGGTGAGCATGCTCTATCTGAGCGAACGTGCCAGAAGTGGTTTGCACGCTTTAAAAGTGGTGATTTTGGCTTGGAAGACGAAGAACGCGAGGGTGCGCCGCCAAAGTTCATGGATACCGAATTGGAGGAATTGCTCGATCAAGATCCGGCTCAAACGCAAGAAGAGGTTGCAAAAACTTTGGGAGTTGATCAATCAACCATTTCCAAACGTTTAAAAGCCATGGGAATGATCCGAAAGGTAGGCCATTGGGTGCCGTATGAATTGAAGCCAAGAGACGTTGAACGCCGTTTTATGGCATGCGAACAACTGCTTCAACGGCACAAAAGAAAGGGTTTTTTGCATCGAATTGTGACTGGCGATGAAAAGTGGGTCCATTACGACAATCCAAAACGTCGGGCAACGTATGGATACCCTGGCCATGCTTCAACATCGACGTCGGCGCAGAATATTCATGGCCTGAAGGTTATGCTGTGTATCTGGTGGGACCAGCTGGGTGTTGTGTATTATGAGCTACTGAAACCGAATGAAACGATTACGGGGGATGTCTACCGACGACAATTGATGCGTTTGAGCCGAGCACTGCGAGAAAAACGGCCGCAATACGCCGATAGACACGACAAAGTTATTTTGCAACATGACAATGCTCGGCCACATGTTGCACAAGTGGTCAAAACATACTTAGAAACGCTCAAATGGGATGTCCTACCCCACCCGCCGTATAGTCCAGACCTTGCGCCATCCGATTACTATCTCTTCCGATCGATGCAACATGGCCTGGCTGACCAGCACTTCCGTAATTACGATGAAGTCAAAAAATGGATCGATTCGTGGATTGCGGCAAAACCGACCGAATTTTTCACAAAGGGAATCCGTGAATTGCCAGAAAGATGGGAAAAAGTAGTAGTAAGCGATGGACAATATTTTGAATATTAAATTTGTAACCATTTTACGTCAATAAAGTTTCAAATTTCGAAAAAAAACCGCACGAACTTATTCATAGTCCATTAAATTAAATATTTTTACAACTTAAAATTATTTTGTGCCAAAAAACTATTTAATGTTGGTGTGCTTCTTTTTTTCTTTAAGATACTTCCTTCCTTCCAGTTTCCTGTCTACAATTGCGAATGATAAGTATGTTACCCAAAGCATTTGTGTCTTCCTTGACCCCCTCGTTAGCCTAGTCAAAGGCTGTAAAATCGTCTAACGCCGTTTCAACATTATTTTTCATTCAATTCTTAATATTTGTTCACTCTATTCAGTACAAAGAAAATTATGTGTTCACTCTACAGAGTACTCAATGAAAGGAATTTGGTATTCACTCGACGAGGAGTGCAGATAATTCGGTGCTCATTCAACCCTAATTGTACTGTACTTTATTTTTTAATTACATTTTTTGGTCTACACTTTATTAAATCATGTGCGTATGCAGCTAATATACCGAAAACGCCTATATAGAGAAATTTTAAAAAGTCTCCAAACCCTCCACTTTTCAAAAATTACTGACCGCGCAACAATTACACTCCATTATGTCTAAATGTGTTGATATAATGCAAACAACACCAAAGATTTTCAATTTAAAATGTCTACACATTTTTAAATCACGTGCATATGCACTTAATACCGCAAAAGCGCTTATAAAGAGTAACTTCCAAAAGTCTCCAAAGTATCCACTGTTTGAGCAATAACGCCACTTAGCTCCATTACAACAGAAAATTGAATAGTTAAAAACCACATGATAAGAATGTTTCAACATTTTCAATGCAGGCAGCAAATTTTAAAAAACAAAACTCAGAAAACTGCAAAAATCATCTTGCACATACATATTTTAGTTGCACTTTACATAAGCATTACCGAGCTTTAAATTATTCTTACGAAGTCAAAGAAAGGGTATTTTACGTGCAAAACTTAGTAAAAACAGGTCACATGCAAACGCAAAAACCCAAGCGTAAGGAGACAACTTAAAAGCCTAAACGTGTCGTAAGCTGCAATGCCTGCTTATAATATTAAGTGGCGGAGATTTCTGTCAGTACTCAAGTTGGCATTGCAATGAAATTGCCGGAATGACAGGGTGCCGATAGCGTCGTTAGTTGCTGCTCGCCAAGCTTTTTGCGGCTTCTTTGTTTCCCATTATTTGCATGTGTGTGATGGTAGCCGAGTGTTGTCTCACGAGAACGACGACGATTTCTGTTTATGTTTTAGCGACGATGGATAATATAACGTTGATAATGAAATTCCAGTGAAGTGAACCGAGTCGCCGGCCGCCGGCTGCCGGCAATCCATTCCCCATTTATCCCCAACCGACAGCACAGAATTATGTTAACGAAATCCCACGTGCACAACAACAACTACAACAAGAGTACACAGAGTTGTAGACGCAAAAACCGGGAGAAACAAGACGAGAATGCGTTTAGTGTTTGCGTAAATTTCTTATGTTGACAATTCATTTTTTGCCTACTTAAAAGTTTTTTTTTCTGATTTTGTTTTCGCCTTGCCCCTTCGTGTTAATACTTTGCGAAATATTATCGACGACGACGATATGTCAAGAAGGGAGAAGTTCAAAAAATGTGTGTTAACATTACTGAATGAGAGTCGTTGGCACAGCGAAGGTGTGGCTGAAAGCAATCGCATTACAGTAACAAGAAGCAAACTTAGGAGACCAAGGGAGTGTCGAAAGTGGATAGTAGGTACAAACAGTAAACAGTGAAAAAATCAAATAGCCGCAGGCAGGTGAATAAAAGTCAACCACAGCTATAATTAATAATACTGAGTGGATAAGAATTGTTTGGAGGCAAAATACGTATGAAGCTTAGTGTAGATTTATAAATCAAAATAAAAGAGAAAAAAATAAAAATAGACTTAAACACAAAAAACTATGTACAAAGATACGCCGGCATTAGAGTAACAGTAAAATACTTTAGAAGATAAAGAAAATCAGTACGCATCAAATGCAATTCAAAAGCTGTACATAAAGGCGATTCTTCTTATCCTGCAAAAACCTTGTACGAAGCCATCAGTGCCAAAATTGCTATTTCGTAATCTATAGAGACGAAAAAATAAATGATAACTGGTCGTTCTATGAAACTGTCTAGGTCTGCTTGATATAAATGGGAGTTATTAGAAGCGATTTCAGGCTTTTTGTTCTCTGCCAAGTCTCCAAAATCTAGAGAGGCACAAAAAGCCCTTACTTTCTCTATTGGTGACTTTTATCCAACAATACAGTTCACCACAGACCTCATGTATTTTATTTTTATTATTTTATTTATTTAAAATAAATATTTTTTTTATTTAAATTTAATATTTTTTTATTTTATTTTTTTTTTTTAAATTAATATTTTTATTATTTTATTTATTTAAAATTAATATACCATTATTTTTATTTCGCTTCACTCTTTTCGCCGTCGTTTCATGCCACACATTTATTTGTGTTCAAAATATACCTTTCCTAAAATTAAGTGAGTAGCGAACATTGGTGAAGTCAAGGCATTTGGCAGGTCACATAAACATGACGAAATCTTGTGAAAATGCGCTAGAGAAAACCGAATATTAAGCACCATATTTTTCAAAAAAAATAAAAATGTTTAAAGGTTTAAATCTCTGAACACTACGCAAGAGTAAACATTTACGAGATAAGCGCAACATATATCAAGAAGCATATTTATAGAATTGTTTGTTAAGTCTCCACATCTCAAAAACTCGCATACATCCATTTCCATATAGCATTTAAAGCTCTTGGCAAATTCAAATGACAGAAACAAGATTATATCCAAAGTTTGCGCCGAACAAACTTTAAAAATTCTGTCGTATTTAAGACGAAAAAAAAAGGTTTTTTTCTATTTTCTGTCTTCTTTAAAATGAAAAAAAAATACTTTTTCTATTTTTTGTCTTATTTAAGACGGAAATCAATATTTTTTCTATAAATTCTACATCACAAAAGCAAAAATTACTCAATTTGAACACAATTAGAAGTGTACAAAACATTAATTTCAAAACATTTACGAAGTCTACAAAAATTGTAATTTGTTTTACTGATTTTTGGCTTGAGTGCACTATTCAATATTTAATAGATCTCCCCATATATGAAATTGAGATAGCAGAAAATTAGCTGGTAATGTTCCGAAATACATTGAAGTTTCGATGCCATAGAAATCGCGCTCACACTGAACAAGCACTCACCACACTCCACTACAGCAAAGCTGCAAATTAACATGAGCATTCACAGTCAGGTAGGCTAACATAAAATGTTCAACACAAACAATGCAAAACAATATTGTGGTGATGATGGGTTGTATGTTGTTGTTAGGTAGAAGTAGGAGTAACACTAGTAAAGTAGCAGTAATCAAATAGCATTAAATCAACAACAGTCAGTCAGTCAATGCGAAAGCGCAAAAAAAGGTTAATACAAACATCTATTTCCACGCATGGATAAGAGGGGAGCACACTTTGTACTTTATATCGTGCGAACTTAACATACATAGAAAAGTATATAAGTATATTGTATTTATTATAGTAGTACTCGCAGGCACCATAAACCAAATACTGGTAGCAATTTCCGTAACAATTGCTCTAAAACAACAACTAAAATATCACATCGGCAACTCAATACAATGCCTTGTAAGCCAACTATTTATATTTGAATCAGCAACTACGAAATGGCTAAAGGCAAATGCCGCGGCGAAGAAGATAAGATCAAAACAAATAATGAGTACGAATCAGGCACAACAACAAAAATAGAATTACATAAATAAAACTACCACTGGAAAAAATACACCAAAAAAAAACAAAAAACATATGTATGGTACAATCAAATAAACATGCACGTACACAGCACTTACACGCGCACCAATGCATACAGTGGCTCAATAATAAAGTCGCACAAAACGTGGGTTGAGTTTTAGCAATGCATACAGAGAGTGCATAAGCACATATGCGTATAAAGTAGAGAACATTATTAACCATAAATTTGTGGGAAATATAATTCACTTGTTTAGAGGCCTATAGTAAATTTTAGCGAGGAATGCTTTTGTAAGTCATTTTATTCTCCTAGTTGCTAATTGAATTTTTGATTTTTTTTTTTCAAAGAAATTATTATTCTACAAACTCTTAACGATTTCAACGCAATTTTTCAATGATTTTCATGAAATTATAATTCACTGTAATGTCAATACCCGAGAGAGCATGAGTAAGGTTCATGTTTTTTTTTTGTTTTGGTTTGTTAAAAAGTTAAAGTTTAATTCAATGCAAAAAAAAATTATTAAAAAAAAAAATTACTCAAAGCATAGTATATTAAAATACAAATATTAGGGTATTTCTATGCTAGCCCACTTCTTTCTTGAGCTACTGTATATGTATATGTACAGCAACAAATTACAACCAGCCGCCGGCAGCGGAAAGCCAGCAATTCTAATGGGTAAAGTTCAAAAATAAATTATTGCCAAACCTAACCGCAGACACTCAATGCGACGGCAAATGTTGGAACGTCGTCAAATGGCTGAGAATATGTTTAAGCAAAATAAACAAGAAAAAAAAAAACAATAACATCAACAACTGACTTAAATAAAATATATCAATAGACGAGAAAGAGAAGAAAATTACGTACTGGCGCCTAAAAGAGAAGCATAGCAGGCGTGAGAAGTAATCTGAGTGTGAGTAAATCTACTAAAGCATGGCATTAATGGACCCGCATCAAAGCAAATATATAGTACATACATATACACAAGTCAACTAAGGCAGGGAGCGGCAGTTCGTGTAGCAAAGGGGAACACAAACAAAGTTGACGGCATTTGCGTATTAGCGAAGATATGCAGAAACATGCGGGTAAATTAAAAGTCGCTGGTATTGGTGCCGTTAACATTGAAACAATGTAAGTCAACTACAACAAAAGTAGACGCAGGTCGCTGAGACACATTAGTATATGCGTATGCAGACAACTGAGAGTACAATACATGCCAATAACAGTTGGTAATTGAGCAAAGGCAAATAAAAAGTGAGTGCAAATTACACCGCATATTTATAATTGCATGCACATGCAGCAACAACAATAATATTGTAGGACAATAAGACGGGAAAATATATGCATACATTTGTATGTAGTACTCATTTTTATATTTGACGGGGTAAATTTATGAGGATTAAAAGAAAATACCATGCGTGTTTGGTGGGTAGGTAATCAAAAAGTGTATTTTGTTTAGAGATAAGCAATAAGACACACAGCAGAGTTGCTAGTGTGTATGGGGAATCCCCAAACAATTGAATGAGAGATTCATTCTGAATTCAATTAATTACAAATTATAAGAAACAAAAATAAAAAAGTAAGTGATTTTATATATATTGTGTTCAGAAAAATTCATCAAAATTTCCAACTTTTTGTTCAGGGTTTTTAGAAAATGTTTGAGCAAGCAATTTTAGAGATCTTTGCATATATACAAATTTCAGTTCATTACACATAACAAACAAACACATGGTACACATAGGCAAAAAAAAAAAAAACAATATGAAAAAAACATTTCTTTTCAAATATTAAAAAAAAATTAAAAAAAAAAATTAAAAAACAAACAATAAAAACAAATATTAAAAAACCAAATTATTAAAAAAAAATTATTAAAAAAAATATTAAAAACAATATTAGAAAAAAATATTAAAAAAAATATTAAAAACAAAATTAGAAAAACAAATATTAAAGAAAAATTAATAAAAAAATATTATAAACAATATTAGAAAAAAATATTACAAAAAAAATATTAAAAACAATATTAGAAGAAAATATTAAAAGAAAATATTAAAAAAAAATATTAAAAACAATATTAAAAAAAAAAACTTGTCAAAAATAAACGTGATTTCGGGGTACTTCAAACTTTCATTTCATTATACTAAAATTGAATTATCTAAAAACCCGCAGACTCAAACTTTTTAAAAATTCAGATTAAAAAGTTGGAAATTTTGCTGATTTTTCGGATGGCAATATATTTCTTGTGAATATGAAACAAATATGAGTGCAATTTGCTTTCTTGTTCAGTCAATATAATCTTGTAATTTTTCTTGAAGTGTAGCTCAGTACTTTTAAGTAATTTTGCCACCGCTCTCCATATAATCGACCAATAAGGTGACTTTTGAAGCTTAAAATGTTAAAGACATCAGCTTTTAAGCCGATTGTGACACTTGAAACTTCTTAGCCGATGTTTCAACTTTTTTATGATTCTGCTGATCTATTGCTTCAAATCGACTCAGACTCATAGTAAGTGAGGAACTCATGTTTCGTCTTCGATAATAATCTAATTCATAAATTCATATCTGTTCTCGCTACACAGATGCAAAAACACACGCAAATGCTTGACGCGCTGAAGTATATTCTCGGTACCCATTTTGCGCCGACCTCAAGACATACCAATTTCGCAGATGAAATTCTTACCATTTCTGTAACTTCTCTGTTTCCCAAAAATTCATTATACAGAATAAGTTTTCTGACGTTTTCCAAACTGTTTGGGGGCATTGCTTCAATTCGGCTACCTGAGACTGACTGATCGTCTTCAATTGACACTCTGCCCTGAATGTGTGGCTGAGTCACTTATAAATTATTGTTTTACTGGGCATTGTTCCTTTTAATGCAGAACTTAACAACGGCAAGAAACTCCAGTTTCTCCATCCTGGATGTTTTCTGTCCGATTGACTTATTTATCCGCCAATATTTCACAGGCTAATGAACCAATTTGACTGAAAATTCAAGCCAAGTAGCGCTGCTGGGGCTTGACTCTCAAAAGATGTGACTTTTACATTACTAAGCGAACGTGCAGTGTCCAACTGAAGCCTGCATTGCTCTATGAATCGAAAAGATAACTCCAAATAGTGAGCTTATAGAGTATTTTACCCTACTTTGAATGTGGGTCAGTATATTCGGTAAATACTTGGAAATGTGAGGAGATCACATGGCTTCAATTTTATTCATTTACGTCATTTGGAATTAATTCACTCAGGGGCTTGGCAAACGAAAAATGTTAATTGAAATCATACATCTCAAATACCATGTCGAAAAGGATATACATATGTATGTAAGGGAGAATGGGGAGTTTTGAGACGGGTTTTGTTTTTGGGCCCGTATTACTCAAAATCTTAATATTCTGCATATGTCAACGATGGAATCTTTAGTCAATGAATACTGGAAGCTATTGGTATGGCCTATTTAACAAAACTACAATTTTCCTTAAAATTAAAATTGTATATAATCATATAAAATATAATACAAAATAAAAAAATGTGGGGAGTTGTGAGACACCATGGTTTAAATCAATAAAAATGACTTATTTTAGTTGTTAGTTCTTTATTAAGATGAAAAATAAAAAAGAAAAGACAATTGTTATAAAAAAGTGTATAAAAAATGCAATGCCATCAATCTGATGATTCGCAGTGAGAACATGTATAATAACCAGTTCGTAAATTGGCGCACTTTAGGTGCACAGCTCGATCGCATACATTGCAATGAATGGAGTTGTTTCTGCTTAACTTAAAACAATAAAAACTCAAATTTAACCAAAAGTTTCATGATATATATACAAACAATGCATGAATATTGCGAGGTACTTATGAAAGATGCGTTAAAACGGTGTCTTACAACTCCCCAACTCGTTTTTTTTATAAATGGCCGCGTAGTCATAAACACATCGAACGTTCATGCCCAAGTGAATGTGTAAATTCAAAGCTAATAGGATTAATAATTTGTATATATTAACATTTGCAATTCGCTTCAACAACTGATCGAATGTATCGCAAAGCAAATGATGAAAAAAACTTACCGAGAAGTTCCAAAACACAGTAACTGGAGAGACGCGTCGAATGCGTGTAAATATGACCAATGCTAGCTGAAAAGTGAGATCGCATCGAGAGCACTTGTTGACACTTAAAATCGAATGTAAACAAATGAATAATGCCGAAAGGTAACAATGTCTCACAACTCCCTGTGTCTCACAACTCCCCATTTTCCCCTACGTATGTATATACCAAATGCAAAACAAAAAACCAAATCCTTTACCACCAGCAAACGAGTGACCGTACAAAACAAAAGCAAAGCGAATCAAAGTGGCTTCTTCCCTTACCAAAAGGTAAAAAAAATGAAATTAAATAAAAAAACACACAAAAGAGAGAAATAAAGGCAGATGAATCTGAAATCAGGTGCCCAACACCACAACCTACATACAAACACCAAGGATGGAGATGGCGCTTTGTGATAGTAAATAATAAATACTTTTAAAGAAAGAAAGATAAAATGCAAACAAAGACAAAAACCCAACAGCACAGCATAACAATACAATGGTTCGCTGAGTGAATGGGCAGATGAATGAATGGTCAGAAGGCTGAAGAAGTGGCTGACGCAGAATCAGCTGTGTTTGAAGTTATGGCGCTTGCCTCACTGTCGTACCAAAACACAAAAAAAGCAACGAAAAAAATGCACGGAAAAAACCAAAAGCCACGGTAAAAATCAAAAGCCACGGGAAAAACCAATAACCACGGAAAGAAAATCAACATGAAAAGAAGGAAAACGAAGAAGTGCCCTATATTTTTAGGGAAACAAGCTTGCATCTTCCACTTCTCTTCCTATTCCTCTTCAGCGTTCAGAGTTCAACAAAGCGCGCCAGTTCATTCTTTCTCGTGCTAACCGGCGCAACTTAGACACACCAAGTGAAGCCAAATTCTTCTCCAGCTGATCTTACGAACTCAAAAGAGGCCTATCTCTTGCTCTGCGACCACGAAGTGGTACCGCAACGAAAAGTTTCAGAGCCAGAGCGTTTGTACACGTTCCCATGACATGTCAGCAAAATACTTCCCCTCAAATACTTTCCTTAAAAATAAAAAAAAAAACCCAAAATCAAATTTCCCCTCAAATAAATTTGATTGTCCAAGCTCTCAAACAAAATAAAACCGCGCCTTATCATTTTTTGTTAACATTTTGTTACTTTTATTTTACGAAAGGTTGAAGTTTCATATTGAAATGTCCTCTAAAAAAGGAACTTAAATGGCCTGCTACGACCTACCAATATTCTTAAATTCCATACAAGTGAAAGTTAAAGAGCTTATGAAAATGAAAGCAAATAAAATTAAAGCGAGGGAAATCCTTACAAGATGCATGCACATATGTATGTATGTGTGTAGTAGTAAAAGAAACGCACGCACAAAGCGATGCTTACGTAAAACTGAGGAGAACGAAGAAAATGCAACAATGCAAAGAAAACCCCAAGAACAAAATCTTGCACGCTGTGGAGCTTTAAAATGTTCCCACCAACAACAATCACAACCAACCGAGTCACGATAAAAAACAAAAACAGAAAAATACAGCAAAATGAAGGCGAAGAGAGTAATTTAACGCAGCAGCGGAGGGGAAGTAATCAGTCACCCAACCATACAGGAGATGGACATTGCAGCTACTTCAAATTTAAAAAGTCGGCACAGCACTGCGGTGTGCACGATATGCACGATATGCACGATGGCACCAGAACCACCAGCACGAGGCGCAGCAGCAGCAGCAGGCAGCGTTTGAAAGTAAAAGTTTTCTCAATACAATGTATAAAAAGCGCGACGCACGTGGTGGTCATACGAATGCACATAAAATAAATGTCTGCATAAATACATATGTAGGTATGTATGTATGTATGTATGTGTGCACTCTCATACAAATAGTGAGTAGAGCAGACAGCGTGTAGACAGGCGGCCAGACGTACTACAGCAAGACAGCCAAGCATTTGTGGCACGCCTGTACGTAAGTAGACAAGTGTATGTGGCGGCAAGAATGCATGAAATTCGCTGCTGCAACATATCCATTGGCAAACATACATACAAACGTACGTATGTACGTACATTGGGGAGAATCTAGAGCAATAGTTGCTGCTGCCACTTATTTTACGAATGCGAATTTTCTTTTCATTCGCAGCGGATATTTTTTATAACTATGCACATATATACATGCAACATATATGTGTGTGTATGTATGTATTTATATATTTTTATTTATTTCTTCTTTTATTTCATTGCGCACCTGTGTGCTTGGCTTTATTTTATTTTATTTTTATTATTTTATTTTTATTATTTTTATTTCTTTCCTCCGCTCACTGCTTCTCATCTGTATTGTTGATTACTCTTCGTATGCCCGCACTGCTTTTCTTGTGTTTTACTTGGGCATTTCTTTCCATGATCATTGTTGAGCCCGCCGTGGCAAATATGGCATACCATAGAATGGTATTGGCTTGGCTTCTCCGTATAGACCACAATAGGCGCAACAATCCCCACTGCAGGTGTAGCTGTAAATGTTCACGACAATTTGCAACACTGAAGCCACTTACACCCAGCTTGCTTTTTTGTAGACCGCGTTTCCGCGCACTTTTGCAAATATTTTGACTTCTCTTCAGGCCACTCCGGATTTTGAATCTCTTTCGATTTTGTTACAAGTAAAGACTTATGCACATCGGGAAGGCAATTTGGTTAATGTAGCTGAGGAAAAATTTAGTTGGAAGTTTTGTGATCGCCTGCAATATAAAACTCGTAGCTTAAGGGGTAACACCACTGTACACGCGTAAAATAAACACGATTTTTAAAGAATTTTTTTGTACAGAAGGAAAGGGAAAGGAATCACTCTGATTTGGGAAGTTATTACTTATATACTAAAATACAAAACTACAAAGTTTGATCGAAAAATTTTACAAAATGGCGGCATTGGAGACATTTTTGTAATGTGGTTTCTCTCGAAGGAGCTCCGCGGCACGCAGCACAGAGGGTGCAAATTTTAATCTGGAACAAAGAAACATTTTTTTTCTTAATCTAGATAAAAATGGCTAGAGAAACACGTAGGGGATTTAAAAAATATTTATTTTTGTGGAATTAGCAAGCATTTGAAGGAAAAAACTCTATTTTTGACTAAAAAAAACGGCATTTAAATAATTATAACAGTCGTTTAAATTAATCTATCGAAAAACCCCTACGCTCTTCTCTTAAGCAGGTTATTATACAGACTTAGTGAAAAACCTGATTAAAAATATTTAAAATTGTTTGAGTTATGCTGCGTGCCAATTTCAGAAAACGTGTTTTGAGAAAAACGCGTTTAAAGTTTGGAAATTTGGAGAAGTCGTTAGGTAGCAGTCACTAACGCTTGGTAAAAAGCTTAAAATATTTATGAAATAAACTTCGGTAACATATAAAACTTTTTGTTCTGAATTTTAAAAGGTTCAAAGAATTTTTTAAGCTTATAAAAAACAATTCTATTTTTTGAAATTTCTACAGTGGTGTTACCCCTTAAAGCTAAGAAGCGAAAAACAAAGTGTCTTGGACATCGCTGAACTGCTGTTATTGCTTTCACATCAAATTTTTCGCTTTATAAAAATAAAAATATCCTAAATAAGTGAAAATAATCGGTATGAAATACCAGAAGTTCAAAAAAAATTGGTATTGAATTAAAATCCAAAAACAAATTTTGAATTTTATTTACTTATTTTGAATTTTTTTATCAATATTTCGATAAATTTCTTTTATTAACATATTTTATAATTTTTTTTTGTATTAAATTTCTTTTATATCAACGTTTTATTAACATTTTTAACATTTACATTTTTTTTTTTAACTTTTTTATACATTTTTTTCATACAATTTTTTTTTATTTACACTTTTGTTTTTTAATTTTTTACAAATTTTTTTTTTATTTTTTTATATTTTTTTTAATTTTCTTGTTTTTTAATTTTTATTTTTATTTTTTTTTTTTTTAATTTTTTTTTTTTTTATTTTTTTTTTTTAATTTCTTTTTCATTTTTTTTTTAATTTTTTATTATTTTTTTTTAATTTTTTATTATTTTTTTCTAGCTTTTTATTAAATTTTTTTTAAGTTTTATTAATTTTTTATTAATTGTTTTTTTTTTTTTAATTTTTTAAGAATTTTTCTTTTTAATATTTTACTAAATTTTTTTTTTAATATTTTATTCAATTTTTTTTAATTATTCATTAAATTTTTTTTTTTAATTTTTCATTAAATTTTTTTTTTAATTTTTTATTAAATTTTCTTTATAAAAATTCTTACTACATTTTTATAAAAAATCTTATTACATTTTTTTTATATAAATTGTTTTAAATTTTTTTTTATATAAATTGTTTTAAAATTTTTTTTATTAAAATTGTTATTAAATTTGTTTATGAAAATTGTTATTAATTTTTTTTATTAAAATTGCTATTAATTTTTTTTATTTTTAAATTATGTTTTTGTTAAATGGTTGATTGTGATTTAACGAAAATATTCATATTATTTGAAAACTGCTAAAACATTTGACTAAAAGCGCAAAAAATAAAAAGCATGGCTTTTCATGTGTCCACATTTCAATGACTGCAACTGTATTTAACTATTGCAAGTTTGTCAAAGTTTTTGACATAAATTATTCAACAGGGCAAAGAATGAAAACTTTAAGCAGAGAATAATCTAAAACGAGCAAATTCACAAAACTCCAAACGAAGGACATACAACACATAGCAACAACCACACACACACAACTTTTCCAGCTTTCCACCACCATCAGCTGTTTAAATTTAGGTTTCTAGATCAAAATAGGACGTCACCGTTATAAAAATACGCAAAAGGCGAAACACTTAAAAGTTATTGGAGGAAGAGAAAAAAAGAAGAGGAAAAAAGTATCACTAAATTAGGCAAAAGCGTAAAGGATGAAGAATGGGACAGGGTGCACCGAAAGGGCTATGCTAATACCGCTACAAGCTTGTAAGATGAAAAAACCTAGAGATAAATCGTGCAAACCCTTTAGAATAGCAAACAGATTTAATTTTTTTATATCAAAAAGTGAAAACGAGCACAACAAAACCGAAAATTACGGTTTTTATACCTTTCTGTGCCACCGTAAACATGTACATATGTATGTGCATACGTTTCCGTTATTCTTTTGGCAGTTGAATTGGTGGTAGATAAATACGATTTGAAAAAGGGGAGGAAGCAAAACAAAAAAAAACATTATTAAACGATGTCCGCGATGTTACCAACAAAGCAGTGACGGCATGCGGCTTTTTATGCGAGACTTAACTGTGTCTAATAATATGTATGTATGTACATATTTGCATGTGTATATGCGTGCCTGCATTTGCCTGTTCCGATTAAAAAAAAAATCTTTTCTTCACATTTCAAAGCGCTCTTTCTTTTACCATTGTTTGGTTTTGCCTGCATGTTTGTTATTGCCTCAATCCACAGCTACAACCCAATCCAGCCATCCAGCCATACATCCATCCGTATAACCCATCCACTCTTTACGAATATAATCATCTTCAAAATTACTGCGCCACACGTCAACACCGTTGCCTCCATCCTACCAAACATAATCTTTGTGCCGTCCGTCGTGAACAAAGCACCGTTACATTCCTACACAATTTATTTTATTTTTTATGTATTTTTATTCCTTGCATTCTCTGTTTTACTAAGTTTAATTCCTTTTTCCTTTCTAAACATTGAAAAAAGCCATAACAACAATAACAAAGGCAACAAAAAGTGCCACTGCCGCCAATTTCAATTGAGTTGAGTTGTTGAGTAGAGTTGCCTCAGCTCGTATTGCGGCAGTGAATGTTGGAATACTAAAACTCGTATATGCGGATGTATGTACCATACACATACACACACACACACATACCTATGTACCCCGTGTACAAACACACTTTACGCCAATATCATGTTTTTGGCGTGTTTGTTGTTGTTGCTTTACCATATTATTGTAGCTATTCTTGGTTGTTGCTGTTGTATTTTTGTATTTGCGCCGGTGGTAGAGGCAGGCCATGGCTATATGGCCATATGCAACGTCTACATCCGCTTTGTGGCACATTGAACTCATTCATCATCAATTGGGTCAATGTCAAGGTCACCGTTGAGTTTTTTTATTTACTTTTATTATTTTTGTACGCTTTCTTTACTTTAGTTTCGCTTCTTTTTTTTAGCTGATCTCATACTTACAGCAACCAAGCACGGAAATGCATAATTGATAATGAATTAAACACGCAATAAAGTGTAAAAGGTAGCGAGGGGGTGGCGGAATGTCAAGCACAAAAATATATTCGTAAGCGTAAAAATTTATTCATAAGGGAAAGTAAGTAAATTCATATTTATGCAATGAAGAAACAGCGATTGAAAATGAATAAACGGATTGGCGAAACTCCTATACGAAGGTCGTTTGAAAAGTCAGCGCAAAGTTAAGAGAGATGGCACTACTGGCGCGAATCGAGGTTATATTCAGTTAGTAGCATCTCTTGGAAGAACACACACCAAGTTTCAGCTAGATTGATTTATTTCTTTGTGTTGGGCATTCGTTTGAATCGAGCAAGTCGGGTGATTTTCTTTTTCCAGCACGTCAACGCACCAGCTCAGGCCTCAGCAGTTGTGGTCGCAAAATTAATGGAAATAGCGCGCTTCAACTCGTTTCACATCATCCCTATTCTCCAGACTTCGCTCCCTCAGATATATCGGACTACTATTTGCCCCCCGCTTTGAATAAATGGCAGGCGAGAAAAACATTTTATTCAAACGACAAGGTGATTGCAGAAATTCAAGGCTATTTTGGACAAGTCCTGTTAATCGGCAGGGATCAACAAACTAGAACAGCGTTGGACAATGTGGTATAAGCCTAAAAGGAGCCTACGTAGAAAAATAAAAAAAAGTTTACTCCAAACACTTAAGTAGTTTTTATTTTTGCACGGACTTTCCAAACGACCCTCGTATTATCTGGGACCAGCTCACTCGTATAGCTTTAAGCCTTTGTGATTAACATATTATATTTTGCTGATGCGTACGCCAGTATATCCAAGTAGTTTGCAATAATATATCAGTAGAAAATTTAAGGATTTAGAAAAGTATTTGATTTTTTATGTAAAATGGACATAAAAGAATATGGCACGCCCAGTAAAGAGCTTTCGGTTTCCCCAATAGGCATTGTCGTCACCAGATTTATAAAAAACAAAGAGTCAAATTGATAAAATCTAATTTTGGTTTCAGTGGAATCGAAAAAAGTTTTAGCCAAAAAAAGTGCATAAAAAAGGCGAACCAACGCTCTAACCAGTAGTCAGGATAGTCGCTTGGGTAACACTGCCATCAACAGACTATCCTTCAAAATACAAATATTTAAATGTGATCCTCGGAGTATCCCATATACAATCAGTAAAGGTACTTGAAGGTATGTGGCATTATATTTTGCGCCTTGGCAACACTACTGTAATTAGTTTTTTTTTTGGTTTTCTTAAGAAAAATTTGATATTTCTTAGCATAAATTTACATTCAACATTTTCACTTACGAACTTCATTTGTACTTTTTTCAGCGAGTTGAAGAATTCATCGCCCAAAAGAGAGAATTAAATCGTGAAAATTTTCGTGCGATGATTTATTACGATTAAAAGACGTGGATTTTAAATGGCAGTGTTCGACTTCTGGCGTTGAAACGCCACACTTAACCACTGTGAAACGCTGTACTCGTGTAGCCGTTGATCCTTGGATAATGAGCTTCGTCGTGAAAACCGTCCAAAAACGGTTGCTGTACCAGAAACAATCGCTGTTGTGCGTTAATTGATAACGCAAAGAACGTGATGCTACATATCACGTGACAGAGACATTCTTAGGCATTAGGGGGGCCTGAATATATTTAATATTCCATGAACATTTGGTCGTCAAGCAGATTTTCTCTTGTTGGATACGGCATAATTTAATAGCTGCCCGAAAAATGACTAAGACTCGTGTCAATTTGTTGTAAAGAAATGTTGAAGAAATTCAGCCTTGATGTTTCAAAGCATGTCTATGACATCTATAACGGGTGACGAATCTTGGATCTGTGCAGATGAGCTGCTGGAAACAAAACAGCAATCAGTTGATCACCCAAACAGTATGGCTATTCCAAGACGAACTTAATCCAGCAAATGTTGTTCACGCAAGAAGCAGCTCTAAACAAATGGTCGCCTGTTTCGGAACTGTTCGGAAAATCTACTCATATCGCAACTGCACTACCAGAGAAATTTAAAACAGTCAATTTTGAGTGATACCCAACCAGAAGTTTGCCAGAAGTTTCCACATAATTAATCAAAACCAACCGCCGAAGACGAATCATTATCCTTCTTGTGTAAGGCAAGACACTTTTTGAGCACTCAATCCGCCTTACAGCCCTAATTTGGCCCCTAATGTTTCCCTTTTGTTACAGAATATCAAGAAGAAAATGCGAGATTAACATTTTTAAACGCCTGAAGAAGCTTCCAAAGCCTTCAAATAGCGCGTTTTTGCGGTGCATACTTCTGAGTAGCAAAAGTGCTTTGAAAAATTAGTTCAAACGAATGCAGAAGTGCACTGACTTTCAAGGAGCATATTTTGAAAACAAATAAAGCAATTTTCATTAATATTTTATTATATTTTCATTGCTGAGCGCAAAATACATTATGTACGAGTAATGGCGAAATTGCACCCTGGATAATGTCAAACACACCAAACATAAATTCTCCCAAAAGTGAGAAAGACCCACTCGATTCTGCCCACCTCCGCAAACAATCCACCGATCATTGCCTTCTTGTGTTATTCTAAAAGCATTTAACCTCTAAAAATAAGCAGCTTTTGAACTTTTCGTACTGTGAATAAGCAATTCGTAACTCAATTCGGATTTCCTCCATTTCATTTTTAAAATCCATTCTTTGGTACATTTTCAAATTCCTTAAAGCCTCTTAAAGAGACCCAAGCACAGTTAAGCTCCCATGAACACTGTTTTCAAGGTCAAATGAAATGAGAACGCGGCAGCAAATAGCTCGTATATGTATGTATGTGTGTTCAGCAAATTCCAGCAAAACAAAATGTCACTTTTTGTCAAATGCAGAATATGTTTTGGCGCCTAAACGCACGTTACGCCGTATGCATTTAGTATTCGTATGCGGGCAATACAGCTCTATGAAACATTGAAAATGGCAATAGCTGCCAGAAAGGTCATAACATCAACAACAATTATACATATTCCATTCATTGTTTTTGTGACATTGTTGGTGCCTATCTTGTGAAGTTAGCATCCGCACTTTGCTCCTTTTCATTTTCATTCAGCACGAATCCACTGCTTAGCAACGGATCCATTAAATCAGGCCAACACACAGCACGACCATGCATTATCGTCCAATAACAAGTGCGTACGTATAGGCATGCAACAACAACAAAGTAGCAACAAATATGGCTCCATTTCTGGAATTCGAAGGCGCCACCGATGATGCTAAGCATGTAGCATGTAGCCTGTTGCATGCCACATGTGTACATTGTACTTGTACGCATTTAACCAGCATCTCAGCTACATGGACACCTACGCAAATCTAAACGCCCAAACCTATGTCGCTTTTCAGCGCTGTTGATGATTTTCAGGCAGACCATGCAAGTGAAGTGATGTAGTGGGTGGCTGTTGTTTCGGGCATATTGCATATCAAATGGTATGATACAATTGCTGATAATGTGACGCTTTGTTTCGCTACACGCCGATTTCGGCTTCTACAACCCACGTGCCACCACCACAACAGTCAACACAACCATCAAGGCATCGCCATCGTCAACAAATATCAAATTGTGTGAGTGATGTGGCCCATCGAATTGACATTGTTGTTGTTGCTGTTGTTGTTGGGATTCCTGCGATTTGTTCGCATTGCTTGCTATGCTCATACGATGCGCCTGCAGTGTCTGCGGTTATTTCTATTAGTGTTCACCGCTCACTTATCCGTGTCACTCGGCTACCAACATTGATTTGACTGTCTTCCGACCCTCTCTTTCGCTTCCGCTCTCTTCTCGACGACATATAGCCGATAAAACCATTGCAATTAGAGACCCCGACTAATGTTGATGTTACGCTCAGGTTGTAATTCCTGTTATTTGCTTTGCTTTTGGATTCGCAGTAGAATTATATGTAGCCTTTGGAAGCCAGCGAAAGTCATTTGCGAACTCTTGTTCTTCCTGTCGGTGCAGTGTATTAAGTAATTGGTTTTCGCTTTCGCTTTCATTGGTCAGCCGCTTGCATTGCACCGCAGCACTGCCAAATAGGCTCAGACTAGGCCTTGTTTGGGTTCGTTCCTTCGACCGCCGCGGCAACCGACGACCTCCTTTTAGCGACCATTGCCAGACGTTCGACCATCCATGAAGTCGTACGTAGCTTGTCTTCGCATTGCATTGCGAGAGTACGTTGCAGCAACAAGCATGCAACGTCGCCGTGGCTGGCATAATCAGATTTTGTTTTTGTGGCTACTGTCGGAAACTGCTTTTGTTGTTACTGTAGCCGCTCTACACAACACTCGCCTGCTGTAATGCGCTGTAGTAATTTTCCTTTTATTAGTTATTTCATGTTGGTGGCGCCAAGGCACCAATGCAAGTTTGCGCGCCGAAAGTGTAGTGCTGGTGTGGCAGAGACATCGTTGCAACGTGTAACGTTAAACAGCCATGAGACTAATTGATAGTCAGCAAGACTGCACAGTTTGTGTGTGTGTGTGTGTGTATTTACGTGTGGCTCAAATAAGCATTGAGTAGACTACGCATACCCCATTTCAGGAATTCGTGAGCTGCCTCCTGGTCAGGGTAAGGCATAGAGCTTCAAATAGACATACTTGAATTCAGATATGTGTATGTATGTATGTATATGAATACCTACGCATATAACAGAGCTAGTCTGTCTGCAGTTTTACCTTCACTAATCCCTGAAATGAAAACTGAAATTTAGAAAATGGGCATGTGGAATCTCATGGAAGTTGAGGGAGGGGATACCACATACTTTTATTTGGTAGATAATAATTGGGTTACTAACTACTTTATTACAATCTATTGCTTGTTGGTATATTGTAGATAAATACGTACATACTTCATTAAATTTATTTACTTATCTTATAATAGGAACTACTTCGTCCGTGATCGAATATACGACCAAGAATAATTCCTATTGTAATTAGCTGTTTCAGTCAGTTCGACAATTTTAGTTTTATCTTTATCTCCATCACCCTCCCTATCTCTATCTTTATCCCAGCCTGCTGATAAATGGTTCACTAGACAGTGCTAGTTTACTGGGGCGGCAGCCCTATGTCGGGAAAAACCCGAGTCATTCCGGTAACGTAGAACCGGTTGCTATGGGAATGTTCCAGCCTGCTCTTTATCTTTATCTGTTTGCCTTTAACTTTTCTTTTATCCTTGTCTTTCATTTTATTCTTTATTAAACACAATTTCCTCCTTATTACTATTATTATTAGGCTACTACGCACTGCGATCAAAAGAGGTATATTGTGCCTGCTGAGGCATATTTTTTATATTACTATATTTTATAGCTTTTTTAAACATTTTATACATTCTAGGGCTTTTTGTTCCATAGTTTATATAAATGCAAGCCTTTTTCTGCCTAGTGTAGAGCATTCACAAAGGATGTGTTTTGAATTTTCAGAGAATCAGAATTTCACAGAATATTGAGATGGTGGTCGCAGAGGGACCAATTTTGTTTGAGTGATATCTCAGGCTAGTGGCCTGTTAAGTAACCACTTAAGCCTTAAGTCTACTCTACCGAGTAGCTTATCAGAAATTCCTCTGTCCGGCGTTAGGAATTGTTTAGCTTGTCGCTGCCCGATAGAAATGTACCAGTGTTTAACGAATTCTTCTACTCTCATTTTCTCAGAAATTTACTAATGTGGCTTTTTGTAAGTCCACAGAAAGGCGCAGGACCAATTAGATGCATTTTTGGCCCTTTTTAACTAGATGAACAGCCATTTTATTTCCCTCATATTCCTCACGTCCCGGAACACAACCTAATAATTGTGTTGAACTTCCCTAACAATTTTTCTCCTTATATTTGTATTGTATTTAAATTCACATCTATCTTTGTCTTTATTTGTACGTATCTTTATTTTTATTTTTGCCTTTATCCCTTTGTTCATCACCTTTCTCCTCATTCTTGCACTAATCTTAATCCTAAATCTTATTCTTAAATCGCTGCTTAAGACGTTCCTCTAATTCAGTATCAATATTAAAGCATACATTTAGGAGGCATATAGGCATATTTTGGCATTTGCATTAGTGGCACTTATGCGTTGATTTTTTAGCTTTATATTAAACCAAGTTGATTCATTTTCTCCCCTTCGGTTGTCAAGATAACTTCCGAATGATAGAAATACCATTGAGCCGTAAAAGGGATGTCCAGAAAACATGGGTCGCTTAATGTGAAAATTATATCCATTACTTTTTTGAGATGTAGGGCAGATGTTTGCCATTCGATAGCCAGGTTTAATAGAAATTTCACAAAATGTCACATGCCGGAAGCAAACTTAGCGACCAAAAACTTCTCAGAAATTTTTATCACCTTGAGCTACTGAAATTTCGCTTGGAAATAATGAAATCGAAAGTATTTACAGTATTTGTGGAAATTTCGGACGTGTGATAGGAATACTCCTATATTCCTATACTCGTACCTGAAGCATAATGCTTCAGTCTCTTTCTGTCGCAGATTTGGTTTCATTCGATTATTCTTGTACTAGAGGCCTTCTATATGGCAGTCTTCTTTAAAAAATCCACCGGAATTTGTTCTGAAAATAAGCTGCATATCTCCGTTTTCCGTGTCCATACCGTGTGACTCTTTTCAGAAACTTCTCGCTGAGATACACCCGTATATTTGCGGACGAGCCCTTACCTTCACGGTGACGGCCATCATCAAGCGGATCAGGAAAAATAATTGAATAAAAATATGCCCACAATTCATACAAATCAACCATTCAAGTATTGTGCGAAGAACTTTGCATTCCAGTGTTGCCTTAAATCAATTTGCAATTCACCCCAAAGGGATGCTCTGTTCACGACTCCTAACTTACTTGCACTCATTGCCATACACAACTCTCGTGTCACGACAGCTTGCCCGATTACATTTCAGTGGCAGTCGCTGCAAACAACCCACTTCAACAAAGGAAATAAGCGGCTGATAGCTCAGTTGGTTAGGTGAGTCTGACAGGCGACACTTATCGATGGCACACACCAACTGGTGGGTCGGTCGGCCAGCTCTTTGTCCACAAACTCAATACGTGCTAGAGGAAAACCGAGCTTTTAATACAGGCAGCAGGGCATGAGGAAAGCGAAATCAGTGAAACAAACAGGGATGAGCATGCAAATCGGGCAGAGAGGTGGTGGGAGAGGGAAACAAAAAATGTTCCACACAAACCGATGAACTTACTAGAGCAAAGAAAACGAGCGATCGACCTTTTAGTGAACAACGTCAGTGCCAATCTACAATGGGAACTCACTTATAACGGCGAACGACGGATGGCTGTGTGAATTGCTTGAAGCGCATGGCGGATAGCATGACAAGGAATGGCCATAAAACGCAGCGCGGCAATTACGTGAGTTGCGTGTCAATGCGTGGATGCGTTGAATTCGTGGCAATGGAGAGTCATGCTTGCCATGCAAACATGACATGAATGAGTTGCGATCTGAGGATGTGGCGTGACGATGGTGCAGGGTTTGGCCGAACAGAAACAATGCATTGTAGTGTCAATAACAATGTTGAATTGTTGGGCTGCTGCGCTGTTGATGCAGGCAAAAAAGTTATGCTGTTGATGGCGATATAAAGTTGGCACGGCAGCGGGTTGACGGCGTCAACCAATATGAGTTTATTAAATTTTCAAAGTACACACTTTTCAACATGTCACTCCATTTAAATAAGTATAAAGTTACAACAAAAAGAGCATAGAAGCAGTTACAATTTAAACTAAATATGCGTTGCCGCCTTACCACACATTTTTAAATGACCGCTTTGCAAAAACGCACAGCCTGCCAAGTCACACTTTTAATAATTCAAACTGCCCCAAATGGACTGAGCAAACTCGTCACACACTCGGAAGACACAACGAATAACCGCAGTGTCAGCTGACTGTCGGATTGGTTGGCCGCCATGTCCATACTTGCCAGTTTAATCGTCCTGAACAAAGTACGGTTTTCCCAAGAATTCGTACGTATGTATGTAAATATACACGTCAACTTTGTAAATGCGTTTGTTGGAAACAATCAAATGGCAGCTGAGTGCTTTCCGATTTAACTCGCCAACAACGTCGGCGCGCAGTCTATTTCTGTGCAATGCTTGCGTGTTGAATTTTTAATGCGCCTAAGTGCAGGCTATTGATATATTTGCCGGACAGACAGACAGACAGGCAGGCAGGCAGGCAATCCAATTGTGCGTTCACCGTCTATTCCCCGCATAACTGTGGTTTTCCGGTAGTCAACAGTGGGAACACTGTGCCAATGCTGTGCTTCAATATTACCTGCCAACCGTTGGCTACTACCCACCCAACTTTGTCGTTTTCTAATCATCGATTTAAGTGATTGTAAGGGCCACCAAGTTACTCCCAGACTGTTTTACAATGCATTATATGCAAAGTGACTTCGAGGGAAATGAGAATTGCTTAGTTTATATTTACAATCGGCAATTTGTTTACCAAACCAATATAATTTGAAAGGCTAATGCAATTTGAGGAAGAGCTTTTAGAACGAATATTTAATGAGGTTATTAAAAGAAGTAATTCAGTAGGTACCCATTTTATTGAAGATGTAAGCAAATTATTAAGATATAGGCAGTCGTCCCAGTGTGTTGCGACTGTTTCAAGAAGCTCCAGCTACTTTTAGGAACTCTAATTTACGTTAAGGCGCAACTTCATCGATTTGACGACGCCTATTTTGTTTTGCAGAGTCTTCCGATGTAATTCGGATTTCCAATGCGATTAATTAAAACATTTGTTGTTTTGCATATAACTCTTGATTTTTTCAGTTTTTGTATACATTTTTTAACTTGTAGATTAAATAAACAAATAAACCCTGGTAGCCGATGCGACGTAGAAGTGCCATTTAGGCTTCAATATATTTTAAAGCTATTCATTGCTACCACTAATCGATGCGGTAGAATGTACGCCTCATTTCTAAAAAACAAAAGATTTTAAAAAAACTTAATTTTTTTTTTTTTGAATTTAAAAAAAAAATTTTAATAAAAAAAAATATTAAAAAAAAATATTAAAAAAAAATTTAAAAAAAACAAATTAAAACAAAAATTAAAAAAAAAAATGTACAAAAAAATTAAAAAAGAAAATTAAAAAAAAACACAAATTTTAAAAAAATTATTGGAGGTTGAATTAGTTTTAAAGGTTTTTTTCGAAGATTTGGGGCTTTATTGTGAAAAAACGGTACAAAATATTTTATTCGAAGTATTGGCCATCGCTAGCTACAACTTTCGCCCATCTTTCGGGCAATTTCCGGATGCCGTTTCTCCAAAATTCTGGCCGCTGCTTGGCTATCCATGACTCAACCCATATTTTGGTAGCCTCGTACGAGGAGAACCGCTGGTCCGCCAAATCGAGACTCATATGCCGGAACAAATGATAATCGAAGGGAGCTATGTCTGGACTATACGGCGGGTGGGGTAACACTTCCCAGCCAAGCGTTCCGAGGTATTTTTTGACAGGTTGAGCAACATGCGGCCGAGCGTTGTCATGTTGCAAAATAACCTTGTCGTGCCTTTTTACCGTTTCCGGCCGTTTTTCTTTCAATGCCCGGCTTAAACGCATCAATTGCAGTCGGTAACGATCCCCCGTGATTGTTTCGCCCGGTTGGAGCAGCTCAAAATATACGACGCCGACCTGATCCCACCAAATGCAGAGCATGATTTTCTTGCCGTGAATATTCTGTTTGGCCGTCGACGTTGATGCGTGGCCGGGCAAACCCCATGATTTTTTGCGTTTTGGGTTATCGTAGTGGATCCATTTTTCGTCGCCAGTCACCACCCGATGCAAAAAACCCTTCCGATTTTGTCGCTCGATCAGCAATTCGCACGTAAAAAGTCGCCGTTCGACGTCGCGCAGCTTCAACTCGTACGGGACCCAATGTCCTTGCTTTTGGATCATTCCCATCGCTTTTAGACGCTTGCAAACGGTTGATTTATCAACGCCCAATGATTCAGCAAGCTCTTCTTGGGTTTGGCACGAGTCCTCGTTTACCAATTCCCCCAATTCCGCGTCCTCGAACTTTTTGGGCTGGCCAAGACGCTCCTTGTCTTCGGTGTGAAAATCACCATTTTTGAATCGTCGAAACCAGTACTCACATGTTGAAATCGACGGAGTATGGTCTGGGTAGGCCTCCTGCAGCAATTCACGGGATTGGGCTGAATTTTTTTTCAAATTGAAGCAGCAGAAAAGCAAAGCTTCCCGCAAATTGCGTTTCGACGGCACGAAAGTTGACATACTCGGAGCACGAAAACACTGCGTTGTTTATACTTCAGCGAAATGACAGATACTGATAAACAAAGCCTAGGGATGAGGCTTTGTCATGAATATATATTCAGTATTGCCAACGCGATAAAGTGATAAATAGCGCCATCTGTGTGTCACCTTTAAAACTAATTCAACCTCCAAAAATAAAATTAAAAATAAATATAAATAAAAAATAAACCTGTGCTATTATTTTTACAAATTATTTTCAGCGACTTTTTACTCCTGTCAAACGCGTGGTAAACAGTTACCGTGGCGGTTAGTGGCGAACCACTACAACTTTTTTCACATTACGGCTCGCCGCTGTCTTATGGCTATAGCTAACAGTCGATCAAAGCAATCAAAATAACTTAGCTTTCGATTTTTCGGCAGCTCAAAAATGAATTTCACTGTTAACAAATGAAAATGGGTGATTATCTTCGCACACTTGCGACAAAACGATAGTTCATCAACATTTTAACTAGCTCTGACTACCCGCTTGGTTTTCGTTTTTTTGTAGGTGTAGGTTTTCGAATGGTTATTATTTCTATAGAAAAGTATATCTCATGTCTCCAGTTTACAAATTTTATACAAAAATTAGAAAAATTCCACAAAATCAATGAGAATTTCCAGTAACTTCAAACTGGCATTTCATTGGGATGAAAAGTGTGTGGAATGTTTTAAATTTTTGTATAATTTTTTTTTAGCGAATTAATCCAGTTTTTGGCAAACAATATGAACTCTACAGTTATATAAAAAGTACGAACATTCAAAAAAAAAAAAATAAAAAATTATATTCAAAACTAGTCAAAATATTGATGTGCCATCGTTTGTCGCCGGCTGTTTGCCTAAACTATCTGCATATCACTAACTTTATTAACAATTCAGCCAGCAAAGGTCATATTCGAGTATATGACGAAACGGTATGGTGCGATTGGTGGGTATTGAACCGTTCTCTCATGAAACAAAAACAAAAATTTATTTAGGATAAGAGCCCATTACTTTCTGGACGATTAACCTCATATATTTAACCAAACTTTAACTCTCTGTGGGTTCCTCTCATAACGCCTGTTATATGTATGGCGCAGAAGCATGGACGATAACATCTAATGTGATGGCCCTTGGAATGCTCGAAAGAAAGATTCTGCTGAGGATTTGTGAATATTTGCACGTTGGCGTCAACGAATATCGCAGGCAATGGATCGAAGAGCTGTAGTAGCTGTAAACTGATATGAACATAGTGCACAGAATAAAGATTCAGCGGCTCCGCTAGCTGAGTCATATCGTACGAATGGACACAAAAGCTCCGGCTTTGACAGTATTCGATACGATACCTGAGGCTGGTAGCAGAGCATCGTGTGAGCATCGGTTAGCACGTGAAAGAAATGACTCGACCGAAAGCGCTTAGGCGTTTATATATATTGGGTAGTCGAAAAAGTCTTTTCGTATTTCTAATCAAACTTCAACTAATTTTTTTTTTATATTTATAATGAACTTTATTAAACCAAATATGTACCATTTTGGTCGACCACCTTTTGCCATTTTTTTCTGGAGACATTATTCCATCAGTGTAAAACTTTTGTGGTTTCTCGGCGAAAAACTGCGACAAGTAGGCAACTTGAAGCCAACTTTACTCCATTAAGGGAGTTCTGCATTGACCGAAACAAATGGTAGTCCGATGGTGCAAGGTCAGGGCTATATGGTGGATGCATCAGAATTTCCCAGCCAAGCTCTCCCAGTTTTTGCCGAGTCATCAAAGATGTGTGGAGCCTAGCATTGTCCTGATGGAAGACGACGCCCTTTCTGCTGATCAGTTCTGGCCGTTTTCTTTCGATTGCTTGCTTCAATCTCATCAGTTGTTGACAGTAAAGTGTAGAATCAATCGTTTGAGCAGGCTGGAGCAGCTCATAGTGGATGATTCCTTTCCAATCCCACCAAACACACAGCATAACCTTTCGAGGTGTCAATCCTGGCTTTGCGACCATTTGTTGAGCTTCACCACCCTTGCACCATGATCTTTTTCGCACATTATTGTCGTATTTGATCCACTTTTCGTCTCTTGTTATCATTCCCTTCAGAAATGGTTCGATTTCATTTCGTTTCAGCAAAGAATCGCAAATGTTAATTCGGTCCATTAAATTTTTCACAAACAATTCATGTGGTACCCAAACATTGAGCTTTTGTTTGTAACCAGCCTTTTTTAAATGGTTCAAAACCGTTTGATGATAAATGTTTAGTGCCTTGGCGATGTCATGGCAGCTTATGTGACGGTCCTGGTCAATCTTTTCCATAATTTCATCGACTTTTCAACGATAGGTCGACCGGACCGAGGTGCATCTTTCACATCGAAATTTCCAGAACGGAAGCGAGCGAACCATTGTTGTGCTACACGAACTGATACAGCATCGTCTCCGTAAACTTCACAAATTTCATTGGTGGCTTGCGTGGCATTCTTCCCTTTTTTATACAAAAATTTCAAAATATAGCGAATTTCTTCATTATTTTCACTCATTTTTGAACAGCTATAACTTTTGAAGTTGAAGTTGAAATCTCCGAATTCAATTTTTTTTTTTGGTTAAATGAAGCTCAAAATGTCACCTCACACCATATGATATGACACAATGTGATTGGTAGCACTGGCGATAGATGACTACAACGACATCTATTGACAAAATACGAAAAGACTTTTTCCACTACCCAATATCTATATTTTCCTTTAATTCCTAGGTTTAACAAAGGACCCCAATAAACAAGTTGAAATTCGATTTAGTTAAAACTAAGAATTTGATTTGTCGCCAAGTTTTTTGATACCGCCACGTGGTTTTCGCAGTGAGTGACTGAAGGAGATATTTTACCAAAACCTACAAAAGCAGTTTGAAATATTCTGCCCGTTTTTTCACTAAGACTGAGCAAAATACCGGCATTGACGGTATTGACGACATTGACACCCTAATTGTAGCCCTGATTTGAAGCACAATTAGAAATTACTTATCTGTATGTGGTTGTATCGCCGATCTTAGCAATTTGTTTTATTGTCGTAACAATAAGGGAGTAAATAAATTTACATTTTTATACTGAACTGACAGAATTACAAAGAGTGGCAATCGGAATTGTTTACTCTGGAAACAAAATTAAATTTTCCTCTTTTTTCGATTTTAAATATACCTTTGTGTTTGTGCGTCCAGCATTTTGTGCTACAGCATACAAAATTTGCCAGACAGACTAATCCACATAAAAGTCAATTGATTGTCGCCATTTAGTTGCATAACAACGACTATGGGTTTTTTGTTTTTGTTTTTTGTTGAAATTTCACCTTTGACATACACGAATGCTACATGCTGGATGAGTGAAAAGGAGGCAGGACGGCACAGCGGAAGCGAATATTGCATTGCCGCATTGTGCAAATTGAACAACGTCCACTGGCTGCGCTGGCACTCGATTTGCTGCTGCTGCATCACCTCAATTCGTCAATAGCTAATTTGTCCGCAAACGTTGGTCGGATGGTGTGAATCCACACCCGAAATGACCGTCGCAACTGGTCGACCGACGCTTAAATCGCGTCAAACACATACCAATGTTTGGATATTCAAATGGTGTTGCTGCTGCCGATGCCAATGCTTGGTGTCTCTGTTGCCAAGTGACTGTCGTTTTATGGATTGCTGCAATTCAAGCGCTTCGTGCATTATTCAGCAGGCAGGCGGCATTTGACGCCAACTCTGGTGGCGGTGAGTACAAAACACTCTCAACATGTGAGGGCCCACATACGACATACATACACATATGTACGTAGGCATGTGTGCAAATGAAATTGGAGACTCGTCTGTATGTTTGTCCATCATTGCACTCAATACGATTTTTACTTATTGCTCCATTTTCTGCTGCTGCCAGGCGCTTAATGCTCACTCGGTTTCCCTATCCCTACCCCATTGGTATGTATGTAGGTATGTTTACTACTTTTATTTTCAGCTTTTTATGTATTTAATTTTGCTGTTTTTCATTTGACCCACCGTTCGGTTGGCCGCTCATGCGACTGATCGGCCGACGGTTGCCTCAGCCAGCCAACTGTTTGCATTGCGGAATTAATTTGCACGCGTTTGCTCACTTGGCGCGCTTGCTGTGCCAGCGATGTTCCAACAACAAAAACAAAAGCAAAAAAAAAAACTAAATACAAAAACGAAACAAAAACAATAACAGAACATAAAATTGCATTTGTTGTATTGTATTGTAGTTGCTGCTGCACACAAATTGCTTACATTTATTTGCAATTTCGTCCGTCCGCCTGGCTGGTTTGGCCGCATTGCCATGTGTGTTTAACGGGTTCGCTGATTTCATTTGAGTTTGGCCGAAATGCTTTCAGTCGCAGTATTATTTTATCGCATTGAAGTAGCGTTGCCTTTTGCGTCTCGAATGTAATTCTGCGAGTAAAAATGTGGCAACGCAATGCAGCTCAGCCTATGTTGCAAAATTGCACAAATTCGTTGCCAACCGTTTGCGCTGACAGCCCCACAAAGAATTTACAATGGCAGTAAACCCCTTTTTCAGTACATCTATTATGTGTTGTCTGCTTTTAGGCGCATAAGCGTGTAACAATATGCTTTTGCGTTGCCGAAATGCATTTTTTACATTTGTACTTAGTCATCTCTCCCCGCTCTCATTTTCATATACAAGTTATGCAACACTCGCTTGGTTTTTGATTTTGTTTTTGTTTTGCTCATTACACTGATATGATGTTGTTCTATTCCTATTGGTGCAGCCACTGCGCTGTGCGCTGTGCGACTGCGGCTGCTGTTTCCTAATATAAATGTAAATAAGAGCGCGCTATGCAAAATTCGATTGAAATTTTTAATTGGCATTCCGCGCTATTGATCCACAATTCCACGCACCCACGAGCCCTTCACTCTCCGCGCAACTGCAATTATTAATAGCATGTGACGTGCGCTGAGTCACTTTTGGCTTTGATCACTGCAATCGCAGTTGTGTCACGTGCCAGTGTGGGTATAGAAGTTTAATTACTGAATGCAAATGCTTCGTTCAATGGAACTGTGCAATGCTGCTCGATGAACGGTTTTTCATATTATTTTTGCTACTTAATTGGAAATACAATTAAAAGCTAGTTTTTCGGGAAAACGTCTAGCAAAAAATTTTCTCTGAATAAATAGCAAATAGTAAATAAAAAACAAGGAAACGAGATCGACGTTTGTGCAATAAAAGGCGTAATGAGACTGATTAAGAATGACCGCGCATAAACGGCATAAAAAAAAACATTTCTTGATCGAAGTGTGATCGTTGTGTTTCCACATACACATTCGGGGAATACTGCTGAAGTGACAGTCCTTGGCCGGCTATAAATTCGGGTCTTTCCGGTTACGTAGAACCGACTGTCGTGGGAGCGCGTGTGCTCGTCGCTCGTCTCTGATCCTCACTACCGGACGATGGCTCCCTATCATATAATTGTATGGTGACTTGGAAAGTAGTCGGCATCATGTGTGGGGTAAGATTGTGTGCTACTCTTAAATCTATACTCCCCTCAAAAAGGTATCAACAGGGATTGCGGATGCTGCAGACTATGAATAGTGAATAGCTCAACGAAATGCAATCACACGTATTCGCGAGTCCTTCAAACCAATTTTTCCGTAGAATTTTCGACAGAAATACCTGTTAAACCAGGTGTCAAGGTGCAGTTCCTTCCATTTGTGGAACAACATCATGACGCACGCCACAAATAGGCGAAGGAGCTCGGCCAAACATCCAAAAAAAAAAGAGGGTGTACGCGCCAATTATTTATTTTATTTTAAAGAGACTCTAAGAGTTTATACCAGCTATAAAATGTCGATGTCTTAGAGCCACTATTCAGTGAAATACTTAACGATCCACTGAAAATAAATTTGAAGGCTAATACATACTTCTAGAAAAAGGGTCAGAGCTGAATACGCCCACTATGTTCTAAAAAGTTTTGCAGTTCAGGTTTTGCGACGATGGGCTTATCATCTTACGACGACGGTTTTTAACTGAGTCGGGAAAGAAGGAAAGCAGTTTCGGATAATTAGTTTAAGTGCACATAAAAAAAGCTCTTTACAATATTCAGAACGTAATTGTTCCGATGAGATCTCGCTTGAAGTGTTTTAGAGAAAGATTCTGCGGAAGATTTTTGAACCTTTGCACGTTGGCGACGGCGAGTATGGTAGGCGATGTAACAATGAGATGTATGAGCTTTACGACTACATAAACATGTTTTTTCCTTGTTTACTCCTCTCGGAAGCATAGAGCCTCGACAAGACTCAGTCTTGCGTTGGTTTCGTTAATCGATTTCGATTTCTGACAGGGTAGGTGATTAGCCTGCCGCTACATAGACATAGCGCAGCGAATAAAGATCCAGCGGCTTCGTTGGTTGAATCAGATCGTCCGAATGGATACAAACGCTCCGGCTCTGGAAGTATTCGATGTGGTACCAGCTGGTGGTAACAGAGGAAGAGGAAGGCCTCCTACCTTGGCCTTGCTCTGTCCAACTGACAGAAAAAAGAAATGTACCAGTCATTTTGCGTGCTTTGCTAAACTCTGCCAAAATCGTTTGTGCTGTTATCGCGCTAATCAATCCTAGTAATTATCATTTATTGCCCATCGATAGTTCTTATAAATTTTTGGCAAACGCGGACCGTTCTAGTAAAGAAACCCCGACTATTGTGGGAGCGTATCGATAGTTCGTCAGGTTCAGCATTTAATGGAATTATTGCTACGACTAAGTAACGCTGACAATAACTAACAAAGCCAACCACTTTGCACTACCTGTAGTAGGTAATTAAATTCATTGCTTTAACACCGCAATAGGCCATTGTAAAGAAAGTTATAACTTAAAAAAACAATGGCGAATTGATTGTCGGTGAAGAAAATCAGATTATCCACGTTTGAAAAAGACATGACTGGGCAATTTGAACCCCTTTAATAGAAGCGACAGGAAAACTAAAGGTAACTCGATTTGACACTAACATAACAGTGCTGCCAAACTACCACACAACTTAAGCACTACAACAGAGGTGTTAATTAAGCGCCAACAGAAGGATTCCAATAATTGAAGCCGCACCTTGAACTAGACTACACGAATTTTGCAAATATGAATACGAAATAATTTGCAGATTGGCTTTGTTGATTATGAGTTACGAACCTGAGCTTAACTGTCTATTGCTTAATAGCTTATACTGGAAAAAAGTCAAGGTATAAACTGCATGGCGTGGCCTATGAAAGTCAATTTTCAACTCTAAATATATTCAACTAAACGATGCTTGGTGTAAGAATCATAAAGTTGTATATTAAAAATATATATAAAAAAAAGTAAGTAATCCGGAAAACAGTAAATTTGCTTGTGCATAGTTCAGTAGTAATTGAGACTTTATTAGATAATAAAGTATTGATCTATGATTACTAAAAATAATATTTAGTTTCCACTGCTTAACCAAGCTAAGCAAAGCAATCAGTTGAGACGATAATAAATAAATAATAAAAAAAATATTTTCATTCATTGGCAGCATAAAAATCATTGCAGAGTCAATTTTGCTGTATTTCTTTAATTAACTTTTACTATGAGAAAATTTTCAATTCAATACAGAGGATGTAATAATTACAATAACATTTTATTTTTATTAAATTCATAGACCTTAGGCTTTATTACTTTTGCTACCTGTTAGATGCAATTTCAACCGGAGGCTAATCGCGTTGATGCTACACGTCACACAGATACCAAGTAACGTTTGGTTGCAGTTAGCAGTTTCAGTAATTTCCAAATGCAGTTAAATGTGCATTAAAGGCATTTAAAGATGTTTAATGAAAATATTTGATGGCGAAATTTGAGAAAATAAATGCATTATGCTGTAAGTTTCAAACGGTGAAGCTATTATCAGCAACCAAAAACTAATTTCAAATAAGAATAGAGGTTATGTTAGATTGTAATAACCGCCGTGCAGTCATCCAAGGCTCATTAAGAGTGACACATTGCAGTACTATTTGCAGATATGAAGTTTTGAAATATGTTTATGGAATGCATCTCCAAGTGTCTACTTAATGAATGGTAGTGGACTTGTTGAGCTCATTTCCGCCAGTTGAAAAGGAATGCAAAGGTCGCACTACCATTAAAAAAATATAGAAGGCTCCGCATGTCGCTGTGCCGCTACTAGATTATTAGTGAATGTGACAGAATCAGTTATTCTGCTGACGTCAATTCTGAGGTTTGTTTTTTGTTTGCTTTTCTTACTATTTGCCATTAATTAACTGACTGACTTTCTTATGTTATTCTCAAAAAAGTTTGCTACTTTGACATTTTACTTTCTATTCTCGCTCGTAGTTCATCTAAAATTATCAATCTGTGCAATTTTATATTCTACCAAAATTTTTGCAAATGTTTTTTTGTTTATTGAAAACGTAACGTTGGTTTTCTCTTGGTTGCAGCAGAAATTAGTCAAAGGGAACCGATTGCGCAGCTTGTGGTGCCATTATAGGTATAGTAGAATGTCTTGGGATAACCATTTGACGAAAGTGCTGTTATTGATTTAGTTTTAGGTTAGGATAAAAAAACGAGATCAAATAAGGAGAAATAGACATGGAAGAGCAGCTAACGGGTGATTTTTTAGCTATTATCTTTTTAAACAGTTGGTTTAAACAGCTGACGCACGTTTCGTGTTTTGTTTCACTGTCAAACATCTTCAGTTTGGTCCAAAACTTAACCATGAATCGTCTTACAAACGAACAACGCTTGCAAATCATTGAATTTTATTATAAAAATGCGTGTTCTTTTAAGATCATCGCGTTATCTCTTATCACGCGCTTCTTCCATTTTATGGTCAGTTTAATCGACCCACTGAAGCGGCTATTCGAGCTATTGTGACTAAATTTAGAACCAAATTTACATTATTGGACATCAAACCACCAACACGCTTACGTAGAGTGCGAACTGAAGAAAATATCGCAGCTGTATCGGCCAGTGTTAATGATGACCATCAATTATCGATTCGTCGCCGTTCGCAGCAATTGGGCCTCTGTTACTCAACAACGTAGAAAATTTTGTGAAAGGATTTAGGTGTGAAGCCTTTCAAAATACAGCTGGTGCGAGAATTGAAGCCGAACGACCTACCGCAACACAGAATTTGTGGTGAATGGGCGCTTGGAAAGTTGGCCGAAAATCCACTTTTTTATCGAAAAATTGTGTTCAGCGATGAAGCTCATTTTTGGTTCAATGGGTACGTAATTGTCGATTTTGGAGTGAAGATCAGCCAGAAGAATTGCAAGAGCTACCAATGTATCCAGAAAAGCTCACAGTTTGGTGCGGTTTATGGGCTGGAGGTATCATTGGACCGTACTTCTTCAAAGATGCTGCGAATCGTAACGTAACTATGAATGGTGAGCGCTACCGTGAAATGATATCCAAATTGTTTTTGCCCAAAATGCAAGAGCTTGACTTGCATGACATGTGGTTTCAGCAAGACGGTGCCACATGCCACACAGCACGCGTATCAATTGACTTGTTGAGAGGCGAGTTCGGTGAACATTTTATTTCACGTTCGGGACCTGTCAATTGGCCACCCAGATCGTGCGATATAACGCCTTAAGGTTATTTTTTGTGGAGCTATGTTAAAGCTCATGTCTATTCAGAAAATCCTGCTTCAATTAACGCATTGGAAGACAACATTAAAGCATTTATAGGTATGTAAGATATCGGCCGAAACATTGGAAAGAGTATGCCAAAATTGGACTAAACGGATGGACCATTTGAAGCGCAGTTGCAGTCAACATTTGCATGAAATAATCTTCAAACATTAAATTATATGGACTGTACTACTATCGATTTAAATAAAAATTTCATGCATTTTCCGAATTTTACGTGTTTTTTTGAAAAACTTTCCTATAGCTCTTAAAAAATCAGCATTAATAAGCCTGAGAAGTTTATAGAGGGATTGTGTAAGTAAATGACAATAATAACGGTATAGATGCATTGTATGCTGAATTTACATTGAATTTTAGAAGGGCTTTATAATTTAATTTTTTTATTTTATTTTTTTTTGGATTTAATTCCTTATTTATTTTTTATTTTTTTTTTGTTTTGATATTTAATTTTTTTTATATACATATTTAATTTTTTTTGTATTTAATTTTTTGATTTGTTTCTCATTTTTTACTGTAGTTTTTTTATCTTATTCTTTTTTTTATAAATGTTTTTTATTTAATTTATTTTTTATTTAATTTTGTTTTAATCTATTTTTTTAAACTAATTTTTTTTAAACTAATTTTTTTTAACTAATTTTTTTTAATCTAATTATTTTTTAATCTATTTTTTTTAATCTAATTTTTTATTTAATTTAAATATAATCTGGTAAATAATTTTACGGCATTTATTTTTTGAACATGAAATCCGGCATTTGTCCGCCGCGACTCCGAGTTACATGGCCTCTTCGATCAAGAAAATTATTGACAACTTTTTCTAATAAATCTGGCAATCTGGCGTCAATGGTGGTTTGAATATTGCAATAAATCGATTGTTAGGCTCGCTCTATGGCAAGTTGCACCGTTTTGTTGGAGCCAAATGTCATCGATGTTTAGTGGATTAATTTTGGAAACAAAAATTCAGTCAGCGAGGCTCAATAGACATTCACCGAAAGAAAGACCGATGATGCCGCCAGAGCTCCATGAAAAGATTTATTTATTTATTTTATTATTTATTTATTTATTTTATTTTGTTTATTTACTTATTCATTTATTTTTCAAAGTAAATTTCCACAATTTGGAAGCGTTGTTCTGGGGTTAAACGACTCATGATGACTTGCCAAACCTTACTGAAGAGAAATGTCAGCACAGTTAGCAACTCACAGCTGTCAAACCATAGTTATCGATATGAATGGTCCTCAAGCAGCTAAAAAAGCACCCGATACTATTATAAGAGCATAAAAAATTTAATATTAAAAAAAGTTGTGAAAACTTTGCAGCACGTCACCCTACTATTATTTTGAAAAGAGGTGTATGCACATATGTACCAACGAAGGAAGAGCAGCAGCAAGAGCCTAAAGCAATTTCATTTATTCATTCAGTCATTCGTGCATTCATTGGACTTTACGCATATGTTTACTTGTCTAGCTCAACAAACAACACCTTGTCCCACTTCCAACCAATCCAGTAACACCTACTATCTTTCCTACATTCCTTCTGCTTGCCTGCCTGCCCGCCCGCCCGTTTGGCCCTTTGCCATCAAGCAATTTATTTATTATTTTTCATGCTTATTCACTGTTCCCGATTATTATTACTTTTTTTCATATGACAAGGCAAACAGTGGCGCAGTTGCGTGCCGCATGATGACATCAATTCAATCATCTGCCCACGCGTCAACTGGTGCTGGAACAATTTTTACATACTCCGTACGAGTGGTACATAAGGGGTGCGTTTTATGAACTAGGCCGATTTTCTGAATTAAAAGAACATGCGGAGATAATCACTTGACACTGGAGTCAATAGTTTTCCCAACCAACGCAGGTCAACTGTTATAATTATGGTGGAATGAATAAATAGCTATAAAAATATTTGCAAGTTTTAAGACGAAAAAATTTCAATTTTCATTTTAAGTTAAAAAAATAGATGCTTGCAGCTGCAACAAAAACCGCACCCTGTTTTGATTTGTTCGTGCCACACAATTCGACAGACATGAAATCCATTTTATTACGACTGTGTAGGTGCATATATGTATATAAAGATTATACATCTGTATGTACGTATTTGAAAGGAAAATTGGCGCGCACGTAACGATGAAAATTAATTACCTGATGTGGTGATGGTGACGCCTGCGATGGCTGTGGCGAAGGACTCGGTGCATGTCCAGGACTACTGCTGGGCGGTGGACCGCCATGCTGTGATTGATGCGGTGATGCTGGGGGATGCGGATGGCCACCAGGCCCGGGACTAGGTGCCGGCGATGTACCACCGGGCCAAGGTCGATTCGGTTCAGGATACTGAAAAAGTGTGAGCAATAAAAGAAGAAGGTACAAACAATGGCTGTAAGTTTACACGTTCAAGTGCATATAAAGGCATAGGTATGTATGTATGTATGTATGTATATATTTGTATGGAATGAAAAATGAGAGAGAGATATGAATACAAGCAAAGTTCACGCGACCCATTGTCCGTTTATTTGTCTACTCGACTGCTGCGACAATACGCGTTGTGGTGTACGCGCGTAATTTTATAAATGAATATGAAATTTTAATAACAAAAAAGTGATAAAATTGTAAAATCCCCCAGCGCAAAGGTGTACAATGGCAGTCGCCGGGCAGTAGTGGACTGGACAACATGACAACCTGGACATGGATGTTTTCTCTGCATACAAAAGGTTGTACGTGCATATAATTTAATTTAGTTTTTATTTTATTTGCGGACATCGCATTTTAGCACAATTTAATTGTATGAATTTTTTATGTTCATGTTTTCACGACAACACTGAATGAATGCAGTGAAAACCAAAAGTAAATTTATATTCGTTTAGTTCCGCATTTGCGACAGCAATTTTTTATTTCAATTTTAATCTTTTTCTCGTACGCTCGTACCTTTTATTCCCTAACGCGTACACGCTTACATGAGTAGTACTTCCTTTTTTTAAATTGAAATATATTTCCAAAAATAAAAAACGAAAAATGTGCCAACTTCTTTAAAGTAATTTTTTTGTGTGTCGCGTAACAACTATCTTATCCCTTTCTACAAAAACAAAGCGATGCCAGATGCTGTTCAAACTAGCGCGGAATAAAACGTATATCACACTGTCTCTATACCTATATAGGGGAACGAGTCCTCGACGCACGCATCAGAAGTATCGCTAAGATCACCAACAAACCGTTAATGAGTGGGAAGTCGACTGTTGATGGTATCCACATGCTTCGTACGATCATAGAAAAACACCAAAAACACCGGCTAAATAAAGAAAATCTGTTTTGAGTCTTTATCGACTTCGAAAAGGCGTTCGACCGCGACCTAAAGATCTCGTTTGAACGTCGTTAAGAAATGATCTGATCCTGGAAACCATCATTAAACACCTAATTTGCACCTGCCATAAAGTAATTACCCTGGTAAAATGTACGAGTGGGCTGACCCAAAGTTTCAAAGTTAATGTAGGTGCACATCAAGACCCAGCTTTAAGCCCTCTTCTCTTTAATCTGGTGATAGACTTCCTTACGCGCGAAATCCAAGGCAACCTTCCTTGAACACTGCTGTATGCTGACAATGCAGCCCTTCTCGCACGCGACAAAGTCATCCTTCAAGAAAATCTGAACCTATGGTTTGCTGTCCTTGAATCGAATGGGCTACGAGTAAGCCGCACAAAGACCGAAGCAAGCGAGTATCATTGTGCCGCAGCGAGTTGTGAGAGAAAGACGCAAGTGTTGCAGATGGAGGTACCAAAATGAGGGCCAGACAGACCACCAAAAACCTGGACAAACTCCACTGAACACTGCATGCGATGCAGAAATGTCAGCGAATAGACGAATCAAGACCGCGTGACCTGGACACTTCGCACAAGGAAAACCGACCCGAAATACGAAAAGGCTAGGTTAGAGAAGAAGAAGAAATTGGGATTTTGCGGGATGGTGTATGCTAATAATCCACTAACAATTCCTGAACTTTTACACGAGACTTAACGCCATTGATGAAATTGAGTCAACACTATTGGAAATTGTGTTCGCAAGCCCAACATCAGTAGACGTTCCCGCGACAGTCGGTTCTAGGCAACTAGAACGACCCGTATTTACATATATCCGACCAAGGACTGTCACGCAGCAGCATTCTGCGTATATGTATGGGGAATGTTCATGCTGCTACAATAACGGTCATTTATGGGTTATTATGTGGCATACATACCATATACTTGCCCCAACCACCACTAAGTCATATGCCTATCATTTCTTCTCTTATAGGTACACCCTGTTGCAAAATTATCAACCCACCAGTATTTTTCATTGAAATATAGTTCATACCATATATATAACACAAAGTTACAAACTGTATAAAAAATTAAAAAAAAAAATTCAAAATTTCATTAAAAATTTCAGCTTTTTAACCAGAATTTTTAGAATTTTTTGGACATGCAGTTTTATAGCCCATCGAAGTTTTGTATAACAAAATGCAAGTTCGAAGTGACTACAAAATACCTTTATTTTTCAACATTTTTTTCGCTGAGGTTACACTTTTTTCCCCATACAGAGTACATGCTCTACTTTTTTTATATAGAAGAAAAAATTTAGCACCTTCAACGAAAAAAAATTCTCACAAATCAATGGCATTTTGCAGTCTCTTGAAACTTACATTTTTTATACTAAATTTCAATGGGCTATAAAACTGCTTACCCATTCTTACTTTTGATCATTTTTCAAGTATTTTTACGTAAACTCTAGAAGACTTTTCGAGTGCTAAGCGTCAATGCACATTTATGGGGGCATTTTAGAATATTCTTTTGAGCATTCAAAAAGCTTTTCCTGCAGCGTCGCACTAAGTGAACATTAAATGAATAGTTGAAAATCCATCTGTTCACCGTTCACACGTTTTTGTGCCAGGTATTTTTGATTTCTTAACATGAAGTTTTCAATGATTTTTCCCAAATGAATTTGTGATATTTTCCGGTAGAAGTGACTGTATTTTATTTCTGATTTTTTGCATATTTTCATAAATCTGTTTATGGAATATGTATGCATTAACGTAATTATATACATTTTATTTATAATACATTGCATGTTAACAACAAACAATATTAACAAAAAAAAAGCACAAAAAGTACTAACAAAATTATGAAATAGGAGTATGACTCCAAAAAGGCTCTTAGGAAGGGTCAAATAAGACTTTAAAATATCCCTAAAATTCACTAAAAATGAGCCATAAAAAGCACCGAATTCATCGGATTTGAAGTGTTTTTTAACGTAATTTCGTCATAGAACGAAAAATTACACATTTGAAGCTCCAAAAAAAAACTCACTTGTGAGTGAAAAGCTGTTATAAGCAGGTTTATAGCACATAAAAGCATTTCAGGATTCCTTTAGTTAGCCGGGTATTCAAGTGTTTCTTGTTTGGCTTGTTAAAATTTCAAAATATGTGGTTTCAAGGGCACGTATTCACCGTTCTTGTCTGGACTACTTTTGTTTTAATCTCAACAATTTTTATTCGGCAGTTTTTTTTGATCTACTGAAGTCAAGAGGCATTGAAAGGAAATTTTGGTATTGATACATTTTTATGTATTCGTACGTTAACATTACTGTAGACTAGACAGAAAACTGGTTAATGCCAATTCCTTCTTATTGAACGCAAGGAGTAGAAACATGCAAATTTATTATAAAAAAAAAAAAAAAACAAAAAAAAAAAAAAACGTTTACTTCACTTCCCATTATTGCAATTAACTGACCAATGCTATCGCTGTCTATGTATTTTATTTTCATCATTAAAAAAAAAAACAGCGAAAATAAACTGCAACAGCAAAGGTCAGAATGATTGGTAAAGAATTATTTGAATAAAAATATGCAAAAGTTAATGCCATAACCTTTTTTTCATTTGCAACCGAAAACTTTTCAGGATATTTGTAGACCCACCGACCGCCTTTGATTCATCAGTGCAGCATCATTGTATTTGTTGTTTGGCTTGTACAAAGCAACCGCCGATGCTGTCACCGTTATTCATAAGTATTAAAGCATTTTGCATCAAAAATGCATATAAAAGCATACATACACACAACCATGTACAAATACATATACACAAGGAAAATTTTATACATTTTTGCTTCAGTAGTTTCATTAATTTCCCGTTTTTTATCTGCCCTAATTCCCAGATAAATGACTGTTTTCTTTCATCTCATACGCATGTGGGGTTGTGAGAGTGTGTGAGAGGGTGTTTCTCAACAATTCAATTTTCATTTACAAAAACGGACAACTGTTTGGTGCGCATTTTTTATAAAAATGTATGCGCTACAGCACAAAATTTATTATTTGCGAAAAAAATAATATATTAGTTTTTTTTATTGTACTTTTATTTGCCATTTTGTGTGAGTGTGTGTGCGCGCGCATGTTTTTTTTAGTGCATAAATATTTTCATAGATGTACACTAATATGAATATTGAACAACAATTTCGTTTGCGGTTATATGTATTTGCCCATGTATGAGTGTAAATATCCTGCCTGCATTCTGCACACACACACAGTTAGATGCATCAACATGCACACAGATTAAGTTTGCACTATGTATGTACACTGGTGGTCGAAACTAGAGCAACGGAAATCTGTTAATATGTAGTTTGTTTTATAAAGGTATAAAGGTAAAAATTAAATTAATTTAAATAAAGGGTTTTCCAATAACGGGTGTTATCTTTCGCTATCGAGAGATGCTAAGCGATTTTTTATGGCCGGAATTGGATGGTATTGACCTGGACAACGTTTATTTTCAACAAGACGGCACTACGTACCACACAAGCAACGAAACCATTGATCTTTTACGGGAAAAGTTTTCGGACCGTGTTATCTCTCGAAGAGGTGATCACAATTGGCCACCGAGATCTTGTGATTTAACACCTTGTGACATTTTTCTTTGGGGCCATGTGAAAGAGAAGGTCTACGCCAACAACCCAGGGCCGATTCATGACCTCAAAGATCGAATTCGTGAGGCTATCGAGGACATAGGGCAGCCACTTTGCAATTCGGTTATGGAAAATGTCATGAAAAGGATATTGTCCTGTAAGCGTCATCGTGGTGGTCATTTGCCTGATGTTATTTTCCACTAATAACGGCATACCTTCCTCTTTATAATGAAATAAACACCCGATCATTTATATTAAAAAATATCATTTTTCTTTGAATATCAAAATAACACCTCTTATTAAAAACCCCTTTATAATTCCTGATAAACCTTTCTTTTTTTTTGTTTTGTATGTCAGACTAGTTTTTGTATAAGCCCTCATCGTTTGCAATGGTTATGCCTCGTAAAACTGGGATAACTCACTAAATCTAATTGTTCTACAAATGGAGGACCTACAGTTTCAACTCCGACTCCGAACGGCAAATGGATTTTAATGAGGAGCTGTTTCATGGCAGAAATACACTCGGAAGTTGGCCATTGCCTGCCGATGGCTATTAGAAAAATATTTTTCTATCACTTGGTGTGTCATGCACGGAAATTCGAACCTGTGCACTCACGCGCCAACCCTTTGGGTTATAGCGGTCGGCGCTGTAGTGTAATTTTTGGTAGTTCGTTTCCAGTGCAGCCCATATGCTCGTATATTTATTTATGCCAGTTGCTTCTTCGATTCGCCAAGCGTTAGCAAGTGGTAATTAAAGGTACTTTGAAGAATGGAGGAGCGCCTCAGTTCTGGTGTGGAGTTGCTTTTCTTAGGCTGGACTTGGGGTCCCATTTAGTAAGTACAATAAAAAAAAAGCAAGTAAGCGACATAAAAATGCACAGATTTGGAAAAGCAAACGTTTTGGAAAGTGAAATGTTGCCCTATGCAGAAAAATATATGCCGCATATTTGGGTTTTTCATTATGACAATTACCCCATCAATATTCCGCAGTACTTGCGCAATGGAGTAGGAGAACAAAATGTTATTGTATATAAAGGTTTTTCACATTGGCTTCAATTCACAGCAATCAAAAACCTAAAGAGCGTCGCCGAACGTAAAACTGAAAGGGATACCATTTTGATCGTTGCATATGGAACATTTACAAATATCAAGCTGAGAGGTCTATAAATTCAATGCCACGCCGATGTGTTGAAGCTACCATTTCAGTTCCAAGAGAATAATTGCAAGAGTTATTTTAGTCTTCGAAGGAAAATTTTATTATTTGATACATATTGAAATAATTTTTTTTTTCTTTGTGTTTTGCAGCTAAAAAGTTTTAATAGCATACACTTAAAATTTTTCGTTATTACAAACAGCTTTACGAACTGTTAAATAAAGTGAGATGTCAGTTGCTTTTAATTTGACCACTAGTGTACAACCGCGCATTTCACAATTAATTTGCATTGTCATGCTGCAACTTCGACTCTCATTTCATTTCATTTATTTAATTTTTTTATAGGTTTTTTTTATATCAATTCAGCGCAATTTTAATAAATCCCCGGATATTTTGTTGGTTAAGTATTTTTTCCTACCGCATGCGTATTAATTCATGTTTGTTTAATGGCAAAACTTTTCTCTGCAATAAAAATTGCATTTTATATTAGACACACTTGTATGTATGTATGTATATGTAAGTAGGCAGGTACTCGTATTTACATAGCAGAGGAAAAAATGCCCATTTGGGCTTGCTGATATGTAAAATTATGAAACAGAAAAAACACATACAAACGTCAATTTCAGGTGAATTCTGCAAACTTTCAGCTGCATTCATATATTTTATATTTTATTTTTGTATTATTTTTAATTAATTGCATGGCTGACGGGATTTACTTATTTTTGTATTGCTGTTTTTGTTGTCTTTTTTTACACCTGAGCGAAAATCCAGGACAAGGATCATTATTGATTCGAATTTTTTACGTATATCTACATTTAAAATACGAATACATACAATTTTATGTAGTGAAATATTAAAATATAAAAATCCAAATTTAATGCTCACTTCAATGTGAACTTCAATAATTGAAATTCATCGCGAAGCACGTTACCTAAGCACACACCTGCATATGTATGAAACAGGAATTTTTTAGGTGTACTAAGTGGAAGAAAATATATTTTCAAAGTAATTCCTATTGCTAGATACACATTTTTGCCAACTCTCAAACAAATTGTGTAAAAAATTGATTAGTCGTTTTTTTTTTTTTGTATTTTTAACAAAATCAGTATTTCACAATTTCATAAGAAACCTACACTCAGAAAAAGCTCATACTAGAACCTCATCGTTGGAAATTAGGTGGTAATCAAATCAAGTTTGGTCTGATGAATGAGCTGCTTAGGGGCAGTGCTTCTCAAATACAACTATTCGTTTGCACATTTTGTTAGTTTTTCTCATATTCTGTGCGGTTGTTATTGATGATAGGTAACGTTCATTTGTAATAGCTTCTTCCCCTTCTTCCCCTACTTTTAGCGACTTATAGCAGATTATACTGCGCTGATCACAGCAAACACAGAGCATTGTATTTTTTCTCACGGTATTTGGATCTAGCGACCACCGTAGCCGAATTGACTAGTACGTGACTACAACTTGGTTGATTTCGGGTTGAAAATCTACTTAAGGATGCCCATAAATTGACGGAGATGCCCAGTTGAACACTTAACAAAGAATCTGTGCGCGCGCCAATCGATGATATTAATTAATATGCCAGAAAAAATAAAAGCTCTGAAAAAAATACCCAGTAATTTAAAAGGTAGAAGACTATTTGTACTGGAGTCATAAGTGTTCACATATGAAAATAAAAAAGAAAGGTATTTACGGTATTGAACTTTTTCTCCATATAAAAAATGTGATTTATATGGAAGAAGAAAATGCACAATACCATCAATAAAAAAAAAAAATTAAATACAAGGGCATTTTTGAGGCACTTTAAACTTACGCTTCCTTATACTAAAATTGTTTGAGCTATAAAACTGCATACTCAAAAGTTTTCTGAACATTCTGCCTAATATGTTGGAAATTCTTATGAATTTCCCTGAATTCCTTACAAAACTTGAAGCTTTGATTCACATGTAATACATGTAACATATTGTAAATTAGTTAAAATTAAGAAAAAGTTAAATGTCAAAATTTATAATCGCAAGAGGTGTTGGTTGTTCTTTTTGTCGGCGGGTGAAAATACCCCTACCTCATATAATAGCAGCCTCTTCACTAGTAACTATTTTTCCATTTTCATTTCTTTCTCAAAATTATTGCCACTTGTAGTTTTAACGTATATATAAAGAAGAAAAAATGGTAAGGGTTTTCAAATATCTGAATTTTTATATTCATTCATCTCCTTTGTGCTCACTTGTTAGATATTGTACGTAGATATGTGTACATAATTTTTTCACAAATGTTAAGATCTAATCAAGTTTCATTAAACTTAATTTCTCTCTTAGTTTAATTTTATTTTATTTTTCGATTTCTATCTATTTTTCTTTTAATCTACTTAGACTTGCGCTGATTGAGTAATTATTAAACAAAGTCTACGTTTAAAACAATAAAGTGTTTACATACAAGACCGAGAACGTCGACTTTGAAAATTGTATTTTAGTAGGGATGAAAATAATTGAATTGATTCATTTTGCTTGGAGATATTAAAATAACAAAAACAAATGTTCGCTGTTTGAATCTCAGTAATCCAGTAATCTCAGTACAAAATTTAAAGGTTTTTGTTTTTGTTGGCCACCCAAACATCGAAGGGGTAAACGATGGAAGATGAAGAATATCATACACATATGAGAGCATATTTAAACATAACACACATACACATCTCTTCACATTTTGTTAGAGAATGCAGAGCAAGACGGGACTGGTATACAATTGTGTGTGTTATTTTACAACAATAAATGCAACATCCTGATATGCATATACGATCAAGGGCTCGTGCATTAGCTGCAATCTGTATTCAGTGTATGGCATGCATTTTTTACTGTTACAAGAAACGCTGTTGCTTTTTAGTCAGCAAACCATATATAAAAGAACATAGAAGCAATATATACAAGGAAGTTTTAATTCAAAAATCTACGCATAAGGAGCTCATTACAAAATGAAATTACGCAAAAATGCCGATTTCAAATGTATACTGAATACTTGTATAAGTGCATACAATTGAAACACATGTATAGGTTTGTATTAGTGTAGGGCGTAACTTCTCCTCCAATTTGTGATGTGCGCTTGATGTTGTTCCACATATGGAGAGACCCCCAGAGAAACTTTTTCTTGACAGAAATGCAATCGGGGGCTCGCCATTGCCTGCCGAGAGACGATCGCAATTAGAAAGGTATTCCTTTAATTTGAATTTTCATGTCTGTAGCAGGCTTACAACTCGAATTTAAATAGCAAAATATTCACTCACTTATAACTCCTGCATACAAATTATAGATAGATAAAAGTATGCGATGTGATATCCTTACGACTTTTTGTGGCATATATCGCCAAACCCGCAAAGATTCAAGTACTTAAACATTCAAATATTGCAGAAATAGGACCCGAAACCCTTGCAAGTGGGCTACTGTATCATAGGCCGAGACAGCAATTTCAATGAAGTCATATTCCATAAGTTTTATAATTTCTAAAAAACCAAAAATTCATTGAAAAATACCGAAATACTGATTTGGAAGGAAGCCAGCCTATAGCCAACCCTTCATTTGTTCATTTCTCTCAAATTCTTTATACCGAGATTTCGCTGTGTTTGAAAAATTGGGGAAATTATGAAGCATGTTTTGATCAATCATTTACTTTTGTAGGCAGTTTTTATATGATCTCGGAATTGGTGCACATGAATTGGTAAACAAATAGCCTCAGTCATACTTGTCAAAGCGAGCTTCAAAACCAATCTTGCTTTCTTCTGCAAATGGAAGCTCTCTGATACCACAAAATACACGCACAGTTTCGTCATTCCGCGTACAGAAGGGATCGCTGTCAGAAAAAGAAAACTTCATGAAAGAAGTTGGAATGAAACCAACAACCATCGTTTCACTACGCAGAAGCCAATTCCATAAGAGCAGCAGCAGCAACAACAAAATTAAGTTTAAGTTAAGTCCACTGCTACGACAAGAATAATAATGATTAAAACGCTCCACATGCCATTCCAATAACAGCAATAATAACAAAATCTTATTTATGATAATGATGTGACAGGCCGAGGCAACAGCCGAAGCAACAACAAAAAGTAAGAGCACTGCAATGCAGTAGTCGCAGCTCGAGCAACAACAATTTCAACAATGAAACCAACAGCTAAAATTGACTTCAATAGCTGCTCTGATACGTGCCATACATAGCAACAATAATAGCTGCAGCAGCTAGGCTCCTAGTCGAGGACAAAGTGTTCAATTGCAATTGATGCCACAACAAGTGCAGGGATACAACAGCGCATACACACACACAAATGCACAAATGCACAATTTTCCATTTACTCGTCATTACGTATACATAATATATGTACACAGGTATAAATGTACGACTGCGTGTGTGTGTCGATATTTGTATGTATAGTTCGTGCTCGCGTTGCGTGGACGCATACACATCTGCACTTTCAAAATTAATTCACACCACATGGAAGGACACCAAGGGAAGCAAATAAAACCACACACGAACACATTTACACAGTTGCATTGCATGTTACATATTATGTTTTGTTATGTTGTTGCTGTTGCTGTTGCCGCAGCTGACAGGCAAGCATAAACTAGTGAAACAAATTTCTAGTTGGCAACTAGTGTTTTGAGATCGGTCGAGTAATGACTTGATTGTCACAGAAGACAAACTAAAAAGCAATTCCTTTCCTAAAATGGCTATTACATGCATTTATTTATCAGATATACAAGTAAAAATAAATATAATATAACATTTACAACTGAAAATTACTTTATGGCTTTTAAAAACATTGTTCATGGAGTTAAACTACTTCTTCACTCCAATGAAGGTACTGCCGCTGAAATTAATCTAAAAGAAACTACATGTAACTAGTGCTGTCACTTTATAGTACGAGCAACAACATCGTTTCGTAAAATTCCCCTGTACACACACACAGAAGAACAGGGGAACTAGTCATTACGACTACGAATGCATCAGTAGATTTTCTGTAGGGTATTTATTTGCATAATGCAATATTCTCAAATGGACAAGCGTCGTAAAGTGTTATTTGTTTCCCCATGGTGGTTGTATGCATATATGTATGTATGCATGGGTATTTATGTTGTCAGGGAAGTAGGGGAGTAACTGATGATGCGATTGGAGATGGCGCTGCTGTCATATTATTGGAAATTTTGTTGCTCTCGTTTTTATGTAATTGTAATGTGCGTACAAGTAGATGAGTACAACATATTGCACATGCTGTAAAATCTAATATGTAGTTTTTCGAATAAATTTTTGTGGTAATATGTATAGATATGGCATTTTATATGTAGATAATAACATTTCATTCGTCCTTTGTTGACGATTAGTTTACAAAAAGTGGCATGGGCCTACGAAGTACCAAATTAGCTTAAACAGCAACCAAAATCAAGCGGTAAATTTTCAAAGTTTTATGTAAAGATATAAAATAATGAATAAACCTATATAAAATATGAAGGCATCTCATAATATTTGATATGCCTGAGAACTCTTACAAAAACAGTTAAAAAACAAAACTGTCAATAAATTTATCGATTATGTGATCTAAAAAGCCGTATTGGTGAATTAAATGCATCCAATAATGAGTTATTGTTAATAATAAAACTTTGATAATCCTCTTTTAGCTCTCTCGAAACCTTTTTCGATAAATGACAAAACAAAATTAATTTTGTGCCTTGTATTTATTATATGGAGAAAATCCGGAACACTGTCAAGAGAAAAAATTATAAAAAAACCAACGGAATTTTGTAGCAACTTAAAACTTGCACTTTATTATACTACAATTCAATAAGCTTAAAACTGCCCGCCAATACTTTTTCTAGAAATGCTAATTAAAAACTTTGGTGTTGTTATAAAAAATCTGTATTCCATTTTTCTAAGTTTAGAAACTGGGACTTATATGTTTTTTAGACAAAAATACTGAACAGTCAAAAAAAAAAACAAAATATATTGTCAAAAAGTGCGAAGAAAGTATACACATTTTCCAATTTTCCGGAAGGTCGGATTTTTGCAATACCAATCAGCTTGGACATAAAAAAAGTCGAAGTGAACATACAATAATCTAACAATATGAATTTTGATTTTTTAGTGTAATTACCTGATGTTGTGAGTAGGCAGTTCGATGATTCGGGCCTGTCGCTGGCCCAGGAGGCGTGGGATACCGCTGTGGATACGGTGAGTATTGTGCAGCAGCCGTACCCTGATTTGATGATTGCGGTGGGGGCGGTGGTGGACCGCCCGGCTGTTGTTGGGGTGAACTTGGATAGGAACCTGAATTTTGACCATGTGCTGGCGGATAAGGTGATTGGCCTCTGGAAGTATTTGTCTGTAAAAAAAAAAAAAAATGTTTTTATTACATAATTACTGCGAATTTGAACAGTATTTTATAGCTATAGAAAATAAACGATGAATATTAAATTACAAGCGATTTGCATATGAAAACTTTTGTAATCGACTTTACCGTATAAATAATTCGCAAAATTTAATGCTATTCTCTTCCATCTCTTAACCTTTCACAAGCTTTCAGATAATATGAAGAGAACAGACAAATGAAGCGTGTAAAGCATTCAAATAAATTCCATGACTTGGAACTGTCTAACCTAATGAGAGGCTTGAGAGGTTTCGCATAACAGCACACAAATTCCCCCAAGAAACAAGACGTGTTTTTGTCTCCAATACAAAGGAGACGTTCTATCGTTCTCTGACAAGTTTCAAATGCAGTAGAAAAGTTGTGCTCCAATCCTCGTCTTAGCATAAGACAACAATAAATAAACTCTAGATATCCTACAGAGTTTCAACCATTCCAACTATTTACAAATGTGGAGATAAATCGAACCTACATAAATACCAGAAAAGAAATCATTTACTTTAAAGGTGAACTATTCACGCACGCTCATCGGCAATTTATAGCCCAAATATACCTTCGTTTACATCAACCTTCATGGGTCGGAAATTTTTTCTAATAGCAACTAAGGTCTCTAGGGGCAATGATAGACGTTACCATAGACAGAGCTTTTGTTACCATCGGACATTCGAAGACGTCATAAACATTTAGCATAACATAGGGTAATTTCCAATTCACTAAGTTAAACAATTTGCGCGCCTTTAGGTCCATAGCGGTTAGTCTTATGGGTTAAAAATCAAGCCATTTGTCATTGTCTAGTTTGTGGGGCAACATCTTTTCCGGAACCTACGTAGTCGGGGAGTTTTTTCTTTCTCAATAACGCACTGAAAAAGTCTAAGAACCATGGCACAACTCCCAACACTATGATTAACAAGAACAAAAACCAGATTTCATAAAACTACATATGTGACAAAACAAAAGTAAATTGAGAAAGATTGACTCTAGTTCACAAAGAAGCAAAGCGGAATTCCCCAATCAACGGCAAAGCAAATGAGAATTTCTAATATGTGCTTCGAGTACTATTCAGGTATGAATGACAAAGTGCAGCACATAAAAGCGTAATTAAATTGGAGATATGTTGAAGAACAAGCACCAAGCCAAGCCAAGCTACGAAATGAACGAATATATTCGTCTACAAGAACAACAAACTATTTTCGTAACATATGGAAGCAATCAACACCCACACATTTGATTTTGTACAAGTATACCTAAAATATACCAACAAGTATGTGCACGACATGTCCACCAAACATACACATGAAACATACCAGAAATACTTGAGAGACAAATAGGAGAGTAGAAGAAACTCAGAGTACGTACACATGTACGTGCATGTGCATGTATCAAGTGTTGCAGTTCGAATCCGAGTTCGTATCGTTTGCTCCTTAGGAATTTTCTTTGTTTCAAACAGTGCAATATATCTAATTTCCCCACCTGTGTTCTTTAACAAAAAAACAACAACAAACAATATAAGCTGAAGTAATAATCAGAAATGAGGTAAAGAAGCACAGCAAGTACTGAGCCAATCAATTATTTTGCCATTTTCGCCACCCGCACGCACTTTATAAGTATTATCACTCCTACCAGTGAGATGGTAGACGGACGTCATGAACGAGGATACTCTTCATGTCTCCTGAAATCAGACTAGTATCGATTGGGAAATAATGGCAACGGTATTTATTTCGCTGTTACAAATTAAAATCAGATTATTGTTGAGTAAGTGAAGAAAACAAACGGGATGAGAGCCGAGAAATAGGCAACAAAAAAATGCAAAGAATTTAAGGAGAGTTGACGGATATAATGCGGTATGAGATGTGTTGTAAGAGTGATCGAGGGAAATTTTTTGAAATATTTTGTACAATAAAAAAATCAAAAAAAAAACTGTCCCACAACAACAACTTCGGGATGCAATCAACATTGGAATGTGATGATTAATATTACGTAGCAATGTCTGAGCAGCGTTTCCCAAAGCGCGTTCTACGATGATATTTTACTATAGGTCTCCCAAAAAATAAAATATTCCATATGAAATATTAGTATGTTAAAGATAGCATATCAAGTGAAATGCGAGCAAACACTTTGTGACGTGAGCGTACAAGGTGCATCCAAAGCAGGGTTGTATACAAAAATCATTCAGCTAATAAAAGAAAGAGCTTTTTTTATTTCACTTCATTTAAAATGAATTTTTTGCTTTTATCACTGCTTGCACTGAAAAGTGGATTTCGATCACTTTGTTCTAGGTGTAAAAAAATATTTTTTTTTGTTTTTCGGTTTATCGTTCAAAAATTAATTTAAAAATTTAAATTAAAAAAAAAGTAATTTGTTTAAAATTTGTATATTTTTATTCTACGATTAATTCGTCTCTTTCGTTTTCTTCCGTTGTGGCTTCATTATTTTCATCACAACAAGTAATTGTCGCAACGAAATGGAAGAATCATAAATGAGCTAATAGCTCGATGCATTCCGCGCCGTGCATTAAATGAAGCTCCACTCTTCACTTCCATTCAGGCCATTATAACCAGCGAGTAAGTGAACCGTAAAAAACGTAAAATATGAGTGTAGCTCGGAAAGCTTAGTCAAAAGTCAGGGATCTCCTGCCCACTCCCAGCATTAAAAATATCTAAAAGTGCGCTAACGGATTGCTAAAGTTTGGAAAACTCTGGTTTAGTCTCATTAATCGTGAGCCATTTCAGCGAATTCAAAAAGTGACAGCAACAACAACAACATCAATATATAGAAATCAATATCTACCAAAGTACACTAAGCAACAATAAATAAAAAAATCCCCCAACATTCGATTCATATTGCATACGACTTTCATGCGGTAGGAAAATCCACACGCCCGCAGAGGATAGCAGAAAAATCAAGCAAAAACCAATAAAATGAAATATTAGTAAGAGAAAAAATGAGCACGACTGAAATTAAATACACAAAGAAACATGAAAGAAAAATTGCAATAAAATGAAACAGGACATTGCCATAAAAAATACGCACAAAACAACAAGAACAACATATGTGGCGCTGAAATGAAAGAATGAAATAAAATTTATGAATAAAATGTAAATAAAAGCGCACTGAGGCAAAGTTTTAGCTAACGGCAAGAACACGCACAAGTTCAATGCAATCCAACCCCGTTACCGTAATCGTATAAAGCAGAATGCATTGTATCATCACCCACCAACTTGACGTAACATCCAAGGAAAATTCAGTGAAAACCAGGCAGCTAGGCAGCCAACCAGCCAACAGCCGCCAACAAAACCAATCATCATCATTATCCACATGCAACATCATCAGCAGCAGACATTTTCAACGTGGCCACCCTCCACATGCATCAATTGCCATACATATGTACCTATGTATGTATGCATGTATGCAAGTATGTGTTTATAAATGTACACTGCCTTCGCACAGCCACCAGTGTGCGCACTTTGAAAAGCCCTTCAAAGCCGACATCATTTCTGCCACTGCTGATGCCATACATAATACTTAGTTGCCTGCACTGACTCTACTATCCTACAGTGAAGCTAGCGGCGGTGGCGATGATGGCGGCAAAATGCTTCAAAGGTAAAATAATAGAATGTGTAAAACTAAAGTGACGGCAGCATAGCATAAAAGCAAATGACATGAAATGAAAAACGAATGAAATGTATTGTTTTTGTTGTTCTTTCTATTTTTTGTTTGCCGCCCGCCCACTTCTGTGGGGCATTACTGTCATTACAGTTAAGAGGCGGCAACTTCCACTTTAACAAGCAAAAGTTGGTTTTTCATGTCGTTTTTCCTCTTTGCGTTATTTTCCATTTTTTTCTTTTACATCAGACATCTACATTTTTGTCGGTTTTTAATTTCTTCGATTAATATAGTACATGGAAGGTATACTACATGCACATATGTATGTACATAGTCGTATACAATAAATGGAAAAACTGTCATATAATAACTCTCCATAGCAGGGAGAAGAAAAAATTAAAATAAACGTGTGAGACTACTCTGTGTCGCAGCGTTAGTAGAAGCAACAACAAATCCATAAACATTAGACAGGGCGAGTCACAAAATGAAAGGCAAACAGTATTAGCGAACGAGCGAGTTCAGCGTAGCAACAACATTGTGGGCTGCCCACCAACAGCCTGCACACCACACACAGGGGCACTGAACGAACCGAGCAGAGCGAAAAGCAAAACCAACGACGAATAGCGACGAAACGACAATGCTCTGTCGGCTCGCGGCCATAACTGTGCTGGCACTCGTTATCGAGTTCGTCGTATCCTTCGTGTTTGCGCTCGTTTATCCTCTGCCGAACACAAAAATATACATATGCATACATATACATATGTATGTAATTGTATATATAACCGTTTATTCGTATATCTATACTTGGGTATATAATTTTAATCGATTTTCCACATCCAACAACGAACATGGATAATACATATTCAATGAGTTTCCATCCACCTGTCGCCGGGCGCTTCCGACACAGCAGCAGCGCATGCAAACGGACTCTCATACATATACACAGGCATACACTAGAGACGCCCTAAAAATCCCACTAGCCAACACTCAGTTCGGCATCCAAGCAAGGATCGAACGAATAAATGAAAATCCCATCCATACACTTTGCAACACATGAGCTCCCCCAAATGCCGAGTGTTGCACGTCAATCGGTCGAGTCAGACAGTGAGACTTTCGGTCTGTCGATAGTACGTTCAGGCGTTCGCAACTGGCAAGCCTAAAATTACACCAGCTCTAGCATGCCACGTTCTACCACCTCCGCCTAGTCTCTCAATTGCAGAACATTCAAAATGTACGAGCACAATTTGGAGCAATTTTGCCTTCAAACCAAATTGACAATGTGTATGTGGGCACATTTTAATGCAGGAGAGGATAGCCGTTGCAACAGCAACTGACTGTTGTGTTTACCATCAACGGAAATGCGATTTTACCGAATGATGGGCAAAATAGAAAAACGTTAAAAGGAATAACAGATAGCAAGGAAGAGACCATGTATGTAAATCGATTAAAATTGAGAGTTAGTAGGGCTGATGGAAAAACAGCTGACTGGTTGGTATGTAGTAAATGATAAAAGTTACCAGGCCGTTCAGTCGCCAGTGAAGTGACCAACTCCCATTCAACCGCCTTGGTTCTGTATAGCCTTGCAATGATCGGTGCATGAGTGTAAATAAGGAAAAGGTTTAATACTAAAAAAAAATTTACAGCTTTGCTCGCGCACAAATTAATGAATGTTGTTTGATTTTATATAGATGGTTGCCTGGCTGTTATCGACAGTCGCCTTACAGTACTGATAACAACAGATTAACTTAATTGGATATGGTGAATGTGATTAAAATGACAAAACATATTACATATTTACAGAAATTTGCTATAAAAACGTGCAAAGGCGTGTGAGCTGGATTATACATCGGCTATTGACAAATTACCCATCTACAAGTTGGAGGTTAGTTGAAGAAAATACATTTTTAATAGCGCTCCCCCCTTGGCAGACGAAGCTCATGTTCAACCATGTAAATAGCTGCTTAAAATTTTAAACTTTGTATTACATACCTATAAATGTCTAAAAACAGTGACCTTGAAATTCTAAGCTTTGCATTGCAGTATCTTCCCCTTAATTTACCCTGCAAAATTGCACACTTTTTGGAAGAGAATATCTAATCATATGTTTTTGTGGATATTGCCGAGCTATCATACCAAGAAACCCATTTAACCGAATCCAATTATATGGAGAATCCAATCTTATGCCGCATATTTTGTTTTTGGTTTAAATAACCGGGAAAACCATTTGACGGCGTGAAAGATACGGTACTTCAATTTTGGAGTCCGAAAATATGTTTCATACCACAGCTTTTGCCAATTGAATATACAAACTTGTATTGTACTGTAGACCTAAGCTAAGAAAGCGTGAGATAAATTTAGTTTATGGTTAGACATTTACAAAATGGGTACATTTGCGTGCATTTGACGTCACAGACACGTCTTGCACTTGTTTGCCCTAGGAGCGAGCGGTTGACGTGTTTTGTTTTTATTAATTTATTTTTGTTTTACAATTCTAATTATCTGAAGTCATCTTGATACTACATAAATACTAATATTTACTTTAGGAATAGAAGAATTTTAGAATTTTACGTACTACTCCAAATATTCAAATATTCTCTCAAAACCCAAACGCTTAAACTCATTTTCATCTCGGCGTCTATGTTAACATACAGAATTGTTGCATTTAGGGGTCGTAATGGGGAAGACGACGCAGCCAGACTGATTGGGGCGAATTTTTTTTTTTTTTTTGTTTGTGCGAAAATGAGCATGAGAAGCCGCCGTTACATTCAATATCGAACGTTACGGCGTCATGTTTACCGATTTTTTCCCCAAATTGAAGAGGATGGCATAAGTATCTTATAAATGCCACACAGGCCGCCTTATATTGAAACTTCTCCGCACTCTCTTCGAAAATCGAATAATCAGCCGCAATGGTAATGTTATTAAACAATCAACAGTCGATCATTTTTTGTGTAGCGCTGATAAATATAAATGTTACGCCAACCATACAGAGACGATACAAGAGTAAGATATAGTTTAAAGATTTAATTGAACGTTGACATTGTTAGACTACGTGTCGAAACTGGAGAATATGTACCAGTACCAGTCATGGTACATGTTACATGGTAAGGCGTAATCTTTTCAAAAACAAAAAAAAAATCATTGAAAAATAACAGTTCAGTGAAAAAACGCATTGTGTTCTGCTTGTAGTCGAATTAAATTTCACACACTTGATGGACCCCCCTTTATGTATTCTCAACAAACATCACGCCAAATATGAAACTCTCATACGCAACACTCGTGCGTATTGACACAGAGTTAGCAATCGAGTGTAAAGTAACTTCACATGCCGCAATTGGCGTAAACAAAAGGCGAAAGCAAACTTTCGAGATAGCAAACAAGCGTTGCTATCACGTCTAAGTCACCACATTAACCCACCGGCTAACTCACTGTGCGCGACTACCAGCCACAAGTGCTTATCGCATCTCACGACTATGCAACCTCTGCAACAAACCAATAGCCGACACAGAGTGTAAGTCAGCGCTAGTAAATTAGCATTAGTTTTTGAGAACTCAAGTAAACCAAGTGAGCACACCACTCACACATACAAACATATTTACACGCGCTTATGATAGAAAAGAACTGAAAAGAAATTTATGAAATGTAAAATGCGAATTGCTAATTGCGAGTTGCAAAAGGTCGGGTCAGTCGAAACGGAAAGAACTAAGAAAAATCGTGTAAAGAAAAACTTTGCTGCCATTAACGGAAAGATTTTATTTTTACTCTCGCCACTAGGGATCAGTCAAGCATCCGAGCAACTGCTGATTCGTACTGCAAAGCGGGGAAGCGGAAGTTCGCTGTGTAGTGAATTCGAGACTCGGGGTCACACATGCACGCACCCAACCAACGACGCTTTTGCCGGTAAATGAATGGATGATTGGGGCGGGCGGGGCAATGTGCAAACGAAGTACGACATAATGCCGTAACATTTTATTAAAAAAACATCCTTGGCAATTGTAAGTTGAATGCACACACACAAACATACACACGCATATATTCATAGAATGAAAGCTACACACAGAAATAAAAAGTATAACGATTTTGTTGTTGTTGTTGACGACGATAGCAAATGCGAAACGTAGTCAGAGTGTTTTAATAGCCCGGGCGCCACACAACGAAGGAATAGGAATAAGAGTGTAAAATGTGGTAATAAATCTAATGGAAGGATCTACAACAGCAACGACGTTGAAAAAGCAGGATAAGTGAAGGGCACACAAGCACAGCCGCAGGGGCGAACACAATTGAACGAAGTTAGCGCAACGTATAGATATACATATGTACATATGTATTGTACATATGTGCTTATGTGAAGGGAACGAAAGGAATGAGCGCACACGAAACTCACAAAAACACAGACAGGCAGGCAAACTAACGCCGGAGCTCATATTCATGCACGGAGAAGGGTCGCTACGGTCGCAAAGCAAAACCCATCAACATCAGTCTGCGCGCACCAAAATGCGGCAAGGACGAGGAGGCGAAGAGCAAGGCAAAAAGGCAGTCAAGCAAGCAGCCAGGCTGACAAAGACCGTCCCAATCGCTGTAATCGGACGCCATGTGTACGCGTATGTGTGCATGGAATGCGGATAAGCTGAATAAATGTCGAGCGACAGAAAGGACTGCCTGAACGACTCGCAGAGCAACAGAACCAACGACCGCCCGACCAACCGAACGTGGAACACAATGCAAAACAGGGAACAGCCAGCATTTGTGTAGCACACACACATGTACACACGCGCATATGTATGTGAATATATACATAAATGGATAATACACGAGGAGCGCTAGCGGATTGAACAACAAAGTTTGTCGCACAAACGCACGCACTTGGATGTGGCTGACAAAGTGGACGGGGCTCAGGCAAGTGAACACAATTCATGCACTGTAATAGGTTTGCCGGAGAATGCGCAACGTGCGAGCCGAAGGGACCGAATGACAACTGACTGTTCAACATGCGAGGAGCGAATGTACAAAGAGAAGGTCACAATGACTGACGAGCCAAACGAACGTATGCGGAATAAACTATTTGGCTCTTTTGGTAGTATGTTGCGCGGTAGACTGGCAAGTAGCGGCGTGGCATGGTTTCATTTTCTTTCTGTTAACTTTGCCGTTGTTAGCATCATATGGCCCGACCAGAGTTTATAATTTCATGATAGAAGGGAATCGTCGACTTTGTAAGCATCGCAAAGATGCACACTTACAACAACAAAAACAAGCCATACATATACATACTTGCATACACAGGAGAGATATTGCAGAGATAAGGTGTACGCGACTGTCGAACAAACCATTCAACCTGCTGACCGCGCAGTCGTCCAATCGTCCAACCGTCGAACTGGCATGCCGTTGCGCACGAGAAAGTACTCGTAATTCGAAGGCAACATCAGCCATGCACTGCTGCCAGGCATAATGAGCGACAAACAGGCGGAACGACAAGAGCGAAGTGCACGGTACGAACAGAGAGTAGATTCATATTCAGGGCAGGATTGAAATTAATTTACCGCCGCCCTAGAAAAACCAAACAACATCAATGGCAGAAACCAAAGGAGAAGCAGGCAATAGATAACACTAGTTTACACAAAACAGTGCTTCTTTAAAAAAATGGAGCTTTTCGCGCTGATTCTGGGATCACTGAACCCGTAAATGAGTTAAATTAATTTTTTCAGAAGGCTGTTGATTACATTATTTAGAGCTTCTCCTTTAATATATTTCTTTAAGACACACACAAAACATAATTTATCTAGGGAGTCTTTACACATCTTTTTCTTGGAAAGACAGTGAAAATATTGAAAGGTCAGAATAAAAAAATTCCAAATGAAACGATAAAAAAATATTTCTGAAAGTGTGAATGTGGCAAAATTTTAAATTGGACGCTTTTATTTATATACAATAATCAATTATTATACAATATATTAACTGGGAAACTGCGAAGCGGATGAGCTGGCCAGACAAGGGAACTGTGTGGTAGTTTCCACGCGAAAGGAGCTCTGGGCAAGTACACAAACTTGAGGCACTTTCTGAGGATGACAAAATCTCAGCTCTCAAACTTAGTGGGTGTCCTAACAGGTCCGCGAGGTATGCCTGCGTGAGACTTGGAATTACTTCGAGTTCTTCTTGCGTGAGTTGTATGAAGGATGATGTGGAATCATGTCTTAGCTGCCATGCTCTTCAACGACTACGATTTAGGCATCTTGGTTCTCACTGCTTTTCTACGCCTGCTGATATAGCAGGTCTTGATATCAAAAATCTGATGAACTTCATCAGCAGCATGAAGTGGTTAACAAATCCCCCACCTCCTTCCCCTCACCCACTCCTCTCTCTCCCTTTGTCCTATCGATTTCCTTCACCTCTTTTCCCTTGCATTGGTATCACAAAGAATGAACTAAAATTCTTCACCCAAGTGGGCCCACTTTCTGGACAACCAGTATAACCTAACCTAACCTAAACCACAAACACTCGACGCAGAATCGTGGACGATGACAATATCCGCTGAGACGTCCCCTGGAGTGTTTGAGAGAAAGATTCCGTGGAATAGTTTTGGATCTTTGCACGTTTGTGACGGTGAGTATCGTAGGCGTTGGAACAATTAACTATATAAGCTTTACGACGACCTAGACATGGCGCAGCGAGTAAAGATCCAGCGACTTCGTTGGCTAACTCAAGTCGTCGAATGGAGACAAACACTCCGGCTATGAAAGTATTCGATGCGGTACCAGCTGGCGGTAGCAAATCAAGAGGAAGATCCGGTGGAGAAGGACTTAGCTTCACTTGGTGTGTCCAACTGGCGTCGGTTAGTACGAGAAAGAAAAGGCTGGCCAAAATCGCGTTAGCGGTTATCGCGCCAATCAAGAATAAGAAGAAGAGAAAGAGGCGGGATACACCCTTATGAACGATATCCATAAAAGATTAGCTTTATTCGCATTTCAAATTGTTTGCCTATATCTCTAAAGCGATTCTTTTGAAAAATAAACGAAACTCATTTTCGTGTTTAGCGACCCACAAGCACGTTTTTAAATTAACGAGGTAGGAATCACTTTTTTGTGTACTAGTGCAATCGACGACGAGTGCTCGAAGCTTCATAAAGGTATGAAAAGAAGCACACCAGTCCAGTAAGTCGAAGTCAAGGCGCACATGAAAGTCAAGCTAAACCATGACATGCCATGTCGACTAGAGACGGAGAGTGGCGTGTGAGCGCGACAAGGCGAGCCTGGCATTGCTTTTGCCGGTAAAATGAGTGGTTATATTTTTTTTCTTTCATTTTTAGTACCAGTAGGCAACCAACTATGCCGGCTGAGGCAACGCAAAGCCCCATTCAAAGAGATTCAGAGGAGGATAGCGCGCGGTAAAACAAAAGGAACTTTTCTCTGACAAAGTACGACGTTGTATATTAATAGAGCGTCACTAACGACCGCCGAACTTTGTAGCATGACTGTTGTTGTTGATGGCGATGACGAAGACGATGGTGTAGGCAGTGGTGGTGGCGGCGGCGGCGTCGTTGTCCCATCAAAGTGAGTACCACCAAACTATGCACAGACATAGACCCGACCCATCTAGCAAACGAGATTGCAATGCAGAGTGCGGTTGATGTTTTAATGGAAATGGAAATTAATGTAAACGAACGCGGTGCAGATGCGAGCGTAAGTATTCGTATAAATGAAAATGGGGTTGCGAGGCAAGCCGAAGCACAAACATTGGGTAGTGGCTGGTGGGTAGCGCAAGAGCTGAGAGGGATGTGATTGCGAATGTGGAGTGGCATACAGATTTAGTTTGATGTTTACGTAAAAATGTCGATTTAGTAAGGTTTCCATTTTTTATGAAGTTAATGCTGAATTTTATTGTTGTTGTTATAGTTGTTGATGAATGCAACGGTCCCGGTATTAGTGTTGGTGGCAGTAGTGGTTGTAACGCACAAAGCTACACCACGCTTTGCCTGTCAGGATAAAAGCAAATTAAAAACAGCCGCACAGTGAGTAATTTTCAACAAAAATTGTGATTTTACGTTGTTAAAATGAGACAGTTGAAATTTGATACTGATGTACCTGAAAGTGATCCAAAGAATGCTGATTCAACTCCAATTTATTAGATGATCAAAAAGAAAAGCAACAAAATGTATTTTATTATGTCGCCCTTCTACAAATAATCACTAGACTTGGGTCCATTTCTGCGTGTCATAATATTTAATTATTGCTCGGAGGTGGCAGAAAATTGTAGAGCTCAGTTTTCTAACAAAACCATAATAACCCTTCGAGTGCTAAATAATCGCTGCGGAAGATTTATGAACATTTGCACGTTGACGACGACGAATACCGCAGACGGTGAAACTATGCGCTTTACTGCGACACAGGCGAAGTGCAACGAATAAAGATCCAGTTCCAGAAAAGAAAACGGAAAAGGAAGGTCTCAATTGCGTATTCAATTCAACTTGTGTTTCTAATTGGCACTGATTATCACGAGAAAGAAATAACTTGACTGGAGCGCACTCTGTTGAACTGTTCCAAAATCACTCAAGCTGTTACTAAGCTAATAGGGAAAAAGATTTACATCCGAAATAAGAGCCGGTTGTTAGGAGAATTAATGGAGGTTAACCTTTTGCTCTCGAGAGGTGAGTCTCGCTTACCACATGATTTGATGCCGCAACTCGAGAGGTGACTCTCGCTCACCACTTCGTTTGGTGTGAACTCCTACGTTTTTATGTACTTAGTCCTGCCATAAGTACTGTTACAAGTTAAGTCCGTTATAGATATGTATGAAATTTTAATACTTTTTTGTAATCATGTAAATATTAAAAAAATTCGAAATAATTCAAATAATCACCATTCGCCTTTACACAAGCCTTCAAACGATTAGGCACCCACGGTTTCCATGGATATTGACGTCGCTTCTCGAACCAAAGATTGTTTGAGATTCTCCAAATTTCCGCGAGCTGTTCTCCTATTCTGACCACAAACTGTAGTGCAATGGATACAGATCTGGACTTCTAGACTGCCAATCTTCTGCGGCTATGAACCCAGGAATATTTTTTTAGCCACTGGTGGGTGGTTTTTGGTACAGAGTACTGCTCAACTGCGCCAACACGCCTTCTCAGACACCCTCTTGATACACTTTTGTCCCTGTATTAGCCCCTTTTTCGCAGAAATGAAGAGATGTAAAGTCTTTACAAGACACTCCTTATCAGCCCATTACGGAGGCTGCATGGTGGCCACGCTGAACCCTTGGAACAAAATTTTTTGCGTCTTTCGAAGTTTGAACATAGATGTATTTATACATGGCAAGGCTAAGTATACATATATACAGGGTGGGTGCTCCATCCAACGTATGGAATTCGAGTTTGACAGCTAAAGTATAATTCATAATGTGTCAAAAACTTAGTTTATGATTAGACATTTATGGTTTCGGCTCGATCAATGGACTGAGAAAGTCTTGATTCAAGAAGAAAATTTTTACCGACAAATCACATTTTCAGAGTAAGTTGATTTTCATCTCGGCGGTTTTGCTAACAAACAGAATTATCGCCGTTGAGCGTTGAGAAAAAATCCACACATTTCATGGAGAAGTCGATACAGCCAGAATGATCGACGGTTTGATGCCGATTTCGGTCATTGGATCAACTTCATTTTATAACATGCACAAAGTTACTGTTTCAGCCAATAACGAGCGTTACTTCGTCATAACCGATTGTTGTTTCACCAAATTGAAGAGGACGGCGCTACGTGTCATACAGCCGAACTTACATCCAATCTTTTCCACAGAAAATCGAATAGTCAGCCGAAACGGTGATAACGACTGAACGCGAAACAGCAGCGATTTGACTTCGTTCGACTATTTACGTGGGCACCGTTAAGGAAAGGTTTTATACACCAGCCATCCGAGACGATTCAAGAGTTGGAACATTAAATTTCGACTTCATTGCTGAGATAGCGAAAATTAACTGAAAAATTGGTTGAGAGAATAGGCTACTGCTATTGGAAGTCATTTGAAGCCAAAGTTCACTTTTTTCTAGAATATTAAAATTCACTTGTATTTACAATTATCACGCCTCTTATTTCTAACGGAATTAAATTCCAATGGTCCTGGATGGACCACTCTGCACTTAAGTGGTATTGGTTTACTAACTCGGATTATCTACGCATCAGAGGGCTTGCGGTTTGTAAACTCGCCGAATATTTTTGAGTACTTCATAGACCTGATATAAAAGAATAGCGAGTAAAATTGAATATTCACTGCCATTTCACTTCCTATGTTCCGCATTTTCGACCATAGTGCGCCCCATTACACAGTAGTAGCTGGTATTAGTTAATCAGCTACATACATATGTACATCCATACTTAGCGCGTCTGGCCTTTCCTACTTGCATATTGACATGACAGATTTGTTGCAAATGTTTAATATTTATGTGGTCCGCAATGCGCAGAGCAAAAGTTGTATGCAAAGTTGCTTGCTAATACTCTTAGTTGCTTCTATACAATTCCCGCACATCTATGAATGGCATAACATATGAACATTCGTAGAGACAGGACCAGCAACTGAATTGAATTACTTCTTATTAATTAAGAGTAGAAGAAAACGTAGAATAGCAGTACGACATAGGAGTAATGATAAAAAATATGTATCGTTATTATGTAAATGCACTATAATTGCAAAATTAAGGTTGAAAAAATTCTAAAAAAAATATATTTTTACGTACGAATGAGGAATCTGTTATAATTTTGCATACACGAAAAAATAATAGAAACAAGGCAATAAACGAAAAAAGGTAAAGAAACATACATATTTGCTGCTAATATAAATATAAATCAATTCAAGAGATAATAAAAAATAAGCAATAAATTCATTGTTTAATAACAATTCTGCAAAAAAAATTGTATTAATGTTTCGTGGTTCCATATTTTCGCTTGTATGAAAGTTGCATCTCCCGTTCATGGAATTCACTTTGCATCTGAACAAAACAAGAAAATTACTTTGGTTTCATTCGAGCATAAAACATGTTTAGTATATTAAATATGCGCGACGAATATTTTTCATTTCTTTGACAGTCGGTTGTACTGTACTGGAACGACTCAGATTTATATCCGACCAAGGAGTGTCACTCCAGCAGCTACAACAATTTTTTTTTCTCTCTCACGAAAGAAGGCCTGCCATTTTTTTTTAAGTAACGGTAATTTTTTTGCGCATTCTTGCAAGTAAAATACCCTCCTTAGATCTATTTCTTGTTGTATGAGTGGTGACTCCTAACTGCAGCTCTTTTCAAATGTAAAAAAATAGTCCATTTTAATATGCTGAATACAGCATTTTGTCGTTTTTCGTTTTCTGCCCCTCATTTCTTTAGCCATGAAAACCCATTTCTCAAAGCACTTCATCATTATTTCTGCAATTTGATACATCGTTTCTTCCTCTACCTGAGGTGTTTAATCGCTTACTGTTCCCATTCTTTCGAACGTTTTGTACGTTTTTTTAGGTATGCTTCTTTGTGTTCCCCTTTCTTTTTCCCCCTCCACCCAAAGCACTTGTCTGTTACAGTTCAATGTTAAATTGTTAGTGAAATATGTAATAGAAAATAAAACTATTCTACCATAAAATAGACCATTTCAGCATACGCCCCTGCAATTGGAAGGGATTGTTACAAAATAGGCAGACATTTACGGCATGCAAATTTTGTGTACTCGTACATATTTTGCTTTATTTATTAATTTTTGCATTTCACTGCCCACCTTTGCTGAACATTAATTACCGAAGGCATTGTGTTACGCATTATGTTTTTGTTTTGAGTATTTTTGTGTCTAGTAATATTGGATTTCGTAATTGAGTTGCATTTTTCATCATTTATGTTCAATCAAGCAGAAGTAGCAGAGATAAATAGTAACGTTGTTGATATTGGTGCAACATCCTAGTTAACTACAGGTTTGTACTATAAACTGTGCGTTGTTACAGTGTAAAAAATTTAATAGGTTATGGGAGAGTTGCCTGATCAAGAGAATAGTTAAGGAATTGTGGCATGTACTGACAAAAGGGTCCGCTTACAGGAGGTGTCCGTTAGGACAGAGTACACTATATTTCCATCTTTTTATTCAGAATTTTCAGAAAATTTTCGGGTATAAAGCTTTATTTAATTTTAGTATAATAAAGAGCAAGTTTCAAGAACGGAGAGCAGATCGTCTGAATAAGAACCTTTTCATGGTAGAAAATCACTCATAATTCATTGGCTCAAATGTGAGCGTGAGCATGTCAAAATAACAGTGACGATTCGTATATTTATGTAACCTGAAAATAATTTGTCATGATCGGGAATTTTATCGATCCGTTTGTATCATTTTTGACTTGACTGTTACTATTGCATTATTTGATGTGGAGCTTCGCTGTATTGGGCGCACACAAAAGCGTTCATTGAGTTGATTACGTTCAAATTTTAAGCTAAACCCATTTTCAACTCAATTCTAAACAAATGTGGGTTAAGGGCTTTTCTCCTTCTACTTAAATCTGTAAATTTATGTTTTCATATATTACATTTCAAATGTTCGTTGAAATTTGTAGAATAAAACATGTTATATCACAGCACAAACATTGAGAAAGTTTTTTTTACTCCTTTAACGAAAAAAAATGAAACAAAAACAAATGCAAAAGCAAAGCTAACGCTCGACTCTGATTGTACATCTTTAAATCCCCACTAACAGTAAAAAAAAACTTTAAACTTCAAATATCTAAACATGTATGTGTATGTGCACTAAGTATAGTGAATGCCAGCAACAATGTTAATAGAGATTGCATTTTATGTTAAAGCTGCTGGTGCCACTTGCCCAAATACACGAAACTTAAACGCAGCCACAGTCAAAGCCTCTTTCTCTTCCTCTGCCTGTCTGCCACAGTGTCTACTATCTAACAATGCTCGTTGTAGTATCGCATGACACATGAAATATTATATGTAGTTGGTGCCGGCTTTTGGCGCACGATTTTCACTTTCTTTCTATTACAACACAAACAAAAGCAAAAAGGAGTGCTTAGCAATAAAAATAAAACGAAGTATATACGAGTACAACTAAGGTAAGCACAATGTTTTGGATAGTAACTGCCGGCAAAGCAAAGCAAAGCACTTTATTGCTGCATTCTCTTATTTTTCCTTGTGCAATATAAATATTTTAGAGTGGGGGCGCGTCAGTAACGACACACATTTTGAAGGTCAAATTTTCTGACAAAAAGAAAAACACATGTTGATATATGAAGTAACACTCTCTCCGACAAACACACACACATAAACGAGTATAATATTAGTGCATGCAACGAAAAGTGCAAAACAAACCGAAAGACAGCAATGTGACGATTGTATTACAAGTGATGGGGGTTGGATGTACATATATATTGACTGTGTGTGTGTGTGTGTGTGAATGGGCTTCAGTGAATTGCCTTCGGTTTCAGTGGGCTCTGCTGAGAATCACGTGCACGCAGCAACACCACCCAAAAATAATAAAATCACTTCCGTGCCGAAAGCAGCGGAGGTACAAAACAGAGTAGAGAAGTGTATAGTGTTGATAGTGAGCCGTTAGCTGTTAGTGTTAGGAACCGATGCAAACGCAAGCATCGACAAGTGATTTGTGATGTTGAGTGCGCCTAGGTTAGTTGGTTACCTGCGCCGCATGTATGTATGAGAAGATGTTTGATTTTGAATGCCGACCAATGCTTGGTTCTCGCTTTTCAGTATTCGCACACCATCTATGCTTTAAGCCGCCAAATACATAAAGCACTTGTGGATATACGAACAACAACAACAGCAATGCGTAAAACATAGCACAAGCTCTCTGATATTTGTGTTTTCCCCTCAGAAGCCTGTTTATTCTTCACGCATACGAGCGACGACGCCACTGTCGCAACAGCATAAATTGGGTAATCTCTGTCGAAAGCGACGATTGTCCCACTAACTTAGTGTTCAGTCGGCAAACCCGCTTGGTTGATGAAGTAAAGGACCAATGGAAATAAGTAGAAACTGGCGCAAAAGGAGAAGGAGGGGCAGATGCAGAAGGAGAAGGGGGGTGTTGATAGTACGATTAGTTAGTTGTATGTATGCTTGTATGTATGCAGTTTGGGCCCGACACAACATGCGTTGATTTCTGCCAACCAGCCAACTAGCCATCCAACTGTGGCGGCGGTGAGAATAGCGATGTTCGTTTGGGTATTTGCCTGCTTGGTGGAAATGACCGAAATGACCGAAATAACCAGAGCAACACAATAACTACAACAACAACGGCTCAATTGACGGCAATGACTAGGCCAGACAGCACCAAATGCTACAATAAGTGTATTAACAACAACAAGTCCTGTAAATAGAAGCTAGCGGCGAGTATGCCAATACAGTGGCACACTTAACCAAGATGAGCATGGCGCAAGCATCAGTAGTAGCAGTGCACAGACATGCTACACACACACTGGCATAAATATGTTCCATTCACATAACTTTGAACCTGCACATGCACATATTTACGTATATCAGAATTTCACGAGTTATTTAAAGCCAACATTGCGTAGGTGTGTATGGCCAGCCAGACGTATGTTGCAGATTTGTATGTCAGTCAACTTTGTATGCATGCGTGGCGGCATCATAACGCATGTTGGCTTGTGCTTATTCCGCATTGCTGATTCCTCCAGCTGCTTAGTGGTAACGGAATTACCGCCGTTGCGCCATCTTCAAAATTTGATCACAACCGCCGAGGGTGTTTTACGCACAGCAGGTCAACTGCAGCATATCACACGCACGCCGGTTCCTCTAACTCGATAATAACAGTAAGTAGCGTGACCTATAACCTTGACAGAAATATAATATGTCGTATGACCTACTGCTCATTGCCACCTGCAAAGGCGTAATGAACGTGGGAAAGTGTGGAATTTAACCATTTGCGCAGACTTCAGGCTAACTACAATGTTGTGTTTGTTAAATACTAGCACCCTCACCCTGTATGATGGGTGAGGTAAAACAAGATAATCACCATCGATATACAACTTCAATGCCAAGTAAACAACAATATAACAACAAAATATGCTAATAAAAGCAACTCTAACCTCAGCTCGACAAGTGATTTCGACACCCAACAACTGAACAACAAAAAGAAAAACAATAGCACATAACTTGGAGCTCCGCTGAATGCTGGTCGTAGTTTGGTACAACCACACACAGCCTCCATTGCCTGCGAATGGTTAGGCGTGTGTATGTAAATACTATGTAATATTCGTTCATGACACTCGTCTCCAACTTTTAAATGTGTATTTATTTGAAATGAATGAAAGAAAAGCATGAAAAGAGTAAAAAAATTATTTTTTTTTTTAACATACAAAGAAAAAAATATAGGCCAACAGTCATCCTCACATTAACTGGTGTTTTGTCTAACAGAAATATCCACAAATGCACTGCTTTTTATATAGAAAAAATGTGCAACGCTGTCAGGGGCAAAAATTACCGAAATCAATGAGTTTTCGCCACTTTTAACATGCACTTTATTGTACTAAAATTTCATCGGCTACAAAACCAAGGCGAATTCATTAAACCTGGTGGCACTAGGCCAACAACAACATTTCGTACATTAGAGTGTCCCTTCAAAGTAGACAACAAAGAAGTAATTTATTTATGAAGACAAAATAGAAACAAAGCATTAAGTTATTTGTCGTGTTGAAATTTATTTTCAAATGTTCATAACAACTTTCCAATTTAAATTCATTACAAAGTTCCAATTTTCAAATTACAAATTTGAATGTAAGTAATCCGAATGGCATCCGAATGTACACGACGAAAAGAAAAAAACACATCAGTTGGTACGCTGCTACTACCTTTAATAGATTCGCCGTCTTATACAAAACTGCGTATTTAGATTTTTTTGACTTCGGACTACAAAGTTGAAAATTTTATGACATTGTTGCAGAATAATATATATTTTTATACAAATTTATGAAAATTACAATAATAATAAAAAAAGTAGTAAAAACTGGCGAGATATCACGTATTGATTATTTGCTCATGGGTGCATATATAATACAAGCATAATTTTGAATGATGTTTTTTTTGACATTGAAAGCTTTTTCCTGCTCAAGGTACGCATTGACTCATCATCTCCGATCATTTCATTCACTTTTCTTGGGTTTAGTTCGGCCGTAGTCGTTGGAGTTCCGACATAAGTATAACTTTTTTACTATTCTCTTAGATAAAATTACCACACGAAATACATGTTTTGAATTGATTCAAAAGATACTTCCCTAACGCAGTTGGTGGTCATAATTCTCTCAATCAACGAAAATTGTATGACAGATTAGATTGCTTTAGAAGTGGTGGTGAAATGAGTTTTCAATCAAAAAACCAAATATATTTCTATTATCTGAATACTCGAGTACTTGCTTCATATCCTAGTTATAATTTTAACATGTAAATTAAGGTATAGTCGCTGCTGTCAACCGTTTCCATCTTTTGAGCGTCTTTCGTGCCCTTTTGAAACTCATTCAACTGCAATTAATGAACCATGGGTGGCAAAGTTTTAAAGCTATTGAAAAGGTTTGATTGAGCACAATAAGTATGTTTTGTGACTTTGAGCATAGTTTTTTCATTCATTATATATGTATAAATGTGTGTATGTACCATGCACGCATGTGCAACAGCTGCCACCAAAATTATGCACAGCGTTTAGGTAAGTAATTGAAATAAAAAATTGAAATCATTATATGTTATTTATCAGCAAATTTCCTATTCTTCTGTTCTTTTAAATATTTGTGCAGTAGAGATTTATAATTTGCGATTTTTAAAATCTCTTTAAGTAAATAAAAGTTTTGCCTCCTACCAAGCAACCTACGACTCATGAAATAACAGCCAAATGTAAACTGACAAGTTGTACATAGTATTTATGTGTGTGTATGTGCACACGAATATACTAACCCATAAAGGTTGCTGTTTCTCCCCCTCCACCTAGCCACCCCAGCTGTTTTTACATTACAAGTAGAAACAGAACAGACTCACTGAAATGGCCTTGAACTTCATTTAATGGTTTCGCGCATAAACTAAAAAGTACTACAACAACAACAACAAAATAATAATAAATGTGAAGAAACCACCAAACAGCCAAAGAGGCAATGAACCGACTGACTGACAAACCGGCAACATAAAAATGTAAATATACATCATAGCAGCACATGTATGTATATATTTATGTAAATATGTATGTATGTATGTAGCCATGCAGAAGAGGTAGTGACGTCGCTGACGATAACTACGGCGCTGAGAATGAATGAATGAATGAATGAATATGAGAGAATGGCATTGATGTTGAAGTTGATGCGGACGCAGTCGACGCCTTCAATGTGGCACCATCTGACGCACAAACACACATATACATATATGTATGTATGTTTATGGAAGTAGTGAAAAAATATTCTATAGTAAAATGTGTGCAAGTTAAAGTTACTTGCTCGAGTGAGGTGCCGAAGTTAAGAAAGTGTTGAAGAAAATAGTACATAGAAAGTGTAGTTGGAGGGGTGTAAAATTACTAAACGTGTCGAAGGAGAACAACTTTAAATTTTAAATTTATTTTTTGTTCATTCTTAAAACACAGGCCAGCCAGCCAGCCCAACATGCTATGCCATTTTTTGATAGTTTTTTGTTTGTTAACATTCATATAAAAAGACATTATTTCATTTCATTTCAATTTATCTGTTCTGCATTGCAGAATTTGTACAGGCAGAAGCAATCCCACGGCATTGCGATTTCTTCTTTTCAATCGTCCGCCGCGGCTAGAGTTTAATTGTTGTTGCTTTATTGGTTGGTTGGTTGGTTAGACTTCAATGTGTCAGTTCACCTTGCGTTTTTTTATCTTCCAGAATATTGCTTCGCATGTATATTTTTATATTTTATTTATTTATATCTGCTTTTCTTCTTCTTCTTTTTATTATACGTATTCTTCTTTAACCATTCATACAAGCGCCTGTTTACACAGATATACAGCGCACAACCCAAACCATGCGTCAAGACATCATCACCATCCGCACAGCACCAGCGCGGGCAAAAATGCCAAGCGCAACAACAACAACATAAAAGGCACGTGAGTACTCACATTACCGTTGCCTCATTCATTGATACGAAATTTTTGTTTTGGTTTTCGTTTTTTTTTTATTGCTTCTTTTTAGTTCTGCATTTCTGTTTTTATTCACATATTCTGTGATATTTTATTATTTATCATGTTTTTCGTACATATACATATAATGCCGGCTTGCTAATACATACATACATATTGACATATAAATATACCAACTTTCATATCGTCTAAATCGCTGCTGCTGCAAGGCTACCTGTCAAAGTGTATCTTTGTGTGATTGTGTGTTTGTATGTCAACGCTGGCTAATACTCTACCGCTGCCTGATTGTTTTTATGCACACATCCACATACATCCATATGTACCTAGGTAGTTAAGTGTACATATTTGATTGTTTATACCTTAGACCGTGCACGCTCAAAGTCCATTGACTCATTTGCGAAAATTCAATTTCAATTTATATCTCGTTTGTTTTTGTAGCAACTGCGGCCACCATCGTCACGGCGTCTCACTGCTTCAATGAATTTTAAATTCATTGTATTAGATTAGTTAAATATGTTCCCATGTTCATGCATACATACATACATGTACATACTACTATACATATGTAAGTATGTAAATATCTACAGTTGCGTGCAACTAATTGTCGGCCAACTAAACACAAATAAACCGATTTTTAATTTGTGCTCAAACGCACTTATTTCTCAATGAAAAGTTAATATTTCGTAGCGAAACGAGGGTTTTCTATTGCGGCTTGACGACTACCATTTTTTATAAATATCCTGTGGAATTGTCACTTACTCCAATTTGACTTTTTCATACAAAAGAATGGGATGTCCACTTCGTGAAGTCGCATTTTTTCTTTAAACGTGAAGCCTTGTTATTCTAAAACTACTGCTTTATGCACCGTCGTTACGTTAACTCAGCATCTCTCCACTCAATTGTTCATTTCACAACAACTGTCAAGATTGATTGAATGCGATGGCAATATGTTGAGAGTGGGCATTGCAATGCAATCGTATCGCATTGTTTGATTTATGCGACAGATAGGAAAGAAGGACGCCCAGATTTTGAGTGAATTCTTTTTGCAAAGAAGGGGAATGCAGATTATGAAATACTAAAATTATCAAAGATGCTGCCAATGTGAGCGTCACAAAAAATACCAATTGGCTATCAAATATGGCAAATGACAGCACAGATGTTGGCAATATATGAATTAAAATATTTGATTACATGAAGTGAAAAATTCATTCAATTAGCTGTCTCGATTGGCAATTTCATCGAAATTTCACTAATTTAGTGTCGACATGCCTAGTAAGGGTTGCTATATGGAAAATCGAGATTAGCAAGTATTTTGGTACTAGCAAATGGCAACATTTTGTTGATGAAAATCCAATTATATTTCTTTCCTCAGAAAGCAATTTTGTTCCGCTCGGAGAGCAAAAAATTTTGCCAAAAACAAATTAATGATATACTTTTGTGCGTTATGCACCGACTACCAATATAACCTAACCTAACCCTTGTCCATTGGGGCAAACTGTTTTCGTCTGAGAAAATCACTGCTGAAATTGCCACAGGAAATTTACGGTGAAACTATTTAACCCTACATCGACCCTGCGAACTTAATATTTTTTCAAATGTAATAAAGTAACAAATTACACACACGAGTAATAAATATTGGGTTAAAATGTTTGACCAAATTATGCGTCATTAAATTTTATTATACTTGAAGACTTTTTTAAATGCATCATTAATGGCATGTGTAGTTTTATGAGTTTTTCCAAATAATTTAGCTCCAGTGAGACCAAATTAAGAAAACTCCAATAGCCTATTAAAAAGAATTTTGACGTTAAGGATTGTGACGTTATTACTGGAGTGTATCCTTGGCCGGATATAATCCGGGTTCTTCTGTTAACGTAAAACCGACGGGGCGCGGTAACGTTTAGGGTCGAAAGAGCAGATGCTTCAAGGTTTGCATAAACACTTCTTCTTGATTGGCGCGATAACCACTTAAGCGATTATGGCTGAGTTTAACAAAGCTTAACTGCAACTACTTCTGCATAAATAATTCATTTTTATAAAACAAATTTTACATCTATTTTAATTCGCCGTTGAACACCTTTTTTAAAACCTTCGGTTGGACACCAGGGTTTGGCTTTATTTTGGTCTGTTCGAAGGCCCTTTTTAAAAGATTTAATGCATAAATCGATAGATAATTAAATTTTAGGAAGTTAATATATGTACATACATATATAGAAATACATATGTTAAATTCAATTCAAAAATATGTGAAAAATGAAAAAGTCAGTCCAGTCAATAACCCATTCCTACATAAATTCCCATTTTAATTATTCGAATGTTTTTTCACACGTGCTCATAAGGGACCTTTGCCATTTTGTTGCACGTAACTGTAAATTTGAAAAAAAAAAAATTAAATAAATTCTAATTTGATTTGTTTGAATAAATGTATTTTTTTTTTTAATTTCTTGGTTTTCGTTTATTCTTCTTGCTGAACAGCAAGTGTTTTACTGAACGAACGCAACATTCGATGCTTAGTTTATTTCTATATTTAGATTCTAATAACATTATTTAGTTAATTAAATGGCACAATGTTCATTTTTATGAATCAAATATGTGTCATGCTTGTGCCATGATTGTGCCATGGGACGTCGGATGAATTTATTTTAAATATTAAATATTGGGTACGGCTAATTGAATTATGGCGGACATAGAATTTTTCAGCTCAACTATTCATAATTAGTTATTAATTCATTTTTGCACAATAAACTGCCTAGCTTCACAAAATATATGTACACACATACACACATATCATTTCAATCTAAACAAATTGTAAAACAAAAATAGGCGCAAGAAAGCAATGGTCTTATCTTAAAACACATTTCGCCAATGGGTTTAACATTTACTCCCCTTACCAGTCATTTCACCTCAATTACCCGCTATATGTATGTATGTATACATATATGCACATTCTGTTATCTAAATAGTTTTCCACCTTTACTCTGTGTCTTACTCGCGCTCGATATCAATATTGTTTACATCTTTTCACAGTTAATTGCAATAGCTTTCTTAACTCTTCCAGTGATTGCATATCTACCTATGTACATATGTATGTAAACCTTCTCTTCGTACAACTGGGGTTCTACACAATTCACTAAATGTTGTCTGCTTCGCCTTGTTCTCAGTTGTTTTGTTTTTTGTTCTTGTTTTTCGCACAACTGGCACTTCCTTTTCTGCGCACTTCCTTTTCTGCGCACTTCCTCTGCTGTTACTCAATTAGTTGTTTCCGCTTCAACAGGCTTTGCATGTTTACTTTTTCATCGTATGCATTTTTTTTCCTTGTTAGTACTTTTTTTGATTTCGCTTTAAGTTTACTCTTCTTTTGATTGCTTTCGCGTGTGTAACAACCATTTATGAAAAGGCTTAAGCGTGACCTTAGTGTGTTTGGTTTCACAATTTTACTACAAACATTTCCTTCCTTTAAAGTTTTTGTGTTTCCATCAATTCTATCTCAATAGCATGCTATAAACTGAAAATGCCACAATGCTGATATTAATTAAACTTTGACGTTGAAACTACTTTCAACTTGTAAGCCGATATGCACAGGTTCATTTGTAGCGTGAATACACATAATTGCACGGCAGACTATTTCAAAATATTTCTGAGGCGATTATAGAATTTTTATTAATTAAATTAAATTTCATATCAATTTCCATGAGACAAATTTTCAATTGACTTTATCACCTGTCTCGACATGCGAAGGCTGACCGCATGCAAATCATCTCATGCGATATAATGCAAATGCAGCCCGCTCATCGCCGATCTCATTATGACATGTGGCTTATCGCATGCAATAAACTGTCACTTTGGTGTTTTTACGGCTATACTTCCATTTATACGAAATCTTTGTAGTAGTGGCAACATTATAAAATCAAAAGAGAAATTTAAAAAAGATATTTCTTCTAATTCTATTAGGCTATTAAACTTTTTTACCGCTTAAAGGCAGGCAGCAGCGAATAAACTAATTTTCCTGCATATTTTTTTCTTACAGTCCCCGTAGAGTGAACTAATTCGTACAAGGCCTGTTCACTCCAAAAAGATTATTCCTAGAACTCAAATTAGAAATTAAAAAAAAAAATTTAAGATAATTTATTCATTAAACACCTTTTATTTTAAAATATATCAATATTCAATTGAAAAATTTTTATAACTTAAAATTAGTTTTTCCCCCCTCTAATAACGGGTTGTCTCTCTTACTCCTTTACAGCTTAATCCCTAAAATTTCGGAGGACAAGTATATAATCGAGAATTCGTGTTTTCTTCGGCCAACCCGATAGCTTTGTCACGTGTTATAACATGTTTTTCATTCAATTCTCAATGTTTAATCACTATACTCCCTACCACAGAAATAATACCATATGTTCACTATAGAGAATAGGTGAAATGACTGAAGTACCACTCTGGCACTCCCCAAGTAGCGCTAAAGCGCTCTTTGATATTCTAGATAGTAACAATGAAAGAATTTTGTGTTCACTCGATTGTGGAGTTCAGTTAAGCCAGGACTCATTCAAAAACGTTAGTGAATTGTATTTCTTCTGCCCGAAAATGCAAGAAGTTCTTTGTTTGGAATTTTTTTAAAGAAAAGTTATGTGCGTCATGTGAAGATGTAACGTTAAGCACAGCATACCCAAGCTACATCGTTTCAAACCTAAGTTACAAGCATGATTGATAGCTGCCGTAGTATTGTTTCAAACATCACTTTGAAATAAAGCGCAAACTATGAGGTTGTACTATATGTACATATACTTTCATACTTTCAGCTCACACTTCTTCACAGTCTGGTCCAATCAGTCGTTTTTCCGACAGCAGGGAAGTAACTTGAGTAGTGGTTGCGTTAATTTTTTCCTATATTTGTCGTACACAAACCGCCACCACATGTCATGAGACGTCAGGAAATCAGTTGATTCTTACGACCCGGATTTGTATCCGACCAAGGACTGCCCCTACAGCAGCATTCCCCAAACATTTACGGAGAATGTTTATGAATTTACAACAACACCAACAACCACAGCAGTTAAGAGTGGCAAGAACCAAATTTTTTGTTGGGATAAACTTTCAGAAATGCTGGCCGATCTGTTTTATGTGGTATAACAAATTAGTTCTATCTATTGGCAGTGGCTGACTTCCAGTGGCTTGTATAATTGTTGGCAATAAAAAAGCTTATTATCGAGAAAAAAATATTGAATCAGTATTATTCCCTAACGTCAATAAATGCAGTTCATATGATTGCAATGTTTTACAACTTTGCATATACATATGTACAAACTGTTTAAATACCGCCGTAGAACAATATCCCTAGATTGTATGAGCACGTTTTTGAAGTCAACCAGTACCCCATTATAAAGAAAATGTAATTATTTTACTTAGAAAGACAATTGACTTCATTTGACTCAATTTTGTTGATATTTCGTTTTTTTTTTTGGAATATGGCGTTCCTCCAGCATTCGCACGCTTTTACAATATTAATATCACTCGATCTCTACATACATATATATATACGGAAGTTTCAGAGATTGTATATACTATCACTATAGAAGTATACGTCACGAAATATTAAAATTTGTTATAGTGGTTACCAGTCCGTATGTTCATGAAATCTGTACTATTCAGAATATAGTACACGCGAAAGGTGTAGAACTGGAATTCCGGTTTTCGCTTATAGAATGTTCCCACTTAATCAATTCTTTTTGCTAACAATTAATTTGCAGTCCATTTTCTTGACATGTTCAGTTAAATTTAGGTAAGGATGAAAAAACGAACATTATTGCATATCTCAAAACACCTGAAAAAATTGTGCCATCTATTCACACTTCCTAGTTTCAAACTAATTCAACCAAATTGGTTTCGGGAGAAGTTATTTGTTTTAGATTTAGGAGGAGGTGGAAGAATTCTTGCAAATATTTAGAAAAATATAAAATATTACCCAATTTACACCAAATTAAAGCTAAAATAGAATATCCCATGCACAACCCAAAATAAACTCCTGTCTTCGAAACAAAATCGCGTTGGAGGAAGCGCAGAGGGAAAAATAAAATTTTTACAAGCGTTACGGTAAGAAAAATGAGATTACCGTCAATGGAAATTAAGACTTAAATGCTAGCAAAATATAGGAAAAATCATGCAATTTCAAAAAAGTTTAACAGTATCGCATAAAGTCACGGCGACTGCTGATTGAATGAAGCCACAAGATAAAGCGAAGCAGAAAAGCAAAAGATTGCCGAACAGGATTTGGAGTCAAAGACAATGGTGGGAAAATTTCCATGGTAAATCGTTTCGTTAATTGTAAGAATAGAGCAGGAAAAGCAAATGTGAGGAAGAAGCAAACATTTTTCTGAACAGAACCCATCAAAACCATACATATTTACCTTTCATGCAGCACAAATGCAGATAAAAGATAAAAATGCCAACAACATAAAACAAATGCAATGTAAGTAAGCAAAAAAAAAATTAAAAATTCATATTCAGCTGTTTTTCCGTCGTGGCAAAATGTAATACTATTGCCACAAGTAGCAAACAAAAACAAAATATAAATATAATACATAGCTGGCCGACATGCCGTACAAGTGAATCGTTGTTGTTGTACGAGTTAGTCCGCCTTGCAACCACAAAAAGAATTCAAAGTTACTCTTGCCATGGTGGTGGTACGATATTTGTTTGCTTACGTATTTTTTTCCTTTCTTTTTTTTAACATTATACTCTTTGCGGGCTGTGTGCTTTTTTGTTCGTTCGCAGCCGGTGCCTCTAAAACGCCACACACAATTGTTCGGTTTAAAACAAGACAGCAGCCGCAGCAATGCCAAGAAACAAAAAAAAACGAAAATAATAACTGTAAAAACAAAAATAGCAGGAAAAACCTTTATTTTACGATTTTACAAGTTTGTGCAATAGGACGACAATGGAGCAGTCAAAATTGGGGCTATGACAATAAAGGGGGAGTACAGCCTAATGCGAATACTATGTATGTAATGTGTCAGATAGCACCGCAGTGGGGTAGGCCAAAGTAAGAGACAACCAACGTTGTGCATGATGCGCCTTGTTGCATTGCAAATGACTGCAGCGGCTTCTTGACAATGTTCTTGCTTTTCCATGTTTACTTTTACTTCCTTCCTTGGGCGAGATATATGTATATATATTTTTTTTTTTGCATTGCACATTTTTCTGGGTCACAGCAGATTCTACATTTTATGTACAATATTTCGTTGTTGTTGTTGTATTGCCGGTTCGTTTTCATGTGGCTCCTACACACACATCAAAACATTGTAATGGAAGTGTGAGCAGCCGTTTTGTTGTTGATCGCATGCATTTTAGACATGCAATTGTTGCGCCTTTAAAACGCAAAGCAAATATAAAAACACAAATTAAGTAACTCAATAGTATAATAATATATGAAATTAAATTAAAAAGGTGTTTGTTGTCAAAATGGGCTAATTAAATATGTCTAATATCAAAACAGACTTTTAATGGGACCAACAAAATAGTACACAAAGAAAAACATTTTATTCAGCACAAATTTGTTTTGTTAAAATTTCAAAATCTCACCATTTCTTATTGGCCTATTTTTGTTTGAAAATGTTACTGAACGCGTCATTTCGGTCAACGGTGAGCACTACAGAAGCCTCAAAAAACGATTTTTTATGGCGGAAATTTGAAAACATGGACTTGTAAATATACATTTGTAATATATGTATATAAAGGGTGTTTTTTTTATAGATTAGGTTTTCAAGTTGGCACTACTTTTTTCGTAGATGGTCTTTTTGACAGCTGTCACTTGATTTACGCTCAGTTTGGTTTGCCATTTCATAATGAATAGACTTACACCTGAACAACGTTTGCAAATCGTGCAAATTTTGGCCCAAAACGAGATGGCCACCGATCCCGATTTTCACAAGAAAATTTTGTTCAGCGATGAAGCTCACTTTTGGTTGAATGGGTATGTCAATAAGCAAAATTGTCGCATTTGGAGTGAACATAATCCACATGCCATTGCTGAGACGGCGTTACATCCTCAAAAAGTCACTGTTTGGTGTGCTCTATGGGCAGAGGGAATCATTGGTCCATATTTCTTTAAAAATGAAGCCGGCCATAATGTTACAGTCAATGGAGAGCGCTATAGAGCCATGATTAATGACTTTTTCGTGCCTGAATTGGACGATGTTGATGTGGACGACCTTTGGTTCCAACAAGACGGCGCTACAGGCCATACAGCCAACGCAACAATCGATTTATTGAAGGAAACTTTTGGCGAGCGCATTATCTCGCGCCGTGGACCTGTGGCGTGGCCTCCAAGATCGAGCGATATAACACTGCTGGACTATTTCTTGTGAGGATATGTGAAGTCGCTTGTCTACGCAGATAAGCCCGAGACGATTGACGTCTTGAAAGAGAATATTCGGCGCGTTATTGCTGACATACGGCCCCAATTGCTGCAAAAAGTGGTCGAAAATTGGGCCTCTCGGCTGGAATTTATTCGAGCCAGCCGCGGCGGCCACTTGCCCGAAATCATTTTTAAAACATAATGGCAAACCCTTATCTTTATAATAAAGCTAAATTCTTGGCCATAACATTAAATTATATACGTTTTATTTCATCTTGAAAACCTAACCTCTAAAAAAAACACCCTTTATAATTGGCACGTACACCCTTTCTGCGTGTTTGGCCGAGCTCCTCTTCCTATTTGTGGTGTGCATCTTGATGTTGTTCCACAAATGGAGAAACGAACCTACAGTTTTAAGCCGGTTCCGAACGGCAGATATTTTTTATGAGGAGCTTTTTCATGGTAGAAATACACTCGGCGGTTTGCCATTGCCGGGCAAGAGGCGACCGCTCTTAGAAAAAACTTTTTCTTCATTTTGGTGTTTCACCGAGATTCGAACCTACGTTCTCACTGAATTCCGACTGGTAGTCACGCAGCTACGGCGGTGTTAAATCGATAAAACACTGGAAAAAATGTTTTCCATAATTTTTTAAGCCTTTAAAAAGGAGCCGCTATTTGGATCTCCCTGTGCATATCTACACATATAAATTATGAATTATCTTCGGTTCGAAGGCAGCATAAAAACGTAGGGTCCTCTACTTCTAGGCACCATCAAGGCACACAACAGAAATTGTAAAAAAAGCATTTCTTTGGCCAAACAAATGGTAAAACCTTTGATGCTTCATATTAACAGTCAACATCGAACCCGGGTCTAATCGATGCGCACTTACTCATAAACACACTCAGCTATAGCGGCACTTTTTAGCGATAACCTTTGGAAAAAAGAAAAAAAAAAAAACACAATTGTGCTTCGTCAAGCCACACGTTCATTTCGTTTCATTCTGCATCTTATCGCCAGCTGTCAGCGCTTTGAGTTGGCAGCAGTTCTAAACGCCTTGCTGGCATTTGCAACCAATTTTAAAATGTGTTCTTTTTGCCAACTGCTTGTTTTTCCTCTAATTTTTGTTTTCTGCAAACAATAACAAGTAGAAAACTAAAATTAGATTACCACAAACGCAAGCAACATCAACAAAGCTTTCGCAGCGGCTACTCGGATTTATATTACTTAATGAGCATTCAACAACATTCCTGCAGAAATCTAATAAAATTGTTTTTGACTTAACAGTCATGAACACCAGCTAGCCCTCACGCGCCAAATTTACCCACGAAACTCAAGTACTCAAGTGTGTAGTTGTTCTCACAGGTACAAGTACATGTATGTACATATGTTGTTTTCGTCAAGTTTTGTTATTTTTGCATTTGTTTGTGCTTCTTTCGTCGCCTTTGCATTCTTCAATTCAATTCTGTTCTGCTATTTTTAAAACATTGATTATTTCTATTTCTGTCTTACTAACGTACGAGTTTTCTTCATTTCGCGTTTACATATATATATACACGCGTGCATATGTACTACAAATGTATATATTTTTTTTTATTATATTACATGAATTATTTCTTATTACATGAATAAGAAATTGCATGTAATTAATTTGACTTGAAATTATCGAATTCTCCTTTTCTGTCAGAAGACACTGCCAGCGAAAAAAGTGGGCCTTGTTAACTTTGCAGAACGTTCACGTTTTATTTTGCAGGTTCCGTTGGCATTATCACTCTTCACTTCATCATAAATAAAAAAGCGAAATTAATTTTTTGATTTCAGACGCGAATCAAGATATACTTTTTTTAATTGGTCATATAAAATTTGCATTTTTTTTAACTCAATAGAAAGTAGTTATAACAGCAAAGCTAACAGCAACATTCAACATTACTGCATTTAGCTTTATTAAAAAAAAGGAAAGGAGGTGTTAAATTCGGTTCAAACTGAGTTTTACGAACTGCGAACATTCTAATGTTAATTTGGAAAATGATACAAACGATTTGAAAAATAATAGAAACCAAATTTGTCTTAATATATAAATTTTTATTTTTTTTGTTTTTGTTTTTAGGAGTTAAACAAAATTAAATTCACAAAAAAGTTGAAATTACAACTTTTAGTCATGCCTGTTCGAGTGTAAACATATAAAAAATGGCGTGGTTTTTATCCGATTTCAACAATATTTATGTGGTGGGAGGTGGGAGAAGTACGTGCCCTAAATTTCCACGAATATTATTAGTTCATTATCAAGATAGAGGCATTTACTTAAAAATGAGTGTGGCACCGCTCATTTTCCAAAATTTTTCTATCATCGCTTTTCTTTTTTGGGTTTCTCACTTTTACTAAATTTGAGTAATTGACATGGCTGAATCGACTCCTTTCATTATTCTGAGCATTTTGGTATATAGTCGTAGTAGATACACTTGCGCTCACATAATTAAGACACTTTATCTCTTTACAATATAATTGCCATATTTTTAGGCAAACTTTAATTTTTGGTAAAAATATAATTCAACTATATACAATACAAAATTTTCAAAAATTTAATATGTTTAAAAAAATTTACATTAAACTTACAACTTTTTAATCAGAATCTTTAGAAAACTTCAGAGTATGCAATTTTATAGCCCATTCAGTTTTAGTAATATATTGAGTTGCAAGTCGCTCAATAATCGCATTGCTTTTTAACATTTTTTTTTTGTTCTCGCTCCTGATGTTTAGAATTCTTCTCCATACAAAGAGCATGTTCTGCAGAATATTTTCAAAATATAAAAAATGTATGAAACAAATTGCAAAGGCGTATATCCTCTCCATTCTCAATGAAACTGATTTCTTCCTTGGTCCGAGATCTCTGAGATGCTAGACAGAAATTTGCAATTTTATAGATTTCCGATGCTTAGCAATCACACTTGGGTTTATTAATCGGCACCAGTCGACAGCAAAGTAAATGAACAACGTTTCCACGACAGTCGGTTCTACGTTACCGAAACAAAAAATCAAAATACTAGAAAGTCCACTCGAATAAATTGGAAATGTTCGATATGCTCGTAATTTTTCGAATAATGAGCATCGAAAATGTGCGAACAAAATCGAGAGCTACAACCAATATACTAATATACTATGTACAATGGAAATCTAAATAACTTCGATAAAAAACTTCTCTTAATGCCGGAAAAAGGTACTACACTACGACTGATCGAAATAAACCGACTACAGCTGCATCGAATTCCAATTATTTTTACATAAGTGCAAGATTGTATTTAAAGGGAAAACTGTCAATCAATAAGGGTATTAATAATGAAACCCTTAATATTAAAAAAACCAAAAATAATACATGGATATGTATGAACGTCGCTACGCACATACAAAAATGCAACAAATGAGCGGCACTTGAAACATTGAAGTTGAAAACCTATACCGAATGAGCATAAAACCACGACTTCGAATAACTGAAAGCCTAAACATCTCCAAAAGGGCTTTCAAACCCATAAATCAAATACAACAGTCAATATAAAAAAAAAGATACATTTGTGTGAGTGTGTGTGCATTCCAAAATAGAAATAAAGCCGGCATGACAAATTAAAAAAGGAAGTTCTTGGGAAAATAAACAAATGGCTCAATCACAATAATGTCACTTGTACGTATATGTATGTGTGTACGAGTATACCTCTTTGTAGCTGCAACATTCTGGGCTTGTTCGAGGCACGTTGTAATAGCGGCGGTATTGCAACATTTATAAACGCTTGCAACCCTTTTGCAAATGTTAAGCTGATAGATGAAAATAAGCTAAATAGGTGAAGATGAATACATAAATAAAAACGTTACTCGTTCCCAAGACAGTCGGTTCTGTAAGTACGTAACCAGAACGACCCGGATTTATATCCGGCCAACGACTCTCACTTCAGCAGCATTCGCCGTTTATATATGAAGTTTTCTATAAATATCTATTTTCTTTAATAGTTGCGATATTGACAACGAAACTGAACATCTCGAACTACTTAATAAAGTCTGGAAAAGTAACTTTTTATTTCTAAGAAAAAAGTACTCAAAAACATAGAAATTAAAACTTTTGCTAAAAAAATTAGCAAGCAATACTGTTGAGCCACAAAACGTTAAAGGGCGTTAAGTTTGTTCATGCCTCAAAAGACAAAATGAAAAGAAAATATTTGGTAAAATCGTGCGATACTTCATTGAAACCAAGCGAAAAAGTTTGCGTATATCACTTTTCGGCAACGCATCGGACCTGATGAAAGAGGGCGACGAAGTGGTGTAGTGATGCATCATCCGATGCCTAACTAAATTTTGCATTGCTGATGTGAGCCGGAGACGGCGCATCCGTCGGTTAACGCTTCTATGCAAACAGATTAAATCCTTTTTTATTTAAAAAGTGTAGTTTTATTTAAACGAATTTTCATTTAGTTCATATACTGATTGTCGTGTGTTTCACTTGCCAAACGAATTGACCCATCTTAAGGAATGACTTGTTGAACTCAAATACTTCAAAAGTTGGAAGACCCTATTTACTGTGCCGATTTAGAAGACTTTAAACGCAAGAATACCGAATTTTTTACAGATGTGCTTGCGCCAAAGTGATACTTTAAAAAATCGTGCAAATTTAAATCATTTTTTCGCATGCATACCAGCTGTCCTTTTCTACTTTAACATTTTGTGACATAACACAGCTGTTCGAGAGTGCTTGCTTGAATACAAAGAGTAAATTTAGGTTACATTACTGTCATCTATTAAATAATAAAATTAAAGTTGTAATAGACGTTTTACATTTGATTTTGTGTAAGTAAACAAAGAAACAATTTAAACAAACATAATTATATAAATATATGTAACATAGGTATGTGTGCAGAAAATAATTTTACTCATATGTAACAGAAAAAAGTGAATGAATTTGAAAGAGCAATAACAACAGAAAAAAGGAAAAGAAAAGTGAACAGAACAATGAGAAAGAACCCCACGACTCATTATCACCATAATGAAAAGTGTGCCACACGACCGGCTATCTAGCTCGTTTTTCCCTGCCTTCAATTTTAGCTGGCAGATGCGGGCATGCAAACAGACAGAGCAACAGCACAAAAGCACCAAGCCGCATTTTTTTAGACGCTAGCCAAAGCCTGTATTTGCAGCCAATAATGTGAACATTGCCATATTCTTTACATACATATATAAGAGTATATACTCGTATATATGTAAATATATTATATCGGAACAGTTCCTAAGGAGTAACATTTCACGTGGCAACGTTCCCGTTAAGTGTATGGAGTGCGCAATTGACCAATTCATAATTTGCTTGCTTGCTACCTTCATCTGGCTACAAGCCCATCATGACATCGCCTCCGTAATCCCAAATCCAGTTTATAAGCCTTCGAAAGAACTAAGTGTTTATGTTTTTTTACGCTTTGTTAGTTTATTGACCTTCTAAATGGTATCAACGACAGCTGTAGCCGGCGACAAATTTGCGCTGCTACCATTGCATCTCACATTCATACAAGCACTTGTTTTTGTTAACTCGTTTAACTATGTACGTATGTACATATCTGTGTATCCACGTATAATGCATGACCTTGTCGACGCTAAAACAATAAATACGATTACGTACGTAGGTACATACATACATACATACATACATGTATAGAATATAAATATAAAGTTCAAACGACTGCTAATTTAATGAATGCAACGATTGTCTAGTTTAGCAATGAACCACTTTCATTTCTTTTGTACCTATGTGCATACATACATATGTACACATGTATAGTATAGATATACCTTCTCTTCAGTACATGAAAAATAAAATTATGGAAAAAGTTGTTTTTAATAACGGTCGCTCCTCGACAACCAATGACAAAACTCCGAGCGGAACTCTGTCCTCGAACCAGGGACTAACCGAAAGGTAGTTTGAAAATGGGTCTAAATTCATAAAAATCTAAATGTTGTTGCTAACCCCTTGGATACGAATGTATATAATAATTTTTTTATATTTTTTTATATCATAATTTTTTTATTTTTTGGTTATACTATATACAGTCGAACTTCTCTACAGTGAACTTCCATATAATGAAGCTCTCCTTATAATGAACTGGTTTCGAAGACACTGCTTTTTCGTTCTACTTTCGGTGTATTTTAGTCTCCTTATAATGGATTTCTATACAGTGAAGTTTTCTATATAATGAACAAATTTTACAGCTGTAAATTCAAGCGTCCTAAGTTTTTGTCTCCATATAGTGAATTTTTTCAAAAGTTTTTTGTTGCAAAAAATTACAGTTAGATGCGGACAAACTGTTATGAGGGGAATCCCAAAATTAAAACAGAAAGAGCTGAGCTATTACAGTTTTATTCAGTGATTGAAGTTAAAATGACGCATCGAAGCAGTATTTCGCTTGAAAAAAAGTTATTAATGATTAACAAAGTTAATGAAGGAAAGAAAAAAAAAAAAGATATTGCCAATGAATTAGGAGTTCTTCCCAGTACTTTATCAAATATTTTAAAAAATAAGGAAGTGATTTTAAAAAATGCGGAGGATTTGGCAGTAAATACCAAACGCAAAAGACTTCGACCTTGTCATTTTGAGGATATTGACGAAGCAATGCTGAAATGGTTACTCGTTGCACGTGGTAAGAATCTCCCTGTATCTGGACCATTATTGAAGCAAAAGGCCAAAGATTTTGCGGAAGTACTAGGACACCACGAATTTGAGGCAAGTACAGGTTGGTTAGACAAGTTCAAAAGTAGGCATGGCGTTATTCAAAAGACATTATGTGGGGAAAGTGCTGACGCCAACATAGAAAACCGTGATGAATGGGTAACGAACGTCTTACCGAAATTAATTGAAAATTACAACATTAACGACATTTTTAATGCCGACGAGACTGCTTTGTTTTTCAAATGCTTGCCAACTAAAACACTGGCATTCAAAAATGAAAAATGCTTTGGTGGGAAGCAAAGCAAGGAGAGAATAACTGTCCTGGTGGGAAGCAATATGACTGGATCAGAAAAGCTAAAATTGCTGGTAATCGGAAAGGCCAAAAATCCGAGGTGCTTCAAGGGAATAAAATCTTTAGGTGTCGATTATGAGTTTAACAAAAAAGCATGGATGACCAGTGAGATTTTTACGAAATGGATTGTAAAACTCGACAAAAAATTTTGTGATCAAAACAGAAAGGTGTTGTTTTTTGTTGATAACTGCACTGCCCACCCTAAAGATGTAAGAGACAAGTTGAGAAACATTCATCTCGCTTATTTTCCTCCCAACATGACTTCGTTACTGCAACCAATGGACCAAGGCATTATCTACAACATGAAACAACGTTACAGAAAACGAATTTTAACGAATATATTGACTCAAGTGGATGAGGGAAATTCTGTTATGACCATAGACTTGCTGCAAGCAGTTCGAAATCTTAGCAATGTATGGAATGTCTATGTTAAACCAGAAACAATTGCCAACTGTTTTAAAAAGGCTGGATTTTGAAAAGATGCTATGCAGATTCCATTTGAGCATTGGGATGAAGAGGACCTTCTTTCAATATCGGGTTTGGCTGCTTACAGTCTTCATTTAAAAAAGTAGCAAATATCGAAGCACCGTTTGATGACTACGTAAATGTTGATAATGGTGTGCAGACTTGGGACAACCCATCCGAAGAAGATATTCTCAACAGCATTTTTGAAAGTCGCGGAGTTCCAGCTGAACCTGGTAAGCATTTATCTTTTTATAGTCAAACAAAAATTTAATATGTAAATATTATTTCAGATAACGATGAACACGATTTGACCGTTGAAGAATTGGCAGAAACTGAGGAGGCATTACCTACGTTGATACAAGCTGCTTCATCCATTAGCGTAATTAGAACCTTTGTGGAAATGAGGAGTGACGTGCCGATTAATGTTTTCAACTCTCTACATGATTTGGAAGCTTTTATTGAAAATGAAAAATGGAAGACTGTAATTCAAACCAAACTCACTGATTATTTTAAATAAAATTACATAAAAAATCAAATTTGGGTAATTAGAATTGCAACACAAAAATAAATTAATTGAAACTAAACACATCATCCGCTCCCTGGGCAAACAAGTGCATGCCGTGTCGCAAACGTCAAATGTACCCAAGAGGTTAAAAGACGTCACTACGTCACTGTTAGCTTCCTCCCAAAACCACTCCAAAACACTTCACTTCGTTGACAACTTTACTCAAAATTCAGAAACTGTCGCAAAACTTCTCGCCCACATGGTTATAAGGGCACAGAATATAAAAAACAATCGAGTAGAGTGAGAAATTATAACAATGCAAAATAAAAAAATAAAAAATTAAAATATTTTAAGTGAACAAAATGAAAATGTCCAAGTTGTTAAGCAACTCATAAGATTCTTTGTAATACAATATTTAAATAAAACTTCCCGCTCACTATCGTAATTGTTACACAAGCCTACTTAATTGTTATTTCTTATAAAGAAATGCATACCAACTGGCATGAAGAAAATTTCAATAAGAGCTCAGCTGACTGACAAGAATTTGAATTTACTTTAAGCCACTATTATTACCCCAACTTCATTCACCATTTTGAACTAAACAATAGAAGAAGTAGCTGAAAAAACACAAGTTCCAATAAAATATCCACGCACAGAGTACAGAGTCGGTTTTATCAACATAAACCGGCGAATGGGCGAATGGCCGCCAAATCAGTGCATCTGTCTGTGCGCGTGGTGGCCAAACAATACCAGCAACCGAAACAACAAGTGGAGCAAGCACTCATCGACGTCATATAAACAAGCCAGCCAGCCAACCAGACATCTAGTCAATACAAGCTGTTACCCACCTCCACCTCCTGTCAATGCTATATTTTTACCTTCTTTGTATCCCTTTAAGTCGTGGCTGAAATTGAACTGATGCTTACGATATCGGTATGGCTTGGTATGGTTTGGTCTGGTTACTGCTGACACACTCAACTTAACTTCAACCTTAAAGATTTTATTTCACATTTTGTGTTGTGCTCCCTTGATACGATGGTTTTGTTGTTGTTGCTGAGTAAAAGATGCCGCCGCGCTGGTTGATGCTTTTTTATATTTCATTCATGAAAACGACAAACATTTATTGACACACTTTCGTGCATATGTATGTACAGATATATTTACGGTGGCAAAGAGCTGTGCATACCGAGGACGATCCAACAACAAAACCAACGGCACATTTAATAGTACACATGTACCGACATACATAATACATACAAATGCAGACAAGATTGTATTATATCAGACAGTCTGTATGTCGATTTATATGGCATATAGCGGCATGTAAGGTGACGGCGACCAAACTGAGCAACATGGCACGCGTTTGTGCATACGCGTCTGTGGGTAATTGTATTTGAACGATTATGTCCGTCCCTACTATTACCCACGTAATACAAATTTTCATACCATGCTATGTGGTGTATGTGTGTATGTAAATATGTGCTTATATGAATTGGTTGGTTGGTTTAGTTCCTTTTGATTTCTGTACGTATTATAAATGTTTTTTTTTTTGCTTTTTTATGTTTTTATTGTGATTATTTTTTATACCTGTTGTTGTTGCGACTGCCGTGCTGCCCTTGCTGATGATTTAAGGCGGCAAATTTTACTCAACGACTAACTAAATGAATAAATGAATGAATGTAGCACGAGGGTATGAACTCAACGAATGTACATACATACATAAGTATGTATAATTGTATATTTGAATTTGTCTCTTTGGCATGAGTAAGCGCATGGGATACCCCAACTAGAAAAACAACGGCCGGCTGGCTAGTTGTTTGTTTATATGTGGAAAAATTCTAAATTTTGCCGGTTGCGACTTTCCTGCATTGATAAGCCAGATATTGTTTTCTTTTGGTATTTGACATTGTTTTGCTTTTGTGGGAGTAATGTAGATTAGGTTTTGTTGTTGTTTCTTTATTTTAAATTGCACATCGCTTACATTTGTTTTTATCTAAATTTCTCTTATGATCAAATTAAATTACTTTAGTTTATCACGTTTTGGCCTTTGGAATATACGCAGATACATATTTGAAGGAAAAATAGAAGAATAAAATACATAAGATCTCGAAAAAAATAGTGTTGAATAAATTTTTCATTGCGTAAATATTGTTATACGTCTACAAGGTTCATGATCTCCGTCTTCCCAATAAATGTTTTACTATCCTTGCTAGTCTAATATTTTCTTTATTTTAAGCCATACAAAATGAACAAATATTTTTTATAGCTTTCGGACTCTCCAATTTTAACTTTATGTAGTTAATATATCGTCCCCTTAGTATAACAATAGCCTATGTGCTCAAAGGCTATTATTTTATTGAATTTTTGGATTCTCCATCGTCGATTTTATATGTGGTCAAAATTTTGTCAAATTCTAGTTCCACAAAGTGGGTCAAAACGTCAGTCAAAAAATAATAAATATTTACAGACATAACGAGATTTGAGTGAGAGCTACTTTCGACAAAAAGTTTGAAATTCATTTTCTCAAAACATCAAAAAATTTATAGGCTATTTTAATACTAAGGGGACGATATAATACGTCTCTTCTTTGCGCCAAGCATTAGCAAGTAGCGAATAAATGAAGTAACTGGTGTAAATAAACATATCTTGGCAGCGCTAGAAGAGAGCTGCTTTAATTACATTTGTCTGTAAAATAGTGAGTTATACCACATTTATGAGGCCTAACCATACTCGCTAGAGGCGAATCTTGCTCCATAACTTTATTGTTGCTTTCACATGCAAATTTTTTCATTAAGTTAGCCGAGCACAGAAGTGGCGAATAGAAGAGATCTAATATGAGAAATTTCAGAAAAGGGTTATGTACGACTATCTCTTTGTTTAACATTGTATTAGAATTATGCTTTAAAACCTTTTTTCTACATATAAACTAAATCTTGCGGACGAACGAATGAAAAAGCAGCACAATCACTAAGTTCATTTTAGTCCGATGTTTATATAATCTTACTTTATTATGCTTACTTAATGCATCTGACAACTAAATTATTGTAGGCCTTCTGTTCTTTCTAGATTTCAACAAAAAAAAAAAATAAGTAGTCTACTTAGAAAGTCCCTCGTATGTAATGCCCAAGAAGTACTTCGATCGATTGGAATCAGTAAACTTTGTCTGTATACATAGATCTTTATATGCTCATGGTTGGCACTTTTCATTGAATTAAAAAATTAACACATTGAAGGAACAAATATGGATCAACACTACATTTATGAAGAGCAATTGGGTTTATTTAGAGGTTTGGTGTTACCTAGTTTTATAAATACTGTATTGATTTCTACTTACCGGTGGTGGCGTTCGGTAGGCCTGCGACGGTCCCAATTGTGGACTGTATGGACGTGGTGGTGGTGCCCATCCTTGTTGCGCTCCATATGGCTGATGTGGAGGCGGTGGTGGTCCGTGTGGACCCTGAGGTCCGCCCTGTTGTTGCTGTTGTGCAACTTGTTGCTGCTGTTGCTGTTGCGGATCATAACTATTCGCGTAACGATGTTGTGGTGGAGGCGGTGGATGCGACGACTGTAGCAACGAATTCAGTGTGGGTGTAGGACCTTGTGGTGGCTGGCCTGGAATATATCGCTGTTGCGGTGGCCGACTGGGCGAAGCAATGCCGCCACCAGGTCCTGTCGGCGGACCTGGCTGCTGTTGTGGTTTACCACCAGGAGGTGGTTGTTGCATTGGAGAATGTCCATAGCGATAAGGATCTATATTTGGATCTGGATGATGATAACGTCCATAAACAGGATGATGTCCACCAGGAGGTGGAGGTGGAGGTCCTCCCAATGGGCTTTGTCCATATTCATCTTTCTGAGAATGTTCACCGGGATTTTGGGGGACGCCAGGGCCACCAGGGCCACCCTGCTGATGCGGTAGATGTTGTTGTGGATGCGGTTGTTGATGTAGATGATAGTGCGATATTGCCGCTGCTGGATCACTACCTGGCGGTCCATATGCATGTGGAACTGTTTGTTGCTGTTGATCACTGCCATTATTTGGTGCGGGGGGACCACCAGTGGGCGGTCCACCGCCTATCGCTGAGTTGGGTGGAGCTGGACCACCCGGAACACTGACACCAGGACCACCATTACCGCCGCTGCTTTGTCCGCCAGATCCAACAGGCCCACCAGATCCACTCGGCGGCCCAGCACCTCCACCTCCAGCTGCACCACCCTGCCCAGAGGGTGATTTTATTTTCTCATTCATTACTTCTTTGACTCAATCCAAGAGGAATATTTTGTTTGCAGTTGCTGTTGTAAGAGGCTTGTAGTTTCCTTCAACGGCCGCTGCAACTGCGCTGCAGAATTATCTAAAATGGTAATATAATAAATTTAAAAATATTAAAAATGAAAAGATGCATAAAAAATGGGATGAAAAATATACGTATGTATGCGCCTTAAAACTTGAAGCCTCATTAAAGCGGAAAGGTGGCTTAAATATTGCTTGTACTCTTTGTATAAATATTTATGTTTAGGAGCTATATATATTTTAAGTTTTAAAGTAATTTCTATGAACAGACAGATTTAGATTAAATAATGGTATTTCATTCCTATTAAAAACTACTACAGATAGAAAGATACATTTTGGAGGGAAAATGTTCATAAGGCTCGTATAGGTTAACTACATTTTATTATTATTGATGTATTCCTTGGAGCAATTCGGGGCCATACATGCAAAATCACAATTTGTAGGTCAAAATGGGATGTGCCGCTTTTAGCTACAGCATAGGCCAGAAAGAACTGCAGTTTAGCTGGTCATAAAAAAAAATTATTTTTAAAGATGTAGAAATTTTTAAATGACCGTATTTAGTTTACGGCATTTCTTAATACAGCTACTGCAAGATTGTTTCAAACATAAAACATATCATTTTAAAATATTGTACCTAAAACACAGCTTTATGCCGGTAATAATGTAGGTGAATGATTAAAGTTATGTTAAAAATGCTGACAGGACACACCATTTCTTCTATAAATAAACAAGAAAAAGCTTTTGATATACACTACTTACACAGTCGACAATAACAAAATAAAATGAAAGGTTGATATTTCAAACTTCGGTAATTAAACAAGTGACCAAATTCAGGTGAAACTATACCTTCTATCTTGTTATTGTGATAACAATTTAATAAAACTATACTCATAGAGGTTTCAATTGACGAATCCTCACTGTTTATAGTCACCACATCCATGCAGGCATTTACTAAAAACATTTAGGGACTAAGACATATTTCTAATGTCCGAGCGATATGTTGGTCGAGCTATATGTCGATTACATTACGCTGTTAAACAAAAATTGTTAATAAAAGCGATAAATCACATGGTTTCAAGGCTCCGAGAGGAAGCTGGACACTGTTCATGTAATCATTTTTCATCAAATGAAGTGAAATTAAAAACTGGGAGGGTGAAAAATCAGATACTCATATAGGGCTGGTTGTCTCACGCTAACATTTTTCAACAATAAAAACGAGCTCTATCTGAATTTCTATTGAATAAACCAGTTTAGATTTACTGAATCTCAATCTACAAATTTATTGTAGGTTTACCCACCAAATTCCGTCCGGGAAAAATAAGAAAAAAGTACAGATTTATTGAGAACTTTCCTTACTTTAGTCATTTTACTCACATTAATCAATTAGATTTTAATCTTGATTTTCAGTGATAATAAAACGCAAATACTGCTGAAAATCATTTTCATTAAAAATTTCTTGCGTTGCTGTTCTAGTCGTTTTGACTTGCTTAGTTGTTCGGCTATGAATGTGTATACATTCGTCTATTTTCCGTGTATGTATTAATTCCGAAATGATTTTTAATTGCCAACACCCCAAGTGCAAATGTAAATATGTTTATTTTTTCTATGGCGCTTTTAGTGCAGTTTTATACATATATATATATTATATACTTTTTCCAAAGGTATTTACATGGTGTGGAAAGTAGAAGCAAATCGTTGTTATAGTGCAAAACCGTCAATAAAATAAGAAACGTCGGAATCAGCAGCCATTGACGATATCAGCGACACGACACAATGGCAATTTATAACAACAACAGCAAATATCCAACATTCATGCAACAACAGCAATAAAATGATACACCATAAAATAGTAGTAGAAATTAAGTCAGAAAAACCATACTAATGGAACGAATGTGAAGCGACACATTACGGCACGTCTCAGCGTTACACACCACCCGACCACGACAGTACTCTTCCACTCTTCTACTCTACTCCGCTCCGCAACCCGTGACAAGTTCTTTTACCCTACTATTTCTTCCCACTTTCGTAGTTGAAACTCTCGGCCGTCAAACAGGCAGGCAAGCAAACAGCGACAAGACAACGGCTGCGGCAAACGCGCTCTCACAAAATATCTGTGTGTTCGAATTGCTGTTGTTGTGTTATGTTATCGTGCTGTCACACTCGATGTCTCTTGCTAGCATATTCACAATATATGTACATACAGACATATTGCTGTACCCGTCACACTTATGTTTGCATGGCAGATACTTGTGCGAGATTTTGTGCAACGCGAAAAGAGGATTTTAATGATTTTTTTCCTAAGTCGTATTTTATGTTTCATATTACACAGCACAGAGAAAATATTTTTAGATTCCACTTTCACACAACGCAAGCTTATATATTTAATTACAGTTCTTGTAAATTTTATTAATTAATTCACACAAATTCCAAGTAAATAACACTAATTCCTAATGTATCCACACCACGCAATCGAGGCGAGTCGAAAGTACGTACGTACGTTCGTATGGTTCCCGGACTTTTTACTTTGGATAGCTGAAATCAACATATTTGCAGCAGTCGGTTCGTATTGTACGTCGTAATATCGTAATACTTAACAGCTCGTTGTTGCCGCACGCGCTCAGTGTTGCATTTTAATGGCAACACATGTGAACAATGAAAATATTTTTTAAAAGTTAATTTGGCAACATATTACCATCGAAAGTATTCAGAAATAAAATCGCCCTTTTTTAAGAAAATATAATCAACTTAATTACGTCTAAAACCGCGGAAAATTTTTAAATATAAACCATTTTATTCAAATAAAATGTATTAATTGTGCAAAACAAAATCGCTCTGTCAACCGGGGTATAAGGAATCTGATGTATGAATGGACTTTAAAGGAACTTTCTTGTAGCCATCACTAAAACACTCATTCGAAAATCGTTTATTTCCAAAATCAGTATCTGTCCAAATGGACAGAATAAATTTATTTCACCCACAAAAAACAATCAATTCGACCCCGATTGCATAAATAATAATAATTTCTCGAATGTATCCAGAAGGTATGAATTTAATTCTCACTTTGCAGGAGCTTCTAATTCGCACAAAATGAATGTGGTAGAAATGTTATTTGTGTGGTGTGCGCTGAATATTATTCGACAACTAAAAGGGCTTATAGTTTTATGCCGTCCCCAAAGGGCTTTTAATGACAGAAATACACTCGGATGTTTGAAATTGTCTATGAGGGGTGGCCGCTTTTAGGAAAAAAAAACTTTCTATCGTTTGGTGTTTCCTGAGCCTTGCAGAACGGTATTCATGCGCCCCCCATTTGGCTATGACGGCCTCCTATTATTCTTATATAGCTGGGACATAAAAAGAACTACGAAGAGTGAGATGTTATATGATGATTAGGGACGGTTTCACAATTTTATCAATAACATTTTTTAGGTACTTATCTCTGAAAGAATAAACTACGATGAGGGGATCGCTATCTTCTTCTTCTCTAAATGTAAGGAATATATCCTATATAACTAATTCGCTTACAGGCCCATCGCTTTACTAGACTTTATCATAAAGTCGGTTAATTCAAATGGTAAGTTAAAACTTGTTTTATTAGTATTATTTCATAAACTATACTTACGCATTTAAATCATCACTGCAACGGCGCGCACATACAAATACACATGCCGAGGTAATGAGGTAGACAGCACTGTCAAAGCTGCTTTAACCAAGTAAAATATTCGAACGTGTACAGAGTTCGCTATGCAATGTCGCTCTACGTTGTTTGTGCTGAAAAAGACTTGTAACAAAAACTGTCCGAATAATCACCAACAATCTGTATACGGCTTTTCCTTTCTTCTTTGCCACCTATCCGCTCGTTTGTGTGCTCGATACACTCACGACTTTTCACCAGCAATTCTCACCAATTCACTACATAAACATTTCGAATAAGACAACGGCTTTGCTTTGCATTACTTTTCACGATCTGCCTTTTCCTATTATTTGTCGTCGTTTATGACTTTAATATGCTGCTACTGTTCTGCTATATTGTGCTTTGTTTTGTTTTTCGTTGTTCCCTACCCGCTTTCTATGTATCCCACTCGCATGCGGCTTTTTTTACCATTACACTCCAATAGGTGTGAGAGAGACATAAATATGTACACAGTGACGATGGCAACAACAATTACTATGCAGCAACGATGGCCACCGCCGACGACAATCTTCACTTCTGCTGAACGATGGTACTACGAACGTTGTACTAAAAAAGAAAACAAAACGAGTTTCTGCTTTTGCTTATTCTTTGCATTTGATTTCTTATTTCTTGGTTGTATTTTTACGTCTGCTCCTTTTCCACTTTTTTCAATTCCTTTAACTTCATTCGTCGATGACTTTTATTAGTGTGCAATGTCGACACCAAATTCTTTATATTCTCTCCTTAATTTTGCAATTAATTTGGGAAAGAGGGTAGTGACGACCCCGCTTCCCAGTTTTATGCCTCAGGCGATATCAAAATTGTGGCGAGGACTCCACCCGGAGGCTGTTCGGCTATTTCTGCCTGCGCAGACGATTCATTCAGATCATCCAGCAAATGTATGCAATTTTCTATGCCAAGCGAACCTTGTTTCTTGCCGTACCTGTTTTTATTTGCACCTTTAGACTATGGAAGTATGAATTGATCAATACTATTGCAAAACAATTCATTCCCATTTGTGGTTATCACTTTCACATAAACAGTTTCACAGTTTTTCAATCAACTCATATACACACCTTTATTACGCCAACTTACACCTATCCCAGTCGATTCTAAAAGTTTATCAATTATCTGCATTTATACCGCCACTCGATTATTATACATTTTCAAAGTTTTTCACGGGGAAAGTTGGCAATTTTCGATTTTCTTTTTTCCTTTATGTGCGTTAAATACACGAGACCGAAGAAACGCTCCGCTTCGCTTTCGGGGCACGAACAAATTTTTATGTAGTCGTCTGAAAATTTTTCACTTTCTGCTAGTCCGTTTTTTCAAACGCACTTTTCACTCAAATTCACATCGTTTTATTCAAATTTATACACTTTTCTTATTGCTGCACCTTTAATTAACGTTTTTAACACCTTCTTTTGCTTTAAATTAGTGTATTTTATTTAAATTTTCAGTCAAATGCATTACGCCGAAATACACGGATATATCAAAATGGCGCACGCGAATGGAAGTGTTTGTACAGCATTGCCAGCAAAGAATACCACCAAACGAATGTGGACTTCATCCAATTATATCCACAATCCAATGGAATCGACATGCCAACCGCGAAGGTTTAACGCTTCCTAATACCGTTGTATATAACTTATTATTTTACAATTACTCAACTCTTTCCAATAATAGAAATTATTCGCATGGGCGTTATTATCAAAAGGCATGCAATTAATGAATTAATGTTGCAAAATATTATATACAAAAAATTCATCCAATCTATATTATCTATTTCGGTACCGTTTATCGACATGGCAACACTAAACTTGTTAAATTCGTACAGAATTCCTGTTTGGCAAATGTCAAATTGTTGAAGTCGCAATTGCAGAAATAAAGAAATAACGCGAAGGGGAAATATAATTTTAAAATCTAATTTTGGTTAAATAAATTGGTAAAACATTTCAACACACCAAGCATCATGTATCAAGAATACTTGAATCAGATGCAATCATCGATAGCACCACTTTCGTCAGACGAACTCAAGGATTTGCTCAACGATGACGAAAAACTGGAGGAAAAAGTGAGCGAAGTTCTAGAAAACCTTAAATCTCAAAAAGACAACCTACTCCTCGAAAATCGCTCGAAGGCCGAGAGTAATATTGAAAAAGAACCAACAATCATAGAATTGCGTGGCAAAGTTAATGAACTGCTCGAGGAGGCCAAACAGTGTTGTCAGGCCGTGCAGGATAAATTAGCAGAAATGAAAGAGAAGTCGGGCAATGTGAATCAGGAGACAGCATTGGCATTAATACAAACAGCAGCTGCAGAAAGCGAGGAAGGAACTGATGCCTTAATAAAGCAATTCACAGACAATGAAATTGGAGTGGAAGCATTCCTAGACGAATTTCTAGCAACACGCAAAACAATGCACCTACGCAAGCTCAAAGCGGAGAAAATGCAAGAGCTTATGCGGAGACAAACACCAGCTGCGCAACGTGGTAGCATGGGTGGCGCAATGCCTGCCTATGGCAATTTATTACCAAACAGTGGCTTTTATCCAACTCCAGGTGGAGCTGGTGTGCCATACCCATTGGGGCCCATGATGCCAATGCCACCGCCACGCCCATATTAGCTGCAAAACGCCAGTTAGCATATACTGCCTTTGAACAATAAAGCTGGTGGGCATTGATCAATTTTTTAAACAATGGACAGGACAAAAATTATAGTAGATGTTCATATAACAGCGATATATTTTAAACATAAAAATAAATACCCTTATTTATAAAGTATTCTAGTATTGTTGAAATGTTACGAAGTGATAAAGAGTACGATTTTCACAAGTACATTCGTTTGTAGATAATTTCCTGCTTTGGGATTAATAAAAAAAAAACATTATTTACAACTATTTGTGGCCTGAACCTCTATTAATAGAAATGTCGCTTGCTTTCGTTTGCTTACTTTAAAACCATAGTAATTGTGCTTTAATATAAATTAAAAAGGTCAGTGCATCAAACTGCAATTATTTAAAAACATTGTGCAGTTGTGAGAAAACATCACAACCCAAAATAGAATCTTTATTTTGTTCTAAAAAGTTTCAAATAAACAAGCCGCAAATTGGCGGAAAATTCATTCTGTAAATGCTAAATAAGTTTGCATATAAAAGTTGTAGTATATTAACGGTCCTGCGATTCCGCGCTAAAACCAAATAAAAAATCTTTAAGTTGAACTAGAAAAAACAATAACTTAATAGTAATCAATTCCAGCTGCGCAAACTTTTCACTATCGAAATCGTGAATCATAAACTACCTCCTGTAGTGTTAATTGCAAAATTGAAGATTTTATTTTATTATCTTTTTTTTCTTTTTTTTTTTTTTTGGATATAATCGCTTTAAGTTTGGGTTTGTTAGTATTATTAATTGCAAATTTTATAAAATTAGACCCATTTTGTTGCTTAATTTCGATATCCGACTCATTCAATACTTCTAGCTTAGCTAATCAAAACGAAATTGCATTACAGCCAGATTTTGGCTAAACGTACAATTTTCAATTTCTACATTATAGTTATTTGTAAATTAAATGCTACATCTTACTGCAGCGAATGCGGTAAAGTCAACATGACATGGGCGTAAAGTCATCATGACGAACCGAATTCATTCATCCATTTTTCGTATTTTTCCAGATCCGCTTTCGATACACTTTTATTGCAGCGGCTAATGGCTTCGGTGAAATCCTGATTCGAAACGGGAAGATCAACTTCTTCTGTAGCCAATTGCCGTATCTGCTCCGGCGTGAGACCAGCAATCTTTCGACGCATCGACATCATGCTAGCATCCCTACGAAAAGAAAGTCAATACACCAAATTTCTCAAGCACTTATATTTAGTGTCTAACGCACCTGCAAACGTTGGTAATGTCAGCACCCGAATAACCCTCTAGCTTCTTCGCGATTTCAGACAAATTTACACTTTCGTCCACCTTCACTTCGCGGAGATTAATCTTCAACAATGCTTCGCGTCCCTCATCTGTTGGTAACGGTATGTAAATACGTTTCTCCAAACGGCGTCGTAACGCTTCATCTATGTCCCATGGGAAATTGGTGGCAGCTAATACCATGACCACCTTTGTGGCCTCTTCGCTTCCCACTCCATCCATTTGCACCAACAGCTCTGATTTGACACGACGTGAAGCCTCATGTTCCGACTCGGAACCACGACGTGAACAAAGCGAATCAATTTCGTCTATGAAAATTGTGCTCGGCGCATAGAATCGCGCCATCTCAAACAATAAACGTACCATTTTCTCTGATTCACCACGATATTTAGAAGTCAACGTCGAAGACGATACATTAAAAAAAGTGGTGCCGCATTCTGTTGCCACAGCTTTAGCCAACATAGTTTTACCGGTGCCGGGGGGTCCAACCATGAGTACGCCCTTCCATGGCCGTCGTATACCCTAAAAATTGTTATTAAACATTAAAAAAAAAATATACATAAAATAAAAAAGTAGCATAATTTTTTCCTCATTGGCAACGAAGCAGCTATGAGTCATACACAGTAAACAAGTTGACCGAGATCGCGTATTATTGCTCAAATATTTTATCTCAACTTGTTATTCACAAAAATAGAATACATTATTCTAAATCAACGCTAATCTCAAAAACGAAATGAATTAAATTTGATAATATAGGTAAGCCCCAAAATCGCCGATTTTTAATTTTTACACAAATTCATCAATTTAGTTTATGGTTTAAGAAAAACTCGTAAATTTACGGTACACATTCATGACCCTACACATTCGAGCTTAAGCCTTTACCAAGCTTCCTACCCACCTTAAAATAGTCCGGCATTAGCATGGGTAGCACAACAGCTTCCTCCAGCAAACGTTTAGCGTCATGTAGATCGGCTATGTCGTTCCAGCGTACTTTTGGATTTCGCTGAAGTATATCACGCTCTTTAAAATAATAAAAATATATAAATTAATTAAATAATAATTACTAAAATGTTATATGTATTTTAAACACACCTAATATATCCACAAGTTCTGCTTCCATGTGAGAGCTCGGCTGGAATTTCTTTTCCTCCTTCTCCTCGCTTTCCACCGCCTCTTCATCGCGATTTTCTTCGTCTTTTGAACCGCAGTTGTCGGCCACAGCCGACATGTTGCCACTACCACCATTGCTCGAGTGTGTCGTTTTTCTGCTCGATGTTGATGAAGTAGAACGCCCATTGTACTGCGTTAAATTTCCGCCGCGTGCAGTGCTCCCACCACTTCCAGCTATAGTGCGTCTATTTGCGCCTGCAGCGCCGGCATTATTGCGCTGTGGTATTATGCTTTTTCCTACACCTCCTGTGAGTTTTTTATTAGGTATACTACTACGGCTTCGATTTTGGACCGCGGGTCTGTGGTAATTAAAAGATTTTAACTCTATCTTATTCATGATTATATTGGCATAATAGCATACTTTTCTGTGCGTGGTGGACCCCATACGTCAGGATCTTTGGGTGGTGGTGTCCAAATATCGGGATCAGGACGAAACCACGCTGCTGGATCTTTTGTCTCGTCTTCGCTGATTTGGGTTTTTAATTTGTGTGCAAACGGTGTATTCTGCAAATCGAGCGTCATTTCTGATAGTGTTCGTTGTATGGCTTTCATTTGGGAGTATTCTTTTTCAATTTGCTGTGCGATCTATGTTCAAGAGATAAAGTTAAAAAAATTAATTATTTATATATGTTTAATTGTCTCACCAATTTCCATTTGCTTTTACGCAGTGAATCAGTTGTTGATTTAACCATGCGATCTAACATACCGCCTAGTCCTTCATAGTATATGCATGCCGAGTCATAGTTGCCGGTATACGCCATGTCACGCGCCAGCTTTGCATTCTCACATATTTCTGCTATTGAAGTTTTGGCCATCACGGTCATTCCTACACAAGATTTCGTCTTTTGCTTGCCACCTCGTAATAGCTGTAATATGAATAGAAACACCGTCGTACGATGGCATGCATGCAAGTCAGACATACAGGGGAAAGGCCGCACAAAACATAGGGAGTGTTGGAATGACACAGCAATCGCAGCGGCAGTATCGTCAGCGTATTCAGTAAATCATATAACAGCAGTGGCCCAGAAACAATAAAAGGTGAGCGTTGGGAAAGTACATAGAAGAACAAAGACTTGTTTAACGAAAATGGAAAGTGAGACTGGCGAGTAATAGCTCTACAATGCCAATCAAGTTGACATATAGTAACAGCAGCAACGCTCCGAGATAATCATATTATAAAATTGTAAATTGTAATTTTATTACTACAATGCAGGTGGTTTTTCAGTGAAAGAAAACAAATGTTTATTGTCAACTAATTCACAGATGTTGTGTCCCCACCCTGCTTTTGCTAGATTTATTTTATTTTGTCTAAAAATAATCACCAATATCGTATTTTATTTTTCGCATTCACTTTGCTGCCACTATTCGCTTTCGTCAGTCTCTGCCTTTTCCTAAACTATCTTTATACGGAAGTGGTCCCATTCTACTTACGGTTATTGACATTAGATCGCGCCTTTTTCATACACTTTCAACCTTAAAATGTTTATTACTAATCTAATTCTATGTTTTAAGACTTATTCTTAATTTTACTGCAATATTTTATTTTATTTTTGCCGTTAAATTAACGGGTGTAATATTTTCTCACCACTTGTTCTTTTCCTTTCTTTTTTGTGCTTTGCCTTTTCTTCTCAGCAAATGTCAACCGTGACTGCTTTCAGTGTTGCCTCAATTTTAAGCTTCCTAAGATTTTTGTTTTTGCCCATGGTTTTTGCTCTGGTTTTTATTCTCTTGTGCGAATTATTATTATTATATATAGGGGATATACACAATATAACCCGAACTTAATTAGCAACTTGAGCAAATTATTAAAAGGCAGCTTACACCAAAAAGCAACGCGCATGGATAGCAGAAGTATAAAAACTGAATTTACATATATTTGTTAGGTTGAAAGTAAAAATATCAATCTGAATATAGACTAACAAACAATTCGAGCGACAACAATAAAAGCAGATCGTAGGCAAGAAAGATGCAACTTGTTTTACTGATACGATGTTGCATGGATTCACCTTAATCAAAACCCAAAATCAAAGCGAATCTATTCAAGCTGGGGGCGTTCGAGCAACAACAACATTTTTAAATTTAGAACTGTCAAGGGAAATGGGGTGAATGAACAAATAGATAAAATTAGACTGTCCCGCGAAAGACGAATGGAAGCGGAAAAATCAAATACTCTAAACACACCACCTTCTATAGATACGCCTTGACCAAAACTGAATGACCCATTGTGACGGGCCTATTACATGCTGGCCGTTTCGTTATCTCTTTGGGTTTGAGTTTGACAACCAGTTGCTTTTGTTATGACATCATAAACGCATGATGACTGAATTATAAAGAAAACGTTAACAATCATTCAATAACATAACAAGAGCGGCGAGAACTTACTTAAAATAAATAATTTTTTTCAAAAATATATTTAGTAAGTCCCCATGCTAATTGCAACATTAAGATAAAGAAATATATCCTTTGCCGAAGTGTGGTTTTTTTAATTCAAATACTTCTTTCTTAGTCTATGCTCAGAAGGCTACAATCACCTATTAAGCTATTCTTCATTTATGACTCTTTTTATATTTTTTGTTTAAAGAAAATAAATAACTGAATATTGAAAAACCGGTTCCGCTGCAATAAGGCAACATTCAAAGACCTAAAAGCCTGTAAACTATATATGCGCTGACCTCTTTCAAGTTATTTATATTTTTTAATATGTACACTCCTTATATGTAGTTAATTTTTAACTGCTATGTCTTTCTTTTAATTTTTTATAATCGATGTTTTAATTTATTCTAGTTGTCTCAATTTGTATGCTTGGAGCACGATGGTTCGGTGAGCCTGGCAGAATATATCTGCCATAAAAATTTGTTCACATATGCATTTATCACCTATAAATCCACCAAATTAATCTACCCGTTCAAATATCGCAGATTACCTGGAAAATTTACAATCAGCTGTCAATACTGCTTTGTGAGGTTTTTCTTCATATAAATTATTTTGGTGGAATATTTCGGTGTTTTTGGTTTTTTTTAATTATTACTAACGATATGAAGAAAATACTAGAAGAAGGAATAGCTAATTTAATTGCGCTATTAGCTGCTAATAATAAACAGTTGGAGGAAATCCGTATACGACGTTTACTGAGGTTGCAAAAAATTAGGGCAGCAATACGCATGGGAAATTCTATATTACATTTTATAATAATTAATGATATTTAACAAACTTTTATTAGAATTATGCTTACAGATATGTTTTATTTGCCAGCATCCATTTTATTTAGTTTTTCCTTGACGTTTCTCTTCACATTAGTAAAAATAATTATCGATAACAAAGGGCTGTATATAAAAAAGTATGGTAATAATGTACGATTATTTTATAACCCCAGATTTCGGGGCAGAAAATTTGTGTGGGTAAGCTCGCTTTTTAATTACAGATTCGGAGTAAAGATCGAAAAAGTAGATAATCTACTTATATGTGAACGTATTATAAGAATACCCGCGAAATTACGTGGCATAACAGCCAAAGTTACTCTCACAAGTATGCTTCGGATGGCCAATAGACTCGTGTACTTAAGATAAATTAATTAATAATAAACTTATATAAGAAAGGGAATTGTAGCGTAGAACTGCATAATTGATGAATGCGTTGTACTCGTTGAGTAGCTGAAATAATTATCCATTACTGTACGAACGGGAGTAGTTTAATGTAATCGGCTCTCGCAGTCGTAATTCACGCCTCAAATACTCTTCGAATTATGTAATTCGCCGTATTAAAGTTTTTGAACAAATTATCTCATTTGTAAGTATTATCTCAGTTTCAATTATCTTGAGAATTACGAACAAATCGTTATCTTCCCTTATCTTTGTCTGAAATTGATCGAAATTAGCTGTCACCCAAACGAAAGAGTAAATCATACAAAGAAATAAAGATAACAAACGGTGAATAATAACCAGAAAAGGCAAAAAACTTGTTTAACAAACTAATATGTTATTGATGTTGCTGAAAACCTAGCGATTTTTGAGTTGACGACATAGTCTTCTGAGTAGCTGTTTACCTCTATGACGAGCAGTTGCAGAAATTGAATCAACTGCATCTTCTAAATACGGTGAAGTTAACATTTTGGTTTTCACCTCCCCCACCGAGTACACAAATCCTTGTTTCTGCAACTACTGTACCATTTCTAATAGTAAATGGATGTTTTCCCGAAAACCACGCAACTGTTTTCACTTCTCGCTCCATACCTCTATATGTACATTTTCGCCAGGCTGTTACCAGTTGCTAACACTTTTTCTTATTACAGCGTATTGCGCTCTAAAATAAAGTAAAATCCTTGTTTTAACTCTCTATTTTAAAAAAATCGATATTCACAGCATATAATAATATTATTAGCGAATTACGTATTGTAGGAACATAGCATAAAACGTCAAAAAAAATTAATATATACAAATTCTAAATTAGTCTTGTGAATTAGCGTTGGGTATAAGGTCAAGTACTTCTCGGCAATGATTTCTCACATCACTAGCGATAACATTTCACCTCTGCAGCAAATCGAACACATATGATTTTTGGTGCACACTTCTGAACAACGCGCACTCTTCCTTTTTATTCAAAGGAAAAATATTTACTTATTTTACCAACTCTTCCGGTTGTCACTTGGAGAGACGTAATGACACCTTTAACACAGAACGGCATAGAAGAAGCGTTCGCTAGTGAGGCGGCGCTTCAGCAGGCTGCCGCCAGTGTTAGTGCAAGTAAGTAGCTTTTCTGATGAAATGCATTGCTTGGTTTTCAATTGCTTTTTCTCGCGTACAGATATCGTCAAAGGGGCTTATGACGTTTCACATGTTGTGGAGCAAATGGGTTTCGCTCTGACTTCACCCACGATAGAGCAACGCGTTAATGGAATAAAGCTACTTTCGTTTGTTTTGCGGCAATTACCAAAGGATCACCTCAATAGAAAACAATTGGAGTTCATAGCAGATTTTTACGCAGATCGTCTGAAGGATCAACATAGTGTACTACCTGCTGTAATTGATGGTATTCATGCTTTAGTAGAAATGAAAGATCTGCCCGCGGAGAGTGTGCCGAAAATTTTGGATTCATTTTTCAAACACACCAGCTGTCAGTCTCATCAACGTGGTGAACGAGGAAAGTGGTTTAAAATCTTAAAACACGTAGGAGAGCAGTATGAAAAAGGTAGGAATTGCAGTAAATGGTATCGAAATCTAATAACTTCTAAGTGGTTAATATTTGTATGACAGAACTAAAGCAAATGGGTGTCGATTTTATGTACGGATTGATAAATTCAATCGACGGCGAGCGTGATCCTCGTAATTTGGATTTTATATTCACTTTCATGCCTGATTTGATAAAACACTTTTCGCTGTTGCATTTGGGTGAAGAAATGTTTGAAATATTTGCCTGCTATTTTCCCATTGATTTTACCCCGAGTCGCGATGATCCCAGCAATATATCACGTGACGAGTTAGCTGCGAAATTGAGCGAATGTTTGGTTGCATCGCCTGAATTTATTGAATGGGTGGTGCCATTGGCGTTGGAAAAGCTGGAAAGTGATTTGGTGGTTGCCAAATTGGACTCGTTGGAACTATTGGTTGGCTATCTTTTAATTTTTCATATTATTCTTTAAATTTAAAACTTTAAATTATAGCGCAAATCGGCAATTAAGTTTCCTGCAAAATTATTGTCTCAGCATTTTGATGTCATCTGGGCAGCTCTAAAGACCGAAATATTCCCCGGTGGCGATAATACGGACGTTGTTTCTGCTGGCATCATCGTATTGCGTACAATTTTAGAGCAAGCTCACTCAACGCCAGAAATTAGCCATAGTTACCAAACCACTGTTTTGGGTGCAATTTTGCCGCATTTAAGCGACGTCAATCAACGTCTCTACAATCCATCGACAGCTATTGCATTGGTTTGTGTCGCAGGTGATCCGATTTTCGCTGGCGAACGGATACTTAACACCTTTTTGCTGAAACTAAGCACAAAACCCCAAAGTATTGACGGCGGGGGCGACAAAGCGATATTGTCAACTGATACTTACAACGAGGACCAGCGTATCAAAGTGTATGCGATTATAGCACAACTTTTCAAAATTGTTGCAATACGAGATTGTGCGGAGCAGTTGAACAAGGCTACATGCGACGCAATTCATCTAGATATTATTGGAGTGCTGCGTGCTAACATAGATGCCGATGCTGCAGAGCAAAATATTGATTTAAAACACGCAGCGCTGAGTGCACTTACCGAAAGTATGCCTTTGATCAATGAAACGAATCGTGCACTCCTTTACAAAGTACTTCTACAGCTGATCACACACGATTCGCTCGATCTTCAGTGCGTGGAATTACTAGAATTGCTCGGTGCTTGTCATCCTGTCGAAGTGCAGTCAAATTGCATTGATGTGCTCACTCGCAACTTCGCTATCTACCCAAATTTCGTAAAAAGGAAAATGTTTAAGCATCTACTGAAATTGGTGGTGCAAGCGGCCTTTACGTCGCGTGTACTCGATTTGTTGTGGCACTATTGCTTTGGTCAAGACATACCCAGCGATGTGCAATTAATCGCTCTTGAAGCGCTTAACATGCTATTGAACAGCAATGATACGCGTCTAATCGTTGAGCTACAGACCAATAACTGCCTTATTGATAAGCTTGTGACATTAGCTTTGGGAAATGCACCACTTAGTATACCTGCGCTTGAGCAAATTGCAGCTGCGCTTTGTCGCATTCAACAGCATTTGTCTGTTTCGGAACAATATATAATAACAACTGAGTACCTTTCGCAGCTAAAACTGCAGTCTGCCGCACATTTGTATGTCGCCAAAGGGCTACTGGGTCATTTACATCAAGAAATATGTCTGGATGACTTCCTTGAGTGGCTGCTGAACGATTTGACGCAACAGTCGCTTACCGTTGACGAAGTCGGTGATAATAAGGAAACCCTCCGTACAGTTGCACGTCAGTTGATATGCAGCCTGGTTAATCGGATAGAAGAGAATGAACAAAATCGTGACAATTTAGTTAAGACTCTGGAACTATTGAGGACAAAAATAAAAGAAGAAAACGCATTGGCTGTAGAGACTTTGGCGTGGTTGGCCAAAGGCCTCATTGTAGCCGGTAACGACCTAACAGCGGAAATAATTGAGACAGTGAGAGCATACAAAAGGACAAAATGATTTTTGGTCATTAATTAACTTTTACCTTTGCAGCTTGCCGAATTATTGGACCATCCCACATTGGGCACAGCTGCAACTGTAGCGTTTGAAATAATCGCTGCGGACTATGATGAACTATTTTTAACTAAAGTAAAATTTCTATACAAACAGAAGCTTTTCAATGTGGTTTTGATAAAGTTGGGCGATAAGTTGGAAACACATTCCGAACGTCATCTGATTGCTTTTATTTATGTGTTGCAAAGCGCGCCATACGCCGTGCAAAAGATGCATCTGGAAAAGGTTTATTTTTATCAATTGTGGAATTTTTTTTTAAATCAAAAATTAATTTTAATATTTGCTTTCAGATTGGTCCGCTGCTCTTCAAATCGCTTGAGCTTAACCACACAGCCGTGCTCTGCTATTCTCTAAACATTTGTGGGCGTTTTGTTGCGGATCGCGATGAATACATTCTTAGACACTTGAATCATATAATACCGAGCTGCTTGCGGTTAGCAAAATACCAGAACTCAATGGTGGGTGCGATATGTATATATTTTTTTTAAATGTAAAATGAATGTAGGTGCCTATGAATTGAATTGAACTCTTAACACACCTCAAAAGGGGTGTCAATGTGTATCAGGTGTGACGTAGTAGCAGTACCAAGAAATAGCGTAGAAAGAAAAGAAATTTATAGCTCGGTCAAATAACTCTTTGAGACGAAATCGACAATGTAAGAAATGGGTTGATGGGTATAATATGAGCAACTTTGTTCCGTGCCTCTAACTTAAATGTTTACAATTGTATGCCACCGTAGCCGAATGGGTTGGTGCGTGACTACCATTTGGAACTAGGTAGGTTCGAATCTCAGTGCATGAAACACATGCAAAATGATAGAAAAAGTTTTTCTAAAAGTGGTCGACTCTTGGCAGGTAATGGCAAACCTCCGAGTGTATTTCTGTCATTAAAAAGCTTCTCATAAGAACAATTTACCGTTCGAAGTCGACTTAAAACTGTAGGTCCCTCCATATGTGGAACAACATCAAGACGCCCGCCACAAGGAGGAGGATCTCTGTCTGCCAAACACCTAGCAGAAGTGTACGCGCCAATTATTTATTTTTTATTAAAATTAATTAGGCAATATACCAATGTTTTAAGCTTTTGCTAAATTAAAAGTTTAAATGCTTACATATATATACGCATCTACATACATATGTAAAATTTCAAATCTAAAATAATTGGTGATGCTTTGAAAAGCCATTTTCTATACAAACTGCTTTCGAGCATAGATAAAATACGATATACTTTTTGGACTATTCAGTTCACTAAATACATATAAATATATGCGCTTTGCCACCAATGTTGTTGTAACAGCATAAACATTCGCCATACATTATGGGGAATGCTGCTGGAGTGAAAGTCCTTGGTCGGATATAAATCCGGGTCGGTCCGAACTAGACGTAGAACCGATTGTGGTGGTAACCAGTTTTTTTTTAAGTGGAATTTTCTGTATTTTATGGCCTATCATTGCCATTGACTTACAAAGAAAGAAACAACTTTGATTGAAAGTTGTCTGCAGTTGTCTAAGGCAGGTCCAAAAATATGAATTGCAAGACAACCCAACTATTAAGTGGAAAAAGCAGCATTTGGTTGAAGTTGGATGTAAAGAATTAGGTTAAGTTAGGTTAGGTTGGACTTGGTTGATACTGTAGATCGCACATATACCAGAAATTGATTCATAGTGGTACCAAGTGCACACATTAGGATTTTCTATTGCCAGAACTAGATAATATAATAGATACTAGAGGAATAATTGGAGGTTTGTACTTCGACCTAAAGGTGTTTTGAGCCCCCTACTCAGCACAATACCTCATGCAAAGCCTGTTCCTCAAGGAAAGCTAAAATGGAACTGGGTTGAGCTGAGTGTTGGTGCCTCCTTTCAAGGATGATAGATTTACGAGGTTTGTCCATTTGGTGAAAAATAAAACTGTGCGAGCTCCGCTGGGACGTCACGGAGCTCGCGGCAGCTGAATTCTGCCTGCTTATTTCACACATATTCACGCGCACGTCCAATCGTTTTTTCGTATATCACCAATACAATCTTATTGCTAGCCGAAATCTGCGCGATAATTTCACACATCATCCCATCAATCGCGATAATTTCACACATCAGTCCCATCAATCTTTGTTCTGACGGCAAAGAAGTTTCATTGGTTGATTTTTTGTTCGTATTTCACTGAGGCAATCTCATATTTTTTTTATAAACACACCTCAAGTGGCGTCAGTCCATTAGCTGATTCTGTCGATTTCGCTGAGCGTCGGTTAACGGTCTGTGAAAGAGCTCACCTTTGAAATCTTTTCACCATGAGTGTAGACTGTGTTGATTTTTTCGTATATCGCCATCACGCCATCGCCAATCTGTTAAACATCTTTTCACCATGATCTGTTTTCTGGCACTAGGCCGAGATGTATATTCCTTCTTCGCGTTATGTGGCATCGCATTCGAAAAGAAGGTGTGTTAGAGCTTCCGGGGATTGATCGTTAAATCGACAGCATTGGGTGGACCATATTCTGAGTCTATACAGTGTAGTGGCTGTTTAGCCTGCAATTATCTGTAGAAAATAATTTGGTGTCCTGTAAATTTTTAGGTAGTTTTCATTTTGTTTTATTTAACCCGTTTGCAACACCGCTCGAAGTGCGCGAGCGTCGCCAACACTTCACTGCGTCGCCAAGACTTTTACTGTTTGTTCTAATGAAAAGGAACGTTACAGGATTACTAAAATTATGTATTTCTCTCAAACTTTAACTAAAAAATAATTTATTGAAATAGAGAGAGAGTTTGTTTTATGATAAAAGAGAGTTTTTTTATGATAAGAGAGAGTTTTTGTTCGCGCGGTCTACTCCGTTCTCGGTGATTAGAGAGAGTTTTCGTTCATGAATTATTTCGCCGAATGATGCAAAAGAGTTAATAATTTCCTTTTTTTTCTTGAAATAAACATTTAATTGCTAAAAATTTACTTCCTCTTAAATTTAACTTTCAGAAAGTGCGCATCGGAGCTCTAAATCTTCTGCACGACATTACCAAATATTCCACCCATGTCTTGTTAACGCATAAAATCGACGTTGTGCTGGAACTGGCGTCCGCCTTAGATGATCATAAGCGCTTGGTACGCAACACGGCTGTGCGCACGAGGAATGCCTGGTATATGGTCGGTACAAGCGAAGCTAATTATTAAGCGGACAAGTGGCAGCTGCTGAGCATCAAATAAAAGCGAACTTCGTTTTTTGTTTGTTTTTGCTCTTTCAGTTGGATACACTCCAAGGCGGATTGAGTACTCCATCATCCATGGATACACTCTACAATTCATATAGACAAGTACAATAACATAGTAGCAAAATAGACAACAGAACCAACAAATATGTACATACGCCCATGTATGTAATGTGTGTTTGTGCAAGCGCGCAAGTGTTTTAAAAAACCAGCGATTTTAATTTGTAAACACATTTTACAAGAAATTATTAAATAAACTAGAAAACCAAAAAAAAAAAAATAAAGTAAAGGAAAACAAAAAAAAACCCATTTTTTTATGGTTAATATACTCAACGTTTATTCGAAAACCACAATGCGAATAAATTATTGTTATTGTAACAATATGAACAATTTCAAAAACGTATGCACTTTGCCAAAGATCTGCTGGAGCGGTTGCTGGCCCCATTCATACATCTGAATGTGTGCATGTGCATGCGTACATATGTATATATAGGGTCGTACTGCGGTACAGTGGCGGTACCGCCTGTTATGAAAACGTTTATATTTGTGATCAGATCGTCGAAAGTTTATGTGTATGTTTGTATGTTTTTGTACATATGCATGCATGCTTAACGCTAATACGGATGGTCACACTGCGAACGCGCCATTAGGGCACATTTCTGCGCGCGCTGCACCACGTCTGGGCAGCGTTGTTTACGTACCAAACGGCAGTCTTGAAAGAAGCCTTCATTGCGCGGAAAGCCGTGTGTGAAATCGCGAAACGTTAGCAGGCCAAGCCCCCAGATCTTTCCACCACGAAATTCACCTTCAAACTTCATGCCATCGGAGCGCCAAAATATACCGTAACCGTGAAACCAGCCCTGCATGAATTCACCTTCGTATCTAGTAAATAACAAACAAAAATTATTGAAATTTTTTGCTTAATGCAAGTGTTAGATTTTCGCTTACTTGGCACCATCCGAGAACCAAAGACAGCCCTTTCCATGACTCAGTCCATCGTGGAACTGTCCATCGTAGCGTGTGCCATCGGGAAACTGTAAATGGCCAACGCCATGCTTCTGGCCACGCTGATCCCATTCACCAATGTAACGCGTGGCATCCTCGTATCGCCAACCACCGACCTTCACAACACCAAAAGAAGAGGCGTTCTCGTTGCGACCATGGGGGCCACCACTCATCAAGCCAACGCCGCGATTCGCATCGCTTACAATACCTACGTGCAGCGGAAAGAAAATTTTGTTTGATTTTTACTTTTAATTTGAATATCGGAACTAGACTTACTTTGATTTTCGTAGTCGTCCATGCTTGGCCTATGGCTTATTTGTGATTTGTGGAAGCTGTTTTAATTTTTATTGAATTATTTTGAACAAAAACGCAAAGTGCAATGAAAATGCAATGTAAACTGACTGCTAAACGCTGATGGAATGGAATGCAGTGAAAGACACTCAAATTCTTAACTGCTGCACTACACTCGACACTGTCGCTATTTTTGCTGTTATGAGAAAGACGGTAGGGAAAGTTCCGCCTGATGAATATTAAAATATATGTCTGTGCATATGCCAGGAGATACTAAACTGTAATACATTTTTTTTTTTTGGTTTTATTACGCATGCTATTTTTTATTACTGAATTAAAAAATTAAAAACTTAAATGTAAATATGTAAATACATAAATTTCTGGAATGGGATCTGGATTTATCAATTTATATTTTTTTTGTATAGATTTTTTATTTACATACATACATATACTACAATAATTTTAAAAGTAAAAAATACTGTGGGACAGTAAATTTGCATTCATGTATCCCTAGAAAAAGTAAATTAAACGAAAATTTTATTTAAAAGAAATATTTATATTATCTATTACTTCTTAGTTCACACTTAGGGCACTGCAGGTGTTTTCAATGCGCCCACCAACGTTTCCACTTGTTTGGCTTCTTAGCAAACAGTAGCATTGAGTGATTTTCCGCATCCAAATCTAATTAGCATATTTGCCTGGAAAGCGTCAATGTTTCGACCAAATCTTATTCGCATTCGCTCAATTTTTCAGTGACTACTTGACACTTCGATTGAATGCCAAGCTCGGCGCTGGAATTGTGTTGGTTGCCGTGGATCATCAACTTTGTATTTGTTGCTGTAACAACTTATCCAATCAGTTATAGTAACGAGCTAGAGGAATTCCTCAAGGCGAAAACGTCTAGCAGCGTGTTAAATCGCAGCGCATCCGATAGCTAGGACTCGTTTGCAGAATACCAGATGAAAGAATATCTCGCAAAGTTTTGGATGCAGGGCGACCGCGGAAAAGTTGGTTAGACGACGTTGAGGACGATCCCAAAAGCATAGAAGCGACCAACCACCGTTGTATGGCTATGGACCGAGATGTATAAAGAAAATGTGTGGAGGAAACTAAGACTCACACTGAGCTGTAGTGTAATGCATGATGATGACGATGAACAGCTTATCAGAGTCCTGCCTTGGTTTATTTGTACATCAGTTGTTGTCGTTGAGTTCAACCAACGAGCTGTTGTGACGGATTCAAATCATGGAGAAGGAATGTTAGAAGCGTCGGTTTGTGGCGGCAAGTGTAGAGATTAGTTAGCGTTATGCGGGTCTCCTTCACAACCGGGAGCACCTATGCACATATTTTAAGTGTCTCGGGTTCGATTTGGAATGGATATGAGCTTAACCGGTTTCATTAGGGTATAAAGAAGCAGCTGAGGCTCTTCGTAAGCAATAGGTGATTGGTTATCGTTGTTGTAACAGTATAAACATCGATCATGGGGGGGAGTGCTGCTGGAATGCAATCCTTAGCCTGGTTGTCCCGGTAGCGTAAAACCATCTATCGTAGGAACGAATATGTGACTGAACTCCGACTACGGCTTTAATGGGATGAGAATTGGCGTTCGTCTCTCGTTGAATATAGTTTAAGGCCATCGACAAGTCCAGTGATGATCAGATCAATTTTTGGATCCAATCAGTTTGTTCGAAAAGATGGCTTCTGGTATGTTAGAAATGTATCTCGTTGTTAAGCAGGTTTCAGGTGTAGTGGTTCCTAAAATAAATTCCGTGCAGAAACTGTTATGCTCCTCAAGCGAGAGCAAACACCCGCCATTATGGAGTTGATGCTCTTCGAACATTACAAGGCATTCCGTTGCGGTGCTGAGTACGCTTTTTTGACAGATCTGTAGCTTCATTCACTATGTTTTTCTAATCCTTGAGGACGAAATGTCGCCGCACGGTTTAATAATGGCCAGTTTGCCTTATATGTTATTATCAGCGTTCATTTCTTCGTGCCACAAGTGGCCGTGATCGCCAGTAATTATTTTTCTCGGGGGGAACAGAAGGAGCGTAACCAAACAGGTGGAAAAAGGAAGAGAGACTTTGGAATAGAGGATGACGACCAACAGTGGTTATTTACGTTTGTATTAACTGCTTCAAGCTGCTGATGAAAGGAAGCTACTGAAAGTGAGACCCCAGGTGTCTAAATCTTTGCTCGACGAGAGCAGGACAGCTGAGAAGAAGGTGTTGAGATGATTCCACCTCAACTTACAGACAGCTTCTGCAGAAAGGACTTGAAACAATCCCAAGTCTCACCGCATGGACATCTCACAGACAGCGTCCGGTAAGGATACCTACCAAATTCGAGAGCTGCGGATGTATCTATTAGCCTTACAAACTCCCTCGAGCGCCCCCGATCTACCTGTGGCCAATAGAATTTCGCGACTTTGCACATTTGCGCATTAGTCCAGCGCTCTCTGAGTTGACGCGAGACCCATCTTTATAGGAATAGATCACAGGTTCTCAAGGTAACCCCAATCCTCTCCAGGGTCCCCTGTATAGCCAGCTCATTAGCCCAGCATTTTTCTCTATGCCGCTGTGACCGGAAACCCAGATGAGCCGTTCTGGGCTATCCCGAAGTAATGCATGAAATAGTTCCGGGGAGGGAGTCTCCCCAGAAAGAGGAGGGATCGTTTTAGCGCCCACACCAGTCGACGTAGTTGCTGATGGTTGTTGTTGTTGTAGCACTCTCGTTAGTCGCTAGTATTGCTGCTACAAAAACAACAACGGTCGCTGTAAATGCGAAGCTATTTCGAACTTTACCTCACCCACAAAAAAAAGAGCCTAATATCGAAGCATTTGGATGCAGTCGAGAGACATTCGAACATTTGTGTGTTCGAAATTGGTCAGACATTCCCCCCCGACCAATTTCGAACACACAAACAATGAGCCCAACACCCCCTTCCTAATTGCCGCTTGGCTGTCGGAGTAGATATTTACGTTCTTCACAGTAATTACAGAGGTAACCAGATAATCCACTGCTTCCTTAATTGCGGTTACTTCCGCTTGGAAAACACTACAGTCGTCTGGAAGCATAAATTTGAGCTCAATGGGGAGCTCCTCACAGAATATTCCTGCCCCATCAACACTTCCGTCCAACTTCAAGTCATCCTTTCAGTCCTTTCCAATCAATTAGATTAGAAAATGTAAAAGATTAGAAGTCAGGTCAGTGTTTAGATTTCTCCACTCAGTTCTTTCCCAAGGTTGAAATGATTGCTCATAGAGAGGCCACACTTGGGCGAGAACCAAAAATTCGTCCTTTGTGATATTCTTTCCAAACGATTAGGTTACCAATGAAATAAATGCAGTTCTGTTTTAATATTTTATTTTTATTATACATATATACTTATACAATTTACTGAATTTCAAAACTTCTGCAATCATATGAAACGTTGTGGCAGGAGACTTCGCTTGTTCTGTCAATAAAGCTGCGTTACAGCAAAAGAGTGGTACAATTAATGAAAATAATAAACAAATTGCTTTGACATAAGGATTCGTAAAAGCAGTATATAAGGGATATAATAAATTTATAAGCAAATGAAATACATTTGTTTGAAGCACAGATGTTTCGAAGGTGGTCTTAAAAGTATACAATACATTTGTATGGTTTGCATAACAGGTATTTTACTATTACTATTGGTATTCCTTATGGGAGTTTAGTTTGAAATACAATTGAGAAAATAAAAGTATAAATATATATAAGTAGTGTGTATGTAAAATATTTTATATTATGCCAATCCAATAAATAAACAGCCAACTTCATTCCATGTGTCGCTGAAACTAATAATCGGTATATTTAATTCAAAAGCAAGATAATTGCTTAACATAATTTTCTTTTAAAATTTTTAGTATTTTATAATTGCCAAAATTTGTTTAAATCTAAAATTATGTTTACACTCAATGTTTCATATTTTAACTACGCCCAACTCCAAATTTTCTACGGTTCTTTTTTTTTGCTTTGCGGACCTACATATGTATGTTTATACATACCAAGAGTATATGCCGCTCGGTCATTATAACCTAGAAACGCGCATATACATGCAAGAATGCTTGCTTGTATAAGCGTGTGAGTGTGTATGTGTGTGTCGCTAGTGCAAGGGTATGCCTATATGAATCTAACGTATGAACTGCATGCAAAAGCTGCTCCAATTTCCTTTGATCTGTGAAAGCGAAAAATCGTCCATTAGTACAGTACTGAGCCATTAACTTTTCGTTTGCTTTTGTGTATTCTACGTACCCATCTCAGTTTATTCGCTTACACACTATATGTATGTATGTTACGTTATGTGGGGTCGTGCATCGTGTTCGACGCACGATTGGCATTCGCTTACAGCTTCTTCAGGTAGGCAGCACACTTGACTGCGCTGCTGACCTGTCCTGTGTTGAGGAGATTCAATTTCTTGTGCTTTGCACGGAACTTCCTCACGTAGGCGTCGATGAGATTTTTGATTTTGTGGGGATTTATCTCGCCCGAACGGCTATGACAGATCTGGAGATGAGAAAGTAATGTAAAAATGTAATGATTAATTTATGTTGAAAAATTATTGGACTTTGTCATTTTTTTCACAAACCTTTGGCACAGCTCGTCGCATAATTTCCTTGTAGTCATCTTTTGTGATTTGTTTCTTGTTGAAACGCGGCTTCAATACCAATTTAACTTCTTCCACAACACGTTCCTGTCGATTCAGCTTCCGTAAAAACTATTAATGAAAGAAAATTAATGAATTAATGAAAGAAAAGAAGATTTAATGAGAATTATTTTTGGTGAATCCAAAAGCATTTAACTGAAAATAGCGTTAGTTATATAGTATTTGCGAATTGTGTTTAGTTTTAGGTCTCTTCTATTCGCCACTTCTCTGCTCCGACTCACTTGACGAAAAATTTGTATGTGAAAGCAACAATAAAATTGTCGAGCAAGATCCGCCGCTAGCGAGTTATATATATATTATAATATATATACATACAATTCTCGCTTACACCCTTTTTGGGAGTTTGGCTGAGCTCTTCCCCCTATTTGTGGCGTGCGTCTTGATGTTGCTCCACAAATGAAGGAACCTGCAGTCTTAAGCCGACTCCGAACAGCAAATGGCTTTCTATGAGAAGATTTTTCATGGCAGAAATAGAAATACTCTCGGAGGTTTGCCATTGCCTGCCGAGAGGCGACCGCTATTAGAAAAAGCTTTTTCTTCATTTTGGTGTTTCACGGAGATTCGAACATACGTACTCCGAATGGTAGTCACGCACCAACCCATTTGTCTATGGCGGTCGGTGTTTATACCTCATAAAACTGGAATAACTCATTATTTCATCAAACAAATTTAATTTTAGGTCATGGTGAAAAGATTTTAAATGTGAGACCTTTTAGCAAAATTTTAAGTCGAATTTGACAGAATAAGCTGATGGACTGACATCACTTGGGGTGTGCTTACAAAAAAAAGCTGAGCTTGTGTTAGTGATATACGAAAAAATCAACCAATGGCACTTCGTTACCGTCTGAACAACGACTGATTGCATGGTGAACAGATTTTTAGAGGTGTACTACCTAGCAGACCCTTATTCCGCTTTGAACGAATTTGACAGATATGCCGACGTCATTCGTTTTGCCTTTCACAAAATTTAGCTTTAGCTTAGTGAAAGTTTTTTTTTTTCACCATACCTAACGAGCAAACCTGATAGCTATCATCCTTGGACTGATTGGACGAGTGTGTGAAATTATCGTGCAGAATTCGGCAGAATGACGTGGCAGCCGAAGTCCTCCCCACAATTTTCTTTTTCACCATAGTTAAAGAGCAAACCTAGTAAATCTATCAAACTCGATTTTAGGCAGCTATATTCCAGAGCTGCCAAGATATGTTTATTTATGCGAGTTGCTTCATCTATTCGCCACTTGTTAACGCTCGGGGCAAAGAGGAGGGATTTTATGTACATTTGCAAATTAGATTTTCCTAATTTTTGTTTTTTCCTAGATTTACAACTAGATTTGTATAACAGAATAAATCGGTAATATGAATGTGACTCGTATTAGAATTTTTCGCATTTTATAAGATTTTTCATAATGATTTTTTATGCATATTTACGATAAGCAATATACGATAAGCGGCTAGAATTTAAGCGTGTTCTGCCCGACCTACAAAGAGGGTGATAATGGAATCTGTGCCAACTACCAGCTGATTGCACTTCATACGCCAAGTCTTGAAAAATACCCATGAAAGGAGAATCCGCACACAACATATTTTCGTCGATTTTAAACCGTCATTCGACAGCACGAAAGGGAGTTGTCTATATGCCGCAATATCTCAATTTGATATTATCACAAAACTATTACGGCTATGCAAGGTGATGTTCAATACCAGCAGCGCTGTTAGAATAGTGTAAGACCTCTCCGAGGCATTTGATACCAAACGAGGTTTTAGACAGGGCAACACTTTCAAGTGATTTCTTTACATGATGCTAAAGAAGTTTGTGCGAGCCGCAGAACTTAAACGGTCAGGAACAATTTTTTATAAGAGCGCACAATTGTTGGCGTATGCCGATGATATTGACATCAACCGTGCTGTTAGTTCTGTCTTTTCCAAACTGGATAAAAGAGTAAACCGAATGGATCTGATGGTGAACGAGGACAAAACGAAATATCTCGTATCATCAAACAAACAATAGGCGCGCTCATGTATCGGCACCCACTACCTGTTGCCAGTTATGCTTTTGAGATTGTAAGAGACTTTGTTTATTTAGGAAGCAGCATTAATACCGATAATAATATCAGTTTTGAAATCCAAGGAAGAATCTCTTTTGACAAGTGCTCTATGCTACTTTGAACTAAGTAGGCAATTGAGTAGTCAATTTCTCTCGACGAACGAAAGTAATACTCTACAAGGCTCTCATCATGCCTGTCCTAAGGTGTGGTGCGGAAGCTTGGACAATGACAATATCCGATGAGGAAAATGTTTGCACCTTTGCACTTTGGCCACGGCAGGCAATGCAACAATGAGCTGTATGAGCTTTATGACAGCATAGACATGGCGCAGCGAATAAAGATCCAGCGGCTCCGCTGGCTGTTATGTTGTCCGAATGGATACGAACGCTACGGCTCTGAAAGTATTCAATGTGCTGGTAGGAGAGGAAGAGGAAGCCTTCCTTTGCGTTGGAAAGATAAGAAACGATTGCCAAAATAATGTGAGAACAAATACCCAGTACCGAACTGCTGAGTTGGGTTGAGAAGGTTCGAAAATATCGCACTTTCTGCCCTATTTGTTTCTTCCACAATAACCCCAGAAAAATACGAGTTGGGCGATTTTATCAATTAGATAATGTAATATAAATCGTATTAAAAAGTACAATGTTATTGTTGTAGCAGCATAAACACTCCCTGTAGAAGTTGTTTGAAATACTACTGGAGTGACAGTCCTAGTCCGCATATAAATCCCGGTCGTTTCGGAAACATCGTGGAAACGAAAAGTACAGTGTGTTTAAGTTGGGTTGAAGATCTGGGTCTGATTGTTAAGGAGAGTGATAGCATATAATTTGGCTTTTGAGTGAGCTCAAGTTCGAGGGCCGTTTAAAAAGTTTGTGCAAAGTCAGAGAGATGGCACTACTGGTGCGCATCGAGGCTATGTTTAGTAAGTAGCATCTCACACACCAGGTTTCAGCCAGATTGGTATATTTTTGTGCGTTTTACATTGGTTTGGATCGAAAACGCACCAGGTCACGCCTCAGCAGTTGTGATTGCAAAATTAATGGAAATGGGCTTCCAACTCGTTTCACATCCCCCCCTATTTTTCAGACATGGCTTCCTCGGGTCATTCGGACTACTATTTGTTTCCCAATTTCAGGAAGTGGCTGGCGAAAACAATATCTTAATCAAAAGAGGAGGTGATTGCAGAAACGAATGGCTATTTTTCAGTCTTGGAAAAATCCTATTATTTGGAAGCGATCACCAAACTAGTACAGCGTTGGACGAGTGTGTCAGCCTAAAAGGAGGCTATGCCGAAAAATAAAAAGTTTACCCCAAACAATTAAGTAGTTTTTATTCTTGTACGGATTCTTCAAACGACCCTTGCATTTATTTATAGACTTTCGACTCTGAGAATTTGGCTGGCCAATACTGTACTGTCTGGAGGGAGGCTGGTACTTGTTGCCATCGACGATGGGGGAGTTCACAAAAATATGGAGTTCGCTTTGCTAAATACCATTGAGACTATTTGGGGTATTCTTATCGGGCTGATAATCGGCAATTTTCAATTGTTGAGAATTTCTTTACTCAAATTAAAAAAAAAAAAAAAAAAAAATTAATAATGATTATAATAGTGGACTCAAGCTAAAATCGGATATTTGAATTAAGTATGCACTAAATCAAATTATAAAAAAGATGTTGTTTTTGAAGGATATTGACTTCATTATTTACGCAGAAAAAAGAAATTGTTACAATATAAAAATATGATTACGCTGCATTTCCATTCCATTACCAATTAAAATAGCGCATATTCAAGTACAATATTACTCAGAGCCATTGGTTCGAGACCCAACATGTTGTAGCACATTCTCTTAATTGTAAAGATTTTGCTATACTTATATCTATATAAGTACAGTGGCGAGAATAACTGAGTGAATTTTTTTCGAGTTAGTGTTTTTTTGTTATTTTTCTTTTAAATGTTGTTAATATTTTAATCAAAATATTATAAATCAAACTGCAAGAAATAAAATACGAATTCAATATATTTCCATCTCCTTTTTCAACTTTTTAATCTGAACTTTTGAAAATTTTCGCATTTGCAGTAACATAGCTCACGAAATTTGAGTAAAATAAGTGCAATCGCAAGGATTTTAACCCTTTCCTGTTAAATAGTAAAAATCAGTGCCGCCAAAATGTCATTAAGAGGAAAGGAAAGCTTTCCGGGATCATTAGAAGTGAGACCAGTAAAAATATAAGCATTTTAAACACAATAAATCAGTTTCAACGAATTCTGAGTTTTCCAATATCCATATATTTGCTTTAAATCACTAAGGGACAAATAATTCCGAAAAGCTAAATTTGCTCCGACTTCTGGTACTTTAGAGAAATTGGCTGATCCCAAAGGGTAAACTAATCTTTTTCATATAAAAATTTATTTCTTGTGGAATAAAATGCGCAAGACCGCATGCAAAAAATATTAAAAAAAAAAAAATAACTCCAGATTTTATAAATTGCACTTGCAACATGTCGAAAAAAAATTAAGCAACGCGATTTTTTATCCGCTTGAAACTTGCACTTTTGCACTAAACTTTAAGGGGCTACGTAACTGTATACTCAAAATAATTCTAAAAATTTAAAAATGAATTTAAGAATGAACCACATTTAAAGAAAAAATATTAGCAAACATGCTTTATCTCGAAAAACATTTGATATATTTAAAAAAAATCATAATATACTAAATTCTGCTCATCACTGTCCTTTATGTACATATCTATGTTATAAACGCAGCGTACCATGTAACGGTTTCGTGAGTTCGAAAAATGTGTAGCAAAGGTTTAATTAGCCTGATGATAATTATGTAACAAGAGTAAAAGTTTCGACAGGTTGGGTCCAGAGGGAGAAGGGTGTTAGGTGGGCAAGTTTGATGGGGCATGTGAAAAGGTGGTTAGTATCGTGCGGTGTGCCTTTACATGCTGGACATATGTTGGGTATGTCGGGGTTGATTCTAGATAGGTAGGAGCTTAACCAGCTACAATATCCAGAACGTAATTGCGCCCAATTTATGCGAGTCTCACGAGGCAGGTGAAGCTCTTCGTCTGCGATGAGTGGTGGTTGGACTCTGATGACAGCATCCGGAGGTCGGAAGTTTAGGAAGGTGTTGTTGTAGCAGCATAAACATTCCTCATACATACTTATACAGGGAATGCTGCTGAAGTGACAATCCTTGGTCGGATATAAATCCGGGTCGTTCCGGTTACGTAGGGCCGATTGTCGTGGGAACGTCTTAAAATTGTTTGATATAGTACTTGTAGTTGTGTTTGATCCTGGATCATCAGTAAAGCCGAGGAGATGTCTTCTGCCTTGTCTCTAAGGTGGGTCAACTTCTAGCAAGTGCCTGAAGGGGTTGTTCCTGCGGCTGCAACTTAGAAGGATTTGCTTGTTGAGCATCTTACTGTGCTCCTTATGGAGATGTTGAAGGCGAGACATCATGAGGCATCCAATGGCTGTCCTGATAGCAGTGTTTGGACACGCCTGAAGTTTTTCTCACTGAGAATTACTAGTGTCAACCGACCAGATGGACGCAGCGCAATCTAGAATCGATCGACCAATTGCCTTAAATGCCACCAGCAACATTTATTTGTAACCCTCAGAATTTTGGCGCTGCTGGCGGTCGGTAAATAGGGTCGCCGTGCATTTAGTGGTGGAAAGCTGGAGATTTCTCGCAGTGAAAAATCTGGCGAGATAATCGTTCACTTTGGACCACGAGTCATCTATGTCATTGCCAGACGGCATTATCAAACAATCGCCAGCATAGGAAACCAATGAGACTCCTGCTGGTGGTTGGGAAAGTTTAGAAATGTAGAAGTTGAAAAGCAGGGGTGAAAGGACACCACCTTGCGGCGCAACTTGATTTATCTACCTCTGTTTTGAGCTTTGGTCTCGAAAAATTACAGACAATCGCCGACCACACACGTAGTTCGCGGGTCATCTCTTCAGTCCTCATGCGAGGGTCCACTCTTGGATATCATCTAGCAGCGTGGAATGGCTGACTGTATTGAAAGCCTTCGACAGGTCCAACGCTACTAGGACAGTTCTCCCGCAGAGGCGGTTTTGGCTAAGTTCGCGATTAACCTGCGTGTTCATGGCGGTGAGTGCTGTAATGGTACTGTGCACTCTACGGAAGCCATGCTGATGTATAGCTGGGGTCAGGTGTTTCGTAAAGAACCGGAGTAGAAAGGCCTCAAGTGTCCTCACTACTAGGGGGAAGAGAGTTGCGGACGATAGGACTCCCCTTGTTTGGCGGCTTCCCCGGTTTCAATAGTGGGTCCACATTCAAGACAGGTTTGAATGCCACAAATCGTGATGGGCGTTAAAGTCACTAAACCAAGAAGGCATTGGAAGGAATTTCAATCAGGTTCCTAGATACTCTGGCCTGATACACGAGAGACCAAGAGCTGCTGGTTGACTCACACGGGAGTTGGAGAGGGTTGGGGTGCAACATAATGACCACAAACGAGGTGGACCATCTTAAGATGGCACCACCCCATTGCACTGATTACGTCTAACTGAAGTAAAGTTTTGATGGAGCCGTCTTCGGTATACTCAGAAAGAAACTACAAGTCCAGGGTTAGGCTGGAGCATTGAGCTGTTCCAGTGACGGCAGGCGAGGGGTGAGGTTCAGCGAAAGCGCTAGTTTACTGGCCCGATTTTTAAAGTAGGGGAAATTGAGAACACAAAGTCACAATGGACTTGAATGAAGGAAAAGTTGCTAATTCCTGCTGGAAAAAATTTTACTGTCAAAAAATCGTAAGCAAGAAAACAGGCGATTAAAGACAGTTGGAATGTAAACAATAAACAAAGCGACTAACCAATTTTAAAATACAAATTAAGAAAAAAGGAATTCCACAGAGAATACGTAAGTAATGAAGGGATATTAAAGTTTGTTTAGTAAAATTAAACCATTCAAACAAGGTGACTGCAGAAAATCGCATCTTCCTGAAGTGGGTTCTTCATGCATGCGATTTGCGTAATCAAGACTTTTGCTATCTCTATTGAGTGGCTTTGATTGCTTTCACTGCTCTTTAAAATATTTAAAGGTGTGTCAAAAAACGAGTGAAAATGCCCCACTCGTCACAATAGAATGGAATGACGCTAGTGTTTTTAAGAAACAAAACTGCTGGTTTTATTGTATTTCAAAAGTCACAGTATCTGAATCAAGGCGAATCTATTAAAGGTGGTGTTGGTAAATCAGCTGATTTGCCGTGTCCATGTGGCTGGCAGCCAGAATTAAACAAAACAAATTCATTTTTAGTTGTCTATTTTGCCAATGATTTGTTTGACAATCAAACGTACAAAACATTGTTGTTGGTCCAGTGCCACCACCTTTAGTGAATGCGCCTTGATCTGAACACAGCCTTTCTGTTCATCTAAATTGACAATGTAAAAGCACTTACCTTATCTTTGACTTGTAATTCAACGGCTGAATTTGGGACATCATCATAAACTTTAATGTGGTCTTCTGTTTTGTTGACTGTAAGGAAATTATATACAATAATATAAAAAAATATTTTTAATAATTTTACATAACTACATATTTTAACAATGCGATTTTTCGAAATATGGCAAATTTGTTTAACTTGTTTGGCATGTGAAACATAAAGTTATTGCTGAAATCGTGTATTCTTTCAGATACATATTTATGCATGTAAGTAAATGTGGCACAAAAGATCTTTAGGTCAAAGTGCAAACCTGCAATTACTCTATTCTATGTAAGTAAAAAGTGTCGAAGGTCTACTTTTTGAACGATTAATTTTACATAACTTCGCGCAGTTATCGCTTTACGACACCAAAGCTAATTCACATAGAGAGACTATAAATAGTTAAGAGCATTATCGTTAAATATTGGCGAAATAATAAATAATATGATTAAAACCACTGTCCTACTCAGGTTACTCAATACGAATAAACGCAAACAATAATGAAAAAAAAGTATCCAGGTTCAACTTTGCTGAAGACAGTAACAGCCCAGTCCACAGGATTTAATTTAGGGAGAATACATTTTTAAAATGTTACGGGAAAGTACAACTTTAAATATAATTTTTGGGCTCAGACATTGAAAATCAAATTTAAAGAGACATTTTTCTGTAGTACATTTTAACCCTCTACGTCCTGCTTAAATGTATTGAAGTTGAATATCTCCAAAACATCGATTTATCGCACTTTAACTAATCATTTGAGCTTACGAAAGGTCTGTGCACTGAGGACCAAAAATTACTCAGAATTTAACAGTCGAAAGATTTCTTTTACAACATTGTAACTGGTGATGAAATGTGATGTTTCCAACATGAACCATCAAAGTGCCGAATAGAAGGTCTCAGACGAGCCAACACCAAAAAAATCGCGTTTGGAGAAGTCAACAATCAAGTCGAAGCTCATTTGTTTTTACGATTCCCAAAAGGAAGTGTCAATTTGGCAATTCATGCCAACGGGCCACACCGTCAATGCAATTTTCTATCTTGGCGTTTTGAAGCGTTTGTTGCATCGCATTCGTCGAAGAAGAAGCTGGCGCTTATTGCATGATAATGCACCATCTCATCGATCCACTCTTGTGACTGATTTTTTGACTAGAAATCGCATTTTAACCATCAATCACTCACCGTATTCGCCTGATATGGCTCTCTGTCACTTCTACCTATTCGGAAAATTCGGCCATGAAATGAAAACGTTTTGCGTCCGTAGAGGCCATCCAAAAGGCTTGTACCAACATCCTGAAGAACATTCCGGTCAATGACTTAAACAAAACTGCTGTCGTTTCTATTTTAGTTCAGTCTTGTTTATTTTGGACTTCACCTTGTATATCTAATACCTAATTACTGAGGAAGACTAATCAATCCGATGTGGCGATTAAAATCCGCAGAAAGAAATGACAATAGATTGGCCACACCCGGAGGAAGAGTGACGACAACATTGCCAAATAGGCGCTGCGGTGGAGTCCCTTCCAACAGGCAGCACGAAATATAGGCAGATCATGATCCACCTGGCGCCGTTCAATGGAAGCTGAAATAGGGTATTTCAATAAGACGTGGAATGAACTAAGAGCCCTTGCACAAAACCGTGTTCGATGGTGAAGAGGAGAAGAGGGAGGTGACACCCTATGTTTCAACTAGAAGTTACGAGGATCCTATATATATTTATATAATATATAATTCTAACTATGCATTTTTATGGCCCATTCAATTTTAGTGTAATTATGAAGACATTGAACTGCGTTGATTTTTCCCATACGATGTTGAGAATTCTCTCTATATAAGGCCTCCCAGAGGTTGTGGGTTCGATTCCCTCGTAAAGCACGATCCTCGCACTTTGCCAAATTTACCTGCTTTCCCTGTTTCTAAAAAAAACAATAAATCTCATTCCTCAAACCCAAAAACCGATCCTTTCCATCCTTACTCCCGCACAATAGTCTGCGCATTATTTGCCTTGTGGCTGCTAAAACAAACAGTTACACATTGCATCAGTGGCGCCGGCAAGAGGAAACGGGTGACCGCGGTAATAGCGCAGGCACATGGAAGTTAGCGAAGTCCTCAGTCATCTGTGCGATCCTTCTGCCAGATAAATATGAAACACAGATGACGCTCCAAGCACTACGAAGGTGTTGTTCCTAAGCATCGACAGGTGGGCATTCCCACTACTTAGGACTGGTAGCGGCAGGCTAATGTCTGCCCTGTCAGAAATCAAAACCGATTAACGAAGCCAACGCAAGACTGAGTCTTGTCGAGGCCCTATGCTCCCCAGAAGAGTGAACAAGGAAAAAAAAGACTGCTAAAAAAATAAATGTTATCATATCCGAATTTTATTGTAAAACGAAATTCAGCGCTGTTTCTCGCATCTCCTCTGCGATACAAAATTTTGATTAGAGCCGATCGGAATAAGCTTTACGCTCAGTTCGGCGTTCAGCGTCAAGCTGAGGATGCGCAGTCTAATTGAGACAATCTGTGAAGTACACTGAAGAAATGTGTAAGAGGACAAATGGTCATTTCATCTAGCTCTCTTTTCAATGCTTCAGAAATTGAATGGGAAATCATTTCTATGATAAAAAAATTTAAATCTTTATTTCTAAGGGAAGAGGAAAAAAGAAGATTAAGGGACAGTTACAGAATTTTGATATATAATATTACGAGGTGTGACAATAAAGTACGGGGAATTTAGTTATAACTCGAGGACTAGCAACAATGCGGCATTGAATACAGCGCTCCTAAACAAAATCAGTAGTGGGTAATAAAAGAGAGGAGAGCGGCCAAGAAAACGAGGATGTCCAAAACGCGATTGAAGACAGTGTTGATCGGTTTTTTTATATCCGTGGCATCATTCATCGTGAACACGTTCCTGCCGGTATTCCCTATGCATCAAACACATTTCTGTATAACTTCTTTTATTATACATCCACTTTTACTCCGATTAGTATAGTATCTTGTTGTAGCCAAAGCACTCCCGCGCAGAACTTCACAAGTAAGACCAACAGATTCTTTACTATCATAAAGAACATACATTCTGTCAAAAAAATATCGGGAATTGTTCGTTTAAAAAGCGCGCGTAACACATGTCTAATTTTTTTTTGCTAGAATGTTGGTACAACTGTCCTCTATAGCATGTTTTTGGCATTTAATTATATCAGTCAACCGCAGGTGTGCTCTGCGATTTTCACTATGGATAAAAATATCGAACCAAGAATTAGTCTTAAATTTTGTGTTTTGAACGGGTCGAATCCTTGAAAATGTTGCAGAAAACCTATGGCGAGTGTGCTTTATCAAGTGGTCAACGTCTACGAGTGGTATAAGACTTTTGCAGAGTGCCGAGAAATCGTAGAAGATTTGCCTCGATCTGGTCAACCATCAACGTCTTCGACGGATGAAAACGTCGACAAAGTCAAAGAAATGGTTCTGGAAAACCATTAGTTAAGTTTGAGGGAGGTAGCTCGTGACTTTAGCATGTCTCACGAATCAATTCGCAACATTTTACACCATCAATTGGGCAAGAGACGCGTGGCTGCTCGACTCGTTCTAAGAGAGTTGAATTTCTTTCAAAAAATTCATGGGAAGAAGGTGGCTGAAGATATGCTTGAGCAAGTGAATTCGGACCCAACGTTTATCCAGCGCATCATAACAGCTGATGAGATGTGGATATACTTGTGTGAATTGAACATGCAAACCAGTCAACAGGCGGCTGATGTGGCTGAATGGCGTTATCCACATGAGCCTAAACCCAAAAAACCACGTCAAAGGCGGTCAAAAGTGAAAGTCATGCTACTCGTTTTCCTTGATTATCATGGTGTTGTGCATTCGGAATTCATTCCAAATGGTTCTACGGTAAATAAAGAATATTATTTGGAAGTTATGCGACATTTGAGAGAGAATGTAGGAGTGTGTAGGAAACGGCCCAATTTATGTAAAGAAAACACATGGATCTTGCACCATGATAACGCACCGTTTGTTAAAACTTTTTTGACCAAAACTCGACAAATATCATCGAAAAACCACCGTATTCAATGGATTGACTTTTTCCTTTTCGCAAAACTGAAATTGCCACTCCGCGGACCCCGCTCTGAGTCTATAGAGGCCATTAAAGAGAATTCACTGAAGGAATTGAAGAAGATCTCTTCAAACGCGCTTAAAAGATGCTTTGATGACTGGACTAATCGTTGGCATTCGTGTATTGCTTCGAATGAAACCTATTTTGAAGGCGACAAAATAAATTTTGATGATTGGACAAATTGCGTTTAATTGAACAATTCCTGGCACTTTTTTGACAGAATATATAATATATAGGTTCCTATGGTTCCGCCAGGAAAAGCAATCTTTTTCAGCTCGTCCCAGAACGAGAATACTGCTCAACGCGATTCACATTTCTTGTTATCTGCGTAACGCCACCGTATAAATGAAACATGCTGGCTATAGGGCGGCACGCGAGATGTGTGAAGCGAAATGGCTGAATAAAAATCGATTGAGCTGCTGACTGATCGATAGAGAAACGTCCCACAATTCTCAGCAGAAAGATTTCAAGATTCAGACGACTTCTTGTAAGAACGAAAGAAAAGTGCCTGGTTATTGACATTTAGAGAACACTTTTAGCTTGCTCAACGGTTACAGCAGTATAAGACACAGAGAAGATAAAGATATCCAATGAAAATATACGAGTAAGTATGGTTGGACGAATGTTTGTCAATTGAATTGAAGTGTGTGCAATCCATAAGAAGGGCAGATACTGCAATCAGCGCCAACTATCGGGGTTAGGTTAGGATGACAGCGGTTGGCCAATATGGGCTACACTCAGGCCAAGATCCTATTGTGATGCCGTAATTTGTTTCAATCTCTTCTAAAACAAATCTGAACTGATCAAAATTCAAAATTGGGACCGTGCTGAGATTTCCAACTCACTGACAAATTGTCCACCTATAATGGCGAATCTTTGGTTGGAAAGAGCAGGACCATGACACAAAACGCTTTTGAAAGCTTCTGCAGAATTCATGCGTCTGTACGCCTAACCTATGAGTTTGTCGGCCTATCTAGATGTCCTGTTATAACAGAAATTAGTGCGCCAAGACTATGATTACTTTGGTTCAGCAGAGATTCTGTGCGTTTAGAATTAAGAGGCGGCCACAAATGCCGGAGAACTCTGTTGGTAGGCTCGTGACGCCATCTTTCATTCTCTACTCTTACAAATTTCTCAAAAATAAGTAACTATAATAAATAAAGGTAATAAAGCGTATACGTAAAGCTATGTGTAGTTCATCGATCTTCGTAGTTGGCATAAAACTGTAGGTACCTCAATTTATGGAACAACATCAAGACGCACACCACAAATAGGATGAAGAGCTTGGCCAAACACCTAGCAGAAGTTAACGCGTCAACTATTTATTTTTTATTTTAGTTCATAGATCTTAAAATTCTCTCGATGTCCCAATGGCAAATGACTTAGCTATCTCGTTAAATGATGTGGGGCACTTCATGATTACCATGGAAGTTATCGACTGCTTTGTGAAATCTTTTATAGCCCACTTGGCTTTCAGTGAAAATGGAGATATTCGTGGTGAGCTTCAAAGGTGAGCTCTTTAACATACCGTTATTCGGCTCTGGCGAATTTGATACAATCAGATGGTTGGCTGACCTCACTCGAGATGTGTTTACAAAAAAACTGAGATAGTGTTGGTGACTTACGAAAAAATTAGCCAGTGACACTTCGTTACTATCTGAGCAACGACTGATTGGACGAGTGTGTGATTATGTGTGAAATTATGGTGAAGTTTTCAGTAGGAAATAAGATTGTGTTAGTGTTATACGAAAACAAATCAACACAACCTTCACTCATGTTGCTTCGTTGCCGTCTGAGCAACGACTGATTGGACGAGTGTGTCAATACATGTGAAATGATCGTGCAGAACTCGGCTGCCGAATCCCCAAGTGACGTGGCAGCAAAGTTCCTCTCATAGTTTTCTTTTTCATCGTAGCTACTAGTAATCTATCATTCTTGGCAGATACCATTTCCGAGTAACGCGCCAGTAACTGTATCAGTGTCACGGACTTAATTATTGCCATCATTTCAGCCGAACAGATATTGCGAAATCTTTTTTGACTTCTGAAAATAACATCAATGTAATGCCAACAATAATAAGTGCACCAAATTTTTACTCGGGTAATTCATTGAAAGGTTAGAGGGACAGACTTAAATTAAAAATAAATGGTTTGTGTTAGGTGTGGTTGCTGTCCGATTAATAATTCAATAATTTGCAAAAAAATAATTTTTATAATTGGCGCTTACACCTTTTATTGGGTATTTGGCTCAGCTTCTTCTCCTAGTTGTGGTGGGCATCTTGATGTTGTCCTACAAATGTGAACGGCTGTTGGTTTTATGAGGAGTTTTTTTTATGGCAGAAATACACTCGGAGGTTTGCCATTGCCGGACGAGAGGTGGCCGCTTTTAGAAAAACTGTTTCTATCATTTGGTGTTCCGAGTCTGGGCACTGCCGAATGATAGTCACGCACCAGTTTCTTATCGCCACCACCGCTGTGTAAAAATAATGCGAGAAATTGGTCTGTCCAAACGATAATATTCCTGCTGATCTGAAGAGCTGAATAGTATCCTTGGCTAATTTACTTATACGAGGGTTGCCTTTTATATTTTGCACCTTTGTAACACCACGTATGATGAGTTACATTTTTAAGGAAAAGCTTGGAATTTTTTTAGCATAGAATTGCATATAACGTTTTCACTTATGAGCTTTTTTGTTCCTTTTTCAGTGAGATGAAAAATTCATCTCGTACAAAAGAAAAGATGGAATTAACTTCTGATAATTTTCGTGGAAGGATTTACCACCTGGATTAAAAAATTCCGGAACAACAACCAGGTGATGTTTTAAGTCCACTGATTGGAATTCGTTTCTGTTTGTTTGTTGCCACATCTGGATTAACATTTGCAAAAGTTACGTCATCTTAAGTAAATCTACCTATGCACGGGTGCTCGATTTTTACAGTTTTAAAAATTGATTTCATCCTCCATCGAGGATGGCGGACGTAGTGGCAGACCGTCGATATCGAAAACTGATGGAAATATCAATCAAGTGAAAGAAAAGTCGATCAATAACCACAAATTAACCTTCGGAGAACTGGCAGATGATTTAAACATTGGTTATGGACCTACTCTGGACATTGTAGTTTGAGATTTGGATTTGCGCTGTGTTGCTGTAAACTTTGTCACAAAGGACCTAAATTTCATGCAAAAAAAAAAGAGATCGCGTGATATAGCTAAATATAGGATTTCCAAGGCTGAATCCCACCCAACATTCATCAAAAGCATAATTACTGGAGACGAGATGTGGGTTTATGAGTACGACACGCAATCCAGACATTAGGCGAGTGAGTGGCGAGTTTCGTATGAACCAAGACCAAAAAAATACGTTCACCGGTATTATACAACACGAATTTTTGCCTGAAGGTTGGACAGTTAACAATGACAGTAACAGCATTTAAGCATTATGAGACGCTTCTGTGAAACAATTCGCCAAAAAAGAAAGGATAAAGGACAACAAGTTCCAACGTGGCCGTCGATCCTTTCAAATTTTGAGAAGGCCGTCCAAAAACGGCTTGATAACGCAAGATCTTCATGAGACACATCGCAAGAAAGAGGCATCCTTGGACATGTCGCACCAGTACACCTAGAGAAACTTAAAATACAACCATTTGTTTGCCAGAAGATTTGGGAGAATTAAGGACAACCAACCGTCGAAGACGAATCATCTTTCACACATCTGAGCTCACAAGAGAGACTTTATGAGCACTCAAAAGTTCGAATTAATGGGTCATCTGCTTTACAGCCCTGATTTGGTATCTTAGGATTTCTTTTTGTTTTCGAACATCAAAAATAAAATGTGAGATTAACGAGTTTCAAGCCGTTGAAGCCCTTAAACAGCTCGTTTTGCAGGTATTCATTTCGCAGTGGCAAAAGTGCTTTAAAAATTGATTCAAGCGAACGCAAAAGTGCATTGACTTCCAAGGAAAATATTTTGAAAAACAATGAAGCCATTTCCATTATTATTTTAAATATTGAAGCCGAACCATATCAGTTGCTTCCTTGGAGCAGTTAACACGTTACAGCAATTTTGCTCAAAATATTATTGTATTTTGTGGATGTGGCGCGTTCTTCTCATCTCAGAGCTCACGTTAGCAAGCAACACTGCCGGATCTAGAGTGCGGAAAATGCACGATTATTCTTAAGGTAGCCAATGAGATGGTGAAGGAAGAGACCGTTTGGTATGGGGGTATTATTTGCCCACATATCTTCGAAAATGCATGGTACTTTTAACCCTTAGTCGTTTCCACTACCATTGCTCTCTTTTTTGCTCGCCTCTTTTATTTTCTTTCGTGGATCGCTCTCTTCTCAGAGCTTCAACTTGTGTAGATACAGGAACCGGTACTCGAAGTGTAACCAACTTCAGACCGCTCGCTGTCTGTTAGTCAGCAAAATGATAGTCCAGCGCGGCTTTTTGCCGAGAGTAAACGCGAAAAAAGGAAATCAGTAATGGATTTCAAACGTAATAGTGTGATTGCATAGCTGGGTTCGTGAGCTCGAGCAACTTAAAGTAAAAAAAGTGTTTGTTTATCTGACCATTATTCATTACAATGATACTGGTAGCATCGCGAAACGACCACCTCCATGGTCATCAAAAGACTACAACGTCACGTGGAATGGTTCAAAAAGTGAAGAAGCGACTTGAGCGACATCCCCGAGGAAGTGCCAATCAAATGGCGAAAGAACTAAAAATATCTGACCGTAGCATCCGCCGCATACTGAAAAATGATCTCAAAGACAAGCTTTACAACATCCAAAAGGCGCATGATCTCACACCAAAGCAGTAAAGCGGCGCCAATTCAGATTTGGGAGAGCGAAGGAGTTGTTTCGCTTGGCCGAAAACGGTCAATTTCCGAACATGATGAGAGAATTGTTCAAATTGCGCAATTCGTAAACTCCCAAAATGATAGGGTTTATTTGAGCGACCGTTCATACGAGAATTTGAGTCATCGATTGGCCACCAGGTGGCAGCACCCGCCACAGGTAATGGTTTGGGCCACTGTAACAGCAGATGGGTGCTCTCCAATCGTTTTCATCGTGCCTGGCGTCCAGGTAAATGCGTAAATATTTTGCAGGTTGCTTTGAAGACATGGGCAGACACACATTTCAGTGGCAGACCATGGACGTTTCAACAGAACTCGGCACCGTCTCACAAAGCTTGAGTGAACCAAGAATGGCTAAAGAACAACGTTCCGAACTTCATAACGTCCACACAATGGCTCTCAAATTAATCAGCCGCGAATCCGATGGATTATTCTCTTTGGGCTAGTCTCGAGGCGCTGAAAAAAGTCATTGTCCGCGAGTGGGCCAAAATACCTGAAAGTCACATTCGGGCAGCTGGCGATTCGTTTCTGAACCGTCTCAAGGCCATAGTCACGGCACATGTTTTACTTTGAATTGATTACAAGTAATTTTCCAAACTAAATGTATGACCCTATTAATTGGTTGGCTTAGTGTAACATTTTTAAAGTGAAATTTAACAGCTTGCACATAGAAATTCTTGGTTCTGTGTGACGAAAAAGATAATATGGATTTCAGTGCCGCTGAAAGCGAATGCGAGGTGACTTCACGCATTTTATCCTTCACGCGGCAGCGCATAACGCAGGAAAATATGGGCATTTTCACAAAAAGGTCAACCACGAGTGCAAAACTCAAACTGTTCCTGAAAACTTTTTGTTGATGAATAATAAATCTCAAATGTGTTTACTTTATAAATATAAAAGAATTTTTCTTTTCTTTTAATTTTGAGCCGAAATATACAACGAATATACAAAATTTACAAAAATCTAACTCTTTTGACCAAATATACCAACTTTTTTCCTTGTAATATTCCCTTATTCAAAGCAATACTATGATGTTTTTATAATTTAAAAATCTTCTACTGATAGTAACGTAATGTTTAACAAGCAGAGAGACTTAGTGGAGATCGATTAACGGTAGTTTTTTTTTGATTACTTCTGCTTATATTCGTATGTCGCGTCCGTTACCGAAAAATAGCATTTATTGTTCTCATTAGTGCAAAAAGTGTTGAAGTATAAAATGCTTTCAGACTTTAAGCAAATAACTTATTTCACTTAAGAAAAGTAGCCATTGACTCTCGATAAAAACGATTAATAAAATTTATTGGTGTTTGAAATTTGTCGCGTCCTTTACCGCGAACCTTAAATTTTAAATAAAGTCGTAGAAATTGCACAAGATTAAAATTTTATAGATGGCAAAAACGGCAAAAGAAACAAGAAAAGCAATAACAACGAAATATAGAGAGAAAATGAAAGAAGACGTCGAGAAATGGCAGGAATACAAGAAGAAAGAAGCTAAACGAAAGCAAAAGTATCGAAAAAGATTATCGCAAAAAATGAAAAGTGATAGCAATTTATTAGAAAAGAAGAAAGAAAAGGACCGTGTTAGGCAGCAAGTTTTGCGTCAAAAAAAGAGCGTAAATAATATTGATAGTTTGAATTGCGATATTTACAGCTGTAAGCAAACGATGGGAAAAGTTGAGCGTGCGTTACCTAAAAACCTGAATAGAAAAATAGCTATCCTCAAATCTTTATGCAATAAATATCTTAGGCCAACAGAAACGATGGATGAAAATACTACCAAGTCATCAAAAAGCCTGATGCGTGAAAAATTAATTGAAAAATTCTTTTTGCAAGATGGAATCAGCGTTCAAGCTCCTGGGAGAAAGGATACAATGCTAATCAATGGGAAAGTAGTCTCAAAACGTTTTATGCTTATGACCTTAGCAGAAGCATATCAACTCTTCAAAGCCGAATATACCGAGGAAAAAGTCTGCAAAACTATTTTTATTCGTTCTAAGCCGACTTACATTCAGTTAATCAATAATTTACGACACAATATGTGTATCTGTAAGTACCATGCAAATTTTATTTTCTTACTAGAAGGCTGTGCAAAGATTATATCGCAGATTCCTGCCAAAGCTGATTTATTTCTTACAAGAGTTTGCTGCGTCGTTATGAATGAAAAGTGCATGGCTAATACTTGTGACAGCTGTGTACGCGATATTAAAGACGATCTAGTTCCAATACAGTTTATTAATCAATTTGATACGCAAATCAAATGGAAACAGTGGAGAAAAGTAGACGATCGCATAACTTTAAACTACACTATAGGTCCTTTAAGCGACTTAATTCATGATGTAGAGATGCAGCTACCAGCTTTTAAAATGCATTGTTTTATTAAACGTCACCAACAAAATTACTTTGAAATTAAAAAGAAAAATTTAGCAGTTAATGAAATTGTTATTCAAGTTGATATTGCTGAAAATTATCGCTTGACATGCCAAAACGAAATTCAAGACGCCCACTTTAGTTATAACCAAGTAACAGTGTTTACGTGCGTAGCTTGGGTTCTTGGTGAAACCAAGTCCTATGCTGTTATCAGTGATAGATTGACTCACAGTAAATTCGACGTTTACTGCTTTATTTCCAAAATTATCAATATCTTACAAAACCAGTACAAAGGAGTTACCAGCATTTATATTTTCTCTGATGGAAGCACTTCCCAATTCAAAAATAAATTTATTCTTTCTAGTATTCCAAGACTAGCAGCTGAATTTCATTGCGGAATCTTAGAGTGGAATTTTTTCGCCACTTCACATGGCAAAGGTGCTGTAGACGGAATAGGTGCCGTAGTTAAACGAAAAGTCTGGCAAATCATTAAAGCAAGAAATATCATTCTCGGTGATGCCTTATGCTTCTATGAATGTGCTAAGAACAACATTGATGGAGTTAAAATTTTGTATATCTCTGGAACACAAATTGATAGTTTTTCTAATCAACTGTCAGAGTTATGGCAAAATGTTCCAAATATCAAAGGAGTTAAAAGTATGCATTGGTTTTCATATTTCGACAGTAAATGTATTGAAGTTGCTCGGACGGCCTATTCATTAAAGAAAATAATTAAAATAGACCATCCTAAAAACTAATAACTTTCTTCTTAATTTTTAAGCCGTTTTTACTGTAATATTACTTAAGTTTTTATTTTCAATAAAATTGAAGTGTTATAAAGAAACAAATTTTATTTCCTAGCTCATGGAAAATTTTGTCGCGTCCGCTATGTCGCGTCCGTATTTCTTCTATACTCAATTAAAAAAAGCGAAGAGAAAATTATCATATTTCATAAACCTACGAATAACAGTCAACTGTTCGCATTTATTAACATATATATTGTATATATATAAAAATCCTTAATTTGCTGAATTTTGTATATTTCTGAATGCACCTCAAACAAACTTCTATTTTTTGTCGCGTCCGTATCACTTTATAATTGCTTATAACTACGTACTTATTTGTAAAAGATCTTTCCCGTATATACTAAAATCTAGCACTCCGTCAGCCCTTTAAAACAATATCAATATATATAAACTTTTACTTTGCCTTCATTGTTTTGGAAGCACTTAAAAGCGTACAAATGTCGCGTCCGTTACCGTGAAAATGCCCATATGCCTGATTAAACGATGTTCAGTTTTTAAATTGAAAATAAACGGAAGGTTGGCGCAAAAAAAAGCATTTGTGATGAGTACAAAGTAAAACTTTGCACGCTCTGTACTGAGAATTCAATTTAAGTGTTTTTTTATATAAGTAGAACAAAATTACCTTTTTATTTTTTTAATACCACAGCACATTTTTACTTCTTGAAGTTTGGTTTAATTTTTTTGTTAAAAACTAAATGTGATATGGAAATGCTCTCATAAAATAAGTATTTTGGATTATTTATACAAATAAAACAAGAGGAAAACACAAAATGCTTCGGTAATTTGGAATTGAAATAAAATGAGAATAACGCTGTGTGACAAAAAAAAACAAAAAATTAAATATACTTTTATGGAGACCCAGCACAACTTATGGCTATAGAAAAACTAAACAAAATGGTATAGGAGAAATTTCCAATACACCCCCAAAATCTCATTTTATGGCCATAAAACCGTTTTTCAGTAGGTTGATGTGAAGAATCACTCCTAACGTCGCCAATTTCCATCCGATTTCGAATTTATTTTTTTAGTTCGAAAGAACAAAAACAAGCCTTTTTGACAGTGTGTTGACAATTTTTCTGAAATGACAACTGACGAGACTGTAGACGGAAGTATTTGGAATTTTTTTATTTTTTCTCTATTTTTTCAACTTTGACATAATTTTTACGATATTATCCGATATTGAGGATTTTTTTTAGTACACTACTGTTATGGTAAATTTAATTTTGCGTCGAATGAGTTATATTTGACTGTAATTGAATTAAAATTAATAGAGTTGTGTGAGTTTTAAGATTTTTTTTTTTTTACTAATTTGATATGTAGGCATCGAAGCATGAAAATGATAACAAGTGTCATTATAAACACATAATATTTATTGGAGTATTGTGCAGTGCCGCACTGTACGGAATGGTACGGTGCAGTACACAACGGAACTGGTTCCAAACTTAAAAATGCATTGGAAACGGCCCTTTGGAGTTCAGTATGGTACGGTACATTTGTCATTCTCTTCATCAGTTTTGAATACTTCTCTGTAAGAAATTCGATCATCATCATTCATCTGAAGTCGTCATCAACTAAATTCCATTGTTTAAATCGAGAAGCGAGCGTTTCAGATTGCCTTCCCGATAGAAGTAAATCACGACAAAGATCCTGAAAATCTGAATTTGATACAATGTGTCGTTCTGAAGACTTAGAACCAGACGGAAAGTACTCTTCATCATCAGGTTTATTGTTATCAGTTTGATCATCATCAGCAATGAGTTGAACTTCCTTCAGTTCCTGCAGTTGAATCAATCATATCGTCCAAGACTACGGGGTTCGTAACAGTTGCAACATCAGCATACTTTATGTGCTTTCGAGCTTTATAATGATGACCGTTTACGTCCGTTTTACAAAAATAACAATCATCTGGTTTATGATAAGGCTGATGATGCCACATCATCGGAGAATATTGAGAAATGCGACTTTTCTGGCAACGTTTTGATTTATACCTCTTGAAATTCAATGAAACAAACAATAAAACTTTGAAGATTTAATAAGGTTAAATTATAATAACAAACTTCTTTTGTTAATCAATGTACAGTGTGAACTTTGGTACACTTGGGAGCTTTTCCATATTTCTATTGAAAAAAAAGTGCTATAATATGTCAGATATTTTCGTAAGTTCTAACCAGTTCTGTTGTATGCAGTACAGTGTACTCTTATGTATACATATATACTCCAATAAATATTACGTATCTATAATAACGCATCAAAACACGTCCTTATTCCCATTTAGCGTAAGTTATACCTACATACCAAATTAGACAAAAAAAAAAAAATCATAAAGCTCACACAACTCTTTTAATTTTAATTCAATTACAGTCAAATATAACTCATTCGACGCAAAATTAAATTTACTATTGGAGGTTGAATTAGTTTTAAAGGTTTTTTTCGAAGATTTGGGGCTTTATTGTGAAAAAACGGTACAAAATATTTTATTCGAAGTATTGGCCATCGCTAGCTACAACTTTCGCCCATCTTTCGGGCAATTTCCGGATGCCGTTTCTCCAAAATTCTGGCCGCTGCTTGGCTATCCATGACTCAACCCATATTTTGGTAGCCTCGTACGAGGAGAACCGCTGGTCCGCCAAATCGAGACTCATATGCCGGAACAAATGATAATCGGAGGGAGCTATGTCTGGACTATACGGCGGGTGGGGTAACACTTCCCAGCCAAGCGTTCCAAGGTATTTTTTGACAGGTTGAGCAACATGCGGCCGAGCGTTGTCATGTTGCAAAATAACCTTGTCGTGCCTTTTTACCGTTTCCGGCCGTTTTTCTTTCAATGCCCGGCTTAAACGCATCAATTGCAGTCGGTAACGATCCCCCGTGATTGTTTCGCCCGGTTGGAGCAGCTCAAAATATACGACGCCGACCTGATCCCACCAAATGCAGAGCATGATTTTCTTGCCGTGAATATTCTGCTTGGCCGTCGACGTTGATGCGTGGCCGGGCAAACCCCATGATTTTTTGCGTTTTGGGTTATCGTAGTGGATCCATTTTTCGTCGCCAGTCACCACCCGATGCAAAAAACCCTTCCGATTTTGTCGCTCGATCAGCAATTCGCACGTAAAAAGTCGCCGTTCGACGTCGCGCATCTTCAACTCGTACGGGACCCAATGTCATTGCTTTTGGATCATTCCCATCGCTTTTAGACGCTTGCAAACGGTTGATTTATTAACGCCCAATGATTCAGCAAGCTCTTCTTGGGTTTGGCACGAGTCCTCGTTTACCAATTCCCCCAATTCCGCGTCCTCGAACTTTTTGGGCTGGCCAAGACGCTCCTTGTCTTCGGTGTGAAAATCACCACCTTTGAATCGTCGAAACCAGTACTCACATGTTGAAATCGACGGAGTATGGTCTGGGTAGGCCTCCTGCAGCAATTCACGGGCTTGGGCTGTATTTTTTTTTCAAATTGAAGCAGAAAAGCAAAGCTTCCCGCAAATTGCGTTTCGACGGCACGAAAGTTGACATACTCGGAGCACGAAAACACTGCGTTGTTTATACTTCAGCGAAATGACAGATACTGATAAACAAAGCCTAGGGATGAGGCTTTGTCATGAATATATATTCAGTATTGCCAACGCGATAAAGTGATAAATAGCGCCATCTGTGTGTCACCTTTAAAACTAATTCAACCTCCCAACATATAACAGTTGTGTAGTAAAAAAAAAATCCTCAATAACGGATAATATCGTAAAAATTATGTCAAAGTTGAAAAAATAGAGAAAAAATAAAAAAATTTCAAATACTTCCGTCTACAGTCTCGTCAGTTGTCATTTCAGAAAAATTGTCAACACACTGTCAAAAAGGCTTGTTTTTGTTCTTTCGAACTAAAAAAACAAATTCGAAATCGGATGGAAATTGGCGACGTTAGGAGTGATTCTTCACATCAACCTACTGAAAAACGGTTTTATGGCCATAAAACGAGATTTTGGGGGTGTATTGGAAATTTCTCCTATACCATTTTTCTTAGTTTTACTATACCTACAAGTTGTACTAGATCTCCATAAAAGTATAAAATCACTGTCGCACAGTGTAATATTTTCACAATCAAGCACTTTTAGTACTTTTAGTGGCACAGCAGCTTCAAAATGACATGTAAAACTATGGTAGCCGAGAACTGACTATCATTTAGTATGACATATAAAAAATATCATTGGATATGAAAAGTGAAAAACAAACCAGCACACAGGTATAAAAATACATATTTTTTTTAATTTGGGACAGCAACAACATTGGCATCGCTGAAATTGTGATATTTCTAAAACCTGCACTCAAATTCTGATACTCTTTGTTAAGCGTTACTTAATATTATACTTACTTAACTTATAAAAATAATGTTAAAATATAAATCAGCAATTATTGGTAAAGTAAAAAAGTTCGATCCATTTTTCGCTAGATGTCTTTAGTGAGCCATATCCCTAATTTACGCGTTGCGTTTGGCGAGGCCAGTTGTGTTTTACAGCTTTTCAAAATAACTGTAGCGAAAGAGGCAATGCGATAAATTTTTCAATACCATTACGTCAAAAATCGAGGCAGGTGATCAAAAAGCAGTTGTGCTGTTTATGTAACCTGCACACCAAGGCGGTGGCTCAAACGATTCCGTTCTGGTAATATGACGTCGAAGACGAGGTACGCTCTGGTACACCAATGGTCGAAAATGTTGACAAAATCATGGAGTCGTCATCTGAGCTGTCCATCGTTCAGGAGCTGAAGAATAGCCAGAAAACCATTTGCAATTCGGCTGGTCTCAGCAAGACGCTACGACGCAAACGAGCCTTTCGAACAGAATTTATGCCTGCGATTCTTTACTTAAACGGTCGATTGTATGTTGCCGGAATGTGTCGAATTCGTATCCGTTCAATGATTGTCACTTCAGGAGTATCACCCAAACATGTTATTGGCAATATTTTATGATGTTAACGACAAAACTCTCCAACTCTGGATTAACAGCTAACGCGAAGGTTTTGCTTTGGAAGAGAGACTTAATCCGGGCTCTACTGTCAGCAGCTGGCCAGAATAAAGCATCAAATAGACCAAAAATTCAGAAATTGTGATTTAGTCCAGTCAAAAGAAGATTTAACTTATTAATTTTAGGAGTATGCGAGTTTATGGTTTTATTATGTAAAGCCCATCACTGTGAACTTAAGTTTGAGTTTTCGGGGTCGGGGGTTGTGTCCCGCGGTCGCCATCTTGGAAATAAGGGTGCAACTGGTTTTTGCGATTATCTCGTGAATTTCGAAAGTTACGAAAATTTTGTAAATACTTTTTTGTAGATAATAATATTATCTACAACTTTCATTAAAAACTTTTTATTGTAAAATTAATAATAAAAAAGTTATAAACAAAATTACGCGAAAAATTAAGGGATGAATTGTTTTAAAGCGTAATAACTTTTAGATAACATAGACATGATATAGTCGATTACTAGTTTTCTTGGGTTTGAGGGCCTGAAATATATGGATTAATAGTATGTAAATTTGGAGCTTGTGGGTAAGCCTGCTTGCGGTATGATAGGGGTGGTTTCTAGGGGTTAGGGCTATGTGTGACTCGGTACCCAAAGGTTAGATAGTGTAGGGGTGTGGTGAGCCAGCACACTTATGGTGTGAGAAAAAATTTTAAGAAAAATAAGACTCAATTCAAGAAAATTAGTAATCGACTATATCATGTCTATGTTATCTTAATCGATTTTCAGGTGTAGGAAAATTTCGAAACATGAAAATTTCAAAATGCGATATCTCTGCGAAAAAAATGATATTTGAGCAAACAAAACGCCATTTGAAAAAAGAAGGCTTGTATTTAAAGATGCCATCCTGTTATTTTGGTGAAAGAAAACATCTGCAAGGCTACATAACCTCAAATATGGGCAAAAATGGTGTTTTTTGCACTTTAAGTTAGGATATCTCGAAAACCAGAGCTGATAGAGCAATTCTGAGGCCAGATTTGGATTCAGCGCATCATAAACCTTCGGAAATATATAGTCTGGTTTCTGGGTCTGAATGTTGGTTAAATTTTGTCGGCCTGTGTAATCATGTACGCGCTTCGCTAATGTATTGGTTGCTCCGCTTAGCAGCTCAAAATCATACGACTAAATAAAGATAGCGGAAAAAACTTATAGACAAAAATGTTCATAAAAGAATGCTCTATAAAAAAGCTCTGATGTATATTTTCCATAAAATCAATAAAAAAAAAGTTATTACGCTTTAAAACAATTCATCCCTTAATTTTTCCCGTAATTTTGATTATAACTTTTTTATTATTAATTTTACAATAAAAAGTTTTGAATGAAAGTTGTAGATAATATTATTATCTACAAAAAAGTGTTTACAAAATTTTCGTAACTTTCGAAATTCACGAGATAATCGCAAAAACCAGTTGCACCCTTATTTCCAAGATGGCGGCCGCGGGACACAACCCCCGACCCCGAAAACTCAAATTTAAGTTCACAGTGATGGGTTTTACATAATAAAACCATAAACTCGCATACTCCTAAAATTACTTAGTTGGCTATTTTTTTTGTCTCTTTTGACTGGACTAATTAGGAAGGGTGATGTCTTGCATCAAGAAAACACTAGGTCGTACATATCGTTAACGATGTACCAGAAGCTCCGAGAGGTTGGGTCGATGGTTCTATCGCAACCGTTGAATAGTCCAGACCCGACGCTAAGCAATTATCACCGTTTCAAGTATTTTTATTGAATTTTATTTATTTATTTATTCAATTTCATTGAATATACAAAACTCGCCTTAAGAGATGCTTGTGGAAATGAAAGAGGCTGACTTCTTGAATCGTCAAATAATGAAATTATCTTCAAAAGTTATCAAACTAAATGGAACATATAAATCGGATAATTGCAAGTCTGTTAATTCCAATCTCAAAACGAAGCGAAAACATGATCAGAACTTTTTACTTGACCCAATATTTTTTAAATACCTGACTTCGATACATTTTTACCATAAATTAAAAAAAAAAAGTGAATTGGCCTTGAGCTCATAAAAATCAGTATTATCTAAATTATTATACCATAATATGTGCATATATACCATAAAACCAACAAAAAAATATACAACACAGTGCTATCCTCGTAAACCGTATAGCCAGAATTGCGCGACCGTCCTGATTACTTGAATGTTCGGATTATAGATGATGAATGACGGTATAAAAAATTTACAACAAAGTTTTGAGAATTACAAATTGATGAAGAAATTTAGCCTTTTTAGAAAATAACAATAAAAAAACAGTAAAGGTTCGGACCGAAATCTATATACCCGCGCACATTTTAATGAAATTTAATTTGGACTGCCGATTTTTGTTTATTGGTTACCAACTTTCATGGTAGAAGGTGATCAGATTATAGGTACTTTTTCCAATAGGGGTTTTCTGGACAGATCACGAGTAATTACTGTCAAACTAAATACATAATTTTTTTCAGTATTCTTTAACATTTCATGATGGAAACTTTTACGAGGAAGTGAATTGAAAACAATCCATTCATTACATCCATTGAAAACAACCGTTTGGTGTGGCCTATGGGCTGGAAGAATCATCATCGGTCCATATTTCTTCAAAGACGAGGCTGGTGTCAATGTAGAAGTGAGTGATGATAGCATTCGTGATAAACGACTTTTTGATGGCGGAAGTTGAAGCATGTGTCCGTCACAACATTTGCTTCCAACAAGACGGCGGACGGCACTACTTGCCATACAACCCGTGAAACAATGGACCAGTGCATTGACTGCCAAGATCGTGTGATATCACATCTTTGGACTTTTATTTGTGAGATTATGTAAAGTCTAAATGCTTTGTAGATAAACCAACTCCGATTGAGGCATTGGAAGCTAACATTACTATGATTGTTCGCAAGATACCGAACGAAGTCCTCCAGCGAGTCATTAAAAATTGGTGTTTACGGATGGCCGAATTATGGCGCAATTGCGGCCAACATTTGAAAGGGATTGTCTTTAAAAAATAAATGTCACGAATCGTTCTACATAAAAATAATAAAGACTACTCAAACAATTTAAATTCTCATTGTTTTATTTCAATTGAAAGTCCGTTACCTCTAAATTTATTACCCTTTATTATTTCTTGATAAAGTTATCGTGCGCACGGACGGACGGACAAGGCTAAATTGACTATCATTTTGAGCATTTTTATATAATATAATACCATTGGGGACAGATGGGCGCAGGTATAAAAAAAAAAATAATCAAAAAACAAAAGAAAAAAATTTAAAAACAAAAGAAAAAATAATCAAAAAACAAAAGAAAAAAAAATTAAAAACAAAAGAAAAAATAATTAAAAAACAAAAGAAAAAAAATTTAAAAACAAAAGAAAAAATAATTGCAAAACAAAAGAAAAAAAAATTAAAATAAAAAAATATTAAAATAAAATTATTAAAAAAAAAAAATTAAATAAAAAAAAATATTTTAAAAAAGATAATTATTGAAAAAAATATGTATTAAAAAAATTATTATTAAAAACATGTATGCATTTGTATACCATTTATACATATGGTATTTTGCCATAATTATACGCCAACACAAATTTTACGTCTGTCTATTATAAAAATTAGCACAATAATAAAAAGTCACTATGAATGAAAATGAACAAAAGCTAACCGCGTACGAAAAATTACTAATAAAATACAGTCATTTAGCAAGAATGTACAAACCAAAACGAAAATTTGTGTCCGAATTTCGAAGATAACACTGCGTATTGTATATAGATTCGTATGTAAATTTTTTGGTAGATGAATTCTTTAATATAATATAATAAATAATAGTTGTAACAGGGTTTTTTAGACGCATAGAACTTTCATACTTTCATTCGATAAGAGCCGCTGTGAAAGTGAATAAGACCGAAGACTCAAATCTCTCGTCCTGACGCTGTTCATAATAATTCGACCTCTGCCCGTTAATTACATGGAAGATTTTGAAGAAAGATCTTGAGCTACGCTCGCAGAAGATAACTGGTACAGGATCAAACTTTTGGTGACCGAATTTTCTTAAGAAATGAGCCTGTCAGTTTTTACTTTAGGTCATACGACTCTTTTGAGCTTCTTTTATTTTTGTTTTGTGTATATTGGCGGCCGCCGTAGCCGAATGGGTTGGTGCGTGACTACCATTCGGAATTTAGAGAGAGAACGTCGGTTCGAATCTCGGTGAAAACACCAAAATTAAGAAAAACATTTTTCTAATAGCGGTCCGAGTGTATTTCTGCCATGAAAAAGCTCCTCATAAAAATATCTGCCGTTCGGAGTCGGCTTAAAACTGTAGGTCCCTCCATTTGTGGAACAACATCAAGACGCACACCACAAATAGGAGGAGGAGCTCGGCCAAACACCCAAAAAGGGTGTACGCGCCAATTATATATATATATATTGAGTCAGTGATCTATGCTGATAAACTGGCTATCATTGACAAATGGGAAGCCATCACGGTTATGTTAGGTAGGGGTGTAAAATTGAACCGGCCAATTAATCTTCACGGAACAGGATTGTGTTAGCCATGGATCGAAATTATTTATTAATTATTTAAGTAAAAAAGAAAATAAAAAAATATATTTAAAAAACGAAAAATATATAAAAAAAATATATAAAAAAAAATATAAAAAAAACGAGAAATATATAAAACAAAAAAAAATATAAAAAAACAACGAAAAAAAAGTTCTATACGTCTGTAAACATCCGTTGTCTGCAATATTCAAACGCTCAGCTGGCTGAAATGGTAAACTGGAATAGCTTTTTTTGGCTAAAATTGTATGCAATTCGGAGCTGAATGAAGGTTATTTTATTTTTATATAATACTAGTTTATGTTAAATTTTTTTTTAAACTTCTATTCAAAAATTACCCAGAATTCCACTTTTAAACGAAGCATTTTTCTAGCTACATATGTATGGCCCCAACAAAAAGCGTTCTGTGCCGATGGATAGTTGTCATCTATCCATGCCTCCGGAATCAGCGAATTGCCATTTTGAACGATAGTCAGGCGGCACTCAAGCTTTGAAGCGAAGTTCTCACTGCTCCTTGAGTGTATTTCTTAAGAACGCGCAATCGAACAATCCGGCGCATATGGGTCCCAAGACACAGGGGTAAACGTATCATCGCACACCTATGGGACAACACACCATCAAGGAGAAGCTTAGGAATGAAGAGCTAAGGCTAAGAGATGTTAGCTGATACCGAATTTGAAACTACGCTAGGCGAAGCCTTTACTAGGGAAGGGGTAAAATAAATAAAAAAAGGCTTAGGAAACTCATAACTCTTCCTAAGGATAAACTGGCATGAATTGGGATATGGTCTACTGAATCTTGTCGTTTCTGTGACTAAACCCTAGATACTCTAATACACCTTCTTCTTGAATGTGGCGCAATAGCGCGGAGAAGATTGATATATCTCAGCTAATTGTAGCCAGAAGAAAGGCATGTACGCTTAGCCCAACCCAATTTTATCTTATGTTTAATAAGGGAACTTGGTTTGGATATGGTAGTGTGTTATTTTATTCCAGATTGGCTCATGTGTCAATTGTTTGCCTGTCAGTTTTGAGCATAATCTCTGATACTGCTACTGTATGCGTACGTGGAACAAATTTGTAAACATGTGATTGCTCGGTATATCGTGAAAATTTTGCTAAGTCAAGTTTAGTTAAGCAAAGATTCTGAGCTACAGAATTTAAATTGGATAGTCAAATAGATGGTGATTATGATAGCCTCGTTGTGGCCATAAACTCACTTATGTGACTTGAGAAAATTGTGCTCGCGAATTATTAAGCATCAGGGGGATAACAGCCGATACTAGTGTCCAGCTCAGATCGGTACAGTGAGTTGCTTTGTCGAAATTTTGGGAATGATGTGGGTTGAAGTGTTACCTGTGCTGCAAGTGCTAAAGAAAAATTTTCTTTGGACGAACATGTTACCGAAGGCATCCTTATATGAATATGGAAATAAATAAATAAATAAGTAATATTACACTAATATTTGAGCGTGTGGAAGCGTTTAAGCGAGAAGATTCTATGCAAGAGGCTGAAGAGGACTCAAACCACCAACACGCTTACGTAGAGTGCGGACTGAAGAAAATATCGCAGCTGCATCGGCCAGTGTTAATGATGACCATCAATTATCGATTCGTCGCCGTTCGCAATTGGGCCTCTGTTACTCAACAACGTGGAAAATTTTGCGAAAGGATTTAGGTGTGAACCCTTTCAAAATACAGCTGGTGCAAGAATTGAAGCCGAACGACCTACCGCAACGCAGAATTTTTGGTGAAAGGGCTCTTGGAAAGTTGGCCGAAGATCCACTTTTTTATCGACAAATTGTGTTCAGCGACGAAGCTCATTTTTGGATCAATGGGTACGTAAATAAGCAGAATTGTCGATTTTGGAGTGAAGATCAGCCACAAGAATTGCAAGAGCTACCAATGTATCCAGAAAAGGTCACAGTTTGGTGCGGTTTATGGGCTGGAGGTATCATTGGACCGTACTTCTTCAAAGATGCTGCGAATCGTAACGTAACTGTGAATGGTGAGCGCTACCGTGAAATGATATCCAACTTGTTTTTGCCCAAAATGCAAGAGCTTGTCTTGCTTGACGGTGGTGTGGTTTCAGCAAGACGGTGCCACATGCCACACAGCACGCGTAACAATGGACTTGTTGAGAGGCGAGTTCGGTGAACATTTTATTTCACCTTCGGGACATGCCAATTGGCCATCCAGATCGTGCGATATAACGCCTTTAGATTATTTTTTGTGGGGCTACGTTAAAGCTCATGTCTATTCAGACAAGCCTGCTTCAATTAACGCATTGGAAGACAACATTAAAGCATTTATATGTAAGATACCGGCCGAAACATTGAAAAGAGTATGCGGATGGACCATTTGAAGCGCAGTTGCGGTCAAAATTTGCATGAAATAATCTTCAAACATTAAATTATATGGACTGTACTATCGATTTAAATAAAAATTTCATGCATTTTTCTGAATTTTACGTGTGTTTTTTTGAAAAACTTTCCTATAGCTCTTAAAAAATCACCCTTTACACATCCTCTGGTATGCGAATATTTGACCAGAAACAACATTAATACCGTTCCGAAAGTACACGTATTCACCCGGAAGGTCCACTTGCGACTTTTCTCTGATACCACTTCACGCACTTAACGTTTTTTGAAATTATTGATGCGATAAAAGAGAATTTGCGCCGACTGCCTTATGAAAAAAAAAAGGGTTTTGAAAGCGCAAAAACTGATGGAATATGTGTCTTGGTTTCCATTGGGATTACTTTGAAAAAATATAGCAATGAAAAATAAAACGTTTTTGTGTTACGAAGAAATTCCGAGTACTTTTTGAACAGAAGTGAAGGTTTCAATGCTCCAATCTTATTATAGTTCGATCGATAATAATTTTTCTTTAAGAATAATTTCGATATTTTTTTGTTTGCATTTTACTCCAAATAAAGAGTGATCAGATTGGAGATATTTTTTACAATAGGTTTTTTTGACAGATCACGCGTGACTACTGTCCAAGTAAATACACATTTTTTTTCAGTAACCATTGACATTTCATCATGGAATGACGCCTCAACAACGTTTACAAATCGTACAATTGTATTACGAAAATCGACGCTCTGCGAAAAGTGTTCATCGCGTGGTCAGGTCGACTTATGGTGTACATAACCATCCTACCAATGAGGTCCATTTTAATGGCTAATTAATTGCCGTATTTAGGCTGAAGAGCAAACCGAAGCCATTCAAGAACAGCTATTACATCCATTGAAAGCAACCGTTTGGTGCGCCCTATGGGCTGGAAGTATCATCGGTCCATATTTCTTCAAAAACGGGGCTTGTGCCAATGTAACAGTGTCGAGTTTTAAGTGTCGGATGCCGGACATTGAAGTACGTGATCTCCACAACATGTCTCCATTGGCTCCAACAAAATGGCGCTACTTGCCATACAGTTTGTGAAACAATGGATTTACTGCGTAGTCATTTCGGTGAGCAATCTATCTCTCGTCTCGGACCAGTACATTGGCCACAAAAATCGTGCAATATCACACCTTTTGATTTTTATTTGTGAGGTTATGTAAAGTCTAAATGCTTTGTGTATAAACCAGCTTCGATTGAGGCATTGGAAGCCAACATTACTAAAGTTATTCACGAGATACCGAACGAAGTCGTCCAGCGAGTCATTAAAAATTGGTGTTTATGGATCACCGAATTACGCCGCAGATGCGGCCAAGATTTAAGAGAGATTATCTTTGAAAAATAAATGTCATGAATGGTTCTACACAAAAATAATAAAGATTGCACACAGTCAATTTGAATTTTCGTTGTTTTATTTCAATTTAAAATCCGATACCTCTAATTTGATCACCCTTTACTAAAAAAATTTAGGGAGTTTTTTCGTATAGAATGTTTTATACGCAAATTAAAATTATTTCTATAATCTATTCCGTTTAATTCACTCAGAACGTGTGTTGATACCTGCAAACTATTTATTAAAATTCAATGACAATCCTCTACCACATACGATAAAAAAAGTTCTTCACTTACCAAGGAAATGATGAAACCTTGTTTTGCTGACACTATGAAATTTAGAATATACGTACGTACATACATAAAAAGTCACAAAAGAATACACTTCCCAATAATTGTTTTTCACATATGCAAACAAGAACTAAATAGTTAAAAGAAAACTGAAATCAAACTCGTGTGCTGTGCACAGACGCGCATACACTCCCACGGTATTGTATTGACGTCACTTTTTGAGAACCCACCTTTAACTTTCGATTTCTTCGTGCTACTAGTAATTATTGCCTTGAATTTCTTCGGCAAACGCGTATGGCCCACGGGCGAAGTGCTGCCGAACAAGTTATCAAACATATCCATTTTACCACCCACATTATTTGAACGTTTCGAGCGACGCGGTGCACCTGAACTTTCGGGTGGCGGTTCGAAGAGATCCTCGTAGTCAGCGGATCCAGGCGAATATGGACTTTCCATTTCAGTTAGATTCACCTGATCGTCTAAGCCGCCATTTCGTGCATTTGAATTGGACGAAGGTAGGCCGGCACCACTGCTACTGCCCACACTGCTAGAAACTTTAGGCAGCGGCAATTTTGATATTTGATTACTTTTCATTATGGGGGTTGGACTGGAAATTACTGGTATGTGTTGGGAGGCCTGTGCATTGCCATTAGATAATAGTACATTCGATATCACAGTGAGGCCCAATGCCTCGTCGGTCTTGTCGCGCATGCTCAAGCCGTCATCGTGAGCATTGCCCATGATAGTGGAGTGCACATGTGTCGCTGTGTTGTATTGTTGGTCAATGGATTTGTTCAAATCTTGTGAACTATTCTGCTTTGTGTTCATTAGTTTCATTACTAACTCAACGGGGTTGAGTGTGGGACCTTGTGAAGTCATGCCACTGCCGGTGGCGGAAATCTGTGTAGTGATCGCACTACGTTCACTGGGTAGACGCTGTTCGTCGACGATGTGCTTTTGAGGGGGTACCACTTCAACACCATTATCCCCTCCAATTGAGGTTTGTGTGCTGTTCAATGGCGCGGGTGATGGAGAACGCGGTGACATAGATGGTGACTTTGTAGGATCAAAGGGATCGTAAGCGTCTGGCGAGCATGGACCGGACTCAGGAGGTGTGTTTGGACCAATTTTCTGACTTCCTTGCACATGCATGGTTTCCAGTTCTGACCGATGTGTATCTGGTTCATGTACTTCCGCCATTTCAGATTCCGAATTCAATTCGGCCTCATCATGCAGTGGATTATTTCGCACTTTATTTTGCTTTTTAGCGGCTATGTTGAATTTAACAGTAGGTGGTTCAGGTGGTGTCTTCGGTCCAGTTTGTGGCATATCATAAGACTCTTCAAGTATGGTTTCAAGACGTTCGCGTTCTAGTGGTGGCGTTTTGTCCAGCTGTGAAGATGATCGCACTCCATTACTCATTTGCGAGCGATGATGATCCATTTCTTCGGCTATGGATGCGCTGCGACGGCGTTCGCGTCGTCGTTCATGCTCATGCTCTTGTTCACGCTCATGTTCGTGCTCACTGTCTTGTCCGCCGACACCCTCCTCACTATCGGTGAGAACTATAACATCGGCCGGTTCCTGGTGCACCTGGAATGGCGATCGCTCCAGATCGATGATCGCTACAGGTTTTGCATCGAGCTTCTTGCGCTTCTTTTTCTTTTTGTTAGCAGCGTTCAAGCTATTCAAACAATCAATAGAATTGCGCCGATTCGTATGCAAATCTTCACGGGTAGGCGGCAGCGTGACAACTGTTGTTTGTGATGGTTGCTGGTTTGTAGCAACCTCTTTATTGAAACTTACACTAACGAGTATATTGTTGCCTGAAGCAAATACTTCCTTTGATGGTATTGGTTCTGGTGTTTGAGTGCGTCTAGTGCGCCGTTTCTCCTTGCGCACTTCGCGTCGCTTTTCACCTTTCTTCTTCTTCTTAATACGCTTTCGTTTGTCACGTTTGCTGGATATCGAAGTGCTACGACGTGGTTCTGGCTGATAGATGCCATGCATTTCGTGAATAAGACGCGGGGACACCAATGGCGGCGTCCATGAGATATTGTTATCGCGTTCGTAGTCGAGCACAGGCGGTGGACTGGGAGATGGCGACCATGTAGGTTCTTCAATGGCGGGCTTTTGTTTTGGTGAATGGCGACGTTTCTTCTTTGGTGGGCGATCTACCTCGAAAGCATCGCGCGAGATGCGAATATTGGGCTCCGGACTTAAGTTTGGCAGGCGCTTCTTCTTCTTTTTCTTACCTTTTTCCTTTAACTTTTTCTTTTTGCCTTTGGTTACGCGCAAAATTGGCGTCTTTGAGTGGCTTCTATGTAAACGCGGCGTATACCTGGGTGAAGCAGAAATTGAACGTAATCGAGACGGGGAACGTGAGATAACTGCTTGTGGTATCGGAGAACCGCCCCGCATGCGTCTTATGACCTTTCTACCAGCCATACGCTGAGGTGTCATCGATCGTGAGCGCATACGTATCGGAGTTCGTGAATGTCTATGCATTGGCGTCAATCGACGTGGTGAGAGCGAGTGCCGACGGGGTGAATGATACCGTTGTCTTGGTGAAACCGACTGTCGCTGCATCAAGGGTTGTGGACTTGGTGATATACTAAAACTGCCGCGTCGATTTCTTCTGGGTGACATCGAACGACCACGAGAACGAGATCTAGAGAATGACCTACCACCACCTCTACGATCGCGCGGGCTTGGTGATCTGCTAAAATTGCGCATTTGTCGACTAGTATCACGCCCATAGCGATCTCTGACCTCCCTGACTTCCCTAAAGTTACGTTGCATACCGACAACGTTGCGCACATTATAGCGCGGTATTTCTCGACGTTTCTGACGATATTGATTTTGGAATCTGTTTCGTTCTTGCGCCCTATTATTCACGTTATTATTGAAGCGGCCACCCTGACGCCAGTTGTTTTCTTTATTGTTCGATCGGCTGCGTGAACGCAATGAACGGGAACGCGAACGCCTACGGCCGCGAACACGTGGCGTTCTAGAGCGCGATCTTGCTGAATATGACGGTGAACGGGAGCGGCTTACGACAGCTCGTGGAGAACGCGAGCGACTACGTATATGGCTTCGGCTACGAGTAGGTGTTCGTGAATGTGATCTTGATCTGGACCTGGAACGAGATCGGGATCGGGATCGGGAACGTGATTTGGAAATACGACGTCGATCCCTAGTTTTGTTGACTTGTTGCTTATCGGTGCGATAGTTACGTATCTTTTGTTTGCTGCTCACTTTCTTGAACGTTTCAACTTTCTTATCACGCCTATCGCGTTTCTTACTGCTTCTACGCTTCTTAGTGCTGCGTGCATTATCCTCATCGTCCGAAATCAGTTCGGTCTCTATGGTGACTGGTTCGTTCGCAACAATTTCAGGCGTTTTACCCTCTTCTTCTTCTACGTCGTTTTCCGCATTACTATTCTTCGAGGTATTTAAGGACTTTGTCCCTATCTCTTCGGCTTGTCCATTTTCATTACCTTCATCTGGTTCGTTATTCTCATCCAAACATGGAGTATAAGAACGGTCCGGTTCGCTTTCGTTAATTTCTGAACCTGCCTTTGGCTTATCCTTATTCTTTTTGTTGCGCTCCTTAACCTTCTCTGATTCATCCTCCAACTGACCTTCCTCCAAGTCAGATTTATCGGCTGCTTGCACCGCTTTTTCATATTCTTTCGGCTTATCAATGTCCAATTCTTCCCAATCACTATCATCATACAATTCTAAGACGCCCTTCTTACTGGCAGTACCTAAATCATTTTCAGGCATTTTCGGTTCAGACACAGCTGGGCTCGGTGTATGATCGCTACGATCTGTGCATTTTTCCGCCTCATTCTCAGTTTGTTCACTGTTACTCTTAATACTGTCATCGAGATTTTCTTCCACTTTATGCGTCTCCATATTAGAACTATCATTGGATACTATCTCATGTTCTGGATCGTATTGGGATTCGCTATCATCTGCGACATCGCGTGTGCCATGCTTTGGCGATGCAGTGTCTATTGCAATCTCTTCATTTTCATTCGCCTTCTCAACTTTATCATTTTCTATATATTTGTCTTTGTTTTCATCTCTTACTTCATCATTTTTTTGTTCTTCGTCGTCATAGTCGTTTTCTTCTGTCGGATTTTCTGGCTCATACAAGTCAGAATTTTTAACTGCAGCTGACTGGCTTGGATTAGTTTCTGGTGGCATTGGTATTTCATCGTCATCATCTAATTGTACTAAATCTTCATTTTCATCGTCTTCCTGAGAATCGATATTTTATGAAATAGGAGAAAGAAAAGTGATATATCATGGTTAGTATACCATTTTTGTTTGACTACATGTATTGAGTTCACCTAGACCTACACAAAAACAATACAAATGATATACCTATTAAATTGACCTGGCAGTATTCTATTCAAAATTCAAACTAAAATTTTATTATAAACTAAGTAGCGTAAACATATAAAACTAAGTTCAGCACGAGAAAATGGATTGCAATACCAGAGTGAATTCTAACTCATGTGAGAGACGTGTAACGAACAAAATTCTTAAAAAAAAACAGAAAAAAACTATACAGCCACTAATACTCAACAAATATTGACGACATGCACGATCACTGTATATAACTTTTAAAATTTTTGTGCTTATTCTAGTGGTTACTGTCATATACGACTGGCCTTAATGCTACAATAACAAAGTTCTGATCACTAGCAATCATAAAGTATTCTAACGCTTCACTTCTTATAGTTCTTATTTCATATGTGTCCACGAAATTACTGTGTCCACTTTACTATAATTCTTAATACAGCCTAAAGGTCGTTTTCTCAACTTTTTTCAATGTGAAGATAAATCAAATAAAATTCGATAGGGCTTTCTCGCAATCCTAAATATTAATTCAACAGTAGTGAAGACGTGGCAACGCCGCAGAAGTATATTAAGATAAACTGTTGAAATCAGCTGTTTAAAGGTAAAAAATTATGGGTTATTTTTAAATAAATAAAAATGAAATTACGTCGAAGAAAATAAAGCTTGCTAATGGAGATGTATTGTAGTTCTTGTGGACTTAGCTGGGCAGCACAAAGGAGTGCGACTACCATCCAATAAGAAAAAAGATCGGCGAAAATATTTGTAACACTAGGAAGACCAAAGATTAAACGACCGCAATCACATTTTTGATAGAACTCATTTAAACATGAATAGTGTTTTTTTATGAGGAGCTTTTTAATGGCAGAAATACACTCAGAGCTTTGCCATAGCCTGCCGAGGAGCGACCGCTATTAGGAAAAAACTTTTTCTTAAATTTGGTGTTTCACGGAGATATGAAACTACGTTCTCCGCATTCCGAATGATAGTCATGCACCAACCCATTCGGCTACGGCGGTCGGCCGACACGAAAAAAACACAGACATACATATAAATGAAACATTGTTCATACTAGATAATTCAATATATCGGCCTTTCTGGTGTCAAAGGCGCATATAAATTTCAACAAGATGCTCAGAAAATGGCACTGAATCTAGTGAATTCACGTAGGCTCATGCATGATGTGTGGGTGTTTATTTTAATGGATCCTTACAAATCAGTTTATCTTCGCGAAAAATCTCGATTTCAAGTTTCTTTTTGAAGATTTTCTAACAGAAATATTCTTGTCACGGTTACTGTTCCTATCTAGGCGATTATTTCTTTGAAGACCTGAAAATTTTCCAAAATGTCTCACTGGAGAGACTAGTTATCTTCTTAAAAAGATCCAAGTGATTTCAGTGTGTTTTTTTAGGTAAAATTAAGCACATTTTGAATGGGAACCTATTATCTGTTTCTTGACATTCACAGTTCACAATTCGTGAATGATAAATGAAATGTTCACTATGGGCACTATGCGCCCAGTGATCGGCACGATAGCAATTAATCATTATTATAATCAAATAATTTTGCCAAATTACTCCCACGTGCCCGCTGATAGACGCAATTTTTTTGGTGACATTTACATACAATTGGGTTCTATATCCGCAATTTGCACTGAGTAGTATATTTCAAAGCTTAAATTATGTTGTTTTCTTCACATGAATTCTATCTTTGACATGGCACCACAGAAAACAGCTCAAAGTCATTACGTAGAGCGGTTTTGGCGATTAAATTGCTGCAGAATATCGTAAAATTCTTCCCGAGAATTGCCTTTGCAATAAATTGATTTCTTCATGGCTGTGTGGCATGTCGTACCATCTTGTTCATACCGCAAATCATTAATGTTTTCATCAATAGCTCAAAAATGTTTAATTCGTTGACGGGAAGCGTATTTTAAGCTGAATTTTCGTAGTAAAATAGTGTAATGGCGCTATCAGATCATAAAGCACTTCAAGAATAACAATAGAGGAATGTAAGGGCTTCTTAACACACTGACTGCATTTTTCAATGCCCACATGATATTTCTGCTTAACTGTCAAAAGAGGTGCTGTCGAAAGAAAACATTGTTAAAAAAGAAGCTTGAATTGCGAGAACCTGCAGTGCATACAAGGTAGGCCATCTAACGTGTAGAACTTGAAATGGCTTTATATACCGAATGATTTTTTTTTATTTTTATTTTGAAAGTACAATCCTTAGGGTTAATTATGGGACACTACTTTATTCAAACAACTTCCACGACTGGCCTTTCGGTAGTCCATACGATGAACCCAATTTCTCAGCACAGCAACTACTAAGAGGGACGAAGAATTCGACGAATGTCGGTTCTACGTTACCGGAACGACCCGAACTGTCACTCCAGCAGCATTCCCCGTACATGTATGGGAAATGTTTATGTTGCTACAACAACAATTACGACGAGTGTTTATGTGTTCTTTCAAATTTGCAGCAACAGCAGCAAATTTTTTTGCTGTGCGGACTGTACATGCACGAGAATGTGTTGTTGTATCCAATAGAGTTTCAGTTTCATGCACACATCTCTCAAATTTATGTATAAATTGCATGGAAGCCGCTTATCTTCTACCGAATTTAGAACGAAATTTTCTTGCAGTTTCAGAAGTGGATTTCACCTCTCTGTAGGTAAATTTGTAATATTTTGTAACGTAAATCGAAGATATGATTTATGAGTTTTAAAAGCAATTTAATGTTCATCACATTTTGGTTCCTCTAGATTAGTAAAGGGGAGGTCAAAAAGTAAGCTGAAGATGGAGAGTGAAATTATATATTATATTTAGGAGGGGGTCTAATAATTCACTGATTAAAACCCTGTTCGATATTTTTGATTTTAGATAATTGGAAATCTTGACTACCAGAGCCGATATCGTGTTCATTTTTAATTCCTTAAAGACAAAAAAATATATAAAAATAAAAATAAAATATATACAAAAATTGTATATTTATATTTATTTATATATATACATATATATATTATTTATATATTTATAAAAAACAAATATATGTATATACTCGTATATCAACTAAAAAAATAAAATTAAAAACAATTTCTTAAGCCTAGTAGATTTCTCAGATTCTTCATAAGGATTATTAACCACTAACGCAAGAAATAAACATTTGCTCTAAGGCTTCAAATGAGGCAGGAATATAGCCGACTTGGCTTCAGTAAATTTTTTTCTATAAGATCTTTAATTTGAGGAGATGAATAACTATTTGAAATAAGTAAATCTGGCCTACATGGAAATCGAATACTCTCGCGCTAACGAAACATGCCGTAAGTGAAGTTTCTTTTCTCCTCCTCTTTTCCTTAATATCATCTTTTAGCTTTTCTCTTGCCATCTTGTCCACTTTTCTTTTATAAATTGCCAACTAAACAAAAAAAAAAAAAAGAGTATCCACCATCTTTCCAACCTATTGTTGCGGCTTGAACTTCTTCAGTGTCACTGCATAGACTTCTGCTTCAGGTTCATAGTGATTTGATCAAGTCTCATCTCCCGCAACAATCCCGTTTATCTGTAATTTTTTTCCTTTCAGAAACCAGTTTTTCCAACTTTTTGAAGAATCTTGAAGAACTGACCGTAAAGAGATGTATTAAAGGTCAAAGAATTGATTTGACTGAAACTTAATATTTATAGCTGTAATAAGACGCGAAGTAGTGCTAAAAGAACTAGGAACCCTATCCCTTATTCATGTGTTCTTTAAATTGTTCCCAGAGTAGGCGACCATTTAACAAAATAAGTAAAATAAATGAACGAATTTACTTCCTTAGATAAAGAATATTGTTTTATTGAAATTTTTGATTCTTAAAGTGAGAAGAAATTTATCGTACTGGGTTATGAGGCAAGGATATTATAATTGGAAATTAGATAACGTATGAAATTCTATTTGTCATACATTGAAATACTGCAGGTAATTTAAAAGCCCAAATGGATATTATTTATCAACAAGGCACTTCTTGCTTTAGAAAATCGGGAGACTTTTGCGCGCTCGATATAAAAATAATGCAACTTCTGCAAAATCAAGCGTTCGAGCACTTCGAATTTTGACGTTTTATGCGCGCGAAACTGCGAAAAACCGGTGTCAGCAAAATTTGTGATGGAAGAAGAAAAATAAGTCAAATTTGATTTTTTATTTTTATGAAATTATCACAATTTATTGTGCTCCCTAATTGCGCATAATTTTAGACACAAATGCATAGGGCTTCGTTTTTCTTGAATGCTTCAACTTCCGAGTGAGAAATATGTATCATCTGGATACAACTGAATTATTTTGAAGAAATTTACCGATTTTATCACTGCCTTCTTTCTTAAAATTTCGTCCTGAGGCACAGAAGGCAGAGAGCTTTTACACTGATTTTTTTTATATTTTAGTTATAAGTCACTGTCACTGAGCTCCAAGTTTATCAAGAAATCCATTTTAAATCTCGAGTAAATGCAAACCACGCAAATAATCCGCAATTTTGTGGTTAAGTATCAGCTGAGTATCTGTGACAGAGTTGCAGTATTTCAGTAATTATGTAATTGCACGAACAAGCCCTATATTTATTAGAATGCCGTTGTGTTAACCATTAATTGAAGAAAGCACAGAACATGTGCCGGTTGTTGTTGCTGTTGGATTAGCATAAGCATTCCCCACACATTTACGTGGAATACTCCTGGATTGACAGTCCTTGGCCGGATATAAATCCAGGTCGTTCCGGTAACGTAGAACCGACTGCGATGGATTGTAGCATGCGCCGGTTCCAGACAACAGTGTAGCTAGTTTAATCAAAAGCTGGGCGCTTATTATAATGATTGCATTTCAATTACGATAGCTGTAATTGTAGTCATTAAATAATATACGATCACATGCGACTACGGCGAATTGGTTACCATTACAATTATAATAATTGTAATCTTAAAACTTGAAGGACTACGATTACTGTAATCGTTGCCATGGAATCTATGATTGTGAATACTTCATGCAAACTATTATTATGATTACATTAATCGTAATGCTCAAAATATTATGGATTCCTTTATCGCATTACCGCAATCAAAATGTAATCGTAAACCTAAGTGCCTAGCTCTGATTTAATCGTAGCTCTATCAGAATTTTTTTATTTTAAATGAAGAATTTAAAAATTTAACTTTTGCTTCTATTCTGGAATAAAAAATCACAATCACGGGCAATGTCGGAAAGGTTAAAGGAAGAAGCAATCGTAAAAGTATAATATGCCCAGTGGGCCTAAATTCAAAAAAGCGATTCCAATGGCTTTTTACCCAACAATCTTTCAAGCAGAAATATACGTCATTGAGATATGCGTAAGGGAATGTCTCCTTAGGAAAATGAGAGAAACCCACATTTACATACTTTTAGATGGTCAGGCGGCTTTGAAAGTTCTTATATCAACTATAATCACCTCAAAAAGGGGTATATGATGACTACCTGCACCTTCTCAACATGTTAGGGAACTTCAACACAGTATTATTAGGTTGGGTTCCTGGACACGAGAGACATGGGAGAAATGAAATAGCAGACCATCTAACTAAAAACAAAGAGCAAACATGCCTCTAATTGAAAGAAAGAAGAAATTCGTTGAACACTGGCGATATCCGATCGGGCAGCGATAAGCGAAACAATTTCTAACGCCGGACAGAGGAATTTCTTCAAAGCTACTTTCACTCAGTAGGGTAGACTTTAGACTTTTAACTGATTACTTTACAGGCCACTCTAGCCTGAGATACCACTTAAACAAAATTGGCATTTCTGAGACCAGCATCTGCCGATTATGTGAAATGGGCACTGAAATTCGGAATACATTCTTTGTGAATGTCCTACTCTAGGCAGAAAACGGCTCCACTATCTTGATGTTGATGGTATTGACGTGCATCCATGTAAATTATGTAATAATTAATCCCATAAAGGTGCAAAATTAAAAATTAAAAAAAAACTTTAAAATATAGGGTATCGCAGCGGGCTTTGCACAATAGATCTTTTTTGATCGCAGTACGCGATTTGAAAATGCTTTAGAGAATTGCAATAATTATTTGTTTTCGACTATAAAAATGGTGTTACTTTATGCAAAGTAAATCTGACTCCTTTTCTTCTTCGTCTCTTTTTACAGAAGATTTAAAATAATATAATAATTTTTCCAGAAAAGACTTTTTTTTTCTAATTATAAGTCAACGTAATCTGCAGTAAAGTGGCTGTATAGTTACTTTGAAATAATATTCACTCTCTAAACGAAACCCTTTTCGACTTCTTTTTATTTAAAAAATTGTGACATTTATAAAAGTTCTGAACTTTTCAAAGCAATGAAAGTTCAAGCTCATATAATAAAATATATTAACCAGTAGTGGACGACCACCTTTGATCGCTTATTGCAGTCTCTATACACTTTTGCCATATTCGAAAAATGCATTGTATTTATTTAAAAAAAAAAAAAGTACTTTTTATTTGATTTTCTTTCAATTCATACCTTAGCTGCTTCACTTTCCGGTTGTGCTTGTGATTGTAATTCTGTAGATTTGGCAACTTCTTGTGATTCGGCAGAGTAAACCGAAAAGTTCGGACAATTCGAATCGTCATCGTCATTTCCATAATCGTTATTAAGTTGTTGGAATATTGGAGTGCCCCAAGGCATCGGAACGCCTGGCGGTGGCGCAGGTGGTGGTGGAACAGTCATAATCGGTCGAATGGATTGCATTTGTGAGTGCATTGCCAGTGGTGGTGGCGGGCCACTCATACCCATTGCTGGTGGCGGTGGTCCACTCATCGGTAGTGGCCCCATAATGGGAGGTGGTCCCGTCATGTGAGGTGGTGCCGACATTGGCGGTGGCCCCGACATTGGCGATGGGCCTGATATGGGTGGTGGTGGCCCTGACATCGGCGGTGGTCCGGACATGGGCGGCGGACCTGTCATGTTCAGTGCCCCTGAAGGTATGAGCGGAGAAGGTGTCACGACTGATTGTGCCCCCATTACGGGTGGTGGTAAATCGCCAAAGAGCTGATTTTCACTTAGCACATTCTGCTGTTGAGGTGGCGGTAGCCCACTAAATAAATTATTCCCATCATTGGGTGTATTTATTAACAGATTGCGTTGCTGTTGCTGCCTGTCACCGTCGTTCCGATGCATAAATGGCAACGAGTTGCGTTGATTGGGGTTGCGTTGGTTATTGCGTTGATTGAAGCGCATTGTGAAGGGTGAAAAATTTGAGCTCTGATTACTGTTGTTGTTTTGGAAGTTTTGATTACTAAAATTGAAATTGCCGCGACCGACCATACTGTTCGAATTGCCGCCACTATCACCACCTGTTGAGTGTCTGTATTGGCCGCCACTTCCACCGCCTTGGTTGCGATAATTATTTTGATTATTGTTGTTGTAACGATTGTTATAGTTACCTCCACCACCACCACCACCACCAGTACCGCCTCCACTTCCGAAGCTCTGATTACCGCCGCCGCGCGAATACACTGGCGCTTGTGTAACGCCCGCCAGTGGATTTATAGTGGAGCTTGACTGTTCGTTAGCATTGCCGTTAGGCGGAGTAGGCTTTTGCTGCGCATTTGAATCAGCGTTGACATTAGTATTGCTGTTATTACCGCCACTTGGCAGTTGCAAAGTGCCATCGGAACTGATATGCACATTTTCCATGTTTCTTGCCGCATTGTGCCAGCGGTCTTGCATGTCCATTATGCTCGACAACAAATCACCTCCGGTAGGTGCTCCAGTTTGTACGGGCAAGTCGGGCACTACAATTCGTCTATTGTTGCCTTGTAGTCTGCCCAAAAGAATGCCTTTGGCTGTTCGTTGCGATCCAAAATTGGAAATGCGTATTGATGTTTGTACAGCAGTGCCATGTCCACTCTCAAGCTGGATCTCATGATCAATACCATTATTATCGCTGTCCGAAAAGTATTCCAAATCATTTGCACCACCAAATAGTGAAAGCCCCGCCGAAGTGCCCGACAGGTGAGACGAGTATGTAGGATCTTTCTTGACGCCCATTTGTTCTGCTAAGCGCTTACTAGCCGTCATGCGTCCACCACTAGTGGTAGAACGAACCGCATTACGCGCTGATGCTCTGCGCTTGCGCCGACGTCTCTTAATAACTTTCTTAGTCGCTTTAATTGCGAACTTTTCATCGAAATTATTCAGATCATACTCAACAACATAGGTACGTCTACGCGCGCGACGGGGACGCCGCCGCCTAAGCTTACGTCTGGTACGGGTTGGCCTTGTGGTGCTTGATGTTGCGGTGGATGTGCTGTTTCGTGGCCGACCACGGCCACGACTTGTTTCCGTGTTGCCTGTTGCCGTGTTTGTAGTCGTTTCGATCAGTTCGGCCAGTCTGCGTGTTGTGCGCAATACAGCAGCGCGTATGCGTTCATTTTGGCGTGTACGCAATATGCGAGGCTGTTGAAGTTCCGTTACACGGAGAGCCGCTTCTGGTATGCCCATGTCCCGTATGTCCTCGTAGAGCAAATTTAAATCTTCAGACACATTGTCACTTTCAGCCGAGGGATCGAAGCAGTTATCGCAATACCATGAACCCTCTGGAATCTGAGGCAAAGCCGGTATTAGACAATCCATATGATAACCTTGATTACATTCATCGCACAACAGCATAACATCTTCGCGATCTGGGCTATTACAAATCTCACAATAAGTTACATCTTCATCAATGGGACCATCCTCCTCGTCGAGTATTAGCCCATTATTGATTCTATTAGGATCTACGTTAATTTCGCGCACGATTCTACGATTTTCATGACTTTCCCGCACAATAATCCGATCGAATTCGATACGATCTATAGGGCATGTTTGCACATTCTTGGACCAAGCCTCGATGCAGCTGGCACAGAAAATGTGTGCACATGTTGCCGGCGAACCGATTTCTTGCTGTCGAAAAGTGAGAAGGCAGATCGGACATTTCTCGAGCAGTTCATTGCTGCTACTATCCGAGTTGAAACCTGCCTCAATGTCATTGGTGTGCATGCTACTTTCTTTATCCGCTGCCTCATCATTTGAATGTATGGGCTCATCTTCAGAGATGATGATTTTCTTCGACGATTTGGTTACGCGCGTTTTTACCGACCGATTAATCTGTAAAATAGAAATAATAGAAGCTATTAGACTTGGTTTCGAATATAAAATAATAGAAGAAAAATAAAATAATTCATTCCATCAAAGAAAGTTTCAAATAGTTCGATGCCCATGAAAAGTAAGCACGAACCTCGGTACTTTATTAATTATAGAATATCATCATTGATTTCATTTCAATAATAAAAACTATTTACTCATGTTTTTTTGTGTTTGCTTGTTTAAAATTCTGCGATATCTAACATTTGCATTTCAATTTTACCAACAGATTCTTATATTAACTTCGTTCGCACATTTTTTCTCATAATAATTATCCAGCACCAAATTTTCGAAGAATAATTAATTATCAGAGTTGAAAATATTCATAATGCGTATGCGAACGCAAAATTTGCTTGCAAAAACTGGGCGAAAAAGCATTCAATACATTTGTAGAAGAATGATACTGGAGTGAAAGTTCTTGGAGGGATATGACATTCAGCTAATTGGCTTTTTGTTAAAGCGAAAAATTTGGGGAAATTAATATTTCAGGCTTGCTCCTAGTTCCCACCTATTATAAAGGGTTTTTCAGTAAGAGCGCTTCAACTTTTGAACTTTTTTGAATAAAACACAAACGGTTTGACTTTTTTAACTAATTTTTGTTTTATTATCGAGTTTGAACATATACATTAAAGTATGAAATTCGATTTCTTTTGCATGACCACCGCGTGCACGTTTTACGAAGTCCAATCGTTGAACCCAATTTTCGACCACTCTTTTGCATAAATCGGCCGAAATTCCAGAAATTTCGCGTTCAATATTGGCTCTGAGTTCACAAATCGTCGCCGGCTTGTTACTGTAGACCAATGACTTCACATAACCCCAAAACGGGACGGCTTGTTAAATGGACCGTAAAATGGCCGTAATGCTCTTAAAGTAGCAGCAACAGAACGATTATTTTCATAAAAAATTTGCACGATTTGCAATCGTTGCTCAAGTGTGTAGAGTTCCATGATGAAATGTATACTAATGAAGTTTACAAATGACAAGCGAAAAATAAAAAAATATTGCGTCGTTCGCCCTCCCTATCGGAAAAAAGCTGAAGCGCACCTATTGAATAACCCTATATAAGTATATATATAATTGGCGCGTATACCCTTTATGGGTGTTTGGCCTCCTCCTCCACAAATGGAGGGGCCAACAGTTTTAAGCCGACTCCGAACGGCAAATATTTTTTTTGAGGAGCTTTTTCATGGCAGAAAGACACTCGGAGGTTTGCCATTTCCTACCGAGGGGCGACCGGCTACGGCGGCTGATAATTAATTGAAATAAATTCATTGCAAGTGTTATGGGTACGCGAACGCCAAAACTTGAGAATTTGTGATACTTATCGAATTTAAGAATTCATTACACTCTTGAATACTGCTTGCGATAACAGATCATTACGTTACCCGATTAAAAATTCGTGGTATGTATTGATTGTTTGGTCGAGCTTTCGCTCCTATTTGAGGTGTGCGTTCCGTATAACAGTTTTATGCCACCTCCGAACTGGCAGATAATTTTTTATGAGGAGTTTTTTCATGGCAGAAATGCGCTCGGAGGTTTGCCATTGTCTTGATCAGAAGAAAGAAACTAATTAATTAGTTGCTACATAAGTTTATGCGAGGGGACACTTGAAGAGCCAATCGGTATCGTATTAATCTCTTAATAAAGCTGCCTTGTTATACTGGATCCAATGATGTATTTTTATATACCTACGAGCAGCAACTCGAACGAATCTACTGAGCAAAGTAGCTGCCTCCCTTCCGTTTCCACAGTAACGGAACGACCAGTATTAATTAATTAATTAATTTGGCCAAAAACGGTCACTTCAGCGCTGCCCAAAGATGAAAATAGATCTTCCTATGAAAATTATGGAGTGCAATGAAGTTAAAAAAAAATAATAATAATTTGCCGTTTAAGGGAGGCATAAAAAATGATGTGTTTCCATTTGTAGGACAACATCAATACGTAAACCACAAGTTATAGAAGCTCGGCCAAACATCCCACAAGGATGAATGCGCTGCACCATTTATATATTTTATAGCGGCCATTTGGTATAATCGGGCTGAAGTTACTCATCTACTTCGAAGATGAAACTTCAAAATGATAAAAAGTTTATTTCAAAGAGCGAGCCTCTTTAGCTATCTAAAGTATGCAACGATCTCTTACAATGACAGGTAATACTTTTCTATGACCAAAGGAATGGCGCTAAAAAGCAGTGGCGTGTACTAAATTTACTGGTATAACAACAACTAAATTTACGAAATAAAAATCGTATCTACATAGGGTCGATTATGGACATTTTTAAGCTTAGCGATAATCTAGGCTTATAAATTATTATAATCTTCAATGTGGAACTCTATTTTATTGCTTGTTCAGGTGAGATAGAACGGAAAACTAAAAACAAATGGCAGTAATCAGGTCAGTAAAGTAAAAAAAACAAAAACAAATTTAAAAAAATATTAAAAACAAAAAACAAAATTAAAAAAAGGTTAAAACAAATTGTATATAAAAAATAACAAATAAAAATTAAGTAAAAAAAATTTTTAAATAAAAAAATAAAAAAAATAAAAAATTTAATAAAAATTAAAAAACAAAAAGAAATAAAAAAAATATTTTATTGTGAATATTTTTCAGAAACAAATCTACAATACAATAGATCTATTATTTTAATTTTTATTTTGTGAGCTAAAATTAAATTATTACTGTTTATAATTTGCCGATATTTCGACATCAGTTAGAAGTTATCTTCAGAAACTCTTCGTTGCCTCATTTGATTCAAAATGCCTTAGCTCTTAAAGTACCGCAATCTCTATTTATAGCGTTCCAAAGTTTAGTTGATCTATATTTCCAGTGCAAATTTTCAAAAGCTTAAAATTTAAAACCTCTCTCTTGCAAATTGAGATTTGGTGATTTATCACATTTATACCTGACTCTACTAACCATCTGCCGGTAGATATAAAAACATTTGAAAATCTTAAATAATTTTAAAAGGCTTTCGTATCGCTACTGTAAACATAGAACATAGAGATTCAAAATTATAATTTATTAAATGTATCTTTTAGATCTTAAAATGCCTTCAGTGAATAAATAATTAAATATAATATATTTACAGTAATTTGTTGACGTATTCGACGGTCGAAATATCAAAACTCATATAAAGTCTTATCTGTGAGTTTTTTTTTCCTTCCCCTAAACGAAAGGGTATATAAATTCATATTTTTTTATATTTTCACCCACGCCAAATAGTTGGAGGAAAAAGTTGTTTATCATATAACTATCAAATTCGGCATTTGTAGGGGAAAACCAAAACAAACTCAACTTAGAGGAGAAATACGATCTAAATCTGTCAAGCAACTACTAAGTTACCGGAAAGACCTTACTTCATACCCGATTTAGGTCTGCAACCGCTAAAGCATTTCCAAAAAAATTATGGAAAATGTTTTATGCAATTAGAACAACAACACTGAATTAGACAACAGTGGATACTCCGGTACTGCAGATTTGTTGAAAATGGAGTCAAGTTTTGCATGAAGTTGTAAGTTTGTCTTAATTAATTTTTATAAAATGTATGTATGCACATATTTATGTGTATTAATATGAAGTGAACCCAACCTTTATATACAGTTACAACTTTTTTTTATTTATGTATAAGAAATAGGCTAATTTCAAACGCCCATGTGATGTTGTGTGTTCAAAAATTATATTTCTTTCATTATTTGCAGTAAAAACTAATTACATTTGGTAGACTGGAAGCAGTAGCTCTGACATTTGTTTGTTATGATGCGGTCATTCAGAAGGTGTGGCCAAGTTCACACCGTTAACCAGCTCTCAGCTATTTTGAAGGAGTCAGCTGATTTGCTGACCCAACAAGAGTTTACGACAAAACTGAGATTGTGTTGGTGAAATTTGAAAAAAATCAACGAAGGCATTGCTCGTCAATGATTGAAAGAGCGTAATCATACATGTGAAGTGGGTGGGCGGGCACAATTGTGCTGCCGAACACCAAAGACCAGGCAACCGCAGTTATTCTCAAAATTTTGTTTCGGATGGTCAAACCTTGTAACCTATCAACATTGGTTCCGTCTTGATGTTATCTTAAAAATTGTGAGTCCTACTGCTTTAAGAAGCCTTCGAAAGGTAAATGGTTTTTGCAAAAATACACACAATCCCGCTAGGTTCAAGTGCAAAAAATTTCATAGCAGATGCCAATATCTTCAATATCGGGCTAAATATTAACACATTTTCCATAAAAATATAGGATTTGTTACAATAATTAAGCTTAAAACTTAAGATTATTCAAACTTTTTATCAAAATTGTCGATGTTTAAAGACAACATATCGCACAATTCCTGATTTTTTGATGGAAATAATCGTCCGAATGAGTCGACAATTCAAAGGTTGGTGAAAAAATGTCTAGAAACTGGTTCTGTCGAGGATAGAAAAAGCACTGGCAGGCCAAAAACTGGACGTACTGTTGAGAATATTGCTGCTGTATTGCAAAGTGTTGCTGAACAGCCTTCAACATAGATATCTCGATGTGCTCAAAAATGACGTATTCATGAATCGACTGTTTACAAGAATTTAAGTTTTTTCAACTTTTATTTTAAAACAACATCTAGGGCTCGTCTTTTGAAATACCCTTTATAACGAAAGAAATTCACTAAATACCCATTTGTATAGAACCATATGAGGAATTCTAATTGTTTCACGCCGTTTCTGGAAAATAACGTATATAGCTACCTGCAAACTTTTCCTATTTTTTTGGGGAAACATATGAACTTTGCTTCCAAAATAAGCAACTTTTATTTTGAGGCAATGGAATGTTTGGCATTTTTGTAGAAACGGAAATATTGCTGTGTCAGACCATGAGTCTTCGAACATAACAAGGAGGAGTGGGAAGAGGCAATGCGTAAGGTACATATATGGTGGGTGTGGTACCATTGTCCATTTCTAATATTTTGATAACCGCCGTCGTGCTGAAAAATCATTTTGTCGTTTCTTTCTTTTGCTGGAAAGAAACCTGGTTTAATACGTTGATTCAACCTAGTACCCAGTATGGGATTCAAGTAATTAATATTTGCTTTGTCTGTCAAAAATAGTGTAGTCACTGGCCATCCAACTATTTTTGACTTTGGATTATCGTAAATCTTCATCTATTCCTATAAAAAGTTGACTTTTTATGAATAAAAAGAAATTATAGTGGCATCTTTTGGATTTTTTTTTAAATACTAGTCCAGCTTTGCCATACTGTGTATCCAATATGAAGATTATACCGAAAGCTAATTTCCAAGAATTCAATCGTTGCAAACGCTTAGTGACGATGAAAGACGTAATTTTATTAAAAATAAGAAATCGTCTATGAAAATCATTGACAAGAAATTGGTGGTCTTCAGAGGACCGTGATACGCACGTGCTGCTATAACAACAGTAACAACGCAAACTGCATTTGAAGCTGAAAGCAAAGCATCAGAAATCGATTATAGTCACTTAGGTCTCTACGACCTCCATCTTAAACAATAGTGAAGTCGCTCAAAAATTAAGTTGATTTTTAAAAATAATTTCTGCATACGATATTGAGAATTCTCTTTCATATAAAGGATGGATACTCAATGCGACAGCGAAAAATTCTTAAAAACCAATGACAACTTCGAGTAGTTTAAAACTTGCACTATATATACTAGTTTCGAATGGGCTATTAAACCACATAACCAGAATTTTTCTAAAAATTATGCAACATTTGGAAATTTTGAGGTAGTTTTTTGAAGTTTAGTAAATTTTTCTGAATTTTGTACAAAGTTTAGAGCTTTGAATCATATGGTTTTTGTTGTAGAATGTACTATACTTTTATAAAAACATAAAAAAATAGTTAAAAGTTGGTAATTCGTCGTGCTCCTATCAATTTGAATACAGGTGCGAAATTCGAATTAGTGGGCAAATATATTGATTAATACAAAATATTTTTTATGTAAAAACGTACTGGTTGTTTCCCTTAGTAAAAAGAAAATTGTTTAATATAGAGTGTATATATCGCCTTCTTATCTATATCTTTATTTCCTATCTGCCGGCCTTAATTTATACTGCACACAACTTCTTTGACTTTATACATTTCCAATAGCCTTTCAAATGAACTGTTGTAGCACCCTTCTAAGCCTTGTCCCAGTGACTCAGGTGTCAAGTGATTTGAAGGGGTTGAACGAGAGGTCAAACGTGCGTAAGATATTATAACATTTGAGGAGGTGATAAGATCACGGGAGATTACTTCAAATTTTAATATGTCGAGGTCACCGTCATCGTTTAGCGCTGCAGCTTCTGATGGACTTTGCCTGCCAGCATGATTTGTCTCCATTCATATCCGTCACTTTGTGTTATTGTTTTTGTTGCAGTAGTTTACCACGCCCTGCTAGGCGCGATGAACAAACCGGTCGTAATCGTCAATCTCATCTAACGGACTCGAAGGAAAGCCTGCCATCCCAGAAAACTAAGTCTTAGTCTCTCGCTTGTTCTTCTCTTCCGGTGTTGTGGTTGTTATTGTAGAAGGGCATAAATATCGCCCATACATGTACGGGGAACGCTGCCGCTAGTGCTTTGCCGGATATAAATCCGGGTCGTTCCAGTAGCGTAAAACCGACTGTCTTGGGAACGTCTCTACCTGCTTTAGTTCTTATTTTGAGCTACCAGCTCTTTTTCTTAAACAGCTCTAGTGTGAGCATTACATTTTAATTCTAAATGTGCGAGATTATAAGATCGTTATTAAATGTTAAATGTAAAATTAACAGTAATTTTTTCAATTCTAAGAATTTTTTATATACATACATATATACTAGGTTTCAGAATTCAAAAATTTTATTTAAAATTTTTCAAGCAAATCTTACACAGATGTTTGGTTTGTTAGCACAAATCATTGGTTTTTAAAAGTAATACCACCCTGAAATTTTCGAGATATATTTTTCAAAATTTTTTTCGTGCATAATTTTAACGCGCATCGACCTTTGAGTCAAGTAGATAACAGCATCGCTTTATTTTGTATGAAATTTTTTAACACAATTAATAATTTTTTTTTTTTTGAGTTTATTTTTGTTCTGTTTTTTATTGCTTAAATTTGGTTTTTTGATGTTGTGTCAAAATGAAATTTTTTGCCTGGGACTGATGCTTGTTTAAGTATAGAGGAGCAATGATTCAATTATTTAATTGAGTTCAATTATTTTATCGAGGAGTTATGATTATTTGAAGACAATTCTGGAAGAGAGAGGAGAAGGTTTTTTTCTTCTTCTGTGCTTTTCTCGAGACACAATTTTTCAAAACGGTAAGCAAAGCAAAATAACTCAAATAGTTTTTAAAAACAATTACTTCCGTCTACGATTCCGTTTCAGCTAAAAACTGTGATCACACGCACCATGAAGGATTGGGCTGGAATACTGCCTCAACCGGAACCAAGGCGAATCTACTAAAGGTGGTATCGGGAAATCAGCTGATTTGTTGTTTTGTTGTCAGGGCAGAATCAAACAAAGCTAATTTATTCTGTTTTCTACTTTGCGGTGGCAATCAAACATGCAAAACATTGTTTTTGGTCCAGTACCACCACCTCCAATGAATGTGCCTTCCTCGGAGCAAATTATATCCAACATTAAAAAATGTTTCTTGTTTAAACCTGCTTTTAAGTTCAATCAATTTCTAAATGTAAATAAATGGCGAAAAGTTCTACGTCTAATAGTAAAAAAAACTTAACAAAAAAACGCAACATACCATTTCAGAGTGAGCAGTGCGTTCAAAAATGCAAATATGGCAGTACTGCAAATGCAACGCGTTCTTAAACGTCATTTTTGTATCAAAAGTCGTGCATTATTTGCAGCAAAAATTTTCACACTGCCAATAAATACGCTAGTACAATGTCTGATAAAAAGTGGGTATTTAATTATTTATTTTAGCTTTTAATAAAAAAATTGATGAAAAATACGATATTTAAACTTTATTTTATTATACTTTTCTTGGTTTTAGTGATTACTTTAGTACATCGGAGATAAAATTCCTGCTCAGAGTCCGACTGAGCATGGAGAACGAGTTCACGTCGGGAAGGAGGAAAAAGAGCGTGCTCTGGGCTAAGGTCGTAGATGAAGTAAAAAAAGTTAATAAAGATTTAAAAATAGATAGCAACATCGCCCAGCGAAAATTTTCTAATTTACTCATCACATATAAGCGAATTAAAAAAAGATATTAAACTTTTGATATTAAACTTTTGACAAGATATGTCCTGTAAAGCTTAAAACACGGTTTTTTTTTTCTTAAATTTAATAAAAGACTATCGGTTTTTTCCTCACATACATCATCCATGACCAAACTTAGTAACAATTCCATTTTACTGCACCGCGCGTTCATAAATGCAACAAATCTATTTGCAATTTTTCAACAAATCTATCAGTTGCATGAATTGTCACATTGACAGTGCTGCCAGCGCTGCAAGTACTGCGCATTATAATGCGTTTCTGAACATAGCCGTAGTCAATGTTTTTTGTGTTTGATTATTAGAGTGACAGACTTTGGCGTATACGAAATCGGGTTAATTTGATGCGAGGACATAGACCCGATGTTAACTCCATCTACTCTACTATACTCTACTCTATTTCAGTTTATGGCATTTTTTTGTAATAAAAAAATCGATTTCTCGCACTCAAAAGTACCCAGTGCCCCATCAACATAAATTTTATCATTTGTTAGTGCGCCAAGGCTGGATGCAATCAAATTTACCAGCAGTGAAGTTCAGCCATTTTATAAGTGAGTGTAAATAACAGCGACTACTACAACAAACTCCATGTAAACATAAGTTTGTGGCTCTCTCCTCACCTAGCGGTACAATCATTTATGAAGCAGCTAGTTGCCAACACCCTGTTGCAGGCTGTTTATTATTATTATTAATGCTTTTTACTTTTTTGCAGTATAGAAATTCAGAAAATGTAAACTGATATTTAAAAACTGCGTTGAAGTAGGAAGAAACTTCAGCGGACGTTTACATTTCTTTACACTTATGTTGGAAAAGGAAGCTTGAAGCCTAAATAATCACATATGAAATTCAGCACCTTCGAATGCAAATTATGGTACTTAAATTTCAGTGCTTCACCAGTAAGTTTCGACAAGTAGATTGGATGGCTATGCGAAAAAAACACACGAAACCCTTTTGCTATTAAAACATTTCTAACTTTTTTTGAAAAAATGCTGATGAAATGAAGGTTATGCCTCTGTTGCCTGTCCTGCCACTACCAACAGGAAGACATCTTAAACTACAGAGGAGTTCTTTACTTAAAAGACTTGCATTAATATCGCATAAACCCTCGGGACACAGCAAATGTAGCGGATGGAAAAGCTAAGAGATGGAATTGGCACTTGAATGAAGAAACTCGCTTAGATATTTTTACTTCAGGTAAATACTTCAAATACTCCGAAAACGGAACGACCCGGATTTATGTATATCCGGCAAGAACTGTTTATGTTGCTACAACAACAAGATAGGTAGGATGGTTAGGGTACACTGCAAGTAGCACGAGTGCCGTTTTGACACAATAATGTATACTACCTGCAAAAAATTTCATAATTTAAAGAAAGAAAACTTATGTCGTGCTGTTGATGCAGTGGAGGAAACGGTATCTAGGCTGGAGAATTGCCTCAGGGTATCGCCGCAAGGCACACTGAGGAACTTTAAGCGCCTAGCCGCCAGACCCAGACATTTGCAAAGAAATTGTTTAACGTCTCTTTCTGCACCATCCACTCTTGGACGAAGATGCCAAATCATTATATTTGAACATTTTATTAGGTGATCTATTACAGCCATTTATAATAATTATTATATTACGTTCTTAGTTTTAGAACATTAGGGGAATAGAGGTGTATTTCGGCCACAATTTTTCAAAGAAAGAATTTCCTGTACTATTGAACTCGAGATTTAGTTGAGTTAGATGTAAGTTTGTAATTTAATTATTTTTTAGTTTTAGTAGTAGTAGTTTTCTTAAGGGGTAACACCACTGTACACGCGCAAAATAAACACGATTTTTAAAGAATTTTTTTGTATAGAAGAAAAAGGAAAACAATCACTCTGTTTGGGGAAGTTATTACTTATATACTAAAATACAAAACTACAGAGTTTGATCGAAAAATTTTACAAAATGGCGGCATTGGAGACATTTTTGTAATACGGTTTCTCTTGAAGGAGCTCCGCGGCACGCAGCACAGAGGGTGCAAATTTTAATCTGGAACAAAGAAACATTTTTTTTCTTAATCTAGATAAGAATAACTAGAGAAACACGTAGGGGATTTAAAAAATATTTATTTTTGTGGAATTAGCAAGCATTTGAAGGAAAAAACTCTATTTTGGACTAAAAAAACGGCACTTAAATAATTATAACAATCGTTTAAATTAATCTATCGAAAATCCCCTACGCTCTTCTCTTAAGAAGGTTATTATACAGACGTAGTGAAAACCCTGATTAAAAATATTTAAAATTGTTTGAGTTATGCTGCGTGCCAATTTCAGAAAACGTGTTTTGAGAAAAACGCGCTTAAAGTTTGGAAATTTGGCGAAGTTGTTAGGTAGCAGTCACTAACGTTTGGTTGAAAGCTTAAAATATTTATGAAATAAACTTCGGTAACGTATACAACTTTTTGTACTGTATTTTAAAAGGTTCAAAGAGTTTTTTAAGCTTATAAAAAAAAAAAATCAATTTTTTGAAATTTCTACAGTGGTGTTACCCCTTAAGGACTTCCTGAATAAATGAAATAGAAGCTATCCTTCAAAGCTATCTGCAGTGGGGAGGTACCATAAAACTGTATATTCCTCCCTCTTGGAAAACAAATTTTATTTCGCATTTTTAAAGTATTATTTAAGGGTCGCTACCAGCAAAAGAAAAATTAGAAAAGGAAAGTTAGGAGAGAATATTATTTTTTCAAATTTTGAACAGATAAAAAAAAAAAAATGCCTCTGTTATAGGTGATAGAAGCGAATGGCCAATGATGCGGCTACTTTTCAAAAGTCAAGTAAACAGAGTACACTTTTACACGACAGAATAACGCTAAAATGAAAATAGTCGAGAATCTAGGCGCGTATTTTGAAATACTCTTTAGAATTAAGAAATTTTGACAATATTTGAGCTTTTTTTTAATTTTCATTAATTTTTTTATAAAAATATATATATCTCTGCCTGCAATATGATATCAAGATCATACAATCTAATAAATAAATATCATACAAATCAAAGTTTCACATTTTGTATCAGATTTATGAAATTTTTTAAAAATTTTCATCAAAATTTCAAACTTTTAAATCAGAAAAGGTTGAAGTGGTTATAACAGCATAAACATTCCCCATACATACATATACGGGGAATGCTGCAGGAGTGACAATCATTGGCCGTATATAAATTCCGGCCGTTCCGCTAACGTAGAACCGACTCTCGTGCCGAAAAAGGCTTGTTGCTTTTGAAAATTGTTTTTCCTTGAAAGAGTTGCGCATTTTCTTTTTGTAACGAATGACCATTTTTTTATAAATTTAAAATGTTGATGAAAATTTGTAGTATTTTTATAAATTTGTACAAAGTTTCGAACTTTACATACATATGAGTTTTGTTGAATTATATTAAAAAATATATATAATTTAATATATATAATATATTTTATAATATTAGTTTCGGGGAAAAGAAATCCATTATTCTCTAGTTATATAGCTGCAGTGATCGATATCTGGTAAAGTATCACACTAAAAAAATTGTTTGCTGTTTTTTGTTCCATTCAGTTGTGAGTTACACGGTGCTAAAATGGAGGTCGGCTGAGGGAAAATTCGGTACATTTTAGTTTTTTTTCTTTGATAAAGTCGAAAATGCAAGCCATGCTGCTGAAATTGTGAACGATTCTGATTATATAACAGCTAATTACATGCAATTTTGGTTCTGTCGAAATTTAGTTTTTATTGATTTCAAAGACAAAATTGTTCAAAAATGATTACAATTTTAACATATATATATTCACTTTAGCTTGATATGACCACCTTTTGCCTTAACTATAGCCTTCAAACGGTCAAAAAATGAGTTGCATGCTGCACGAATGTGATCTTGAGGTATTTTGGCCCATTCTCGTATAATCGCTTTTTTCAGCGTATACATACTGGCATATTTTTTAGTCCTCACCTTGCTTTCCAAAATGGACCAGATGGAATAGTCCATCGGATTCGCGTCTGGCGAATTCAAAAGCCATTGTGTAGACGAAATGAAGTGTGGACCATGATTTTTTAATGGCCTACGACCGAAATGTTTGCGTTTCCACGGCTCTAAAGCCGCTTCTAAAACATTTTCCCGATTATAAGTCGCATTCACTTCGACACCAGGCTCGATAAAAACGATTGAAGAGCGGTCACTGCGGCCCAAACCATTACTTGCGATGGGAAATTGCTTCGAGTGGCCATACGTAGGCTCAAATTCTCGAATGAACGTTCGGTCAAGTAAACACAATCGTTTTGAGTGCTTATGCATTTTGTTTTGCTGCGGTGAAAGATCGTGTGCTTTTTGGAACTTGTAAGTCTTGTCCTTAGCTCATTTTTCAATGTCTTGCGATATTTTCAGTTCTTTGACCAATTTTCTTCCACTTCGACGTGGGTTTCATTCTAGGCGAGCCTTCACTTCCCGAACCATTTCTGGCGTTGTTGCGGGTTTTTTTGGTCCACCTCCGTAGCGTTTTGCAATGCTACCAGTATCTTTGTGTCGTTTTATAGTGCGATACACAAACATTTTATTCACTTTGGGGTGACTGAGCCCACGAACTATGGCTGGTTGCCATCCAGCCAAAAATAACGCATTCACACTATTACGTTTTAATTCCATCACAGAAAAAAAAAATTCAAAAAAACAGAGACTCAAATGCTTTTGATGGCTTATAAACAATATATTGAACTGTCAGTAGAACAATTTTGACGTTGATGTCATAAGCTGCTTTACAGATACAAGCAGTGTGAAGTTGGTAACACTTCATATCGTTCACCCTGTAAAATCACAGAAATAATCGAAGGCAAAAAGGTCAAGGCATGTTAGTAGTCGTAGCATCACCCAGGAGCTAAAAATCGACCATAAAACAGTTTTAAATCATTGGCGCAAAAATAATGGATCTTTTACCCCAAACTTATATATGTGCAGAAAATACCACTAGCACTTCTTCTATGCAGCGTAAAAAAACCAAGGCGAAATCTATTAATATAATTTCATTAACTGTGTTTAGAGAGTAATACTAAATTTAAAGCCGAAATGGTTCCATTGCAAAATTGTTTTTTTTTTCTTTTTTTTTTTGTAAACTTTTAGTTTTTTGAGTTATGCCTTTCTTGTAGCAAATGAAAATTTCTGAACAAAATATATTGTTAAAATAATCATGCTTACATATGTACTTAAGAGATGTAATGGTTTTTTAATATTCATTAAAATAATTTTAAGCTCTAAGTTTAGGTTAATTAAGGAAAGCATTTAAGAAATTTACCTAGTTAAACATTTTATGAACTCCGAAACATATTTGTATATCTAAGCTGCAATAATAAATAAGAAATCGTGAAATTTCCCAAATGGCGCTTAAAACTTACATTGAAGATCCGACAAAAAAGTGTAATAATATTTTACAGCATTTCCAAGACGAATCCAATGGAAAATAAAAAATATGTTTCTTATTTATAAAACCACCATTTTAAACGGTTATACAAAAGCAGATAAAATCTAAATGCAGAAGTGTTGTTATTTTTTGTCAAAATAAAATAGTGTTTTTAAAACAAAAAACTCTGATGTTCAAATACTTAACACGATTTTCTTAACTGGTTAGGAATATCCATTTCCTTAGATTGTAACTTTATGGCGACGTAACGGTTATAAAAACGTTACAGAGCTTTATATTAAATATATTAGATACATATGTATGTGCATACATAACAACTTAATTATTTCACAATCTATAGGATACATAACTCATGAATGCACCAAGTATTACAATTTATAATACAACTTATTGCTAGGGATTAAACGTTTTTGTAATCGAATAATAATCCATTACCTCACTGCCACTTGAAGTCCCATCCGAATCGCTACCGTCCAGGTAGAGCCTATTTGTGCGTCTGTTTCGCAGACGCTTTGACATATTCCTCTGAATGTCATCCGACTCTTCATTTTTGTTTAATTTTTTTGATCCAGTTCGTCGCGCTCTCGTAGAACTTGATGGCGACTCGTTGGCAATGTTCATGTTTTCTTCTTTACCATCGTCGCTAGATGCTTCTGAAGCCGAAGAAATATCTTCGTCACTATCATCGAACTCGATGCGCATGACGAATCGACGTTTTCTGCCCTTCCTACTTTCAGCGCAATTACCACCATCACGGTTGTAGCTTCCTCGAGTATTGCGTCGATTTTTGCTACACGAAGGACGTGGCTCGATATCACTATCACCAGAATCGTCAGCCATTCTAAATTATTGCAATATACAATACAATTGGTATGTACATGGATATGAAATTTGCAAACTATATAGATATGCCCCCTTTTTCTTTCTGTCTATTTAGTTTCGCTTTTTGTCTATAGGTAACACGAAAAAGAGCAAAAAATTGTTACCGCAATACCTTTCTGGGCATTAGCGGTACTTCACAAAATTGTATATCTCAGAATTTAATTGGAAAATAGCGTACGTATTAAAATTATATTTTCATTAACGAATTAAATATCTATTGAATAATACTTTTTTCACTACAGCTTGATGAATGTAGCCTCAAGATTCTTTGCAATTGTATCTTGTTCTAGGCGTGAAAAAATATGCACTTTTTCAAACGCTTTTTGCTATGGTTTTACATAAATTCTTTAACACTTTTTTGTTTCACAAGGTGTATTGGAAATTGATGAACGTTTTTCTTGATAATTTGATAAATTTACACAAGTTTTTCCTCAAATTTGTATACAATTTTCTCTAATGCGTTTAAAGGTTTTTCACACAAACTCAGCCATTTTCATTTTTCTGCAGCCAATTGTAATCGTGTGCATTTATTCTTATTAGTGTGTGTTATATTAGTGTATACATATACGAAAATATGCCGATATTTTCGAAGTGTGAATGAAGTGGAGAAAAACTTCAGAGGAAATTATTTCTTTGTTGGTAGTACTGATTGTAGACTCGTAGCAAGGTTGCAATTAGATATTTTGTTTGACTCAAATATAAAATAAATCAAAATATCGAATTTGTTTTAAAAGAAAACGAAAATATTTATGTTGTATAAATGTTTTTCTTAAGTGCTTAATTGACGTGCTTTAAACAATTACAAAGAGTTTTTATAATTCCATTGTTTCGAAAATAAGAATCAGTACTTAGAAATAAATAAAACGAAAGCACTTCTGAACGAAAGGTTGTACGTCAACTAATTTACGTGTGTTATTCCTAACAAGGTTTATATATTTTCATAAATCTTCTGTACAAATTTATATAAATGTATATTGTGAATTTTATTTAAGGATATAACATGATTCGAAGTTGTATATGACAATACATCTTCAAATTCTTATGAAGTTTTCCTATAATTAATTTCAAGCAGAGTCATTGGAAAGCGAAACATGAAAGTTTTTTTATAAGAATTGTGATCAGCTGATTAACTTTTATATTAAGATGTCAAGTCGATGATGAGATTGTAAAATTGTGGTAGTGTTAGCAAAAGGAAGCGAGGCTGTGTGTGAAACCAGGTTTTTGAACATGTAACATCCAAGTGCCCTGGAAATTTCAAAAGATCGATTTTTTGTTTTTTCGATATTTTGAAAGTATGGTATCTTAAGAATATACTGTGAAATTTTCATGTAGAAATTCCCAATATCCTTTAACTAGGTAGAGAGCTGTCACACGCTCCTGTACCTCAAACTTAAAACTCATTTAAAGGGCTTTTCAATAAAGGCGGGTAGATGTTGAAATGGAATAAAATGGCGTTTGCTGTGTGGCACGTAGCGTCCTCCTGCTGGAACGCTCATTTTGATAATAAAGTTTTATCATTTGAACGTGCTGTTCAATCGTGTAACTTCCCATGATGATTTGGCATAAACAACTGAATAATAAACAAAAGATTTGACAGATATCGCCTAAACAAAATGGCTGCCACAGGGCGCCAAAATCGACCCTCGCCAATTGAAAAACCCTTTATCTCGAAACAACTTTTATCGGCCTGGTGTTGTCAAAAAAAAAAAAAATTTCCACCGAATCGTCTGTAATTTTAATATTTTTCGCAACATAAAAAAAATACGATTTTTAGAGTGCCAAGTTCAAAATCGCGCCATTTTGTCAAGTTTTTTTTTTAAATCTAGTAGCGGGACACATCATAGCTACAGTCATACTGATTAATAACTTTTCTGTTTTTTGTGTTTCAGATTAATAGAAGAGCCAAAATGGACAACACCGTCCAGGTCCAATTTTTCGGTAGGGTCAACGTGAGCGCCATTTTTTAAATTATTAAAACTAAATTTTTTTTTTTTTGTAAAATAAGTTAAATAAAAAGCCCTGCAATTTTAAATATCGTTTTTTATTTTTTTATTGTAAAAACAAATTCCTGAAAATACCCTAAATTTTCGAACCCTCCCTTCTAGCAGTCGCCGCAAAATGACCGCAAAACTTGTTTGGTGTTGCCAGCAATTTCTTCTATACGTCAGCTCGGCAGTTTAGTATAATTCATATTCTGCTCTGAATGATCTTTGAAAATTGTCCTTCTGATGATAATATGCTGATTACAAGTGAAAAATAAGAACTGTTGAATGGACTGTGCTTCCAAAATGCACTAGATTAATTAATGATTCAAATAAGAACTGAGAAACATTAGAAACTGAGTGGAAAGCTATCGTAGCAAAGACAATGCCTGAGCTACCTCGATGTATTGGTTATGTTGATTGGTCTGAAATGAAGCTAGCAGAAATGGCGGTTATAAATCACGGCCCGTTTTTTCCCAAAAAAAACCCTTTGTCCATTCCATTAAAATACAAATTCGTCAAGCAAGCTTGAGCCATCGTAACAGTGTTCACGATCACTTATTTGCAAAAATTCAGCAAGGTACTTTTTGAAGAAACAGTGCCGGGCTGGTGATTCTGCTTATCCAGTTGGTACCAACTTCATAGCCCAATTTAGACAAAATACCGAGTTAACGAAGGACGAAAGGGACAAATTCAAGAAATGCTTTTTTATCAGCAAAAAGTTTGTCAAAAATCAGCGGGATTTTTCAGAACATTCACAATAGCGCTTCATCAAATTTAACAGGCTATAAAACTGCATACCAAAAATTTTGCTGGATATTTTAATTAAAGAGTTTAAGCTTTTGATGGAATTTATTAGTAATAAACACTACAACTTAGTTTTTCCAATGGCTGGTTGTCGCGTAGAAAAAAATTAAAATTTGTTGTTCCGCTTCAGTAAATATTTTATAAGGCGCTTTCGTTTCTTGTTCTGAAAAATTAAATATAATTGTTTAATTTAATTTCCAATTGTTTACACAAACATTTTTTAATACACAAAATAATTCTTAGTTTAGAGCAGCCATTGTGTTCAAATTTAATAACGGAAAACGTTCGCGATAAAATAAAAATATTTTCTTGGTGTTGTCAAACAGCAACCCTTCTGCGAGGTTTCAAAATGTAGACGCTTAAAAACATGCCTTCGAGTGTCACAAAATGTAGACGGCATAAGTTTTCTGTTTTGGATGGAAAACAAAAACACCAAAGGTGCTACGGTTACAAAATGCAGACGTCTAAATTTGCAGTCAAAATTTGGAACGATCTGTGAACACCCATAAGTTTTTAAGGCAGCAAGTGCATTCTGTTTTGTTCTTACTTATTTTTGACAGTTGTTGGCGTATTGCAAGTTGGCAGATCTGTGGCAGACATCTTTGACATAACTCTCCACTTCCGTTCCGTTCTTTTTGGTGTAGAATAAAAATCTATAAAGATGGGTCGTATGCACGCTCCTGGGTAAAAATTTATATTTAACTAATTTTTATATGATTCCAACTCAAAATTGTAAATTTACAAGCATATTTAGATATTGTCCAGTGTATTTTGTGTATTAAACTTTCTAAACACGCTTGTGCAGCATTATAAACTTATGTTGTCATGGGTCCATGTGGTGTTCGCTAGTCGAGCTATATATTGACATTCGATTTCTAATAAATATTATAATAATAATAATACGCTAATAATACATTTTTTTCTACTTTACATGCGCCATTAATTTGTTATTGTAACCGTCGTTCAACAGTAAGGGTATTTCCCAATCAGCACTTCCCTACAGACGTACGGTGCCTTCTTGGCTCAAATTGAATGCCGAAGATGTGAAAGATCATATCAAGAAATTGGGCAAAAAGGGCATGACTCCTTCCAAAATTGGTTAGTATAAATATTTGTTACAGTTTCACAGGTTGGAAATTCTATAATATTTATTTTCATTTACGCGCAGGTATCATTCTTCGTGATTCGCATGGTGTGGCACAGGTACGTTTTGTGAATGGTAATAAAATCCTGCGTATCATGAAATCCGTTGGACTCAAACCCGACATCCCTGAGGATTTGTACCACATGATCAAAAAGGCTGTTGCCATCCGTAAGCATTTGGAGCGTAATCGCAAGGACAAGGATGGTAAATTCCGTTTGATTTTGGTTGAATCCAGAATCCACAGATTGGCTCGCTACTACAAGACAAAGAGTGTTCTGCCACCCAACTGGAAATACGAATCCAGCACCGCTTCCGCATTGGTAGCTTAATTATATTCCACGACAACAACTTCGTTGGGATGTTTTATTTTTTTTACATGTAAAAGATACATAGAACGTGAAATAAAAAATGTGAGATATTAAGTGTACAGTGATTTTGGTAATATTTGAAATGGTGCATGGGGCGAAGTTCGCAAGTGTTCACTTCTGATATTTTTTCTTCAATAAATTGTATACCATTTTAATAGTATTAAATAGTTCGTGGGCCAACTTTAGGCTATATTTTTGGAAAATTGAGCTGGGCAGAGCGCTTGTGAAAGTGTTGCTACATCTTTTTGACATTTGCTGCGAATTAATTGGTTGTTTATAGTTATTTTAGTTGGGTTTTTCGATTCAAAGCTGGCGTTAGCGAGTAAAAATTGAAGTATTGCCGACTCAGCAGAGCACAGAGTTAAAACATTTTGATTATTTAGGATGGCGGTTACTGTAATTGTAATATTTTGTAGCATCAAGATCACAATAGTAATAATGATAAATACGGTAACAGATATATTAATTGTAATTGAAAATATATTACGCTTGAATTAATTGTAATTCAAGAAATGTAGTGATTACAATCATAGTATTCTTCCAATACTTGGAGGGGGAAATATTTAGTTAAATGTCCTGTAGGAAAAGGAGCTTCATTGCAGTAGATGCCGTAGAACCCGAGAGCGCCTGATGGCGAGAGTAGCATGTAACTATAAACGTGTGTGGCTCACTCTCTGTGAGTCTTAAGACGCCGCCACCCATTGCACTGATTGCATCTAACCGTTCTTGAGTTCATGTGGAGCTGTTTTTGGTAAAAGCAAAAGAAATATACTTCGGGTCCACGTTTAAGTTTAATGCCAGCCGTAAACAAAAGAGTTTGGAGCAACCTAACTGATGATTTTCTCGAAAGCCGATAGAGAAGGGGTGAAATTCGCAGAGTTAATTTACTGCGGCGATAGCCATTGGCGATCCGCCCTTCTATATGGCGCAGAATCTTGGACGATGACGACAGCTGATGAGGGTGCACTGGGAGTGTTGAAGCGAAAAATTCTCTGAAAAATCTTTGTTCTATTCGCGTTGGCTAGAATGAGTTTCGCATCCGATGAAATAGCGAGCTGTATGAGCGATGTGGACATTGTGAAGTGTATTAACATATGGTAGCTTCGCTGGATTGGCCATGTCTCGAGAATGAACGAAAGTGCTTCGGCACGGCAGTCCTTCGAGAGGCAACTCACTGGTGAACGACGAGGAAGAGGAATACCTAATCTACGTTGGGGAGACCAAGCGAGGCCCAGAACCTGATAGAAATCGATGTCGCCAACTGCAGCGAACCGAGCTAAATGTAGCAATGTTTTAGATACGGCTCAAACCGACATATGGTTTTAGTGCCATCTAAGTAAGTGAGAAAGCCTTTCCGGTACGTAGAACCAGCTGTTGCTGGTTGATAGCACTTTGGGCAACGTCAAAGAAACGACATTTAAGCCGACCGACGGATTTTTCTGAGACTACGTAGGATTCAGTGAAAGAAGCTACAGATTTGTCAGAGCACCGCACTCAGGACTGCGACGGGATGCCTTCTTATGCCCCCTGAACACCATCTACATTATGTGACATAACACCAAAGCTCAGCAAGCAGTTTCCGCCTGTATACTACCGTAAGGACATATAAAGAACAACTACTGGATTGCGCGAAATACAGATAGCCCTTGAATAACCTTCTTCGAGTGTACGTCACTACTTTTACAAACTCTCGTCTCCGAATGCCGTAATCGGAGTCCTATTGCATACGAAGAGCTTCAGCTGTCTCGTGATATCAGGGCTCTGATCCCACACCGTCAAAATTGTTCGCTTCGTAGGACTGCCGTTAAATGATATTGGGGACGACTCCAAAAGTCTTATCAATCTAAGCAGGATTTTCTGAGCAAAAAATTTTGTCTATGTATAGTTTAATGGTGAATATACAGTTAAACTTTCAAGTCCATTGGTCAAAAATTTTCAGTTATTAGTACGGACAACTTGAAAAATGTAGTTACGAGAAGAAACCTTTAAAGCTGCGATACGGTTCTAATGGGGATGAGAAAAATTAAGATATAAGTAATTTTAGATTACATTTTTAAGGCATTAGGACATCTTTCAAGATTACTTATTCCAATTAATAAATTTTAAAATTTCTATAGTGGCCTAAATCTTAGTCGCTAGAGACTAGTGATACTCAGTGTACGAAGAGCTGCAAAAATAGACAGACCTGCCAAAATAGTGCATTGAGGATGGCAATGAGAAGCCCCTTCTGATGTCCCTGATACATCACCTGCACAGTGAAGCATTTATGTTTCCTATCAAGGAGCATAAAATTATGTTCAGCAGTAGTTCCTGCTCGGGTGTTACCGTATTAACCCTCCCTATAGAGAAGGATGAAATATCTCGGACGGATGGGGCCGGAAGAAAGGCACATATATGTACGTTAAGTTCTATCTTAGGTATATTAAGGGAACTGGGTTTGGATGTGGTATTTACTATGATGAGTAGATGACACAACCCACTCTGTAGACGCTTACAGGAGACTGAGCCGCCTATCAGGAGGCATGTACATCACCTAAATGTGGAGATACAGAACAACATACGACAATCACTTGACCTTCCAGTATACAGACATATAAATGAACTCTCGCTCTCCGAACGGCATACGCGAAGTCAAATCAGTTCATTGCAGACCAAGATCTTCAGCTGCTTCGTGAAACCGGCGTAACTCCTGCGCAATTACGTTCCAGGTATATATTCTAGCAGGTGGCGTGATCTTGATGTTTCTCCACAAATGGATGAACCGGCACCTAACCACCTATTCATATATCATCTTAACACCCCTCTCTCTCTGGACTCACTCCATCGACACTATGTTTCTTTATGTTTTCTGGCCTTACCGATGGATGAGATTGATGACAACGAGAGATCGATGAATTGACTGCGATTTACAGGACTTTGTAAACTGATAGAACCACAATAACAACAACAGCGACTGGGAGAGCTTGTTCTGGTTTCGGACATAAGTGGTGATGACGGTTGCATGCGCCGATGATAAGAACAAGCTATCGAAGCTGAATCCGCGTGGGCTCATTCGCACTAACAACTTTGAAAACTGTAAAATGATCAATACCGCATTTTATGGAAAAAACGTCAGCCTTTGCCGGCGTTCACCTCGCCCAGGACTATTCGCCGGCCTACAAGTCTGTAGTAGAAATGTCAATATCGAATGAAATAAGTTAGGGATTGCTCCTGCATCGAGCATATTCTCTTGAAAAACCGTGGTCCGTCAATTACTGTAGCTTCGATGCTCTTTTATGAAATGAGGTTCTTTATTCGACCATGGAAATATCCGTATAGCCGTTTTTCGGCAACTCATTTCCCTTTTCGCTGATTGTAACAAAAATGACTCGACGGCAGGAGATGTGGGTTGAATGAATAGGTTATCAGTGAAAGAAACATTTGGAAACGTTTTATTGCTTGGGGGTATCAAAAATTTTAGAAATTTTGACTGACGTGTATCTTGCTAAAAGCAGAGTATGTTGAATGAATGAATGAAAAAAAATGAGATTTGTTCGTCGAACTCATAGTCTTTCGTGTCCTCCACTCTTCACCGTATCTCATCCGAAGCCAGTTGCCTTAGTAAACCTAGGGGTAGTCAGAGGCACGAAAAAATGATGATTTTCAATTAGTTTTTTTTGCTAGTCAATTGTTTATTTTACAAAAATAAAAACATGGCATTAATACATCATTTTTCGAGTTGACTTTAGCAAATTAAAAAAAAAAACTAATAATTGTAAAAGTTATCGCTGTTTGTGTGGCGCTCGTTTCTCTGGACCCTTGAGGTGTTCATCACAAGTCCTTGGAGATTCATCTAAAATAAATCGGACAAGAAAAATTAGTTTTCTTAATAGATAATCTTGGTCCTGATCGAAGATTTTTTCCAAAATTAACAATTTGGCTGCCTCAGTAAATATTTTTCAAATTTTCGAGAAAAAAAACCGACAATTAATTGTTTATTTTGTAAATTTTTTAGAGAAAAAGAGTCCTTCGATCAGGCACGAGTTTTTAATGTTTTTCAAAAGCAGTATAAATTTTATTGAAATCTACCAAGCGGGTTTTAAGTTACATTGATCACCAGTTTAAAAAACATAGTTTTGAGAAAAACGCATTTAAAGTTTTGCTATCGATTCCGGAGCGCTCGAGCGCCTTTTGTTAATTGAGAATAACTCTAAAAGTACTTGTCGGATTCTCTTCAAATTTTCATACAATATTTTTAAGATATTATAAATACTTTAAGAAAATGCAAAAAACAAATCCATTTTTTTGAAAATTCTGACTACCCCTAACTCCATAAGATAGAACTGGGTCGGGCTGAGCGTATGTTTCTTACTTCCGCGCGCACACGCCGATATATCTTATCCTTCCTCCTGCTATTGCATCTCATTCGAGAAGAAGGTGTGCTGGAGTTTCAGAAAGCACAGGAGTCACTCTCACTTTGTCCTTAGGGAGGGTTATGAGTTGCCATATGCTCTTTTGATTTAACACCCTAGCAAGTACCTTCACTTGGCGCCAGCTAACGTCTTTTTGTTTTAGGTCTACGTTTCTAAGGTTTTCCTTGATGCTGTCTTGTCCCATAGCAAGGAAGGCCCCGGGTGCTATTTATAACGAAGTGGGAGCTTCCCTAGCTAATATATCCGCAAGTTCGCTCCAAGTTACCACCCCTGTGTCTTGGGACCCACATGAGTCGTGTGCAATTGGACATTTCTAGCCAATTCAATTTCGCGATGTATTAACTTCAAAGGATGACAACGGGTTGAATGTCATTCCCATGGCAGCCGGTTATCAGAATGACTCGGGTTTTTCCCGACCAAGGGTTGCCGCCCCTATAAGGTAGCCCTGTCTAGTGTAGCGTACCCCGTACAAGCTTGAATGTTGCGTGATTGTCTCTCAGAATGGCAATTCGCTTATTCCGGAGTATGTTGAAAAATAAATAAAAATAATTGAATAAATAAACTTAAATTTTCTGTAAGTTACCTCAACTTTTGCTTCTATGAACTCATGTATACTCGTATGTATGTAAACATATAATTAGAAAATAAAACAAATAAAATATAGCAAATTATTTTCACACTTTCGCCATTCATACACCACTGTGCATTGGATCACACTGGCTCTACAGTTGTTTCCGCTGATGGAACTATGTACCTACCGGCAATGGGGCTGCTTCGTTTTCGGTTAGACGAGTATTTCTCTTTCAGTATTCTCTGTGTGTGGCTGCCGGCAGCATGTGTACGCGGTAAAATTCGAAAAACTGCTAAAATAAGAATAGCACAGTTACGTACCTATGTATGTCTTTGATTACTTGCATTATTTTTTGTGCTGCTTTGATGCATGCAAAATTTTGTGCAAAGAACCCTCACACATACATATGGCATTTATGTGCATGCGAGTGGTGTAAAAATTTTAGTGCTTACGGAAGGGGAAACGGAAATAATGAGGCACCACGAGTTTAGTTTAATTTTTGACAGTTATTGATGTATCATGAAGTAAATATATAACAAATTCGAATAAATAACGGCGACTCTTTTCAGTTATGCACATACTTAACATACATACATATGTATGTATTAATGTATGCATGTGTATGCGTAAATACCAATACTCGTAGGAGTACATAACAGTTGCCGGGTCGGTTGCCAAAAGCAATTTCCATTGTGCCGTCAGTGGTTCTCGGTCTGCGCCTTCGGTCTGTGCCTTCTAAATAACTGTGGCGCATCGTGCGTGCTATGTATGTACATACAGCCTTGTATATGAACCTACATACGTAACGCGCAAATATGACAAAATCATTTGTATTTGCAGAAAACTGTAAAGTTCAATAAAATGCATTCATTGTATAACAAGTAACGCAATTGATTGAGCAAAGCCAAACTATATAGAGAAGCTGAAGGAAAATCGCTAAAATTAGAGTAAGACTAAACAATTCTGCTACTGCAGATTTGTGCTATAATACAATTTGAAATTGGCCGAACTACGGTTGCTACTCGCACATAATGTATTAAGGGGATACTAAGTTGCGCATATGTTGTTGTTGTGTGGTTTTCTTTTGTGGAAAATTGTGTTAAAGTGTTTTACTTAGCCAAGGCCATAGGGATATTTTGGGAGTCTGAAGTAATTTTCGCTTTATGCAAATGCAAAAAATTACCGCAAATGGAAATCTAAAAGCCGCTACCAACAGCAGTGCCAGCATAGAATAAGTCGAATCAGTGAATATAATTTGAATATATGTTATATACATACAAATAATGCGTATGTATGTATGTATTGATAAATACACAGTAGCAATATTGGCGTTCTTGTTAGACTCGGCCGCTCTTCTTTAATGCTTCCACATATAATATTTTATAGCCGGTAGTATCAGGTAAGAAAAGGTTGCTTGGTAAAGTAGGGTGTGGTGAGCTGAGGACAGCTGGCAGAACACGGCATATAAGAGTAACAAAACAAAATCTTCACACACATACATATATATACATGTGTTTAGTGTAGGGGCGCGTCTGTGAAAGCGAAAGCCCAACGAAAATGCAAAGAATAATATGCTAGAGCTCGAATTTATGTAGAGTTCAAAGTGAGCAAAGTGCTGATTGCAAAGAAAATAATATTAGCGAAAAATAAAAAAAAGTGTTTACTCATAAGTGATTGCAAATTAATTGGAAAAGTGTTAGCCATAAAAAACTTCAACTGCGTGTAATTGAATTAATGTAAGAAGAAGCGGAGTAGTGAACGAGCTTGCCAACAACAGAATTAAGTGCAGCGAATAGAAGTAGCTTAAATAAAATAGGTAAATATATATATTAGTAAATGGTTACAGTTATATTTAAGTAATAGACGTCAAACAGACGTTCAATTGCTTTGAATTACTTCAATTCATTGGACTCGTATTTAATATTACATAAATGCATTGCATATTTGCTTTATATTTATATACATACATGTGCATATAAAAACACATTTTTCTTATTATATTATTTATTCTTTTCTTATACATAAATGTGTACACACATATATACAATACATACATGTGTTTTGTAATTTCAGACACTGATTAGGGATGGTCAGGGTGTGTGCCATGGTATGAGGTTAATTGGAAGTGCAAATGGCTTGCTCGTAGAGAGACCTGTGAAAAGTGAATGCATGCATGAGTGGGGCACGTTCTTTTTGCACTGTTAGTTATTAAATATTAAAAATAAATAAAAAAAATACATTAAATAAATTAAATTCTTCGTAACGAACAGCGGACGGTGGAGTGGCTGTTTCGCTCCGAGTCCAAAGTTCTAAAAATACTAGGAAGTTGAATTTTGTGGAGATGTTGTTTTTGTAGCAGTTTACTAAGTCCTGCCAGTGCAGGTGTAGTCACCGATCGGTATGTTGTTATTATAGCTGTAATACAAGCTCTGTCAGTTAAGGTATATCACCGGTCGTCATCGTCTAACTCATCTAACAGTAGGCTCTTTCAGCAGATTGGGCCCAGATGGAGGGGTTTTTGACTAAAACTATAGAAACTATGTATGTCATGCATAACCTACAAAAATAGTTCCTGAAATAAATTTTTTAGTTAAGAAATCTTACTACAAATATTTCTAGCGCAAAAACAAAAAAGTTTTATTGTTATAACATTTTGTAAATAAAAAATTTTAATTATTAATTTAATTTAAAATTCTTGATATTTTTCACTGCAGATTGACGTACGTTTCTGAATTTTTATTTATGATCTTATATTTTTTATTTTTGATTATAAATTTTTTATTTATGTATTATATATAAAAAACTTTACTAAAAATGTTTGCATACTCAGTTTCCAAAAGTTTTTTTGCTAGTGCTATGTTATCGGAAATAAAAAAAACTCTTTAAATGTTTATTATTCTTAAGCAAACGAATTAGAAAAAATAAACAGTATTATAATGATTATTAATGGGATATGTTGTTTAACAATTAATAATTTATTTAAACTTAAAAGTGAAACTCCCAAAAAACAAAACTAGTAAATCTTGTTTAGTTTATATTATTTTTAATATAATTTATTTGCCATTCCCAAGATATTTGTTTCGCCTACTGTATCTAATTTTATATGTATTTTATATAATGAAAAATTAATTAAGTAATAATCAAAATATAATAATACTCGACACAAGCCGAAAACGTAATTAAGTAATAATAAAACATAATTAAAGTACATAAATAAAGTACTGGGTGAGATTATTATTCCAATGATAATTGATTTTTTTTTTGAAGTCATCAAAAAATAATAGTGATTATTTAAACTAAAAATATTCAAAAAAACGAAGGTAATTTGTTTCATTTTTTAATATTTTTAATATATTTTTAAGCTTAACTTTCTTGAAATTTATTTTTGTGCCACTCCCAAGATTTTTTTTTCGCCTGCTATATCTAATTTTATATTCTATATAACAAACCGAAAAATTAATTAACTAATAATCAAATGTACTTATTTTAATGCCAAATAATTATCCTTTTTTATTTTCTTCGTTCTGATTAAATATTGCTAGTTATTATTGATTATTAACTTATAGGATAAGTGAAAAAATTTAATTCACCATTAAGTTTCATAAATTTAATAACTTTCTATCAAGCAAAAAACAATAAAATAAAAAAAAAAAAAAAAAAGTTTGCAAAATTTTCATTACTAAAGTATTAAAATAAATGATGAGCCGAAGGCCTTAGTAGCCAGCCCTCTTATTAAATTTCAGTGTATTGGTTATTTATAACTATTACTCTTATATACAAATAAAATAATAAATAAAGTAAATAAAAATTAATCATCAGAGTAATAGAATCATATATTTCGTAATTTTGGCAAAAAAAAAACAACCCTATTGCGTGACTACTCTTCGGAAATGCTCGGGTTTGAATTTCCGTGTACAAAACATGAAATGATGGAAACAGTTTTTTCTAATAGCCGTTATCCCTTGCATAGATGACTAGATGTGAAACTCTTTTTCTCGTGAGAGCGCTGAAAAATGTGCATTTTTTATAACATTTTCCAATATTGCCACACCGGTAGAAACATGAATTGGGTATTTTTGAACCAAAGGTCTGGAATTTTTAGTTTCCATACCACCATTGAGGTTAGTATTTAGTGTGCGGTTGCCCAATAGCCTTATATCACTCGTAACCCCCAACATATACTAAAAATAAGCACAATCCGTATGAAATATGTACATAAATAAGCAAAAAATTTTAAAATTTATATGTAAATGAAATTATTTAAAACGGATATTCATAAGTAATTTAATAATAATAAAGTTATGAACCCGAAAAACCTAAGTTATAATTAAAAACATGACTTATTGCGATTTTTTAATATAACACAGAAAGTGGGTAACAAAAAACAAAAATTCTCAAACAACGAACTGAATAAGTTAAAGCAGATTACTTTTAATCTTCGTAAAATAACTCAAACTCAAATTAAATTCCCTTACCTACGCTTTTCACTCATAGAATATTTACGTATATACCAATTTACAGACATAAACCAACATACAGATTTCAATAAAAGTACATGTATGTACGAGTAAAATGTATTCATATGCATATGTGCATAAGACTAATTAAAGTAGAAGTTGAAAAGGATATAAAAGGCTTTGAAAAATTCTAAAACTCCCTTCAATTTAAATTATTACGTTTCAATTGAATTAATTTAAAGACAAATAATTATAAACATTTCAACGCGTCATTTCTCCACTATGAAAAAAGGAACTGTTTTCGTCAATTATTTTTGGCGCGTTTCTTCTGGTAGCCAGCCATTTCGCCTATCAGCTGTTCAAAATCCCATAATGTGTGAGTGCTACCAAGTTTTGAAACGTCCTCATGGGCGCGCTCTCTCTCAAAATGAATAAGTTTCACATCTAGTTATCTATGATCCCTTGGCTGACAATTGAAAACCTCCGAGTGTATTTCCCCTCCATTTGTGGAATAACATAAAAACACGCACCACAAATTGGACTAGGGGCTCGACCAAAAATGTTTTAATATATATATTAATAATTATATATATATTCCGATATATATATAATAGTACTTTCCTTTTCCTTTCTTCACTTTCCAGTCTAATATTTTTTAAAACAAAATTATGACTGTTACCTAACAAATTGAATTTCAATAAATTTACCTTCAACGAAATACTTAGCCAGTGAGGTAATATTATATGCATGCATGTATTTATGTATGTAGCTATGTACATACATACAATTTGTTTGCATAAAATATAAATGCATTCACATACATACATATACAATCATGAACAGAGAACGTTTCACTGCGTTAATGTTGTATTTTATCGCCGAGTTCAGCATAGGTCAGATTTGCTGGATTTCATTTAAATTCAATTTATGAAAAATATAAATTAGTATTTACTTTGTATTTTCAAAAGGTCACTAAAACATTTATGCATTTACATATACAAATGCACGCAAAAAATGTCATAGACAGAATCAAATTAGAATCTGCAAAATCACAAATTATTTGAGGCTATTCATCTAAACGCTTAAATGCTTCGTAAATCATGTAAACCAAGTAAATTTACAGTTTCGTAAAACTGTTGTCAAGTCTTAATAATCGTTTACACGAGGTTTAACGACGTTTAGAGCAATCAATAAACGATCTGGTACGGAAATTATTTCGACTCCCACACCAAGTCTCTAATTCTCATTCCATTAATATTTGGGATCATCTTTTTATAATCAAGAGAGTCGCATTTAATACTCACTTAATACATGATTGGCGTTGGCTTACTTCTACAAATGTGATGCATACGTTAAGCGGAGTGTGACTCTCGTGCGGGTTGAGTTTATTATTGTTATTATTTTATATTTCTAATTTTTTCAAACATTAAACAATAAATAAATGATGATGTTGCAATTTTATTTAAAATTGTTTGAAAATGTAAACCTTGGTTTTTTTAAATATTTTATTATTATTACTATTATTATTAAATTTAAGATATAAGGCAATAAAATTCAATGTTAGCTTCTTTAATAAACGAAAGCAAATTTATTGTTTACTTTTCATTTGCATGTGATCACGTTAATTTAAAGTCTTTATAGTAATCGAATAGTTTATATTTACTCCTTATTGGATTACGTCTGACACAATGTGAAACTTGGTGTGTATAAGAGTTTACCTCTCCGCACTCACATTGCCCCGAATCGATGACACGAATCATGCAAATTTAACTGCCATCGTAAGTGTGGCCAACCAATAATCGGTTGATATCATTTTTAAATCGAGCTTAAAATTTTTCAACCAGTTATTTGCTTGTAACTATGTGAAAATTTGTGTAAAAAGGTTAGGGCGATTACTCGCCGATGATAGAAATCCATCGTGTCATTCAAAGGAAATGTTATGAGCGAATGATTTTCACAGCTTCTTCGACAGTGTATTCAACTTCGATGACAGTGTCATTATCTACTGCTTCTTTTGCTATTTGATCTACCTTTTCTTTAAACGGTATACCAGATTGGCACGGAGACCACATGAGAATTCAAACTCAGAGAGCTTCGCGTGGAACAGAGCGATATAGTGATTGCTGGAGCGCTTGTTTTTTAAGAGCTTGCAGGCTGTTTGGCTGTCCGAGAAGATAATAACTTTGTCCGCGCGTGCCTGACAAGCTATATTAATAAGTCTATTTATAAAGCAAATAATTTGTAACAAAATTTTAAGCTTTGGTGTTCATGTATCCAAAAATCTGGCAAAGTAGGGGAGAGTGAGAGAGCAAAATGACATCATTTTGCGGGGAGAATGCAAGGTCGTAAAATTTGCAAATTGTTATTGGGTTTGCATTCCCATACTTTTTTGATATTTTCCTCTTTGAAAGCGATTTCTCGTAAATTAAAAATGAATGTGTGACATTGTACTTTAAAACAAAAACTTTCTTTTTTGCTCTGATGCCAGACTCCCCAGCGAACCGCAACCGAGTTAGTCAAGACCGAAACATCAGCAGCAAAAGCATCACAGCCATCAGCTAAAAATTTATGTAATTTTTGTGCAGAGGTAGCTCTAACTTCTGCTGTGGTTACCTTGCGCTTAACGTCGGGGAGGGTGCGCGTGTTAACGCGTACGCTTTCTTCTATATAGCCTTGAAAGTATCACCAATCTTGGTGTTGCTAAAAACGTCTGGAATTTTTTTTAAATACACAGATGTTGCTGGATTTCGTGGCAGTATTATTGACAATTGTGTCGTACATATATTTTAACATTGAATTGTTTTAGCCTTATTATTTCTTTGCAGTGAGCTACATTCCTCTCTCAGTTGCAGGGCGCTTGTGCGTTAGCACATAGAAGAACTTCTACGAAGAAAAGAGTTTTAAAAAGTTGTAATTTTTCTCATTGTTGTTTTGCTTGCTAAAGTAGTCTTAGTTCCACAATACTCTATTTGGCTACTATAAAATTTTAGGGCTACAGGAGGGTGAGGGCCTGCTTTTATTGTTGTCAGCACTTTGGAAATATTATAATTGCGTTTTGACTCCTCAATTGCATCAGCATAGTGATCACTTACTGCCAAGGACGAGCTGATAGCTTTTCCTATGAACTCTATACACTTGACCTGCGGAATCAACCAGTTCTCGAAATTGTTTATGGCCAAAATATTGGTGCTATGTGCGTAATGCTACATTTGTCTAGTTAAAAATAGGCTTACAGGCAAATTTTTGATTTCATAAACAACTTTTAATGAGCTTAAATTAGTAAATACTTTTGAGTATTTAAAGTTGTTGCAACTTCTGGTGTCGTTTCCGGGCTTTCCTTTCCCAATCAATGTGATTGAGCCTCATCACGTCTCATTTAACAATGGCACATATTCCGAACAAATCTTGTATGAGATGTCGGATGTTCGAATGGCTTCTCCAGCACTGTTCGTTTTTCACTGAACCGTTGGCAGTGGAAGGGCACATGTTTTGCGCTCTCAACTGTATTCGAGTAACTGGGGCAAAAGGGCAGACGAGGAGAAGGAGGACTGTTATAGTGTTAGTGGTAATGTTTCTGACATTTTGATTTCTCCTCCCTTATAAAACAAAAAACAGGCTAGACATTATATTTCGTTTAGGCATTTAATTTTTGAAAAGTCTTGCACCAGGATAAAAATACGTAAATTAATGGAATTATTAGAAATAAACTTCTTAACTTAGCTGTATTGCCCTCAGAACTCAGGAAAAACAATTCCCGTATGCTGCCCGAAGACAAAACACCTTCGCATTGAGTAAACATTGTTTGTATGATCGCTCGCACGGTTAGCGTAGTTACTAATTTTGATTCTTTGTGACATTTTCTTCACTGACAGCTTTCAAGACGATACCAGAAGCGGATATAAAAAATGTTTCAAAGCATTGAAAAAATTCTGTAAATTTTATTGTATCTGAAGTGGCGTTGCAAAATTATTTCTCATAATTAAATAATAGTTGCAACTCATGCAAAAAATAATTTGCCGTGAAGTAATTGTCGTTCTATGAAGAAGTAGGTACATATATTTGAAGGGGTGTTGATTTACAGTCTGCATAATACACATACATATGTATGTGTACATATACGATTTTCCATTCCCATAATTATAAGAATATCGTGAAGCATACAATCTTGACAGCTTTGGGCCGCACATCTATAGCATGTAGATAATAACAAATGCTGAATTGCAAAAGTATTTGTAACCAAATTTTCCACGTATTCCAAGCGTATTTCATCATTGGATAACTCATGCTTGTGGCGTGCCAGAATGCGTTGGGATTACTCAATTCGATAAGAAATGGAATTTTTCGCCAGTCATTGCGCGGCAATTACGCAAACATACATACATGCATACATATGTATGGTATGTACATGAATACATAAGTACATGTATATGTGTTTGATTATACATATTTTCTCAATGAGCCAAGTGCGAAATTTATGCTAATTAATCATAATTAAAAGCTTTATTTCATTTATGTGAATTTATAGAATTTTATGCATACAAATGTAGGAAAATTGACTAAGAAAAAAGGCATAAGTTCTTTCACTTTTTTAGCATAAATTTATTTCTGACACTAATTAATATGTATAAATACATGAATATTATTTTCTATAGTTTTTCTATAATTTCATATGCTATAAAAATTTTTTTTTAGCGAATCGCAAATTAAAAATAATTTTTATAAAGTTATGTTGCAAACATTTATTATGCACGGGGTCTTTTAAGTTTTAGTTTTTTTTTAGCAGTGATTTGATTTTTTGGCATCCGTCCCAGTTCGATGACGTCTCTGAAAATGGCAAAGCTGTGCAAAATATGCTACATTGCGCAAAATTGTGGATAAAAAGGTGAATAGGAATAAAAAAGTAAATAGGAAAACTTGAGTGAAGAAGATCAAAGTTCGTCAACCGAACGGCATTCACAGCAATCGGGCCTATCTGCAGTCACCGCATGGGGAAATTTCACTGTTGGTATAAGTGTTGGTCGCCGTAGCGTTGGTGTGTGACTAATACCGTTCGCCCCTCGGCAGACAGCGGCAAACCTCCGAGTGTATTTCTGCCATGAAAAAGCTCCTCATAAAATATCTGCCGTTCGGAGTCGTCTTGAAAACGGGAGGTCCCCCCATTTGTGGAACAACATCAAGACCCACACCACGAATAGGAGGAGGAGCTCGGCCAAATACCCAAAAAGGGTGTACGCGCCAATTATATATACATATATTTCATATAATTCGATGGAAGAAAGTACTATGTTGTTTTTGTTTTTTTTTTGTGTGGAGAGTGATGCACGCGTTTGTATCGGGTGTTTTTTTAAGAGCTTGAGGACTTAAAATGATAGACAAAATATTGTTGGAATGCATTTTTTTATTGTTATCTGGTAGATAATTTCTTGGCCCTTGTTTTTTGATATGATATCCGGCATATGTCCGTCGGGGCTACGAGTTACATAGTCCATTCAATCAACCCAATTTTTGACTACTCTTTTCAATAAGTCTGGCCGTATGGCATCCATAGTGGCTTGATTATTGCAATATAGGCTTGAATAATGCAATAAATTAATTGAATGATGAGCTTGACAAGGACAAGGATACAAATGGCAAAAGAAAAGAGAGGCCCACTCTGCGTTAAAAGGATTAAGTAGAGAAGGGGTTTCTTGTTGTTGTTGTTGTAGCAGCATAAACATTTTCCAGGGTATATTCAATAACGCATTATAATGCGCAACGTACTTTTGCAGTGTTGGCAATGCGTTCAGAAATGCAGTACTGCAAATGCATCGCGTTCCAAAACGCCATTTTTGTATCAAACGTCGCGCATTATTTGCTGGAAAAATTTTAATACTGCCAATCTATCAATTGCAACACTTGTCACATAGGCAGAGCTGCCAGCGCTGCAATTACTGCGCATTTATAATGCGTTTCTGAATATACCCCCATACATATGTATATGGGGAATGCTGCTGAAGTGATAGCCCTTGTACAGATATAAATCCGGGTCGTTCCGGTAACGTAGAACCGACTGTCGTGGGAACGAGAAGGTTTTTCTAATTAGGGTTGATTAGCAGGGGGAAAAACGACTTATGCGCTAATAACATAAGTAATAAAAAGTATTTATTTACATTGCAAAAATGGAATAAATGTACCCTCAAAAGCTTTATCTAACAAATAGCAAAACAAAAAAATTCTAATAAAAATGGATTTTAACTTTATGTGATTTTTTACTTATTTTTAATTCTACAATAATAAATTTTTTTTTTTAACTAAATGTGATTTTGTTTTTCAATTTCGCACTGCCGTTTGTCTCGCTTCTTGGAGATGTCATAACTTCAATATCCGGTTACGTGTAATCGTGCACTTGGTAATTTAATATGAATTAATTTCCGGGTTCGGATGATTTAAAAGCTCGAACAAGCCTACGAATGCAATGGGGTTTTCTTGTATAAATGCATATTTTATTATTTATTGGGAGCTCTCAAGCACTTTCAAATCAGGATTCTTTTGCAACATTTTTGCAATTTGCATCCAATCAATTTATGTAAGAAAATTTATAAAAAAAACCCAAAAAAAGAAACTTTACGAGATTACCAGTTCTATTGGAAAGATTATTTAACGAAATACCTGTGCATCTTATTTACATTAGTATACACACATATATATATGTATGTATGGTATATATACAATGGTGAGTAATTATACTGGTAGCCTAATGAGTATGAATAAATTGTTCATAAACACCGTTAAGTAGTTTATTGCTGCATACGCCAACACACATTATTTTGTTTCATGCGATTGCAGACTGGATAGCAACTCACTAGTTCGACCTAAAAACATGAAAGATTTAAGAGAGTGTGCGCTTCTCCTTTCTTCTTCACATTGTCATTAACAGCATAAACTGCACGGAGTTAGCTAACCCTTAGGTTCCATTGCATGTTTTACGACAGAAAGAGGTATTTCTGAAACCAATAATATGCGAAATGAGCCTATTAATTGATCTTAGAATTAAGTGCGGGTACATTACTTTGCTATTAGGCTGGGGAATAAGTTCGTAGCGTTTTCACCGAAGACTTTGATTTAAGCAAACCACAATAATTATATCATGCCCATGTAAAAGCCCTCATCCTATCAACCATCAAGCTGTTTATGGATTACTCGCCAAACAAAATCTAAAGAAGCTTGCTTCCCCCTACCATGCCGCAGTGCGCAGATCCCTACGCGCATTTCCGACAACGCTCATAAAGGCTATTCTTGCCGAATCGGGCCTTCCGTCTCGATACGACAACATGGAGGGCAAAATATTCAGTGATAAAGGAAAATCAGGTGGTGGCCGCCGTAGACGAATGGGTTGGTGCGTGACTACCATTCGGAGTTCACAGAGAGAACGTAGGTTCGAATCTCGGTGAAACACCAAAATTAAGAAAAACCCCCACCATTTGTGGAACAACATCAAGACGCACGCCACAAATAGGAGGAGGAGCTCGGCCAAACACCAAAAAAGGTGTAAGCGCCAATTATACGGGGTGGGCCATATAGCGTTTGCTTTTTGAACCACCTATTTTTTTGAGAATGGTAACACAAATGACGTGTCAAATGTGTTCATAATTTACTCAAAGGTTCGAAATTTACGAAATGGGACGCTATACGCTTGAACAAAATTGGGAAATATTGAAAACCTATTTCCAAAGTGGTGAGTCTTCTTCTTCTTTCGCGGTTACAGTAAATGGCGAGAGTTACCGTGACATGCTCAACGAGTTTTTGTTTCCAAAAATTGAAGAGGATGACATGGACGACATTTGGTTTTCAACAGGACGGTCTTGTCACACTGTCAAAGTTACACTCGAACTTTTGGCCACCGTTTTTGAATTCCGATATCAATTGGCCGCCTCGGAGCTGTGATTTAAGCCCATTGGACTTTTTTTGTGGGGAGCCGTTAAGGACAAATGCTATGCGAACCATCCGGAGACGATTGATGCTTTAAAGCACGAAATCGAAGTTGCCATTCATGAAATTGGAGTCCAAACAATCGAAAATGTGCTTAAAAATTGGGTTGATCGAATGGCATACTGTAAAGCCAGTCGTGGCAGTTATTTGAACGATATTATTTTTCATTCATAAATGACAATGTTCAATCTTCAAAATAAAAAAAAAGTTTGAAAAAATATTGTTTAGTTTTTTTTTTATAGCCGATTCAAAAAGCAAATTTTACATGGCCCACTCTATATATATATATATATATATATATATATATATATATATATATATATATATATATATATATATATATATATTATAGGAAGTTGTCACGTATGGCTTTCTATTTTCATTCTATTCGATTTTCACGCCGTTCAATACTGCGCCAAAAGCAAGGGTAAACGCATAATTTGCTCCGACAGTTTGCCCTGTTTCCCAGTTATCCAAAACCACAAGTCAAACAAAATCATCGACTGTATTAAAAACATACTAATTTCCCATCGGAGCAGTATCAAAATCATGTGGATACCTGGGCACTCCGGCATCCAGGGTAACACACTGGCAGATACAATTGCCAAGGACATTTCCGTTACACCAACAATCCCATCCGAAGTCATCCTACCCAGGACATATACCGATTCATTCATGAACAGAGACAATCAAAATTACTTCCGAATGGTCGTATTAAAAAACACCATTATTCGAGCATGAACCCCAAATGTACAAAACTTGCCTATCCATCATCGGTACCCACCAACCACATTAACCCATAAACAAGGCTCTGTATTGGGCACACCATAATAACTAGCGCACACCTATTACAGGGTACTATATCCAACACCTGCCCCTTCTGCCAAGCCACAGCCAGTGTGCATCAGCTACTGGTATCCTGCCCAGGATTTGCTTCTCAAAGGAATCACCACTTCAGCAACAGAGATCCTCTTTAATTTTAAAAGATGCCACTGAAGATAACATAAAAAAAAATTTACACACTTCTAAAGGACACTGACCTACTCCGTCGTATCTGATCCAACACACAACACCAGCGAGCCGAAAGCCTCTGCTGCTAGCGCTGCGTTTGCTTGAGTTGCTTTTAAAATAAAAATAAATAAATAATTTCAATAAATTAATTAATTATACCTATATTCGCCATTGCTGTTTACAACCTCTTCCCGTCTCTCGACCAATTTGTTGATGCCGTTCCGTCAAAAATTGTCTGGTGTCAAAGAAGTTTTTGAGCCAATTTTTAAGGATATCTTTGTTATCGAACGCAACACCTCATACGGCGGATGCTGAAGGACCTCTCATTCGAACTCTTGGAGTGCCAGTCGAATAGCGCCTTTCACGCGGTGAAGCTGGACAATGTAGAGCTCCTTGTTGACCGTGGCATTCTTTTCGAGCATTTCCCAGTGCACCATGCCCTACCAGTCCCAACAAACACATATCATGATCTTCTTTGGATGAAGCTCCGGCTTGACTCTCGGCTTTGTCGTATCGCCCGGATGCATAGGCATGATTTCATCTCGCTTGGCGACAAAAAGTGTTATTTATGGCGGCGTGTTGCTTGATGGCCAGCGAGATGCTGAGAAACAATTTGAAGGCGACTTTCTTTGTTTGTTGTTTTTGTTGAGCTCGTGAGGCACCCAGGTTCCCAATTTTTCGGTGAATCCCTTTGAATGAAGGTGGTTGGGTGCCGCCAATTCACGACTGGTTTGGTGACCGTTCTCAAAAGTGATTTGAGACGTTCTTCATCTAATTCAGAAGGCCTTCCGCTGCCGGCCGTGCTATCGACGTCAAAGTCGCCATTTTTGAACTTTGCAAAACATTTTCGTGCTGGAGACTCGCCTATAATAAATGCTCCATACACGTCACAAATGTCCCGGGCTGCTTCGGCTGCTTTTTGACCTCGATGAAAAAGAAAATGTTGGTTTCCATTTCTAAGCCTCAAAACTAATAAAAAATTAATAACTCAAAAATACAATTAACATAAATTGCACAGCAGTAATTGTTCTACCAAATGAATACTTACTCTTTGCCAAATAAATCGTTGTAAAATAAAAGAAAATATAAAAACGCTATGAACTTATTCCCCAACCCAATATATCTGAGCGAATTGCGAGACAAATCTGGAACCTGTAAACGCACAGTAATACTCGTACGGTTGGTTGCTAAGGTCCACTTTAATACAATAGTGACCCTTGTATGAGTGTATGTTTGTGTGTATGTGAGTGTGTGTGGGTATGTGTGTATGAATGCGTGTATACATGAGCTTGCAAATCCGCCAGCGATTTTGTATTCGCTTGAATTTTACTTTTCCTCTGAATCTTTTGTTTTTATACTTTGCAATTTTTTTTTATCGTTTTGGTGCATTCGATTTCCTGGATGATGCAAGCAAAAAACTGAGAATAGTTCGATCTAAACTTCAACTATTTTATTTATTTTGTTACTTGTACAATTTTCCAGACCCCATTCAATCGCTGGCACATTTTTGTGGTAGTGTGTGTGTGTGCGCTTTGTATATTTCTGTTATTTGATTCTATAATTGAATTCCCATTATTTACTTTCGGTTTTCGATCAATGATAGGCGGGTCGAGTGATCTTTACTTTAGCAATTCACATCACTTATTTTACGATTTTAATTTGGTCGACAAATATTGATAAAGTTGCGCAAATCCAAAACGAAAAATGTACATATGTAACATAGATAAGTTTATGTATGCATGTACGAAGAACTTTGGCTGACTTTGGCGTGTAGTAAAATCTGTGCCTCTTAACTAATGAATCACCGTTTATTTTGCATTGGTTGCCAAATTTTTGTACCGTTTCTACTGTAGGGTGGTTTGAAAATTGTCATGGAGGTTAAGTTATTTAGAATTACGCAACAAGCGAAACATTTTTGAAAAAAATCATTGCAGATTGATTGAAAAGTAATGAAATTAGGTTTTTTTTTCACTGCAATCTCCACAACTTCTTTAAATAATTGGGGCGTATACTTCTGTTAGGTGTTTGACCTTCTATTTGTGGCGTATGTCTTTTTGTTGTTCCACAAATGACTGGAATTACAGTTTTAAGCCGACTCCGAATGGCAGATGTATTTTATGAGGAGCTTTTTCATGGCAGAAATAGCGGTCGCCCGTCAGCAGGTTTGTCATTGCCTGTCTGCATTTTAAGCTTTTTCTCAAAAAAGATACCAAAAATGTTTACTACGTGGTTCATCTTCAACGCTTGTATGACAACTTCAAATTGCTTGTAAACAAAGAATGAATTCACAGATCGAGACAATGTTTGAGTGATGCCGTATGGTAAAAACTATCTTTTGGAGTGAGGAAGCACATTTTCGTTGAATTAGAAGTGTAAATAAGCAAAATGTCTGTTATTTATTGAATTTTTCTGAAATCAATAAACAATTGTTTTTACTGAAATTCAATAGAATTCGAGATCTCATTGAGTTCATGAAGAGAGCGAGCAATAGGAGCATTCAAGGTGGATTTATTAAGGTGACAGCATTCACCCAGCTGAATTTTTCGACGTAGGTATGGCTTACGTCAAAATGATATGCTTTGTTTGTATGTATTGGTATGTTCACATTCGTATGTTTACATTTGATTACTGATTTTGACGTGATGCTTGGACCAAACGCAACAACAAATACATGTAGGGTTTTACTTATATGTGTTTGCTGTCACCTGTAATAAATTCGCCTTGGGAGCATTGCAGGCATAATTTGTTCTCAACCTATTCAAATGAAACGGATATTTATTTAGCAAAGACCTGGTAGAGACCTTTTAAGTTAATCATTTCTAGAAGAGAAACAGTCAATTTTCCCCCTGATAATATTAAACAAAAAAGGCTGCGATAAAATCGATCTTCTACTTTCTAGCTGTTTAAGATTATTTAGAAGTAAGCGGGATTTATATGACGAGATAGGAACAGAGAAATTCAGTGAAGAGTAAGCATACTTAAGAAAAACTGTTTGAGCTCGCTCAATTCTGTCGATAGAGAATTGTGGACCTAAAGTACAGCACCGGCTATCAAAATAGAGATCATCAGCCACCAACAACAGTTCCAAAGTGACGGTTTGGTTTGCATTGTCAATCAGTGGAATAATTAGACAATTTTTCGTTTTTTTTTGGAAATCATCGAGGGCAAGTAATTTCTGTGAACGGTGTCTCTTATAGGCGCACACTGAACGATTATTTTCTGCCAATAATAAGAGAACGCCCTTCCTTCCAGCAAGATGGCGCCATGGGGCACACGGTCAGAGACACCATGCCAATACAGCGTGATTTCTTCCCTAACGAACTGATAAGCCTGACGATCTAGGTCACCCGATCTTACTCCTATGGACTTTACTTCAAAAGTGAAGTATATGAACGATGTGTGCAAGGAAATGAAATTGCCGACAGCGGCCAGCGATCAGCGGTTACCCTCCGGCACCAGAGCCATTAATCGCAATCACTTCTACAGGAATCATGAATTGGTTGAGCGATTATGTGCGCAATTTACATAAAGAGCGATGGTCCGGTCTGGAACGCTGCAGAAATACAAAGTGTTTTGTGGCAAGGCCGAATAGAAAACTGTCAAATTTTCTTCAAAACTTGGAAGAAAAGACATTCGGTTGGTGATGGGTATTATTATAAGACACAACCCATGGGATTAGCATATGGTCACCATTGGAATTATTGAGCACCCGCGCACTGAGCATTTTCTCTATGAGTGCACTTTCCAACTGGATGATATTTTCAGATTTGTCAAAGAATCGGGAAAACTCTCACAGGGGTAGCTATCTCTGTCTCTATTGTATCATATCTCTTTCTCTCTGTCACTTCTCTCCTTTCCATCTTGACTATCAAAACTTTAACTTTTCAGAGCTTCGAATGCAATGGGCGTTTGAGGAGTTACTCTCAGTGCTTCTTGGCCCGCTTTTATCAAATTTCAATTTCAAGGCCTATAAAACATCTCTGTGATATGTGTCGACCAAGCATTAAATAAAACTATCCCTCACCAGATTAATGGCATCTCGACATCAGTTTTCAAAGAGTGGTACGGAGTACGGAGGCCAGAAGATATAGAGGAACTAATTTTTAAAAAATAAAATCCGCACTTTTCTTCTTTGTAATAGTGATAGAAATACATTTTTATCATTAATAATTCTGTTTAATTTTTTAATACCGCCTCCGGACACCCTGTACCATTAGTTGTATACTAAATAGTTCTCAGTAGCCCAAAAACTCCAATCCGATTAGTGTCAAAATTTGTTGTTGTTGTTGTTTTAACAGCATAGTTTGCCCTGTCAGTGTAGGTATATCATCTGTCGTCTTCGTCTGGCTCATCTAGGGGTAGGCCCAGGAAACGTGCTGTTTCGACAGGTTGGGTCCAGAGGGAGAGGGGGGTTAGATGAGTCTGATTAAGGGGGCATATGAAGAGGTGGTTAGTGTCATGCGGGGTACCTTCACATGCCGGACATGTGTTTGGTATGTCGGGGTCAATTCTGGATAAGTAGGAGTTTAACCTGCTATAATATCCAGAACGTAATTGTGCCAATGTTACACGAGTCTCACGGGGAAGCTGGAGCTCTTCATCTGCAATGGGTGGTGGTTGGACTCCGATTACGGCATTCACGGGACGGGAGTTCATGAAGGTGGTAACGGTCTCCCGGTGAATGTCGTTTATTGACTGTCTGAATACTGTCCGGTCCAGTAGGTCTCGGTCAGTTTTGTCCTGGAGTTCGTCAGCGTAGTCGAGGAGGTGTCTCCTGACGTGCCTGGGAGGCGGCTCAGGCTGATAGTGTCAAAATTCATAGCTCTCGGTTGAGTAAATTTTTTTAATAATTAATAAATAATAATCAAGAAATAATAAATGACAATCACTTCATAAAAAAAAAATTTAAAAATAAAAAATAATATAATAATAACAATGTTTTGAAGTATCTTAAGTTGTTTTAAGATTTATTTTGCTGAATGCGTCAATTTTACATTTATTTTACTGCAGGCACACAATAATTTTTATTAACTGATAATTCTGATTTCAATTGAGAATATGGGTATGTAATTAGTATTATGTATGTATATGTATATGTATTTACGATTAAATTTTAATATACCTCAATAAACACCCAGTAGTGGTGCCACATGCAATCTAAATGAGTTTTAATCAATGGGCACTTGAACATTCTCAAGTAATTGAATTGTCAATATTTATAAGTTTATAGGCACTCATAAGTGCAATTTACGAGTACGAAGCATTTTTTTATTTGTTTAATATACGAAGGATTTATTAATTGAAATGGCATTTGGTTAGAGTATTTATTATATGTGAAATAGTCGTTTCCTATCACCCGTTTGCCGGAAAATTGTTATACTTCAAACAATTTTTTTTCAGGTGAGTATGCGGAAACGACCGTCAGGTCCACTTTGGCAATGCCGTGCTGCATCAGAATAGTGTTTATTAATAGTGTTTGTTTCACCACTTCTCTGTTCGTTAAAGGGCTCCGCTATTTGCTAAGCGAATAAATAGTACTTGAAAGCAAGAAAAGTTTAGCGAACCTCATAGAACTTTGTTTTTACACGCTTAGCTTACAAGCGACATGCTTGGGCCAGCGCTTCCAAGTATAAGTTTGGATATTTTGGTTTTTATATTTTGCATACTTTCAGGTGGTATGTTTTGAAAAGCTTTGGAGTTACATAACAGTTTGTCAAAATAAAAAATAATGTAGAGCTGCCAAGCCAGCTGCAATGTTGGAAGGTAGGTTAGATTGCAAGAGTACCACGGGTACACTACGAGTAGCATTAGAGTGAAAGGAAGAAAAACCATCTACAGCCATCTAGTGCTGTTTATGGCCAAACTCAGACATTTGCAAAGAAAATGTTCAAAGGTCTCTTTCTTTGCAGGATCCCACAGCTTCTGCAATGATGGTTGCATAGAAGTCCTGGTCTGTCCATAGTCCATAGTCTGTCGTTCTATGGCCAAAGTGTTTTTGAGATAACATCCGAGAAGATATAGCTCCATCTGAACTTTCTTAAAAAAGAAATTGTGCAGTTTATTTTTAACAATGGTCAAGGACAACCGATGACTGAGATGGGGATAATTGAAACCGGTTCGGTTGCCTCTTCTTGGCAAGCTCATCGGCAATTTTATTTCCTTCTATGTTCTTATGGCCTGAAACCCAGATAAGAAAAATATTTCCTGCATGTTTGAGATTTTTGATAGCCTCCTTACAGGACTTGACTAGAAAAGAGCTGCAACATGGCGACGACAGGGCCTTGATCGTAGCTTGACTATCGGAAAAGATATTTATGCCTCCCTTCCAACAGCGATCCGTAAGCATTTTGTGTGACCGCAGGATCGTTTGACAGAAGTCTAGCTTGACAAACACTACTAGTTCTCGGCATTACAAAGGAGACTGAAATATTGGGTGATTTAGAGAACTCCAGATCCCTTCTTTAACCCATCGGGGAAAACAGAGGTACCTATGTCTGTAAATTAAAAAATAAAAAAGAGTAAAAATAAGAAAAAAAAAAAATAATAATAATAAGTTCAAATACCTTATCCCTTTCTTAACTGAAGTTTCTAGTTAATAGAATTTGCAAGCCATACTTTGTTTATTTGCACATCATTGTGAAAATAATGTGAGTCACGAAAAAGTCACGCTTTAGCGATAGGCGAAGAAAAGTTTCCGCATACTGGCACGTTGAATATATATAAAAAAATGAACTTATGTTAAAAGTAAGCAAGTAGTAAATATGTTATACACATAGGCAAGCAAGTCTCCGAGATAATCGGGCATCATCGCTACTCGAAAGACCCGGGCTTACATAAGTAGGGAGTCATCCCAGCCAAACGGGCATTAGTTACTTTAACGACCCAGATTTCTATAAGTCCAGCAGCATTTACCAAAAAGGTATGAAGAATGTTTTAACCTATTACAATAACAACAACAAGTTTATACAGTTTAATGCAAAAAGAGCCCAAGTTTGTCTGATTGAAGAGATTGATTTGTTGATTTCAAAAAATCAATAAAGTGGGGCAAAACAAAAGTTCCCGGAATATATTCAGAAAATTCAAAATTCAAGATTATTTATCAAAAGTGAAATTATCGCCTTCGAAGCATTCCCCATCAACTGCAACGCAGTTATGTCAGCGTTTCATCCGGCTCTCTAAACATTTCTGAAACTCTATTTTCGTTGTAGTCATCAGAGCCTCTTCGATTTCTCCATTACTTCTCTTCGGCTGTTGAAACGCGCTCTTCGTAGTGGTTTATTGACTCAACAGAAAACAAAGCACGCAGGGCGCCCTATCAGCTGAATTCGGTTACTATTTGATGGTATTCGTATATCAGCCGAATTCGATAGTTGTTGGATGGGATTCGTTTCGTTCTTGGTAAAAAGTTCACAAATAATGATGGCACTGTTCCATGGTGCGTTATCAGTGTGCAAAATGTACTATTTTTTTCCATAAATCCTTTCTTTTTTTGGCGAATTACTTCATGTAAATAACGCCCATATAATAGTCATTAACTGTCTGACCTTCTAATCCATAAAAACCATGAACATCATTTTCTTTGTTGATTGGTCTTGGTTCATTCCGAGTTCTCCACTCACTCGTCAGATATCTGGATTCCGTGTTGTAATCATAAACCCACGTCTCGTCTTCAGTAATGATGCGTTTGATGAATGTTGGGTCGGATTCATCCTTGGAAATCATGTCTTTGGCGATAGCATCGCGAGCGCTTATCCTTAACTACAGTGTCCGGAAGGGACCCCTAAGCAATGTTGGTTCTGTGCTTCTGTCAGCTCTTTGATGGTTAATTTGCGGTTATTGATCAACTTTTCTTTCACTTTATTGATGTTTTCATAAGTTTTCGATGTCGAGGGCCTGCCAATACGTTAGTCCTCCTCGATGGACTCACATTCTCGCCTGAAGCGTTCATGGGGCTCGCAAATTGCTGTTTTCCTTAGAGGATCATCGCCGAAACAGTTTCCCAATATTTCTAAGATTTTCGCTCCAATGAATCCATTTTTAACCCGGAATTTAATACCAACTCGTTGTTGTTTTAAATTCAAATATATTTTTAAAACTATAAAAAGTCGAAAATACGCGCACAGAGGTTGATTTATTCAAGACGGCGTAACTTTTACAAATGACAAACAATGGTGATAAAATGTAGGAATGTTAAAAAAAAAAACCGAACTTAAATCAGTTGAGTCAGTGTCACCTGATGGTTGTTTCGGTAACTTTTTGATATTTATTGGTAGTGCAAAGTTAACCGCAAGCTCGCAAATGGCGTCATACGTCAATCATATTTGACACTTGTGGATTAGACAGCTGCATTAAACAAACAGACAAGCAATAGAGCGCGTAACGGTTGTCAAAATAAAGATTTCCATCACCCACAATTTTTTTTAAATTTAGTACAAATAAAATTTCAGTTATGCAAAAACGCAATTGGATGATTAATTTTGCGCCACCTTGTTTTTCTTACCGTGCAATGTATAAATTTATTATAAACCTAACCACAATACAAAGTTACCATTGTTTTAAAGCATTATTTAACACAAATATTTTAATTCAAATAAACATTTGAAGTCAATCACTCTTTTGAAATTTATGAAGTAGATTAAATAGGTTTGTAAGAGGTTTCAAGAATGTGAATCTTTTAATCGAACGATGGACCGGTAACATATACTTTCATTGACGGTAGTGGAATTAACAGACAAACTGGTTGATTTTTGAATGCGTTGGGCTGATCGCGAGCGACATTAACTCGGAATGCGTGGAGCTGACAAGCCTGCAAACATCAGACAATAGAAGTGTCAGTTTTCACCTTTCTGCTGATTGGAATGAGTTGCAAATGCTTATTTACGCCAAACAATTGATGAGGACTGTGAAAATGTGCATATGCAGGCAAAATTTTACAAACAGTTGGAATGCCAGCACTGCGAAGAGAGTTTTAAATGGCAGACTGAGAACTACTTGGGGCATTCGTAGCCCTCTGAAGTCGGGAAGTCGATGAATTTGGGGTATTCTTGTTTGATAGAGTACTTTACAGAAAACATTCCCAACTCTTATATAAAAACAAGGGCCATTTGGTACAGAGTGATTCAATAAGACCCCAGATTGTCTTTTATAAATAAAATTTGTCGAAGTGAGCTCGGTTTTTATCGACCTCAAAAGAGCCTTCAAAACGACTGACCGGGAAATATTGTTGAAAAAACTGGAATATATTGGCGTTGAGATCGTTGAACTTGAGTGGTTTCGTAGTTTCTTGTTAGATCGGAATCAGATTTTAGAGATTTGAATTTATTGAAAGTTTGCACTTCATCTCTCTACTCATCACAGTACCTCATCCAGACCCAGTTGTTTTATAGAATTGAAGATAGAGCTGGTTTGGACTGATTTTCCTCCGGCTGCAATTGGCTGAGATGTCTCAACCTTCTATAACACTACATTCAAGGAGAAGGTGCATTGGAGTCTCCTGGGATTGGTCACAAAATCGACAAGAGTCTGTGGACTATAAGCCGATTATGTGCAGATCGGAAGCAACAAACGCTTATAGATGCGTCTATGTCAGAAAAGGTAGTAGTCGAAGTTGGTTTATCACAGGAGTCGGTCTGAGCTCCCATTGGAGATTTGAATTCGGCTGAGCGTGAAACAGCAAATATTTCATCATGCTATGTAGTTCGTGCGTAACAAGGATGATCGATTACCAGGCTTGACCATCCGAAGCAAAGTTGTGAAAGTAACTTCGGCTGCCACTCATCGGGTACTCGGCAATAGAATTCGGCTCGCTCATTTTACGCACATTCACTAATTCGTCCAATCAGTTGTTGTTCAGATGGCAACGAAGAAACATGGGCGTAGGTTTAGTTGATTTTTTTTCATATATCACCGACATAATCTCAAATTTTTCGTAAACAGACCGTTGTCATGACCCATTTTACGTGCTTCTAAATCGCTGAGAGCCGGTTAACGGTCTGATGTTGGCCACACCTCTGCAGGTTACCGGATTCTCTGTGCGATAACCTAAGATACATAAACGAAACCCACTCATATTTAATCAGGGAAAGTAATAGTTTTAGTCTTCAGCTGTTTAGAACAGAAGTTGATAAGAGAAATATATTTTATAAAGGATTAAAATGTTTAATGATCAAGGTTTTAACCAACTCAAATAAAAAATAGTGTTAACATGAACATGCCTACAAAGGAATTCAATGACCATTCGGCTAGCCCTTTCCAACCGAATATTCAATGTTGCTTTATAATTCATTTTATCAGACCGCCTGTACATCAAACGACTGTGCTGCATCCTCGCCATGCCCCTTGACTTCTTGCCATTAAGAATTTTACTTGAAAAGAGATACAATGTGGTGCTGCCAGAGGCTCCATTGTGATCAAACTCTGAAAATAAAATGAGCCCAGCAAACGCTGTGTTCGCATTTTCACGAATGGCTCCAGGACCGAGCACGGTTCCGGCTCTGATGTCTACATGGAATACAGCGGGTCAAATCTACACTTTGCTGTTGAAGGCACCCATCTGTGTTTTAAGCGGAGGTGTATGTTGTTCAAGAAGCGATGAACTTTGTTGTGGAAAACAGATGGAGAGGCAGATTGCAGCGACAGCAAAGCTGCTCTCATGGCTTTAGATAGCCCTGCAACCACTTCAAGGGTGGTTGGCTACTGTAAATCCAGGTTGAACTATGTCAGTGGACATAATGTCCTGACGCTAACATGGGTCCCGAGACACGTGGTTCTCGCGGTTAACGAGATCTCAGGCTCTTTAACTAGGATGGGTTCTGAGGCCCACTTCTTTGGCACTGAGCCTGTTCTGCCACTCCCTTCTGCAGCCATTAACGCCATGGTCGGAAAACGGATAACTCTAACTCACAAATGAGTCTGGCAGGCTAAGAGAGGCCGCAGATGGGCAAAACGGATGTTACCTGTCATGTCCGACCGACTGTCGCGGATCCTCCTATCATTAAGAAGAAGGCACTGTAGGCAGCTGGTTGGACTGATGACCACTTTCTAGGGGCGAAGAGCATGGAAAAGGTAAGTATCTCAGGCAGAGCAGTCTGCCCAGCATGGGGAGAGGAAGATGAAATGGCGGGCCACTTTCTGTGTGCCTGATCGGTCTCCGATCGAATGAGGCTTGACGTCTTTGGCATTGATGTGTTAAGAAGCGACCACCTTGGCTCCTTGATTTAAAGAAAATTAGAAAGCGAACCCGAGTACAGTGCAATAGACTTAATTGTGTCTGAGTGCTGTACTTGCTAGCCTGTCCCGGCAAAAAAAAACATATGTTGCTATTTTGTATAGAAGAAAAGGCGTGAGATTTCAGTGATAAAAAATTGTGAAAAATCAACGATATTTTGTAGCCACTTGAAACTTGCACTAAAATTCAATGGCCTATTAAACTGCAAACTTTTGATGAAATTGGGAAAAATGTGGTACAATACTTGAAACAATACAAGGTGAAGTCCAAAATAAACAAAACGGACGTCATAAAAATGTTTTTGGTGGCGCCATCTTTTTAATGAGTTAGTGCGTTGGAAGTTACATCCCTAGCTGACTCCCAGTGAAAGCTTGGTGACATTCGGTTCAATGGAAGCGAAGTTATTGCGTATAAAGTGTCAGTATGTTTGTATCATCGGTACAAAAATGAGTTTCGAACAAAGAGCTAATATCGAATTTTGTTTTAAAATCGGTAAAACGTTTACCGAAACATTTGAATTGATGAAAAAAGTGTATGGCGATGATTGTCTATCTCGTGCCAGAGTTCATGATAGGTTTACACGTTTCAGAGGTGGTGAGGACATAAATGACAATGAACATGCGGGCCAAAATCAGTAATCACCGAAAACTCCATCGAAATTCTTCGTAAATTTATCAAAAATGAACCGAAATCATCGTTGAAATTCATGGAATCGGAGTTGAATATCTCCAAAACAACGATTTATCACATTTTAACTGATTACTTGGGAAAGGTCTGTGCACGTTTCATTCGGCACAAGTTAACTGAGGACCAAAAATTGCTCAGAATTCAACATTCATTAAAGAGGCGAGAAAAGACGAGAACTTTCTTTACAACTTTGTAACTGGTGATGAAACGTGGTATTTCCAACATGAACCTGAAACTAAGCGTCAAAGGCCCCGAATGGAAGGCCCCAGACGAGCCACCACCCAAAAAGTCGCGTTTGGAGAAGTCAAGCGTCAAGTGGTCATTTGTTTTTACGATTCCAAGGGAATTGTCACAAGGATTTCGTGCCAACGGGCCAAATCGTCAATGCGATTTTCTGTCTTGATGTTTTGATGAGCGTTTGTTGCATCGCATTCGTCCAATTCGCCCTGATTACCGCGAAGGTGGAAGCTGGCGCTTATTGCATGATAATTCATCATCTCATTGATCCACTCTTGAGAATGATTTTTTGACTAGAAATCGCATTTTAACCATCAATAACTCACCGTATTCACCTGATATGGCGCCCTGTCACTTCTACCTAGTCGGAAAATTGCATTTGGCCATGAGAGGAAAACGTTTTGCGTCGGTAGAAGCCATCCGAAAGGCTTGTACCGACATCCTGAAGGACATTCCGATCAATGACCTGAAACATTCTTTCGAAAAGCTTTTAGATCGCGCAAAACAATGTACCGGGGCCAGAGAGGACTACTTTGAATAAACTCGAAGTTATCAGACCAAAGCTCCTGTGGTTTCTATTTTAACTCAGTCTTGTTTATTTTCGACTTCATAGGTATTTTTATAGTATTTAGTATATTTTTATAAAAAAAAAAAATGATGTGTTTATGAGAGTTTATATGGGAATAAATTGTAGGGGTATGAATTAATAGTGGCTATTGTGCAATATCAGTTTTTTTAAGTTTTATCGCAGTTTTATCAAAGGGTTTTGCCTGCGCATGCAATGCTCTTGATATCGACAATTGCAAAAGGCAAATATTATACATAGTTTGTTTTGTCAATAACAAACAGAAATGTCGCCACAAGCCATGATATTATAACAGTAAAGCGATTCATGAGTACATAGAAAAATTTAATTATCATGCGATTTCTTATATACAGGGTGGTTCAATATACATGTTAAAATAAATATAAATGAAATCAAATGAACCAGACTTAAATTTTGTCCATATATTTTATTAGAAAGAATTAACGATATTCAACGATATTCAACGATATTAACGCTTGAATCGTTTTTGGATTCAGCTTCATTCAACTCGAGTCGTTTAGTCAATGTCTGATTAGCTAACATCTGTTAGTGCATTTTTAATCGAAAGTTTATCGAGAGATAAGCTTTACTTTTAAAGTTTATAAAGACTGTTTTTTAATAATAGAATTTAGAACAAAATTTAACTTCTGCATTTACAAGAAGTTTTTCTAATTATTATGCGAAATGATAAAATGTCCAATGCTAGTGTAAGACTTGCTAAAGCTTTTGCTTGAACGGCCAGTAACACTACGAGGGTAGTTTGAAATACGTTAACCTCTCATTTTATTTTTGTTGTCCGAGAATAAAAAAAAATCATTAGGTGCCAAATCAGGGGTGTTAAGCGGATGACCCATTAAATCGATCTTTTAAGTACTCAAAAACTCTTGTGTAAGCCGATACGTGAGAGCTCGCAATGTCTTGACGACGGATGATTCGTGTTCGGCAGTCGGCTTTCCTGAATTCGCCCAAAAACTTCTGGCAAAAAAAATGGTCGTGCCTAACTTAGAATTGACTGTTTTAAGATTCGCTAGTGGGAGAGTTGCGATGTGACCAGATTTTCCGAAAAAAGCAGGCGACCATTTGCTTTGAAGTGCTTCTTCTTAAGCTTAGGTTAAACTCCACCTACGGTCTTACAAATCAAACAAATATTACTATAAAAAAGTCAAGATTGCAAATTTTATTTGTATTATTTAATACAGTTTACTTGGCAGCAGTGATGATACAGGTAGGTAGGTGAAATGGATGAAGTGCCAGTCTGGCACTCCTCAAGTAGCCGTAGCACCGTTTTGATACCATTATCAGTAATGATACAACAATCAGTACAATTAATTTTGCGAAATAAACATAAACCAGTTTTCTCAGTAAGATTTGGTTCGAGTTAGATGAACAACTCTTTCACAACATATTTCAAATTGTCCTAGGCGTGTTATCTTTGCCGTATTCACCGGCAGGTGTTGAATGCATATTTTTACTAAATAATCTTATCGTTTGCCGATTAGCACGAGAAAGAAACGACTAGCGCGCTTTGTTAAACTCGGCCAAAATCACTTAAGCGATCAGAGAGCGAAGAGAGAATCTTATCAAAACAAAATGTAGATAAAACCGCACGCTTCTCGCTTAGAAACCAATGACCCAATTAAAAACAGCTTAACCCAGCAGTTTCCATTATACAAAATTAATCATCGAATTTTGTTTTTGAATAATTTTTATGCTAAATGAAAAAAAATATGATTTTGGGTGAGAGAAATTTTTATTTTGACCTTTACGCGCTGCATAGCATCCCTGTTTGTTGCCGTTTGCAAAAATCATAAATCTTCAGATATAGTAATTAATTTGGCGAAACCTAATATGTAATATTGGGTGCGATTTATGTTGCATATAGTCAAAAGTACTTTTCTTTGTGTTTAGTACAATTTTGTTATATCACATAGCATCATGACGCCCTCTGCTCCAATTGGACTTAGGTAGGTAGGTAGGTAGGAGAAATAGTTAAAATACCACTCTGCACTTCCCAAGTAGCGCTAAAGCGCCGTTTTGATATTATTATGAGACCTGCAACAGACAGATATCTACAGCCAGCCATAGCTGGAGAAGATTGATGGGATTTAGGTTTCTGTACTACCCCAGGCTGTCGAAGAAAGGAGCACCCTAAGCTGCCCTTAATCGTTTAGCTGATAAACCCGGACATTTACAGAGAAAGTGCACATTAGTCTCATTCTCCGAAAGGTCTCCACAGCTGCTGCAGTGAGGGTTAAATGGTAAACCTAACTTTTCCGCCTGCGTGCAGATCGTCCAATGACCGGTAAACACAGCTACGAGTTTGGAAATTGAATTGTGTGGAGTTCCCAGAACTTTCTGCGTCCTCCGTGTATTGTACTCGGGCTAAAAGGTTTTCGAAAAAGCACATGAAGAAATTAAGCTCCATCTTTTTCAATTCAAGTTGTGCAATTCCCCTTTAACAACAGTCAGGGAGATGCAGATCACCGGATAGAAGATCTCTGAGATCAATTCAGTCCTCTTCCTAGTAAGCTCACCTCATCATTTCCCTCTATGTTCCTATGCCCTGGCACCCAGATCAGCGATATGCTACCTGTACACCCAAGAGAGTTGATCTGCTCCTTACAGGAGTTGGCTAGTTTGAATCTGCACCATGGCGGCGTCGTCAGAGCCTTGATCTAATAAGAGTTTATCGAAAAAAATTGAAATTATAATAAATAATATAGCGATAATATAGTAAAACTGAAATTTGTGATCAGCTAGTCTTAGAACATAAAGGATGCCACTCTTAGGAATTTTTGTTTTATTTTTCAAAGAAAGTGACAGCTGACCGGTCTCACAATGTTTCTTGCAAATGGCATATTTGGGTTCAGCATAGCGAAAACATTAATGTAATAAAATTTCAAACTAATTATTCGCAAAAAATTAAAAAAAAAAACATGGCTTTCGCCGTTTAAGAGCAGACGTTTCTTATTTCGTTCTCTAGCGGCCTGATACTTGGGCTGACTGATAGTCAAGATTTTGAGCGAGGTTAATCAGTGTTAAAATTACATATGTTTCAAAAAGATCACTGCGCTTGGATCATCCTGTATGCCCATTCTAAAATATATGGAGTCAATGCATTTGTATGTGACTGTGTGCCCGCTTGCAATTTTTGTCGACAATCTGTGGTCATTAAATAAGCTATCGCATTTTGTTGCAACTCGAAATTACAGTAGTTGCCTTTAAATAAACAGAAAATTGCTTTCTCATTATTGTGTATTCAGGCATTTCAGTAGATTTGTGCAATGCATTGTTTATAATTTTCGTTGATTCTTTATAGTCGACATTTATTTACCTGTTTTAGTAATGTTTTGCTTCTTTTTTATTTGGTATAATTACATTTGGTTTCTGTTTTTCTTCTCGTTCCAGTGTAAAACAAAATGCAGTCGGTTAAAACTAACGATTTGCCGGAGAATCCGCGTGAACGTGCCAATGTGATATCTGCGCTTTGCTTTTGGTAAGCCTTTTGACATACCTACTTATACACACTTATATATATTTATACTTAGTCCTGCCATAAGTTCTGTTACAAGTTAAGTCCGTTATATACGTGAAGTAATAATACTTTTTTTTAATGAAGTTAGTTTTTTTTTAATCACAAAAATATTAAAAAAAAATTATGTTCATTCGAAATGGTCAACATTTGCTTTTACACAAGCCAAACCAAGGATTGTTTTAGACTCTCCAAATTTCAATTTTGACCACAAACTGTAGCCCAATGGATTTAGCTTAGGACTTCCGGACGGTTCTGCGGCTATGAGCCCAGGAATATTGTTTTTTAGCTTATGAGCTGGAGCGGAATCCCGCTGGAAACTCCAACGCTCTCCATTGAATAGAGTACTGCTCAACTGCTTCAACACACCTTCTAAGACATCCTCCTGGTACACTTTTGCCCCGGTCTTAATCCCCACCATACCATTACAGAGACTGCGCTTTTGCGTTAGAAGTTTTAGCATAGATTTTGTCCTTTTCCTTATTAAAAACTTCTTCAACAGTGGAGGTTTTCTCATCTGTGAAAAGAATATTTTCACGGCCGTTGAGCGCGTGCCACCACGGCTTTTATGGCTGCACTGGTTCGAACAACGCGCGGACTTCTTTTTCTGTCTGTCACTTCAGACGTTTGGGAAAAATGATTGATCGTGCGGTAAGCAAACATTCTCGAAATATTAAGTTTTTTCAGCAATTCGTAAATCTCTCTGGCACTTTTATCCCACTTTTGTAATGCAATCACTGCAATGCGATTTCCCTTAGCTCCCCACACCATTCTTAACAAGCGAAATTTGGCACGAAATTGAGTATGGTTTTTTCTGCGAATTTGTTCTCGCCGTATGCATTGAAAAATTTGTCACAGAATTTATGGCAAGATTAAGTATCAGGTCAATCCATAAGTTGGAGCGTATTTTACCCATAATTTCATTTTTGTACGATTTTTGCATACAAAAAATTATTCGCGGAATATAACGGAACTATTTGTATTTCCTTTGATATTGTATATTTTGCATTCAACAAGTGATTTTAATCGCGGTGGTAAAAATGCAACAACTGCTGCTGCAGAAATAAACACTGTACACGGAGAGGATACCGTGAGTGTAAGGACTGCGCAAAAGTGGTTTTCAAAATTCCGAAGTGGTAACTGCGAAGTAGAGGATGGCCCGCGCGCTGGTCGTCCTGAAGTCTTTAACTCCGACGCCTTGCTCGAACTCGTGGAAGCTGAGCCAAATTTGGCAGTCGATATGATAGCTCAGAGGTTAAATTCATCGCATGGAACAGTTCACAGGCACCTGGTTCAGTTGGGAAAGGTTTCAAAGCTGGGAAAATGGGTTCCGCATAGACTTTCCGTCGCCAACCTTCAGCAGAGAGTGAATGTGTGTTTTCAGCTGCTGCAACGGCTTGAAAATGAAAGTTTTTTGAACAGTATCGTTACTGGTGATGAAAAATGGGTTCTTTACGATAATCCTGTTCGCAAACGTCAATGGCTAGATAAAGATGACCCCTAGAGATGGCTTTCTCCGCAAGAAGATTCTCCTGTCGATTTGGTGGGATATGGCCGCTATTGTTTATTATTATCAGACGGTAACTGCTGATTATTATTGCCATCAGCTATCAAACCTGAAAGAGGCACTTAACAAAAATCGACCGTCTTTAGTGAATAGACGCAAAGTTTTGTTTCACCACGACAACGCAAGACCTCATACCGCAAGGCAAACATTAGGCAAGCTGAACGAGCTCGGATGGGAGCTAATGCCGCATCCACCATACTCTCCGGATATTGCACCTTGTGATTATCACCTTTTCCGTGGACTTCAATCCCATATGAGTTACGAGAACTACTCCTCCAAAGAAGCCATAAAAAGGGATATCGAAGCGTACTTTGGCTCCAAAGACAAACAATTTTTTGAGCAGGGAATTAAGACGTTGGGAAGACATTGTAAATAATGAAGGAAAATATATTATTGATTAATAAATACTTTAAACATCTTTTTTATTAATTTTAAAACCACCTTTAAAAAACGCACGAACTTGTGGACTGACCTGATACAAATCTTCTGAAAGGGTGATTAATATTGTGCCACCTTATAGTTCGTCTTTTTCTGCAGGGATATTATAGACACATACATATATATTGTACATACGTGCACAACCTAACAATTTAACTTTTGTTGACAGCTGGCCTAAGCCCGCTATTCCGCCCTTATGATAAAACTGCACGCTACTTGCAATAAGTTCAGTTAAATACGTGCAAATGGCTTTCAAAGTTACATTATATATATTTGTACATATGCAAGCAACTGCGTATGTGCTTCACGTGCATTTGCATGCATTTTGGAAAATATAATTATCGAAAAATAATAAATAAAAATAGTTTTGATGGAAATAATGAAGCTCAAGGAGTACTTAGCTTTCAATGGTTTTTGATCGACATCGAAATTTCTTACAAAGTGCGAATATTAATTAACAATAATGTTTGAATTTATATCTCCACTGAACAACAATTTCAACAACCAACGTAGAACTGAATACGTGACTTATGAGTGTTTTAAATGGGCATTCAGTGACTGGCGTTGTGCCTTATTGATGGCCATTACAAGAGCTGGACGAACGGGGGAAAACTAAAGTTTTCTTAATTCTCAAATAATATTGGAAGAAATCAAGGGAGTGCAACTTTAGCTTAAGTCGTTGATTTTTCAAAAATATATTTTGAATACGAGTGAAATCAGATCGCAAAATGGATTTTTCGTAATGATATTAAATGAAGAAAGATTTCTCCAGCTATTAACCAAAACTTTTTGTCGGAGCAAATGTAATACAATAAGATCCGTATCTGCGTCCAGGTTCCTCTGCTGTTGGGCATATGGAGACTCTACGCCTTCGATAATATCCATTTATTTCTCAGTGTTTTTGGAATAAATGGAGCATCGAAAATTTTGCGATAGTGTAAAATTTACAAGCTTTCGTCTTGTCATCTGTCTGATATTACAGGGTACAGCATACGAAGTGTAACCAATTAAAAGGGCCATACATTCAGTTTGGAAAATTAGTTTTATTCAATTCAAAGTAAAAAATGTGTGAAAATAATACAAAATTAAGAATAAATTTGCTTTTGCTCGATATGATCACCTTTTGCCCTGACTATGGCGTTGATACGGTCCAGAAACGAATCGCAAGTTGTCCGAATGTGACTTGCAGATATTTTGACCCACTCGCGGACAATGGTATTTTTCAGCGCCTCGAGGCTGGTGAATCTTTTAGTTCGGACCTTGCTCTCCAAATGGGTCGATAGAGAATAATCCATCGGATTTGTGTCTGGTGAATTTGAGAGCCATTGTGCGGACGTTACGAAGTTTGAAGCGTTGGTTTTTTAACCATTCTTGGTTCACTCGAGGTTCGTGAGACGGTGCGGAGTCCTGTTCGAACGTCTATGGTCTGCCACCGAAATGCTTGTCTGCCCACGGCTTCAAAGCAACCTCCAGAATACTTTCCCGCTAATATTTCGCATTTACCTTGACGCCAGGCTCGATGAAAACGATTTAAAAGCGCCCATCTGCGGTTACAGCGGCCCAAATCATTACCTGTGGCGGATGATGCCTCCTGGTGGACAATTGATGACTAAATTCTCGTATGAATGGTCGGTCAAATAAACTTTATCGTTTTGGGAGCTTACGAATTGCTCAATTTGAAAAATTTTCTCGCCAGAAAACACAATGTTCGGAAATTGACTGCTTTCGGCCAAGCTACGAAACTCCTTCGCTCTCTTAAGTCTGTGGCTGCTTTGGTGTGAGATCACGTGCCTTTTGGATCTTGAGAGGCTCGACTTTGCGGCGGATACTACGATCAGATATTTCCAGTTTTTTCGCCATTTCATTGGCACTTCCTCGGGGATTTCGCTCTGGTCTCTTCTTCACTTTTTGAACCATTTCACGTGACGTTGCAGTCTTTTGTTGACCACCTCCATGACGTTTCGCGATAGTATCATTGTAACGAGTAATGGTGCGATAAACAGAAACTTTATTTACTTTAAGGTGCTAGAGCTCACGAACAATCGCTGGTTGTAATTTTCCAGCCAAGTATAATGCAATCACACAATTACGTTTGAGATCCATTACTGATTTTCTTCTTTCGCGTTTACTCTCGGCAAAATGCTTCCGCGCGCTTTAAACAATACCCTGGATACTAACAGACAGCTGATGCATGCGTATCAGCTGCGCGAGTAGTCTGAAGTTGGTTACACTTCGATTGTTTGTTTGCCTAAAGCAGTTCCTCTCCGGCGGTATGCTGCAGCTGTTGTTGCCGTTGAACTTTCCTTTCCCAATCAATTTGTTGCAGTTTCCTCATGATTTAGACCCCAAACGCTCTTACTGCGTCCCATTTGACGTTGGACGAACACATGTGCAATCGCTGTTGGCAAGTTTTCTAAGACCCTTGCGAGCAAGGCCTGATCACCGCTAAAGCGAATGCAGTGAAAGGCCACATTCTCGGCGCTCTCTATTGAATTGGGGCAGCTTGGGCAGTAGGAGCTGTCTGTAAGCGGAAAGTGATGTAGATATTCCAGAAAACAGCCGTGACCGGTGATTAGTTGGGTGAGGTAACATAATAATGTTTCAGCAGCTATCAAAGTTACTAATGACTTTCAGCTGTAAAAATGTTCGGTAAAGATTATTAATTTATCACGCATCGCTTCCCGCTTGCAAAACATATGTAACTTATTAAAAAAATATTTTCGTAATTCCGGCTCTGTTGTAAATACGTAGATATGGATTATGCCCAAAAAATCATCTTCTCTAAGGAGGCGCACTTTTGGCTCCGCTAGCCGCTGTTAACAAGTAAAGTTGCAATTATTCGAGCACAAGTGTTTACCGTAAATATTGACTACTGCATCGTAAAAGATTAACAGTTTGCGGCGGTTTATGATTTGGCAACATCAACGGACCTTCTTTTTTTTTGAAATGAGGAAGAAAATACCATGTCCCTTAAAGATTGACTGTTTTGGGTGACATAGGAGATTCCTTATTTTGAAATGAGGAAGAAGACACCATTACCCTCAGAGATTGATTTTGCTTGCGGACACGGCGACACCATCGGACCTTCTTTAAAAGGAAATGAGGAAGGAGATACCATTACCACCAATAATCTCCGGTATAGAACGCTGTTAACCGACTTTCTGTGGCCAGAGCTCGACAACATCTACTCCATCTGGGGTTCCAACAAGATGGCGCTACATGCCGTATAAGTGACGTAACACTTGACGTTGTAGAGCAGGAATTTGACGACTAGGACTTCTCACGGCGAGCATTCATTATCTGTGACGCGACAATGGTCGTTCGATTATATTCTCTGGGACTATGTAAAGGCCTTAATCTACGCTAACAAGCCATCTACTTTAAACGAGTTCGAAGTGGCATTCGGAACACTGTTATTGGAATATCTACGCAAAACATTGAATTCAATCGAGTCTTCAAAAATGGACCGACGGCTTGAAGCACTACCAGCTGTGCTGAAACGGACATTTGAATGATAAAGCCAGCATTAATTTCATATCTCACGCAGTTGTTGTTTTAGATATTTAAGTTTCGTTTCCTATCGTTCTTATATGGTTACCCTATACATATGTACATGTATATGTACATATGCATACATATAATTAGCGCTTACACCCTTTTTCGATATTTGGCCAATATTGTCTTCCTAGAAGAATCTGCAGTTTGCCGCCTTCGAACGGCAAATGTTTTTTTTTGATGAGGAGTTTTTCATAGCAAAATACCCTGGGAGGTTTGCATGGCGCGCCGCGAAGCGATGACCGCTATTAGAAAGAAAAATACTTTTTCTTTCAATTAATGTTTCATGCCGCGCCTGTGAACCTTTGCGCTTCCGAACGGTACTCACGTACTAATATTCGGCCGTGGCGATGATCAGCTTATAGGACCTGCAAATATTTATATACATTCACCTACGTATTTTCATTGAAAAGTATTATTATTTTATATGAATTTCTGAATAAAAGCATTTATTAACTAACTAAATATTGTTAACAAATTTTTCTTCACCTGTAGGTATACGTTGCCAATATTTTTCAAAGGGCGTAAAAAAACACTGGACACAAAAGATTTATACAAGGCGCTGACGGTGCACAAATCAGGTGAGTTGAAAAATATAAATAATTAAGATACATTTTCAGAATATTGCGAATCGCATTAGTAAACGTAATTAGATGGAAAATCTTAAACATCCCATTTTACTAATAGGACTATGAATAAGTTCGTGCGGTTTTTTTCGAAATTTGAAACTTTATTGACGTAAAATGGTTACAAATTTAATATTCAAAATATTGTCCATCGCTTACTACTACTTTTTCCCATCTTTCTGGCAATTCACGGATTCCCTTTGTGAAAAATTCGGTCGGTTTTGCCGCAATCCACGAATCGATCCATTTTTTGACTTCATCGTAATTACGGAAGTGCTGGTCAGCCAGGCCATGTTGCATCGATCGGAAGAGATAGTAATCGGATGGCGCAAGGTCTGGACTATACGGCGGGTGGGGTAGGACATCCCATTTGAGCGTTTCTAAGTATGTTTTGACCACTTGTGCAACATGTGGCCGAGCATTGTCATGTTGCAAAATAACTTTGTCGTGTCTATCGGCGTATTGCGGCCGTTTTTCTCGCAGTGCTCGGCTCAAACGCATCAATTGTCGTCGGTAGACATCCCCCGTAATCGTTTCATTCGGTTTCAGTAGCTCATAATACACAACACCCAGCTGGTCCCACCAGATACACAGCATAACCTTCAGGCCATGAATATTCTGCGCCGACGTCGATGTTGAAGCATGGCCAGGGTATCCATACGTTGCCCGACGTTTTGGATTGTCGTAATGGACCCACTTTTCATCGCCAGTCACAATTCGATGCAAAAAACCCTTTCTTTTGTGCCGTTGAAGCAGTTGTTCGCATGCCATAAAACGGCGTTCAACGTCTCTTGGCTTCAATTCATACGGCACCCAATGGCCTACCTTTCGGATCATTCCCATGGCTTTTAAACGTTTGGAAATGGTTGATTGATCAACTCCCAAAGTTTTTGCAACCTCTTCTTGCGTTTGAGCCGGATCTTGATCGAGCAATTCCTCCAATTCGGTATCCATGAACTTTGGCGGCGCACCCTCGCGTTCTTCGTCTTCCAAGCCAAAATCACCACTTTTAAAGCGTGCAAACCACTTCTGGCACGTTCGCTCAGATAGAGCATGCTCACCATAAACTTCCACCAAGATACGATGACTTTCGGCTGCTTTTTTCTTCATATTAAAATAATGAAGAAGAATTCCCCGCAAAAACACATTATTTGGCACGAAATTCGACATTTTCAAGTGTGGTAAAAATATTGTTGTTTACGCTTCAAATAAAAAACTTATACTGACGTTTGTGCCTTACGACAGTAGCTCTCCAATGAATGTTTGGAAATGTGGATCGATGGAATAATAATCAAGTTACGCCATCTGTTGTAAAACCGCACGAACTTATAAATAGACCTATTATAAAAGTTAGTATCTGCAATGAAATTCTGATGGCTTTACCGGTTGACCTCCAAACTCATAGTACTAACTATAGTATGTTTGTATGTATGTCCATGTACTTGTGATAGTATATTTATGAATTTATACAAAAATTCTTCACTTAAAGACTTGCCTATTACAAAAAGCAGTCAATGTTGTGTGTGTCTGCGTAAGACTTAGCAGAACTAAGCAGAAACTTCATTCTCCGTATTTTAAACAGCTGCTGTGTAGTACTTACATATTTATATCTATGAAGTGAAGAATAATACTTACATATATTTCCCCAAGTGTATTTACAATAGTACTCGAATCCTTAGCACAGTAATCAAGTGTACTGGATATCTTCCAATAAATGATAAGTAACATAAATTAACCTCAAAAAACCAGCGATGCAGGTTAGAGGCTTGATGTTTGAGCAGATTCCTGCATTAAATTTTAGTAAGCCATCTTTAACTTGATAAATCTGACTCATAGCAAATGGAACTTTTGGAAATCAGTTTAGAATAAATTTGATTAGAAGAGGGCAGCACAGCTTAGTCGAAAACTTCTTCGGAAAAAAGATTCTCTGATAAAATTTAAAGACTTAATAGCAGAAGGAGATAAATGTAGAAGGAAACGGAGAGCAGACACTGTCGTAAAATTTGCCATCATTTGCAAAACTCGGTAGAAGATGACATATCAGTTGAGATTGTTTACTAAAACAGGACATATCAGCTGAGTTAATACTATCCAAAAATTTCCATTTAATCGTTTCTGACTATAAACTGCTAATTGCCAATCGATGCATGCCGGATAGCAAAATGCCAGATTTCACAAAAAATAAAAATTCAACCATTTGCTTTCAGATCATATGTTCTACTGTTTCTCTTCCATCGAACTGTCACACGATGGAGAGAATAATAAGATGGCGCCGATCGTGGTACCGCTACTTTGGTGAAATGATTGAAGTAACACTCTGGCACTCCCCACGTAGCACTAAAGCGTCGTTTGCTCTCAACAAATTTTACAGGAATCGCTGTGTGTGTGATGTCGCACTTGTGAAATTTATTAGTGTGTAATTTCTATTTCTTCTAGCATTGTTCGCTTTTTCACATCTCTCACATGCAACTGCACCAATGTGACGGCACGTGCTCTCTGATGGGCGCAATAGTGTTTCTATCATTCTTCGAATTGCCACTTTGTTCTATAAATTCCGCTATAAATTGCTCTAAAAACTTGCGCTGTATAAAAATGTAATGGTTTTTATGTGGAATCGATAGTTTTACGAATAGTTCTATCAATTTTGATTGTTCATTTAATTTGCAGTAAAGTGCTCTGCTCAAAATTTATGAGCCAAGCTGCTCCTTATTAAGATGCATTCATAAAACCCGCTTACTGCAACAAAACTCAATGGTAAGGCATCAGTAAATCCCAAGCTCAAGCTTCTGAGCATTTTTAATGAGATGTTGGTGTTAGTTGGGTTCGGTAACAAAATTAGCCACAACCAGCCATTCCCACGATAGTCGGTTTTACGTTACCGGAACAAGCCGGATTTATGTCCGACCAAGGATTGTCACTCCAGAATCATTTCCCTTACATGCATGGGGAATGATTATGCTGATACAACAACAACAACCAGCCATAAATCCAAATCAAGAGTGTAAGCAAAAGTTCTCTCTCAAAGACAAGAAAAAGCAAAGAAGTTAAGGAGCGGAGAATTTGCCATCGAATTTACCATTTGCCAAGAAGACATATCAGCTGAGTTTGTTTACAAATTTATGTGTTGCCAAAAAAAAAAAAAAAAATACCATAAATATACTTTACATACTAACGATTTTTTGGTAAATTTTTTATTTTATCGTTCTGAGTATAAACTGCAAATGGCAAACCGTCGCAAGGGCAAAAGTACACAGAACACCAAATTTCACAAAAAATAAATTTGTTCGCTTATAAAAAGTTCAATTACAAATTTACATTACATACTTACTCTAAGTTTTCTGTGATGGATAGTTTTTGCTGGCTAAAATTTCATCAGCACAAATTGGCGTTAACGCCCACTGTCAAAAATTAGTAAAAGCTATTATACATTTTTGTTTTGTCCAATACGACTACTTTCAACCTTACAAACAATGGTTCAATTTCAAATACAAGCCCGGACTCACCGAAAGGTAGTCATGCACAAGCGCACCCAGCTACTATTTTTTGTTTTTTTTTTTGTTACTAATATATCAATACACTTGTTCCAATTTATGATTTTATCCCTAAAGTGAGAATCTGGAAGAGCTGCAAAATACGATTTCACAGCTGTTATGATGTTGTTGTTGTTGTAGCAGCATAAACATTCCCCATAGATATACGGAATGCTGCTGAAGTGACAGTCCTTGGCCGGATATAAATCCGGGTCGTTAAGGTTACGTTATGCTATTATGATCTCATCGTTTGATGAAAAACGCTTTCCACGCATGCATTTTTTTAGGTGGTCTGGAAACAGATGGAAGTCGTCGCTAGCAGCCAAATCTGGTGAATACGGTGGATGCTCCAAAAATATATTACGAACTTTAATTCATGGATTTTAGCAAAACGCTCTTGTGAAACGGTGCGTTGTCTTGATTAAAAATATTTCTTTTGCAAACGGGTTCTTTTTCAAGAATTTTTTCCTTCAGCTGGTCAAAAAGGTTACAATAATATTCAGAATTTATTGTTTTACCGATTGCAGTAATCCATAAACAAAATTCCTTTTGCATTAAACACTGGCTCTAACACCTTCTTGGTCGATTTTTGGACACGAACTCGTTTCGTAGCCGAAGAATCAGGTCCACACCACCCTTAAGTCATGGTGATAGACCCAAGTCAACTTCACATACGTCCATATGAAGAGTGTACCAACATAACAAAAAAAAAAAACAGTAGAAATGCCCCCTCACATTGAAACCGAAACTTATTGAACAACCTAGTATATCCGAAGACTTAAATAAATTTGAATATAATAAAATATGAAATATTATATATTGTATTTGAAATTCTACTAATTTAGCTAGTCATTACCATGCAATGCATAATAATTATAAAAATTTATGGTTGTAAAAAGTAAACTGTGTGGTTACAGTGCAAATTAACGGTATAGCATTCACGCCCTCCAAAGTATTAAATGTGATAGCATGACTAATGTAACACACATCGTTTCACTTATAGTGACTCAATAGAGGAGTTGAAACATTTCTTAAATAAATATGTAGTTTATGAATGCACTACCACTCAGCAGCGGCATTGCTCATCTGTTTTGCACTTAGCGCAGCCTAGTTTAGTTGATTTATTTATACTCGTATGTATTTTGTTGTTGTTGGCTTCATTGATCCCAATATTTGGTTTAATTTTTCAGTTCATTGGCAATTTATATTTCTCTGCGTATGCTCACTATTCCATGCAAACGTTTTAATCAATCAGTAAATGCGCTCGCAGAATGCTCGACTGTTCTTTACTGAATATTCATAATTGTTGTTGTTGATGATATTCCTACTATGTATTTGTAGAGAATTATTTAATTGAACTCAATTGGTTTGTTTCTAAATGCTGTTATGCTTTTCGTTTTATTCTTTACTTCCAACGCAAGAAAATCACAATAAAAATGATGCATATGAAAAGAAGGGAAGATATATATAACATTTTTTTTCTACATACATACATATATATATATATTTCTTTGTATAGACATGCACATGCACTTGCACACAAATGAAAATATGTAGGCAAGCTTTATAGTTTTTATATGTAGGTATTTCACGAGATGCACTTTTATACAGTGACCAAGCGATTCCAATGCGGGTATGGCAAATTTAAAATCAACATCATAAAATTGGACGATTTTTTGATTAAAAACACTCGGTTCTGAGTTGGCGTATGTGTTTTGTTTTCGTTATACAAAGTGGCGTAAAATTAATCATCCAATTTTGTTCTTGATTAACTTTTTTACTAAATAAGAAAATAAATGATTTTGAGTGATGTGAATCTTTATTATGGCCTTTACGCGTTGTGTTGTGCGTCTCGATGTTTTCACAAATGGAAGGACGGACCTACAGTGTTATGCTGCCTCGAACGGCAGATGGTTTTTTATGAGAAGCTTTTTCATGGCAGAAATACACTCGAATATTTGTCATTTTCTGCCGAAAGGCAACCGCCATGAGAAAAACATTTTAGTTTTTCGTATTTCAGATTAATACCAGTAGCAAAATGATTAATTTGTCCGAAATTTAGGAGCCGTTTTGGATAAGAAAAGTTACGAATAGCATTTGAGGACTTACTTTCTATTTTGCAAGGGCAAATTTGGATGTTCCCTGATGTCCGGAAACACTTTTTGCCAAAAAAAGGCAATGGGCAAATATTGAAACTATTGCACCGGGGCAGCAAATGGGGACAGGGTTTCTTAAATCGTGTTTTCCTGTGAACTCTGCGGAAGACTTAATTAAAAAAATGAAATAAGGTGCTGGAAAACCATACTATGATGGTGAGTATTAAATTTGAGCACAAAAGGAGTACAGAGTGTAAAGTATTAAGTTTATCTTTGATGAATTCCTGCAAAATAAAATCTGCTTCAGCATTCCATGAATAACAATTTTACAGACGTGTTTCTCACCTATACAATAATGGAGTACAACATAGACGAAATCCATGGCAGAAAAGCTCTTATTAGTGCTTCGTGCCCAAGATTTCGAACCTATGCACTTCCGGAATTACACAAATATTTGTACAATACAAGTATAACTATCCAGCGGTTCACAAACAGCGCTCTATACAACATTTTTGGGTAGGGTTTTATGTTGTTGCAACTAAGCGAATGGTTCATCCGCCACATCATAAGGTTCCCTGAATTTATTCAATCAAGTAATTTAGGCAATAATTTGAAATATTTATAAATAAATAAATTTTAAAATTTGAAATATCGCATATGTTTTATTTTGTTTTTTGAAATCAAAATGCCAGAAATATTTTCAAAGGTGTCGTCACACCAATGGTATATGGGGTATGCTTTGCCTCCAGGCTTTTCCTGAATTTTAGTATGCAATAACTTGACTTTCTCTTTTCGTATATCATTTGTAATTGGCAAGTTTTTGGCCCTTTGATCCGCAAACCAATTGAACAACGCTTTTTCCATTTTTGGAAACTCAGAAACCGTAAGAGCTTTCCTTTTACCTGGACCGGATGCAGATCGCGTAACACACTACTTTATGGGTTGTTAATTTTTTTAATACGTGTTATTGTTGCTCTATACACGTGAAAGTTTTTAGTCAATGCATTAATGGAAATTCCCCCTTTTAATTCGTCACCAAATGAATTAGACAATACTTCCCCTAAATCAGTTGAATTCAATGCAAAAAATGTCATTAGCAGAATGACATCGGCGGTCCTTCCTTGAGTTTTATTCTCAAAAATGCAACGTAAAAATAGCAAAAGAGAAAGGCAAAAAAAAGAGATGTTGCAAGTATCGAGTAAAAATTTTCTATAGCCGCAAGTACTGAGTACGCAATGAAAAACAAAAATTGTGTCGCAAGTATCGAGTTTCTAATGCGTACATACAAATGTATGTATGTATGTTTTTATATAAGTATCATTATATCTCGATATTGTCGTAATGCTTAAAATGGCAATACTGTTTTCGACCACAGCAAACCATTTTATTCGGAAAATAATCGCTATCTCCTTCCATCGTATGCCCGTCGGATCATTAGTCTGCTGGGACGCAAAAAGATATTTTTTAATATTTTGATGCCAGTAAGCAGAATAAAGCATTATAAGAAATTATTGTGAAATCGCATTGCAATGAAGAATTATCAAGCATGTACCTGTAATTCTATCTCTTATTGCCGGTCATTAAGCGTCTACAAATTATATAAGTATAAGATGTGATGCGATGTGATGTTTACACTCAGCATGGCTGTTGTTACCAATTTCATCGTTGCCTATACACATGCACACATACATATACAAATAAGTTTATGTACATAAGCATGCAGATAAAATCCGCTTAAATGGTAAATACTTTAAGGCTGGTAGAGGGTGTCGTATTTGCTCATGTATGTATGCATATTCATTTATATTTAATGTGGGTAATAAAATTTCGCCATAAAGATTATTCGCATCAATTCAACATTTGGTGATTTTTCCTCATTGAGATGTTGGCAAATTTCTTGGTGCATCCAACTCTAACTGGGTAAACTATCAGTAAAATCTGCAAACTCATGGCAGTTATGGTACATCAAAGTTCAACGTAAACAAGCCATGTAGGAAAGTTGAGCCATATTAAAGAGAGTAGTTCTAAAGTACTCTTTGTAAGACTACCTTCCGATTAGTGTAAAAAGGATGACTAATAAAGGGTTTTCCAATAAGAGGTTTTATTTTGATATTCAAAGAAAAATGCGATTTTTTAATATAGATGATCGGATGTTTATTTTTCTTAAAAAGAGGAAGGTATGCCGTTAATAGTGGAAAATAACATCAGGCAAATGATGACCACCACGACCACGTTACAAGGCAATATCCTTTTCATGAAATTTTCCATAACCGAATTGCAAAGTGGCTGGCCTATGTCCTCGATAGCCTCACGAACTCCATTTTTGAGGTCTTGAATTGACCCTGTGCTATTGGCGTAGACCTTCTCTTTCACGTGACCCCAAAGAAAAAAGTCACGAGGTGTTAAATCACAAGAACTCGGTGGCCACCTCCTCCACCTCTTCGAGAGATAACACGGCCCGGAAACTTTTCCCGTAAAAGATAAATGGTTTCGTTGCTTGTGTGGCACGTAGCGCCGTTTTGTTGAAAATAAACGTTGTCCAGATCAATACCATCCATTTCCGGCCATGGAAAATCGTTAACCATCTCTCGATGGTCTCGGACTATTCAAAATAATAGCTGTTATTGAAAAACCCTTTATAATTGGGCGAATATTCACTTTAACATTGTTTTTACTAATTCGTATCGAGCGTGATTGTATAAGTATTTGGCTCATTCGAGGCCATCTTTTATACTCGCGCAAGGGACTAGTCGCTGATTACTTTGGAATTTTCATGACATTTCTATGCTCGCTGAAAATTTTGAAAGCCGTGAAAATCAATTTGCCGGTCATGCGAAACTTTCTCAAGGGTATTGTAAAGCGTGCATTAATGTAATTAGTTACAGTTTGTCTTCGGGGAAAAATCTCTGTAAACGTGGCATTGTTTTATGACCTCTTACATTAAATATAACGTGCGCAAATTGTGACCAAGATTGGAATACAACTTTGGAATAGATGATACAATGGCTTTAACCGCAAGACTTCCCACATAGCTTTTTAGCTACAGCTTTCATGCAGGTGCTTCTCTCGCAAAATGATTGATTTTTTACCAGTTGCTTTTTTGACGTGATAACGTCTTATAATTCGATTTAGCCGGCTGCACGCACCAAAAAATGTGTCGTTACCCTGCTCATTAGTGTTACCTTGAATGAACTGCAAGCGAAAGCGCGGAACGAACAAAGCAAACGAACGGCAACGTTCGACATCTTGCTCTCTCCTACTTAAGTGAGCGTATATATGTATGTATATGCGCATATGTACATATATAAATTTTCGTATTTGTATTTGCATATCGTCCCCTTAGTATTAAAATAGCCTATAAATTTTTTGATGTTTTGAGAAAATGAATTTCAAACTTTTTGTCGAAAGTAGCTCTCACTCAAATCTCGTTATGTCTGTAAGTATTTATTATTTTTTGACTGACGTTTTGACCCACTTTGTGGAACTAGAATTTGACCAAATTTTGACCACATATAAAATCGACGATGGAGAATCCAAAAATTCAATAAAAAAATAATAGCCTATGAGCACATAGGCTATTGTTATACTAAGGGGACGATATGCCTTCTTATTATTATTATTAATTTGATTTACTTGAAGAATTTAAAATAAAACCAAGTTTGTTAATAATACCTGTTGTTTTAATGTTATTATTATTAATTTTTTTATTATATATGAAGGAAAAATGTATGGTAATATTTACCATATACCATATAAGATATGTTGTATACTAATATATGTATATAAACATGCATATACATATACAATTTCGCGCAATTTTCAAAAAGAACAAATCTACATGTAAAGATGCATACAAGTCATATGGACATATCAAATATACGAATCTATTCCGTACGCAAGCAATTGTAAGCTAATGTGCTTGAACTGCAAGCGAGAGCGCATAACGAACGACAAAGAGCACAATCGGCCGCCGCGTTCGGCAACGTTCGACATCTGGCTCTGTCCTACTTGAGTGAGCATATATATGTATGTATATGCGCATTTGTATATAAATTCACATACTTGTATTTGCATATGCCTTCTTCCTGTGTGCATGGTAATGAACCATTTCTCTGTTGAGAATAGGACGATGATAGAAAAAGTAGGAAATGAAAGGGAGTGTTTCGAGTGTAAAGTGTCTTGAAAAAGGCAAATCGATGATGTGTAAATGTAACTTGACCTATTCCATTGCAATTCCATTTACCTCCTCCTCTATATCCATACAAAATATCTATCAAACAAATAAAATTAAAATTTTGTTTTGAAAATTGCAACCATTCCATCAGTATTTTCTTATGACGCTGTCACGTTAAACTATCGTCAGTAAACCGACTTTACAGACAACCTCTTTTATGGCAATTCATTGGTAAGGCCGTTGATTGTTTGTATGCAACACTCATTTTAACAGGGCCTTGTCACTCCTTTGTATTAAAAAAAGAAATTTATTAAAAAATAGACATAAGCTCTATAGCACAGGTATCAATGCAAGTAGTTTTAAGACAAGTCTAACCAACAAACAAATTTTATAGCATTGCCATCTGAATTTTATGGTGCTGCCACTTTGAGTGTCCTTTATTGGCAATTACGGCCGCACAGCGACTTGGCCTAGAATCCACTAAATACTGGCATCTAGTAATTCTCTTCCAACTCTCCTTTCAATCATCCAAAGGGCCACATTACTAGTTGGATTGCAAGTGTGTAGTGATTTTTTAACATCAGGCCACAAATTCTCAATTCGGTTGAGATCTGGATACTGTGGGGCCATTCAATGACGTTGATGGTGTTGTCCCCAAACCATTTTTTAGCCTTTTTGCTCGTGTGCTTGGGGTCATTGTCCTGCTGGAAGACTCACTTTAAAAGCATTTCATCCTCTGCACATGGTAGCATTACATTTTGCTGGATATCGACGAAGACGTGCTGATCCATGATCGTTCTAATCCAATGACTCTTCATACTATTCCATAATAGGAAAATCACACACATATCATAATACTGTTTAATGGTTTTTTTCGTGTATATCGGTCTATCCTCTTCATTTGGTGGTCTCCTAATGTAACTGCGAGAACAAACCCCTCCATACAACACGATTTTGCTCTTACCTGTCCACAATATGTTTCTCCGCTTTCCCACTGGCCAATTGGAGTGTTGTTTAGCAAATTTCATGCATTTAGCTGCGTGTTTAATGGTCAAAAGCGGAACTTTTCTCGGACTCTAAGCGTTAAAATTATTTTCTCTCAGTCAAGTGCGAATGGTTTCAACAGATGCAGCAATATTTATGTTCTTTTTAACCTCCGCATTTTTTTCTCATTTCTCACGCTCAAGTATTTTTTAAATAATTGAAAAACAGATATTAATTGGATGTTTTATCTGTTTTGTTTTTTGAAAAATCACTTTCTCTAACAAAAACATGTGCTTGGTGCTATTATTTTTACCGCGCTATTTTGCATTCCCCTTTCAATTTTGCTTCTTTTGAGAAGAACCGTTATCATTTTAATTCTGTTCTTGTTTTTTGCTCTCCCAAATCAGAGAGACTGTCAGTAAGACAAGAGAAAAGTAATTGCAAACCAAATTCCTTTTAGTCAAGTTTTACTGTGAAATAAAGTGAGCTGCTTGTTTTGGTGCTATTATTTTCACCGGCACTGTGTATATGCAAATGCGTACACCCTTTTTGGGTGTTTGGCCGAGCTCCTCCTCCTATTTGTGGCGTGCGTCTTGATGTTGTTCCTCAAAATGGAGAAACTTACTGTTTCGTGACGACTCCGAACGGCAGATATTTTTCATGAGTAGCTTTTTCATGGCAGAAATACACTCGAAGGTTTGACATTGCCTGTCGAGGGGCGTCCGCTATTAATAATTAATAAAAAACACTTTAGGTATGTATTTCATTTTATAGGCTTCCATCAGCAAGTACATATAGGTAGTGCCAAATTAATCATCCAAATTTGTTTTAGTAAAAAATTATTGTTAAAAATCCCAAATATTTTATATAAAATTCATATAAAGTTTCTTTGATTGGAATTGATGGAGAATAATATTTTGTCAAAATTTTCCTTAGAATTTTCTTCTAGAATTCTGCCTGGCACAGAAAAACTGATGCACTAGTTGCAAGAGTGGCAAGTGCGCACTTAATCTTACATATATTATACATATCGACCCCTTTCTGTGTTAACCTAACATCTACAAAATCACAATTTTCAGTAAATCGATAAAAATGTTTAGAGTTACTTAACTTCTATGAAAAGTTATAACTTATTTGATACGATACTTATATTAGTAGATACGAGGTTTTTGAATTGAATTGATTGAACATGTAGATACGAGAAAAATCGAAACGCTCTGAAAAAAATTCTATAATCATTATGAACATTGTATGTTTTGTTTTACGTAACAGGAGTGCTAAGGAGTGTTTTTCACTAAAAATCTCAATTTCGATAAAAATGAAGTTACGAGGTTAACACAGAAAGGGGACGATATATTGATATTGAATACAGAAAAAATGTAAATTAGCTACAGTATGTGGACGCAATTGTTGGTGATTGAGTCAACTACCCAAATTTTGCTAGTTCTGCTTTGGTGTAGCGACAGTCAAATTAGCGTTGAAGCTCATAAAGGTAACTTCGCAAGTCATCTATGTATCATAGTTCGTTTGCATAGGTAATACAGATTTACACAATTTGTTTTCGCAAATTAGTCGGCTAGTAAACAAAGCACTTAAAATAAAAAGAAGCGAAATCGCAGCTAACACATACATAGTTTTTTCTAACCGCAGAGGCCGCAAATTAATAAAATTTGTATACGCATCTTCTTCGTTTACATTAATGTGTGGTAAGTATTAATGAATCCGTACGCCCCCCGTTAATCAAAAGCTAAATATGTATACCTAGGTATGGAAATATTCCCAATCGCTGTTGATAGCGATTTTGAATTTATGGTTCTTTATTACTAGTAACGTATAGCAATCTGCGTATGTAGGTATGAGTAGAATATAAAATAAATAAAAATAAAAAAAACATACATAAATGGGCCCAGATTTACATAGTCATGTATGTATAAGTCCACGTACATGTGAGCTCAGATGACGACGATTCTTCTACAGTCATCGACCTTTTAAATATTGCTTTTTTTCAATCAAAATCTGTATGCGCAAATATATACAAACATACACACCTACATATGTTCCATATTTTTTGATGACCATATCACAACAGTGCTACTCCTTCTCAGTAAATATATATATAAATACCTCTGTATATATTTATGTACATAGTAGGCATACACATAGGCCAGTGAAAACAATTTGAAGTCGATATTAATTTTTTAGGTAACCGTATGCTTGGAGATATAAAAAATCTGTCAATACTTTTATTAATAAAAAAAAATAAATAAAATAAATCGGTTTCGTGAAAAAGTTCCGAGAATTACTTATTGATGATGGTACGAGTAGAAAAGTCTTTCGTGCTTTAGTTCTATATCCATCGTAGTTTTAGATCCAGTAAAAAAGAGTAGGCCTCTTCTATTCGCCACTTCTCTGCTCGCTATCTCTCCGCTCGGTTAAATTGACGAAAAATTTGCATGTGAAAGCAAGTTATCGAGCAATATCTGCCGCTAGCGAGTGTGGTTATCCCTTATAAAACTATATTAGTATAACTCACTGCCTTACAAACGAATGTAATTATAGGCAGCTCTATTGCAGCGCTGCCAAGATATGCTCATTTATACCAGTTGCTTCATCTATTCGCCACTTGCTAACGCTTGGCGAAAAGAAGAGGCCTAGTATTAATAACAAAGTGTCACGAGATTCTACGTATTTGATGAAACTAAAAGCTGCCTACACCACACCCCCCATAACAAAATTCCAAACGAATTTTGGGAAGGAAACAGATCTGGTTGGTTTTCTATAGGTACCTATTTAAACTTGCTGTTTTTGAACTACCCTGTATACAAGAAAAAATTTAGTAAACAAAAGTTGTGATACCTAACTGGTTTTGGCTCGGAGAACTCAGTTTTGGTACATGATGGAAAGAATAATGAGATGGCGCCTATCGTGGTCCCGTTACTTTGCTCTCAGCGAATTTGACAAGTGATTTTAGCACCAGTATGGCCAGATTACCATTTTCGTAACTTAATTTAGCATTTTTTTTTGTTATTTAGTCTCAGAGTTTTAATTCTTTCTTCATGATATTTTTTTAGCCTGCTCTAATTAAAATGTAATGTTTATAATTTTGTAAAATATACATTTAATACATTTTAATAATTAGTTAAATAAGTCACTCAGTTTTATTTAGCTTTACTCTTTTTTAACATCTGGTGACATTGCCCGCGATTGCAGGTGTTGTTGGTGTTCTTCTGCTTTAGCAGTCAAATCTCTCTCTCGCAATCTTGCAGTGTTGTCTAGCTTTCGATATAAAAACGCACTAAAATGCCCATTTAAAGATAATAAAATCGCAAATTTTTATTGAATCACCTAAAGAACTTTGTATGCGTGACAAATTGTCTTTAGAATGTGCGTTTTTTTTTTTGTTAAGCGAGACTCTTTTGTTAAGGGAACGACTTATTTGCTATATTTGAGGTTATATAACTAAATAAGGTACTCTTTTTGTAAACATGTCAGTATGGCTTCTTTAGTATTTTCTGGTATTTTGTGGCTTATTTTTACAATGAATACACCTCTTGATGTCCTATGTTCCACTAAGGATTGAGGACCGGACGAAACGATTACACATCTATGGTTTTAATCCGCATTCAGTAAATTCAAACGCCTTTTAAAATGTGTAAAAAGGTTTTAAATCTTAAGAAGAGTTGAGAGAGGGACATTTAATATTCTTGCATAACCTTAAAAGGAACAAACAATTAAATTCACACTTTCAAAATATCAAATTTTATAAGAACCAACTAATTTTGATTAGCACTAAAATCTTCTCAGAGCGCCCGTTTTTAACCTTCTTTTGTATAATAATACAGTTTGTTTTTAACTTAAATTTCGGTAGCTTTAAATTAAAAAAAAAGAAACAAACACGAAACTTCAAAATTTTCGCATTTTCGGTATAAAAAAGCACTAAATTTATTGCGAAGAGCAAACGTGACGTCACGCACTCTCTGATGGGCGCAATCTTCTTTCTATCATTCTTGGTTTTGGTATTTATGTTTACCTAAAACCTATGCTAGGTGGCGCAGTCGTGCAATTATTATTATTATTACATTTACACTTTACAAATTAATTTATAAAATATGTTTAGGAGGCTCGGTTACTGAATCATTTCGCCTCGCAAGCGTGCAGCAGATTGTGTTGTTTTTTCCTTGCTGCAGTCTAGAATTGTAGTTAGATTGCTGCTGTAGTTCGAGATGGAGCAGTTAAGAAGTGTATTACACCACCTGCATTCTCGTGGGGTTACACGGCTGCAGTAGCGCTCAGATATGAATTTTATTACACCTACTCTTATTCTAGCTATTGTGATGCACTTTTCGCGTGAGAGATCTTTGTGATAGTTTGATCGTTCGCATCTGAAGTTGCGGGCCCTTAAGAAACAGGTTGACGATTCCCACAAGCTATCTCTTAATGTTCTCAGATACGATCTATGGAAGTTTGTCATGACAGTGGTTAAGCAAGGGCTCTCCGTTACGAGTGCGATGTTAAAAGTTTGTTTCGCAGATTTGTTCGCTAGCTCATTGGTGTTATTTCCATATGACCTGGTTTCCATATTAGTTTAATTTCCTTTTGTCCATTTATTCTTCCCATTAAATATCGGTGCGCTTCAGTGTTTATACATATTTATTAGTGATTTTAGCACACTCAAGCTGTTCGAGAATATGACGGCCCGTTTCTTGATTTTGGCTACATGGGGAACGGCAAAATTATTTGCTGCTAGTGCGGCGTTGAAAATACCAGCTTTTGGTGGAAGGAGAGCTTGATGGATTGTTTGGAAGATTCCGTCCATACGTTGTTCTACAACAACATAAGACGGTGATTCTTCGAGTAAAGAGTATCAGTTTTACAGTTTGTTGTATATGTTAGGAATATTTTGTTGGCAACTTCTTGTGAGGTGTTATTTTTGTGGAAAGTATTCAGTGAGATATCTATTGAAATGTTTTTGTTTGTTCTAAATGTGTCTGATGGTTTAGGGGGAATTGGCGTATGCGTGTCCAGTAGATATTTAGATATAGCCGCAATGCTGCAGGTGCCTTTATAGTTTTGACTGATCGATTAGTTATGCGCTTCCAAAAGTCATTATGTAGAGGATGCGACACCGTTGGGATTGATTTTGCTGCCAGCTTTGCGGTTCGACTTCGGAGTAGCCAACGAAAGTTGTTGTAGCGCGCTTCGACTCTTACAGCTTCTGTTGGTGTTTCCATTAGTAATTCAGCTGCTGTTCTAAAATAATGATTAAACGCTGTATTTATTTTGTTTTTATTATTTTCAGAGGTGTATCCGTAGAGACTTATACAGTGGTGTGTTACTCCGAACTGCGGATAGTTTTTTATAAGGACATTTTTCATGGTAGGAAAACACTCGCAGGTTTGCCATTGCCTGCTAAGGGGCGACCGCTATTAGAAACAACTTTTTTTTATAAATCGGTGTTTCATGCACGGACAAAATCAAATCTACGTACTTCCGAATGATAGTTACGCACCAACCCACTCGATCATTCGTATCCGTCTATCATTATTATAGAGCTAGGTACTATAACCTCATACGGAGTGTCCGATATTCTTTTTATTTTTTTCTCCTTGTTCACTCCTCTCGGGAGCATAGGGCCTCGACAAGACTTGTCTTGCGTTGGTTTCGTTAATCTATTTGATTTCTGATTACCTGATTAGCCTGCTGCTATCAGTCCTAAGTGGTGGAAATGCCTACCCGTCGTTGCGTCGGAACAACGTCTTCTTGCTGTTTGGAGCGCCATCTGTGTTTCAGATTTTTCTGGCAGAAGGATCGCACAGGGATAGTTGAGAGCTTCACTAATTTTGGTGTGTCTGCGCTATTACCGCGGTCGCCCGCTTCCTCTTGCTGGCGCCACTGACGCAATGTGTAACTGTTTGTTTTTGCTTGTTTTAGCAGCCACAATGCAACTAATACGCTGACTATTGTGCGGAAGTAAGGATGGAAAGCATCAGTTTTTGGGTTTGAGGAATGAGATTTGTTTTTGTTTTAGAAACAGCGAAAGCAGGTAAATTTGGAAAGGTGCGAGGACCGTGCTTTACGAGGGATTCGAACCCACAACCTCTAGGATGGCAGGCTAGTGGACTTACGCTAGACTACCGAGGCCGTCCGATTCATACTACTTTCTAAATAATACTACACGTTTTCTTAATTCATTTGGCTCCTTAATTTCATTTATGCAGCTCGATTCCATTTTATACGCACGCCCATTCTGCTATTTGAAGGTATTAACCTAAAGCGTATTATTCGTTTTGGACTCTCCTGAGTTGTGACTTATACATTTCTATAACCTCCAATATATTAAATTATTTTTTTATTATTATTTAATTGGATTCCTCAAATATTTCTCAAATATTTTTATATTTTTTCTCATTGCAGAAACGCTAGGCAATGATTTGAGCTCATTATGGGAAGAAGAATTGAAGCGCAAGTCCACATCGAAGAGCGGCCCTAGTCTGCTGAGAGTCACAACCCGTGTTTTCGGTTGCCGTTTTGCACTCTTAGGTCTCGTACTACTTGTACTGGAATTGGGTTTAAGGTAAATGAATATACGAACAAGCAATTTTTTTTACTCCTGACAATCTGGTCAACTTTCTTATAGAGCATTGCAACCCTTATTTCTGCTGGGACTGATTGCCTACTACTCACAAGGTGGCGACAACATTAACACCGCATATCTGTATGCAGCAGGGGTGATATTCTGCAGTGCTGTAAATGTGTTCATAATGCATCCATACATGTTGGGCACCATGCACACGGGCATGAAGATACGAGTGGCCATGTGCAGTATGATTTATCGGAAGGCGCTGCGTTTGAGTCGAACGGCCTTGGGCGAGACAACAGCCGGCCAGGTGGTGAATTTGATATCGAACGATGTGGGTCGCTTAGATTTAGCAATGATATTTGTGCACTACCTTTGGATAGGTCCACTGGAAACGATCTTTATCACTTATTTGATGTCTATAGAGGTGAGTTTACAGTGCGATACGAGTATAAATGTATTTGAACACTTAAACTCACTAAACTCTTAAACTTCATCGTTTTGCAAACATAGATTGGTGTTGCGGCGTCTTTCGGTGTCGCCTTCATGCTGCTGTTTATTCCACTTCAAGGTTGGTTGGGCAAGAAGACGTCAGTGTTACGCTTGCGTACCGCTTTGCGCACAGATGAGCGCGTCCGTATGATGAATGAAATTATCTCGGGCATACAGGTGATCAAGATGTACGCGTGGGAGATACCATTCGGCAAGATGGTAGCCTATGCACGCAAAAAGGAAATCAACGCTATACGAAAAGTGTCGTATATACGTGGCGTGCTGTTGTCGTTCATCATGTTTCTGACGCGCGTTTCCGTCTTTCTTAGCTTGGTCGGTTATGTATTGTTGCAAAAGGTGCTGACGCCCGAGAAGGCTTTCGTCATCACGGCATATTATAACATTTTGCGTAGCACCATGACGGTCTTCTTTCCACAAGGTATTGTAGAGATACTTAAGGACTTAATCACATTTCATATTTATTTTCCACTTCTGTAGGTATTTCGCAAGTGGCCGAGGCTATAGTATCCATTAAGCGTATACAAAAGTTTATGCTGTATGAAGAGACTGACATTGTCGACAAGTCCTCTGATAATCCTAACTATCCTGGCAGTAATCAATCCACTGTGCTTAAGGACGATGAAAAGGCGCTGAATGGTAATGAGATTGAAAAGGCATTTGCCTCTAATGGACATGCCACATTGTCGGAGGCCGGTATTATATTGAGCAACGTGAAGGCCAAATGGGATCGCAACGCGGCCGAATATACCTTGGACAATGTGAATTTGCGTGTCCAGCCAGGCACACTGGTTGCCATCATTGGACCGGTGGGTTCGGGCAAATCGAGGTTAGCTGAACTTCCATTAAATACGTTGAATTAATCTGATTAAATGTTCACTTCTTAGTGTAGTACAAAGCATTCTCGGCGAATTGCGCCCCGAGTCGGGCACCATTGAAGTGAACGGCACTTTCTCCTATGCCTCGCAAGAACCTTGGCTCTTCACCGGCACCGTACGTCAGAATATACTCTTCGGCCAACCGATGAATCGCCGCCGCTATCAGCAAGTGGTGAAAAAGTGCGCGCTGGAACGTGACTTTGAACTACTGCCATATGGTGACAAGACTATAGTGGGCGAGCGTGGCGCATCGCTTTCGGGTGGTCAGAAGGCGCGTATAAGTTTGGCGCGTGCTGTCTATCGCCAGACCTCAATATACCTCCTTGACGACCCATTGAGTGCAGTGGACACGCATGTGGGCCGCCACCTCTTCGATCAGTGCATGCGTGGTTTTCTCAGAGATCACATCGTCGTGCTGGTCACACATCAGCTACAATTCCTGCAGCAGGCTGATCAAATTGTGATCATGGATAGGGGGAGAGTGAGTGCGGTAGGCACATATGATTATTTGCGTGAGTCTGGTTTAGATTTCGCAAAAATGTTAGCGGACCCCGAGAAGGAGGAGGCGCTGGAGGAAAAAGCGCGCTCGCGCTCTAGCAGCAGAGTGTATAGCAATCGTAGGAATAGCGAGGCATCTTTGAATTCCGTAACAGACTCATATATCGAAGATACGCCCATACACCAGCAGGAAACACAAGAGCAGGGTAAAATCGGTTTGGATCTGTATCAGAAATATTTTAGAGCCGGTGGTGGCTTCTTCACTTTCTTTGTTATGCTATTCTTCTGCGTATTGGCGCAGGTACTAGCTTCGGGAGGCGATTGGTTCTTATCATACTGGTGAGTGTTGGAGGCGCCTACTTTACTGCTGTGCGAAGAACCGTTCTATGTTTAAATTATTTAAATTATTTAAATTACAGGGTCGCCAAAAAGGGACGAAATGAAGTGGAAAATGTCAATGCTACCATCCCTTACGCTAGTTTCAATGACACCACTACATTACCACCGGCACCTGCCGTCACGGAGGGGTCAACATTTGCCACAATGATTCGCGATGCCGGTTGGGACGTGGACGCCGACACTCTGGACATTTATATTTTCACCGTTATCACAATAGCCACTATCGTCATTACGCTTGCGCGTAGTTTTCTCTTCTTCAATGTTGCTATGAAGGCTTCCATTAATTTGCACAATGCCATGTTCCGTGGCATAACGCGCGCTGCCATGTACTTTTTCAACATAAACCCTTCTGGGCGCATATTGAATCGCTTCTCCAAAGATATGGGTCAAGTGGATGAGATACTGCCATCGGTTATGATGGACGTCATACAGATATTCCTTTCACTTTTCGGTATCGTGATTGTGATTGGCATAGTGAATCCACTCTTTCTTTTACCAACGGCCTTATTGGCGGTACTATTTTACTATTTGAGATCGTTCTACTTGAAGACTTCGCGCGACGTCAAGCGTCTGGAGGCAATAAGTAAGTTGAGTGATTTAGCAGTATGAAAAAAAAAAACAAATGGAAAAAACATCATTAAGGCATCGACTAATATTAACTGTCATAAAAATTTGTATTTTATTTACCATAGCTCGCTCGCCAATCTACTCGCATATGGCTGCCTCGCTCGCCGGCTTGCCGACGATACGCGCGTTTGGCGCCCAGCGGGTGCTCATCTGGGAATTTGATAACTACCAGGACATGCATAGCTCCGCATTTTATTTATTCATTTCCACATCACGCGCCTTCGGTTATTGGCTGGATTGCTGTTGCATTGCCTACATAGCCATTATAACCTTGAGTTTCTTCCTCTTCCCGCCGGAGAATGGTGGCGATGTCGGCTTGGCCATTACACAGGCCATGGGCATGACGGGCATGGTGCAGTGGGGTATGCGTCAATCAGCTGAGCTGGAGAATACCATGACGGCAGTAGAACGCATAGTGGAATACGAAGATATCGAACCGGAGGGTGAATTGGAATCGCCAGCTGATAAGAAACCACCAAAAACATGGCCGGAGGAGGGTAAAATCGTTTTCGATCAATTGAGTTTACGCTACCTGCCTGATCCCAAGGCCGAATATGTACTGAAATCGCTGAACTTTGTGATCAAACCCTGTGAAAAGGTTGGCATTGTTGGACGCACTGGTGCCGGCAAGTCGTCACTGATCAATGCGCTCTTCAGGCTATCCTTCAACGATGGCTCGATCATTATCGATTCACGTGACACCAAAGACATGGGCTTACATGATTTGCGCAGCAAAGTCTCAATCATACCACAAGAGCCGGTGCTCTTCTCGGGCACAATGCGTTACAACTTGGATCCATTCGATGAATATTCAGATGCCAAATTGTGGGAGGCGCTTCAAGAGGTGCGTAGCGTCGTAGTTTTAAGAAACTACAGTTGTGCTTTATTAAAAAAATATTTCTATTTGCTTTTAGGTTAAATTGAAGCACGTCGTCGCCGAGCTGCCCAGTGGTCTGCAAAGTAAAATCTCCGAGGGAGGCGCTAATTTTAGTGTTGGTCAACGTCAATTAGTGTGTTTGGCACGCGCCATATTGCGTGAAAACCGAATTTTGGTCTTGGATGAGGCGACAGCCAATGTAGATCCCCAAACGGATGCACTCATCCAAATGACAATAAGGAATAAATTCAAAAATTGTACTGTACTCACAATCGCACATCGCCTGAATACTGTTATGGACTCCGATAAGGTTCTGGTTATGGATGCTGGCCAAGTGGTCGAGTTCGGTTCGCCACATGAGCTGTTAACGCAAAGTGAGGTGAAAATCTTCCATGGCATGGTGCAACAGACGGGGAAATCAACCGCAGAAAATCTGACTAGAATTGCCGAAAAAGTGAGTGAAATGCAGGGAAATTATTATTGTGACTAAATTTGTATTCTAAAATTTAATGTTTCCTTACAGGCACACGAACAAAACTTAAGGCCAAAGATGGAATAACTGTTTTTTGTCGTAGGTCACAAAGAAAAATTGAACAAATTAAAGTTTGCCAAGAGAAAACTCTTCTGCTCCACTCGCTCTGGGAATACGCCCTGCATCAGGAATTTTGCATAAAGGAATTTTTGCCACTTACCCACACATAGAATACTTATATATGTAGATATGTATGTAATTGCATACCAATGATCTTTGATAAAACAGTGTATTTTGAAGTAGCGCCTTGCTGCCTGTGAAGCGCTAAATTGCCGGATTTTAAGAAAATATTGTAATATAGTAAACATATTTTTTTCTAATCATTCACACTTTAAGTTTAAGTTTCCATTTAAACAAAGTTTAAAGCTAATATTAATACGCATACTTACATACACACACATACATACATTGTGCATAAATTACTCGTCATAAAGCCCTTAATATATGTACATATACTATGTAAGTCCTTAAGAGTGCGCATACTACTAATCACAAATTCCTAAAATTTTTATTTTGTTTGTTGCTTTAGTTTTTAAACACACAGTTTTTATAGTTTTAAGTAAATCAGTGTGTAATTTTCAGCGTGTAACAGATCTACTAATAGTTGCACAAACATATATGTAAATGTCTGTATAGTATATATTTTATAAAATGTATTTTATCTTTTTGTATTCGTATACCAATACAAATCAGCATACTGCAAGATGAAAATTCTTATGATAAATTAAATTAAATATTAATATTATATTTAAAGAAAGAGAATGTGCCTTTATGCAAGCGGAAAAAGCAACTAAATATAAGAGAAATGTACGGTCTTCGATTCCATTGAAAATAAACGTCCAAAACTTGAAATGGTCAAATTATGTAAATTGGTTTTTAATTGAACAGATGGCTTGAACTTATGGCTGTTCATGAAGCAAATAGCTTGTAACAATTGTTATAAATTATCACGTTTTGGTGTTCATGCACCCAAAGAACTTTCAAAGTAGGGGAAAGTGGGAGAGCAAAATGATATTTTATTTTGAGGGGAAGTTGCAAGGTTTGACTGAATAAGTTTTTACTAGTAAGAATTTGCAAATGAGCAAAACAGCTGAACGCAAAGTACAGGGTGGGCCAAATAAGACCTACTAATGACTAAAGACTACTGCCTAGAAGTATGCGCAGTTGCTCCATCTTGTTGTAACCACAAATTAGGATACTGCTCCGCCATTGGCCGCAAAAAGTTTTCCATCAATGTTCTGTAAGAAGCTCCTGAAATCGATTCCGGCGTTTCATCCTCATTTTCGAAGAAATATGGACCGATAATTCTAGTGGCCATAACACCGCACCAAACAGTACATTTAGATGGGTGCAGCTAATGTTAGTGTGTTGTTTTGGATTTTCAGAGCCTCACAATCTACAGTTTTGTTTTTTGACACAACCATTTAAATGGAAGTGCGCTTCATCCGACATCAAAACATTGTTTAAAAAATTTAATATATTTGTGTGGCTAATTGTGTAAATCGAAAAGCGTATTGTAGTTGTTGTTGGTGGTTCCATAATTAATTTCCAGCAATTCAATTATAACCTACAAAAAGAGAAAAATAAATATGTCAAAAAATAAAAAAAGTTATTTTTGCTTAACATTAGTAGGTCTTATTTTTATTTATTTTACTTTTTAAAGCTTACATGATAATAAAATTAAAAGTAAACTAAGCAAACGCAGCGCTAGCAGCAGAGGCTTTCGGCTGTTATTTGGCCCACTCTGTATTATTATTATTGATTGGCTGTTTGTGCACGGCGACCTGAATAGATCTATTGTGTTGTTGAGCTCTACTCAAATAATTTTAGGCTGTTAATAAATCCTAAAACTGCTGTAGGCTTAATTTCTACCAGGAGGTTTGGATCTATAGCCCCATTTCACTGGTAATTTAGTCTGCGTCGTGCCACTGCTGGGCAATCACATAGAATTTTTTTGCTGTTTCTTGTGCCTCTTTGCAGAGTCTACAGGAATCGTTTTCTAACGCCCCTATCTTTTTCATGTGATAATTAAGTTTACAGTGTCTTGTTAGTAGTTCAGTGTGAAGTTTTATGTGCTTTCTGCTTAGGTTAAGAATTACTTCTGCCTTTATAGATACTTTCTGGATCTATCCGTCTTTTCGATTGCCGCATGCCCGATTGGGCTCTCCAGTAGCCGATTGAGCCGCGTTGTTCCTGCTCACGTACATTGAAAGGCACTTTTGAAACTGTTATTTACCCTGTAGAAAGGTTCACGACCTATGAAGAAAGTGTTTGGCCCGGTTTTTACTATCAGCAATTTCATTGCCTTCGTACCCCTCATGTCCCGGAACCCACATCAAGATAACAGAGTTTCTTGATGCTAGGGTGTTCAGGATTTTAAAACATTCCCAGACCAACCTTGATTGGAATGAGAAGTTATCCGTTAAGTTTAGAGCTGCTTGACTGTTAGAGAGAATTTAATATTGGCACTGCGCGTGCCTCTCCGTAGACATTCTCTGGCACACAGCTCTAAGGCGTGGTAAGTAAAAGTAAACTCGAATTAAAATTTGCGAATTGCAATTGCTAATGGAATGTTTTTCATCTGACAGCGATGATGAAATGAAACAAATTATTGTGGACAAAAAAAAAAAAAAAAATCATGTGATTCCGAAGCTCGTTATTTTGCATTTAATTTGCTGTATTTTTAAATTTAATACGAGGTAGCTCAAATGTAAAATTTTTTTTGATTCATTGATGAATCTTAAGAGATCCGGAAGAGGAAGAATATGAACTTTACCCATACTCAGTATATCGCAACCCAATATCCTAAGTCTGATTCTGGAAAACGCCGGACAACTACAGAGAAAATGCTGTATAATGTTGTCATCCTCAAGACACCTACCAGTACTCTCCGGTCCTTTCTGCTGAGTTTTAGAAGAAAGGTCGCTATTTTCCTGTGTGGTTCTTTTACAAAGCACTTGGCTACTCTGCACCAGTTCAGCCCAGACCAACGTCCTCTATGAGTAGACCTCATGAAGTCGTCAATCCACAATTGAATCGATGCAGAATTGACACCTAGAAAGGGTTCAGGACCTAGTGGCATACTAGCAGAGCCTTCATTAGCCAGTTTATCAGTTATGTAATGTCCAGGCACCCAAATAAGACTAACCTTGTTGGGTTTTGCAACACTCTTCAGTTTTGTCTAACATTCATCGACTAACTTCGAAGAGCAGCGTGGGTTAGCAAGGGCTCTCAGTGCAGCTTGACCGTCACTACAAATTCCACTACTGCTACCACGCCATTTTTTCTCAATTAGCCAGTGTGCTACATTCAAGATGGCATAGGCTTCCGTAAAGAATACCGTGGCCATCTGTCATGCGTATAGGAGTACTAGTGTATTCGTCTAAGTACAATACAGATCCGCTCCCATCACTGGTTTTGGATGCGCCGGTGTAGACAGTGTGTTGATATCCCGTTAATAGGTTATCTGGACTTAACCATTGATCTCTATCTGGGTTCAAAACATCATACTTCCTACCGAAGCTAACGAAAGGCACCCGATTGTCCACTGGCATCGAGAACAGTGTGCACCGCTCGAAAAACTGGTAGTATATCTGACAGTTGGCAGTGCTTTCTTCATTTCGCCAGACTCCGTTTAACTTAAGCCTGCGGCGTACAGGCTTCCTTTCGAATTTGAAGATCTAGAGGTTGCAAGTTCAGAATGGCATTAAGGGTTTATAAGGTCAAAAAAATCAATTCTTTTTTTTCGTTTTAAGCGATTCCTAATATATTTCAGAATATTCACACATATTTCCGTAGATACAAAGCCAAAGGTAGGCGAGCGTTAGGTAGTTACGCTGTGGCCGGACAGCTATAGTACAAACTTTATCTTCTTTTCTCGACTTTTCATTTTTATGATTTTTTTGAATTTTCGTACATGAATGAAAAAAAACTAATGAACCTTTTGAAATGAATCATAGCTTGTTCCCTTCAGTATTATAATTAGAATTAGATAATTAGAAATCCATTTGAATTTTTTGCTTTAGATAATAATTACGAGCTGTATCTTGTACGCCAGTTGGAAACTCCAGCGTTGCAGCGCTCTACTTATTTCTATGTTAAACATTTTTTTCAACTTATTTTAACCAGTACAACAATTTTTTATACTTTTTAAATGTTCATTAAAAAATAGAAAAAACTTTGCAGTGCTAAATTAATTTTTTCCTTAAAAAAAAATCGCAAAGAGATGCAATTTTTAGACCTCATAAACCAGGCTCTCCCCTTAAGGGCATCACCAGATGTCATACTCGCAGCACCTGCGATACCCAAGCACACACTCCTCTGTAGTCTGTTTAGTGGTTTTACTCTGGAATTAACCATTGTAGCCTTCCACCATACTACAGAGGCGTATTAATGATGGGTCTAATCAGGATGATGTACAACCAGTGTACTATCGCCGGTCTTAGACCCCATGTTTTGGCTAAGGTTCTCTTACACTACCAAAAGGCTTTTAGTGTTCGAGAGACCTTCTGCTCGACGTGCTTCTTCCAGGTAAGCTTACTATCTAGGATTACTTCTAAGTAGTAACAGGCCTTCCATATTACGTTTCTTAGTGAAAAGCACTAAGGTACATACTTTTTATAGGATTCACCGAAAGGCAATGCAATTCGCGCCAATGCTCAATCTAAATCAACTCCTATAAAATAGTGGTGCAATAAAACCTGTCATAAAAGTGGGTCCACGTTTATTTTGTTTATTTCAAGTCTAAAACAAAATTACAGTTTTTACAGACCACTAAGAACTAATTTGAGCTTAAATTACTACAGATAAAATATTAAATAAATTAAAAGAGAGTTTAGATATTAATAAAATGTATTCTTTGAATCCATAAAGTCAAGCCGAATGGAACTAGAGATATCATTGAATTCTCTTTATGTTAATTTATATCAAACGGGAATTATAGGAAGGGATAGGATTTGAGAAGCATATTTAGGGAACACCTTCTGCACACCTTCATATACATATCTAAACTGCAAATTGGTGGCAAGGCCTTCAGATAAATGTTGCATACTCTAAAGTGAAAAGTAATAGGACTATGAATAAGTTCGTGCGGTTTTACAACAGATGGCGTAACTTGATTATTATTCCATCGATCCACATTTCCAAACATTCATTGGAGAGCTACTGTCGTAAGGCACAAACGTCAGTATAAGTTTTTTATTTGAAGCGTAAACAACAATATTTTTACCACACTTGAAAATGTCGAATTTCGTGCCAAATAATGTGTTTTTGCGGGTAATTCTTCTTCATTATTTTAATATGAAGAAAAAAGCAGCCGAAAGTCATCGTATCTTGGTGGAAGTTTATGGTGAGCATGCTCTATCTGAGCGAACGTGCCAGAAGTGGTTTGCACGCTTTAAAAGTGGTGATTTTGGCTTGGAAGACGAAGAACGCGAGGGTGCGCCGCCAAAGTTCATGGATACCGAATTGGAGGAATTGCTCGATCAAGATCCGGCTCAAACGCAAGAAGAGGTTGCAAAAACTTTGGGAGTTGATCAATCAACCATTTCCAAACGTTTAAAAGCCATGGGAATGATCCGAAAGGTAGGCCATTGGGTGCCGTATGAATTGAAGCCAAGAGACGTTGAACGCCGTTTTATGGCATGCGAACAACTGCTTCAACGGCACAAAAGAAAGGGTTTTTTGCATCGAATTGTGACTGGCGATGAAAAGTGGGTCCATTACGACAATCCAAAACGTCGGGCAACGTATGGATACCCTGGCCATGCTTCAACATCGACGTCGGCGCAGAATATTCATGGCCTGAAGGTTATGCTGTGTATCTGGTGGGACCAGCTGGGTGTTGTGTATTATGAGCTACTGAAACCGAATGAAACGATTACGGGGGATGTCTACCGACGACAATTGATGCGTTTGAGCCGAGCACTGCGAGAAAAACGGCCGCAATACGCCGATAGACACGACAAAGTTATTTTGCAACATGACAATGCTCGGCCACATGTTGCACAAGTGGTCAAAACATACTTAGAAACGCTCAAATGGGATGTCCTACCCCACCCGCCGTATAGTCCAGACCTTGCGCCATCCGATTACTATCTCTTCCGATCGATGCAACATGGCCTGGCTGACCAGCACTTCCGTAATTACGATGAAGTCAAAAAATGGATCGATTCGTGGATTGCGGCAAAACCGACCGAATTTTTCACAAAGGGAATCCGTGAATTGCCAGAAAGATGGGAAAAAGTAGTAGTAAGCGATGGACAATATTTTGAATATTAAATTTGTAACCATTTTACGTCAATAAAGTTTCAAATTTCGAAAAAAACCGCACGAACTTATTCATAGTCCTATTAATTTGAGAGTAATTCTCGGATGGGTCCGAGAACATCGAGCTATGACGATGTACAGAACGTAAGATTGAGTAAGAAGTGGATACAATAAAGTTTATGTGACTGTTGAATGTAAAATGGGAGTCAAAGATCAGATCAGATCTATGAGTTCATGAACAGATTGAAGTTAAGTATTGGCAATACTAAAGATGGATGGAAAACATTTTGAGTTTTGACGAAAGTAACATGAAAACTTTTCTTGATATTTTGAGAGCGACGACAGAGTTACTGCATCAACGAACGAGCGCATTAATTTCCTCATTTTTCCCCATCACAGAAAATATTTTCAAATCATCAGCATACAGAAGAAAGTTGGCAAACGTAAAGCAGGTACTAATATCCTTAATAAATAGAACGAACAGAAGAGACGCTAAAATACTGCCGTGTGGCACCCGTGAAGATGCAAGGAAAGGTTTCGAACATTCACCCTCAATCATTGCCATACGAAAAACAGAAATGAAAACCAAGCGAGGCTAATTCACGTAATGGAATTGTATGGGAAACTCTATTTAATACTTTAGAAAAGTCCGTGCCAACACAATCGACTTGAAAAACTTCAGCAAAAGTTGAAAAACAATTACACTAAAAGCAACTAGGTTGGAAACTGTAGACCTACCCGATATAAATCCATGCGGATTAGGCGTTAGCAATTTACATCCATTATTCATGAAGCCGAAATTTTTAAAGTTCTCTATCCAGCTGTTATTTAAAAAAAACCCGTTTTTGAAATACCACCTTGATTAAAAAGTTCCCGAACAAACGCCCGGTGACTCCTTAAGTCAATTGAATTGAGTTCCGGTTTTTTGTTAGGTTGCCACATCTATGATTAAAATTTCTACCAAAATGTGATCGCCCTTGCTTGTCATTTGTAAAAGTTACGCCGTATTGAGTAAATCAACCTTTGTGCGCATATTTTCGACCTTTTATAGTATTATATTAAAAATGGTTTTGTATTTAAAACAACAACGAGTTTGTATTAAATTTCGGGTTGAAAAATGGATTCATTGGTGCGAAAATCTTAGAAATATTAGGAAACTGTTTCGGTGATGATCCTCTAAGGAAAACAACAATTTACGAGCCCCTTGAACGCTTCAGGCGAGAACGTGAGTCCATCGAGGATGACGAACTTGGTGGCAGGCCTTCGGTATCCAAAACTAATGAAAACATCATTAAAGTGAAAGAAAAGTTGGTCAATAACCACAAATTAATCCTCAGAAAGCTTGGCAGAGGACTTAAATATTGCTTATGGATCTGTTCAGAACGTTGTAGTTAATGATTTGGGTTTGTGCCGTGTTGCTGTAAAGTTGGTCCCAAAGGACTTGAATTTCATGTAAACAAGGGAATACGTTGATACCACCAAAGACATGACTTCCAGGGCTGAATCCCACTCAACATTCATAAAACTCATAATTACTAGAGACGAGAGGTGGGTTCATTTGTACGACACACAATCCAGACATCCGACGAGTGAGTGGAGAGATCCGAATGAACCAAGACCAAAAACCAAGTCGTTTTCAATCAAAAAGAAAGCGATGCTCACGGGTTTTATGGATTAAAACGGTATTGTACACGAAACTTTGCCAAAAGGTCCATCAGTTAATAAGGACTTTTGGTTAGGCATTAGGAGACGTTTACGTTAAGCAATTCGCCAAAAAAGAAAGGATTTATGGGAAAAGAACTCGCAGATTTTGCACCATCGCACACTCATTATCCGTGAATTGTTTACCAAGAACGAAACGAATACCATCTAACAGCCATCGAATTCACCTGAAAGGGCTCCTTGCGATGTTTTTCTGTTTGATTGAGTCAAAAAACCACTAAAAGGAATGCGTCCTAACAGCCGAGAGGAAGTATTGGAAAAATCGAAAACGGCTTTGGTGGCTATACCGAAAAAAATAGAGTTCCAGAAGTGTTTGAGAGCTGGATCAAACGCTGGCATAAGTGCGTGTTGATGGCGTGTACTATGAAGGCGATAATATTACTTTTGAGGAATAAACTAGTATTTTGAATTTTATGAATATATTCCGAGAACCTTTTGATCTAGGTGGTATGGCTTACTTTTGTTAGTCTAGGGTAGTCTAGAGAACCAGGAAGAAAGTATACTGGCTCACGTATAACCTCTTTTTTAATGCCTGTTGACTTCATAAGAAAGTAAAATTTGGGCAACTGAACAGTGAACCATACTTCAGCATTTTATATGGGTATTTGGTCGAGCTTCTCCCCTATTTGTGGTGTGCGTCTTGATGTTTTCCTCTTCTTCTGCTTTTATGTAGTGCAAGATTTTTTACTTATCACTCGCTTCTCGCACCCACCGCTATTCACCTATTCACCACATAAATTTCTTCATAAAGTAACATTTCAGCTGGCAGCACTAAAATGTCCAACACGCGTGGCAGTACTGTGCAGCGTAGAGCAAAACAAAACGCGATAAAAATCTACAATGCCAATAACAACCAAATACTGACAGTTTGTTTTTTGTTTTGATTACTGCCACAGCACCAACATCCCAATTGCACCACACAAAAATCCAATAAAAAAATCAAAAATTATAAAAAAAATAAAACCAAAAAATTTCAATTATTTCAAGTGCACGAAAATCAAAAATGCTATTAAACGAAATAGAATAATCTGTTCCAGAAGCAAAAGCGCGAGATACCCATCAACTATCGGTGAGCAGAAGCGCCTAAAATCATGCAGCGGGGCAAGTGCGATGAGTGAAAAATGAAATGTTGTGCTCTTTTATTGAAATTGAAAATTTTAAATTGTAGAAAAGTGAACGGAAGTAGGAGTGCATATCAATATTGTCCAATTATGAATGCACAATAGGTTATTATAATGATATAAAAAGTGGAAAAGTGAATGTGTAATAACTAAACAAAATAAGCGAAACAAAAGACGTTTGCATTGTGTGTTTGCTCTTAACGCAGGAGGGTGGAAAATTCAATAATTCGATTCGATCTGCTGCTGCGGTGGTGGTATAGGTTGGTTTTTGGATTTGGAGAAGGTGTAACGGTAACTGCCTCCGCTCAGTTCGCCGCACCGGCAGGTGTATGTGATTGCTGTTGGGCCGATGAGTGATGAGGCCAACATCACCAGAGCGTAGTGGATTGGTGTGTACGTGAATGTATGTGAGTGTGGTCATGCATGAGAGTGGCGCTAGCGAATGAGTGTCGTCGAATGCTGCAGTTTGTTATGTCCAAGCGGTTACGGTTCAATAGAATTGTTGGGTAAACGTGTACTCGCGCTTAGAATGTTTGATTGGTAGTGAATATTGGCTTTGTTTGATAAATTTGTACAAATAAAAGTGTTTATATAGGCACTCGAATTACGGCGTATCCGAATGTAAATATATATGCATGTGTGTTGTTGCCAGTTGTTTATATTTTGCTATCAGCTGACATTTATTATTATTAATTAAATATCAAAGGCGCTCTGAACAAAGAAGCTAAATCGCCCTAAGAAAATAAAATTTTACTCACTTTTCTAAAAGAAATATGATTTATTATTATTTAAAAAAATATATATCTGGCATATAATTGGCGCCTACCATGATTCAATAATAAAAGGTTTGCTCAGTAAGCAGCTTTCTCATTCCCTCTTGACAAATCGGCTCCCTTAGCAAGACACTGGGTTGTTAACTCTAGAAATTTTTAGCAAAAGTGGAAAAATGTTAAATTTGTAAAGTAAAAAGTAAAAATATTTCGTTTTCAAAAGGGTGTATAAGCACTTGCTCGGTATGTGAATAACCATGACGATATGGAAAACATACTGACATACAGCTTAAATCAGGATATCACAAAGCATCTTTTTGGGGCAATGAACGTGAAAGATGGACGTTTTGACAATTTGAGTCCAATGCCTTTCAAATACGGGTGGGGGAAGTACTTACTACGTTACTTCAAAGATACATAAGTTACCAACAAGAGCTCATTTAGCAATATGGAACTAATCATAGCCTCCTGATGGCAGATGGCTTTTTATGAGGAGCTTTTTCATGGCAGAAATACACTCGGAGGTGTGCCACTGCCTGTCGAGGAGCCTCTGCTATTACAAACAACATTTTCTATCATTTGGTGTTTCATGCCCGTGGTAGTTTGTCAAGTAGTTAGGAATGAATAATCGCGACTTGGGGGTCAAAACTCCAAACTTACGTGGGCATAGCATAGTAAAGCAAAGCGCAAGGAATTCATTAGGGCCATACTGCTTAGGTAATATAATAGCTTCATATTGGTTAAACTTCCCAACTTCGAGATCAGTTTTCAATTTAAACATTAATTCACAAAATATCAGTCTGGGTTTAACTTAATAACATTTTTTGTAATATCATTCCTGGCAATTTCTGTTTATACCAGTTATAGTTTAAGTAAAAAGAAAACTTTTTTTGCTACCATTTTTACCAAAAAGGTATTTAATTTTTCCACTTTCTACGCCTTCTACGGGAGTGTCAAAATTCTAATGTCACAAGTGAGCAAACCTTTAATAATTGAATCATGGGCGTCTGCAATCTCTTTGTTAGGTGTTTGGCTGAGCTCCTCCTTCTATTTGCGGAGTGCGTCTTGATGTTGTTCCACAAATGTTCCACATATTTGACTATTAGCTCCTTCAAAATATTACCTTACTCCAGAACAACATTGCATTTAAGGTGAGTGAGCATATCATTTATACAAGGTGGCGCAAAATATTTTGTTTTCGACTAATTTTTTTAGTAAAAAAAAAGGTCTGCCTAGGAGCGACTGCTATTAGAAAAAAACTTATTCTATCAATTGCAACTTTTTTTTAACTCCGTGAAAGTAAGTGATGGTAGTGCCAAATCTTCTCTCCTATGAACAGGAACACATGCGGAAATCGAACATGTGTGTATTTGTTGCTTTGAAACGGCAGAGATTTGATGAGCCAATGAAGATGGGACCCAGATACAATTATCATACTCAAAAGCATGACTCCGAGGCCGTAAACAAATGCAGCAGTGGGTGGAAGAGGATGGGTAGAGGCTGATGAAAGCGAGGAAGTTCAGATCGCGGAGGGGAATTTTTCGCTAATTCGCAGTACTTACACACAGACTTCTATACTCAAGCCTAAAAATAAGTCAATTTTTGAAAGAATTGACAACAATGTCCAAAATGCTTGATTCACTTGTCGTGGAATCACGCTAACATTTTCACTTTTTGTATGATTGTTGAGACATTTATTTAAGGATATCCATTTAAATCATTTTATACCTAATATCACAGTAATTAAATTTTACAACAGCAAGTTTTTTCTGATCGATATGACTGACCAAATGGAGGGAAAATATACTCGTATGTGGTGTGAAGTGTAATGTGCCGTAGATGGCCTATGCAGGTATTTTACAAAATCTTCAATTTGATTGGATTAAGCGCCTGGGTGCTATGTAAAGGAATGGCAGGTTTATCGGAAAAAAATTTATTTCACTTAGGAGAAGAATTTGTGGCAGCATAATAAATGTCTTCACAGTAATTTCCTTTCAAACCCAAAGGCCGAGCTGTGTATACAGAAAAACGTGGTGGAGTAGTGTTAAAGGCAATTTTCCCCTCCGTTCAACGGCGATTTACCTCACGACTGATTGTTTCTTTCACTTTGTGTAGCTTAGTAGCAGTGAAGGTAGATTGCATTTCTTAATTTGTTTAACTAATACAATGTTTAGAATCCAGACTACTAATAAACTTTGTTAATTTTTTATGTTTACGTTTATAGGCAATAAAATAAGGCAAGATTGAGTTGCACACAACAAAGATGTTCCTATCATTGTTTGAAATAAAAAAATAGTCAGCGTTGCGAGTCTTATTGTTTTTGTAGAATATTTAATGTATTGTAAAAATAAATTAAAAATAAAATAACCTACTGTATTCAATTTTTCAAAATCCAGTATTTAAAAAACCAGCAAAAAAAGTTTCAATCACATTAATTTAAATTGCAGAAATAACAAAACAAAAACTAAAACATTATCTTATCGGAATTTTCACCTTTCTAGCAGCATCTCCTACCGGTATAGAGCTGACTTCGAGCACTCAATAATTGCTCACTGGCCACACTCGTTGGAGGAGCAGATAATATTTTAAAGCAATTAAAAATAATGTGGGTCTTGATACCAATATTCAAAAAAATGCTACAAAAAGTTGATATAATTTTTGACGGAAAATTTTTTCGAAATTTTTGGTGCTCTCTTGGCCGAAACCGAATTAAAATTTTGTGGTCGATGGCGAAGTTCGGTCGTTCTCTAATTTTATGACTCCCAAACTAATATTGGGCTTTGAGAGGTGATAACTTTTCGTAAACGGCTGCTCAACGGTTGAAGTCATTTAATGCGCCGAAGATAAACAGAAATTTCTTTTTAGGAGGCTTAAAAGCTGCGAGTCTAAGAAAGAATTAAAAAAAAATATATTTTCCTGGTTTTGTAACGAAAATTATTTTTACTAAGTTTCTAAATAAATAAAAAAATACTTTCCAGGTTTTGTAGTGAAAATTATTTTTACTAAGTTTCGTTAAATAAATAAAAACATATTTTCCTGGTTTTGTAATGCAAATAATTTTTACTAAGTTCCGCTAAATATCATAATTTTATTCAAATTCTTTTGTGAAACGCTATATGTTTTTTATAAGAAACTTTTTAAAAGCACTCTGAAGCAAAGCGCATTCATAGAAGGTGATATTTGTGGAGCACCTCATTCGTTGTTTTTTTTTTCTTGCGATTTGGTGCTTTGAATGTTGTTTTTAGTTCATTTTGTTATCATTCCATTTGTTTATTTACATTCCAATTGAAATACTGCAATTGTAAAAACAAATTTATATAAGTTTTGTTTTCGTACTACCGCTATCACCTTGCATGGGTATGGAACCGCCTTGCTCAGAAATTTGTCATTTCTATCATTCCGCTTAACGAATGGGAGACGACGTACTCGATCACGGCGATCGCCCAGATTCTTACAATTCCAAAATTACACATGACAATTTATCATAAAAATGTCTACGAATCTTCAAAAATGCTTAATTCAGCTAAGTACATATGTATGTACATATCTATGTGTGTATGTACAAACGCAAAACACCACTTGTACTTCCCATTTCTTCTCCTTACGGACTTTGAGTAAGCGCCGAATGCTTATTGAATATAAATTACGTCTACCAGAGGAATTTCAGCCATCAATATCATTTTTATTGATCGCTTTTCAAAATGCCGAACCACCTAAAGGAGAAATGTACGAGCTCACCTACTCAATTTGTAATTGTAATAAATATGCGTATATGTGCATGAGTACCTGTATAAATATGTTCGCACATACACATGTGCATGTAGAACCGCTTTTCATGTTCCATGTGTGGTGCCGTCCATATAAGCTATTAAAGGGATAAATGGGTCGTAAAATTTTCATATACCAAATAATTCCATCAACGACTGAATTTAATGCATTTACGTGATATGCCCGCAGACATTTACTATATTTTTGTGGTTTCTAAAAAATTTATAAACTCCAGTGAAGTATTGAAGAAATAATTCTCTAAGACTCACTCGAGTCTAAAAGTGTTTTTTTTTCTAATTAGGAACAGAATAAGTTTGAGCTGAAGTACAAACCCACATTTATGACTTGGACTTAGAACGTCATTCAAGATTTAACTGCTTATCATGAAGCTTACCGGCGAGGAAATTTTTAAAAATTACTACCGAAATTCTAAGTCGGTGGCCGCAACTTTATGGACGTTTATGCTAATCATTTCACAAGTCGGTTGGATTTGCTATAGTGGATAAATTCGAGCAACATATTCACTATTAAATCTCCTGTGATAGTTAGGCAATACACTCAGCTAAGTGCCGGAAATATGACAGTTGTCTAGCTAGAATTCCGTACCAAACGTTTCAAGCGCTATGGTTTTCAATGCTTTACTCAGCTAAAAGCTTTGACCTATGATCAAAAAGTATCGGGAATGTTTAATTTAAACGAATCGCGCCCGTGGGAATCGGTCCATATTTTTTTCTTATGTTGGTAGGACTGAAAGTCACTTTTTAGCACCGTCGGACCATTAGTGTCTGCCTGGCCGGCCGACAATGTGGGCAAACAATTCTTGGATTTTGCATGATGATAACGCGCCATCGCACCGTGCCCAAATTGTGCTGGATTATTTGACCATTCACCTGATATGGTCCAGTGCGACTTCTTTTTGTTTTCGAAGTTGAAGTTACAACTTCGTGGAAGGAGATTTCAGTCGATAGAGGAGATCAAAGAGAATGTGACGAATGACCTGAAGGCCCTCTATTCGTCGGCCTACCAGGAGTGCATGGAGGACTGGGCACATGTGTCTTGCTTCAGACGCGTCATGTTTTGAAGGAGATAAAATAAATTTGCCTGAAATTTAACTCTGTTTTGTTTTATTTAAACAATCCCGGTACTTTCTGGTTATAGGTATAGAAAGGTGTTCTAGTTCAGCCCCTAGTTACAAATCACACGTTTGTAGATATGACGAGCAAGTCATCTGGTTAGTTATCTCAAGTTATGTATCGCCCATGTTTACCACTTATATTAAAATGAAAATAGTATTATTTTATATAAAATTATTTGTTCAGTTAATTAAATAAAATATTCATTATCATCATCAGGCAGCGTTAGAGCTCAGGGTGAGCTTTAGCTCTATCAACTAGCCTTCTCCATAATTTCATGCAAATTTCCATTCCTAAATTTAGATAAATTTTAGTTCAGATCCGATGATAGAGATTGGTTCTTTTAATGAATTTAGTTATTAGTGATATTGATTCAAAAGGAGGGACTTAGAGGAGTGAAATTGGGCTTGTGTTAGTAAATATTTGTTCTCTACTCGTGTATGCATTGAGCAGTTCAGGAGAAGTTGAGTAACTGTAACTACGATGTCTGAGTGTGCAAAAACAGTGTGTTGGGTTTGTATTATTCATAAGATGGCCGTGTGTTATATTCATGTGTCCTAACCGAAGACGTTTGAATTTGTGTTTTTGTATGGGTCTTTGTGTAGTTAATATTTTTATACCAGTCATTCGTAAGGTTCTATACGAAGTGTTGTTTGTTGTGAAAGTGCTGTTAAATATGATTTATCGAATACGTTGAAGTTGTCTGTGCGAGTTACTGGCTTTTGATGAGCTTGTTTGGCGGATTGGTCGGCGAAGTTGATTCCAACATGTTATTGTGTCCAGGCACCCATACTACAATAATTTTTGGGTGGGATTGTGTGATAATATTTCTGATAGTGGTTCTGTAATTGCTTTTATTTATATTGGATATGACATTTTTCCCATATTTTCGACTGAATATACAGGACTGTAGTATGGAATAATTGATATTTTTATAATTTCATTTTCTAAGGTAGAGCTATGTGATGTGCTTTGATTTACCTTAGATCCATCAGTGTAAGGAAAATTATAGTTCTGATATATTATTTATTTCTAACTTTGATGAACAGTGCATGATATTGAATCAGGTTTGTGATGTTCTTGTTGTGTATATGCAATATAGTGTCAATTGCTTTTGGGTTAAAAGGCCATGGGGATAATTATGTGTATTTAGTTGACTTCAGAGGTGTATACCTACTGCTGAGCAAAATTCTATGATTCTACTTATAGATGACTGTATTTTGAGGCTGCTTTTCCTCTTTTTTAAGTTATTGACGACACTATAAAGCCGGCTATCTTGCTTTGTTATGACAGCTTTTAATAGTTTAGCGATATTTAAGTCTCTTTGATATTCAAAATTCAATATTTTTGATTCGAAAAATTTGCGATTGACACGTCTTAATAAATATATATTAGGGTGGTCCAAAAAAAAATGTTTCCAGGCAACTGGCAAAATTGTAGAAAATGGGGACAAAGAGGTTCATATTTTTTACTTTGGAATTGGTTAAAATTTAATGGTGATGCTAGAGCTTTGAAATTTCCAATGGATTTTGCAGCAGAAAATATATTTTTTATCCCCAAAACTAAATATTTGTTCATCAAATATGAATATTTTTCTTCAGAAATTTTGAATTAATGAAATTCTGAAAAATGTAAATTTTATGAAACCGTTATTTAACAGGTAAGGTCACTCTGAAATTTTCAAAAATCGGTTTTTTTTTTCAATTATTATTTTGATTGTTTGATCTATAGTTTCCATTTTGGAATTGGTTAAAATTTAATTTTAATTGCTATAAAATCCTTAAAACTAGATATATTTTAAACTAATATTTCCCTTCAGAAATCTTGAATTAATGAAACTTAAAAAATGTTAATTTTGTGACACTGTTATTTAAAAGATAAGATCACCCTAAAATTTTCTAAAATCGATTTTTCAATTTTTCTTTAAATGCCTTGGAAGGCATTTAATATTATTATGAAGATACCTAAAGTCAACATTAATCTTTCATATGCTGAAAGTAATCAATACCAGAAACACTCAAAAAGATACATGCCCGATTTTTCGACATGGGGTCATAGGTATATTGGTTACGGAAAAAATAGCTGATATAATTTGAAAAATAAATATGTTTACAACAGAATTTAATTTACTGTATTCCTCAGTAAGCAAATATTTTTATTCATTCAATAATGTTTATTTTTAACGATTTTATATAACTTAATCGAAAACATTTATTTTTCCAATGTTGAATACAAGGAAACTTCACACCCCTGGCCGTACCATTAATTATGAATGGATCTTTTTCTTCTCATTTACTATAATTCTGAGGCGTGAGAGCATGAAACTTCCAAAAAGTCGATTTTCCCACATATTTTTGGATCAACCTAATATATGTACATATGTGGGCACAGAAATGCATGTATTTGAATTTAAATTTTTCGCACTAACAGCCAATTTTCTCTATTTCTGCGTGTGTGTAGGTAATTTAAGTGTTAACACGTATTTTAACAATTAATAAACCGCGTCTTTGCATATCTTTACTTTAATTGAGTCGTTTTCTTTTGCGGGAAATCACTAGTTGCCGGCAACTTCCTATGCAATTGGAGAGCTAAAATCGAGAATATAAATAGCACCAAATAACACTAACCTAATTGTTACTTTAGTGCCCGTATTGACTAAAATGCTTTCGCTTGTAGACGAATTTGTGTGTGCGGCTATGGAGAATTTCTAATTTGGTGTTACCCAGCCAACATCTGGAAGATGGGAGGTAGCAAACGGAATTTCGGAAGAGCGGTTGACAACTACAACAACAACAAAATTATCGAAATAGATTTATATTCTTTTCCAACGGCAAATTATTAAAATTGTCACTCTTTTTGAAGAGCGTTAGACGTTTAGAAGTTTATCAAAAACAAATGACCAACCATTTTTTGTGAATATCAAAGTAAATATTTGAAGCATATCGTTTTCAGTGCGAAAAAAAAAATGTTTTGAAAAATCTTCATTCCACACTTGAACCAACAGAATTGAATAGAAACGTTGAATAAATACAATACTCGTAAGATTTATGTTATATTTAGAATTTATAAAATGTAATGTAACATATAAGCCCTCTCATTTCCATTAACATTCTCTGCTAATGCGAATATGAATGCATACATATGTACATATGTACGTCTTGCCAGAGTCTTCGTTTGTGCTGTATTCCGTATACATTAACAGCAGTAGGGCCAACAGTAGAGCAGACATTCTCTGGTAGAGCGCCCTCATTTGTGGTTTGATTTTTCAATGATTTCAAGTTCAATTTTTAGAAAACAGTAAAAAAATTTGTTTGCCTAAGACAAGAAAATTTGTATTGCTTTACGAACAAGAAAAATGTGTTTCGAAATACATACTTATCTAGTATAAATTATAGGCTAGTGATTAGTTTCTATGAAGATGGGAGAGCCGCCAAAAATTCTCATTTTCATTATCTCCGTTTCTACTCGCTTTCTCAGCAACTCGTTTTCTATACAACAATAATATTCATTTTATAACCACAGATGCGACTCAGGTCATATTCGTAGAGTCTGATTTTTGTTATGATAAAAAGTGCAATTATTGAAAAAAAGTGCAATAGTGAAAAATTTTTAAATGCACACATTTTACATTCCGTGCCATTTCGTGTCACATTTTATCGCCAAAAACTAATATAATCTGTACAAAAGGTATACTTTTCCCTCGCGGATGATGGAAAATGATAACTGGGTAAACTCATCTAGCTTTCAAATAACAAATGCAACACATCAATCAACTTCACAACGTATTTGTGTTTTGAAATATCTACACAACGTGATTACACTCAAAGATATTCAGCAATTAATTAAATTGCCATTGTTTGCTTTTGTAGCTCTTAAGCAATACATAAGAAGGGGGTGATCATGCAATCTGTGCAAACTAGCGCGGGATAAGCCTACGTAACATCGCATACAAGGCCCTGTCGAGCGTATTGTGTGAGAGAATGAAGTCCGTCGTCAACAAACTGAACTATGACACCTGGTAAGTCCACCATAGATCAGATCTTCACAATACGCCAAATCCTGGAGAAAATTCACGAAAAACAACTCGACCCACGTCATTTCCTCGTCGATTTTAAAGTCGCCTTTTATGGCACGGATACATCTCTATGCCGCTAAGCCTGAGTTTGATATCTCCGCAAAACTAATACGGCGCGGTTTCAAATCAGGTGACGAGGTTTCAATCAAGGGGATTCTCTATTTTATGACTTTTGACAATTGGAAATAATCTTTCGCGCTGTTGAGCTAAACCTCACTGGCTACTAGCATATGCCGATGACATCAACATTATCGGCGCAACCAACCGCACTGTATGCTCGGCATACTCCATTTTAAAGAGAGAGGCCAGCAATGTTGGTTTTGCGATGAATGAGGGCAAAACAAACTAGCAGCTGTCAACCCACAAGGAGTCTTCGACAATATAGTATGTCATATTGACATCCATCAATTCGAAGTTGTGGAGAACTTTGCTACTTTGGGACCAGCATTAACAACAGAAATGACGTCCGCCTGAAGATTCAATGTAAAAAGCTCTCTATTGCCTTTTTAATGCTGAGGCTTCGCTTCATTTTTCTACCCATTTTTGCTCAGTTCACCAATCCAATGTTTTTTTGCATAATGGCAGCTTGCAGGGTCTGGCCAAAATGTGATTACGTTACTATTGTGATATTTATCGATGAATTTCTTCAGTTTTGGCAAGCATTGACCGATATAAACGCCAGCATTGATCGCTTTGGCCTTGCTTTTGCGAATCAATGGTTCTGCAACACCCTTCGAAGAAATGGCCACCCACACTAGCACCTTTAGCTCAAATTTTGATATTCTGGCATATTTAACTTTGTTTGATGTTGTCAGTGTAAAAACTGTCGTTGCCACTCAATTCATGATGAGAAAATGTGAAGTACGATTCATCATCTAAAATTATGAAATTTTCATTCGCAAAGTGTTCACGACGAAGAACACGGCAGCAAATTGGTATTTTCTCGAGTTGTTTCGCTGTATATTTTGGTGCTCGCTTAAGTTTACATTGTTTTTCTTCAAAATCTTGTGAACGCCAGACTTGGAAATGCCAAATTTTCGTGCTAATTTAGGTGTTGATTGACCAACCATGTTTTTGGTACTTGACAGCAGTTTTTTCGGTGTTGTGGCCCTTACTTTTGGTAGGCGAGACCCGGTATAACCTTATTTTCCATTCCTGCAATCTTTCAAAACACGAAAAATAGTCCCTTGGGAGATTGGTTTATCTTCAAACACCTTCAGAATTTCACTTGTACTGAGTCGTCCAAACAGATTGGCGAAAGATTTACGTAAATCCAGCTTTTACCGCATTTTGAATAGAATCTTTCGCGTTATATGAGTTTGTCAGTTAAGCTACATCTGTGTGTTTCTTTAGGGGGCGTCCATAAATTACGTGAGATGTTTAAGGGGGAGGGGGTCGAGTCAAATCTCATTTAATCTTACGTTGGGGAGAGGGGGCGGTCTCGGCAAATATCACGCAATGTTTTTTCGGATTGCACCAAAAAAAAATTATACTATTTTGGTCCATTATCCAGATTGTACATGCTTAAGATTTAATCTTAAGCGTAATTGTAGTATGATTAAGATCATTCACTAATTCCTTCGAAAGAAAATAATTTCATTCATACTTCGACGTTATACATTACTGCTGTCAAACCACCATATTTGTTTTAAACCAAATAGCTCAATTTAATCTGAAATTACGGTACAGTGTAGCCCATCGTTTGTTTTCGCGCCACTATCGGCCGAACGCGCGACTCGATGAACAAGAGAGTACGAGCTGAGTGGCAGCGACACACGGACAGGTTCCAACCTTCTTTGTTTAGAGAGAGCCAATATTTACTCCAGGTACATTGCAGTTGATTCATATCAAATTTTTATGCGTGCCTATTTTATTTTTTTTTTTAGTTTTTTAACGAGCGCGAATGTTAACAAATTTTTATTGAAAAAAACACCTCACGTAATTTATGGACGCCCCCTTACGCACTCAAATACATGTCTGAAGTTAGTCTCAATGCTTAGTGATCATATGTTATTTACTTCTAATTTTTAAAATTTTGAGGTTTTTAGTACTTTTTTGGATACCTTTATTATCAATTGCAGCTTGAAGTCTACATGGCATAGAGTCAACCAACAGGTATTCTAGACTAATTTTTTCCTCTTTTTGTTATGGATTTGTCTTCAAAACCGACCACAAATTTTCGATGACGTTGAAGTCTTGTGATTGTGCAGGAGTTTCAACAATGTGGGGATATTTATATTATATTATATATTAACCATTTTTATATTATTTGTGACTTGTATCATACTTAGGGTCGTTATCTTGAAATAAGCGAAAGTCATCTTCAGTCTCTCTTTGCCCAAACCATAATTATCCTACTGTCGTGTTTTATAGTAGGTCGCAAATTTTGAGTGTTGAGCTTCGCTTGGCATCGTGCTATATAAAATGTTTGACATCTGTTCCAAATAAGTTTATTTTTACCTCGTCTGCAGAAAGTACAGTCCTCCAAAATGCTGGGGTCTTATTTAGATGGTCACACGTAAGCTGCAATCTCTTACTTCTATTCCATGAACTTACGTAAGGGCCATTATTACGGGCTATTCTACCATTTAAATTTGCTTCTTCAGTATTTTGCGAACACTTTCCGGATGGGAAGTCTTACCTAAATCCTTTTTAGACATTTCAGTTAACTTTGGAGCGCTTGTTGCTGGATTTTTCTTCACTTGCCACACCAACCACTGCCACTGTTTCTCTGTGAAAGTTTTATTTGAGGCCTGTTGTTCCTTATTGCCACATCAATTTCATGCATAAGGCAGTCAATAATGTGCTGAACTGTTGATGAACTTACATGTACAATTTTAGCTATTTTACGATGCGACATTCCTTTTTTGAAATGCTCCAAAACTAACTCACACTTTTCTATCGAAGTACGTGGTCCCATGGGCAAAAAAACAAGTGTACATAAAATTTAATATAGCTTTATGTTAAACTCACTCTACAAACTCTCGCATACTAAAAATGCAATTTAGTTTGTTGGAACTTGCGCCGGGAATAGCGGCACAGTATCATTTAAGCTGCCCCGAGAATTCTCTGTTTTTGTTGTGTTTTTTTTACAACGAAATCAGTGGGCACTTTTTTGTATTTTATGTTGAGAACTAAAATAAAACAAATAAATAAGATGCTTGCATACTCTGTTTTCCATTTTCACAAAATATTATAAAATATAGAACACTTTGAAAAAACCGTATCTGTATCAAATAGGGTGTGAGTGACTGTATTTGTAGAATAGGCTGTTTTGAGCCGGATCGTTTTTTTATTTTTATTATAATCTGGTAGATAATTTCATCATATCCGCGGCTAGGAGTTATAGTACATGGTTGATTCGATCAGTCCAATTTGTGACTACTTTTTCCAATAAATCTGGCCGTATGGCATCAATAGTGGCTTGAATATTGCAATAAATGGATTTTTAAGTGCGCCATATGGCAAGTTGCGTTGGAAACAAATAACGTCGATGTTTAACTGATTAAGTTTTGGACACAAAAATTCAGTCAGCAAGCCCCGATAGCGCTCACAATTCATCGTAAGCGCAACTCTCTCAGCCAGTGCTCTATGAACTTCGCGAAGAGATTAATTTTATTCAAAGTAAATTTCCTCAATTTGGAAGCGTTGTTCTGGCCAAGGCAAACCTATCCAAGGCGCTGGCATTCGAGCAACAACAACATTTTTTTGATTAGAACTGTCAAGGGAAAGAGAATGGAAGAGAATGAAATGAGCTACAAATAAATAAAATTATTCTGTCGCGCATTAACAACACAAATTCTTAATCAAAAGCGAATGAAAGAAGAGAAAATAAAATACTCTAATCACATCACCTTCTATAGGTACAACTTGGTTCTGGCGTTAAACGATTCATGATGACTTGCCAAATCTTACTGAACAGAAACACAGTTAGCCATTCTCACCTGTCTAACCATGGTCATCGATATTGGTAGCTCTCATGCAGCTACAAAAAGTACCCCTTATATGCAAGTAAATCTTTTCTATTTAAAGAGAAGGCTGCGGTTCACTCTGGCGGAGGAGCAAAATTTTGACTGATTTAAAAATTATGCTCGTAAATACTTGCATATATCCATACATGCATATGTATGTGTGTTAATATTGGAAATAGGGCCAAAAGGGGAATACAAAAAATGAAGAAGTGGAGTAAATACTTAAGGGGAAAGATTCCTGTAAACGGCCATATTTTCCCTGATTTTCATTAAAATTACTTGAAATGAAGAAGGCAATATATTTTTTTCAAAATTGGCATACAGTTTATTTATACATTAAAATAATATAAAAAAAAAATGTATTTTAACCATTTAAAATGGTGGATGTACAGTCAATTCTTCCAGGAGGGTCACAGCGGGGCTTCTCAATCGGCGGGCATTGTAGCATCGGCGTCAGTGACCTAAATACAAAAAACCAAAAATAAGCAATAAAAAGTAAAAAGCTTACTTACTTCCACTTTAAAACAAAAAAATGGTCCAAAAGAATTTCAGTTCTGATTTAATTTACGAGAACGTTGATAACTCACGAAACCTCCTGGACACATAAATATCACATCCTAAAAAATTCCAAATAAAATCAAAAATAGTAAACAAATCAGATAGTTAAGTAATACTATTGTTTTACCAGATTAGTATTAATTACTTCTTCAAGCCGTAGCTCCATGCTTTCTACAAGCTTGTGGCATCTTTCCTTTGGAATCGAGTACCAAGTCTCCTCAACTGCGACCCAAAAAATCATCAATGAAAACGCTGATGCCGCAGCTAGAAGCGTTTCTAATCTACCGTCAATGCTTCATAAATACTACTCTAAAAGTGACATCCTCCTAGAGATTACAAAACAACGGCGCATTTATCTGTTAGATAACTGGAAAAACTACCAACACCACTACGCTTACTTAAATCCATCTAGATCAAAGATATCACTTCCTTCCGACCTGCCATTAAAAGTTCTCAAACCGTACTCGCGCCTACGCCTGGGCCACACTATTCTCACACATGCACACCCTCTCCAACGTACGCTGCCAGCCGATTGCCCTTTTTGTGACGAAACCGCAACCTTAGATCATATTCTACAATCTTGTCGAAATCTACACACCTCCAGACAACAATTCTTTGGATCCTCTCCTGCACTTGATTTTCTTAAAGAGCCATCTGCAAGTAATATACTGACTGTCTACAAATTTCTAAAAGCCAACGACTTGTTAAGACGGATCTAACATGTACCTTTGTTTGTTTTATTTAGTTATAAGCATTTAAATATGATAATTACTTAACGTTAGACCTTATTTAAAGTACATTTACATTTTTGTTATCTGACAGCCGATGGCCCATGCTGCTAGTGCTGCTGCCTTCTTATATTTGTATAACTTGTTATTATACAAATTTAATAATAATAATAATAATAATAATAATAATAATAATAAACGAATTGAAAATAAAATAAATGAATTCCGGAGGAACTTAGGACGTCTAACACAATACAAGAACGGTAATAGATCAAAAAATATAATCAAACACTTAAACGTTTTACAACAAAAAAATAACAAACCATTAGACGAAATAATAGACACCCATAAACAAAAACTTAAGGTGTACGCGGCCAGACTAACACGTTATAAAGAATCCAATCAAAGGAGGACTGATAACAAGCTATTCTCAAATAACCAAAAGACTTTTTACAAAAAATTAGCATCCAAAGAAGACTTTCAAATTATCCCACCAACAAAAGAACAAATAACGAATTACTGGAAAAACATATGGTCAATACCTACTCAGCACAACGAATCAGCTACATGGATTCGCCAAGAAGAACACCGACAAAAAGATCTACAACCACAACACAATATCGCACTATCAACAGAGGAACTAACCAACATAATCAATAAAACTCACAATTGGAAATGTCCAGGAATAGATAACGTCCAAAATTTCTGGTACAAAAAGTTCACCTCAACACACCATCACCTAGCACTAGCAATTAATAAAATAATAGACCAACCACAAACCCTACCAGAATTTCTTACAATAGGCAAAACATACATCAAACCAAAAAATAATGAAACTACCAACCCGTCCAACTATAGACCAATAACATGCCTACCTACACTATATAAAATAATCACCTCCACAATTTCCTCGAAAATAGAAACTCATCTAACACAACAAAACGTCATAACTGATGAACAAAAAGGATGCAAAAAAAACAGTCAGGGCTGCAAGGAGCAACTTATAATTGACACAACAATTATGAAACAAGCCACATCAAAAGAACGGAACCTACATTCATGCTGCATAGACTACCAGAAAGCTTTCGACTCCGTGCCACATAGCTGGTTAATCAAAGTGCTTCAAATATACAAAATACACCCAAAACTAATAAACTTTCTACAAAACACAATGAATAAATGGAAAACACAAATAAATCTAATAACATCTTCAGAAACAATAACAACAGAACAAATAGACATAAAAAAAGGAATCTTCTAAGGTGACTCTCTAAGTGCTCTTTGGTTTTGTCTCTGTCTGAACCCTCTTTCCAACACCCTCAACAACACAAGATATGGATACAATATAATACACGAAAAGACTACAAAACACACGATAAACCACCTTCTATACATGGACGACATCAAACTATACGCCTCCACACAAACACACCTAAAAGCACTGTTAAAAATAACAGAACAAATAACAAACGATATAAAAATGAGTTTTGGCATCAGTAAATGTAAAGCACAACACATAGAGAAAGGAAAATGGACTGACACACTGACTGAAACGTTAAACGATCAAATCCTTGAAAACATGGAAGAACATGAAACGTACAAGTATCTTGGATTCCAACAAAGTACAAAAATAGACCACACCTCTATTAAAAACCACCTTTCACTGCAATACAAAAAACGCCTTAACCAGATACTTAAAACACAACTAAATTCCAAAAACCTCTGTAAAGCAATCAACACCTATGCCATACCAATACTCACTTACTCCTTTGGAATAATAAACTGGACCAAAACTGACATTGACAACCTGGAAAGAACAACGAGAAGACAACTTACCAAACATAGAAAACTTCACCCCAACTCATGCACACAAAGACTTACAATACCAAGACTACAAGGAGGAAGAGGATTTATTGATATCCAAAACCTCCACAATAGCCAAATCTCAACATTAAGACAATTTTTCCACACCCACACATCTGATCTACACAAAGCAATAGCCCTTGCAGATAAGCACTACACCCCACTAAACCTACAAAACACTGAAATAACAATCACCCAAACAACTGTTGACGAAAAGAAAACTATTTGGGCACAGAAACAGTTACACGGAAAACACTTACATCTTATGGAAGACCCAAATATTGACAAAATGAATAGCTACACTTGGCTTCAGAGAGGAGAGCTTCATCCTGGAACGGAAGGGTTTATAATTGCCGTTCAAGACCAAGTAATTCTCACCAAAAACTATCAAAAATACATAATCAAAGACCCAAGTATAACTAACGACAAATGTCGAAGATGCCAAATACACCCAGAAACAATAGACCACATAACCGCAGGATGTCAAATTTTAGCAGGCACAGAATATACACTTAGACACAACATAGTTGCAAAAATAATACATCAAGAAATAGCCAATAAACAACATTTACAAGAAAACAAAGATCCATATTACAAATATATCCCTTCAAACATCTTAGACAATGAAGAACATACCCTATACTGGGACACTACAATACACACCGATAAAACTGTAATAAGCAATAGACCGGATATTACTTTAATAAATAAAATAAACAAAATAACATACTTCATACAAATCAGCACCCCAAATGATACCAACATACACAGAAAATATGTAGAAAAAATTGAAAAATATAGTGAACTAACGCAAGAAATAAAACGAATATGGAAACAAAAAACTGTAAAAACAATTCCATTTGTGATTTCAGCAACTGGAATACTCCACAAAACATTTATTAAAAACTTAAAAGAACTCAACATCAACCCAATTATACATCATAAGATACAAAAAGCAGTCATTTTAAAAACATGCAACATTATTAGAAAAACATTGACATAAATAAATAAACACTGACATAAATATTAATAAAATAATACAAAACATAACACAAAAAAAAAAGTGCCGACACGACTTGCAGCACGAAACTGCCGTCGTGCTCGGTGAAAATGGACCCCGCCTCGCGCGGTATGCGGGGGGGAGAGTGGCGTGGGAAATAATAATAATAATAATAATAAATCATCAAAATTTTTAACATTTTTGTTAACGATTTTGATCTTAACGTCATTCGCCAAATTTTCTATTGGATTGAGAACAGGACTTTGCGCCGGCCAATCCAGTACATTAATTTTTTCTCTTCTGAGCCATTGCCTCACTGTCTTCGCAGTATGCCTTGGATCATTGTCCTGCATAAATGTCCAATTTAATGGCTTAACTCAAACACAAATGGCTCCATTTTATTCTGGAGTATATCCAGATACAGAAATCTGTCCATTTTACCAGCCACGCGAACAATCGACCCAACACCATGCCAGGAAAAAGCTCCCCAAGCCATGATGTTTCCGCCGCCGTGTTTCATCGTCTTATTTGTGAACCTAGTTTTCCCATCTGGTCCCATCGTATTTATTTTGGTGTCGTCGGTCCAAAGTACGTTTTACCAAAACTGAATGGGCTTTTGCAAAGGCAAGTCGGTGTTTGATATGTCTTCTTGGGAAGAGTGGTTTTTTTCCTGCTTATGCGGCCAAACAACTGGGCTTCGGTAAGTCGCCTTCCTACAAGCTTTCTGGATCCTTGTGGACCAGATTTTTGGTATATTTCAAACATTATTTGCCGTGACGACGTAAAAGAATCTACTTTGCTCTTGCGTATTATAGCTCTATCCACATTAACATCAGCTTTTCGCGGCTTGGTTTTCTTTCCGTTTTTTTGCTTAGATAGGATGAATCTTTCTTAACTAAATTAAGAGCATTATAAACCATTTCCCGAGAGCACATCATATTCCTGTATAGCTTTTTACGGTATATAAGAGCTCTTTTCTCCGGCGTGCAATGTTTTCCACGTTCCATTTTTAGTAATTACTTTAAAAATTTAAGAAACAAAAATTATACTAAAAATCGCTGAAGCAATATCAAAGTTTTACTCTCCGCTGCACAAGTTATAATGACCTATTTTTGTGTCCACTTCAAAAAAGCAATAAGCATAAATAAAATAGAACGCAAAACATTCCATCGAAAAAAACGGTAAGTTCCTCGCACAAACTAATTTATTTGATCAAAGCAGAGTTAGTACTAAAAACTTAACTTACTACATTTGTGCTATTTATCTGTCCATGGTTGTAAATTAAAAAAAAAAAAAAATCAAAAAAGAATTTCCCGTGTCTCCCTTCCAGAGGTCTATGTGTGTACATCGACACTTAGTACTCGTAGCAGTCGTCCAGGAGCTAAGGATCGACCATAAAACAGTTTTAAACCGCAACGTTTTATACGCAAAAAAAATGGATTTCTTTTCCAACAAATTTATGGAAATGTACAGCATTGAAGAGCTCTTCACCAAACACTGAAATATAAAATATTGAGTTTGACCAAAAGTATGTCTCTTATCCAGTAGGTTGTAGAACAAAAAATCCACTCACTCACACTTTATTGATCAGTCATTCGAGCCGTTTGGCTATTTAAATACTTATACATAGGAGTATTTATCTACATAGTAGCAGAAACATGCAGCCTCATTGATAAAAGCAACGTGTCATTGTAAATATAATAAAAAGTCTAATGTCGCCAGAGAGCCACCTAAAAATCAGCTAACACGGCAGCAAAGAGACGGTCAAATACTCAGTTGTCTGCTCTCTTTCAATGATCTTCTAGTTGTGATAAGAGCGTGCGACGACGGGTATAAAAGTGCGCAGTGTCTACTCTTCAGCAAGAGTCTAGTGCGGACGGTCAGTATGTACGGGATAGATCACTCTTACTATTCGAAAAGGGTTCTAAATATTGGCAACACGCGCATTGGTAGTTAATTGTACGTTTTATTTTTGGTATTAAAGTGTCAATTATATAAAAATACTTGTTTGGATGAATTTTAGTGTAGTTGCTGTTTCGCTGAATAACATGACGAAAGAAGAAGAAAGATTAAAAAGAAGATAGCTTCTACGAAATCTTTCTTTCTCAATACATATGCACGTTTGTGTGTATGTGCCAACAGAATTTAAATTTCAAATAAAACTAAATAAATAAGTTCGTGTTTTGCAACGTTTACATACATATTGATAGAAGAGACGCGCGCACCTTAGCAAGTGTAAATAAAAATTACGCCATAATAAAATACAATTAAGAAACGGCATAATAAATTTTATGAACTGAGTAGCATTTTTTGACACTGCCTGAAGTGGTATTTACAGTGGATAATAAAGTATATTGCGCTTAGAGATTTCTATCATATAAATGAGTATTTCGCAACTGCGAAAAATAAAAAAAAAAAATTATAAAAAAAAAGTTTATAAACAAAAAAAATGTATAATAAAATGTAAGCAAAAATGTATTTAAATAAAATTATGCAAGTCTTGAACTAACTCGTTTTATTCATTATTTGTATAAATGAGTATTTCACAACTGCGGAAAAATTTAGGAAAAAAATTGTATATAAATAAAAAATTTTATAAAAAAAAAAAAATTATTAAAAAAAATGTATACAAACAATTTATTTAAATAAAATTTATGCAAGTCTTGAATTAATTCGTTTTATTCATTATTTGTTTAAATGAGTATTTCACAACTGCGGGAAAATTAAAAAAAAAAATGTTATAAACAAAAAAAAGTTATACAAAAATTTGTCATACATTGTTACATACAAAATTACTAAAAAAATATATATGCAAACAAATTACTAAAAAAAATGTATGCAAAAAAACTTATTAAAAAATTTAAACAACGAAATTTATTAAAAAAAAATGTATGCAAGCCTTGAATTAGTTTTATAAAAGCCCAAAAAAGTTAAAGTTACATACAATTAGACACCTACAAATGTGTAAACCAAATGATATTTAGCATAAAAATAATTTATAAAACTTAATACAAATTTTCTTTTATTCGTTTATGTATTGCAGTTAATATTTAAGTGTTGTGAGTTTAATAAACATCAAGTGTCCACTAATCACTGCCAATTTGACGCTCCGAAGAATTCGAAGAATACGCCGCCGCCATGCAGTCGTTTAAGGCGGACGAGTTGCCGCCCAATCCGCGCGAACGCGCCAATCCACTTTCAGTTCTCATGTTCTGGTAAGTTTCCTACTCTAGCAGAATAGTTAGCTATATTTTAGATTAATATTCCCAAATTGTGCATGACAGTGCATTTTTTTAATATTTTAAATATGTGCATATGTGTGCAACTTCTGTTAAAAAATCACCCGAACTATGCTTGAGAAAATACCAAAGTATCTGATTTTGTACGCGTCTATACAGTTTGTCTAATGGAAGCGTATACTTTTCGCAATACGCGTTGTGCAATTTGTTATAATAGTTTTGTGAGGAATTTAGAAAGCGGACGTTGTTTTTAGAAAATGTATTTCGCTCATGAAAAACCATTTGAAGCAGAGTTCCTAAGCAAACACCCTAAAGGTATAAAGATGTCACGTGCATCTGTAGCAAAATATTTGAAAAAATCGAAGACGTTCATAAATAAATCGGTCCAATGATATACCGCAAGAAAAGAAGAAAGGTATAAAGATTCAGTGACTTCGTTGGCTCGGTCATTTCGTTCGAAGGGAAACAAACGCTGCGGCTATGAAAGTATTCGATGCGATACCAGTTGATAGTAGCAGACTAAGAGAAAGGCCTTCTGGAGAGATCAGTTGGAGAAGGACTTGGCTTCGCTTGGTGTTTCCAACTGGTACAGGTTAGCACGAGAAAGTAACGACTGGCGCGCTTTGTTAAACTCAGCCAAAATCGCGTAAGCGATTATCGCGCCAATCAAGAAGAAGAATGGTATATATGATATATATATATAATTGGCGCGCACACCCGTTTTGGGTGTTTGGCCGAGCTCCTCCTCCTATTTGTGGCGTACGTTTTGATGTTGTTGGAGGGGCTTACAGTTTCATGACGACTCCGAACGGTAGATATTTTTTATGAGGAGCTTTTTTATGGACACTCGGAGGTTTGCCATTGCCTGTCGAGGGGCAACCGCTAGTAGAAACAACTTTTTCTTTATTTTGATGTTTCACCGAGATTCGAACCTACATTTTCTCTGAATTCCGAATGGTAGTCACGCACCAACCCATTCGGCTACGGAGGAATGGTATATCGAAGTTAAAAACGTTGACGACTTACTCGGACGAGCCCCCAAAAAAGTACGGCTTCGTTGATTTGATTGATTGATTGATTTTCATTGTTGCGCAAAACTGAAGCAGTTTAAAAAAAAATAGTTTTAATGTATCCAAAGGCACGAATCGAGGACGTTCACGTGCCGAAGACCTCAAATTCCGGAGCACATTGGGAAAACATAAATTCAAGGATGAATCTTACTTTTGAGCAAATAGTTGCATACGTCGGTTCTGGTGCACTGCTGATAATCGCCTGCTTCTACAAACTGTAAGGCAACAGTTAGGGTTCATGTTTGGGACTGTTTTTCCGTTTGCTTCTCCTTCTTGTGTTCACCGCCAATTTGAATGCAGTTTTAATGAATGAAAGTTACTAAAAAGCATTATTACCATCAGCTGCGAAGATATTTGGAGGAGCTAGCCAAGCTTGGATTTTAAAAGCATGGATTTGAAATGCTAAATTGGCTTTTACAGTCACCTGAAGCCAACCCTATTGAAAATGTTCGCTTAATAATGAAGCAAAAACTCAAAGGAAAGCAAATATGGACATTTGAACAATTATCTAGGCAAATTCGACTTATTTGGAGCCGATTACCTACACAACTTGTGTGGAAATTAACACGAAAAATGGCTGGGGGATGTTAAACAATTAAAGCTAATGTTGGTGACTATAGATTTTGTAGAATATTATGGCCAAAAACAAAGTTCACTTGAAGAGGATAAATATACAGTCCGAGACATTGTGACCAATTGCTGTAAAATTTTGCTCATCATAAAAATATTGATAATTATATTTCATTTTAATAAGCAAATAAGTGAAAAAGTATCAGTCAATTTTCGTTTTATTCACAAATTTCGAATGATTTTTGATCGGAAATTATGCAGCTTAATTATGTGACCTTCTTTACTTACTTAAACTAGTGAGAGTTTGTTGTAGGAAGACATTAAAATATGAGCCTTTCAAAGAGGCATTGTGCAAAAACATTAGAAAAACTAATTTCCGTAAAGAACCACGTATTCAGTGAAGTGTCGAATGAACGGAGGGCTAACTTTTTTCCATAGTAAAAATAAATGCATTATTTCTTCAACAGATGACTAGTCTTTTGTATCTCGGGCTCTAAAAGCGCGATGGGGTTGCACTGGATGACATTAGAAAAAAGTTCCTCTTGACCAAAAAGTTCCCAGAATATATTCAGAATATTCAAACTACAAGTTTATACCTCAAAAGATATATTATCAACTTCAAAGTACTCCCCACCAACTGCAACGCACTTATGCCGGCATTTGATCCAGCTTCACGAAATATTTCTGGAACTCTATTTTCGGTATAGCCATCAAAGCCGTCTTCGATTTTTCCATTACTTTGTCTCAAACGGAAAAAAATAGCAGAGCCCTTTCGGGTGAATTCGATGGCTGTTAGGTGGTATTCGTTTCGTTCTTGGTGAAAAATTCACGGATAATGATGGCACTGTGCGACGGAGCGCCGGTGGGTTATGACGATGGAAAATGCACGAGTTGTTTTCCTACAAATCCTTCCTTTTTTGCGAATTACTTTATGTAAACGGAGTTTGTAGGTTCGAATCTTCGTGCAGGAAACAGCAAAATGACAAATCAAGTTTTTTCTAATAGTGTTCTCCCCTCGGTAGGCAGTGGCAAATCTTCGAGCGTATTTCTGCCATGTAAAAGTTCTATCATAAAAAATCATTTGTCCTTCAGAGTCGACTTAAAGCTGTGGGTCCTGCGATATGAAGCAACGCCACAAATAGTCCTCCTATTATAAGGGCTCCTTGACATTACATATTGATAATTGATTGATTCATTAAATGAAACCTTATATGGGGTGAATACATCTTTATATGAAATGTTGTATCGACCGCCCTTAACAATGTACAGGTATATAAATATGTATGTATTAGCAGATTATGAAAAGTGGAACCCGTCTACTTCCTCCGAAGAAAAATTAGTTGCCAGTCATTGCTTTATGAAATACCTATACATCTTAACACGCAGTAATACTCAGAGTTTTCTGCATGATAATTGAGATTAACCCACCTTATCGTATCTCTTTCCTAATAAGATAAGACAAGCAATTTTACTTGTTTGCTTGTTGTTTCTATGCCACCATTCGAATTTATCGTTAAACATACGATGGGATTTATTTCAATCTTCAAAAGCTTTGACACCAAGCCACAAAAATGGCACTGTGTCATAAAGCAATAATTATATGGCAGCGTAATTCTTTCAGGTAAGAGCGATATCAATATTGATGGGGACTGCTATTAGAGAAAAAGCTTTCTATCATTTTCTGTTTCATGCACGGAGATTCGGACCTACGCACTACCTAATGGTAGTAATGCACCAATCCATTCAGCAACGGCAGCCGCTTTGAATTACTTCTTATAATAATTTAAAAAATTAATATTCAATAAAGAGAATATCCACATTTCGCTCTATTTGATTTTGATGCAGCACATTTTGGGAGCCCAATTTTGTAATCTTTCTGTGAAATATTTACTTGTTTAAAAAGTAACTGGCTTGTTATTTGATGTGATGCCAAATAATGGTCAGCTGGTATAAAATAGCAGAAGAAAGAACGAATTTCACAAATGCCTTCACATACGAGATGTGTTAAAAAATTAGGTGAATTTTCAAATTTCGCGAGCTACGTACATTCGATTTTCGATTATTATTTTTTTTTTGTATGTTGGCCTACTCGTGTCAAAGATATGTTCAAGCTTTTAATTTGTTTGTCAGAGGCATAAATAAGAGCAGTGTTTTGCGTGTTCGGCGTTTTGCTGTTATCGAAAAAATGGATCAAAGGAGTTGCACCAAATTTTGTGTAAAAAATGCAACTAAGTACTCAAAAATACTTGAAATGTTGACAGTGGCATACGGTGAGAGTACTCTGAATAAAAATAATGTTTACAAGTCGTACAAGCTTTTCACTGAAGGTCGAGAAGATGTGAATGACGACGCTCGCTCTGGACACCTCAGCACATCAATAACCGATGAAAATGTCTCAACAAGTGAAGAAAATTGTTATGGTGAATCATTGAATCACAATTGGAGAAGTTGATGAAGATGTCGGCATGTCGGTTGGCTCATGCCATGCAATCTTTTCGGAAATTTTGGGCATGAAACGTGTGGCAGTGAAGTTCGTTCCGAAATTGCTGCATTTTGACCAAAAACAACGTCGCATGAGCATCGCTCAGGAATTGTTGAATGACGCCAACTATGATCCAGATTTGCTTAAAAGTGTCATAACTGGTGACGAATCATGGGTATATGAATATAACCAAAGCCCAATCGTCCCGATGGAAGAGTCCAGGAGAACCGAGACCAAAAAAAGCACGCCAAGTTCAATCAAATGTCAAGGGTTTGCTCACTGTTTTCTTGGATTACCATGGCGTGGTGCATCAGAAGTTCTTACCACAGGGTCGCACGGTAAGGAGTTATGCGCCGTTTGCGTGAAGCAATACGAAAAAAACGCCCGGAATTGTGCAAAAAAAAATCATGGGTTTTGCATCACTCTCACACTTGCAACTGATCACTCGTCTTTGCTAATGAGAGATTCTTTGGCCAAAAACAATACCCGTATCATGCCTCAGCTACCGTATTCACCAGATTTGAAACGCCCCACCCTCCCCTGTGCCTTCTTCTTGTTCCCAAGATTGAAGAAACCCATGAAAGGACGGCGTTTTTCAAAGATTGAGCTCAGGGACATATCAAAAAGTGCATATTAGAACTGCTTCGAGAATTGGAAAACACGCTGCCACAAGTGTATTATATCTGAGGGGGCTACTTTAAAGGATATAAAATAGAAATGATGGATAAATAAATATTTTTTGCGAAAAATGATAAGTCACCTCATTTTTTGAACACACCTCGCACATGGATATCGTCTAGGCATAATAGGCAAAACACTAATAATAATACGACTAATCACTAATGTAACTTAGCATAAAATACTGGCAATAACCAGTACTAATAGTGAAATAAGATTCTTTATCAACTTTATATAATGGCCAGCTATTTTTTCCTTTAAAAATCTGTTATCTTCCAACTACGAGGTGTGTTCAAAAAGTATAACGAATTTTGTGTTTTTTTTAATTATTTATTTATTCATTAATGTCTATTTTGTCCCCTTCAAAGTAATCCCCATGAGATATTATGCACTTGTGCCAACGTTTTTCCAATCTTCGAAGCACTTCAAAAATCATTTTTTTCAACTCCTCCTTCGATGCCGTCTTTATCTCGTCATTCGTAGCGTAGCGTCGTCCTTTCATGGGCCTTTTCAGTTTCAGGAACAAGAAAAAGTCACAGCGGGCCAGATCTGGGGAATACGAGTACGGTGGCTGTGGCATCATTAGTGCGTGGCTTTTTGCCAAAACATCGCGCACAAGCAACGATGTGTGAGCAGGGGCGTTATCGTGATGCAAGAGTCCATTTTTGTTCTTCCACAAATCCGGGCGTTTCTGGCGGATTGTTTCGCGCAAATTGCGCATAACTTGCAGGTAATATTCCTTATTGACCCTTTGATCCCGTGGCATGAACTCATGATGCACAACACCCCTGCAAACGAAGAAAACGGTAAGCAAAACTTTTACATTCGACCGAACTTGGCGCGCTTTTTTCGGTCTTGGTTCGTGCGGCAGCTTCCATTAAGGTGATTGAGCTTTGGTTTCCACGTCACAACCATAAGCCCACGATTTGTCGCCAGGTATGACCTTCTGGAGCAAATTTGGGTCGTCGCGGACAGAGTCCGTCATCTCATTAACAATGTTCATGCGATGCTGCTTTTGGTCGAAATTGAGCAGTTTTGATACGAATTTTGTGGCGACCCGTCTCATGCCCAAACCATTGAAAAAAATCGAAATCGAATGGCACGAGCCAAGCGACGTGTCTAGGTCCTCAGCAATTTCTCTAACGGTGATTCGACGATTGGCCAATACCATTTTCTTCACTTCATCAATTTTTTCGTCTGTTGTTGAAGTGCTCGGGGGTCCGGCACGCTATTGGTGGTTCACATCTTCTCGGCCTGCTGAGAACATTTTGTACACAGTCAATATTCGGAATGCATCTGCGCACTTAATTTCGTTTTTCACACAAAATTTGATACAGGTTCTTTGATCCAACTTTTTGAATAGTTAAAATCCGAAGACGAGCCGAAACACGTGCAAGCAAAGCAGCTGTCAACAATTAACTGAACATTCCAAATGGCCGAACTCGTCGGCATGAGTGAGAGACATGAGTACCAACATATCGCCACAAAAAAATCGAAATTCGAATGTTCGTAACCTGCGAAAATTCAAAATTCGCCATACTTTTTGAACACACTTCGTATACAAGTACAAGTACTTATTTACGCACTCATTAAAAAAAACCCTCTTCATTTCGAGTTACCAGATAATAAAATCCACACGTATTTACAAATACTTATGCATGGGTGTTCTATATCTCACTTCTAGACTTGTGAAATTATCTTAAAGCCAGAAGTTGATAATACCTAAAACTTCAGGCACCTGATTTACGCATGAGTTTCACGTTAGTTGCTACACCAACTAGGTGATAAACATTAGTTACGAATGTAGTTGTTATTATTGGGCCATAATGCACTGCGACCTCTGATGTGGTCTATTCTGCTTGATCACAAGCCCCCAATTGGCGACTTCTAATTATTCCATAGCATTAATGGATATTTACAGAGGATGTGCTCTGGTGTTTCACCATCCACTTCGCAAAACCGGCAGACGTTTTTAACTATGAATTCTAGTTTCCTAAAATGATAACGACGGCTACAATGTCCTGCTTAGTATCGAGTGGGAGTCCGTAAGCACTCTTTCTCCGAGTTTAGCAGTATTCCATGTTTGATATTCTTCTGGAGAGGTAGTTAAGCTTTTTAGCCTGCCTCTGTTTTGGACTCTCCATCCAGTGTCGTGCGAATTCTCTGTCTTCTCAGACTTTTATAACTTCCTCTATGTGAGCTTTGGCAAGTCCATGGGGAACAAATTTTTAAAGGTGTGCTCTTTTAAATACCGTTATTCGGCTCTGAACGAATTTGACAGTATGAGTTGATGGGCTGGTGTCGCTTGGGATGTGTTTACAAGAAAATTTAGATTATGTTGGTAATATACGAAAAAAATCAACCAATGCCACTTCGTTGCCGTCTGAACAATGACTGTTTGGACGAGGGTGTGAATACATGTGAAATGATTGTGCAATTGTGTTAGTGATATACGGAAAAAATCAACAGGATCGTTAGTGAGATTTGCTTCTTGCCATCTGAACAATGACTGATAGGACGAGTGTGTGAATACGATTGTGTGAAATGATCGTGCAGAATTCGGTTGCTGAATCTCCCCCGTGACGTGACAGCCGAAGTTCATCTCACAATTTTCTTTTTCACTATAGTTAAAGAGAAAACCTTGTAAATCTGGGTAAGTCCACAGAAGTGTTCTGGTCTATGGAATTGTGAAATAGCGTTGACAGTTCGGTGTTATTTACGTCCCTGGTTTTGAGAAGTGAAGCATCCCTCAACGAGCTGGCATGTACCAGGTACATACCTGACTGAATACAGAATTCGAATGCTCTTTGCAGTCTCACATAATAACATGCCAGCTCGTTGAGGGATGCTTCACTTCCTGACTGAATACAGAATTCGAATGCTCTTTGAAGCTTTACCTTTTCGAAGGCAGATTTCTACGCCATGGATTTCTGCTTTAAAATCTATTATATTACCGCTTCTGGCACCGATATTTTCGGTTTGGCCCAAAGACACCCACATTAGACCCACCTTCCGCAAGCTTCGACCCAGTTGAGTACCAGATCTCAGAGTCTAATTCGATGTATATATTACCTGACTTCCAGAGTGCCCAAACTACCTTAAAAAGAATCTTAAAATATCTTTCCCATAGGAGTTATTGCATCATTAAAAAAAAATCTTTATACATGTTTCAAATAGCTTTAATGATGATTGTTTACGAATGGAAAAAGCGATTTCAATCGGGTAAAGTGGTAATGTCTAGGAGGCGAGTGGATTGCCCCTTGAAAACATCGAAAAGGTGCGAGATTTCATTAAAAATGGTAAGAGAACGTCTGTGAAAATCATGGTTTCGGTCAAGAAACAGCCTTCGTAAACTCAATTCAAACTAAAAAATCGAGCGAATCGATCAAGAGTTATGAGCGAATTTCTGACAAAATGACAAATTAATTTCGTTGCGCTCTCAACGCACTCACTGGTTTGCGACTTTTATCTATTGCCGAAAGAGCAATTTACGCTGAAAAGAAATAGTCACGAACCGATGTGATCGCCACTCTAAATAGCGTGCATGGAAATATCAAGATGACGCGTTTGATAACTTGGCGAAACGTGCAAAATGTCGTGTATCGAAGCTGAGTGAAGATGAATGCTTTGATTAATAAAAAATAGTTGTCACAAATTATAAAATGATTGTTTTTATTTCTTGAAAGTTCGGTATTTTGGGTTGAATAAAGGTTGTTGGTCTTAAGTTTTAAGCTTCTTCTGTGCTGCTATTTATTGTAATAATATTTTTTTTTTAATAAATAAGTGCGTAGCAAACTCTTCACTCTGTTACTTCACGTGATACCTCAAGTTAAAGGTTTGATTCAAGGGTGCGGGGGGCAACAAGTTCGGCGGCACACAACCCACGGCCGGAGCCCAGCTGGAAATCCAGAACAAATGAAAATATTGAACTCGCCATTGCAAGTTTGCACGATCTCCGCGCCTTCCCGTGCGCAAGACAGCGGCTGCGCTGCGATTTTCAAACACTATTGTGCATGAAATATTGTGGAAGCATCTATAGCTTTCACTCTTTCAAAATTCATATCGCAAAACGCAAAAGCGCTTAAGCCTAACGATTACAATTTGCGTAAAAAATTCTGCGAGGCAATGTTGGAGCGATTTTGTACGAAAAACTCCATTTTTCGGAGTGATGCATTCCATTTTCATTTAAATGAAGGTGTAAATAATAAAAAATTGCCGTTACTGATTACCTAGAAGACAAAACCCACTTTTAAAATATCAATTGCCACCAGCCACAGTCCCAAAGTGACGGTTTGTGGTGCATTGTCAAGCAGTGGAGTAATAATAACAATATTTTTTTTTTTGAAATCCTCGAAGGCAGGAAATTCTGTGTGCGGTGTCTCTTATCTTCGTATGCTAAACGATTACTTTTTGTCAATAATGGGAAAACATTCTTCCTTCATTACGCGCACAGTAAGATAGGTGCTTAACATTTAGAGAAAATAATTAAAAAAAATAAAATCCGTACTTGATTTTTTTTTTAACTAACTAACTAATTTTAATTAAGTAACTTATTGAAATAAAGTTTTATCATTCGTAATTCTTTTTAATTTAGCTTTTAATTCATACTTCTGCCACTGAACACCCTGTGCTATATATCAAATAAAAGTTTAAATGAAACATCTTCATTTATTTCTTTTTTCAAAGCGTTTCCGTTGTCATCCATGCGTTAATTGAACATTTGCAAAATCTCCAATTTTTTTTCACCGGATACTATTGCGAAAATTTACTACTTACTACTCGTACATTTGTAATGCTCGCAATATTCGCATTCAAAATAGCCTCTACTGAGATCACCCCACTGCAACCACTCTCTTCTAGGCCTGTCGCAATGGGTCCGTAGCGTCCGCCAATGCATTTAACTGACGTGACGTGTGCAACGTACCGTGGGGCCATAATGAATGTATTGCCGTGTATATTAGGTGCGCAACTAAGTTCCCGCTGTTTGTCAATAGATTCTAACTTAACCGAAACGTCATAAACCAAGCTTAGAAATATGGTAAACAAATTGCTTCGACACATAAGTGATTTTGTTTTGGTATCATATACTTTTGGTTTTGTGAAAATGTCTGATTTTGTGCCGAATAATCGAAAGCGAAAGCATCACTGGGGATCGATATTGACTTCAATTGATGCAATTGAGCCGAGCACTGCGCGAGAAGCAGCCGCAATACGCGGAGAGGCATGAAAAAGTGATTCTACAGCATGACAACGCTCGGCCTCACGTTGCCAAACCCGTTAAAAACTAACTGGAAACACTGAAATGGGAAATCCTACCCCACCCGGCATATTCTCCAGATATCGTGCCGTCCGATTATCACCTGTTCCGATCGATGGCATATGACCTAGCTGACCAGTAGTTCCATTCATATGAAGACATCAAAAAATGGCTTGATCCTTGGAAAATATGAACAGTTTTACCGCGACGGTATACGAGATCTACTAGAAAGATAGGGAAAAGTAGTAGCCAGCGATGGATAATACTTTCAATGATTCACTTGTAACCATTTTTTCAGAATAAAGTTGTAGTTTCATCAAAAAACAGCGAGAACTAAGTTGCGCAGCTAATAAACAAACAAAAAACCCATGTTCTTGTCATGAAAGCAAATATTATATTTCGTTGTGTATAAAAAGGTTTTTGTTGGGTGTGAAATATATTAGAAAATTACTACTTATTAAAGTGAAAAACGGTTTTAATAGAATTTACGGTAGTCATAAACGGTGGGTGTGACCAAAACTGGGAGATCGGAACGAATATTCATTTCTACACTCTTTCAAGCTTTTATCGAGGGAATAAGGGTGCATTTGAATTGACTCAACTAATTTAAATTCCATTTATATATATATATGTATATTTTTTTTTTTGATATAATAAAAAACACCATCGATAAAAATTTGCGCGATACAAGGTAGTTCTTCTTTAAACAGTTGCCATTTGCGCCGCGCTTGCCGCACGGCAAAAGTAGAAAATTGTCACGTTTTGTGCATTCAAGCAGGGCGTACGGCATGTATGCGGCGCTTTCGACTCAAAAACACATTAACTTTTTAGCTGTCAGTCAAATTCGTTGCCGCAACGGACTCATTGTGACAGACGGTAAATGCTTGTCACTCTCAAATAGTGAACATTCCATGTCTGTAGGTCTGCACAAGGCTCGCATACATAAGACGGTGATTTTGAAAAATGTGAAATGTGAAGAAAATGAAAAAGCGACAAATTCGTGCCATTTGTTCTAGGTTCTTCACGCATAAACGCGTCTCCAAAAAAAAAAAAACTCCAACGTTAAGCCTCTTCTATTCGCCACTTCTCTGCTCGCTTATCTCTCTTCTCGGCTAATAATACGTTCACATATGCATTAATCACCTATAAATCCACCAAATTATTCTACCTGTTCACATATGGCAGATTACCTGCAAAATTGACAATCAGCTGTCAATACTGCTTTGAGAGGTTTTTCTTCATAGAAATTATTTTTGGAATATTTCGGTGTTTTTGGTATCTTTAATTATTATCAACGATATTAAGAAAGAAACAGGAATAGCTAATTTAATTGCGCAATTAATTGGCTGCTAATAATAAACAGTTGGAGGAAATCCGTATGCGACGTTTACTGAGGTTCCAAAAAATTATGGCAGCAATACGCATGGGATATTTAATATTACATTTTATAATAAGAGGACAAAACGTTTATGAACACACGTAGTAATATTTAACAAAAATTTTATTAGAATTATGTTTACAGACCTGTTTTCTTTGCCGGCATACATTTCATTTAGTTTTTATTTTGATGTTTCTCCTAACGTTCGTAATAATAATTATCGATAACACAGAAAACACAGGGTTGTATGTCAAAAAGTATCGTTATTATCTAGGATTATTTTATAAGAGATTTTGGGAGAGCAATTTTGTATGGGAAATCGCGCTTTTAATTACGGATTTTGAGTTAAGCGCGAAAAAGTAGATCATCTACTTATATGTGAACGCATTATAACTTGACGAAAAATTTGCATGTGAAAGCAACAACAAAGTTATCGAGCAAGATCCGACGGTAGCGAGAATGCTTATACCTTATAAAACTAGTATAACTCACTGCCTTACAAACAAATGTATTGCAGCGCTGCCAAGATATGATCAATTATACCAGTTGCTTCAACTATTCGCAACTTTTTAACTGAGGCCTATTGAGTCGTTGACTGTGTATCCAAAAGTAATAACAAATTTTCTTAAAAATAATACCGTCCTTCCAAGCTCTGCGCTTCTGTTAAGCGATTATTCTTATTCGCTAAGACGGAGTACGGGGGACGATGTAGAAGAGATTTTTTATTATTATTATTATTAATATAGGGGTTTTCAGTAAGAGCGCTTCAACTTTTGAACTTTTTTGAATAAAATACAAACGGTTTGACTTTTTTAACTAATTTTTTTTATTATCGAGTTTGAACATATACATTTAAGTATGAAATTCGATTTCTTTTGCATGACCACCGCGTGCACGTTTTACGAAGTCCAATCGTTGAACCCAATTTTCGACCACTCTTTTGCATAAATCGGCCGAAATTCCAGCAATTTCGCGTTCAATATTGGCTCTGAGCTCACAAATCGTCGCCGGCTTGTTACTGTAGACCAATGACTTCACATAACCCCAAAACGGGACGGCTTGTTAAATGGACCGTAAAATGGCCGTAATGCTCTTAAAGTAGCAGCAACAGAACGATTATTTTCATAAAAAATTTGCACGATTTGCAATCGTTGCTCAAGTGTGTAGAGTTCCATGATGAAATGTATACTAATGAAGTTTACAAATGACAAGCGAAAAATAAAAAATATTGCGCCGTTCGCCCTCCCTATCGGAAAAAAGTTGAAGCGCACCTATTGAATAACGCTATATTATTTATATATATAAAGGGTGGTTAAGCTTCAAGGGCCGGTGTTGATTTTGAATAAAATACAATTTTTTTAAGAAATTATTATCATTTCTCTTTATTATGATAATATTGGTATAGTTCAATTACGTATAAAACAAAATATTGGCCAAATGGTGGCCGCGGCCTCGGCGGCACACCTCCATCCGATGGTCCAAATTTTCGATGACGCTGAGGCGGTTAATGTGCCGATTTATCTCATCCTTTAGCTCTTGAATTGTTGCTGGCTTATCGACGTACACCTTTTCTTTCAAATAACCCCAAAGAAAGAAGTCCAACGGTGTCGTTGATGTTTAGGTGTGGTTCACATTCAACATAGGTCCTCGAAATTTGACCACCCTTTACAATACCCTAACTTAATTAGCACACTGGCTACTAGGTCCTTCAGTGCTAGGAGAAGTGATTTTTTATTTTCATGTTTTTGCTTATTTTCATTTCCATTTTAATTTTAATTTTTATAATTTTTTTTTCACATATGTTTAAAGTAAAAAAGTTGTTTTTGTATTAAATATATAAGTTCGATGTGAATAAAAACTGAAAATAAAACGTTTTCTTCAAAAAATGCATTTAAATTTCTATTTATAAATTCATATTTAGTATTTTGGCGGAAAATTTTGTTTTTGAATAACCTTTTTACTTAAAAAAAATGATTTTCGCGCTTCATTGCTTGCCTGTTTTCATACTGCAGCTGTTTAGTTCACAAATGTCAAATGTGATTGACCTATGACTCAATTTGCAAAAATTATAAATCTTCCAATAGGGTGATAAACTTGTATTATTACTAATTTTTATTATTATATGTTCTTAATTAAAATAAATGCTATTTTAAAAATATTTTTAGCAGCTATATATCTCACCTATCTCTTTGTTTTTCAGTCGTGCAATTTATTATTTTTTTTTAGTGTTATATCAATATAATTATAATTATTAAGTATGCGTATGAATAATAAAAATTTGTTAGTTCTATAACTACAAAATTAATTATTGAAATTTTTTAATTATTATGGATAATTTTTCCGTTTCAGCTTTACTATGCCAGTATTTTTCAAGGGTCGCAAGAAAACATTGGCCGAACAGGACCTCTATAGAGCTTTAACTACTCACAGATCAGGTAAGAGGAAAATGGAAATAATATATTACTCGCTCTCTTTCCAACTCAAAGTGTTATATTTAGTTTTAGTACTGACTCGAATGTTATAATATTTATTTTATTGCTGACTCTATTTATTTTATGATCTGGACCAGTGGCATTTCACCTACATTTCTTATTTAAATTTGACCCTGAATCTGAACATAGATTCAGATACAAAAACGTGGAATATTCTTGGAGGTATATCTTTACTTCCGGTTTTTGTTTTACATATCAATGTGTTAGCTTCTAGAAAGGAAATGAATTCTTGTCAAAGATTGAAAATAATTTTCATACAAAAAAAAGGAATGAAGTTTCATAGGGTAAACATACCGCACCCTAAATACAAAAGGGTCACAACTCAAAATGTACTTCTGCTCAAATATGAAAGAGACGTTATCAATAAAACGGTCTGCGGATGCCATATGGCAAAAATAAATTTTTTGTTTTTTGGTAGGACTGTTATAAGCTTACATGGCCAATTTCAGCGTGATATGTCGCATAGTTTGTTTTCTGTGCTACTGTAAACAAGTCAAGCTCGAGTGTGGAAAATTTTGAGTTGTGCCCCTTTTGTATTTAGGGTGCGATACGTATCGGATTTTAAATTGAAATAAAACAACGACAACTCAAATTGATTGGGCAATATTTATTAGTTTTGTGTAGAGCGATTCATGACATGTTTTTTGTTTTGGTGCCATAATTTGGCTATCCATGAACAACAATTTTGAAGGACTCGCTGGACGACTTCGTTGGGAATCTCGTGAATAATTCTAGTAATGTTGGCTTCCAATGCCTCAATCGAAGGTGGTTTATCCACAAAACATTTAGACTTTACATACCCCCACAAACAAAAGTGCAAAGGTGTGATAGCACACGACCATGGTGGCCAATCCAGTGGCCCAAGACGAGAGATAGATTGCTCACCGAAACGACGAGGCAGTAAATTCATTGTTTCGTAGGCTTGTTGGAACCAAATGTTGTGGAGATCACGGGCTCAATTTCCAGCTTCCAAAAGTCGTTTATCATAGCGCGATAGAGTTCGCCATTCACTGTTATATTGACCTCCTCTTTGAAAAAGAGCTCTTTTCTATGGATGTAATGGCTGTTCTTGAATGGCTTCGGGCTCCTCTTCAGCCCAAATACGTCAATTTTGCTTATTGACGTAGCCATTAAAATGGGCCTCATTGGTAGGATGGTTATGTACACCATAAGTTGACCTGAGCACGCGATGAACACTTTTCATAGATCGGCGATTTTAGTAATACAATTTGTAAACATTGTTGAGGCGTCTTTCCATGATGAAATGTCAATGAATACCAAAAAAAGTTATGTATTTAGTTTGACTGTAGTCACGCGTGATCTGTCAAAAGGCCACTATTGGAAAAAGTACCTACAACCTGATCATCCCTTATTACGTACCTTTAATTTCACAAAAACTAGTTTTGAAATCGACTAACTAAAGGGTGGTTAAGTTTCAAGAGCCGGTGTTGATTTTAAATAAAATACAATTTTTTTAAGAAATTATTGTAATTTCTCTTTATTATGATAATATTGGTATCGCTCAATTACGTATGGAACCAAATCGGCCTCGGCGGCACACCTTCATCCGATGGTCCAAATTTTCGATGACGCTGAGGCATAATTGAGGTTCTATGCCGTTAATATGCCGAATTATCTCATCCTTTAGCTCTTGAATTATTGCTGGCTTATCGACGTACACCTTTTCTTTTAAGTAACCCTAAAGAAAGAAGTCCAATGGTGTCGTTGACGTTTAGGTGTGGTTCACATTCAACATCGGCCCTTGAAAGTTAACCACCTTTTATAAATAAATTCGGAGGAAATGGCAATTTAGTAAACTCACACTTTTTTTTTAACTCAGAAAAGTAATGACTTGCAATAACTCGCAAAATTGCCCAGGTCTCTTAATATCTAACTTCCTATTCAGATTCAGGGGTAAATTTTACACAAGAGTGTCAAATGTACAGAATTTTTTTAATTTGTAAACTAGTGTTATTGGAATTTACCAAGTAATTCAAAAGGTAGTTTTCCACTAAAATCGATAATTTTCTGATTAAAAATCGATTTGTCCCCAAAAAACTGCAAGAGATATTTTATTTTTGCGTTTAAGGTGGCTGTCAAAAATTCCTTAGCAAATACATATATTTTCTGATGTTTTTCTTTTTTTATTTGAATACTTTCTGAAATTTTACTACTAAATTTTTCACTGCGTACTCAATTCCTATTGTGTGATAGTTAAGAATAAAAAAATTAATGAAAAATCATTAATGACTTGGGCTTCGAAATAAATGCTCCCACTCGCCATTAAAGCATTTAAAATGCTAATCGTTTTCATGAAAAATAATCAAAATCGTTTGCGTACAACTAAAAGTAAATTTGTACGAACCCTGCAAACTGGTAAATATAGGAATACTGGCCCATATAATAATAAAGTCGTAAAAAATTGTTATAAAACCATAAAAATATACGTTGCTGAGCATTCCTCTTCATTAGGGGTGTCAAAATTATTCCAACTACAAACACATTTTCATACATATATATATGCACATGTATAGCTTTTTGTTTTGTATATATTTATTGCATTTTTATATCTGGAGCATTAAGTAATGCATTTGATTTCGAACAGACTGCGTGTTTTTTTTTGTTTTTTGCCTACCTCGCGAGAAAAACTGGCGCAACAAATTTGAAATCAATGCTATCTGGAGGATTAATAACTTGAAATGAGACCAAGAAAGCACTTCTGTTGAATTACAAAAAATATTATCCAATTCACTTTTATTCATGAAACAGAGTATTTATTTACATTCATGTTTTCCAGCTGCACAGTGAATTTAATTGAAGTATACAAGTTCAAAAATATTTTGATTATGAAGTCCAATATACATAAATAATCTAAGGAAAGACGCATGAAAGGAGAATCGACTCACACCATATTTTTGTCAATTTTAAAGCTGCTTTAGACAGCACGAAAAGAAGTTGCCTATACGCGGTGATGCCTGAATTTGGTAACTCCGCGAAACTAGTACGACTATACAAGATGATGCTGTTCAATACCAACGCGCCGTCAGACAGGGTGACACGCGGTCGTGTGACTTTGGTATAAGCAGTGTGAGCTGTACTACGGCATAGCTAGAAATAGGTAATATAGGTAGCTGAGCCAAAAATTCCACGTAATTAGCTGTCAATAACCATAACCCACAAACACCATTCACAATTTCAGCGGCCGGGTTTGCATTTTTGCCTTTATCAAAGAAAAACTGAAAAATGACCGAATTTTCTCTTTGTTGACTCCCATTGTTAACACGCTGTAACTCACAATTAAATGGAGCGAATGAAAAACAGCAAAATAAGTTTTTTAGTGTAAAATGTCAACTTGACAACGAGCATAAATTTGAAATGTTTGATCCATACTTTACGAGATATCGATCATAACAGGCATCTACCGAGAAAATAATTTATCTCTTTTTTTGCCAAAAAATTAAAAATATTTAATTATATGAAAAAACCCCCAAGAGCCGTCCCAAAAACAAAAGTTTTTTAATCAACCCGATTCTCTAGCCTCTTGAAACTTGCACTTTGATAGGCCGAAATTCAATGGGCTACAAAACTGCATACTCAAAGTTTTTCTAAAAATAAGTGCTTGGTCTTTTCGCTTGAGCGCATTGGCAGCGCTGCTATACCAAATTAGAATTTTTATGGTAACATTAAAAACAATAGAATATCCACCAAAAAATAAATACAAAATAATATTTTCACAATAAATAAATTTACAATAAAAAATATTTTTAATATGTTTCTAAGTTCGTACGTCATTTTGTAGACTTTTTGAGACGATTTTCTATGAAATTGAATCATTTTTATGCAACCATTTTACATAAAATACCTTTTGAAATCAGGTGATCTCAGTTGTGGGCATTTTTTTGACAACCAGTTAAGAGTGTTTTTACTTATGGGCCTGTACACTGGTTATATTCGCCCCTGTATATACAGAGTGGCGCAAAATTAATCCCCATATTAGGCTTAGAAAAAAAATCTCCTAAAATATTTAATCTGAATAGTAAAAAGTAGTAGTATGTAAATACATATGCACATAAAAGGTGGCGCAAAATTAATCACCCTATCGGAAAATTTATAAATTTTGCAAAATAGGAGATATTAACATTTTCTCGAATGACACTCTTCCGTCAACGTCTGGCGAAACATTCGCGAGAATGGCAGCAAAGGCAATGACGGTGGAGATACATACCGACAAACAAGATGGTCTACTGTCCAAAGGGCAACAAGACTATCTTGACAGCTATCTGTGGAAAGCTATCGGTGAGTCGAAAGACGCGCCGACTTTCGAGGGGAAACGCGTGGTGGACGGCATCGTAAAGGTGCACTGTTCCAATGCTTTTTCCCGAGAATGGCTAGAAAAAGCGATAGCAAAAATCCCAGCCTGCGAAAACAGCAAGTTTATTCTTGTTGAGAGTAGCAAAGAAAGGCTGGTACGAGCGAGTGTCTGGATTCCGGGTCCTTCCTGTAATTCAGCAGAACTCCTCAAACGCATCCGTGTTCAGAATAAGGATCTTGACACGACTCTCTGGAGAGTATACTCGTGCACCAGGCAGAAATCCGCTACCACTTCGGAGGCGGGTTCCCATCTGGTACTGGGTATCGATCTTGGGTCCCTCAAGGTTCTTAAGTCGAAGTACGGGTGCCGTCCCCACCTACATCTGGGGCGGATCCAGTTCCGCGTCCAGGATAAGGTGGAGGACAAAGCGTAAATATACTCAGTCTCATGACTGAAGTAATATTTACACAGATAAATCTGCAGCATAGCAAAGCGTCTACGGCTCTCTTGTGCCGTAGGCATGCAAAACTGCAAACAAACCCACACATAATACTTATACAAGAACCATGGGTATGTCACAAGCGTATCTGTGGTCTAAGTGCTATGTCGTGGGGACAAATACTTCATTGTGAAGGGAATGTGAGACCGCGAGCATGTATTATCATGCCGAGGTTGATCGAACACACGATGTTAAAAGAGCTATGCTCCGGAGATATCGTTGCTGCAAAAATAAAGTACTTGAAAAGTGGGAACAGTGTCGAAGCTATTATAGTTTCGGCCTACCTACCCTACGACTCTTTACAGCCACCTCCTTCGAGGGAGCTAAGAGAAGTGGTCAAGTACGCAGAATCCAATAATCTGGGGCTAATAGTGGGCTGTGACGCAAATTCACAGAACATTGTGTGGGGAAGCAGCAAATGCAACCCCAGAGGTCTCAAGCTACTGGATTTTATCCTGTCATCCGATTTGGTCATTCAAAACACTGGTAACAAACCAACTTTTGTGACCAGAAGGAGACAAGAGGTGATTGATTTAACACTTACCAATAGGTCAGTTGGAAATCAAATCAACCGATGGCGAGTTTTGGAGGAGGACTCTCTTTCTGATCATCGTCTTATCGAATTCCGACTGGGAATTGACACAATATCAATACCTTCCGGTAGGAATCCTCGAAATGTGGACTGGGACAGGTATGGTGAGCTTGTAACAGAGCGATTACCAAACCTGAAAAAACTCAAATCAGCAGAAATGATTGAAGATGCGACTAAGAAATTAGAAGGTACTTTAATCAATTGCTTTGAGGAACTGTGTCCACTCAGGCAAAGCAGACAGGGGAAAGCGGTTCCTTGGTGGAACCCTGAACTGTCGAAGCTTCGTGTACGGTCCAGGAAACTTCTTAATAAGGCCTTGAAGACCAAAACAGAAGAGGACTGGGCCAATCATCGACTTACACAGAGAGAATATAAGAAAAAAGTACGGCAAGCCAAACTTGAATCCTATAGAAATTTCTGCAGTAACGTCGAAGAAATGAGGGAAACAGCGAGACTTTGTAAGGTCCTTCATTTAGACCGCTCAGTAAGGCTGGATTCCATTCGAAAACCTGATGGTTCATACACCATTTCCAAATCGGAAACGTTTAATGCTCTACTCGAAACTCACTTTCCGGGTAGTAGAACTATCTCTGAAGTTGAGAGTGGCATGAACAACAACGGTGGCAACGGTGGAACCTCTAGGTACAGCTGGTATATTGTTAGTCGGATAGTGACAAGGGAATCGATAAGGTTTTCCTTATCTTCCTTTGAGAACTTTAAGTCCCCTGGACCTGACGGAATATATCCAGCAATGCTTAAAAAAGGAGGAGACAGGCTGATTGAGGCCCTGAAAAGGATCTTCACAGCCTGTCTTGCATTTGGTTATATACCATCCCAATGGCGACGCGTAAGAGTAGTATTTATTCCGAAACCAGGAAAAGATGACTATTCCCTAGCAAAAAGTTTCAGACCAATCAGTTTGACATCGTTCATGTTGAAAAGTCTGGAACGAGTGGTGGAGAAACATATTCGAGTGGGGGTATTGCCGAGAAGTCCACTTAGTAGAAATCAACACGCTTACCAGAGTGGAAAATCATGTGAATCAGCCTTACACGATCTTGTTAGCAAGATTGAAGCTGGGCTGGAAGCTGACGAATACACAATGGGCGTGTTCGTGGACATTGAGGGGGCTTTTGATAATGCCACTTTCGACTCGATATGTTCTTCTGCCGAACGACACGGAGTTAATCAAGCCATTATAAAATGGATATACTCCATGCTCTCTGAGAGGCTGTTAACCGCTGGTGGGAGCGATGACGAGCAAATCACAGTCAGGGCCAAGCAAGGATGTCCCCAAGGGGGTGTTCTTTCTCCGCTGCTGTGGTGCTTCGTCGTAGACTCCCTATTAGTGGAGATGCAGGAACTCGGCTTTCACGTCCAAGCATATGCGGACGACGTCTGTGCGCTAACATCGGATAAATCCTTAAGGAGGCTTTGCACGAAAGTGCAGAGGATTCTTGACAAAATCGATGATTGGTGCATGAGACAAGGTCTTTCCGTTAATCCGAACAAAACAACTATAGTCTTGTTTACGAGAAAACGGAAATTGGATGGACTCAGTCTTCCAACACTGAAAGGTGTGACACTTGGTCTTTCCAACGAAGTTAAACATCTAGGAGTAATCTTGGATAAGAAGCTGACTTGGGAGACACACGTTTCACTGAAGGTGAATCGTGCATTGAAGATTTTTCAGCAATGCCGTAGAGCCTTTGGCAAAACTTGGGGTCTGAAACCTGCTGTGGTCCTATGGATATACACGGCACTTATCAGACCAATCATCACTTACGCTTCTGTGGTCTGGTGGCGACGGAGCATGGTTAAGTCCACAATGCGGGAACTATACACGCTGCAAAGAAGTGTATGTTTATGCATCACGGGTGCCATGAGTACAACCTCTGGAGATGCCCTAAATGCTATGCTTGATTTGCTCCCCCTGGATCTTAAGATACAACAGGAAGCAATAAAAGCTATGTGTAGACTCCATAAATATGGTTTCTGGCACGAAGATGGAGCTTCGGGACACAGAGAAATCTTTAAGTTGCTGTCGGAGCAGTATCCACTGTTTTTGGCACCTAAAGATGACCTGATACCCACAGTTTCATTCGGAAGGAAATTTGATGTCAGATTTCCATTGCGTGAGCAATGGAGCAATCCAGGAGGCATGCAGGGAGGTTTGACGGATATTTTCTTTACCGATGGGTCCAAGACTGAAATAGGGTCTGGAGCCGGATGGTACTTAAACGATAGTAATAAGTATCACTACGCTATGGGGGGAATGGCAACTGTCTTCCAAACAGAAGCCGAATGGATAATCGAGAGGAGATGGAGTAGGAAACGGGTTGGAGTTTTCAGTGACCGTCAGGCTGCATTGAAGGCCCTGGAGAACGCGAAGCAAACCTCAAAGATTGTTCAAGAATGTAAGAAGAAGCTTAATTCTGTCGCAAGACAAAACAGGCTTGTACTTATATGGGTTCCAGGACACTCCGTTGTTCAAGGAAACGAAATTGCCGACGAATTGGCCAACCGTGGATCAGCGGTGCCTCCACAGGGGCCAGAGCCAATAATCGGAATCAGTCCCGCAGGAATCAAGAACTGGATCAACGATTATGTAGGCAATCTACATAAAGAGCGATGGTCCGGTCTAGAACGCTGCAGAACTGCAAAGTGTTTTGTGACGAGTCCGAACAGAAAACTGTCAAACTTTCTACTAAAACTTAGAAGGAAAGACATTCGGTTGATGGTCGGCATCATTACAGGACACAACCCATGGGGTCAGCATATGACCACCATTGGAATCATCGAGGACCCGGTATGCCTGTCGTGCTTGGAGGAGGCGGATAGCACTGAGCACTTTCTCTGTGAGTGTCCTGCCTTTGCTAGAGCGCGACTACGAGTATTGGGTTCCGATGTCATGAGAATGAGTATTATTCGTTCTCTAAAACTGGAGGATATTTACAAATTTGTCAAAGAATCTGGAAAATTCTCACAGGACTAACTATCTCTATCTCTGTCTCTATTCTTTCCTATCTCTTTCTATGATACTTTTCTCCCTCCCTCCTTGACTATCTACCCCCTTTCCAGAGCTTTAAATACAATGGGCTTTTTTAGCCTGAGTGTTTTAGGAGCCACCAAATCTCCTGGTGCTCCTTGGCTCGACCTTTTCAAATTCAAATTCAAACATTTTCTCCGATAGTCAAGCCGCGATTAAGGTTCTGACGACGCCATGGTGCAGAACGAAATTAGTAAACTCTTGTAAAGGGGAGATCAAATCACTTGGGTGTGCAGGTAACATTTCTCTGATCTGGGTTCCAGGATATAGGAACATCGAGGGAAATGAAATTGCTGATGAGCTTGCCAGGAAGGGGACTGGATTGGCCTCAGAGACCTCCTACCCGGTCATCGGCATCTCCTTGACAGTTGTTAAAGGGGAACAAGGGGCACAAAAATATTTCTCAGGAAAGCGCACAAAAGATGGAGCTCCATTTCTTCATGTGCTATTTCGAAAACCCTTTGGCCCCAATACGATATACGAAGGACTCAGAAAGTTCTTTGGACTCCTCGCCATTCAATTTCCAAACTCGTAGTTGTGTTTGCCGGTCACTGGACGATCGGCACACACGCGGAAAAGCTAGGGTTACCATTTAACCCCCATTGCAGAAGCTATGGGGACCTTTCAGGGAAGGAGACTGTAGAGCACTTTCACTGTAAATGTTCGAGCTTGGTAGTTAGACGACTAAGGTCACTGGGTGCTCCTTTCTTCGACAGCCTGGGGCAGTGCGCCAACCTAAATCCAATCAATCTTCTCCATTATATTAACAGCTCTGGTTGGCTGTAGATATCTGCCTGTTGGAGGTATCATAATGGTATCAAAACGGCGCTTTAGTGCTACTTGAGGAGTGCCAGGTGCACTTCAACTATTTCACCTATCTACCTACCAAATAGCGTTGTACGACGACAATCACATTTGACATTTGTGAACTAAACAAAGCGCAGCAGACCAGGAGCCGGTAAAGCTCCAAATAAAGATTTCCATCGCTCAAAATAATTTTTGTTTTTAGTAAAAAAGTTATTCAAAAATAAAATTGGATAATTAATTTTGCGCCACCTGAATCTGTACGTATACTCGTATAATGATGCTTTTCATTGACAGATAGAACTTAACAGGTAAATTTTCTCGCATGGCACTTATTTTATTTAAGTCTGCCATATAACACTCGAAGCGCATATGCACTATAGCATACAGATACTTATGCAAATATATTACACATTCGACATGCTTTGAATAAACGACGCGTATATAAATAACTATTTACATATATTCTTATGTAGGTATGTACGAATTCAAGCTCCTGGGAAATTATGCCTGTAACTCAAATAATTTACCACTCCAACAGAAAAGAAATAAATCTAAATGTGATATTGTGGATAAGCACTTGAAATTTGGCCTTTATCAAAAAAACGGGACACAACACAAAAAAACATAAGCTAACACAATACGAAGTATGCAACTGATACTCTGATGACGAATGGTTGCACGTGCGTATATTTAATTATTTATCATTGCTTTCGTTGGCTGGCATTTCCATTTAAGTGTTTCGAATTAAGAATGTCATGTTAATGCCACCATTAATTGCTTTCCATAATACCCATAATAAGGGACTATCAACGCTATAATATCACATGCAAGTGTACTATTTGCCATATTTATATGTATGTATGTGTGTATATAGATAAAATAGCTGGGCCTTATGTTAGATGGCTGCCCCAGAAGTAGATAAAATTAGACCTAAACGAGGTCTCCATTGTGAAAGAAATTCGATGAAACTTTTATCGGCAACTCCAACGTTACGAGTATAAAGAAAAAAGTTGAGATATTTACTTTTAATAACTTAATTGTCTCCTAAAGTGTGACAACTTTACTTTATTCTGAGTTCTTCAGACCAAACATTATTATTAAACATTATGAGTTAGCAATTATTTGACAGCTTTTGCGGAAGCAGTGGTCCACCCAGGACTGTTATGCTAAGAAAGAAGAAGATTTGACAGATTTTGTTTTGATAACTTTCGGTTCTTCGCTCTCTGAAAGGCTGAACACATCTTCTTAATCAGTAATCCAGTATTTTAAATGAATTGTAATCTATTCTCATCTAATCATTTACTTTATTTAATCGCTAATTATTTTCAAAACATTGTCGCTGCTACTTGTTCAATATTGTTGAACTTTGCCTTCGCGCATGACGATTCCAGGAATAAAAAATAAATAAATAATTAGTGCGTAGCTTTTTTCATGGCTGAAATACACTCGGAGATTTGCCATTGCTTGCCGAGAGGCGGCCGCTATTAGAAAAAAATGCTGTATCATGCACGGAAATTGGAACCTACCCTCCCGAATCGTAGTCACGTACCAACCCGTTGGGCTACGGTGGCCGCTTCCACGAATACGAGTATATCAATTAATTTCAACAAGAAACACAAAGTGCCGATAGGAATTTTCCCGCCTAGATAGAAAAACAATGTACGGGCAACATCAGCACTGAGAAATACTGCGGCCAAAAATATCTTTTTTATCTCAATATTACATCCGTGACATTCAGCTCATCAGTCATTTTCAGACTTTCTAATGAAGACGAAAAGGCACATACTTGATTGTCGTATTCCCTTTCGTAGAATTAGATGGGCATTTCGTGCCTAGATCCAGCCATGGTCAGACATTCACATCGAGTGTGTTAAAAGTCTCATCACCCTACAGATATAATTAGCGTTTTGTATCAGGTATAACCAGTGAGAGAGCATTAGGATAGGAGACTGTATCACCTATTCAGCAAAAATTCCATCGGACAGTGGCGGACCAATACCCTTATAAGATTTCCGAACAACTGATACATTTAAATAGAAGAATACTCTCCACATAGAAAGCAAAATAAAAAGTTGTCAAAAAACAGGACAGTCTTTTTATCAAAGAAAAACATACATTGTTTTACTTCGTGTACTTCATATTCGAAAATCCTTCGAGGAAAATACCTGAAGAACGAAGCTAAATAATAATAAAATATTAAAAATAAAATATTTTGTTGCAAATTCGTTTTTTTTTATTACTGGTGCGCAGCTCCTTTGCAATGCATTATGTATTAAACCTCGACAATGTTCAACAGAAATGGAGTCCCATGCTGTCTTGGCCTTTTCAAATAACTGATCCAAATTTCTGATATTCTGCGTACTGAGTGCATTTTTTATGTCGTTTCAAAGATGTTCTATTAGTCGCTTTCTTTTTTCTGGAAAGTTTTCTGCTGCTTTATACTCAGAAAAATTGTTGAAAGTATTAAAAAGCATAATTTTTGATGTGACATGAACAAAAAACTATTTAGTAACAATTTGCAGCTGATTAAATTGTTGGCGAGAAAAATCACAAATGGTAAAAATTGCCTCAGTTGAGCTATTTCGTATTAAATTAAGAATCACTTGATTTTATTTTGTCCATAATAATTTGTTCAATTTCATCAACGCTGTCAGATGAAGAACATTGTCTTCATATTTTCCTTGCCTCCGTCTAGGCATTTATGCATATATATGATTGTCAAATTAGTTAATAACCAAGAAGTACGAGTACAAGCATAAACACCAAAGTTGCTTTCAAAAGCTTCCGATTTGTATTTCGAAAACTGCAGCAACGGTGACTGGAGGCTGTCGTTCAGAAGTACATACCTCTGTATCATTGACCGATTCCTATTTTATATATGACTTCAAATAAACTTAATAAATTTTGCCTAAAATATATTTACTTACATTCTCCATTTTAATCAGAATTTTTATTTAAACTTAGAACTTTGACTCAATTCGCAAATTTTGATTCGTGTTTATTTTTACTTTGCGATCAGCTGTTTTTCACACTTGTAAATTCTTACAAGTAAAAATTTATCCAGTAAATACTTGCAACTTCCCCTCGAAATGAAATGTCATTTTGCTCTCTCTTTCGCCAAGTTACCAAGTTTTTTGGATACACGAACACCAAAACTTGGTAATTAGCAATTGTTACAGATTATTTGCTTCACGAACAGACCTATTATTGAATCGTTTCAACTAAAGTAAAGTGCTATAGAAATACTCCAGATACTTACTTACTTACTTACCAGTTACAAAATAAAACAGAAAACAATGCAGAAAATTTTGGACGAAGACCGAATCGTTCTTAAGCATATGTATTTCTCACAAAAATATCACAGTGAAATTCGCAGTCTCCACCAGGCATTTCTGTTTTGACAGAGGTTTTTCAACATAATCTGTAGAAGGTGGAGATGAGGGGGTTATGCTATTACACACAACAGTTATGGGAACAAATTATAATGCCGTTTTTATTTATTAAAATTATTCACAAATTACAAAAAAATTAGATATGTGCACTAGCAGAGTATTCGCTTGTTCATATGTGCATACATACGTATATAATATAATATCACTTTACAACCTTTGACTTGAAACAGTCTTCAAAGTGTAAAGTTGCACAAACATTTCAGGAGAAGCAAGAAGTTGCTGTAACTCGACGCATATCAGTGTCAAATATGTCTCATGTGATGAATTAGTCAGAAATCACGTTGTTGTTCGTACATACATACATACATACTTACATACATATGTAGGCAATTATTTACTTACATTGATTTTAGTGCTACATGCATGTATGCATATCATATACATATTTGCCCAAGTATTCGCAGAAACACAAATATTCTCTGCACAAATACAATTCACATAATTTAACAAACTTTGAAGTTTGGCCGGCAAGCGACAGTAATATATCAACACATCAGGCGATACCCCCAAATCCAATTGCTAATATTCGTCTATACACATAAATGTGTAAATATGTTTGCAAGCTATGATTGTGAAATGCTTAATATATATTAATATTATACATTTGCATTAATACATAGTAATGAGGGTAAATCCCTGCATGGAAATGCTCCAGTACTGAATTGCGCGTTTTAAGTGGTCTTAGAACAGCTATGTATGCCTAACAACAATATTGCAATATTTGCGTATTTGTTGTTTACGACATTAAAAGCTTATTATTGAGACTTCGTTGAATGCCGTTATAAAGTAATTTTACACATTTAATTAGGAAAGCATTAGTTTATCTATTTCGCTTTCGTGTGTACACGAAAGCTGTTTTCGCTCGTGAATTCAAGGGCAACTCTTGATTAGTTCGCCTTCCATCTGTTTTCCACACAAGCAAGTGGGGAAATTTACACAGCGATATTCTTGTATATATGGATTGTACCCCTTTTGCGATAGATAAGAACTAAAACCGAATTTGCTGTGACGTCAGTAAACAAATAAAAGCAAAAAAAAAAAAAAAAATTACTTGTTTGTAAGGGGAAGTAGGGAACGGTAATGACATTATTGACATTAACGTTCTCTGAGGAAAGAGCATACGCAAGCAATCGAAGCTGCATAATTTTTATCAGTTTGTTTAATTTAAAAATCACTATGTAATCTTAAAGTCGCCTACTCACCAAGCCAATCACTGAGTATTTACAATAAGTAACTTCTCTTCCCTCTCTCTCTTTGGCGGCTGCCGTAGCCGAATGGGTCGGTGCGCGACTACCATTCGGAATTCACAGAGAGAACGGCGGCTCGAATCTCGGTGAAACACCAAAATTAAGAAAAACATTTTTTTAATAGCGGTCGCCCCTCGGCAGGCAATGGCAAACCTCCGAGTGTATTTCTGCCATGAAAAAGCTCCTCATAAAAATATCTACCGTTCGGAGTCGGCTTGAAACTGTAGGTCCCTCCATTTGTGGAACAACATCAAGACGCGTACACCACAAATAGGAGGAGGAGCTCGGCCAAACACCCAAAAAAGGGTGTACGCGCCAATTATATATATATATAACTTCTCTTCCCTTTGTTTGCTTATGTGCAGCGCTGACTGCATCACTAGTCATAATAGCGAAAAATTAAGTTGTTGGAAGGCGCCACCTTCTGTATTCTGTATACCGTAAACTATAACGATATGCAGTCATTTTTGGTAGTTCAAAATTACTAAGAAATTCGACAGGTGTGAAATTAGTAGGCGCTGAATCCCTTTTTCGATAGTAATGTATAACCAGTGGTAAATAAATAAATAAATAAAATTTGAAACATGAAAAAATTTAGATTCTGTCAGTTTTTACTATTAAAAATAAAAATACGGATTTTAATAATTATATGTGAAAAATTACATAATTTAAATGTCTACGGCACGTCTGACGGCCAAACAGACGATTTACGAATGTTGGAAACGTCGAGATATCGATGTTGAAAGTTGTCCAGCAACACTTTGCAGTACAGCAGCAATAGTCTCAATAGAACGTCCAGTTTTTGGTCTTGAATTTTCCTCACCAATCTTTGAATTGCCAACTCATTCGCAAGATTATTTCCACCAACAAATTACAAATTTTCCAATATGTTGTTCTGTCATGTAAAATTGTACATCTGCCCACTTGACAAATGTCAGAGAGGTACCTTCCAGGAATAATTCACTACTCACGTCTAGATGTCACTTTTGAAAGACCTTTATTTACATATAAGTATTAAGTACCGCTAGCTTAAAGCCAAAAGTTCTGTTTTTCAAATTTTACAGGAAACAATTTCAAACTTATTTCCTTGAACCACTTATTTAAAACATACAAAATTTTGCGTATTCTAAGCTTAAACCATTGTACAGGTCCATAAGTAAAAACACTCTCAGCTGGTCGTCAAAAAATGCCTACAGCTGAGATCACCTGATTTCAAAACGTTTTTTTATGTATGTAGCGGTTGCATAAAAAATGATTAAATTTCATAGAAAATCGTATCAAAAAGTTTAAAAAATGTAGTACAAATTTAGATTTTTCTCATTAAAAAAGTATTATTACAGCTTAGAAATACATTAAAAATGTTTATTATTGTAAATTTCCCTAGTCAAAGATATTATTTTCTATTTTTTGGTCAATATTCTATTGTTTTTTTAGTGTTACCATAAAAATTCTAATTTAGCATAGCAATCCCGCCAATACGCAAACACCAAGCACTCACACTATTACACACTTAGGTGCCTGTTATAAAAATGGCAAGAATAAGAGTGTTTTTACTTGTATTTCTGTACAATGGCTTAAACCACTCCAGTTGAATCGATTCCCAGAACGTTAATGAAATTTTTTTGTATTCTTTGGGATTTATCACATTTTCGGTAAGTATTTTGGATTAACCGAAGTTGCTTATCACTGAATAGAAAGGTTTATAAATGCAACAGGTAGTCTGATACTGAAGGCAAGGATGCATTTTTAATATTTCTCGCTTCTTACATCCAAATATACGATTTTAAAAAAAGTCAACTTAACACTTTCCATTCTAACTTAAATTTGATAAAATTGAAATGCGGCGTAATAATTGTTGCAAGTCAAAACAAAAAAAAACAAACACATCACGCTCCAGACTGCCTCAGACGACCACTTAGCGCATCAGACACCATAGCAATCATGCGAAAACACGCTCCCGATATGCGAGAAGGTGCCTTCAGAGTCATTTCGGTACTTATTTTTCATTCAGCAAAGTGGTCCGCTATTGCTGAAATCGCAATGGGTCTGAAACAGAAATTCGTTCCGGCTTTCTCTGCAGGGTTTAAACATTTCTGCTCATTCACATATACACACACACACACACACACACACTTACACACATATATACATACTGACAATAAATAAACACTTAATCGCCAGTGGCTGAGTGAAATTTCAATGTCGGCTCGGCAAATTGGAATAGATGCCTACTCACCTAATATTGCCGGCTTTAACATTTTTATATATATATGTATGCATGCACATACTTATACAGATGTTTGTATGTATGCTTGTGGTTAAAATGCAGCAACTAAAAAGAATAAACGCGACTTATCCACTTAGACTTACTTTTATATAGCAATTAAAACTTTCTTTGCATTCAAAGCGTCAATTAAGCTTTGCCCAAATAATGCACCCATACATACATATATGGATATACGAATATATGTACCTTAAAAAAGCGTTTACAGGTGCATACGCGTTGTTACCGTCCAATTAAGGCCAACTGCCATTTGTAAATGTGCACTTATCGCCATTTTTTATTTTCATTCATTTTATTTTGCTGCCCCTTTGCTTGGTTTACATTTCCCAAACTGCAATATCATTCATACAGTGCATTTCACAAAAAGGTGTCTAGTTCGTAATACAAATCGTGTACCAAACTTGCGGAAAAGTCATTTCTTTCCCATGGGAATTCAGTGGTAATTTACAAAGCGTAACAAAGTGGCCGCCGTAGCCAGATAGGTTGATGCGTGACTACCATTCGGAATTCACAAAAAACGTAGGTTCGAATATCGGTGAAACACCAAAATGGAGAAAAAGTTTTTTCTAATAGCAGTCGCCCCTCGGCAGGCAATGGCAAACCTCCAAGTGTATTTCTGCCATGAAAAGCTCCTCACAAAAATATCTGCCATTCGGAGTTGGCTTGAAACTGTAGGTCCCTCCATTTGTGAAACAACATCAAGGGGCACGCCACATATTTATACATATATAAAGGGTTTTTCAATTGGCGCGGGTCGATTTTGGTGCCCTGTGGCAGCCATTTTGTTTTGGTGACATCTGTCAAATCTTTTGTTTATTATTCAGTTCTTTATGCCAAATCATCATGGCAAGTTACACGATTGAACAGCACGTTCAAATGATAAAACTTTATTATCAAAATTAGTGTTCATTGACGCAAACGTTGCGCGCATTGCGCCCATTTTTCGGTAGACGTGGTGGCCCTTCCAATTTCTTATGGCCCATATTGAACCATATGGACCTAGACGACATGTGGTTCCAGCAGACGGCGCTACGTGCCACACAGCAAACGCCATTTTATTCCATTTCAACATCTACCCGCCCTTATTGAAAACCCCTTTATAACAGCTAATTAGGTGCAATTTTTTGTTTTCCATTCCGTTCAGGTATTTTTAATGTTAAAGATGGACCATAAAACAGTTTTAAACCATTAGCGTAAAAATCTTACGCAAAAATAATTGATTTCATTTTCCCCAAACTAATATTAAAGGGTACTACCCAAAGAGAAATATGTTTTTTTTTTTGGTTGGCCATTCTACTTTATATATATCTGTACGTTTATTTTTTCAAAAATCATTGTTTTACCACTTGCAAATACTAAATTAAAGCACAAATAAATTCGGTAGTAAACACTCCAGATAAGCTTATGATTCAAACAGGCAAATGTACTCCTACTAGCCAATCGTTGATATTTATACGTGTGAAGTCTATAAATTTTCTATAAACTAAAAATGCCTAGTCATGTAATTTCTAAACACAATAAATATTAGCATTGGAAGGTTACAAAGCACTTTTTAAAGTTGTTTTCCAACTCTAACTGCATTTAACTGTATGCCCCTCCTTCATTACTCTTCAGTTTATACAAGGGTTGTCTTTATATTTTGCGCCTTTGCAACACAACGATGTGATGAGCGATATTTTTATAGAAAAGTTTGGGATCTTTTAGTATCAACTTTCTTATAAAGCTTTCACTTGCGAGCTGCATTTGTTCTTTTTTCAGTGTGTTGAAAAGTTCAACTCGTCCATTCATCTCATAGAATGAACTCGTGAACATTTTCGTGCGATGATTTATTACGATTTTGAACGTGGATTATCGATACAGGAATTAAGTAATCAACTTACTTCGGCTTCTGGCATTGAATCATCACATTTAGCCACTGACACAACGAGCTCTAACGTGCCCTTCGATCCTTGCAGGATGAATTTCGTGAAGGTCGCCCAAAAACGGTTGTTGTGCCAGTCATGTGACCCTCATTGTGGGATAGAGACATACTTGACATACTTGGGCATTAGTAGGACTAAGCCATACATTCAATAGTGCATGAAAATTTGGTTGTAAAGAAGATTTGCTCACGTTGGACATCACATAATTTGACAATCGCCCAAGCAAGAAATCGGGCTCGTGTCGATTGTTGTAAAGAAATGTTGAAGAAATTCAGGCGCAGCGGTTCAAACACATTTATGACATCGTAACAGGTGACGAATCTTGAATCTATGCATGTGGCTGTTGATTGGTTAACGTGGTGATTCATCCAGAACCCAAGAAGCGCTTTCGCACCATTTTGTTGCCACATCTTCGTTACCAACTTGTTTAATGGTTATTTACAGCATGACTATAACCATTCTGTGCGATTTAAGAACTTTATTAGGGTTTCGATGTCTAAGCCAGTTAGTTGTTCAAGAATCTCTAAAAGTGATTTGCAAAGGGATGACATTCTCTCCTTCCATAAAGCAAGGCCTTCACAGAGGAAATGGAAAACATGTTTCGTTTTCTTTCTTTCTGGTTGTGTGTTGTGAGACATGCCCATTTTGGCTGCTTGTTCCTCGATAGACCAGAAGCCAGTTATCACCTCAGTGAGTCTGCAGGCAACGCTTCGTTTCATATTTGTCAGTATTGACGTTTGTTTGTTGTTGTAGGTGGGCCAAAAAGCTGTGCTAACTTTGCATGTCGTCTGGTCTCTCTATCTCTAATCCGCGATTTGTAGATATTTTAAGGAAATTGCATTTTTGATTGCACCCAGTGGTGTCAATATCGATTTTGCAAGAATGTTATTCCTGGCAGATCTCCCTCTTGCCAGTTCATGTCCCGGGACTCAGATTAAGGTAAGCTACCACTCAAGGTGGTAAGGCTATTCCTACTTCGTTCCATCACTATAAAGGTTGTCGTAGCTGAATCCAGTGCCTGGACTACAGTTTGGCTCTCCGAAAGAATAGTGATATTGCACTTAAAGAGAAGTATGCGATTAGCAACCTACAAGCTTCCGCAATCGCCAGCACTTCCGCATGAAAGACACTGCAAGCATTCGGAAGACGTACACATTTTTCAATTTTAAATCTATGAGAATATATATACCTGCCCCAACATCACATCCATTTTTGAACCATCTGTGAAAACTGTAGTATCGAAGTTGTTAAGTAAAAGTCCTTAACTTCATTCCTTCCGAGATGGAAAGAGAGTGACAGAATTCTTATTGAATGTCACCGTTGGGATGGTGTAATCAGTCGTACCCGAGGTGAACTGAGTGTGTCGCATGGCATGACCATAAATTCTTTCCCTCTAGTATGAATGTTCCAAAACGAGCTTAATCCAACAAAAGTTGTTCGCGGAAGAAACAACTCAAAGCAAATGGTCGCCTCTGCCGGAAGTGTTCAGAAAATCTTATCAGGCCTCAACTATACCATCCGAGAAACTAAAAGCTGTCAATTCTGAGTAATGCACATTTGTCAGTTTTCGGAGAATTAAGGAAAACCAATCGCCAAAGACGAATCATCCTTCACCAAGACATTGCCAGCTCTCACATATCGGCTCACACAAGAGAGTTTTTGAGCACTCAAAAGATCGAAATAATGGATATTCCGCCTTACAGCACTGATTTGGCATCTAATGATTTCTTTTTGTTCCCGAACATCAAAAATAAGATGACAGGTCAATGTTTTTAACGCTTGAAGAAGCTCTTAAAGTCTTCAAACAGCTCGTTTTGGAAGTATCCACTTCTGAGCGGCGAAAGTGTCTTAAAAATGGATTCGAGCGTGTATTGACTTCCAAGGAGAATATTTTGAAAAACTAAAGCCATTTTCATTATTATTTTACTGCGTTTTCATTATTGGGCGCATAATATAAAAGTTAACCCTCGTAACTTCTTTCATTTACCCATAAATTGACGTAGTTCACATGCAGCTAGGCAACATCACATCACTCTAAATATTTCGCAATCTTGTTAAGATAAACATTTTTGCCACCTTTCATAAAGTAATCAGATGAAATGACCGATTAAACGGTAGACGCTTGACAATAGCCAGAGATAAAAAAATGGAATTTCCTTGTTCAAAATAAATAATTAATTCGATCAAAACGGAATGATTTGTTTGTTGACTATCGACCAAATGCTTATATTTAGATTAAAGTAGCCAATAATTATTTATGTATCCGACAATAACATTTACTTTTGGTGCGTCGATGAAATCTGGTAGTATTCCAATTGTTCAAATTTGAAATAATAAAAGTTTAAGCCTTTTGAACTTGTCACTGTTAAAAAAAAAAAAAATAAATAAATAAAAAAAGCTACTACTGAGCAGCAAATATTCATAAGTGCAGTCAAACAAAAATAGATCAAATTGTTCGCTTAAGCAACATTGGCAAGCTTAGGGAGAGTGAAGTCTCGTAAGGTTTGCTAGCGCACACCTCTTCAGATCTAACTGGAATTAACCTCATTTTGATAGTTGTGTGTGACATCGATAATTTGTTTTTATAAAAATGGTAGACTATATTTCAGTTATTCTAATGATTATCTAAAATTTGCTTTCCAAACACTTTACTTTTGGTTGTGCAGCCTCAAACTTAATTTTTTTTTTTAATTTATTCCTTGTTTTAGTGTGTTGTTGTTTCGGCATGAAAGCGCTTATTAATTTTAAAGCAGTTCTTGGTTTTTCTAAAGCAATAAGATAAAGATTTATACAAAGTGGAGCAAAATTAATCACCCTATCGGAAGATTTATAACTTTTAGAAATGACGTCAAACGTCAATCATATTAGACCCTCATAAACTCTACAGTTGCAGACAAGCAATGGGGCGGTTAGGTCGCTCAAAATATTTTTTTTTTATTTAGTAAGAAAGTTATTCGAAAAAAATGGATGATTAGTTTTGCGCCGCCTTGCATTACCAATTTACTTGCTCAATCCGAACCTTCGGGATATTATGAAAAATAAGATTTTAGAAAAGGTTTCAAATAAAATATGCGCTCCTGTGAACTTCATTGAAATACAAGGTGACTTCTTCCTGTCCCCTTGTGCCACCTTAATTTTCATCATAAATGTTTTGTCTAATATTTATGCTATCGAAAATATTAAATGGCAGCCGCCGTCGGCATAAAACTGTAGGTCCCTTCATTTGTGGAACAGCAAATGATATTGTTTAGTTGTAAGTCGACTCCGAATGGCAAATGGTTTTTATGAGAAGCCTACACAGAAGCTTACCGTTACTTGCCGAGGGGCGACTGCCATTAGAAAAAATTTTGTGGTGTTTCAAGCCCAGAAAGAATTTTGAACCCGTACTCTATCGAATGGTGCTCGCACCACAAGTCTTAAATGACAACTGATGTTTCCCGGAGACTTTCACAGATGTTGATTCTTGTAGTGAAATTTTCAAGGGCATTCAGGTTTCTTCTAAAGTTTCAGTTGTTTCCGGTTTATCACCTAAAATCTAAGATTGAGATGAACCAATAGAAAAAGTCCAAAGACATAGAATCAGATATTGACTAACAAATTTCTGCAGAATACATTCTGTCAAAAAAGTACCGGGAATTGTTCAATAAAACGCAATTTATTTGTTTAATCATCAAAATTCATTTTGTCGCCTTCACAATGGGCTCCATTCGAAGTAATACACATATGCCAACGATTAGTCTAGTCATCAAAGCACCTTTTAAAAACATTTGAAGAGATTTTCTTCAGCTCCTTCAGCGAATTCTCCTTAATAGCCTCTAACGACTCAAAGCGCCGTCCGCGGAGTGGCAATTTAAGTTTTGGGAAAAGGAAAAAGTCACAGGGGACTAAATCTGGTGAATACGGTAGTTTTTCGATGATATTTGTCGATTTTATGGTCGAAAACGTGTTCACAATATGAACCTTGTGAGACGGTGCGTTATCATGGTGCAAGATCCATGAGTTTTCTTTCCCCAAATGGGCCGTTTCCTGCGCACATTCTCTCTTAAACGTCGCATAACTTCCAAATAATATTCTTTATTTATCGTAGAAACATTTGGAATGAATTCCGAGTGCACAACACCATGATAATCAAGGAAAACTAGTAGCATGACTTTCACTTTTGACCGACTTTGACGTGGTTTTTTTGGTTTCGGCTCATGTGGATAGCGCCATTCAGCCGCCTGTTGACTGGTTTGCATGTCAAACTCATATAACCACGTCTCATCACCTGTTACGATGCGCTTCACTTGCTCAACAATTTCTTCAGCCACCTTCTTCCCATGATTTTTTTGAAAGAAATTCAACTCTCTTGGAACGAGTCGAGCAGCCACGAGTCGTGAGACACGGTAAGGTCACGAGCTACCTCCTTCAAACTTAAATAATGGTTTCCCAGCACCATTTCCTTGACTTTGTCGACGTTTTCATTCGTTGTAGACGTTGATGGGCGACCAGATCGGAGCAAATCTTCCACGACTTCTCGGCCCTCTGCAAAAACCTTATACCACTCGTAGGCTAGTGTTTTTGATAAAGCACACTCGCCTTAGGCTTTCTGCAACATTTTCAACGATTCGGCAGACGAAATCCTGTTCAAAACACAAAATTTAAGACAAATTCTTTGTTCGACATTTTTATCCATAGTGAAAATCGCAGAGCACGCTTCCGGTTGACTGATATAATTAAATGCCAAAAACAAGCTAATGGACAGATGACGGTCAAACTCTGCGATACTATAGATGACTGTTGTATCAACATTCCATTTAGACATATGTGTAACGTGCTTTTTAAATGAACAATTCCCGATATTTTTTGACAGTATGTATCTTGATATTATCTCCATTCCAACAAATGTTAACTTAATAGCTCGGTATCGCTATCCATTAACGGAAAGTGCATTTCCAGCTATATTTTCGAAGGAAAATGACACAGTTGAGAAGCTCCTCCTTCTATTTGTGGTGTGCGTCTTGACCTTGTTCCACAAATGAAGGAGCCTACAGTTTTAAACCGATTCCGAACGGCAGATATTTGTTATTAGTTGCTTTTTCATGGACACTCGGAGGTTTTCCATTGCCTGCCAAGGGGCGACCGCTATTAGAAAAAAACTTTTTCTAAAATTTGGTATTTGATGCACAGAGATTCAAACCAGGCTTCATCCACTATTTACGAAGGAAGATTTTTACAATCGCACCACAACCGTGACAGACCGAAACAAACATGTCCTGATGTCTTGAATTACTGTGCCGAGTTAGTTGCGTCAAAGCTTTTGATGAAATTTTTTATACTAAACTCTATTCACAATTTTTATAATGGATTTCAATTATTTCTAAGTGGCTCCCTTGATTTAAGTAATTTATACAATTTTTATTTAACATTTTTCACACAAACAAATGTCATCGAATGAGCCACGAGCTGTGACGAGTGTTAAAACATATCACTGCGAAAAGAGGAAACTCTAACTCGAGAGACCCTGTATTTTAGCATAAATCCAACGTAAATAAAATAACATCAATCACTAAATGCTCGTGTATGTGTAATTTTATGATTTCAGCCACACTGGGAAATAAGATGAGCGATGCCTGGGAGGCGGAGATCGATAAGAAACGACAGAAACACAAGGAACCCAATCTCGTGAGTGCTGTGCTACGCGTGTTCGGTGCACGCTACGCATTGCTTGGCTTCTTATTATTTCTGCTGGAAATTGGTCTACGGTAAGCAACCAGGCATGCATCAGACATGCATACATACATACCTACATATATAAGGACGCATGTGGGCATACATAGTTACACATTAAGAACATTTCCTGCACATGTCAGGTGGCTATTAGTTATGTGCGACATGCATTCCCATACATACTTACCTACCTCGTACGTCTTATGTGTATGTATGTATGTATGTATGCCCGTGTATCCGCCTTTGCCAGCTAATCTTGAACTACTCAATTTACTATTTATATAATTCAACATCGTCTCGTTCATTTTTGTACGTATTTGTCCGCAGCATTACACAGCCACTTTTTCTTGGTGGCCTGGTTAATTACTATGCCAATTCGACTAGCAGCGCGAGCACCAACACTGCCTACCTCTACGCCCTGGGTGTAATACTGTGCAGCGCACTCAATGTGCTGCTACTGCATCCGCTCATGATGGCCATTCTACACACGGGCATGAAGGTGCGCGTCTCCCTGTGCAGTGTGATTTATCGGAAGGCGCTACGCTTAAACAGAACGGCGCTGGGTAGCACCACAACCGGGCAGGTAGTGAATCTGATATCGAACGATGTGGGCCGGCTGGATACGTCACTCATACACATGCATTATTTATGGCTGGGACCAGCTGAAGTCGTAATTATAACATTGCTCATGTACAGAGAGGTATGCACAAGAAAGTAACGGATTTATTGTTGTAACATTAAAATCGTCTTCACACACACGAAGCCATGAATCTCTGAACACGTGTGGCGTCTATTGCATACTCATACTATAACACAAATATATTTTATTCTTTTAGATTGGCGTCTCTTCCCTATTTGGCGTTGCCTTCATGTTACTCTTCCTGCCACTGCAGGCCTATCTTGGCCGGAAGACATCTATGCTGCGTTTGCGCACGGCGCTGTGCACTGATGAGCGCGTGCGCATGATGAACGAAATCATCTCGGGCATACAAGTGATCAAGATGTACGCGTGGGAGAAGCCCTTTGGCAAGATGGTGCAATATGCGCGTCGCAAGGAAATGAAAGCCATACGCAACGTCAACTACATTCGTGGCGTACTACAATCATTCATCATGTTCATGAC